>NC_135787.1:66200000-67440000 GCF_051106095.1 Pogona vitticeps
TGGAAGGACTGCAAAGATGGGGCTAGCCTGGCTTCCAGTGGAAAAGAGTTCCGGAGTCGCAGAGAAAGCTCTCTCCCCTGTCCCCACCATATGCACCTGTGAAGGGGGGGGGGCTGAGAGAAAGGCCTCCCCAGTACATATGCCAGAGCCTGACTACATTAAAATGCATTTGCTTGACAGTCGACACAACAACTGATAGGAGCGTTATCTCCCTTGGTGGCAGGGAGTTCCACAGTGTGGGACTGAACACCAAGTAGGTTACATCATATTTGTATCACACATGCCTATGATGGTGGCTAAACCAAGAAAATGACCTTCCCCAAAGCTCTTCAGCTTTTGCATGTCCTTTGAAAGAGCAAAGCTTAAAAAAAGTTATTGAACTCTAGCTCTCAGAATTTGCCAGAACCATTACCTCTAGTGGAATCATTGGGATTATAGTCCAATTTTTCCTCCTGGTTCAGACAGTGTACAATAGACAGGCAGCATAGCTTCTTATGTTAATGTGGAGATGCTAAATAGTTCACATTGTTAGAATGATATCTTACCTGTGCTATGCTGGTTGCAGTTTTTCCAGTGCCAGTGTTTGTTGGTAAAGGTAAAATGTCCAAATGGCTCTTTTATTGCATACTGTACTAGCAACAGCAGTTGACTTCACACAAGTTATAATTGTCCATGCAGTGCGATACATGAACAATGTCAAGCTGTGTTATGGCATTGTTGAATCTGACATAGCACTGCCAGATATGAATTAAGCCCAGATTGTAGGATGGATAAGTGAGCCTCGTGACCTCTTAGGGTGTGTTCTTCAAGGAAAATGTAGCCATTGATTTGGAGCATCTGAATCTTGCAATGCAATATATCCTTGGAGATACTTGTTCTGATCTGAGTCCAAGAAGGTGATACTCAATTAACTTTCATTAATCAAGGGGATCTATATATTGAGCTTTCTGTCTCTTTTCAGAAGTGGTTCTAGCTTTAGGTGTTGCACCTCTATTTGCTTCCTATCTTGCACATTTTTGCTCTAGAATCTCAGCTGCTCTAGATGCTGACTTCCTTACATTGCAAGTTTAAATTTTGGTCTTGATTCTTGAGTGCATGGATGCAGCCTTTGTTATTCTATCTGCTTCAGGGTGATTAGTCTTGCTGCATCATTTGCTAGTTCCTTTTATGACCATGTGCATGATTGTTTCTGATAGTTGCCCTCCTTTTATTAGCCGCCATTGCACTGAACAACTATATCATGGTAAGCAAAGATGGCCACCTAGTGACCAGATGATGCTATAAATGGCAGACCCATTTAAATGGATGTTTCTCTCATCCACCCTAGTTAGTTCTGTCTCCTTGCTCTCTCTGCTTGCTGTCTTCCCAATAATTCACTATATGTCCTGTTTCAAGCCAGGCAGGCTCCATGGGCAGTATTTAAAGTAGAGTTGTGCACTAAGACCACTATTGAGATAATGGAATTTGGCTTCAGAATTCAGAATTTGGAATCACAGCCCTTCAGATTCAGAATTTGAAATGTTAAAAATTGAGAATTTTACAACATCTGGAACTCTTTTATAGTCAACGTGAGTATTCTTTTGGTCTTGATTCTTGAGCACTGTAGAATGGATGCAGCCTTTGTTACTATATCTGCTATAGTGGCATTAGTCATTATTTCCCCCTTTAAAAAATACAAACAGGCTAAAAGTTTTTAAAAGCTCTCGCTGTGTCCTCTGACATCTTCCCAGTGACTGTTCCAAACAAAAAAAGAGTGCACACCAACAGTCAGTAGTTGCCTAGGTATTAGGAAATCACTGTAACAGCCATACTAATTGATCCCTAAACAGTAAAAGTGCCAGCAGTAAATATAAGAAGTATAGGGAAGCAGAGCAGTTGCATCGGGAAGTGGGCAAACACATGCACAGGCATGTGCATGCATGCACACACACCCCTACCTACCTATTGACATAAAAGTAGAACAGCATAGTAAACTACACCTCAGCAGCCAAAGTGCAGTTGTAAGTTGTAGCTAGAACAGGTCAATTGAATCAATAGAATTTACGTGGGTGTTTACTCACAAAATCCCTACAGATTCAATAGATCTGCTCTAGTTCTGACTTTCTGGTGGATTCTAACCAATTTCTCAGATTTCCAAAATATTTGGTTTGCATTTTTCATGGCAAGCCTTCTTCTTGACTGCCACTATGTTTTTGGAGCTCAGCTCAGAAAACAAAACTATAGAATATGAAGGATGATAATGTATTTATTTTAATCTCAGAAATATTACTGCCTTAAATACAAACATATATTAGACTTTGAAGGGGCTGACTCATCAGCAGGCATGAGTAATTACACGGCTTTCACAAAGATAAACAGCTTTGTCAGAAGGTAAGAGTGTTCCTGTCCCTGGCTGAAAGTTTATTGCATATTTAAAGTTTCCTTTCCTTCTTTTTAAGGTGGAAGGAAGGAAGAAATTGGCTTGTGGATTGTTCAGAAGGAACACAAAAAAGGGAAGAAGAGACAGGGAAGAAGAAACATGATAGAGACGTTGAAGTTACCTCATATAACTTTGCCTCGGGGTGTTTTAACAGACAGTGGGGGTTTCATGCTATAAACTCCAGTAAAAATTCAAGATGATTCTTTCAAACAAAACAGGCAGCATGTTCGTTTCACGCACTTGCAAGTGACTTCATACAACATTCAGCGACCCAATTACCTCTCCAGCTCCCAGAACTTTTTTTACCCCTGCTAAGAAACTGCTGTTAATAACACTTTTGAAACAGATAAACTTTGTAACATTTACATTGGCAATTGCAAATATAGTTTGGAAGCCTTGAACAGAATGCCAATATAGCTTTGGAAAGTGTATTTTAAAGGATAATGATCCAATCTTCACAGAATGCTTAAAGAGACAGACAGAGGGAGATAGACTTTTAGGAAATGTTTATGATACTTAATGCAATCGCTATTTCTTAACAATCTGAAGGAAGGTGAATACCAACCAGCTAGCATCGAGGTATAATAATACTGTCAGTATGTATGCCTGAAATGTAGCTGAACTAATTCATTTCAAAGAGCTCCATGCTTGATGAAGCTAAACCTGTTACTGATCTTTAAAATTTAAAATTACATACATTGACTGCAAAAAAAGAAACTGAAAAAAATCAGGGTGAGGAAGCAATTAGATTCCTTCTTATTCCACCTTTAGGGTAGGGGAGTCTCTTTGGGCCAGATTCAGCCCTACTGTTAGATTAGTGAGTCTTACTTATAATCTCTTCTTTGGCTTCTAATTAAATGGAAACCAAAGGAGCAGGGAATATCTATGGATTAGTTCACAGTAAATGTTCCTTTTGAAAAGAAAGAGTTTTTATTTGTGAAGGAAAAATCAAGAAAAGGCTGCATGGCCATGGAAACAATACCAATACAGGAATAGGTGGTACTTTTAATCAAACATTAAGGATATAAAAAAACAAACAAAAGTTAAACCGCTGTACTGCAGCCAAAACTGTGCTCACGACCTGGGGTTCAATTCCAGGTAGCCGGCTCAAGGTTGACTCAGCCTTCTATCCTTCCGAGGTCGGTAAAATGAGGACCCAGCTCGCTGGGGAGGCAATGTGTAGCCTGCATAATTAACTTGTAAACTGCCCAGAGAGTGCTTGAAGTGCTCTGGGGCGGTATATAAGCAGCACGCTTTGCTTTGCTTTGCTTTGCTTTAAGGCTGTGCATCAAGTTCTTGTAGGTAGTTCCAACTTATATGATGTTTTTAATGTCTCACATGGCTGATGATGCTGAGGCTAGATTTGTTTCCTAGATGGAGATAAGTACAGTATGCAAGCTGTTTCCAAGCTTCTCCTCAGCTAGCAGTTTGGAATTTCTGGCCTATCTCTTAAATCAGAGGACAGTCAGTCCCCACTCCTCCTTCTCTGCCTTTTTGAAATTCAAATAATTTATTTTTTTTGCTCGGGGAGGAAAGAATGCCAAGATTCCATGGGAGTGTTTTAAATTTAGGTGAGAAGAATGCAGATGTGCTGAGGATTCTGTGAAGATCGGAAGATTAAGACAGAGCATCATGGTTGACCAAGAACTTCAACCTAAATCTTGCCAGTTCTTGGCTAGTTGCAGCCTTATTCTCACAGCCTTCTATCAAGTATATTGTTTTAATACTATAATTTGTTCTGTTTTTAACAGTATCATTTTGGGAATAGAGCATGTTGTGAGCTGCCGTGAGTCTAGCCAGTAAAAAAGGAAGTCTACCTCCCAGAATCCTAAATTACCAACTGTTCTTAAATATGGGCACACAAATGTTTTGGGGACTACAATTCCAGAAGCCCTGTGCAAGCACAATTGATGATAAAAGGTGCTGGAACTTTTACTCTGGTAACATCTGGGAATCCACAGACTGCAAGCCACTGATACACATCTTGTACCATATTGAGCAGTAGGAGACACTTCAGACACAGTTGTTGCTAAAAAGAAACAGACAAAATTGGCTGGGACAAGGAATCCGCTGATTCTTGCTGTTAGGCTCTTTGTAATTTTTCCTCAGCCAGTGTAACATATTGGGACATAAATGTCCTGTCTCATGTTTTGGCAAACTGTGATGTGGTAAATTGATAGTGACATGCTCTGGTTTTCAGCAGGTTGACCCCATTCAGGGAAAATTAAAATTACTTTCACTTTGGGCTCACCAGGATTGTAGTCAAGAAGTGTATACTTCCTGACAAGGAGCAATACAAAATATGTATATTTTATTCTGTTTTATTTTATCAAGTTTTACCTGATCTTATTTTATTGCACTTTTATTCTACCTTGTGTTTCATCTTTTAGGGGTTTAGCTGGAACTACTTGATTTTGAATACACAAACAATGTTCTGGACAGGATATTTTTTTTCTACAGTAGCATGGAATTCTCACCAGCATTAAAAAAAAAAAAAACACCAACAACTCACAATTCACACAATGAAAGTTTGTTTACCTGAATGCACAGTAAACAAATCTGTGTTCTTTGCAATAGTGTGCAGTCTTACCACCCTGTTAACAAGGTACGCTGGAGAACATTAATCAATTGATCTTGATTGTACAGTCACAGATCCAATGAAGGAGACCATCTCATGAAGTTCTTCTAGTGATGTCTTTTATCGCACTATGAAGGTGACAACAGTCCAAGCCTTGTGGAAGGGACCAGAATGCATAAGAGCAGGAAGGTTCATCTTCTCAGAATTTGGAGAGAAAGATGTCCCTCATACTCATGAGCCATTTATGGAGGAAATAATACTTCAGTTCCTTCTCATACCAGGATTGCTGAAGGTTCCAGCATGGTGATGCTGGCATGGGAAAGAGCCACACTGCAGTTATTCTCCTGCTCATCAGGTTTGGTTGCCATGTAATGTGTGACAGGGTCAGGAAATGAAAGATGAAGAATTCATCCTGTTTTACATAGCACTGAAGAGAATCCATTTTACACGAAACCTGTGAAACTCTTGACCTTTCGGGATACCATTTATGAACCAAGCAGATGTGTTTAAAAAGAAAGTTTTGTATCCCCCAAGAGGTTTTTTCACTCTATGCAAGTCACATCAAGCTATCAGCTAGTTAATTAAAATTTTGAATTAGTTAATAAGAGAAAATGGGCAAGGCTCAATGAGATGAGGAGATGTAAATCACTCAGAGGTTTCTGATTTAAATGCCATGGACCTCAATTTTCCTCTTCTTAGCAATTTCAGAAATGCCCTGCAAAGGCAGTTGAGCTTTGGCCCTTTACTTCAGCAAAAAGTTAGACATTAAAGTGTCAGAAAGACAATAAGAATGAAGCTTAAAAGAATATGGCTCATTATAACTTTCATCTGATTTGTTACTCTTGCCCTTTTGTTTATGGTAGTGATTATGTGGATCAGTTAGATCTGATCACTTTCCAAGACACTGAGTGGATGCCTAATGAAATGTTGGCAGGATCAATGAATACAGCATCTTGTCACTGAAAGTGGTTCTCACTTCTAAAATCTTTCAAAGGTTACGCCGTAAACTCTAAAGCTCTTAATTGACAACACCTTCTCCTATTGCTGATAAAAGGCTAAATCAAATGTTTGCTGATTTCCACTTTTGCAGTGATACTTCTGGGAAGTCCAGACTCCAGAATAGCTCTTCACCCATCCACTTCTGAAAATGTCCCCTTGCTTGTTTATTTTTTCATTTCCGTTATTCCATCAATCTTCTGTTACATTGCCACCAAACAATTCTCTTTTTTAGGGCTTCTCTTCCAGGAATGATTCAAGACAGTTAAAAGATAAAGGTTCCCCTTGACATTTTTAGTCCAGTCGTGTCCGACTCTAGGGGGCGGTGCTCATCCCGTTTTCAAGCCGTAGAGCCAGCGCTTGTTCGAAGACAGTTTCCATTGTCACGTGGCCAGCGTGACTAGGGAACTTGATTCGCAGCCTGCATTGTGTCTCAAATAGCAAATGAAGAAACAAAAGGGCTGTTGATAGATTTGTGACTTCCATGCTCATATTGTTTGTGATGCAACCCACATTCTTGCCCCTCTTCTTTCTTTCTTTCCTTCTTTCCTCTGGCCCTGTATCTCCTTTCCTTTAATGCTTAGCTGTGAAGCTCCATCCAAATGTCTTTCATCTTGCCCCTCTTTTTCTGTGTGTTTATGAGTGAAGAAGACATAAGGACGCTCAGCTGTGGACGCGCCTGGAAGTGAAAGGAGAGTCCGATGCTGCAAAGAAAAATACTGCATAGGAACCTGGAATGTAAGATCTATGAAACTTGGTAAGATGGATGTGGTCAGAGAGAAGATGGCAAGAATAAACATTGACATCCTGGGCATCAGTGAACTAAAATGGACAGGAATGGGCAAATTCAATTCAGATGATTATCATATCTACTATTGTGGGCAAGAATCCCATAGAAGAAATGGAGTAGCCCTCATAGTCAACAAAAGACTGTGAAAAGTGTACTGGGATACAATCTGAAAAATGAGAGAATGATTTCAATATGACTCCAAGGAAGACCTTTCAACATCACAGTAATCCAAGTTTATGCACCAACCACCGATGCTGAAGAGGCTCGAATTGACCGATTCTATGAAGATGTACAACACCTTCTAGAACTGACACCAAAGAAAGATGTTCTTGTCATTATTGGGGACTGGAATGCTAAAGTCGGGAGTCAAGAGATAAGAGGAACAACAGGTAAGTTGGCCTTGGAGTTCAAAACCAAGAAGGGCAAAGGCTAATAGAGTTTCATCAAGAGAACAAGCTGATCATCACAAACACTCTTTTCCAACAACACAAGAGGCGACTTTACACATGGAAACCACCAGTTGGGCAATACCAAAATCAGATTGATTATGTTCTCTGCAGCCAAAGATGGAGAAGCTCTATACAGACAGCAAAAATAAGACCTGGAGCTGATTGTGGCTCTGATCGTCAGCTTCTTATAGCAAAATTCAAGCTTAAACTGAAGAAAGTAGGAAAAACCAATGGGCTAGTCAAGTATAATCTAAACCAAATCCCTTATAAATGCACAATGGAAGTGAAGAACAGATTTAAGGAACTAGATTTAGTGGGCAGAGTGCCTGAAGAACTCTGGATGGAGGCTCGTAACATTGTATAGGAGGCAGAAACAAAAGCCATCCCAAAGAAAAAGAAATGTAAGAAATGTTCAACAAGGCCTTACAAATAGCAGAGAAGAGAAGGGAAACAAAATGCAAGGGAGATAGAGAAAGTTACAGAAAATGGAATGCAGACTTCCAAAGAATAGCAAGGAGAGACAAGACGGCCTCCTTAAACGAAGAGTGCAAAGATATAGAGGAAAAGAATAGAAAGGGAAAAACCAGAGATCTGCTCAAGAAAACTGGAAATATTAAAGGAACATTTTGTGCAAAGATGGATATGATAAAGGACAAAAATGGCAGGGGCCTCACAGAAGCTGAAAACATCAAGAAGAGGTGGCAAGAATACACAAAGGAATTATACCAGAAAGATCTGGATGTCCCGGACAACCCAGATAGTGTGGTTGCTGACCTTGAGCCAGACATCCTGGAGAGTGAAGTCAAGTGGGCCTTAGAAAGCATGGCTAACAACAAGGCCAGTGGAGGTGATGGCATTCCAGTTGAACTATTTAAAATCTTAGAAGATGACGCTGTTAAGGTGCTACATTCAATATGCCAGCAAGTTTGGAAAACTCAGCAGTGGCCAGAGGATTGGAAAAGAGCGGTCTACATCCCAATCCCAAAGAAGGGCAGTGCCAAAGAATGCTCCATCTACAGTGCAATTGCACTCATTTCACATGCTAGCAAGGTTATGCTCAAAACCTACAAGTTGGGCTTCAGCAGTATGTGGACTGAGAACTCCCAGAAGTACAAGCGGGATTCCGAAGGGGCAGAGGAACTAGAGTCCAAATTGCTAACATATGCTGGATTATGGAGAAAGCCAGAGAGTTCCAGAAAAACATGTACGTCTGCTTCATTGACTATGCAAAAGCCTTTGACTGTGTGGACCACAACAAACTATGGCAAATTCTTGAAGAAATGGGAGTGCCTGACTACTTTATCTATCTCCTGAAAAATCTATATGTGGGACAGGAAGCAACAGTTAGAACTGGATATGGAACACTGATTGGTTCAAAATTGGGAAAGGAGTATGACAAGGCTGTATAATGTCCCCTGGCTTATTTAACTTATATGCAGAATACATCATGCAAAAAGTAGGACTGGATGAATCCCAAGTTGGAATTAAGAAATAACAAGAACCTCCGATATGCAGATGATACAACTCTGATGGCAGAAAGTGAGGAGGAATTAAAGAACTTCTTAATGAGGGTAAAAGAGGAGAATGCAAAAAACGGTCTGAAGCTCAACATCAAAAAAACTAAGATTATGGCCACTGGTCCCATCACCTCCTGGCAAATAGAAGGGGAAGATATGGAGGCTGTGACAACATTTATTTTCTTGGGCTCCATGATCACTGCAGATGGTGACAGCAGCCACAAAATTAAAAGACGCCTGCTTCTTGGGAGGACTGCAGTGACAAACCTAGACAGTATCTTAAAAAGCAGAGACATCACCTTGCTAACAAAAGTCCGTGTAGTCAAAGCTATGGTTTTTCTAGTAGCAATGCATGGAAGTGAGGGTTGGACCATAAATCAGGCTGACCGCCGAAGAATTGATGCTTTTGAACTGTGCTGCTGGAGGAGACTCTTCAGAGTTCCGTGGACTGCAAAGAGAGCAAACCTATCCTTTATGAAGGAAATCAACCCTGAGTGCTCACTGGAAGGACAGATCCTGAAGCTGAGGCTCCAATACTTTGGCCATCTCATGAGAAGACTCCCTGGAAAAGACCCTGATGTTGGGAAAGTGTGAAGGCAAGAGGAGAAGGGGACAACAGAGGAGGAGATAGTTTGACAGTGTCATCGAAGCTACCAACATGAATTTGACCCAGCTCCAGGAGCCAGTGGAAGACAGGAGGGTCTGGCGTGCTCTGGTCCATGGGGTCAGGAAGAGTGGGACATGACTTAACGACTAAACAATAAAAATTCATTTCCCATAGCCAGACAGGGAAAACTAGCTTTCTTTTTTCTTTCTTTTCCCTAAGACTACCTTCCCTCTATGCATATTGCCTTCCTTTTCGCGTATGGGCCCGCTGAACAGCTGACTGGCAGGCCCATCTGCCTGCCCCCCCCAGCCTGTCCTCCTGCCCCTTTCTCACTGCCTCCATCACCTCCTTACCTTGGCAGCCACCACCCACAGTGTTCCTGCTGTTGCTGGTGCCATCTTTACAAAGATGGTGGCTGCGATTTCCCTTAGAGCTAGCTCCAATGCCCTAAGGGTTCCAGTGCCCAAAGATGGTGGCAGCAGTTCCCTTAAGGAATCAGACCTGGCTCTAAGGGAAACAATTTCCCCTAGGGAAAGCCAACATCACCATCTTTGCAAAGGGCAGCCCAGTTTCTCTTACGGCACCAGAGCCAGCCCTAAGGGAATCTGCAGGTTCCATCTTTTGGTGGTGGTGGTGGTGGTGGTGGTCGTGTGTGTGTGTGTGTGTGTGTGTGTGTGAGTGAATGAGTGAGTGAGTGAGATAGACAGAGAGAGAGAGAGAGAGAGAGAGAGAGAGAGAGAGAGAGAGAACAAAATTGGTGGGGATCCCTTTGATGTGCTCTCAACGATTCCCTCTTGCAACTTAGTTTCTTGCATGTGTTGGTATGTTGGTCTTGATCTTGGCTTTAGCTCTCTAAATCATTCTCATCCTCTTTTGCTAGCTACTCCTGATTCCTTCCAAGAGTCTACCTATCCTTTGGCTAGAACAAATACACCGACATCAATGGGTATCAAAGCTTAACTCTTGGGTGCGGCATCTCCTTTAAAACACTAGACCAAAAGGGAAATTACTCTTGACATTAACAGTGCTTTGGCATGAAAGTTCCTACTTTGATCAGACGTACTCATAAAATAGTTTGGGAAATGACAGCATTATTATTATATATTGGAGTGTGCATATAAAATGCTTGCAGCTGGGACCCATATTTCCTCCCTTGTAAATGCTTCAGCCATTTAAGAAAGAGAAGTGGAATAAACTCTTCTGTCCCATTTCCCTTGGGGAAAGTTAAGAGTTTCTCCTTTTTTAAACTTTTCCTTTTTAAATTAATTGTGATGTAACTGCCAAAGCTGGCAGAAAATTGGATACAGCAGATTGCCAGGAAATGTCAGAAGCCGTTTGGCTCTAATTGTGTAATATCGCTTCTAATATACATTCCACCGTTGCCTGTTCACAGTTGCCTGGGAGTGCTTTCTTTCTTAGGTTAAAAATGTTGTATATTAATGGAGAGCTTTTCAAAACACTCCACGGCCATAATTTAATGTATTGGTCAGAATTCTATTACTTATGTACATTGGCTTAAGTCAAGTGGTGTAAATCTCAAGAGCAAATGGCTGAGTTGCGCCAAGTTCAGGAGGCAGTGCTTGAACCTAGTATGCAACAAGGATTTCACTAATGGCAATTTGCTGCTGAGATTTGCTGGCACACGTAAGTAATATGATTCTGGCTGATGGGTTTTGATCACTGCGTTATTGAGGCATCCTAGCCACATAATTAACAAATAGATCAGTAGAAGAGGATTGGTCCACAGGCTCCACTCACACCATTTTGGACTGTCCATTGCCATCAACCTGTTGAGTGATATGTCCATAGAAGGGAGGTAACTCTATGCATTTAGGTCAGCCCAACAACAACAATGAGCCCCATCTCTTGCCCCATGTAATGGTTAATTTCATTGTCAGAATGATGAAATACGGCATGAGATTTATGGTTAAGCATATGTATGTTTACCTAAAGGTACATCTGAATGGGTTGTGTAGGAGTTACTCACAAGTAAGGGTGTTTTTCAGTCTTTGTTGCAATGACTTACTTTCACTGAACTGATGCTGATGAAGTCTGTTCTTTTGTTAGCTGGTGGAAGTAGTACTAGAAGTAGATACCACCACCACCACCATCCAGGGCAAGCCTCATCTAATGGATGGGTCAACAGGTGGTAGATAGTGGAACTGCCTATAGATATTTAGGCTAACAGCAATGGTAGACTGAACTCTTGAAATGTTCTGAACTAAGAGGACAGTGCTCCACAGAGTATAGGAGTGCAATCCATGATGAGATTGTACCTATGAAAACTGAACAGGACCAATAATGGCATTGTGACATGGCAAGGAATCATCACCATCAGCTAAGTGCTGCCCCCCCCCACTGCTTTGTGGGTAGGGGAAGGGCACTCAAAAGGTAAGGGAAGGAAAACTCTGATAGAAAACCCCCAAGAAGGTTTGACCATGAGTGAGGCAGTTATCAATGGTGTCTGTCTCCAGCTTAGGGGCAACCGATCACAGTACTTGGCTAGAGGAAATAAACAACCTGCTTACACCGTGTATTTCTGTATGAGTGTGAAGTTTCCAATAAAATTTTAATCTGTTGGCCAGGTTAACAAGGGCTGCCTTTGTGGTTTAAGAGGTGAACCATGTCTGAAAAGTCAGCTGCATTCTCCTTATGAAACAGCTGTTGCCATTGAGCAGGAACACATTCATGTTTTTGATGAAGGCCAGCGCCATCAGGCAAGCTTAGATGTGAGCAACCTTGTGCTGACCAAACCCAAAGCCAATGTTTGCTTTCAGAACCAGGAGTTCCAAAGAAGGCCACTCTGATGAGGACCAGATAAGAAAACAGTAGGGTGCAAGAAATGAATGCAAGATGAGAAGATTGTGAGCTTGCTCTATAATGTTAATGACTGATGGATTCATATGTGCAATTTCAATCCAGGTAATTTGCATTAAATACTGTCAGAAAATAATTATGAAGCAAGGCGTAAGTGATACATATATACACAGAGAGGGTCTGTCATAAATCTATCTGGATGCCCTAAGTTAGCATTAGTGGGTTATAAGTGTAGTCATAACCAAGATATAGAGACCATTTTTCAGCCATTAGTTGAATCTTATGGTATGGTTACATCTTTTCCTCCATATTATAAATTCCAGCCATGTCCTGTTTTAGGGGGGAAATGCAACACTATACTGGGACAAGCAAGTCACCACTAATAAAATGGTTGATTTTAATGAGCTGGATGTACGCTTCGGATAAGCAATAAAATAACCCTGTACCTTATAGAAATTGGAGTTCCATCAACCATTTTTCTGCAGAAAGAGCAAACATTTCAGACTATGAAATACTAAGTCAAGAAATTAAAAGAATATGGAAGCAGGATCAGGTCATCCTTCTCTTCTTACTTATTTCAGCAATAACTACCAACAGTTACTAATTTGCTTCCAGAAATTTAGAAATCTGTGACTTTTTGAACATGACAGATCACCTGTAAATGTGTAGAACTCAACTCCAATTTGTAGGCTTCATCCCTGGGTCTGCCCTCCCCCCCACAGCAATGCTGGGAAACAAGGAGTATATTTATAATGATGATTATGATAGTCGTTAAGCAACATCCAAAGCAATATGTTGTCATATTAATCAAGTATTCTCCTCCCACCAACCCCACACACCTTTTCCTTGCCTTCATTCTTGGCAGATTCTTCAGTTACATAGCTCAGTTAGGTACATGGCTGCGGAACCAGAAGTTGAGATTTCAGTTCCCCGCTGTGCCTCTTTGACAGGGGCTGGACTCAATGATCCATGCGGTCCTTCCAGCTCTGCAGTTCTACTGTTGTTGCTGTTTTTTAATGTCAGACTATGTTGCATCATGTGTCACCACCATGTGGTTGAGTAGCATTCTTAGAACAGAAACTATGCAATCTCACAATCTCACTTAGTGGTACTATAACTGGAAAATGACCAGATACCAAGTCAAATGGCCATTAGGGATGGCCATATATCCATCAATAAGTGGTGGGTTCCAAGGCGGGGCTTTGTTGCGGTGCTGCCAGTAGCTCCAGAGAAGAGCTCTCTCTGGAAAAACTGGGACCGTCCGGTCCGGGATCCCCTTTTTGAAATGTGGATCGAAGGAGAGTCTAGGAGAAGTCTCTCTGAAGCAGATGGTGAGCAGCAGAAGGAGAAGCAAGGGATGCAAGCCTGGACTTCTTCCCTCTGAAGAAATCACCCAGCACGGATCGGAGCGGGCACCATATTTGGCATGGAGCCGTGAGTAACCCTTTATCGGGGAGAGGAGAACAACCAATATAAGCTTAAAATATATAACAACTAAGTAAGCTGAAGCCTTTGATTTATGAAACAGCCCCATTGAGCTGAAAATAAGAATGAAAATATTTGGCTGAAAGAAGAAAAGCAGCGGCGAGCCTATCTTATCAGTCTGCCTCAAAAGCGAAACTAACTCTCCTCCCCAAGTGAACTCTTAATATAACAGGCTGATTTCAAAGCTGAGAGAGTGAGATGGAAAAATAAATCTTATGTTTCCCAGATGGTTCCAATAACATCGGACAGGATTTAAGAGACTTGAGTTTCGTGAATGCAGTTTGGCTGGGACATATTTCTCTTTGCCTTTTCCTGGACTCTGTGAACTGTTAATAACAGAATCTGGCTGTCTTCTGGATAAGAAAGAAGGAGCTGATGTGGTTGACTGGACTGAGGAGCATCAAGGGGTTAATGGAAAGATCATAAGATGGGCTTCAAGGACAACTATCAGACAGTTTGAGACTCTGTGATTGTTGTTTTGTTTGCCAGACTGCGTGTGAGACTGATAACAGAAGCTTGCTAAACTCGGGAGAAGAAGAAATAATTGTGCCACGGTTCTATTTGATTTTGAATTTGCTGGGTTAAAAGTTGATTTTTATATTATGATATTTGGATAAATATTGGAGGGAGATCTAAGGGGAGGTTTATGACTAGGGGTTTAGATTGTTGATAAAATTGTGGAAATTGTTGAAGGATATATAAGGGTCGATAATTGTGGTTAAGGGCATAGTATTATTCATACAAACCCCATTCATTGGTAAGCCTGAGATGGCTTCCAAAAATTTAAGACAACAAATGGAGACTTGGTCTGATAAATCCCAAAGTTTTGGAACAGTAGTACAAGAAATAGAAAAGGAATGGCAGATTACTATGCAAAAGATAATAATAATAGGGTTTCAGCCAGTACATGAAGGTCTTAGCAAAATAGAAGATCTGATGAAAGTGATGAAAGAGGGGACATTAGATGCCGAACAAAACTTAAATGAAGCTGCACAAACTTTAGAACTGTCTTTATTGGGCATGTCACCAGGTAACATAGATGGGATAGAGAGTTATCCAGTGACCTATGCAGCTTCCAAAATTAAAAAGCATTATGTTAAAAATCTCAAGAAAGAGACACTGAAACGAGAGAATTTTATTGTGAAAATATGGGAAGTGACAAAAATTGATATTCTGTCAGATGGGCTGAAAGACTGTTCAATTCAAAAGGAAACTGAGCGATGGGATGTATTGTATAAATCGCTGCAGTTACCAGATAGTGTTGGAGTAACATAGAATTAAACTAAAATTAAATGATAAGATGAAAGCAGGAGGGTAATCAAACTGTGAAAAAGCAAAAAGTTGATCTGTTATTGTAATATGAACTGATTGGATGATGGTATACTCTGTGTTCTCCTATCCCCCTAACCTTTTCCCCCCTCTTCCCTATTCCCCCTTACTTTTTGTATTCCCTACCCTGTCCTTAAATAAATACTTAAATAAAAAATAAAAAAAGTGGTGGGTTTCTTTCACCAGAAGCCCTTGCGAGCGCATTGTAAAGACAGTAGTGCTGACTATGGATCATTGTGGCTGCCATTGTTAATCCCTGCACCATTTCATTATCCCACAAAGCTATTATTGGGAAACTGCAATATCACGAGTACTAAAAATTGGTAAACAGCAATGTCATACATTACTAAGACCTGGTCCTGAAGACCCTTAGATGTCATGAACAGGGGGCTCAAAAGCAGAACAAGCCAGAAGAAGGGGCAGGAAGAAAGGCTTGGATGCAGATATGGCTTCATAGAGGGCAGAAGACTAGTTGCTTGGAAAATAGAACACTTTGGGTCTCAAACAATGGTCTAGAATGAAGGTAGATACATATTGTGTTGGCTTCTGGAAATTTGTCACCCTATGAGTCTGAGATGTTCCTTATACAAACTCATGGTGTCTAGGTATACATGAACCCCTGGAAATAAAAAAGAACTGTCTTCACAAATGTTGGCCTCATCAAAATTTTTCACCAATGAAGAACCATCTTATGGCTGGCAAATGGGGAAGAAGGAATCAGGACACATCAGGTAAGCATCCTTCAGTCTCAAGAGACTATGGTGACGTGCTCTGAATAGAGGTCTTGGAACAGCATCTAGTGTGGCTGAGAAGGCCAATTTGAGAGTGACAATCCCTTCCACACAAAATACAATCTGTCCCCTGTCCAGCTCCCTAATTTTGCTGGTTTCAGGACTGCCTCTTTGCCTCAGCCTGCTGAACAAGTGTCTCTTCAAATTGGGAGAGGTATGCTGCACTGCTTGCTTCTAGGCTGAACACTCAGATGTCAAGGTTTCCCATCTGCTGAGGTTCAGGCCTTCAGATCCCATTTGCAGATATCCTTGTATCGTAGCTATGGTCTCCCTCTGGGGTGCTTTCCCTGCACTAATTCTCCATACAGGAAATCTTTTGGAATCCGTCCGTCAGCCATTCTCATGATACATCAGAAAACAGGAAATTTCTAAGGACACATTATAAAACAGGGAATTTGAGGGGAGGCAATGGAACAAAAAGCTACTAAAATCTCACACAGTTGTTAATGAATCCAAGCATGTGTATCTGGCATTCCAGGGACAGTGAAGTTGCTGAGCTTCTCCCCACAGATGTGGGCAGGTGTATCTTTTATGTAATACCAGTAAATGTTTTTATAATTTTGATTGACTGTGCCCGGCATTTTTGAAGAATAATAATCTGCAAAGCTGGAAGGGACCTTACAGATCTTCAAACTGTGTCAAAGAGGCACAGTGGGGAATTGAACTCCCAACCTCTTGGTCTGCAGCCAGATAGCTGAACCACTGAGCTATGTCATACAGTGGTGAAATGGTAAGTTTGGAAGTGCTGGTGCTCAATAAAACAATTCTTGTAGTCAGGACTCACCTCCACCTAGAGAGTTCAAAAATGTACGCAATTGGATTTGTCTATATTAGAAATGAGAAGCAAGTATTTTGTAAAGCTAGTAGTTCTTTATTGCTCATTCAAGACCAAATCACCCTCTAATACTTGCGAGGATGACTCATTTACAAGGATAGCTCACAATATGCAGTCCCTAAGAAAAAACAAAGATGGTGGCTGCGATTTCCCTTAGAGCTAGCTCCAATGCCCTAAGGGTGCCAGTGCCCAAAGATGGTGGCAGCAGTTCCCTTAAGGCGTCAGACCTGGCTCTAAGGGAAACAATTTCTATCCTAGGTACTGTGTGTGTTGCAGCTAAACTCAGAGGGACCTAGTCTTGGGGGGGGGTAGCAGATGTTATAATCCTTGATGAACAGAAAATCCCAGGGCTTCAACACTCCTCTGCACCACTGCTCATCGGTCACAAGGACCTGTATAGAAGAGTTGCAGAAAGTCAGCAACCAAAGCCTGCACCTTTCCCTAAATGCACCTGGCGCAGGCTCAAATAAATGACACAACTCACAGAAAGAATGGACAAAACCGACTTGTTTCTCTGATCAACGTAAAATACTGTTCTTCACACATGCAACCAGACATACAGCTATTACTTTTGTTTTTGGCTATTTTTTCTCACTTCTTCTCTCAAATCCTTCTGGGTATTTTCTGTTTCATAGTTACCCCCAGATATGCCTACGCTGGTGATAACTGGAACCTTTCTTCCACTGCATTAGTTGCCTCTTATGGAGATGAAACCATGCCGGTGAATTTTGCCTGTTGTATTAGATTAGTCAGAAATAGATAGCGACATAGTCTGGAGGGAGGTTGAGGAGAAAGAGGTGAGGCTAGGATGCCTGTTGAGATTACATTGATCCGTTACCTTGCCAATGAAATTCTAATGCCATTTTGAACACTTTATACAGTGGGGTCTCAACTTACGAACTTAATCCGTATTGGAAGGCAGTTCTCAGGTCAAAAAGTTTGTAAGTCGAATCTTCATTTCCCATAGGAATGCATTGAAAACCATTTAATCTGTATCTGCTCTATTTATTTATTTATTTATTTATTTACAATATTTTTTAGCCGCACCATTGCCAGTGGCTTTTGTCCATAGAAACTAATGGGAAGCTGCTATTCCGCCTTCTGCCACTAGAGGGGGATATTTTTTCTTTTTTCCTTTTAACCTAAGATGACTTAGCTTTTAAAAAAAGGAAAAAAAAGAGTTCGTAACTCGAATCTAAGTTCGCAACTCGAGTCCATATATTCCTATGAGAGCGGTTCGTAAGTCGAAACGTTCGTATGTCGAGCCGTTCGTAAGTCGAGACCCCACTGTATTGTTTTGTCATTTTATTGATTGCTTTACTGTGGTGTTCACCTGGTTATGACAATTCATATGTTATTTGCATAGACCAATGGGGGTGCTGGAGGGGCTGAGTTACAAAGTATATAAGAGACGAAGCAGCAGTTTAGATAAGGTTCAGATAGGGTTTGAGATGGGAAATTAGCATGCTAGTTAATTTTGGAGTTTGGACGGAAGAATGATGGTTGAAGGTGGATAAAGAAGAACGTTTGTTTAAGAGTTAACAACATTGCTTGTTCAGTCAACACTTGTATCAATAAACAATTTCTATTTGGTTCTTTTAAAATGACATACGGCCTGGACATCTATCATTAATAATAAGTATTGTTGATGAAATCAACTGGTGGCAGTTGAGGGGCACATAGTGTGAGCTCCTTTGTTTGGTGAAACAAATAGGGGCCACGTGGAATAGTGACACTTATACCATTATCTGATCATTCATAATAAGTCACCACTAATATAATGATCTATACTGTCTTTGATAGAAAGTTCATCTTATTTTCATGCCTTTTATATCTATAAACTAATTGATTTGTTTCAGTTAAAATCTCAAATCTAGGATCTTTCTCAGAAGTCATGCTTTAATCTCTGATTGACTGAATTATAAAAGGCTGTATTCAAGTTCTCTTTCTCCATGCATGCTTTTGTGCAACAAAATGTGGATGCCAAATTGCCTTTTTTAAAAATATGGAGTTTCTTATTTCATTTGCTTTCCATAATTATTATTAGAAAAGCTCTCAAAATCTCAATAAAGGTATTTGGAAATGCAGTGTATTGTGGACAAAACATGGATGTTTAACCAAACATCTGTGGATTACATTTTTTTTTTGTGCATGCCCTTAATCTCAATAGAAGACTTTGGACCAATTACCAGCTCTCAGCCTAAGGTTATTGCAAGGATATGGCAAGGATTACATGCAAGTGGAGCAACCTCTTATACCCTTATACCCTATTCTTGAGCTCCTGGGTTACTCTTCTCCAGTCTGAGACCAAAGGTGGCATGGTCCAAGCAGTGGAAGGAGAAGCTTCAATCTTGCTTGGGGTGCATGTTGCTAATGTTGGGAACATCCAAATCAGGGGTGAGCAATCTGTAGAGTATCGTCATCATCATTTTAGAACTGCAGATCTGGAAGGGACTCTTTGGATCATTGCCTCTATCCTCTGTCAAGGTGGCACAGTGGGGAACTGAACTCCCAACCTCTGGCTCTATAGACAGATACCTAAACCACTGACTTATTCAGCAATTCTAGGAATTCCCTTTTCAATGGGGCTTTGAGGTCTTCAGGAGTGCTTGAACTTCTCAAAACATAGAATGTTCTCCATATTCCCTGAAAGGCAGAACAGAACTTTCTGAATTACTTTGTGGGTTGGGTATACTGGGTGTTGGATAACTCAGAGGTACTGGGAGTCACCATTGAGCTCCAGGGGGCCTTACAGCCCATGGGCTGCATGATGCCTATCCCTGTTCTAGATGTTGTAGAGCAAAACAACCATCAGCCTTAGCCTGATTCAGGGTGATTAGAGGTGTCTGGCAAAGTATGAGGAGGCACCAAGGTTGGGAGAAATATGAGAAACAATGGCTGAAATCCTGTTGTTAAGCATAAGTCACAACTAGAGTAACTGATTGAATTCATGGAAGAGTTGACTCATCAAATCCCCACTGATTCAATCAGCAGACTCTTGTTTCAGCTGACTACACTAAAGATTTCAGCCAAAATCTAATAAAATAACAATAATTATATATACTCAATAGTTTTGGTTTACTGCACACACACTATATTAATCTTTAATTTCTACTAGCATTATAGTTTTGTTTGGTCATTCCAGTTTGACAAACAATGGAATAAATATGTATTTGAAATAAATATGTTATTTGAGCTATTTGATTTATTATAAATATATACATCGGGATTAATATAGACCCTAAAAATGATGAGTAGCAACCAACTTCCAGCTCCTTTGCTTCAGTCCTTCCATATGTAAATGTTTTTAGTCTTTAAATACATTAATTATTTTGCCATGGGATGGTTCTAAGTCTCTGGCAAAGGATGCTGTAACATCTTTTATTGTTTGCTGTTGAAAATGGAAGTGACATTGACTTTAACCTTCTAAATGTAATCCCTTAAGTCTTTTGTAGATGATAATAGAGACATCTTGAGGGTTAATAGTAGCTTTTTTCCAAAAGCACAATTTACTCAGATGCAGGGAACACTTAATATCAAGAAAAAGTGGTCTCTGATGACACATGTTCAGGAATATTACAGTGATGGGAACAGGCAGTCATGTCATGTCACTAAACGTATAATCAAGCCCTCAAGAATCCAGAGTTTGTTCTAATGTGTGTTAATGTTGGTTTTTCCTTCTAGCATTAGCACTGTTTGATGATCTGTGCAGCATTATTATTTATCCACTGTGGAACATTCACAGCTTTACCGTCTGTCTTAGAGAAAACTGCTCAAGGATGTATCTTGTAAACATTTATACAGTGAATGCCTACTGCCTAGACTGTTAACCAGTCAAGGTCCACAAAATGTACTGGGGCACTGTTTATTGAGTCAGATCCATCACTACAAAGGTATCTGGACCATGTGATTCATCCTTGGGAATCTGCGTGTACATGTATTTAACATTACGCACCCCCACAGATATTTTTAAAACACCACAAAGACTCTTGCATCATCTTGAAGAAGAACATTTTATCTGGCATAAGTTTCCATGGGTTCCAGCACAAAACTTTAAGACAAGTAAACTGTTTAGTCTTGAAATAAATTGCACACCTGCCCACCCCTGGAAATTTTAAAATACGCTGATCCACACATATCTCCATTGGGATTAGGATCCTATGCCAATTTAGTTCAGAGTACACCCACTGAATTTAAAGGGACATCCAGTGGGATGAGATTTGTGACTGGAATAAAGTAAGTGACTGGTATAAACAGGAAAGGAGGAAAGGAGTCACCTTTTATGTGAAGAATGAGAACACCTGCAAGGAGATCCATGACATGGATCTTGGAAAGCTGCTGGAGAGCTTTGGCCACAAAAAATGAAGGAAAGCAAAACAACAGTGTACAGTGGGGTCTTGACTTGAGAACTTAATCCGTATTGGAAGGCGGTTCTCAAGTCAAAAAGTTCTCAGGTCAAATCTGCATTTCCCATAGGAATGCATTGAAAACCATTTGATCCGTATCTGCTCTTTTCCATCCATAGAAACTAATGGGAAGCTGCTATTCCGCCTTCGACCACTAGAGGGGGATATTTTGTTTCTTTTTTTCTTAGGTCAAGAAAGGTTCAGGGAAGGCAGGGAAAATACAGTCCAGGCAGTACAGTACCAGGCAGTCTGAAGACTGTCTCCCAATCCACTCTCTAAACGCTGGGAGGAGTGAGGAAGCAGACAGGCACCCTTTTCACTGGCCAACAGTTAACTGAAAGTTCACATTTTGCACTTTCCCTGCCTCCCATGTGGGTTTTTTTCAGTTTGTAACTCAAATCTAAGTACTTAAGTCAAGTCAATATTTTCCTATGAGAGCGGTTCTTAAGTCAAAATGTTCTTAACTCGAGCCGTTCTTAAGTCAAGACCCCACTGTACACCTTTGTGGATTACAGTCCCGTTTCCCAGATCGTAAGAAAGCTGTAATTTAAATTGTAGTCCAGATTGTAATCCGTAAAAGGTCACACTGAAATAAATCTGCTGGCCTTCAAAGGGCCATAAGCTTTTTGTGTGTTTGCTTTTTTAACACACAATGAAACTTGCTAAGATAATTGCCCTGTTGGAAATGATAGTAATATTGTGAGGTTTTCTTCAGACATCCAGATCAGACTGGACATGTGGATTATGCTCTCTTAGATCAGATTGCCAAACATTCAGAAAAGGAGAGACACCACAGGAATGGAAGTATTCCCACTCTGCCAAGACTGTAAAACCCATCACTTTGCCTCTGTTGACATCTTTCCCTTCCAGAAAGTAAGAAAAGGAACTAGAGGATCAGCTAATCTGGTGATGATCTTCACCAACAGACAACAGTAAGGTGGCAGTGGTGGAACTAGTCTAGGGATGTTTTATATGGAGAAAAGGGAAAGCCGAGGATAGTACAATATGGACTCTGGACTTGAAAATTGATTTGACTTTCTCAAAGGTGAGACATTGAAGGAACAATCATAGACCTTCTTCCAAGTCCCATGTTGAGACTACAAGGCCACAGCAGGCTGGGAGTCATTTGCCCTCCCCAGGAAGTGAAGTCATACTGTGTGATGATGCTGAATTGTCCCACATCTGGTGTAGAGATGGAGGACAGGAGGGCTTAAAAGCTTGTCCTGCCCCTCTTCTGACACTGGCCTCTTTCTTGGCCTGCTCTCCCTCTGTGGAATCCAGAGCATCTTTTGCTAGTTGTTTAGGGGCTAGATAGGAATTTTTTGCCAGGGTCACTGGACTGGCAAAAGTGGCTGGACCTCTATTCTATTCTATTCTATTCTATTCTATTCTATTCTATTCTATTCTATTCTATTCTATTGTGTTCTATTGTGTTCTGTTCTGTTCTGTTCTATTCTATTTTCCTGTCCATTACTGATTCTCTCAAAGCTTTATGGGCAGATCTAAGGCAATGTTCCTGTTAAACACTGGTCACAAGTATTCATGGAAATGCAGAAATTCTAGATAAGGAGAGATGAGCTCTCATTGGGCACCTTTACATGAAAAGGGGCTCAGAAGATTCATGGAATTCAGAGGCTGAATTGGGAAATAACATTGATTTCAGTCAGGTTACAAACTTCCTTAAACAATAGGACTTGAGAAGCAAAGAGATCTGGTCAGGTCCCCCTAGATAAAGAAAAAAATGGCTGTGATGGGGGTGGGATGTTGGACGTTTTCCCTGGAAGGTAGATGAAGGAGCCAAAGAGGAACTAGCCTCTGCTATAGATTATATACTAAAAGAGGCACCTCTGTAAGGTTTGGGTTTAATTAATTAACACATTTTTGGCCATAGTTAACCCAACCCTCTGTCTTGGGTGGTAGAACTATTAACTACTTGGTTTGGCTTTATTTTCTCTCCGGAAGGAAAGTATTGCTCAGCTTTGCGCAAGTAGAATAAAGGAAGGAGTGAAGGGGCTGCAGACCTAGATAGGTAAAAAGGTGGTAAGGGAACACCTAGCTCCTTTAAATGAAACTAAGTTCCCAGGGCCAGATGAACTCATCCCATGGTTTTTTAAAAGCAGATTTTCCAAATGCGGTTAAGACTCATGCGCACACACATAAAGCCAAGAACAAATCTTCAGACTGAGTGGTTGCATTAAGTATAACTGAAGCTTCTTCTTCCACTTTCCCCAGCTTTCACTGTGATTGCCTGTGAAGCACACAACGTAAACGGCTTAAAGGGGTCCATTTTACACTACAGTCAATAGGGCCTGCAGGGTTTCAGTACTGATGAAGATATAAAAGAGGACATTCTGGCCAAAAAAGAATAAGTGGTTTTCATAGGGTTTGGGTAGTTTAAGTATGGAAATGAAACATTCCCTCATATAAATTGTGTTATATGACACTTTCTACCACTTCAGTTCTTATTGATAAGTGTAGCTTGTCTAATTTTTTTCCTGTTTCTTCAACTATCTATCACTTTCCAACAGCACAATCTTTTTCCATCCACATATTTTATGTTGCACACCAAAAACAACCGTGTTGCATTCAAGGATACCATAGGAACCTGCAGATATAATCACTGAACTTCTGTCTTTCACATTTGAGAATTCTTGGAGAACACACAACTGTCCCTGAAGACTGGAGGTGGACAAACATTATCCCTGTCTTCAAAAAGAAAGGGAAAACGGAGATATACTGAATCTCTTCCAGCCGAGAGATTGTGGAA
The DNA here is from genome assembly GCF_051106095.1 of Pogona vitticeps. NCBI lineage: Eukaryota > Metazoa > Chordata > Lepidosauria > Squamata > Agamidae > Pogona > Pogona vitticeps. The sequence continues at coordinate 66,223,787 of NC_135787.1, forward strand.
ATCACTTAAGATTACCCTCACCTTGGCCTAACTTTGTGCTGGTATAGTGGTTGTGTCCCTGTGCTAGAGGAAGCTTGGATCTGCCATAACTTTATTTTGTTTTTATGCTGTCTTTCTCCTGGTAAATGGGCTCACAGGGGCTCAAAAATTATAATAACAAACAAACAAACAAAAAAGCTAGCTAAAATTTTGTTACTCTAAAAACAATTAAACAACATAAAATCAAAGCAGTTATTAAAACAATATAAACACATTAAAACAACAATTCAAAAATCACTGATTTTGCAAACATGTCATCATAACTGCAAAGCTTCAGGGCTTACCACCTAACATTTAGGCCCAATCTTTTCATCTGTCCCCACATACTTGCAATGTGGAGAGGTAGTGATGAGGATGAGGATGTACACAGTCCCAAAATTAAAACTCAGCATTGCTCATTCAGTTGCTAAAAGTCTACAGTATCTAAAAGGAAGGTCTTCACCTGCTTTCTGTAGGACAGGAGGGACAGAGCTAGATTAGCCTCCAAAGGGAGGGCATTTCACCATCCTCCCCTATTCCCTCAGCCTTTCCTGGCTGTTCTGCCATTAGCAGAACTCTGAGATTGGGCCACAAAAAGATTTATTGCTTGCCCACGTGCAGTGGCATAAGGGGATTTCTCCCAGCAGAAGACGCTTCTGCTTATATCAAATCCTCCACAGCTCATGCATCTTTGAGTTAGGATTTTGCTCTTGAATTTGACCTGAAGGAGTTTCTCCACCATCGGTTTGTTAAGTTTTCATGCTTTTAATTCTCTTGCACTTGCATGGAAAACCATTCTGATATTGGCTTCGAAAGGCAAGATACAAATTTAATAATTTTAAACATGTGCGTGCAAACACATATATTAAAAATGCAGTGGTTCCAGTCAGAATATAGATATGGATGCCCACCCAGAAGTCGAAAGAGTATGTATCCATGAAAAATGTTCACAGGCTGGAAGGCAGAATCAGATGTTCTGTGTTTTGCTATCTGCAGAGTCTTTCTCTCAATGGAAGGCTCATTTGCATACATTATTATATGTAAATTTCAAGGGAAGTAGTATTTTGTGGATTACTTACACCTGCATCTGCACTCATTTGAACCTTCAGTGTCCAGGAAATTGTCTCTCCCCCCCCAAAAAAAAACACAACCCAAATTTCATGAGATAGAGAATAGTTCATTCAAATATATACTTTCTATTTTCACTTCTCTCCATCTTACAGTGAAAGTTCCCAATACAGCATTTGCATAGCAATGGCCCAAATCCTGTTGCTTAGTGTAGTAAAGTGCACTAGAGTAGACCCATTTAATTAATAGGGATTAGGTGAGCCCACTGTCCTATAAGGTCCATTCATTCAAATGGGCCCACTCTAACTGCAATTTACTTTTGCATAAGGTAAAGGTAAAGGTTCCCCTTAACAATTTTTGTCCAGTCGTGTTTGACTCTAGGGGGCGGTGCTCCTCCCGTTTCCAAGCCATAGAGCCAGCATTTGTCCGAAGACAAACTTCCGTGGTCACATGGCCAGTGCGACTTAGACACGGAACGCTGTTACCTTCCCACCAAGGTGGTCCCTATTTATCTACTTGCATTTGCATGCTTTTGAACTGCTAGGTTGGCAGGAGCTGGGACAAGCGACGGGAGCTCACTCCGTCGCGTGGATTCGATCTTACGACTGCTTGGTCTTCTGACCCTGCAGCACAGGCTTTTGCGGTTTAGCCCGCAGCGCCACCACGTCCCTACTACTTTTGGATAGTGAGTCACAACTAGAGCAGGCCCATTTCAATCAGTGGAACATACGGAGGAGTTCACTCACCATATCCCCACTGATTCAATGAGCCTACTCTAGTGCAGTTTACTATGCTGCAAAACAGAGTTTTGCCCAATTACTTTTATCCAGCCATTTGCTTGTTTTTAAGTCACAGGGATGCTGAAGTAAACATAACCATTTTGTGCCATTGAGTCTGACTTTTGTCAGCCCTCCCAGGGGTTGACATAGGGTTGAAGTGCTTTATCAGTCTCTCTTTTGGTAGCGCTGTGGGACTGTGCAGCTTGCTGGGAGCCATACAGGTGTCATAGCATGTAACCCTATCAGCCACGCTCGCTCCAGGTAATCTTGGCTGCTTCCTTTCTTGGGAGGCACAATGGGGAATCAACCTTCTGGCCCCAATTCTGCCGCTTGGTGCTCTAATCTGTTAAGCTTCACCAGCTGTACCAAACAAATGTAACCTATGCTAAATTGCTGTGTTGCTTGCATATTGATGGGGATAAATAACATAATTCAGCATTTAATCACTTTTTAAATCAGTTATAATTTTATTCACAGCATTTGCTTGGACATTTCTGAACCTGTCTCACTGGTAATAGTGAAGGTTATCACAATACTTGTGTTGTGCCTTTTGATTTTAGCTCCTTAGTATTATCAAACAGATGCAACACGCTGATCTTCCCAGCAAAATTCAATTTCTACCATGGCTCGTAAGGTAGTGAACAGCTTCATTAGTATGCCTGACACTTGGCCTATGTAAAATAAATATAAATTCCCGCTATGATTGATACTTTAAAGGCAATTACTTTGGAACTATGTTATTATATTGACTGAGAAGACGGGGAAGGCAGACAGAAGAAAAGCAGTTTGGATTTTGAGGCAGTGAGAAGCATATCAAGGCAAGGCCGTGACCAAGGTAGATATTAAAAGTGGGTAGTTTAAATATTTGCCAGACTGATCTGACAGTGGAAAATAAGCTAGATAAAAAGCACAACAAAATAAATCTGGTGCAACAGCTTTGCAAGGAAGCTGTCATTTGGAAGGAAGGAACGGAAAAATGCTTACACTTTGAGGAAAATGATACCAAGAGCTGAACTGCAACAGGAAGTAATGTTACACACACATCCAAGTCTCTTCTCCCCCCCCCCTCCACCGCCCTCCGTGGCTCTGTGGTTTGAAAAGAATAATGCCGATACTTCAGGCCAAAGCTAGTTTGTGCCTGAAGTGTTATCATCAATGAATGAATCACTTCCAAGGGAAAGGGAGTCAATTAGCATTTCTTCAGTATTTCTACTCATGTGCCATCTTTCATCCCAGAAGCTCAGCACAGTACATAGAGAACTCCTTCTGCATGGTATATCATACAGTGTACTATATCATGGAGACCAAGTGTGACAGACAACATTCAAATCCATGCTCGGCCATGGAAAAATCACTGGGAGAGTGGAACTGGTAAAACCACTCCTTAAATATTTCAGTTGTCTTGAAAGTTCTATTAGGATCACTATAAGTCAGTTCCAACTTGACAGAACATAACAACAATATTATAATATAGTCAGCCAACACAGAATATACATCTCTTTCCTTCTCCCTCAAATAGGTAAATGTGAATACTCACTGTTGTTTGATCGTATTACTGTGTAGTGTTCTATACTGGATAGATGGATAATCCAGTACATCCAATGTGTGTTCAGATGACTTACTCACCCTTGTAAGGTAGACGCCATGTTCTGAGGAAAACTGGGATTGGTTAAGGCAGGGTGCCTAGTTTGTGATGCATTGAAGGAAGGATGGCAGTCAACAAAGCTATGCAATGAATATACTTAAAAGCTGCCTAAGGCAGCTGGTGAAGGAATTAATCAAAGTGTCTGCATGTGTATTGCATTATTCCAGGGACACTGATCAGTAAAGAGCACCAGACACATTGATGCAGAGAGACTCCACACAACACAGTCTTTTTTGCCATTCATTTTTGCATTTCATATCTACTGCACCTTCTGGTGCCCCTTTGTGATCAGCTATATGTTCACATTTCCTTCACACAGCCTGATAGACTGAAACCAACTGCCCTTCCCAGAATGAATATGTGGCAAATGCAAGAACCTCACCTTTCTTTAATGTAAAAACAAAAGCAAAAAAATGACCTCCTCTTGTGTCTTAAAAGAAGGGAATGATTTGTTTCTGCTTGAATATTAGGGAGACGTCTCAGAGAAGGAAGAAAACTTCCTTACACATCTGCAAAGCTGATAATCTTCACATACACCTGAAAGTTGAAAAGAAGGGAAAGTTGTTCAAGGAACATCTCTCACCTGACAGAGAGAGAGAGAGAGAGAGATTTTTAAAAAGGTTGACTTGAAAATTTGATCAAGGAGAGAATTCTAGCTCTGCCCACTGCTTGTTGCCATCTCCACAGGAAGATGTCTTAAGAGGAGACAGTGGAAACCCTGATTTTTCAGGATCCCAACTTACATGGAGAGAGAAAAAGCTTTCATCTTCAGTCGGTCTTCCTCCCTGTGGAGACTAAAGGCTCTCTCTGCTCACATTTTCAAATTAGCCCTTTCTGAATAGCTAAATAGGGCTCAAGTGGCCATTAGAATGGTAATCACACTTTCTCCTTCTTCAGGTATCACCTTGCTGATGATATCAGCAGTCCTTACTTCATCCCTTATTCTTTATCTGTTTGTGTGCCTGGCAGCCAACACAACTAACCTGTAAAGGCTTATTCAGTGCTGTACAAACCTAGAAGCTAAAATCAGAGAATGAACAGTAGCTATAGTGAGCACCAGTTGACCCCTAATATTTTCTGCCTGTTTGATGTGCCTCTACCTAATACTTTAATTTAAAAAAAGCCAGTAAATAGAATGCATGTTCAGTCACCAGCACAAATGATCGTGCATGCACACATTTCCCATTGTCTTCTATTGAAGACAAGTGCTTTTCTCAATAAAGTATTCTCATGTGTTTCTTAATTCTTTTTCAAATGCCCAATAGAAAGTGGATCTTAAGACAGACTAAAAGGAACATTGGACAATCATGCATACATCTGTTTGTTGGTTCATAAACATCGCAAGATACATATTTCTGCTTGGACAATTACAGTAGTATCCTGTTCCACCTTCTTCCAAAGCTGTCACAAGGCAATTGTATTTCTCCAACAATTGTTTCATGTTGATGAGATGGAGAAGCTAGCTCAGAATTATGAACAGGGTTTTGAACAGTGTTCAGATATTTTATCATTCACACCAGAAGTAGTAAAACTTAGTACTGGCTACATGCCAGAAGTTTAAGACTACTACTGCCTAAAATCCTCTCCTACTAAGTGGAAGGGTGTTAATGAAAGTTGACAGTGCAAGCATTTGAAGACTCAAAATTCCCCACTCCTCCATTCACAGAATCGTAACACAGGGTTATTATGTGAATTCATGTAAAATTTTGTGAGACACATATGTGGGGCTTTGATATATCAGGGTCCTATATACCTGACCACTGTCTCCATAACTCAGTGGTTTAGGTATTTGGCTGTGGAACCAGAGGATGGAAATTCAATTTCTCACTGTGCTGTTGTTGTTGTAATTAAAAAAACACCAAGTACAGGCAATCAAAATTCTAAAAACTTTGACTGGTATTATATAACAGATGCAAGTTTTAACCAAAAACCTAAGTATATTTTAAATATCGGCACAGTATGTATGCTGTTCCTAATACTGCTGTTTTTTGTCTTTTTTGTTTGTTTGTTTGTTTTGTAGATCTGATGGTGTGAATTCTGAGATCTGCAACTTCTTATAGTACTGCGAGAAATTTCTTGATATTGTTCGCAAAGCCCCAATGACTACGGGGACCAGTGAAGTGTGGTTCATCCACAAGTGAGATGTTTCAATTGCCAGGTCTCTGGAATTTGTTAGTTTTTCCAATCCTTTATTTTCAACTCTGGCATTTCCCTGGAATTATGATGTCAATGATCCGGACATGTCTTCATTCTACTACTACTATATCTGGTGTGTTATGTTCAAGGTTTCTATCTGTTTGGATCCGGAAATCTCACAAGATTGTGACTTCCTCACTTTCTGACACCTTCTCTGCCTGATATTCCCACAGGTTTTTGGAGACCGGCAAATTATATTTTTTACATAATGACCAATGCACTAACTTTGCCATTCTATCATGTCTAGCTGCTGCTTCTTCTTCTTCTTCTTCTTCTTCTTCTTCTTCTTCTTCTTCTTCTTCTTCTTCTTCTTCTTCTTCTTCTTCTTCTTCTTCTTCTTCTTCTTGTCATTGTTGTCGTTGTTGTTGTTGTGTTGTCATTGTTGTTGTGTTGTTATTGTTGTTTTGTTGTTGTTTTGTTGTTGTTGTTATTGTTGTTGTTGCTGTTGTTATCTGACCCTTTCATCTTTTGTTACAGATCAGAATACCTTCTATATTTAAATTACATACAGAAAGACACGTTTTTGCAGTTGTCTTTCTCACTGCTTCCTCCTTCATTACCAGTTATCATTGGATGATCTGGAAGCTTGTGGTGTTGGTGTGGCAGAAGTGACAGCCTGGCTAAGCATCACTGACAGTGTTATTCTAGGGAAAGAAGAAAAAGTAGGTAGCTTTGAAAAGTGTCTTGCGTTCTTCAAAGCTCACATTCTTCTCTTCACACACACCCTGTCATCTTATTACCCAGAGGTATGTTTCATATAAGAGACGTTTTTCATGTCTTTGTACCCTTCAGAATTATCTGAGAAACACGGCCAAGAGCAACTGTCAGGATTAGCATTATTGAGGGTCGGACATGATATCTCTTTCAAGCTAGGGATTGATGATTCTAATTTGTTTGAAACTGACCACAGAGCAGCTGGGTTTTTTTTCTGCCAAGGTTAAATCCTCTCTTTTTTTTTCTTCCTTTTTTCCTCCAAAACAACTGTGACTGTGACACTTTTGTGCTGATGAACTTCTATAGGCCAAAGTTTTTTGTATTTGTTGTTATCTACTAAATCTAAATTTAGCAGCAGAGGGGATATTGAATTGGGTGAAGCAGAAATAAAATGTAACTGCATTGTCTTCTTACTGTGCTGTCCTTACACAGTAATTTATTATTCACTAACATGAAGAACATCATGATTTAAAAAGTAATTTCTCCACTTTCCTAGTCTGATGTGAGGAAGCTGTGTGATTGGGATAATGTTGCCAGCATTAATACTGGCCCCTTTCCTGTAGGCTGTACCAAATGATGACATTGTCATTATAGAAATGCTTGCATTTGCATGAAGCAGTTGCATGAAGCCTGTCTACAGCCCCTGTAAAAGGTTAGTAGATGCTCTGGATTAAAACAGGGTATGGTAAAGAAGACTACAGTATGAAAAGGGGGTTAGAAAAAAAATTGTTTTCAAGAAAGCAAAAGCCACCACTGGGTACAAACAGACCTAGTAAGTTACAACTTGATACAATAAAATCTAGCAGATGAAGTTTTTCCTAGCATGATACAGTAAATTGATGAGAACTCAAGGTGTGTGTATCTATCAGATTTGCATCCACACACTTTCTCCTTTTTCTGCTTCCGTGTCCAATCTGTGCTTACATCCATCCATTTCTGAAGGTACAAAACTTATTTGAAATTGATCACAGAACAGCCTTTGGTATATTTTGACCAAAGGTGTGCATTTTTGTGTGTATGATTCAAATCATGAGCATGTATTACATTTACTCCATGCGTTGACTGAAACATGTTTCTACTGCATCTTTGCCCATGTGTTGGAAGTACATACTTTATTGGAAAAACCTGTAATTGTCCAGAAATGTGTGGATTTCAGAACTCAAAGGGCATCTGCTTCACATCTGATCACTAGGAGAAGTCTGTACAAAAAATTGTAAGAACAGATTTCTTTTCCAATCCCTAATAGAGAATTCATTCATGGCCAAAAGGCCACTATGCCGTAATGTCAGGCTGCAGTTACAGACAAGGAACAGGACTATTTAAACAGGTTTTTGCAAGTTTGGGCCTGAAGTTACACTAGGAGAAGAAGCAAGCCTAATGATACACTTAGGTGTGGTATCTCCAGCTTTAGTGTCATACACAACTCATCAGCTTCAGTGAAGGTGTGTTTGCATGCAACTATGTGCAGCGATAGACAGCAGGAAAATTTTTGGCTCACAGAATATATGACATATCAGAAGAAAAACGCGGTCTGTGTTTGGGTTCTTTTGCTGATTATTTTTACAAAGGCTGTAAAAGGCACCAGAAACTCCTCCCTATTCCTTCTCTAATTACACAGTTCAGCAAAACATTTGATTATTTATTTACAAACAGGGAAGAACATTAAATGATAATATGCTGGAAGAGCTAAAAAACAACAACAACCCTGAACTTATTTTACAACTATTTTAATAACAGTTGCTCTTCAATCAATATTTTATGTTCACTGTTTGAAAGTATGCAAAGGGAACACAATCCAAAGTTCTGCCAAATTCTGAAATGTAACCTTTGAGCTGTTATATTTCAGCACAAACCACCAGTTTTAGCCCTGACCCACCCAAAACTACTTGTTCTGCCCTGATATGACTCACCAATCTGCTGCTTTCCTGACTAGCCAGATTCTTCCAAGTGCTTGTCCTATCATTCCTGCTCATCATGTTGAGCCCTGGCCATCTTTTGTCCTTCTTTAATTTCCCCTGGTGTTTTGCTAGTCTGTTCAGTGACCCACTATTTTTGAAGTAAAACATGAAGAACTAAATTTTCCCCCATGGCAATGTTCCTTTAACAACATAGGTGTATAGCTAGTAGTACTGCTGTCTGTCAATATAATAACAACAGTTATTACCACACGGATGTGTTGTTCATCATTGGCATTTGTAGCCTACACAGGACAAGCTAACATGGCAATCATTCTAATTTGATTCTTGTCCTTGAATCTTATGAAATCACCTGCCCTGGAGGAAGCACTGAGGAAAGTAAGTATTTGTAGAGAAATCTATTTATTCTTCAAATCGGTCAAAATGTTTACCACAGAAGATCATAGACAAAATTTCATTATTCCCCTTAACTGCAACGATAAATGGAGCAGACCAAGTTTATTAGGTTAAAAGAAAGCAACAGGGACTCTCAAAGTGTTATATAATTCTCTTTCTATGAGAACCTTTTCACCAGTAGGATTTCCACCTATTCAAAACTGGGTTAAAATAAACAGCAGTCGTGGAGACAACTGAGATACATGGACCCAAGCAAGATCGTTGACTATCTGTATTCTTGGTATGCTGCTTAAACTGATGATCAGATTGAGATGCTATTAGAAGAAGCAAAACATTCTGAAAATGGCTTCTGAGGATCTTTTTTTTTTTTTACTTTGGTGAACCAAGCAGTGGTTTAGGACTTCATTAGAAACTCATGTTCCACAAATCCTTTCTAAAGTAATGGATCTTAAGTACCATTTGAAGCACTGAACCAAATGCTAAGACATGTGCAGCCATAGAACCCTCTTGTGAATTGCTGCAGTTTACAACTGAAGGAGTTCTCTCATCAATCAGATAATCAGCACTGACGACTCATCTGGAGGAAGCTGCCCCCGGTCAATAACCACCCAGTTGAAAAGTTTCTGACATTATGAAAGAGGACAAGGCTTTCTATTTGAGCAGACTGCTTAACTGACTCTAGAACCAGCATAATGGAGATGTTACCCCAGGCACTGAGTCATTTAGGCATCACAAAGGAAACATCCATTTGACAAGATAGTTCTAATCCGCCCATAGGTATGATTTCTGCATTTTTATTACACTTGTTGGATCAGAGTGAATATCTTCTAGACTCCTTCCCTGGTACTTCCCATTCTTTGTCTTTTGCTTTCATATGCTCTCTTTATCTCTCTCATTTTATGGTACAAAGGAGCCAGGGCCTGAAGAGCCAAATCTGCAGAATTTTCTGAGTAGTAGGGCCCATGAGATTATTTGCCACATCAGACGTCTCCATACTCTCTGACCACGGCTGCAATCATCACAATAGTAGGGAGAGAGTGGATTTTTTTCAGGACCAATACTGTATTTTATTGCACGCTTTCCCTGTTGTAATACAAAGTATTTGAGTGAAGGTTCACTTTAGTTAGGCAATTAAGAGCCATTAGATTTACAAAAGTCCTGCTCCTTATTTGTTAATATAAACTGATCCAGTGGTTGCTGTTTCTATACTGAGGTAGGAACTGCAAAGATTGCCATGAAGAGTACCTGCATTTTCAGATGTCCTATTATAACCCTGCTCTTCTTAGAGCTCCAAGTTTTCAACCTTTGGCCCTGCTGTGGACTTTAATTTCCACAGTTCCTCAGCACTGTCTACGCTAGCTAAAGCTTCTTGAGTTTGAAGCCCAAAACATCTGCAGCATCAAAAGATGTAAACCAGTGTCTTCATAATTTCTTGAAGAAATGCTGTTGACAGAAAGCCTTCATTCACCCTCCATTTAGCATTTTAATTTATTGCCAGCAGATGTTTTATAACTGCTACCACAAACATTATCACCTTTACCTCCCATTCTGAGATATAACTGGCCTGCTCATAGAAAGGTTCAAGTGCATACAAACAGATTATTTTTAGTTTATCTACCCTCTTTCTGTTCCGTGTTCTCAATTAAGCTTAAGTTCATAGGCAAAATCAATACACATCAAATTATATCAAACTGGTCATTCTTTTCTTTGACGTGTGTATGTGGCATTTGGTTGAGCTAAAAATGAAGCCTAGGCAATGGAAAGAATTACCATTTAAATTAAAATGGCTCTTAAGTTGAGGAGGTGGTGGAGGTTAGGTGAGGAACTTTCTGAAGCTTCAGGAACTTGGTGGCTGTGATAAAACAAGCACACTAGGCAAAAACATACTATAATAGGGCCCTCATATTCATTTTCCAAAATAGGATTTTAAAAAGGAAAAAGCAAAACATGCTGCTTATATACCGCCCCATAGTGCTTAAACCACCCTCTGGTTTACAATTTAATTATGTAGGCTACACATTACCCCCCTCAGCACTCAATTTTCCTCAGAAGGATAGGAGGCTGAGTGAACCTTGAGCTGGCTACCTGGGATTGAATCCAGGTTGTGAGCAGGATTTGGGCTGTAGTACTACACTTTAACCAGTGCACCATGAAATTGTTAAGGAAGTCAATCAGGTTTCACTCAGCACATAGATATATTTATCACAGAATGGAATTGTAATCTGTTAAAGTATTGTATTATCCCAACGGCTATTGGCTGTGGTTGCTTAATAATAAACTAGATAGATGGAAGCTGTATGCTGTAGAAAATGCTAAAAGAAATATGGGGTGCAGTGGTCAGTGCTTTTAAATATGACGCATATATATTTTCAGAACCATCTGCATAGCCACTGTTGAAAAAAATAATAATATACAGATGGGCCTAAATTCTATCAATGGAAACTATTATGTGTTGACTTACAGAGATGCCAGTAGACAGAAGGAAAAATGAGAATGGAGCCATTGCAAAGTCTCACCTGGGAAATTGGGTTTCTCTGAATGAATTCAGTTTCACTGACCACACAGGAGTCAAGAGAAAGAGAGAAGAAAATTGGCAATCCATCTTGTTTGCAGCTTGTTAAGATAACTCTGTTATGGCCATCCAGATTTGCAAGAGGCACAGCCACATCAGAGCTAACTTAATGAACTGCAGAGTGCTACCTTAACTGTTGGCGTTTTTAGCAACATCCATGTGTTGCCTCTAAGAGGTTTGGCTGAGGGGGACTTTTCTGGAGTGGGGTGACTGTCAATCCAGCAGTAACCAAATGTTCCTTCCCTGCCTCTAATTTTGAAGACAGACACCACTTTCTGCTAATCCTCACTCTCCTTCAACCTCTTTGGTCTCCAGCTACCCTAGTGCATCAGAGCTTGCATTAAACCCTTTCTAAAAAAATGATTTGGAGACAAGGGGTGATCTGTCAAGAGGACCTGACACCACTGCAAGTGCATTTTTGCTACCTCTCTTTCCGCCTTGAACTAGGAAGCTGAGAGATCCAGCATCAGCTCAAATGATCACAATACCTGATGTGAATTCATTCAATTTGAGAAGAAGTAAGCCCCCATGGCAGAAGAAAAAATGGATTGGAGGAAGAAACAACATACTGATCTGCACTGACTTGTACTCAATGGAAAATAATACAAATTGGACCATCCCAACCCCAGAGGATTTCCTGCATTACTCATCAACATAGTTGTTCTCTAAGTCCTCATTAAGGCAATGGGTCTACTCTATTTCACTAAGAAAGAGGTTTAGACTCAGTCTGATCCAACAAAGACATTCTCATGCCCTTATGTTTATAATTTCTCTCCTTCTCTCAATCTCTCTCTGAATTTCTTCTTCTTTCTCTCTTTCTCTCACACACGTTTGCCATCTGTCTCATGCACAAGAGATGTGTTTCATTAATTCATTCTGAAATTGTGTAATTGAAGTTTAGTTTAACTTTTATTTTGACTCCAAGGTGGGCTTGTGTTTTCCTCCATCTTCCCCTCTGTCGTCCCTCTCTTTTTGAGGATGACAAAATGCTCCAGCAAGAAACACAATAATAGTGCTCTGCTAGGAAAAGAACATTGTCACCATCTTCTCAGAACTACAGAGCTGGAAGAGACCCTATGGATCATTGAGTCCAGTCCCTCATCAAGGGGACACTGTGGGAGGTCGAACTCCTAACCCCTGGCTCCACAGCCAGATTCCTAAACCACTGAGCTATTTATCATCATTCTATACAGTGGAAAGCATCTGAGAAACGATGATGGAATAGATTCTCTATCGAGCTGTTCCTACAGCATCCTCTCTAATTGAGTCAAATAGTTAGGGACCCCCTTAAGCAGTGATATTTGTGTTAGTGCATGCAAGAACCCAGGAAGGAAAAGAAGAAAGGGAATCTCAGTTGTACAAACAGAACTCTGCTGAAATGATGTCAGATAGAGCTCAGCATCTTTTATTCCTAACTCATCTCAAGACAGATAATCTTTGGAAACCTATTCAGTGTTCATCGCCTTTGAACGTAAACTAGCAGGCTGGCTTAAGCCCACTTCTTTTCTATTTTCCTTGCTATTGACTTCTACAATTTGTATATATATTCACATCCTTGTGATTAGGTGCTGTGTGAGAAAAGCAAAGTACAGTTTCTGGTTCATCATATCAATAAAACCAGGCAATCTTTCGAAAGTATGTCCCACAGTTTATGAAACAAGACATTCTTGGGGTTCTGTAATTTGCTGTATGTTTGCCACACACTTTCCCCTTTTATTTAGTTCCCATTTTCAGTCTAAAGAGGCACTGTAGGTAAAGCCAAATTCAAAGTAATTTATTGATCACCATTTCCTCTGCTAAAAAGATAATATTTGGACCACATAAAATGCATTAGTACTATGGAATTTGAAAAGAGAAGGACTTGTATGGGATCAGACGCTGGGTCCAAATCCAAAAATTGGGTGTGGGTCTCTATCCTGGAGGGTCCTGAAGACTCCTTGTTGGAGATGGACGTCTACATGGAAAAAGTACAAGACAGGAGTAGTTACTGTGGTGATTAGGAAGGATAAATGCCCAAATCTTAGGGTTGAAGCTGAATTCTTAGGTTGTTAGTTCCAACTACTGTAGAACAACTGGATAAAAAGGATTTCCACATATGTTGATTTAAGTCCCATTCATTCAAGAGCTCTACCTATGATTAACAATTGGATTTAGCCCCCTATATACTGATTTTCCTGGAGGGCTAAATAGAAATATGTATTCAAATTCAGAAAATCCAGAAGTTCATTCTGAGCTGAGCCAGATTTTTAGAAGATTCCACTTTAAAAAAAAAACTCACTATCTTTGTTGAGTTATGTCCTTGTCCCATTCCCTCTCACATTCCTACCTGTTCCCAGCCCTGATATTTTAGTGATGTTTTTAAGATTTCTCTACGCAACACCATCTTATCAGGAATTATACAGTGAACACAATGACATATTACTGTCATCTAGCCCATTAAATGTAGCCACATGACGGTGTTACTAAGGAAGAAGCTTCCCTAAATTTGAAGGCTAACTGTCTTGGTCTTTATGGATGTCTTGTAGAGGCTACTGAAATAATATATGTCAAATGCTGATGCACTTTGGACAACCATTTTGTCATTGTTTAGTCGTTTAGTCGTGTCCGACGCTTTGTGACCCCATGGACCAGAGCACGCCTGGCCCTCCTGACTTCCACTGCCTCCTGGAATTGGGTTAAATTCATGTTGGTCGCTTCGATGACACTGTCCAACTATCTCATCCTCTGTCGTCCCCTTCTCCTCCTGCCTTCACACTTTTCCAACATCAGCGTCTTTTCCAGGGAGTTTTCTCTTCTCATGAGATGGCCAAAGTATCGGAGCCTGAGCTTCAGAATCTATCCTTCCAGTGAGCACTCAGACTTGATTTCCTTTAGAATGGATAGGTTTGTTCTCTTTGCAGTCCAGGGGACTCTCAAGAGCCTCCTCCAACACCACAATTCAAAAGCATCAATTCTTCGGCGGTCAGCTTTCTTTATGGTCCAGCTCTCAGTTCCATACATCACTACATGGAAAACCATAGCTTTGACTAGTTGGACTTTTGTTGGCAAGGTGATGTCTCTACTTTCTAAGATGCTATTGAGGTTTGTCGTCGCTTTCCTCCAAAGAAGAATGCGTCTTTTAATTTCTGGGCTGCTGTCACCATCTGCAATAATCATGGAGCCCAAGAAAGTAAAATCTGTCACTGCCTCCATATCTTCCCCTTCTATTTGCCAGGAGGTGATGGGAACAGTGGCCATGATCTTAGTTTTTTTTATGTTGAGCTTCAGACCGTTTTTTGCACTCTCCTCTTTCACCCTCATTACAAGGTTCCTTAATTCCTCCTCACTTTCTGCCATGAGAGTGGTATCATCTGCATATCAGAGGTTGTTGATATTTCTTCCAGCAATCTTAATTCTGACTTGGGATTCATCCATTTCTGCCTTTTGCATGAGGTATTCTGCATATAAGTTATATAAGCAGGGAGACAATATACAGCCTTGTCGTAAAATTTTCCCAATTTTGAACCAATCAGTTGTTCCATATCCAGTTCTAACTGTTGCTTTCTGTCCCTCATATAGATTTCTCAGGTGGTAGATGAGGTAGTCAGGCACTCCCATTTCTTTAAGAACTTGCCATAGTTTATTGTGGTCCACACAGTCAAAGACTTTTGCGTAGTCAGTGAAGCAGAAGTACACGTTTTTCTGGAACTCTCTGGCTTTCTCCATAATCCAGCACATGTTAGCAATTTGGTCTCTCGTTCCTCTGCCATTTGAAATACAGCTTGTACTTCTGGGAGTTCTCGGTCCACATACTACTGAAGCCTACCTTGTAGGATTATCAGCATAACCTTGCTAGTGTGTGAAATGAGTGCAATTGTATGGCAGTTGGAGCATTCTTTGGCACTGTCCTTCTTTAGGACTGGGATGTAGACTGATCTTTTCCAGTCTTCTGGCCTCTGCTGAGTTTTCCAAACTTGCTGGCATATTGAGTGTAGCACCTTAAAAGCGTCATCTTTTAAGATTTTTAATAGTTCCACTGGAATGCCATCACCTCCACTGGCCTTGTTGTTAGCCATGCTTTCTAAGGCCCACTTGACGTCACTCTCCAGGATGTCTGGCTCAAGTTCAGCAACCACGGTATCTGAGTTGTCCGGGACATCCAGATGTTTCTGGGATAATTCCTCTGCGTATTCTTGCCTCCTCTTCTTGATGTCTTCTGCTTCTGTGAGGTCGCTACCATTTTGGTCCTTTATCATGTCCATCTTTGCACAAAATGTTCCTTTAATATCTCCAGTTTTCTTGAACAGATCTCTGGTTTTTCCCTTTCTATTTTTTTCCTCTATATCTTTGCACTGTTCATTTAAAGCGTGCTGCTTATATACCGCCCCATAGCACTTCAAGCACTCTCTGGGTGGTTTACAATTTAATTATGCAGGCTACACATTGCCCCCCCCCCAGCGAGCTGGGTACTCATTTTACCAACCTCGGGAGGATAGAAGGCTGAGTCAACCTTGAGCCAGCTACCTGGGATTTGAACCCCAGGTCGTGAGCACAGTTTTAGCTGCAGTACAGCGGTTTAACCACTGCGCCAGAAGGCCCTCTTGTCTCTCCTTGCTATTCTTTGGATGTCTGCATTCAATTTTCTGTAACTTTCGTTATCTCCCTTGCATTTTGTTTCCCTTCTCTTCTCTAGAGAATTATTGTTGAGTGATGATGAAGAGGAGGAGGATAAAAAGAGATGATTAATCATATCTTGGCTGTTGGTTACAGATAAGCACTTTTCTAGATCTATATAGTAGAGAGACTACTGTTAGCATAAATATATTCACAGTAGTACCAATAGCTGTAGTAGCAGCACTTACAGTAGCAATAATAAGCCTGAAATGAGAGATAAGGCAACAAAACACAAGACTGCTGAGACAAAACTGGTACATCTCTTTGACCTTCTTTACATGCGGAGTGCATTTCTATTCCTTGGCTGACAGAAGCAGAAAAAGTTATTTTAATTTCCAATATTAGTAGGGAAAAACATTGCTCGGAAACTCAAAAGAAGTCTCTCCCAGGAGCAAGACTAAATATTGTGAAGAGTTTAGCCACAGGGCAAATGTTTCCTATTTTCAATTTTCACGGCTCAGCTTTCTCCCAGGATGTTTCTTAATGCACTCATATATAATCCAAATGATCTTTCCTACTGGATGGATTTACCTGAGCTGTGCTTCTCTTACCTGTAAGGTCAGGGAAGCCAACCATCTCAGAGTAAAGCACTCCAGGAATTTTGAATGACTTAGTTGGTTCACCACAGCATAACAAAAAAGTTCCGGGAAGGATCTTCCACACCAGTTTTTTTGCATGTGAAGGCTTTGCATATATCAAACCACAGCTCTATCCTCCCGCTTTCCAATCATTTAAACTGATGGAACTGCTGTAATATTTGAGAAAATCGCAGATGCACTGAAGCACAAAGAGTCAAAGCTTTCTGGGCCATTTCAGACCACCAGGTACATATTCTCTAAATATTTCCCTTTACCCATCTGTCATCTGTGTCTTCCCCCAACTACTGAGGTGACTAGGTCTTCCAGGTGTACCATCTAGTAAGTAAGAGGCAAGAAAGATGGGAGGACAGAGGAAATGAGATGGAAAATAGAGTTTCCTTGTCTTTTACTTTTTGGATGATTTAAACAGATATGCTCACTCTTTCAGCTGGGAGATACAAACCTTATTCAGATGTCTCCTCAAACTTTTCCAATGAATAACTTGTGTAACTTTCTTATAGACTGTACCATCTCCTGTCTTATATTCTTAGATGTTTGACACTGGTTGCATCTTTGGCCAGCTGTTTCCTGAAACAAATCCTCCAGATACCTTAATTAAAAGCTTCAAGGTTCATGAAGAATTGTAAAAATATCCCATGAGATGTGAGGGTGCTGCTGAAATTCAGAAGTACATAGCTTCTAGTAGCAGATGTTTAAATCATTTCTACAGCTTGGACTCTGAAAATGACCTACAGGGAGCCTGAGGCCAACTTCTGTCATAGTCATATGGAACAATATATTGATATACTGCAAGCTGTCCCAAAGTAGTGGCCAGGCCACTAGATGAGAAGGGTAAAAATTTAAACAAACACACATACACACACTTAGGTAGAGATAAGTTGGTTTTCTTAGTGAATGTCCTCACTCACATGTACACGTGAACTCATGTGTAGCCTGAGGTTCCTGAGAAACCCGGTAATAATGCCTGGGGACCTGGCCTTGCCATTTTCATTTCTCTATTCACAGGGATAGGATGTCCATGGAAAGGGACAAACAATATTATGAATTTCAACAGGGACTGAGTAAGAGGCCTCCAAAAAGGCCATAGGGTGGAGTGGCCCCAGTCCATGTGCCCTTTATTATTCCATGTAACAATTTGGGGACTTCTGCACATAACAGATCATTCACAGTACTTCAATAGAATGGGGAAATTAGCTCACTGGAACAAATTGTGGGGAAATAACACAACTTTATTTTCCTGTAAATGAGTTCAGAAGGAAAACTATTTGATTATTATTCAGTTCCTTAATACTGGGCTGACAAATGGTTTTCACTAGTGCCAATAAAAATGGATGTTCTGTAGATCTCAAGAAACTGAAAAGCTGTTTAAAAAGTGAGGGAGAGTAAAATACCAACTCTCTCACTGTTTTTATAATTCCTAAGACAGTAGCAGGGTTCATTCTTAGCAGATTACTTTTTTTACAGAAAGAGGGAAAAATCATTTCTTGAAATAGAATTTAAAAAAGAAAAAAAAGGGCAGTTTTTAAAAATATAAGAAACTACATTGTGTACATTTTGGGGTGAGGTGGGCACCAAGAGCCACAAAGGCATCTTAGTCAATGGATAGAGATGTGAAAATTAGATAAAGCATGTAAATAAATGCACACATTGGGGAAAATACGCAATGAAAATGTGTGCAAGTTTCAATGTGGGAAATAAAACTAAGTCTCACAGCCCAATATGAAACAGAGAAGGAAAGAAAAAGCAGTGGGATCCCATGAAATTCAATGAAATGGAGACTGAGATGTTCACTTTGCTAGTCAGGACACTGGGTAAATTTTGCTATATGTTACAATGGCAGCTGGAAGGATAGAATCATACTATATGTTACCATGATGATGAGAAGGGCAGAACTCAAAGACTCTACATCCTGGTCTTGTTCCCCTCTATCATTTTTCTGACTAAGCCAATGGTAGATGGCAAGCTCTTCTAAGCAGATAAGTGTTTCTTCCTTATAAAATGTGCATATTGATTGCCACATAGAAATGATAAAATGCCTGAAGATTTGTGAGATGAAAACGTGTAGCGTTTTATTACTGACACGAACGCTCGGTTCAGCTTCAGTCAGTATGGGTTGTGGGAGATATCCATTTAAATCGAATTCCAATGGCAACCGCATTCTGTTGATTTGTTTGGCTGGGTGCTGCTCGCTCAGATAGTACATCCAATCTACTTAGCATAAGGCACTATTTCTCCTCAAACTGTATTTGCAGTTCATCTAATCCCACCATTAAACATCTCAATGAGTTGTATGTGCCTCATGTTTCTCTCTCCAAATTTACATTTAACTCTTCTGCCTACACTTCAGTAGCGAAATCATTCAAATAGGCCCCTTCAAGCATATATGAGTACACAGAGGGCTACGAGAGCTGCAAACCCTTGTCGTGATCTCCTCCACCAAGAAATATATGTAAATATTCCATGGAGCTGAGCTAAGCATGGGTCCTTTGCCAACTGATTAACAGCTTCTTTATCAAAAAAGTATCAGTTCTCACAAGTCAGAACCAATTTCTAGCAACCCCAATAGGGATTTCAGGGTAAATGAGATATTGCTGGAATGCTGGAATCCTGAGTAGAATCAGCGGTAGACAAAAGTGCCCAGTTTTCCTCTCCATCCCCAAGATGCATTCCTTGCCCACCATGGTACAGTGTGGGGAGGAGTGGGGGAGGGGCTACTGCCAAAGAGATGCAGCAATACTGTACCACTTGGGATTTGCAGTCTTCTTTTTCACTATGACAAGGATAGGGGAGACTCAAAGACAAATTCTCTTTCCCCCATCTTTGGATTCCCATTCCCACCCATGCTACTTGCTAGGAAAGTTCAAGCAAGGAGTTTCAGCGCACAGCTTAGTAAACTGAAACATCATCTTTAAAAAGGAAGCAAATAAGACTCTATTACATCACCAGGAGGGCAAAACACCCTATTGTCCCATCCGTTTCTTCTTCCTCTCCTTCCCATGTCTTGCACATCTTGCTTTTTGTCCCTAGGTCTCCTGGCATCTTGATGATTGCCATAGCTGTGTCATTGGGATGTAACTTTTAAAAAAGGAATTCATAGCATTATTTGGTCTTCCTTATTTTCCCTTTCCTTTTGAAATATTGTAATTTTGCTTTTAAACCTATGGTATCTTCATTTTAGCTTTAAAAAATTCTTATTTTTAAGTTATAAATAAAAAGAAACAAATGTTTCTTGTGTCATGGAAGGGACTTGATTGTATATTTTCCATTATTTTTCATTATTGTTAGCAAAAATTTTTTACTGCAAAGGAGGGGGACACCCATGGACTTTTCCACCACAGGTGCCATAATAACTTTGCCTTGGTTCCTATGCATCTTGCCTTGGATGAGTTAAGCATCCAAGTTTGCTGCTTTGCTTCAGGCAGCAAGATGACTTGGACTGGATCTGCAGTTGGAGGATGAAGAGTCATAAAGAGAGTCAGGAGTTTTTGAGCTGGAATTTGCATTTGGTGATAAAGATGAAAAACTAGTAGGCTTGACTAGCCAAAAGCCACACTATATTAAAGGACCTCCAGTGAGGACGAGCTGACAGGATCACAGTTTATTTACTCCTTCCCCTAGTAAGTATATTTAGAACTCATAGGATGAGACACCAGAGCATCCTCATTCCTGTTTTTGGACAAGCTCATCCTGGCTCAGAGCTGCGCAGCAGCCATCAGTTCTGCTCCTTGCTCCTCATGGCACTCACACAGCAAAGGAGTACCAAGGGAGTCCTTTCTGAGTCACATTTGAGATGAAGAGCCTTCAGTGTGAGGCAACGTGGCCTCAGAGGAGCTTCTCTCCTTGGATCCTCTGAGTCTAGTAGCCTCATGGGGCTGATGGAAAGACAAACACTTCACCCCTCAAAGTGATGACACATAGTGTTCACCAAGATATGCTACTCAAGCATAAAACTTCATCACCCTGACTGATCCTGAAAGCTATGACCTACTTAATGCACATTTCAATCAGACTGAAGGGAGAACTCAGGAAAGTACAGCATTATCCAGTAGCCAGTAGCCAATCCTGGATGGAAGCTGCTGGGACATGTAACCAAGAAAGTAACTTTTCCAACCTCTGATTGAAAACTAAACAAACCCAAAGCATAAAAGGCCTCTTCTAATGCTGCAATGCAGATTGGGAAAGAAGGACAGGAAAGGGAAAGAGAAAAACAGTAATTCTTATCGTTGTTGTCATTTAGTCTTTTAGTCTTATACTCAGGGCAATTCAGACCAAAGAAGAAATTTCTACTGTGCTCCACATTTCAGTACCTGAGAAGGATCGTTAGGTGTCAAGCCAACTAGGAAGCCCCCAAGGAAATAGAAGCCAACTGGTACCCATCCTCCAATCCAGTGAGCTGAAGAGATAAGCCCCATAGCAAGGCTGCTATCTTTCCTTCCATTCCCAATAACCATAGACACAGCCACATCCTCTGCATCTACCTTTAAGTTTTGGAACGTTGGAGAAGAAGAAAACAATGTGTTGGACTGGAAGCACCCTGGGAGCTTCTTTCAGGATCTGAATCAAAGTCATCAAATGTTCAGCCTTCCTTTACTTTACTTCTATTATCTTCCATTTGTATATATTTGTATTTTGGATTAGGTGGTGCTGACTAGTGAGTTGGGTGGGAGGCTGGGAGTTCAATTCCCCACAGTCCATCCCAAGAAAAGAACCAGTCTGTGTAGCCTTGGACAAGTTGTAGAGCCCCCAGGCAACACCCAGAAGAAGGGAATGAGATACTTTATACCTAGAAGACCTTGGAAAGGGTCTCCACAAGTCAGAATTGACTAAATGGCATGTAATTAAGTTATACCAAATTATTCTTACACACCACCAGCACTCTCCAGAGTTCTCATATCCAAAGGAAATAATTATCCTGTAGTACTGTCACTGGGAGTCTTGTTTGAAAGTATTGATAATAGTGTGTGAGATCCAGCTGCTGGGAAATCTGACCACATCATCTAAAACACCTATATTAGGCTGGTGACAATGTTTTTGTGTGTTATCAGGATAAAACTGAGGCTTACTTTAGAATCTCTTGGGTGCAGTGGAATGATAGATAATTCAGGAATTCCATGGCACATGGTATCTCTTGGTACCTTTTATCCATACCCTAGAGCAGTGATGGCTAAACCTTTTGAGCCCGAGTGCCCAAACGGTGACACAAAACCAAATTATTTTTTTCGAAGTGCCAACACTGCAATTAAATCTGAATACTGATGTTTTCGTTTAGAAAAAACTACTCATACAGATGTCTGAATTAATCATCACATTTTGTCTTCAAAACATAACAGAACTTTCAATGATACAAACACTTTTTATTGAAAAATAACCATTAACTCAGGTAATTGCAAACAAATATTAAAGTAATACAAGCCAGGTAATTTATACAAACTTTTAAAATAATTATATGCATGCATTTTTGATAAGGGATACTCAACTTGGCATGCTTTCGCACAATGTGATTTTTGATGTTGTATGCATGCTGATAATTTGTCAAACCTTGGCCCATATGCTGTTAATTTGAGAGCAACACATGCAGCATCCAGACAACCCCGACAGTGTGGCTGCTGACCTTGAGCCAGACATCCTGGAGAGCGAAGTCAAGTGGCCCTTAGAAAGCATGGCTAACAACAAGGCCAGTGGAGGTGATGGCATTCCAGTGGAACTATTTAAAATCGTAAAAGATGATGCTGTTAAGGTGCTATATTCAATATGCCAGCAAGTTTGGAAAACTCAGCAGTGGCCAGAGGATTGGAAAAGATTGGTCTACATCCCAATCCCAAAGAAGGCAGTGCCAAAGAATGCTCCAACTACCGTACAATTGCACTCATTTCACAAGCTAGCAAGGTTATGCTCAAAATCCTACAAGGAAGGCTTCAGCAATATGTGGACCGAGAACTCCCAGAAGTACAAGCTGGATTTCGAAGGGGCAGAGGAACTAGAGACCAAATTGGTAACATGCACTGGATTATAGAGAAAACCAGAGAGTTCCAAAAAAAATCTACTTCTGCTTCATTGACTACGCAAAAGCCTTTGACTGTGTGGACCACAGCAAACTATGGCAATTTCTTAAAGAAATGGGAGTGCCTGACCACCTTATCTATCACCTGAGAAATCTTCATGTGGGACAGGAAGCAACAGTTAGAACTGGATATGGAACAACTGGTTGGTTCAAAATTGGGAAAGGAGTACGACAAGGCTGTATATTGTCTTCCTGCTTATTTAACTTATATGCAGAATACATCATGCGAAAGGCAGAAATGGATGAATCCCAAGTCGGAATTAAGATTGCTGAAAGAAATATCAGCAACCTCAGATATGCAGATGATACCACTCTGATGGCAGAAAGTGAGGAGGAATTAACCTAGACAGCATCTTAAAAAGCAGAGACCTTGCCGACAAAGGTCCGCATAGTCAGAGCTATGGTTTTCCCGGTAGTGATGTGTGGAAGTGGGAGCTGGACCATAAAGAAGGCGCACCGCCAAAAAAATGATGGTTTTGAATTGTTGTGCTGGAGGAGATTCTTGAGAGTCCTCTGGATTGCAAGGAGAACAGACCTATCCATTTTGAAGGAAATTAACCCTGAGTGTTCACTGGAAGGACGAATCCTAAAGCTGAGGCTCCAATACTTTGGCCATCTCACGAGAAGACTCCCTGGAAAAGACCCTGATGTTGGGAAAGTGTGAGGGCAAGAGGAGATGGGGACGACAGAGGATGAGATGGCTGGACAGTGTCATGGAAGCTACCAACATGAATTTGGCCCAACTCCGGGAGGCAGTGGAAGACAGGAGGGCCTGGTGTGCTCTGGTCCATGGGATCACAAAGAATCGGACATGACTTAATGACTAAACACCTTCCACTCCCGACTCAGCTGGACTCACCATTGTAAAGCTGCCATTTCGTCTGCCATGCCACATTTAAATGCAGTCGCCCGTTTCCACTTCAACAGTGGCAACCAGTACATTCCGGCTGCTCTCCATATATTTCAAATCAAAATCCTCTCCCAGCTGCTATATGGAGCCCCAATCTGGATCGAGGCTGCTAATCAAGACCTTGATAAAGTCGCTGCCTCCTTTCTCAGAAGGATTCTTGGAATCCCAAACCTAATTAGATTGTCCACATTGATACTCGAATTAGGCATGCACCTTCCCTCTACTATCGCTTGGTCCCTAACCTTCAAGTTCTGGCTTAGACTACACCTCAATACCCAACCAGATTCCATACTCAATGACCTACTAAAAGATCCCTTTTCATCCAAATGGTTCAATATTCTTGATGCTAAGCTCGCATCCTTGGACCTCTCCCCCGAATCTCTTTCAGACACCACCCTTCACAGAGCCCATCAAATCATCAAATCTAAACTCTGGCAACAGGAACTCAATTTATTACTCCCCAATTTAAATCCTATTTGTTCCCCTCACTTCTTCGGCCTTTCCCCTTCACTCGGTAGACCCTCAAACTATTTTAGTAAATTAATTAATCCAAGTAAAAGGAGGGCTTTTATGCTAGCAAGACTAAACATTTTCCCATCAGCTGTTCACTTTGGAAGATTTGCAAACATACCACGCATCAATAGACTCTGTCTCTTTTGCTCATCTGAGCCCGATACCCTAGACCACATATTATTCCGCTGCCCGACTCATCAACATTTAAGAAACAACATCCTCGAACCCCTTCTGTCGTCCCTTTTTGTTTCCCTAGCTGACCCCCTCCCCACCCTTTTAAGCGATTACTCGGCGACCATCACTAGCGTGGTAGCGGATTTTCTTTTAGCGGTCTCCAAGTCAAAACCCCTGCCCCATCCTCCCCCCGCATCACCTTCCCAGTTCTTACCTTCACGCCCGTCCTTCTTGGTTTGTAACACTATGACATAAATTGTTAGTGCTGTTTTATCCCCTTTTAATGCCAATAAAGGTTTTAAGTAAGTAAGACTAAACAAAACAGGTAACAAACTAATTTATGGAATGGCACTGTCTAGTCCTTGGCATTCTGCCTGAAACTTCAATCCCGCTATTTTATGTGTAATAATCATAATCATCATCATCTTAGAACTGCAGAGCTGGAAGGGACCTTATAAATCATCAAGTCCAGCCCCTATCAAGGAGGCACAGTGGGGAATTGAACTTCCAATATCTAAACCACTGAACTATCCAGCAGTTCTGAGAAAAATTTGAACTGGAAAAAAGGGGTTAAAAATAACTTCCCAGGAGTTTGACGCTTAAGTAGAATCCCAGGCTCTGTGCACATTAAGGATGTCATAGCATAGTATTGTTTATTTTTATGTGTATTCCATACTTCTTCAAGGCTGTCCAGAATAGCATAGAGAAGCATTATCTCTTGTCCTGTCCTGTCTGAACTTGGATAGGTTGAGAAAGGTAATTTGGACCCACATCTCCTTACCTCAAGACAAATATCAAAGATTTTTAAAATGCAAAATTGTTATACAGGTCTTTATGACCATAGAATATTAAGCAGTTTGATGGACCATCTTGCTTGTTGTTGTGGGTCATTCTCAGGTCATTGATGTTTCTGCTGAATTATCAACTCCTTTCACCTTGATTTTCAAGACAAAATGACTGTTCTATACTTTATATGCTCACTTAACCAAAAATGAAAAAGGCAAGTCAAAAGCCATAATTAACAAGGCTCTCTCTTTCCTTGTGCATCATCCTTTAATTAACCCCTTAAGCATGTCAGCAAATCAGATATTAAGGTGATCTAATGGAAAATTAACTAGTTCTGGAAAAGATCCAAATTCCCCAGTATTACAAATGCTTTAGGCAGTCCATTAAGAACAACAGCGTTTTTCCTAAACCCAGGATCTTATCTTTTATGTGGTTCTCACTCCTTGATTCCCTTTAATACACCGGGATCCACATTAAATGTTATGGGATATTTACTTTATGGTCTGTAAAGTGACTTGTGGTTCAGAAAAGAAAAATGATTCTTAAAAGATGAGTATCCTTTGAAATGGAATGGTGGGGGGGGGGAGGTTGTCTTGGTCCTGTCTATCAAAATGATGCTGTCCTATGAAGCTTCAGACAATAAAAGTAGTCTGTAAAACACCATGAAATTTATTAATGTGGTATCATCCAATTGTATGGAGATGTTGTACCCCAGCACCACATGGTGTGAATTTCATTTCTTTACAAATGTGATTATTTAGTGAAATAAAATTTCCGAAAAAGAGTTAATATTATGGAAATTAGGAAAGGGTCACAAAGTATACTTATCTCTGCAAGAAAGTGCAGTGGGTATACTTCTTTTACTAGCCTTTACTTATTTTCTAGCTTTAGAACCGCCACATCTAAATAAATCAAAATAAAAGTAAGCAATAATTTTCATAATTTAGACACATAATCCATCGACTAAAGCATATGTAAATAGAGTTGGGTAGAATGACATTCAATTTCTCCAGAAAAATGAAAAACAGCCCTCCTGTAGCAATTCTAATTTACATAAAAACTCATTTTAGTCTGTTTCCATTATGGCAAATGTAACTAAAGCCAAGAACTACTCTGCCATTTATTTTGGAGGGGGGCATATGACATTCCCCATTCATATGTCAACATACTCTCTTTTTTTCATTCATAAGCTAAGTGGATTCAGAGTGAAAATAAAGGCTAGAACCATGATTTGACAATATACTACTCCACACACCCACACACAAATACACTGACCTGCACCCACACACTCAGCTCAGCGACTCTAGTTCAGTTAAACAGAATAGGAACAGTATGACCAAAATGGCGATGGTGGTAGTAGGTGGTGGTATGGCCTATTCTCCAGGCCAGAGTGGGCCTCTTTCCTGTGAACTTTCAAACCATTAGCAGGACTGATGAAGGATATTTTCCTGCCTGAGGCAAAGGAGAAGGGGGCACCCCCTGCCCTTTTCTACTTAACCATTGTGAACTCAGCTGGCAGTGGTGATAGTGGTTGGTGCCCATTTGACAGTCTGCTAGTTTAAGGGAGAGTATGTCTGGAATGCACAACTTTGACTTACCACCAAAGGGCATGGTTGTGGGGCTACTGCATCCCCCAGTGTCTGCTGCTTTAGTTGCCTCACTCTGACTGAAGGTAGGGCAAGCACTATCCATCAGCCCTATTATATGATCTCTCAGTTGCATTGGAACTGTCCCTTTTCCTTCATATAATCATTTTAATCCCAAGAGGATGGCAGATAAGATGGCTCATCACATCTGTGTAAGTACTATTCACAATATTTTTTCATCCTAAAGAAAAACTGGGGGATGTCTTCATACATTGAAACACTCCATTGAAAAATTTAACAACTGCTACAAAATTTTTTGCTCCTGCAAAGCAATAGAAAAGTCAACCCTTCCATTCATACTAGAAGCATTAGTGGAGGAAAAAACATTGTATTTTCCAGAAAATGCAATGGTTTTGTGCAAAATATAATGGTAAAAAAAAAAACCTTTTGCCCAATTTTCACAAAAAAAGGTCCTGAAATGTGAAATGAACCTCCCTCCAGAAACTCTTGAAATCTCACCCAGCAGTTCAATTCAATTCATTTATTTATTTATTGGTTCCCATCTGCAACAAAAAAGGTTAAGATTAATAACCCTAAACAAGACACCAAAAGACCTCAATATTTGTCTGATGGATTGCATTTGGTCCGGTAGGCCACATATTATCTAGGTATGTTGAAAGCAGCTATGTGGTTTTGAATGCCACCCAATATGCTGGCTAAATAATGATGTTGTATAGTTTTTAGTTGTGTTAGGCTAGTTCCATTCATGACACCTGGTGTGGAATAGTGGACAGAGTGTCAGAAAAGGAGTCAGCAGTAGAGACCAGTACAAATTTAAAAAATGAGTCACCAAATTCATTCAAAAATGGATTCATTAGTGCAAATCAATGCCCCTGATCAATGAATTTTTAGTGATGGTTGTTTTAGGTTTTTTGGGCTCTTTGGTCGTGTTCTTAAGGTTTTTCTTCCTAACGTTTCACCAGTCTCTGTGGCCAGCATCTTTAGAGGACAGGAGTCAGAACTCTGTCTGTTCTGGTGCAGTTTGTGGGATAGTTGAGTATTTATAGCTGTGGGATCAATGTCCTTTTCAGGAGATTGGGTGATTATGGTGATCAGCATGTTTTTTGTTGTGGATGTATTGTTGTGATAAGGGGAAGAGATGATCACTGTGATTGATGGGTGTCATTAGCTGGTCTTTTGTGTTCAGTGATCACCAGCGTGGCTGGGTAGAGTTCATTGGCCTTTTTGCAGGCTGTATTTTTCAGTGCTGGAAGCCAGGCTTTGTTGAGTTTTAGACTTTCTTCTTTTTTGTTGAAGCCCTGTTGGTGTTTGTGGATTTCAATGGCTTCCCTGTGCAGTCTAACATAATGATTGCTGGTGTTGTCCAGTACTTCCGTATTTTGAAATAGAATTTCATGTACAGCTTGTTTTACGGCATGTTCAGCTACTGCCGATTTTTCCGGTTGTTTTAGTCTGCAGTGTCTCTCATGTTCTTTGATTCTGGTGTGAATGCTACGTTTTGTGGTTCCAATATATACCTGGCCACAACTGCAAGGTATCCGGCATACTCCTGCAGTGGTGAGGAGTATACTGTTCTTTGCTGACCGTAACACTTGTTGTATTTTGGTGGTGGGCCTGTATACTGTTTGTAGGTTGTGTTTTTTTTTTAAGTTTCCCCATGCGGTCCGTGAGCCATTTGATGTATGGAAGAAATACTTTATTTGTATTTCAACAGTGGGTGTCTGTTTTTCCTCTTCAGTTTGGTATTGTTTCTTGGTTTGATGACTCTTGTGATTTCATTCTTGGAATAGCCATTTGCCTGTAGGGCCTAATTCAGATGGTTGAGTTCGGAACTGAGAAATTGAGCTTCACAGTTCCGATTTGCACGGTCTACCACAGTTTTGATTATGCCTCTTTTTTTGCTGTGGATGGTGGTTGGAATTTCTGTGTATGTACAGGTCTGTGTGGGTGGGTTTTCTGTAAACCTTGTGTCCCAATAGGAGGTCAGGTTTGCATATGACCATGACATCTAAGAAAGGGAGTTGGCCCTCTATTTCTTTTTCCATGGTGAATTGTATATTTGGGTGGATGCTGTTGAGATGGTTTAGAAATTCTTCCAGTTTTTCTTCACCGTGGTTCCAAATTGTGAAGGTGTCATCCACGTATTGGAATCAGACTGTGGTTGCAAAGGGTGCCGAAGCCAGGGCCTGTTTTTTGAAATGTTCCATGTAGAAGTTTGCTATAACTGGGCTGAAGGGGCTCCCCATGACCACTCCATCTGTTCATAGAACTCATTCTCTGAGAGTAGCTGGTCATTAGGCAGTGTTGGAAAAGGGCCTTGATGTCTTCTGGAAAGATCTGCTGGATGAGTGTCAGAGTGTCCTTTATCGGTACCTTGGTGAATAGGGATACTGCATCAAAGCTGATCAGTCTGTCCCTGGGGTTGAGTTTTAGGGTGCTGTTCTTGTTTATGAAATGTCCTGAATCTTTGATGTAGGATGAGGTTTGTCCAATGTGGGTCTGTAGGAGGGTGGCTAGGTATTTTGCTAATTCATATGTCGGGGAGCCGATAGCACTTACAATGGGCCTGAGTGGGATTGAGTCTTTGTGGATTTTGGGGAGTCCGTATAGTCTTTCTGTTTGCAATGATTATGCAAACAGAAGAATACAAGGACAAAATCAGTAAACTTCTAGACCCCACCACCTACAGAAAACTGAAATGGGACCCAACCAACAAAATCACAAAACAAACAAACATGCTGATCAGAAGGTCCTCCCTGCACCCCAATGTTCTTCAATGAATCTGCAAGACAGAAGCTTTCACACCAAGACTATACGGACTCCCCAAAATCCACAAAGACTCAATCCCACTCAGGGATTTTTAGTGATGTTTGATTCATTGATTCATTTGGCCATAAAATGTGCCCCCAAGCACCTAGGGATACCAAATTCCCAGGGAGGCTTCCACTGACTCTCCTCTACAATCATTCCAAGTTTTACAAACATTGGTTTTCCCCAAACCAGCTGCTAAAACACACTTTCCTGGAGAACCCATTGTGGGTATATAACTTGGATGTCTGAAACCCAATCGTCACCAAATTTGGAGGAATTGTAGAGGAGATTCACAGGAAACTTTTCTATGATTTTGGTGCCTCTAGGTGCCTGAGGGGAGCTTTACTGGGGGAACCCTCCTTGTGGGTGTATAACTCAGACATAAACCCAAATTCACCAGACTTGCAGAGCTTGTAGAGGAGTGTCAAGAAAAGCTTCCTTGCGAATTTGGTGTCTCTAGTACTTGGGGTCCATTCTTTAGGCTTTTAAGTTAAAAAGCAAAATGACAAATTGATTCTTCCTGACGTTTTGCCAGTCTCTGTGGCCGGCATCTTCAGAAGATGCCGGCCACAGAGACTGGTGATACGTCAGGAAGAACAACCTTCAGAACACGGCCAAAGAACCTGAAAAACCCACAACAACCATCAGATCCCGGTTGTGAAAGCCTTCGAAAATACAAATTGATTTGTTGATTCATTGATTCATCGGGGAAAAATCATAAATTCATGATTTGTGATAAATTGACCTTGATGAATCATGAATTAAGGTGAATAACCATTTTTCTGATCTGTGTTCGTCTCTACTCAGGAGACCTGGGTTCAAATCCTCATTTGGACATAGAAACTCACAGGGAAGTGACTTCCTCTTATATTTAAGGAAGTGGACATGTCCATGAAAGTTCAAATTAAAATATAGCAGTCAGTCTTTAAGGTGCCACAACATTTTTGTTTCATTTTTAAAAAAAATTCTTTTATTTTTGCCTGATATGTTTTGAGGTCAAACATCCAAAATCCAAACTTCACCAAACCTGGAGGGGGTATAGAGGAGAGTCAGAGAAAGCTTCTCTGTGATTTTGGTGTCTCTAGGTGACTGGGGGGGCGCATTCTAGGGCTCCCAATCTTCTGAACCAAAATGAACCAATTCATGGTTCATTTTTTCCAAAAGTTCAAGGAGTGTGGATTTCAACAAACCACAACAAACCACCATTTTGCTGGTTCTACTCATCAGTGTAAAACAGCAAGACATTCTATTCATAGTGTTAGTTCCATCTATTGATAAGATTGCAGTTCATTGCCTGTTCAGGTAAATGCCATAATTA
Source organism: Pogona vitticeps (assembly GCF_051106095.1). Classification (NCBI taxonomy): domain Eukaryota; kingdom Metazoa; phylum Chordata; class Lepidosauria; order Squamata; family Agamidae; genus Pogona; species Pogona vitticeps. The sequence continues at coordinate 66,254,523 of NC_135787.1, forward strand.
GTCACAATCATTGGTACCAGTGACCCACCTTCAAATCTTTACTCAGCTTTCAGATTTAAATGGGTGACCATAGTGTACTCCTTATCCCTCTGCTTCAGCTAATATGTGAGGTTGTTGGGGAAATAAAGAGAATACCGGAGGGACCAAAACTGTACATGCTGCTTCTGCATTCTTTGGAAAGGGATTAAAAGCATAACAAATAAGATGAGACCAAACTAGCACAGCAGTAGTTTTTGAGCAATTGGGTATCATCAACAGAGAAGAGCAATGTAATTAAGCATGCTCTCTTGAGTGTTCACATTTGAGGAAAGCAACTCAAGATTTTGTATTCAAAAATAGAGAGAGAGAAAAAATTCAAGGCACCATACTCCACATGCATCCCGAGTACAAAGAGCAATACTTCAGAGCCATATAAAAAGCAAACTGGGGAATTGTACCCTGCAGAATGAGATGAGTTATGAACAAGGGCCAAGTCATTCTATTCACATAGGACTCTTGTACACAAAGTACCAAAGGCAGTTTTTTTGGGGGGGAAAACAGCTCCAGAAAATATTACTTATCCTTATTTTGTTTTATTACTCAAAATAAAGTTATAAATTAGTAGAATGGCATAGCAGAGCATGAGAAACCGCCTGCCTATAAATTCAGAAAACATTTATTACCACTCATTAGTATGCCACATTTGCTTGTTCCTGCAGTTAGGGAGCCATGTTTGTGAACATAAACAAAAACTGACATTGAGAATACTTGAGAGTTTTGATGTAAGTTGTTGACATGAGCCCTCAGGCCTTCTGCTCATAAAAATCTGCCCTTGCTAAGAACAGAAGATGATGCTTGTGAGATTGGACAAAAGGCCTACTTTGTCCAGCATTCTCCTCCCACAGCAGCTACTCAGATGCCTCTGGGAATGCCACAATGAGGACATGAGTGCAATAGGTTTCCCTCTAGTAACTAGCATTCATAGATACCCTGTCTCTGATCCCTGAGGTAACCTCTACCTCACCTGACTAGGTGAGGTTATCTCATTACATTTAAAGCCATCATGGAGAAGCCAGCTCCAAAAGATACTTATGAACCATGTGAAGAGATAATTCCTTTTGTCTGCTCCAAATAGAATGTGAAATTCTATCTGAAGGTGGAGGTGGGCTTGGGTTGGGAATGATCTGCTGGGCTTTTCTGAAAAGGGGAAAAGGATGGAAAAAAACAAAATCTATCTAATACTTATTTTCCTTTTGGATCTAAACATATTTTACGGTATCTTTAGCAGTATAAATTGCTTTGTTCATAACGTCTAAAAAGCGTCCTATTTGACATATTTGTGAGAATTTAAAATATTAAAGCTTTGGTTTAGGGAGACACAGTGGTCCCCTGAGCCGGCTCATGCCCAAATAAGGGCAGAGTGGCTGCAAGGAGATATATAGGTGACCTCAGTCTGAGCCTTCCCACTGAGGAGCTCAGTGTATTGGCATCCGCAGATCTTGAGTTTATCGAGAGTTTTTGCTTTTACTCACTTTCTTCTTTGAAACTCATAGGCCAGCAAACTGTATTACTTTCAATTTCCCCTTTTCTTAATTTAAATCAATTATCATGTTTTTACTTTATGATTGTTAAATGGAATATGAAGGATATGTTTTGGTGTTGTTCCACCCTGGGTATACACTTGTGCCTCGCTAGACAATGATAATCTGTTTAGCTGTTTAGCGAAATCATTGTCTAGTGAAAAGCATTTCCCCATTGGAATGCACTGACCTGCTTAATGCGTTCCAATGGGGAAGAATCATTGTTGTCTAGCGAAGATCGTCCATAGGAAAGCCGCTTTGCGAACCACCAATCAGCTCTTTAAATCGCTGTCTTGTGAAGCTTAGGTCCCGAAAACACCTGTTTTGCAAGCGCGGAGGGAGCTGTCAAAATAGTCATCTAGCGAAAATCGGTTTGCGAAGCAGAGACCAAATATTGTCCAGCGAAATTCCCCCATAGGAATCACTGTTTTGCGAATCGCTATAGCGATCGCAAAAAGTCAATGTCTAGCAAAAAAACTGTAATGCGGGGTAACTGTCTAGCGAGGCACCACTGTATAAAGTGGCTGCTTGCTTCACCCAGGAATGTGGAAATGTCCCTGATTTAGTCTGATGTTGCCCATTTGTCTGAACACAGTGCACATGCTTGATCAGGACCAAGAAAGAGTGTACGGATATGAGTAGACAGGGGAATCTGGAGTGATCCAGGCCATGTTTAAAAGATACTGTGATCTATTAAGCTGCTTTGGGTCCTTTTCAAGGAGAAAGGTGGGGTGAGAATATTATAAACCACTGGTTCTTAACCTTGGGTTACTCAGGAGTTTTGGACTGCAACTCCCAGAAGCCTTCACCACCAGCTGTGCTGACTGGGGTTTCCGGGAGTTGCAGTTCAAAAGCATCTGAGTAACAAAGGTTAAGAACCACTGTTATAAACAAACAAACATTGTATCTTGCACTTCACCAATCCTTCCATTCACAAGGGAGACATTTCTTTGATTGTGAAAAGGAAGGAGACAGCAATTCAGAGTGCTCCAGTTTCTCCACTTTTAATTAATGATGCACCATATCCTGCCCCCTTCCCCACCTTCTGCCACAATTGTCAGTTTTACGGACCTTAACTTGCCTTTTTAAAATGTAATTTAGTAAGTGGCATAGCACTATAGCAATACATTAACCTAGCACAGATAGTCCCTCAAATCTGAAATTGAGCTGCATCACTTAGGAGAATATTTTCTAGAAAACTGTGAGAAAAAAAATAATAGACAGGCTTTTTTTGACATCTTTTCTATTGTCACAACCTACTGCATATGTCACAGGGTTGTCACTGAAGAGAATGCCACCCATAGCTTTATTTGGGAGCAAATTAAGAAACCACACAGATTGCAGACCGGGATGATCAAGAATGCTCCCAATTGCACCAAATAAACTGTAGCACTAGCACTGTGCCAGACATGAGAGGAACAGCTCACAAAAGGGGTGGGATGGATCGTTCTTACTTAAAATACAAGTGATAACCAGAAAATAAGGCAAGCCACACTGCACCAGAAGGTAACCAAATAGCAAGCTATATGCTGGTCTGATCACCCCTAGGTTTTAAGGGCAGTAGAGAATGTGTCAGAACTTTTGTGGTTAGCCAGGCATTGTTTATTTGGTTAAATGATTCTCTGTAGGGTGTCATGCACAACTTGTGAACCTTTTCCAAAATGGTCTTTGGTTGCAGCAGAGATAGCCTGCCTAATTTAGTATATTTCTCAGACAGAGATGTATAACAGCTAGGCAATTATTGGAGTTTTCTGTGTCCAATAAGCAGAAAACCACAGTTGACACACACACACAGAGAGTCAATGTGTTCCTTGCATGTCAACATTCTTTAGCAGTCCACATTTAACCATGCAATGCACTTTTACAGATGTTCTCTGGCTTTTAAGGAAACACTGCTGTCTGATCTGGAACCTAGCCAATCTTGCCTGACTCTGGAATCTACCCAGAACCAAGAATCTTCAATCTGGATTAGGAAAGAGTCCAGCCTGGATAGCTACTGGCAGTCGGCAATATTGGTTAAGGAGGACAAAGGATATGTCTCAGTATAAGTCAGCTCCTTATTTCTGTGTAAGATTGCAGCCAAGGACAAAAGTATTGAATATGTAGTTAAATAGTGAATAGAAGAAATTTTAGCTCAAAGCAGCTCTGCCTATTGCAACCCAGACAGTCATCTTAGAAGAACTCCAGAAGATTCTCCTTCTTCAAATGCCATTAGGAGCCAGGTAGCTCACATTGATCTTTGAATAAGCAGGTCCCGTCTCTCCTGCTCTTTCCGAAATTCTTTACTGTGCCCTGGACAGTACTTTATTTTATAACACATAGTCCACGTGGCTTGCATATTCCTGCTGTCAAGTCCTACTTTTGTTGCTGCCACTTAAGAAAAAGCCAGAGTGGTTAGACAGAAGATTTACTTTGAATTTGCAGCCTAGCAGTTTTCTCGTCAGAAGGAAGATGATTGCTGCATTTGAGGTGATAGCAGGAGATTTAGAGCTAATCAGATCATAGCTTTAAAATGATAGAATCAATTCAGTGTAAAGATTTCCTATCTGCAAAAAAGATTGATTGGTTGAATGAATGAATGAATGAATGAATGTATGAATGAATGAATGAATGAATGAATGAATGAATGAATGAATGAATGAATAAGGAAAAAAGAGAAGAAAAGAACCATAGGAAGCAAAGATGCTGAAAAATACTTAACTTTCCACTAACAACATCAACTATACTCTTCTGCACATCTTCTCTTTCTGAAAATATAAGTGAAACCAAGAACAGAGGCTACAGAGTTCACAGTGATTGTTTGTGGGATTTGGTGGTCTTGCAGTCTAGCAGTATGACATAAATGGGGCAGTATTTCTAACTGTGAAAAGGTACTCATAATATACAAACAGTCATGCGCTAACATTTCTCTAGACTCTTTGAGTATGGTTTAATAAGATGCTGATGGCATATACCAAGATCCAGGTCTACAGAGCCTGTGTCCTGAGCATGCTCCTGTACTGCAGTGAGTCCTGGACCCTTCGTGCATGGCAGCAGAGGAAGCTGAACATGTTCCATATGTGTTGTCTCTAGCACATTTTCGGTATCACCTGGCAGGATAAAGTTCCGAATAGAGTAGTCCTAGAATGAGCTGGAATTTTTAGCATGTATACATTACTGAAACAGTGACGTCTATGTTGGCTTGGGCATGTCATGAGAATGGCTGATGGTAGGATTCCAAAAGATCTCTTGTATGGAGAATTAGTGCAGGGAAAGCACCCCAGAGGGAGACCACAGCTTCGTTACAAGGATATCTGCAAGTGGGATCTGAAGGCCTTAGGAATGGACCTCAACAGATGGGAAACCTTGACATCTGAGCATTCAGCCTGGAAGCAGGTGGTGCATCATGGCCTCTCCCATTTTGAAGAGACACTTGTTCAGCAGGCTGAGGCAAAGAGGCAGTCCCGAAACCAGCAAAATTAGGGAGCTGGGCAGGGGACAGATTGTATTTGTCTTCAGTGTGGAAAGGATTGTCACTCTTGAGTTGGCCTTATCAGCCACACTAGACGCTGTTCCAAGTCCTCCATTTTGTTGCTGTTTAGTCATTAAGTCGTGTTGTTTAGTCATTAAGTCGTGTCCGACTCTTCGTGACCCCATGGACCAGAGCACGCCAGGCCCTCCTGTCTTCCACTGCCTCCCAGAGTTTGGTCAAATTCATGTTGGTAGCTTTGGTGACACTGTCCAACCATCTCGTCCTCTGTCGTCCTCCGTATAGAGCATGTTTTCATAGTCTCTCGCGACTGAAGGATGCCTAACTAACTAAGGCATGTGCCATTGTCAGAACTGACTTATAGCAACCCAAATAGGGTTTTCAAGATGAGATATTTAAGGAGCAACTTTACCAGTTCCACACCCTCCCCCATGAGTTTCCACGACTAAGGGGTGACTCAAACCCTGGTCTCCAGGGGCTAGTCCATCACTACACCACACTGGTGCCTGCCTGAAATAGTGGAAACAGAAGCACATTCAACCAGCGCTCCCACCAGTAGCCCCACATACTCTTCTGAATCCTGCAGATGCCTAGAATTATGCAAGCAACTTTCAGGGTGGAGAGATCAGTCTCACTGTCATCTACATCACTCTAACCGAGTCAACCTTTCCTGTTTTCCTGCATTAGAAAGGTTAAACAAAGAATCTTTCCCAGACATGTTAGGCAACTGAAAACAACAAAATATGTACTTGTCTAGCCTCTTAAGGCTTTTTCAGCCTAGCAGGAGATACCTGGTGGATGCAAGATGAGGGCGTCCAAAATTATTGATCCTTTTTCTTCCTCTACTAATAATAATCATGGCTCGTCAAGTCAGTTCTGAGTTATGGTGACCCTTTCAGGGTTTTCCAGGTAGATACTCAGCAATGGTTTATCATTCCCTTCTCCTGGGAGCATCCTGGGACTAAGTAGCTTGCCCACAGTCATCCAGGTTGGTTCTACTTGCAGGAGTCACAATGTGGAATCAAATTCCCAACCTCTGGTTCCACACCAGATGAGCCACTGAGCTATCCAGCCAGCTGTTACTAGAGGTTGAATATCATTGTGGCCATCTTAGTGGATGCAGGCAGCACCAAACATTGGTGCTGTTGCTTTGCATCCACACCAGTCTCCAATATTTTCCACTCAACGAGTTGTTCTTCATCATGTACTTCTTTTTATATTCATTTTACTTTGAATGATGAGTTGTAACAATCTGTACTTCTCATTTCTCATTAATTGCCTGACGTAGGTTTCTGTAATTTTTTTTTGCTTTAAGATTTCATTTTTACTTGTTCACTTTAGCACATCATTGTTATTTACCCTCTCAATCCAAGAAATTTTTAGCATCCCACAATAAATCTCAAATGCTTCTGTCTTTTTACAGATCTACATTCCATGCCATACAGTAGGACTGAAAATACTTTGCATGATTAATGTGCATTTTTCAAAGCAATGTGAAAGTTTTTGTTGTAGTTTAGATTTATGGCTCTGATCCAATGGTTCATTTAACCAAATTTTAAGGTACTTCATCCAACCTATTGATTGGGCATTTGGAGGATAAGAAAATTTCCAGAGTAGGGAATTTAAACTCTCCCGTCAGTAGCTCGACTGAAACATTTTGGAACCCTGGTTATATGAATCCTGGGACCATAACCATTCAATGAAAGCAGAACAGAGATGGCCCAAACCAGCTTTCTTCAAATGTAATATTCATTTTAATACTTATTGTTTATTAATATGCAATAAAATGAAGAATGTAATATCCAAAGAAAACCATACAGAAGTGCATTGAGTGAGTTGTGAGGCATTTTATGACCCTATGGAATTCCAGTGTACTGAGGGTTAGTAGTGGTGTTACAGTTGGATTAAATTATATGTCTTACTCTTCCTGAATCCACTGACAATACTAATGTCTCCACTGAATGGCACCAACCAGAACACTTTGTTGGAACTCTTAGCAATTCTACATGCAAATTAATGCATGATCACTGAGAGGAAGTAAATACTTGTAGACTAGTATGTTGGGAAGCTTGCATGACTCCTCTCCTCTTCTTGACCAATTAACTAACACTTTCTCTTTGGCAGGCATATATGATCCTTCCTCTTTCTTCAATTGTTTACCTGCCTTTGTTTAGTCACACAATTTTAGGACACCAAAGAGGAAGGATGCTCTTGAAGCTTCTGCTGTCCTCGTATCCATTATCTTCCCTCAAGCCATGTGGCTGGAGAGAACCCACTTTTTGTTTTTACTATTTTAATATTTTTCTTCATTCCTTCTATTAAGTTGTGGAATTTATTGTCTATTGGTTTAAAATATTTTTATCCCGCCTTTCTCCTTTAAAAGGACCTAAGCCAGCTTGGATAATTAAAACAACAATATACACACATTTTAAAAAGAATTAAACAAATATTATATTAAAACCAGTAAATAAAATTATTACTAAAACACATTTAAAACAACAGAGCACAACAATCCATTAAAAAACCTCTCAGTGCCAGAAGAGAAAGGGCTTTGCTTGCTTGCAGAAGGACAACAAAGATGGGGCCAGCTTGGCTTCTTGTGGGAGGGGTTCCAGAGTCTGAGAGCAGGAACAGAGGACGCCCTCTCTTGTGTCTCCACCAAATATACCTGTGAGAGTGGTGGGGCCTAGATAAAGGCCTTTTCTGATTATCTTAATGGCTGGGCAGGCTTCTGTACCTTGTTGAGAACCTCTAAAGCAAGGTTCAACCCTACAACTTGCAGGATAAACAAACAAAGATTTATTTTCTTTTTCTCTCAAAAGCAGTGTCTGAGTAATTAATTAAGCTGGTTAAATATAATGGGGTGGATGTGTTTGGGAACTTGCTGATCTATTTTAATTCATAAAGTTATTAGTGTTTCGGTTGTGCAATTAAGGGAATTAAAGACATTCCTCTCTGCTGGTATGACAAAGCCCCTCATAGGTCTTAACATATTTCAATTTTGCTTCTTGGCATCATAATTTTGCCCCCAACAATGGCACAGGACTTTTTGTCCTGATCATCTTACGTTGGCTGGGGCACAAAGGCACCCAAAGACAAGAAGCCATGGATTTGCTGTCATGACTTTTCTGCCAGCCATTTTAAAAATTTAATTCTTTTTTTTCCTGTAATAAAATATCGCCAGGAGCGATAATGTCAAGAACATTGTTTGCAATGTTGTATGGAGAACATCTACCCTGCAGGTCAAATTTTGTGCCTGTTCTGCAACAAAACATGACTCTGTGGGACTAAAATATCCCATTGTAGTGCAGTTAAGTGCAGTTAGTGCAGTCCCATTGTAGTGCACTTAAAAGCAGTGTCATAGAAGTTCGGCTGAAAGATATTATGGAAGGCAGCAAAAGAACCATAAATTCCAAGAAATCACCTCAATGACATGACCAGTGTCAGAGCAGATACTGCAGTAAAGTCAATTGTCTTCAGGAAATGGAAGTCCTGCCCAAATGAGGGGAGCAAACAGGAATGTATACTTGCCTGAAAGTAATGCAAGCAGACAATAAGAGATTCAGACATGAACATGAGGGACATCATTAAATAGATTTAAGAGCAACGACAAAAATAATTTAATACTTCAGAAGCTATGTGGTTGGACAATTGTATGTATTAGTGAGATGGTGGAATAGTAGAGGAAGATAACAAGACTGCAGAAAGACTAAATTAATTATTTTCATCTGTCTTTACTGTAGAAGATCTAGGACAGATGCCCATGGCTCTGTCAAGGGTGGAAAAGAGTTGAATATTTTGTTTTAAGTTGGTTCCAGTTCATTATAACTTGAGCCTTAGCAAAAATTGAATGAAAAAGAAAGTGAAACTGACCCCTTTCCTCATCCCTAGCCCCAATGGATATTTTCAGGAAGGGAAGCTGAGGAGGTTACCGCCACTATACAAATAGAAACAAGAAGGGATGAGGTTTTGTACATTGCCAACAAACTGGAAATTAACAAATCATCAGGTCCAGGTGGTAGCCATCACTGATTTGTTAAAGAATTGCTGAGCAGGCACAATCTGTTTTTTTAAAGACTGTCTTTGTACCAGAACACGGGAAAGTTGCCAATATGCTGCCATTTCTTTTTTTAAAAGATATCCATGGGGCTTGAGAAAATTACAGAGTGGATAGTTTAATACCTTTCCCAAGCAAACTAATGGAACACATTATTAAAGATAAAATTATCAAGTATAAACAATGTCAAATCTTGCTGGGGAAGAATCAGCATATTTCTCAATGCTAGATCCTGTCATGCTAAACTTTTGCAACTTTCCAAAAATGCCAACAGGCACATTCATACGAAAGGATCAGTAAACATGGTTTGCTTGGACACTTTAAAGGCTTTCGACACAGTCCCTTTGGACAAGCTCCTTAACAAATTTAGCAAGCAGGCTATAAGAGCAAACATCGTCTTATGAATAGGGAGCTTGTCAAAGAACAGAAAGCAGAGACTAGGAATAAATGAAAAGTTCTCTGCGGGGGGGTGACTGCATTGAAATGGTCAGATTTGTATAGTTTTCCATTGACTACACAACATACAAGTCAGCGCAGATCAATCTGGAGTCCCCCTTCCATCTAACTTTCACTCTTCCTCCTCCTATGTCAGATCCTTTATGGTGGAGATTGTAACTATTCTGTTTCAAGCCATTCCAACCAGCTCCAGCAACAGTGACATAGGGCAGAGGATTTGAATCCTCTCCTCCCAATCCTGGTGCCTTGGTATGCTTGTTTTCCTCTTTTCCTCTCTTCCCTTCCTTACCATTCCATTTCATTCTTTTCCCTTCCTTTAAAAAAAGCTTGGCACACCTAGGAGACCAAAGGTGGGGAGGGGGGGAGAGTGAGGAGCCAACAGAGAGAGAGGGAGAGAGAGGAGGAAATTGGCAGGCACTTTTTGTTTGCAACTTGTTAAGGTAGCTTTACTTTAGATATGCCTTCTGCAAATCTGGATGGGCACAGCACAGCTACCTTAACACGGCTGATTGCTGATTTATTCCTCCCTCTCTCTCTCTCCTGATTCCTGTGTGGTTGGCTCAAGCAAATTTACCCCAGGAAACCTAACTTTCCTAGTGCAATTTCACAGTGGATCTGTTTGCATTTTTCCTGCTGTGTAATTGCATCTATAATGGAAGGTAAAAACAGTGACGCCCACAAGGAATTTTAATTGTAACTATAAAGCATTTTAGCATGTTTACAGATTATCTGGAATTAGAGGTGAACTGTGAGGTGGCCAGATTTGCTGATGGCACAGAAGTTATTTAATTATGTCCCCAAACTGGGAGAATGAGCCTTGAAACAGTTCAGTAGAAGCAAATATATAGTGATGATGAACATTAGGGCAAAAATCCCAAGCTTTTAAGTGAGAAAGGTTGCAGTTGCTATAATTCTTCTTTCCACAAGCCAGTAAGGTAGGTAAAGTGTCTAGTCACTAGTTTCTGGGTGATAACAAATGACCCAGTAAGGAAAGGCATCTGCATTGTTTTGGAGAACTTGCTTTCTTGGAAGCACACAGAAATACAAATTAAACAAATGGCCAATGCAAAGTTTGCTCTGTTCCATACGATGTCTTGGGAACTGCATAGGCTGATAACTTCAGCTCCAACAAAATTATTTTAAATTCTGAACTACAACATATAGGATTGACAGTTGGCTGGATAGCTAAGTCAATTGGGCATCTTGCTGTGGAGCCAGAGGTTATGAGTTCAAATCCCCAGAAAAGCCAGACTGTGTACTTTTGCATAGGTTGCACAGTGGCAGGGCACTTCCAGAAGAAGAAAATGATAAACTAGTTCTGAGTGATACATCTAGAAAACCCTGGAAAGGATTGCCAAAAGTTGTCTCCAACTTGCCAGCCTGGTATTACAGTGGTGCCTCGCTTAATGAGCGCACCGTTTAACGATGAATCCGCATAGCAATGCGTTTTTTGCGATTGCTAATGCAATTGCATTGCGATGTTTAAATAGGCTAAACATCACATTGCGATGATCGGTAAGTGTTTCGCTTACCGATCTTCGCATTGCGATGTTTAGAAAACAGCTGATCGGCAGTTCCAAAATGGCCGCCAGATCAGCAAAATGGCCGCTCGCAGCGTTTTCGCGCCCTGCCCTCGTTATCGGGCAGTGAAAATGGTGGCCGGATGGGGGTATCTTCGCTTACCAATGAGTTTTTCCCCAATAGGAATGCATTAAATGGAGGGAAGTTGTTTTAGCTAAGCCTGAAGTAGTCCCTCATCTGACTACTCTCATTAGGTACTGTGAGATTAATATCCAAGTGATGCACTATTCAGAACCTGTGCTTTCTGGCCCTGAAAGCAAATAGCGGAAATCATCTTAAGAACCAGCTAGACAGTTTTATGGAGTGGTGAGAGTGAGGGAGACAGCAGCATATCAGATGAATTGGCCTAAAATCAAAACTTAGAAAAATCTTGGGCCAGTCTGGCTTTGTGTGTCCCAATCATTCATTATACTAGGATGACACTTCTTCTGCAATCCATATTATATTTTCTCCCCATGTAAGCCTTGCAAATAAAATCAAAGTCATCTCAGCGAAGCTGCGCAAGCCTGAATCAGGAAGGTCAGGGCAGGTTAAGGAGGGGGCATGCAGAAGATTTAAGATTTGAAAAACAAGCTGTGCCAGCCAGATCTGTGGCAGATTAATGTCTTTGGTAAATCATTGTCCCAGATACAATGGGATTGACATAGCATGGGTACTATGGAGAAGCCCAAAGGAAACATGGAGCTGAAGATGAATGATATCCAGCTATGCCTTTAATGGAAAAGAACTTGAGCAGAAAGGTCCAGAGCAGCCATGACTTCGTTTAAACCACCATACTGTCTTTGTGCATGAGAGTTGTAACACTCTGGTAATATTTCTAAAAATGGATAGATATATTTCTGGATGGGCAGCAACAGTGACTGAAAACTAACTATTTTTGGCACATCTGATTCACAGGGTTTTTGTTAGGCTGCTTTTGAAATAGGTTTAAAAAGCAAAGCATGCTGCTTATATACCACCCCAGAGCGCTTCAAGCACTCTCTGGGCGGTTTACAAGTTAATTATGCAGGCTACACATTGCCCCTCCACCCCGAGCAAGCTGGGTACTCATTTTACTGGCCTCGGAAGGATAGAAGGCTGAGTCAACCTTGAGCCAGCTACCTGGGATTGAACCCCAGGTCATGAGCACAGTTTTGGCTGCAGTACAGCAGTTTAACCACTGCACCATGGGGCTCATTTAAATTAAAGTACTTTTGATTAATGCCTGCAAAGCAATTCCAAAGAAGACAGGATTCATGAGATGCTTGGGAAACAAGGATCAGGTAATTCAGAACTGGAGAGAATATTGAATATGTCAGTTTTTCATAGACAGTCCTATTTTGGAAGAATCCTGAAGTATCCTGAAACATAATTTGCAAATGATTGTCATAGGTACACAAAATGAAAATTAAATTGGGTTTTTTAAAAAGCTGATTCATCCAGGGATAGGCAACATATTCTTTCTGAATGCATACAGTCCGTAGAGTAATTTTAGCAGTCCAGGGTTTTCTCCAAAAACTTGCCACTAAAATTCTACTAAACTGCTAGAGAAACCATTTAAACAAGCCAAAAATGTTTCTTTTAATAGTTTTTTCATGGTCTGCCACCAAAGTCTGTCAAAAAGGAAGGAAGGAATGAATTTCTGATTATTTCAGTGTTTTTGCACATTTGGGGTAAATGCCAGTGGTGCAATTTGCTTCTTGTTTGTGGTGGTATGCAGCCTACAACTCTTCCTGATGAAGCAGGTTCACTGATGTGCTCATGTCGCCGATCCATTCCACTGAAACATCTTGTGATACCTTGTATAGAAATAATACCACAGAAGTCTATTCAGTCAATACAATGTTAATGCATTCAGGCTTGGCTGACAAACAACAAATAAAGCTGTCCTACTGCTTATAGAAGGACAGGCGAGACTGTCATCTCTAGTGATTCTCCATATTATGGAGAGGTGCTTGAACACGTCTTCTCCGTAGCCCCATGCAGTATGAAGTGATAGCCTCCATCTTATCTGCTGTTGTGTGAATGCAGATTTGACTGACCCTCGTGAGGAAGAAAGCATTATGGGCTGAGTGTGTGATGAAGTTGCGTGAGAAGAAACATACTTTTAGTAAGGGGGAAATGAAGGTCATTTGGTCCAGTAAATAGGTGAAGAGCCTAGACTGGGCATTTCTAAATTTTTAGATAACTGAGGCAAGAAGGACTGCATTAAACTGTACAGGTAAAGCATGCTTTGCTTTGTGAAGGCTGAGCCTACATAACTGACTCATTAAATAATGCCATATAATTCTCAGTTCACTCCAGTTGCCATCTTTCATTTATCCACAAATGCACTAACCTGTGTATTATTAATGGAGATTGAAACATGCATATGCCGACAAATCATGCTCTGTTAGCCAAGGTAAGGAAGTCTGCAGGTTGCTATTTTTTCATTTCCCAGCAAGTATTTTATGCTCCTCCACCTCTGCATTTCTTTTAAAGAGTTTCTGTATTTCATAGTTGTATGCTCAGAAATTAATATCAGTAGGACATAGAGACCAAGTAATCATTAAGAGAGTTTTTTGTTAAAATGTTCTGCCCCAATTATTTTAAGTTAATGTAGAAATAAATAAATAAATTCTGTTTCAGATAGTTAACCATAAGGCCATTTTGTGACAAATTGCCATGCCTCTAGGATGGCAACAGCAAATTCTAGATTGATATTATACATCTTGGGTTATATGAATATATATAGAGAGTAGAGTGCATTACCATGATTTTTGTTTAACCTTTGTGAGCCATTATAGGAACCTTAAAAAAAAGAGATTATGTTATAACACATAAAAACATATTTCCATTGTAATTCATCATGTTCACTGGGTATATATCAAATTGCTCAAATCATATCTCATTTATCTCTATACCTTTTTTTTGCTCTAGCCACTCATACATTTTATTCCAGTTTTGATAATATTCTGAATCCTCCTTCCCTTTAATTGTCATTGTCAGTCTATCCATCTCTGCACAATCTAAGATTACCCCCCCCAATTATTTCTTCTAACAGAGATTTCACATTCTTCCAGTACTGAGCCCATACTATTCTAGCCTCCGTCAATATATGTAATATAATATAGCTGTCTTGTTTATTAATATTCTCTGGCATAATACCTAATAAAGACAACTCTGGTTTGAGTTCTATATTCAGTTTCATTATTTTTTTTAATCCAAGAGTGTATTTTAACCCAATATTTTTTTTGCTTTTTCACATACATGATAATATGTTCCCTCATGTTTTTTACATTTCCAACACCTATCGGAAACATTTGGGAACATTTTTGCTATTCTAGTCGGTAGTAAATGCCATATGTAAAACATTTTGTATAAATTTTCTTTATGTGTGGTTGCTAAGGTTAATTTACAATTATCACTCCATAACTTTTACCACTTTTCTAGCTGAATTGTGTGACCAAAGTTTTTAGCCCAATGTATCATGGTTTCCTTCACTTATCTTCCATTTTCACTTCTAAAAGGAATTTATAGATATTCTTAATTAGCTTATCTTATGTAGAGAGTAATATTTTATCAAATTGTGGCTGTTCCTTGTAGAAACCTTGTGTTCTAGAGTCCTCTTTATATATTGATTGACTTTGCAATAAAGGTAACCATAATAGTATCAGTCCTTGGCTTGCTAGTTCTTCCTTGGTTTTGAGATTTCCTTCTGGATTTAATATTTGTTTTCTAATTGCTTCTCTTATTTCCTCCACTGTAATTTTTGCATTTAATATTTCCTTATGAGCTTTAGGAATTTTAGCTAACTTTGCATTTTCTAAATATTCTTGGATCTTTTCTAAAGAGACTTCTTGTGCTTTATAAAGATTTTAATAGTACAAGTTTACTCTAATTATCCTTTGGATTTCTTTTTCATGATGTTGAATCTTCCCTGTTTCATCTTTTAATTTATCAATTTGTCTATTTTTTTTAAGTTTATAGGCTAGACTTCTTCCTAGCTTATTTGCATTTTCAAAGAAATTTTGTTTTGTTCTCTTAATTTGTTGAGCTATTTCTTCTGTTTCTATTAAGTTTAATTTATGTTTGAGCAGTACCATATTATTTTGCATTTTTTGGGGGGTGGGTATTTTTGAAGTTCTCCTTCTAGTTTCAGTGTATGAACTTTTTACTCACTACTACTACTACTACTACTACTACTACTACTACTACTACTACTACTACTACTAATAATAATAATAATAATAATAATAATAATAATAATAATAATAATACTACTAATACCAATACCAATACCACTACTACTACCACTACTACTACTACTACCACTACTACTACTACTACTACTACTACTACTACTACTACTACTACTACTACTACTAATAATAATAATAATAATAATAATAATAATAATAATAATAATAATAATAATAATAATAATAATAATAATAATAATAATAATAATAATAATAATAATAATAATAATAATAATAATAATAATAAAAAACTGCATAGCTGGAAGGGACCTTATGGAAAATCGATTCCAGCCCCTGTCAAGGAGGCACCGTGGGGAATCAAACTCCCAGCTTCTGGCTCTGCAGCCAATGACCTAAACCACTGAGTTAATGACAGCATGGAAATACATTTTATGATAAAGTTTAACATGAGAGATTTTTCGCGCTAAGCAAAACATTGAATTCTGTGGGTGCATCCAAACTCTACAAGCTTATTAAATTATCTAAAACCTTTTTTGTATTTCTGCAACATAACTGCTCTTCTTGAATCAAAATCAAAATAATAAGAGTTGGATGTTTTTGGTATATTGAGATCTTTGCAAGCCAAAATGACAAACTGCATCAGCAGTTCCTTACAGAGGTTAAACTAGACAGGATGGGGATCAGACTTTGAGACAACCTTGTAGTATTTCTAAAGTTACATCCAAAGGGATAGAATGGTTGCTAGTCTCTCTGTACTATCCCTTAAGATTGATCAAATGTCCAAAAGAGACTGGAAACCATTTTGTTGGTTCTGATCTTCTTAAGAAAATATATCCATTTCACACTTCTGAAGATTTACTGCAAGACAAAGCACATCTTGGGTTAGTAATTAATGCACGTGGAAGGCTTGTGTGCCTTTGGACAAACAAAGTACAGTGTGTGTATATATCATAAAAATATTAATAGCTAAAAATGCAAACAATAAAAAATGTGTGCAGACACACATCAGTCAATGGGGAAAATGTATGCAGAAGTATGTACATGAGAGAAAAGCATGTATGAAACGTGCATATGTCTTTCATGTGAGAAATTAAAATTGAAGTCTCACAACCTGATACAAACAAAAGATGTGACAAGAATGCAAGTGGATTTAAAAATATGCAACAAAATCAAGAGTGAGAGTTTTTCATATCTGTACCATGCACACCATAAAAGATGCTTGGAGGTTAATGGAATCTATGTCACACTGTGACATACCTTGAAGGTTAGGGGCAGAAGTGAGAGAGGTTCATTCTTCCTCTCTTTGCTTGATGTTGTCACAACTTTGACCACCATCAATCATATTTTGAGGGGTCTTTACTGATCACAGATTCCTGATGACAGACCCTCCTATTCTTCTTACTCAGCTGATGACATTTTCAAATTCAGGAGGGGGTATCTTGATTTAAATAATGGAACCAAAGCTGGATCTGGTACTTCATACTTGGTACCAGATCCAGATGCCAGCTATGGTAAGCTCAGTTGTTCAGCTTTAAACTCTGGCTCCAACTCTCACAAACATTTACAAGTTTAAAAATGGTTATGTAAACTTAGCTGCACTAATAAACAGTGCTCTGGAAAGTCTAGATTTATAACCTCCAAAGAGCAAATGAACAATAAATTAGAATACTAGCTACATGATTGTGGTAACTAATGCAAAACTGGGGAGCAAATTCACCTAATGGAAATGTAAACAGAAGATTTAATTGGTCCAAGGGGACCACTAGTGTCATTAAAGATGCAGTAGTGAATGTCTGCAACAACAGCCAACTGATGCTGATGAGCACAATACGGACTGAGATCACTGTAGAACTAGAAGTTCTTGAGAAGTATGTAATCACTTCATTCACATTACTGTCACTAATACACTGGGCCTTATTTGGTGCATGCTATACTCCACACATGTCCCAATGTAGTTTTAATTACATCTTTCTTCCCCTCTCTTTCATGCCTCCCATTCTGTGCACTACAGTAAACCCAAATGACATAACAATGAAAAGAATTCCTCAGTGCCTCATGCACTCCCTCTTTAAAAAAAATTAATCATGAAGACACTTATAAATAATATAATCCAATTTGTAATTAACAAATCATCCCATGCCACCGAGTTCCCCTGTCTGTAAGAACTGTTTGCTGGACAAAATTCCCACTCATCTCTTCATGTTAATCTTTCTTTGAATGGGACCCTCATTCTTATTTAATATTTTGTGCAGTACTGACTCTCCTTAGGCATCCAGATTAGTCATTCTCCCCTTGATAATACATCGTTTCCTTTTTCTTATTTGTGGAAGAAGCTGACACAAACTGAAAAAGGAACAACTTCACCACTGTTTACTTGTTCTTGATGCAATAATTTCTAATTTTTAAGAGAAACTCTCCATTGCACCCCAAACTTGGAAATGATTGCTTAAGAAATCTACTGTAGCTTCCAGCACCTTTATTTAAGGAAAGTGTTAGAAGCTAAAAGATCAAGCAATACTTTGCAAATTTGGGATGAAATTGAGCTTATTTTCTTGAGAAATATTGATTATCCAACTATGCCAGGAACCACAAAGTACTGATACAAATCTGTATTTGTCGGTTTTGCATATTTTTTTTAATCCACCTTTGTTGTTAAAACTACTCATGAATTTTTCTACTGTGACTACAGGCTCCTTGGAAGTAGTCATTTCCTTGTACAGTGGTGCCTCGCTTAACGAGCGCACCGTATAACGAAGAATCCATATAGCGATCCCTTTTTGGGGATCACTAAACGGAGCTGCCCCAATCGCCGCACTCGCTTTGCGACGATTGGGGCGTCTGGCGGCCATTTTGGAGCTGCCGAACAGCTGATCGGCGGCTCCAAAATGGCCGCCGGACCAGCAAAAACATCGCTGGAGGGGTAAGTTTTGGCGCCTATTGGAACACATTAAACTAAGTTTAATGCGTTCCAATAGGCTTTTCCTGCCCCGTACAGTGATGGTTTCGCATAGCGAAGGTTAATCCGGAACGGATTAACCTCGCTATGCGGGGCACCACTGTATTGCCTAATTATCGCTATTTCACTATAAGGTACAAAAGGAAATTCAGTTAATTTTTTAGGTTGTGGACAATGTTACATTCTTTCTTTTCCACATCAGTGGGCGTGACAGCTGCTGTAGATGGCAAAGACCAAGGTCATCCGAACAATAGTTAGAAGATCAGCACACATTCACTATGACCTTGGTGGTGACTACCATTTTAGCAATATGGTTCATGGCTGTGAGTTGTGGTGTCATACTGATGTAACACTCCTTTATTTTATTTTTTAAG
Organism: Pogona vitticeps; assembly: GCF_051106095.1. Taxonomy (NCBI): domain Eukaryota; kingdom Metazoa; phylum Chordata; class Lepidosauria; order Squamata; family Agamidae; genus Pogona; species Pogona vitticeps. The sequence continues at coordinate 66,273,156 of NC_135787.1, forward strand.
ACACAGAGAAAATGTGTTAACATTAATTACATGATTTAAAGAAAATAAACGAGTTAATAAAATGAAGCCTACAGACTGTGGATGGGTGCTGAGCTCTGATTGGTTTATGTGCCATATAGTCATTGCCTTCATTAAAAATTATATTTTCAAAAACATGAAAGAGCAATAGATTTGCGAATTTTCCATTCTTCTGGGGAGAAAAATCCATGGTATGGAAACGGATGAGCAAATTGTCCATTCATAGATATATCTGCCTGTGGATATGATTTCCAGTGTCCACAGCTGCCTCTCACACTAGAGCATCCATATCTCATCCCTTTCCCTGCCCCTCAACTGTTGCTGTAGCTTACTTAATTTTAGCTGCTCAGAAGCACATGAGAGCAACTTTTCAGCTGGACTAGCCTGTCTGACACCATGGCCAACTAACAAGGCTGTTCAGGCTCTCTTTTGAACAATTAGAATGAAGGTATGGTTTCACTCTGCTTAGGCCTCTGTCTGGTGTTTTGCTTGCCTGTGGCTGAAGCAGATGTTAGCTTAAAATGGCCACTGTCACTTTGCTTAGAGAATACTCCCACTCTAAGAAAAGACAGACTATAACAGTTTAAGTCAAGTCCAGCAAATGAACCAAATCTGCGAGTTCCACCATCCTGTACTATTTGCCATGCTTAGTGATGGTGACAAAAACATCTGTAGGGCAAAATATCACATTCTGGGCAGCGAGTTGTCAGGTCCCTGTTATGGTAAGTCTTTCAACAGAAACATAACAGTTATAAGGGACGTGGTGGCGCTGCGGGCTAAACCGCAGAAGCCTGTGCTGCAGGGTCAGAAGACCAAGCAGTCATAAGATCGAATCCACGCGGCAGAGTGAGCTCCCATCGCTTGTCCCAGCTCCTGCCAACCTAGTGGTTCGAAAGCATGCAAATGCAAGTAGATAAATAGGGACCACTTCGGTGGGAAGGTAACAGCGTTCTGTGTCTAAGTTGCACTGGCCATGTGACCACGGAAGATTGTCTTCGGACAAACGCTGGCTCTATGGCTTGGAAACGGGGATGAGCACCGCCCCCTAGAGTCGAACACGACTGGACAAAAAAATGTCAAGGGGAACCTTTACCTTTACCTTTATAACAGTTATATGTTGGGGATATTTTCCTGCACTAAACAAGTAGATTGGACCACATGGCCAGTCCTCGTAGCTCTTATTTACATGCCTCCTGAAGTGTGAACCTGAGTAGCTTTGAGCAACTGTTTTACAGCCCAGTTTTTCTGCCCTACTTTTTTGTGTGGAAATGAAATACCGTATTTTTTGCTCCATAAGATGCACCTTTCCATAAGACGCACCAATTTTTTAGGAGAAGAAAGCAGGAAAATATAATCTGTTTTCTTCGCTCCATAAGATGCACAGACTTTCCACCCCCCTGTTTTGTGGGAAAAAAGTGAGTCTTATGGTGCGAAAAATATGGTAGGTTGTACACTGCTTCTTGGGAATAGGATGAGTTGAAAATATGACAACTTTGTAAGGAAATAATTAGCACTGTAATCCTAAACATATTTTCTCAGGCATCTATCCTGCAATAGTGTGTGCCATCGACTGCAGCCTTAGGCAAAACAATACTTTCCTGATCAAATGAGTTGTTACTTGGACATTTGCTTATGGGGAAAGAACTGTCACCAGAATTATCAAGAAGGGATCAAAGCTAGAGCAGAATGAGTGCATGGCATCAGTTGCAGCTAGGGAGCTCCCTTTTGTTAATGGGGGCAAGGTGAAATGGAGTGTGATTAGAACTGTTCTCTGCCTGGAGTTGTGGGTGTGAAAGTCTTTGTGTGATTACATGTGTTGTCTTACTATAAGGGTAATACCATTGAAAGCCTCTGGAGATGTCAACACAAATTCTTTCTCAAAAAGAAATTGGGGAAACAGTTAAATAACAGAGGCTGCATTTCAAGCAAGGTTGGATTGAACAACTTGAAGTGATATCCTATAGGCATTGGTGACATGAAAAACAACCTTCAGGCTATATTTAGAGATTTTGCAAGCACTTCTGCGTTGGAGGTGTAGGATAAGGCAGTGCCCATCCTGGGCATCAGTTGCCAGAGGCGTTCTGCCTGTAGAGGACACTGCTGACATTCTACTTTCTCTGGCCATCATCTCTAAGGCACAATGTAAGCTGTCTTTGACATGTTAAAGAGAAATCTTGGAAAAGACATGGCAATCAACTTTATTTGAAGACCGCACACTACCAGTGTCGCTTAAATGCTAATAGGTTTCCTGCAAATGTGATATATAGGACACATCTGACAAAGCAATTTCCCCTGCTTTCTAAACGTACAAATATGAGAAGGTTGGAGCTCAAGTCCTATATTTCCTTGGTCCTGAGGATATGCACAGATGGCCTCCACAAGGTATATAATACCTTTGGAATAGGTGGGTGGGTGAGTGTTGTGCTGGTAGCAATACCTTTGGAAGAATAAGAAAAAAGCCAAATACAAAACCAAGGTCTCCCACTAGGGATTGTGTTGTGGGCAGGCAACATGGAACACTGCTGAGGCATTCACTTGGTAACACCATAACTTGTGGTCTGGAGTTTTCCTAGCACTCCTCCTGTTACCCCAGCCTGCCTATCTGCCTTCTGTAAGTAAACAAACAATGAGAGGAGCGGGGAGATGGAGCAATATCCTCCACCTCCTTTATGCTTTCTCTCTCTTCACTGTTATCCAGACTGGGCACGGGGGGGGGGCTGGGGTGGTGGTAAATTAAAGTAATTAGGCAGTGTCACATACAGCACTGATGGTACCTGTCTGTCATGGGTTTGGAGGGAAAGTTCCATCCTATGGGGAGTGGAAGGCGGGACATCAGGGGGGAGGAGCTGTACTGTATATATATTTGGAGCTTGTGTGGAGAAGAAGAGTGGGAGTCTGTGTGTCAGACTGGGTACAACTGTGTGTCAGTTAGTACATACCTGATAGGTTCAGGTTTCTTTCTAGGTAGCCAGAACTGATAGGTTCAGGGTCTGTGCGTTACCTTAAAGTGTTTTGTGGGAACCAAGCTGTTGTATGGGTGTGATTGGGACTATGCCACGTTACATTATCCTATTTACCTGATCCTTTTATTTGCCCTGTTTGTTGTTTCAATAAACCTTGTTCTTTTATTTATTAAAATCCATTCCTGGTCTGTGTGACTCCTTATAGGGAATGGTTGGTGGCAGCATAATTACAGGGTGGGATACTCCAGTAGGTCTGGGGTTGCCACATTGATTGGTGTCCAGCGTGTGGGATACGACTGGTCCAGTTGTCCAGTGGTCCAGCAAAGCCTTGGCAAGTGTGCCCAGAGCAAGGGGGGTCTAGTCAGGGAAAATCTGAAGGCGCGTAGGTAATCTTCTAGGCTTACCTCATGGGGAGGTAGGCTAGTGGAAGAACGTGCAAACTCAGGTTGGGGGACTAGATTAGGGAGCTCTGAGGCAACCCGTTTTGGCGGGAAAGGGCTGAGGCAAAGCTGCGTGAAGGAACAGTGATCTAGCCTGTCTGCTGAGAGGCCTAGCAGAGGGGGTGGATTCTGCCTGGCAACAGTTGCAAGTTGGTGCTGGAGGGACAGCAGCAGTCTATAGAAGGCTGTTTCTGAGGCAAAAGGAAAAAAGTCGTCGTTTTATTTTGAGGCGTGACTTTTGAAGGCAGCCTGTTCTGGGGGGATTATGCCCTTGACTCGAAGCCAAATGGCAGAAATGGGGGAAGTGAGAGAACCACAGGGAGACCAAGGTTCTGAGGAGGAATTTGGCTCAGTGCAGGATGAGAGCACAGGAGAACTGACCGCAGAACTCAGAAAAATGCTCCTAGCCCAACAGCATGAATTTAGGATGAAACAATTAGTAATGGAAAAAGAAGAAAGATTAGAGAGAGAAAGAATGGCGTTTGAAAGGGAAGAGAAACATAGACAGGTGGAGTTAGAAAAAATGGCGTTTGAGCTGAAGAAGCTGGAAATAATAAGTAGAAATGGGAATAACAATAATAATGAGGGGAACCCAGGGAATGGGGAAGGCAGCCTGTCTAAAACTGACCTGAAGAAATTCCCTGTGTACCACAAGGGAGATTGCCCTGAGGTGTTCTTTTCCCTCGTGGAAAGAGCGTTTGTGGACTTCTCAGTAAGGGAAACTGAGAAGATGACCATTATGCGATCTTTAATCAGTGGCAGCCTGGCAGAAGTCTATGCAGAGATGCCAGTGGAACTGCTGAAGGACTTCGCTGAGTTTAAAAAACTGGTGTTTGCCCGGCATGGGATAAATGCTGAACAGCTGAGGCAAAGATTCAGGTCACTCACAAAAAAACCAGAGCAGACTTTTACCCAAGTGGGGGCCCAACTGGTGAGGTTGCTAGAGAAATGGCTGTCTCAGGAGGGGACAGAGACCTTCCAGCAGCTCAAAGACCTGATAGTGCTGGAACAGTTTTATTCAGTCCTGCATGGGGAACTAAAGTTCCATGTGAGGGAGAGGAAACCTAAATCGGTGACAGAAGCGGCAGAGATCGCAGATTTTATTTCCCAAATAAGGAAGCCCTTAGGTGCTGAGGGGAAAACTGTGGGTAAGCCCAAAGAAACCTACAGCAGGTACTCTCAGGGACCAGGGAAAAACCAGCAAGGGGGAGGGGCCCATGTTGAAGGGAAGCCCTCGGATATGAAACCACCAAGACCTCAGATTTTGGAGGGAAAACCAAAACCAGATGAGAAAGACTCCAAGTACAGCAGAAAATGTTATTTCTGTCAAGGAAAGGGCCATCTAATCTCAGAGTGTGAGAAATTAAAGCAGCTAAAGGGAAATTTGCCTCATGATTTGAGTGGAACCAAGCCAAAAGCTGTGTTCTGTGTCCAGACAGAGCAAAGCTCCTTGCCACTGAGGGAGCCTGTTGCCCTGGCTACTCAATCTGGACCAGTTACATCTGCTGATCAGGCTGGGGAAAATGGTCCTCTTGTGGAGGTCAAGCGCTGCTTACTAGTGAGGACAGATTCGCAATTGTTTGAGACCGCAGGGGTGGACGTAGGAATACTTGACCATCAGTATAGAGGGCTAAGGGATACTTGTTCCCAGGTGACCCTGTGCCATCCAGACATTATTCCTAGGAAGTATATAATCCCAAATGAGAGCCTGAAGGTGGCAGGGATTGAGGGGCAGGTGATCTCACTGCCAGTAGCTGAGGTACCTGTGAGCTTTCAAGGCTGGAGGGGAGTTTGGCGGCTAGCGATTTCATCGACTCTGCCAGCAGCCGTGCTCGTGGGAAATGACCTGGCTGAACATGTGAAACGGGTGCTAGTGATTACACGCTCACAAGCTACCACGGGGACAGTTCAGGGGGGTACTGAAGAGCCCGAGGTTGAAGCAGATGAGGGTAGTCCCGAAGCCGTGGCAGAAACCTTAACCACGGACAGCAAATTTGGCCAAGAGCAAAAGGCAGACGCCACTCTCCGAAAGTGTTTTGAAAAGGTGACAGACACCCAGCTAACACCTGAAACCCCAGCGAGATTTCGCGAGAAAAAGGGGATTTTATATAGAGAGACCCTGAGGAATATCTCAAAAGGGGGAGATGGGATCAGAAGTCAGCTAGTGGTACCTGAAAAGTATCGCCCCATGATCTTACAAAGGGGGCACTCTGACATGTTTGCTGCACACTTAGGGGTGAACAAAACACAGCAGAGAATCACACAAAATTTTTACTGGCCTGAAATAGGGAAGCAGATCAAGGAGTTCTGTAAACAATGTGATGTGTGTCAGGGGCAGGGGAATAACCGTGACAGGACCAAAGCGAAGTTGTGCCCTTTGCCTGTGATTGACACCCCGTTCAAATGTATAGGAGTGGATATTGTGGGACCTTTGCCCAAGGCCACAAAGAGGGGGAACCGGTTCATTCTCACCATTGTGGACCATGCCACAAGGTACCCCGAAGCCATTCCCTTGACTAACATCGAAACTAACACAGTGGCAGATGCCTTGGTGGGGTATATGTCCAGGATGGGATTTGCCTCAGAAATCATCACAGATTTGGGCACATCGTTTACATCAAAGCTCATGAAACGGTTATGGCAAATCTGTGGAATTAAACACAAGGAAACCACTGCCTATCACCCCGAAAGTAATGGGTTAACGGAGAAGTTCAATGGGACTCTGATGCGCATGATTAGGGCTTACTTGGCAGAGAATCCAAACAATTGGGACCAGAAGCTGCAATCCCTTTTGTTTGCTTATCGATCAGTGCCCCAAGCCAGTACCGGGTTCAGTCCGTTTGAACTTTTGTTTGGGAGAAAAGTAAGAGGTCCACTTGATTTAATCAAACAAAATTGGGAGCAGATCACCCAGCATGACCCACAAGATGTTGTGACGTACATAGACACTTTAATGAATGACCTGAAGAGAAACCTAGAGCTAGCAGCAGAAAACCTGCAAGCTCAGAAGGTCAGACAGAAAACCTGGTATGACCAGAAAGCCAGGGAGAGGCACTTTAACCCAGGGGAGGAAGTGCTTTGGCTTAGGCCCTGCAAAGAGAACAAACTGCAGCTCAAATGGGCAGGACCATACAGGGTCATTTCCAAGATGTCAGATCTGAACTACCTTATAGAACAGGAGGAACACCAAGCATGGAGGGTGGTACATGTGAATGCCCTGAAACCCTACTACAGAGGGGTGTTACATACAGCACTGATGGTACCTGTCTGTCATGGGTTTGGAGGGAAAGTTCCATCCTATGGGGAGTGGAAGGCGGGACATCAGGGGGAGGAGCTGTACTGTATATATGTTTGGAGCTGGTGTGGAAATGAGGAGTGGGAGTCTGTGTGTCAGACTGAGTACAACTGTGTGTCAGTTAGTATCTACCTGATAGGTTCAGGTTTCTATATAGGTAGCCAGAACTGATAGGTTCAGGGTCTGTGCTTTATTTTAAAGTGTTCTGTGTGAACCAAACTGTTGTATGTATGATTGAGACTAAGCCACGTTACAGTATCTTATTTACTTGATCTTTTTATTTACCCTGTTTGTTATTTAAATAAACCTTGTTCTTTTGTTTGTTAAAAATCCATTCCTGGTCTGTGTGACTTCTTATAGGGAATGGTTGGTGGCAGCATATTTATAGTGTGGCATACTCCGGTAGGTCTGGGGTTGTCACAAGGGGAACAGAGGGTTTTATTTGCCATAAAAGCAGCTGAGAGTGAGGAAGCTGAATTACCCTTCTGGGAGGGTAGAGGGGAAGTGAAATACAACCCAGATGAGGTGAAGATCAGTCCTGCACTCACCCAAGACCAGCAGCAAGAACTGAAAGTGCTGCTCACTAAATATCATAAGGTTTTTTCAAATAAGCTGGAGATAGTGCTGCAGAGGTTAAGTGCAGCAGGGCTAACAGTAAAGGCAAGCAAGTGTCAGCTGGGTAGCCCAGAAATAAAATACTTGGGTCACATAGTAGGGGGAGGAGTGATCAAACCCCTGGAGGCCAAGATGGAAGCCGTTCGTGATTGGCCCAGACCCAACACCAAGAAAAAAGTCAAATCATTTCTTGGGTTGGTGGGCTACTACAGAAAGTTCATCCCGAGGTTTAGCGAGATGGCGACTCCGCTGACCGATCTGACGCGGAAGAAGACTGATGACCGCATCCCGTGGACCAGCGACTGTGAGGAGGCGTTCCAGAGGTTGAAGGAGGCGCTCGTCCAATATCCAGTGCTGCGTGCTCCCGACTTCGACCGGGAGTTCATCATCTACACCGATGCGTCTAACAGCGGGGTAGGAGCAGTTCTTTGCCAGGAGGATGAAAATGGTGACCAGCATCCAGTGTCCTACCTGAGTAGGAAACTCCAGAAAGGTGAGAGACATTTGGCAACCGTGGAAAAGGAGTGCCTGGCCATAGTATACGCGATTCAGAAGGCCAAACCTTACATCTGGGGAAGACATTTTGTTCTGTGCACTGACCACTCACCACTGCAGTGGTTAAAGACAATGAAAACCCATAATAGTAAACTTATGAGGTGGGCTTTAAACCTGCAAGATTTTGACTTCGAAGTAAAGGTGGTCAGAGGGTCAATGAACTGTGTTGCTGACGCCTTGTCAAGAAGACCCGACGAGTGAAGACAGCGAAGAACCATGGACTGTGTATATTTTGGTGACCAAAAGTTAAATGTACCTGTTTATTGAACAGGCTTGGTTTGTATTAATAAAGGTAACTTAATGTATTGCAAATATTAATGTTTAAATGTATAAGTGAAATGTTTAAAGTAAGTATGGGTTATGGGATTGTATTATAATGTATAACTGTTTTTGTGTTTTGATCCTGGTTGTTTTTTTGGAGAAAAGCACTTTAGCTTTTCCCCCGCAAAACACCTTATAAAGAGGGGAGGTGTCACATACAGCACTGATGGTACCTGTCTGTCATGGGTTTGGAGGGAAAGTTCCATCCTATGGGGAGTGGAAGGCGGGACATCAGGGGGGAGGAGCTGTACTGTATATATATTTGGAGCTTGTGTGGAGAAGAAGAGTGGGAGTCTGTGTGTCAGACTGGGTACAACTGTGTGTCAGTTAGTACATACCTGATAGGTTCAGGTTTCTTTCTAGGTAGCCAGAACTGATAGGTTCAGGGTCTGTGCGTTACCTTAAAGTGTTCTGTGGGAACCAAGCTGTTGTATGGGTGTGATTGGGACTATGCCACGTTACATTATCCTATTTACCTGATCCTTTTATTTGCCCTGTTTGTTGTTTCAATAAACCTTGTTCTTTTATTTATTAAAATCCATTCCTGGTCTGTGTGACTCCTTATAGGGAATGGTTGGTGGCAGCATAATTACAGGGTGGGATACTCCAGTAGGTCTGGGGTTGCCACAGGCAGCAATATCTTGGAGAAGAACAGGGAGTGCCTGGCCCAAGGGCCTCCTATAGCCAGCATCACTCCCAATTCTGTCTCAAATCATGCAGCCAAAGAGAAAGGAGGAATTCATATGAAGAACTTTTAGTGGACTTCCAAGGGTTGAAGCAAAGGTCATAGCTCTTTCTTTCCCAAGTTACCAGAGGTTTCCCAACCATATAGGTGAGTACTAAATGGCTCTAATGTAGGGGCATAGTTCCATGAAAAAGGGAAGTCCCAGACTTTAACTCTTAGATCTAGTCTTTCAGGGGGAAAAGGACAAGCAAGAGATCCATACTCCTTGGAATACATTCATGACTCAGGAGACCTTGCCTAGCTATGTTCATCCCAGCTGCCTCCAGAGTTTGGAAAAACTACTCTTTTGACCTTTACAAGCATCCTAAAACTAGTTTTCCAAATTCAGTCACCCACACATGTTCATTGTGATTATTGCCATCCATGCTGATGATAGTTCCAGGTTATTGTCTTCATCTTGGATTAACAATTCTAATATCCTCAGAGCAGCAAGGTGACTGCCTTCAGTTTATCCACATGTTTTGTCAGCATGATATAAACTGAATTAAGAAGTACCCAATTCATCTTTCCTGGAGGTTGATTTCAGAAATGTGTGTATGTCTGATAGATCCTTGCAATTCTATAGATCCTTGGTGTGTGTGTGTGCGTGCCACTGCTGGCATACCTAGCAGGCTGTCCACCCTCACCTTGTACCCCCTGAGTGGGCTTGTTGGAAATTGCAACATCTGGGCATTGAGTAGACACAGATGCAGGACTAGGAGGCAGAGACTGGGGCAATTGGTTGGTCAGCAGGGATAACAGAGGGGAAGGAGGAGGAGAGTAGTTCAGGAATGGAGCTAGGGCACTGTATTTTGATTTTGATTTTGGTATCCTGTTACCTGACTCTAATAAAGTCGAGTTCAAGCAGTGCCAGTACCCTCGGGTTCATGAAGACAACAGCCAAAGAAGGTATGCCTGCCCCTCCTCTACCAGTGGGGGCAGTGCTGCTCACACTATCCCATTCAGTTGTGTGGTTTGTTCCAGATAACTGTGTACAGTATAGCAGCACTGGATACACATAGGCTTCTACCTGTGACATTGCTGCAGTCAATTATGTATTTATTTACTTAATGGAGGCAACTTGTTATTCCACAGCATTGTTTTGCCATGTTAATTTTTTATTTTATTTTTAAAAATAAATGAAAGACAATTCCAAGAAGGATCTTGGAATTGTCATAGATCACAAGCTGAATATGAGCCAACAGTGTGATGTGGTGACAAAAAAGGCAAATGCTATTTTAGGCTGCATTAATAGAAGTATAGTTTCCAAATCCCACGAGGTGCTAGTCTCCCTCTATTCAGCACTGGTTAGACTTCACCTTGAGCATTGTGTCCAGTTCTGGACATCACACTTCAAGAAGTAGGCCAACAAATTGGAACAAGTTCAGAGGAGGGCGACAAGGATGATCAGGGAGCTGGAAACCAAGCCCTATGAGGAAAGACTGGGCATATTTAGCCTTGAGAAAAGAAGACAAGGGGTGATATGAGAACATTTTTCAAATACTTGAAAGACTGCCATACAGAGGAGGGGCAGGATCTGTTCTCGATCATCCCAGGGTGCAGGACAAGTGACAAATGAGCTCAAGTGACAGGAAGCCCAATTTTTATTGAATATTAGGAAAAACTTCCTAACTGATAGAGCTGTAAGAAAGTGGAACCAATTACCTCAAGAGGTGGTGAGGGCTCCAACATAGGAGGCAGTCAAGAGAAATTTAGAAAATCACCTGGCAGATAGCCTTTGACTTGTATTCCTGCATTGAGCAGGGGTTTGGACTTGATGGCTTTATAGACCCCTTCCAACTTCACTGTTCTACGATTATATGAAAAGTCATTTTCACTGAAAGAAACACATTTCTCCTATCTTATGCTGGAGCTAAGATCTTCTGGGTATGAAAATATCTCTGAAGGAGAAAACAGATTGTTTCCCCCTTCAGCAGTTTCATTCCCCATACTTTACCCTGTGTGGTTCATTATTTTTGTGTGTGTGTGTATTTACACACCTGCTGAGGCCGATGTGAGAGGAAAGTCACAATAACTTTAATGAGGAAATATTTTGAAGCCATTGTGCCTGCACATAGCTAGGACTCTCAGTAAGTGTTAAAATACCGATCAAGTGAAGCATCAGTAGCTTAAAAGAAATTCAGTGCACTAAAATATTAGAATGTGAGCTACTTAAGTGCTACATGGCATAGGAGGATTCTGAATATCAGAGATGATCCTTGAAGGGTGTTCCTGTGTCTTTAATAGCTGTTTGATGAGAAAAAGAACATGGCCGCATAGAAGTTTGTGAATTGATGAAAACCTTTCTATACTGCACCCTGGCCTGTAAATCACTGTAGCACACAGAAATGTCTATTTATTCTGGGTAGGAGCATTTCAAGTGTCCTGTATAAAAATATTTTGGCGATCCCTCTTTCATACGGTTGCTATAAGTCAGAGGCAACTTGATGGCACCTAACAACTCTAAACACCAATTCCCTATTGATTTTTTTAGAATCTATGGCAGTCAGGCAGTGACTGAGTAGCACAGTGGGAGGGTCCATAAGCAAGAGCATACTGCCTCTGAACATGGAAATATAATTTCGGAGGACTTCTTGTAACTCTTCGAGTCATCTTGGCACCTGACCAAACATGGATATGATTTTTAGCTTACTGTCCTGTTTAATATACACTCAGGAAAGTGGCAGGTGAATAGATGGGCATGTTATTGTGACAGATTAATTTACTTTAATAATACTTTGTTTGGGACCTTCTTCTTTAAGGCATGGGGGAAGAAAGTGCTTTGTGGTGTGTTTCACCATATTATCAATGTGCAGTAAACAGACTCAGCCACCTGAGGGAGCTCATGAGCCCTTTCATGTATTTTCCAATGGTTGCAGCCATAATGGTAACCGTAAGAGTAAACTAGTTAATAAAAGAATGACTTTGTTTTAAGAAGTAAAATTCAAAGCTGTAGCAAGAAACAATACTTTATAAAACAACCTGTTCAGCAGTAGAAAATTTAAGTGTTTGCTTTATATATTTTGAAAGGCAATCTGGTGTGTTTTGTGTAGAGCCTTTTCCTGAAACCAGAAGGAGTTTTGAAGCCTGGAATGCATGAGGAATTCCAAAGACATGTCCCTAGATGACAGTTACACAAACACCCTTGCTCAGATGTATGTCTTAGGAGGTTACACCAACAAGGCATAGAATTGTACACCCAAGCCCTGTCCCATCATCTTTCATCTTCCAGGCTTTCCATACTGATCCCATCTTTGACCACCACCTTAGACATGCCTTTCAGATTTCTTCTGCCTACGCATTTTTAAAATACAACTCTGATTTTAACCATTACTTGTATAAAGTCTGTAAATTTTAAGCCTTTGTACTCTACTTGGCCATGAATCCAGATTGTCAGATCATGCTGGATTGTTGTACCGGCACCAGAAGTTCATCCTTCCCTTTGGTCAGAATTCCCCACTCACCAGCCAGAGCACACTTTGCTCCTCCTCCTCTTCGGTTGTTTCACCAGTTTTGCAGGAGCAAAAACTTCCCATCTCCACCTCCTCTAGCAGCTGCCCACTCAAAGGCAGCACTGCAGCAATCCCTGTTCCACTCCTCATCTAAGTGGCCAGCTGCTGGAGGAAACAAAGAAGGGAAGTCTGTGCTCCTGCGCAACTGGTGAAACAACCAAAGAGGAGGAAAGAAAAATTACTTACCTGTAACTCTGGTTCTTCTATTGGTCCTCTGTGAATTCACAATAATGGGTTAATCTGCGCTCGAGCAGTGCAGTTTTGGAAACTTTCACAGCTTTAAGCACTTAGTGCTGGGACCTCCCCTACACCTGGCTATATAACTCTGTCCCTGGCACCCAGTGTCTCAGTTCTAAGGAACCAACCGCCGCTGCCCAGTATGCCATGGCACATGTGATGGACAGTGGGGAGAAGGGCGGGTACATGTGAATTCACAGAGGACCACTCGAAGAACCAGAGTTACAGGTAAGTAACTTCTCTTTCTCTTTTGTGGCCTCTGTGAATACACACTAATGGGTGACTGGCAAGCTGACTAACCAGGATAAGGGGCGTCACAAAAGTGCAGAAGCCAGGACAACTTGACCTACCACAGCCTGAGTCTTCAGCCAGACATCCAGGCAGTAGTGCGAGATGAAGATAGACAAAGTGGTGCATGTGGCAACGTGGCAGACATCCGCTGTGTCCACTCCAAGGAGAAAGGCCATTGAGGGTGCTACAACTCTAGTAGAGCTCTCACTGACTTTGGAAGAGGAGTCTCCACCAAATCATAGGGAGATGGATGGTCTTGACTATTCAACTAGAGATTGTCTGAGAGGAAGCCAGTGCTCCGAAGGAGGAGCCAACCTTGGTGACAAAGAAACATTGAGAGGCACAAAGAGTGGTTTTGCTATGCACATAATATGACAGAGCACGGTTCACGTCTAGAGCGTGCACAGCTGTCTCAAGCAGTGAAGATGGCGTGGGAAAGAAGACAGGAAGGACAGCTGGCTGGTTCAAATGGAAGGCAGAAAATACCTTAGGCAAGAAGGTAAGGTCTGGCTGTAAGGTTATCTTGCATAAAGGAGGATCTGCTCTTAGTGTAGCCAGTCCTCCAGCCCTGCAAGCTAAGGATACCACCAGGAGAAAGGCAGTTTTGAGGTTTAGCAAGCGGAGCAATGCTGACTCCAAGGGCTTGAAGGGAGGCCTCATAAGCCGCCAAAGAATTGATTGGAAAGACCACTGAGATGTTAGTGGTCTATAGGTAGGGCGCATGTTTTTTCTTCCAAACTCTGTTCTTCTCTGATTCTCTGATTCTCATTAACATCACACCATTCTAAACAGCATAATTTCCTCTACTCTCCCAGGCAATATTTACCCATATGTTAGTACATACTACTCCTATTCAGTCATTAAGGAAGTGTGTGGAGCTCATATCCATTGACGGTTCTATTCCTGCCCCGTCTATTGTCATATTAAACACAGAATGACAACTGTAAAGGGAGAGGCTGCTCTGTTCAGGTAGTTTTTCTACGTGAGCCATGGTCCTGATTCCGTGGGGTGAGGGAATCTGGCATCCTCCCTCTCTTCAGATCATCATACTTCTGGTTTAATACAACAATGCAAGGAATAGAGCTAGCATTCTCCACACAGGATATGTGGGTTCCATACATTTCCTCAAGGACTGAATAGGCTTATTCTCCCCTGTACATTCCACACTTATCAAACACACACTTCACATTATGGTACATTACCATTATCACATTGAGAATCAATTTCTTCAAGAAGTGGTGAGGGCTCCAACATTGGAGGCATTCAATAGAAATTTAGACAACCACTTGGCAGATATCCTTTGATTTGTATTCCTGCATTGAGCAAGGGGATGGACTTAATGGCTTTAGAGACCCCTTCCAACTTCATTATTTTATAATTCTATAATTCTATATGAGTAAAATCCCAGTTGATGCAACATAGTCATCCAACCCATCCTGACCCCGTCCTAGGTCAAGTGAAAAGTTTTGAAGGGGCTTCAGCTTACATCAGGTAGAATGAATGCACACAACCTTTTCCCATTCTACTGCATGGGAAAGTCAGAGATGGAGTGAATGGTGATGCTAGGAACAGTGTTAATTTGTAAGTTATATATAACGTCTGCAGAGGACTAGTGAGAGTACCTGGTCATCCAGGATAGATAAATAAAATTTTAGTTGCTCTCAAATTGCTTTAGTGTCACCTCTGAGGAAGAATTTGATAGGCTGAGCTTCTGGAGAAGGCCACAACTCAGCATAACAATTCCTTTAATGGAATCGCAATATGGAGGAGAACAGTATACATTTTAGGAAATAATCCTGAAAGATGAGTTTACCCTTGAAAAACAAGACAAGAGCAGATGGTATTTTCAGGTCTCTCTTTTGCTTCCAGACAGGACATACAAAAATCTTATGTGGAAGAACATATAGAGAATAATTGAGGGCTGATATGTGGCAGTATTTCTTTTTAACTGTTAGGTTTTGGTGAGGAATAACTGGAATAACCCACAGCTTTCTCAGAAATGTGATTTTCTTTTCACTTTGTAGTAAAAAAATGTTTTAAAGTGCCATGACAACTATGACCACTGAAGCAAAGGCAGAAAAGAATATTATCCAAGTAAGTTCACCTTGAATATTTATGTTACATTTCCACCTATTTTATGGCATGGTGAATATGCAGACTATATGAAAATGGTCCATGGGAACTACAAAGCATTAGGGGATAGCAGTCTCTCTGTTCATTAGGTTATGTGAAGAGTGCTTCTCAAAAAGCTACTGTATTCTATTACTTTGCAGTTCCGATGGAGCTTAGAAAGCTCTACCTATGTCCTTCTCCACGCTTAATGGCCATTGCTGCAGAGAGAACCTTGGCAAGGAATAGGTGGGGATTCTGAAACTCTTCTGAGTGCTTGGAATTTTTTGGCTAAAGCTACCAGAGTTTTAGCTGGGGGAATTCTTGTTAATTTTGGTTGCTATAGAGGAAAAAAAATCCAAAAATCCCATGTCTATTGGCCAAAATCCTCTTTCATAGTTACATCAGTGTATGCTAATGACATAAACTTTGGAGATGAACTGCTCCAAGTAATAAATCAGTGTAGACATCATCTGTCATGTTATGTGGCTCAACACACAACGAATAATGTCTGTGAAGATTTCTTTGAGCAACGTAATTCACCTCCCAAAATTATGTTGTTAGCATAGCTAGGCAAGAAGATTTTGGCTATTATATTTAATTTTCATTGTGAAATTGTGGTGGGGTTAGTGGATAAAATGATTGACTAGGACTCAGGAGCTCTGGGTTCAAATCCCTGCTTAGCCATGGAAGCTTGCTAGGGGGAATTGATAAAGTTCAATAGTTCACATATCTTGAAAACTCTATTAGGGGCATCATAAGTCTGATGCAGCCTGAAGGCACACATATATCCACAAAAAAAGAGAGAAACATTTTAATGTTTTAGTTTTAGTTACAGTCTTAGTTATGGATCAGTAAGCTGGAGCACTGTAATGTATCTAAGAGTATAACTTTCTTTTTGACATGTGCAACATTAAGCATTCATTCTAAATTAAGCATTCAAAATAAAGATTTTTTACGCTATAGTAAACAAAATGAATTCCTTCCTCCTTCCCTCCCATCTCTGAATTTTGAAACAGTTTCCTTTACATTTTTGTTTGTTATGTGCCATCAACCTGCTTGTGAATTATGGCAATCCTAATAGAAATGTTGAGGTATGTGAAATGTTCAAGGTGGTATAACATTGCCAGCCCACAGTGCTTTGAACCCAAGTCTCCTGAATCTTCGTGCAGCACTCTATCCAGTACAGTGCACTGGCTCTCCTATACGTACAATGAGCATTATCCAGGAGCAGAAGCGACAAAACCCTTAGCACATCTGTTTGCCAGAGGTAACAGTGTGTGGAACTGTAAACGCCATGATCTTGCCTTCCATAACATGCTGTCTTCCAGTCATGATGACCATCAACTACATACCCATCTTGTAGCTTTCCAAACCCCAGTCATCAGCCTACATGTCTTCTGACAGATACACACTGCTCTGTTTGGGACTTTAGCTGTGAATCTGGAGTTTTCTCATCTGAAAATGATCACAAACATTCATTGCAGCTCTGTTTTCAGTTTCTACATAATGTATAATAAGGAAAAAAAGTTTTCAGTATAGATGGTATGATAGAAGACTTTAAACTCTGGAACATTTCATTAAAACATTAAGCACAGCTGACTTCTCTGCACAGTGGCTTCCTCACTCGTTATTCCATTTATGTGTGTTTTACGATTACAAATAAATGCAGACCAACTGTGAGAAGTTTTCAGTGGGTTTCAAAAGAAAACCTCAAGAAACTGCAAGGTGTCAATAAGACATGGTATTGTTACTGGCTGTGGAATATCATAATGAGAAAATATGCAAATTCTCAACACTTTGATCCATAGGTTCAGAATTTACATAATAGCTCTATGATATTTACATGGCATTTGCAAAATATGCAAATGCTTGTATAATTATATTGAATTTATATGGTTTCATCTGAGACTGCATTATTTTTATATAATAAAATAACTTTCAATAGCATGCTGGAATTATTTTTGCATTGAGAATCCAGTTGAGCATTTTGACCTGTGTTTATCTAGAACAATTAACAGAGCCATAAAAATAATGAAAGAGTTGATGGTATGGTATAGTTCAGCGATGGCGAGCCTATGGCATGCGTGCCACAGCTGGCATGCAGAGCCCTCTTTGTGGGCACAAGAGCTGTAAGTTGCCATTGGGAAATACTTACCAGTCCTCCAATCCTGGATTTCTGCATGCCCCTCTACTGGTGCAGTGATCCAGTGGAAGGGTGCAATGGTGGTCATTACCCATCTAGCCTGATTGGGGACTGGAGGACTGGTAAGTATTTCTGTCTTAATACCATGGGGGAGGGGAATGTCAAGCATTTAACTCTTGCAGTGCAGGGGCAGTTTTTTTTTTCCTAAACTAAAACCTCAGTACAGTGGTGCCTCGCTTGACGATGTTAATTCATTCCAGCGAAATCGCTGTAGAGCAAAAACATTGAAAACCAGTTCAATGCGTTCCAATGGGCTGAATATCTGCTTATCCACTGAAGATCCTCCATACGGCGGCCATTTTCGGTGCCTGTATAGCAAGGAATCCATCCTAGAAAACAGCGGGGGGGGGCATTTTGAAAGCCGGCGGCAATTTTGAAACCTGACGATCAGCTGTTTGCTGATTGTTGTAAAGTGAAAATCGGTTCCCGAAGCAGGGAACTGATCATCGCACAGCGAAAAAACCCCATTTAAACCATTGTTTTGCAATCGCAAAAATGTCAGCGTTAAGCGGATTCATAGTTAAACAGGGTAATCGTCCAGTGGGGCACGACTGTAATGTATTCAGGTTTAATTGCAGTGTTTGCACTTTGAAATAAAGAAGTTGGTTTTGTGTTGCAGTTTGGGCACTCGGGCTCAAAAAGGTTCACCATCACTGGTATAGTTCTTGGTAGCATTAGGGATAACGAGGCAACTTCCTCTGTAATAAATGATGAATATAAGTATTATTTGTCATCAAGTTGATTCCAACATGGTGACCCTTTCCAGGGTTTTCTAGGTAGAAAGTATGCAAATGTGGTTTACCATTCCCTTCTTCTGAGGGCATCCTGCGACTGTGCAGCTTGGCCAAAGTCAGACAGGCTGGCTCTTTTGGGATGCACAGTGGAGAATAAAACTCCCAACCTCTGGCTCTACAGCCAGATACCTAAATCACTGCACTATCCAGTGGGCTATTTCTCCCACCTAAAGGGAAAACTGACGGTATCTGTCCTCCACTCAGGTCAGGGCTGGGAGTAAATGCCTTTAAAAAAATTCCCATAATTTTAGGGATTGCAGTCTTAAAAAGCTCTCTCTCTATATGCTCAACTAGCCTGCTGCCTTCAACTACAAGGGAAGACACTGCTATGTCAACACGATAGAAATAAAATTCAGTGGTCAGTCAATGGTTAAAATAAATTGATTTCACATATTCTGTTTGTGGATTTGGACACGACAGGGGATGTCATCTTGAGGTTTTTTGCCACTAGCAGTAAAATGTCTTCGGTCAGTTCTGCTTGAATGAAAGTTTGGACATTGCTGACCTAGTTCATCCAAGTACTTTGAAGGAAGACAGCTCTAAACCATCCCTTTTTTGAACCCTGGTTGAATTATTCTGGAAAGAGCCATAGGGAGTAGGAAAAGAAAGGAACTCAAAAAGTCCACAGGGTGTTTGTTCCATTTCTCAGGGTTGAACTGTTCGTACTTATCGAAATGGACTTCCATATAGTAGTTAAGTATTGCTTATCGTTTTGTAAAGAGACGTGACAAAATGATTGATGATTAACCTATGGCATATATGTGACCTTTGGCAAAGGTAAGCTGCCTCACATAGGAACAAATCCTCCCAGATTGCCTAGCTATATAACAGAGATGTTGTGGATGACTTTGTTTCTTAATAGACTAGATCTCATATGGTACTGCACAACCCTTAGGAGTGTATTGTTTGTCTGCACAAATAAAATTCTCCACATATACAAAAGATATATTGAGAATTTTTAATACTTTTGTTGACAATCCTTGTAAACAACGTAAGCACTAATAGGGATTATAATACAAGGCCTATAATCCAAGTACCTATACAATCACATCCACAACAATAAATTTATCTCTATGAAAAATACAATTAATTCCTATAGTCTATGAACACATGCATTCTACCAAGTTTCAAAGGCAAACTAGTACTCCAGGGGACTTCTCTAAATGCCACCATCTCTATTTAACTCCAGACCAAAAACCAACAAAGGGGGACAAATTTTAATGAACTTCTTTTATTCTAAACAGTCTAAGGTGACTTTTTCCATTAGTGCTATTACCCATATCCTTTCCAAATATCTTTGAAAGAAAAGTCCTTAAATATTTTTCCAAGTTTAGGCGATTTCAGTTCTCGCAGCCCCTGCAAGAATCACCAGCAACTCTTTTTAAAGATACATCCTTAGTCTCTCTGATGAATAACGAGAGCAACATTAAACTTCCATTGGGGACGATCTCAATATTAGAGACAAGCATGAACCACCTGTTTGGCAGTTTGTGTTGGTTTGTTTATCAGCCGAACAGGTGTTTGGTGCTTCCTAGCTGCTCCTCCTCTAGTAGGCACTCTCTCAGAGGCGGCACCCAGGTGGATGCTTGCTGCCTGAGTGAGCACCCGCTGGAGAAGGCAGGGCTGGGAAGCACCAAACACCTCTTTGGCTGATAAACAAACTGACACGAACCACTGAACCACTGGTTCATGCCCATCTCTACCCAATATATCAAATTTCCACATATACAAAAGATACATAGAGTGAGCTAGGATTCGGCAGTGGAACTATCAGTCAGAGAACTCCACGGCCTCTTCTCCCTCACGGTTACATTCACCCTGTGCCCGTTTCTTTTTCTCAACCCAAAGAGCTCACGCTGGGGACACTCCCTCTTTCTTTCGCTGCCACCAGTGGGTTTCTTTATCCACGCTGTTAAGGACTTTATCTGACACTGGCTTCCAACAACAGAACTTGTTTATTAAAGTGTATTAGGGTAGTTAGGGTAATTCAGGATCACAGGTGTTCTTTATTCATTTCATAGAATGAAATCATTGAAATATATATTCTGCCACACATTCAATCACCTCCTGTTTTATTTATTCACTTTAACCAGCTTATATTTCTTAGTTACTGTTCTCACTCTATCTATGACTCTCTCTCTCTGCAAACATCTCTCCTTACTTCTCACTCACTCTCTCTCTGACTTCTGACGCTCTGCTTCCGCCCCTCCTGTCCTCTCATAGGCTTATGCAAATGAGCCCCAGTTATGAGTGACAGGCGTGATGTGGGGCATCCGTCACACTCACTTTCAGTATTTCCACAGAAATAGACTCAAAAGACACTGTGTCTGCTGTTCTCAATCAGAAAGTGGTAGCTTTGATTCCTATCATGTTTAGCTTTCATTCTGGTCATTTTGGAGGGAGGCCTTTTACTCCTGAGAAAGCCTGAGAAGCAATCCAAAGGGCTCTGATTCCACTTGGGCTTCAGCCTTTGTCAGAAGCTAACCTAATCTAATATTTGTAATATTTCTAAATATAAGCTAATATTGACAAAATTCCTCACCGCCAATCAGCCCTCTGAAAGCACATCTTGAGGTAGGCCAAAACTAGTTTTGTAATATATTATTGTTACTGCCTTCTGCTTCTTTGCCAGTGTGGTACTCCTCAATTCACAGTCTAATTCTCATTCTCTTCCACCGTGTCCTCACATCATTTGCTTACATCAAATCTTATCCCACAATTGTCTTCCCATAGTGGAGTACAATTCCATACCGATAGATGCATTTCTTTTGATGCACATATCTCTAGGTTATGGTTCTAAAACCCCGAGGACCTTCAAAAAAAAGTTCTCTGGGAGAAAGGAATTCAGGCAATCTTTCCTGGAGAAGCAAAGATGATTTTTCTAGGCTTGCATTTATGGTAGAAGAGGAACTGCAGCCTCGTTTAATGAATACTGACAATGCAATTAAGTTTCTTATATGCCTAGCATATCCCAGGGAACCTGACAAGGAAACAAAAGGTAGTCCTCAATCATGTTTTCTATATCTTTGCAGAATAAAGCAAATGTAAATTGGGGCACCAAGGAACCATGGGATAAGCATTTCAATGCACATTCTTCAAAGGCTTTTATCTTTTAGTCTTCAAGTACCTATCACCACTTCCTCTCTCCTTGTTTTTAAGAACACAGTGAATAAATTAACAGAAGCTCTTCATATTAGCACGGAGTAATCTCCCTCGTGTTTTCTTGAAAATCTGCTAAATAGTCAAAGAAGGATCTTTAATATTATAACTGGTGGACAATGTGCATGAAATGGTTCAGATAAACAATCACCAGTATCAACAAGTCCCTACATATTTTACAGCTCACATACATACATCTGGCCTGCCCAATTTCTGACCAGTGTAATTGACTTGATCTTCTAGCCCAGCCATTCTCAATGGGAGCTAGGTGGCCCCATGGGGGGCCAAGGGATGTTTGAAGACTTGAAACAGGTCCCCCCACACCAACTTATAAGATTCATTATGCAACCTACAGAGTCCTGATTTGGCATATATATTTTTAAATATTTGTTTATGGCTATAGCAAAAAAAAAAGTTGAGAATGGCTGCTTTAGCCAATCGATAGGGTATTGTTTACTTCTTTACCCAGCCCCTCACCTGGGATTAAGAATACAGTGGATTTGTTAAGCACCTGGCTAGTTAGAATATAATGCCGATAGGTTGTGCTTTATATTAGTGGGTCATAACCAGAGCTTCAAAATGTTACTTTTTTTTTACTACAACTCTCAGAATCCCTTAGTGCAAACGTGTATCTTCACAATACTGATGCCATGCTAAAATTGCCACACATAGAGACCTTTGTCAGCATATCCTGTTAAAGTCCTCCCCCCACCCCAATTTTCTCTCTTTGATCTCTTTGGTGGGTAATATTTCTCTAGAGTACAGCGTCTTTCTGCAAAAAGACTGGGAGAATAAGAAATACGACTTGTGTGCATGAGCCTCTGAAATCAACTGTAAATTACTAGCTAATCCAACAGTCTATATTAGGAAGACAAGATGCTTTACATCTGAAAAGACTGTGTGTCAACTGTCATTATTGTTCCAATAAGGATTATTCATCAGAGAAAAATGTGTTTGATAGACATGTTCTGTTCAGAACATAGGTTGGAAAAGAAGTATGACAAGGCTATATATTCTCTCCCTGCTTATTTAACTTATATGCAGAATACATCAGGCGAAAGGCAAGACTGGATGAATCCCAAGGCGGAATTAAGATTGCCGAAAGAAATATCAACAACCTCAGATATGCAGATGATACCACTCTGATGGCAGAAAGTGAGGAGGAATTAAAGAACCTCGTAATGAGGGTGAAAGAGGAGAGCGCAAAATATGGTCTGAAGCTCAACATAAAAAAGACAAATTCATGGCCACTGGTCCCACCAACTCCTGGCAAACAGAAGAAGAAGATATGGAGTCAGTGACAAACGTTACTTTCTTGGGCTCCCTGATCACTGCAGATGGTGACAGCAGCCATGAAATTAAAAGACACCTGCTTCTTGGGTGGAAAGCAATGACAAGCATTGACAGCATCTTAAAAAACCAGACACATCACCTTGCCAACAAAGGTCCGCATAGTCAAAGCTATGGTTTTTCCAGTAGGGAGGTATGGAGGTGAGAGCTGGACCATAAAGAAGGCTGACGGCCGAAGAATTGATGCTTTTGAATTGTGGTGCTGGAGGAGACTCTTAAGAGTCCCCTGGACTGCAAAGAGAACAAACCTATCCGTTTGGAAGGACATCAACCCTGAGTGCTCACTGGAAGGACAGATCCTGAAGCTGAGGCTCCAATACTTTGGCCATCTCATGAGAAGAGAAGACTCCCTGAAAAAGACCCTGATTTTGGGAAAGTGTGAAGGCAAGAGGAGAAGGGGACGACAGAGGACGAGATGGTTGGACAGTGTCACTGAAGCTACCAACATGAATTTGACCCAACTCTGGGAGTCAGTGGAAGACAGGAGGGCCTGGCATGCTCTGGTCCATGGGGTCATGAAGAGCCGGACACAACTTAATGACTAAACAACAACCTCATGAGTTCAGGATGGCAGACAGATTGTTGCCTCCACGTGTAGAGGATTGCTCACTTTATTATATGCTTGAAGTGTTATCCTCTCTGTAGGCATATTTTATCTTACATGCATGCATACCTTCACAGAAGTGGTATATTGTGGGCCTGAACTATTGAAAGAGATGCAGTGTATGGCAATTTCATACAAGGCATAAATACATAGATGTGAGTTCATACATAGCCATAGGTAATGACTGAATTTGTGGCCCGGAATGTATATTATAGTTCAACTCTGATAAAGTCTAATCAAGGTGATATTTGAGTATTTTAGCATATACAAGTTTAATGCAAGCATGTTTCCGGGTCTTTGAATGTTGCATCAATGCCTACCTTTTTGGTGATGGATGAAGCTGTGAGCTGCCTGTCCAGTCACAAGATATGGATAAATCATTGTAATTGTCTGTGAATTGTGAAGATACAGTTGTGCCCCACTGGACTATTACCCCGTTTAACGATGAATCGGCTTAACGTTGACTTTTTGCGATCGCAAAATGATGGTTTAAATGTTTTTTTTCACTGTGCGATGATCGTTTCCCTGCTTCGGGAACTGATTTTCGCTTTATGATGATCAGCAAACAGTTGATTGTCAGGTTTCAAAATGGCCACCGGCTGAAGAAAATGGCCCCCCACTGTTTTTAGGACCGGTTTTTCGCACTACAGGCACCGAAAATGGCCGCACCTATGGAGGATCTTCACTGGGCGAGCAGGTATTCAGCCCATTGGAACGCATTGAATGGTTTTCAATGCGTTTCAATGGGTTTTTTATTTCGTTTGATGACATTTTCGCTCTAGAGCGATTTCGCTGGAACGAATTAATGTCGTCAAGCGAGGCACCACTGTATTGCATACAGTTTGTCATTTTAGGTTCCCAATCAGGGAAGGGAGGTGGCAAAGGAGGTTTTTTGGCCTCTATGTCAAAATCCAAGGATCTGCCAAATTGTAGGCTTGACACTACTGAAACCATAGCTTGCTACTAGATCAACCAAAGCCAATCCAACTCTCCTAAATGGATGATAAATCAACATGGAAAGGTTAATTGAAAGGCACTCTTTTTTTTCCTATTTGTCAATAATTTATAACTTCAGGCATTTGCCTCACAAAGAATCAAAACTGCTCTCCATTTTCATTTCAATTCCTTTCAGTTTCTCACTCCCCCCACCCCAAATTACAGGCAAATAAGCATGTATAGAAGCTATACTTAAAGCTTCACAGCATGTTACATCTTTCATTTCATGACCATTTTGTCTTGCTGTTTATAACTTTCCCCTCTGTCATCAGCTAGCTATGCAGACAATCTGCCAATGGAGTACAGCAGCATGCTTCTAACAAAGACATAAAACCTCAACTCATAATTATGTGTCAGTTCTTGAGGCTCTGCAAGCCTTCAAGGTGGGCTGAGACAGCTATCCTTCTAGAAGATGTTCTCAATCCTGTTCTATTTTCAAGATCGGGGGAGGGGATGGGGTATGCTGGAAGATAGATACTGTACATGAATATTGCAAAGCCTTCAAGTGTACAAAACAGACACCCTCTTCTTATCTTTTAATCTGACAGCAATTCAGTCCCTGGGAAGAAGAAATATCACTGCTAAAAAGACAAACAAATAGATTAAGTCCCACTCCCAAAGAAATCCACCTTCATTTTGCACAGTTACTCAGCCCTAGCTGGCCTGCATGGAACTCATACCAGCTTTCAGGCTGAATATTAGGCTTGATTCCTATTGAAAATGGAAGCAGAGCTCAAACAACCCCTTTTCTTTACACTGAGAACAAATACTACAGATTCCTACAAAACAACAATAACAATAACATGAAAGCCACTGTCCTCCCCAGCTGTTTGCTTCCCTTATTATTCCACATTAATGTTTTGGGGATTTTTTTTCCAATCGACTCGTTGGGGACTTTGTGCTGCTGGCTCCAGATAACACAAAACACTGAATAAAAAAGACAGCCATTACACAAAAACATTGCATGAAGGGTCTCCAAGGAGACAGTATTATCCACTTTCTCCTTTACACTAAGTTATGGAAGGCATTCATGGGAAAAGGCACATTGATATCCAAGGTGTGTACAGAACATTTTAAACCTCTCTTTTATAGCAAGTGTTGTAAAACAATTTTTTAAAAATTGAACTGTCCTCTCAGGGTCAAGGGCCTCCATAAACTCCCTCACACATATTCCTCTTGGCATCTGCATTAGGAACATGTTTGCTGCTATGTGATTTTTAATTTTAATTTATATTTTTTGCTGTTCTCCGGAGGTAAAGATTCCTACACTTTCATCTTATCTTACTTTATTTTTGACAGGATGTTTCCAAACTTTGGAAAGCAATGATAAATAGTCAGAAATCTGGATTGAAATACATTTATAATCGTATATTTGGGAGGAAATGGGGAAAATCAAAACCAACAGTCTTTCTGGAGGGCATGGGAACAAGACATATTTCAAACATTGCCAAAGATATTTTAACTTGAGATATTTAGCAGGGTAGACTGAAAGTGAGGTTCAACAATGGTAGAAGGGCTAAAAGTTTAGAATCCTGGTTTAGAACAGTGGTTCTCAGCCTCTGACCAGCTACAGTTTTGGATTCCATCTCCTAGAAGCTGTGACCATTGGTCATGCTCGAAAAACAAAACTTGAAAATAGCTTGCCTAGAGACAGCCATACCCCCTGTCTCTCCCAGAGCACAGATGATATCCTGCCTGCTGTTCCTAGCAAGCCCACAGAGTATCTAAGTGGGAACAGGGCAGTGGGGAAGGCCTGAATGATGTTGTTGAGGAGGACAGCAAATGATGAGACATTTACACCCTGGGGACTATTGGAGCAGGCAGAGGCCCACTCTATCACCCCTTTTTTGTTTTTGCTTGTACTGTCGCTAGGTAAGTCCAGATCCCCTTCTCTCCTCATTGATAGTTGAGTGTTTGAGATAGGCCATTGAGTATAGTCTAGTTAGATTTCCAGATTCAATTCCCTGAGATTTCAGGGTCCAGCTATGAGGGGTGGGGGATTGAAATTTCACACAGGTGACATCACCAATGATTGGCAGGAGGAAGGGGCTGGAATTCCTTCTAACTTTATTTTGGTGTCCTGACTGGTGGCGAACAGTTAGCTGCCATGCCTGCTAGTTCTTCCATTCTGCATCGCCTTTCCTACAGCACACATGACCCATGTGATATTTTCCAGAGTCTCAAGAGGCTGTGGGATTAACAGAAGGTTCACTGTCAACCCCTAAACTTTCCCCAGGTTCTTTTGCTGTCCGGATCTATGTAAAAAGAAGGCTCAGAAGTCATGACACTGGCACAATACTTATTATTTTTCCGTGTATAAGACTATACTTTTGTCTAAAATCTTTAGACTAAAAATTGAGGGTTGTGTTATACATGGAAGTAACCTGAGGAGAGAACAAAAACAAGTGGAGGGGAAAGCAGGGATCAAAGCGATCCTGCAGCACTTTGATCCCTTCCCCCCCATCCTTGCTAAACCCCACTTAGATTTTTTAATTTTGGATTAGAAAGGTGGGGGGATCTTATACATGGGGGCATCCGAATGGCACAATGAGGACTCTTACTTTCTTTCCAGCCCTCTCCACTTGCTCCTGACTTTTTGGTGTGCACAATATCCATTAAAACGCCACCATGCTCCACCTGGGAATGGCAGGTTGGCTTTAATCATCATCATCATCGTGTGCTGTTAAATCAATTCTAACTTAAGGTGACCTTTGTCAGTGTTTTCCAGATAGACAATATTAAAAACGGTTTACCATTCCCTTCTTCTGGGGTCATCCTGGGACTGTGCAGCTTGTCCAAGGACACACAGGCTGATTCCCCACACAGAAAGCATAGTGGAGAATCAAACTCCCAATCTCTGGCTCCATAACTATATACTTAACTCACTGAGCTATCCATCCAGCGGGCTTTATTACCACCTCTTAAGCAAAGATCTTAGCTTCTCTTCCGGTACTGCTCATCCTGAGATTAGCATTTCTGCCTAGATTGCTGGGGAAGTGTAGAAATCCCCTAAGACTTCCACCAATGCCCTGAGACCTGGCAACCATACTTACCTAAAACATATCTCAGCTCTTGCATGCTGCTTTGTGCTTTCTTCAGTGAAGAAAGACCCAAGGTTTCTTCTGGAGATGTCTCTGTCTCTTGAGGATGCAAAAAAACAAACAAACAAACAAACAAAACCAAAACCAAAAACAAAACAAAAACACGAAGCTCGTAAAGCTATCTCCAAAACTGTAACATATATTCAGAACTCCACTTGCAAAACATGGGTGAATGCAGAAGTCGTCCAAAAGGTGCTCCTTTTTAGGGCAAGGCAGTCTAATCAGCAGAATTAATTACTGGGAGCTGCCAAGATTATAAGGCTTTATGCTGAAAAGACGGAAAAGAATTAAGACTGCCCCAAAGTGGTAATCTAAACAAGATGCAAATGAAGATACAAATGAAGGAAAAATACCTGCCCAACAACTTCCAGGAGAAGGGGAGATGTCATGGAAAGCAGGAAGAGAAGGATCATGCCATGCTGGAGAACTCTTGTGGGATTGCTTGATCTTGTACAGCCCTCAACAGACCTCCTGGCTAGCCACCAGCCTCTTTCCAAGTTGGCAGGCAGTGAGAGAAGGTGGTGCAACCTCAAGTGGCTCTGTTGTAGCTGATCTTTCCAGCACTATTTGATCAGCTCAGATAGGTATAGGTTGGAGGGTTACTGATGGTTGCTTGTCCTTTTGTCTTTTTGCCTTTTAGTTATTTTCTAATGCTTTTTCTTATTCTCCCATCATACTTAGAATTTTGTTCCTGTTTCATAGCTCCTTTCTTCCCTCCCTCATAAATTGGACTTCTCTCCCCTCTATGTTTCCTTGTCTCTGCCTTTCCTAACACAAAGGTAGCAACGCCGCCTCATTCATCACCCATGTTTCATCTATTTCCTGAGAGATTTCCCTCTCATTTGCTCCTGGTTTGGCTAACTACTTTGTGTATGTCTCAGTTATTTTCTGTCTTTTCAGCACAAGCCATGATCAGACTGGCAGCTGACAGGAGGCTTGTGGTTAGGCTATCTTGTAGCAAATGAAGCCCATTTTTGACGGCTTCTGCCTGTTTTTTTTTTAAATATCTATATAGGCACTGTTCTGCAAATGGATTTCAAAATATACATTACAGTTTCGAAGAGCACATGAAAAGATCTGGTGTGTTCATTTTACATTCTCGAGAGAGGAAAAAAGCTCCAAGTAAGGATTCATTAAAGATAGCACCAAGCAGCATGGAAAAGCTGAGATTTTAGATAGGAACTGGGGTTGCCAGAACTCGGGGTGCTGTCTGAAATTTCAGGGGATTTCTATGATTCTCTAGGTCTCTAGGCAAGAATACAAATCTCAGGATTAGCAGTCCTGAAAGAAAAGAAACAAAGGTCTTTCTTTGCAAGGCAGTAGGAAAGCCATCCACCTGTTCCCATCTGGCACCAGGGCTTAGAGGCTGAGAACGGAAGTGTTTTCATGTTTGCTGTGTTTGTGCTATATCAGCACACACACACACAAAATCAGGAGCGGGGAGAATAGACTGGAAGAAGGTCTGTGCATGTATGAGAGCTCACTGGGCACTATTGATTGTATTCTCTTCGGCCATGGGCCAAGACTCTTATGCAGTAGGGGTAAGGCAAAGCAGGGTAGTGGCAGTGAGCCATGTCTTATGTCTGGATACAT
Organism: Pogona vitticeps; assembly: GCF_051106095.1. NCBI lineage: Eukaryota > Metazoa > Chordata > Lepidosauria > Squamata > Agamidae > Pogona > Pogona vitticeps. The sequence goes on from NC_135787.1 coordinate 66,302,039, forward strand.
TCAAAGCATTGTTGTGGGCCACAATGCATTTAGAGTAATAAGGTAGAGCCATCCTTCCTGTTTTTTCAGGGTTCATCTTTGTACACTCAAGTAAATGTTCATTTTCCCCACTGTTGCCCTTGTCTCCATCTTCTCAGCTATATATGATTTGAAAAAAAGAGAGAGATTAGAGTTGTCCAACCTCTAGCAGATTAAATATTTGTTTTCCACTGTATCACTGATTAGCTAAGGATGATGTGAGGTTACGTGTTTAACTTTCAGCAGTGGTAGGAAGTCAAAGTCATAATTTTGCAATCACTTGTTTCCTTGAAAAGTCAAAGAAAATAAATGGAGGACTTAAAATCTTCCAGTTCAAATGCTAAACTAATGGGATTGCCTCTTAACTAAATTTACATACTTTTGCAACTTTGTAAAACATTTCTGAAGCAAAAGGCATATTTTGTTTTTAGATTATGCATTTGTGGCACAAGAATCACCATCCTGGAAGAAGCTTTCCTTCATGTATGAGAAACGAAGTGCTGATTGCTAACTAAGGAGGCCTGTTTTGTCCAATTTTGATGCCTTTAGAAAAATAACGCAAAACCAATTGGGGCGAATTTCCAGGAAATATTCACAGGCAGTGTTAAATATGGACTGGCACCTGCAGATTCTTTTCTGAAAGTGGATCCTTCCTGACTTGACACTAAAGTTATGGAGAACATCTTGCATTGATAACCTTGGTATAAATGACAAATTTGCTGTAACTGCAATGTTTTTGCAAACAAGTGCAAATCTGCTTTAAACATGTGCCCTATGTTTAAATGGGATTCCTTGTCCTGTTTTTTTCTATTTATGGTATATTGTTTAGTATTTATATTAATTATATCATTTATATTTTTTGTGTACACAGCCCATGGTAGCAATTGCTAGATGGGCAGTATATATGTAAATCAATCAATCATCAAACAGAGGGCATGTACAGATGGAGCCTCACTTGACTCTCATGCAAAGGTAGAGGTCCAGGGCAGCAGAGCCTTCCCTCCTCTGCAGAATCTAGCTGCATTGGCATCAGCAGCAGGAGTGAAGGGGATGTCTGTGTCTCCTAGCTATCTATGATGGCACCACTTCTGCTGCCACCATACTCCCTGACCTTCACTGTCATCCAGCCACCAGACTGGCAAGCAAGCCCTGAAAAGGAGGAAGGACCATCTTACCTAAGCTGATGAAGAGGAAGCCCTATTGCAGTTTAAAAGAGTCTGCAGTGGATGCCATTTTAAACCAAATTAAGGTTTGATAGAAACTATTTCGAGTTCCACCTGATTTTTAGCAGATATGTAGTCTCAGACCCTGTGTTTCCCTTGTAACATTTACTTCTACTTAAGAGAATATGATCCCCTCCCTTTGGAGGGAGGGGGGTCACATTCGAAAGTGTAAGTCCCAAAGGTGTTCAGAAATAGTTTTAAAGACAGAATGAGCACATACGTATCCCTGTGCATTTCAACCCTTAATTCCTTTTCTTTAAGGAATTCCAAGGTTATTTCAGAGGAAATTATGTTCTTATGAAAGGCATTAGAAGGAGAAGGAAAAAGGGAAGGAAGTAGTTATCCCTGAAGTAAATTTAGAATTCCTTGAAGTACCTCCTGCAGTGCTCAGAATTTGCTGGATATTAAGATGATTTTCTATTAAATGTTCTGAAGACTTCTGGACCTTTTCCTCTTTTTGTGAGGAAATGCAACTCCCTTGGGTCTTAAAGAATGCAGACTTTTGTTTTTCTTTCTTTCTGATGTGCAGTGCATGCTAACAAATGATTCAGCAATTTTCAGTGTTTAGGTTTTGTCTTCTTTATTAGGCATGGCCGGTTTGGTATTAATAAGTTTTACATTATTTTGTGCCACACGAGTACAGTGTCCAAATCTTGAATGCTTGACTTTCGCCCCCCCCCAACAGATGCCTATACATTTGTGATAGAATAATAACCACAATAAGAATTTTCCACGAAAGTTAACTTTATTTGAATTCAGGATCATAAATCATATCCCACTCCCAGCCCTGTTTATCACATTTTCATTCAGATATCCGATATCTGCTACGCATTATAAATTAGATGCAACACTTGCTAATAAGATACAAACACAAAATTGTCTTCCACACAAATGCTGTAATTTATCACAGGAAGCAGATGAACCAAATGCAGAGACTCTTGAAGAAATGTAATGTTGGTAAGCAGATAGTATCAGGAACTGCTTATCTTCATAGTAAACATTAGCCTGGTGCTAATCTCACTCGAATTCACTTAATTAAGAAGCTGTAAAGAAAGAAAGAAAAATGATTAAATGCTGCAGAAAATGTGCACAGCTTTGGCGTCCCTTCTCTTTTTCAAAAATTAAGATTTGCAATGCTTTGGAGGTTGGCAGTGAGAGATAACTATTAACACATTAGAACTAAAAGTAAAAACATGCAAATTCAAACTATACCATGATGAACATGTATACATGTTGGACATTTTACTAAGTATTAGATTTGTATCATATCATATTATTTATATTATGTTTATATTATATTTACTTGTTTATATTAACTAAATATTTCACTACATACTTGGCATCTATTATATGCACCTGATTTGGGGGTGATTTGGGGGTGAACCACCTCTGGTATTGATACAGCTATGCAGATGTTTCAGAGCAGAAGAAGCTATATAATCATTTTATCTGGCTTCTTTGTACTTTTATGTGCAGATTAAGCAGTCTGTCAAGTCTGTAACAGACTCTTTTTATCTGCACTAATCTAAATGTCAAATTCATGGTTCTAGTAAATGAGAGTATTAAGAACTAACATCTCAACAAAGTTGTAAATAAATTATGTCTTTGAAATTTAGAGTACATTCCATGGCTTCACAAATGAGTACCACAGTTTAGTAGGGCTTAGTCCACAGTCAATGGTGAAAGGATAATGTTTTTGGTCTAACTGATCTAGAAAAGTTGTTCTTTACAGTCAGTAAGCATATACAGTGGTGCCTCACACAACGATGTTAATTGGTTCCAAAAAAAATCAACGTTGTGTGAAACATTGTTCTGTGAAACACCATTTCTCATAGGAATGCATTGAAAACCGGTTAATCCGTTCCAATTGGAACGGATTGCCATCGCTGAGTGAAAATCCCCATAGGAAACATCGCTGTGTGAAACAATGTTTCCTTCATTGGAATGTACTGAATCCGACTCAATACAATCCAATGGCTTTGAGAAGTCCTTTTTTGCTCCTGTAAAAGTGTCTTACAATGTTTGGAAGCTGTTTTAAATGATTGCAATGGTTAGTCCACCTCCTGAAACCTATGCAAACTGATTTTGGTGTTGTTCTGACACTTCGTTAATTTATGATGATTTTCTGTTTTTTCCATTGGAAACCATTAGGGAGACCATCCAATGGTTTCCAATGGAGAAAATTCAAAAAATCATCATAAATTAACGAAGTGTCAGAACAACACCAAAATCAGTTTGCATAGGTTTCAGGAGGTGGACTAACCATTGCAATCATTTAAAACAGCTTCCAAACATTGTAAGACACTTTTAGAGGAGTGAAAAGGGAGATCGTTGTGTGAAAATCCCCCATAGGAAACATTGCTGTGTGAGGCAGCAAATTTGACAGAAAAAGGCATCGTTGTGTGAATTCATCGTTGTGTGAGGCACTCGTTGTGCGAGGCACCACTGTACATTAATTCTCTTTTTAGAAAAACCTTCTGATTTATAAATGTGAGTGTTGTGCTTCTGTATCCATGATGAAAAACACCAGGAAATGGCCTATTTTCAAAGAATTTTTGAGAATGTATAGTAACATTTCCACAAACTGCTCATCATTAGGTTATCTACACAAATTTTATTTAACTTACAGGTAGGGTATGCCCAAAAGTGAATCCTTATTTCAAAAACACTGACAAAAATAAACAATCACATTTTGAATTAATGGAGAATACAGCAGTTACATTTAATGTCCTTTCCTGTCATTGATAATCCTTTGCTGAGAAATGTGTATGGGGAGAAGAATTCTCTTGAGAGTAGTGCAATTAATGCTAGAAAATACCAAGCATGTTTCATAAGTTCATCCTGAAGATGCCATAACCCAATGTGGCTATAGAAGGCTGACTATTCAGCTTGAGTGAAATACCCTTAGAACACCATTCTGTATGATTTGCATATCTAGAAGACTTGTTCAACACTTTATTAGACTTCAGCTAATCAGAAACTAAGAAGGGCCCTGCCAGGTCAGACTAAAGGCCTGTCTAGTCTACCCTTCTTTACCTACAGCTTCTAGCCTGCTACTTATAGGAAACTCAAGTGGGCATGACTTCAACACCATTCTCCAGTTTGTGCTCTCCAATATTTGGTGTGTAGAAGCAATTATAATAGGGGATATATACTGTATTATTCTTAGTATAGGCTGTTCCTCATTATAAGCCGCACCCTTAAAGTTTGATGCTATTTATTTATTTATTTATTTGGCAACATCCCAATTGTAGGGCACACCCCTAGTTTAAAGACTTACATTAGGGAGGGAAAGTGCGGCCTTTACTTGGGACGATAAGGTCATAGAGAATGGAGAGAATTTCCATTCAGTTCATTTTTTTATCTCAAATCTACTGAAATCCACAAACTTCCACAGAGGAGAAAGCAAAACTAACCATCTGTTGATCCCTAATAGATGGACATAAAGCCCACCAGCCTTCCTTCCTAATCTTGCCTTCCATAACTTCCATATTTCTATTTTAAAGCTGTTCCAACTTGGCAGCTGTCAGTACATATTGTGGTGGCAAGTTCTACAGTTTAACCATGGATACAAATTTTTGCTTACTTTATTTTCAAACTTTTTCTGATAAATCTGCATCATTTTTCTGATAAGTCTGCAAATGTGATTTTTTTCCCTTATTGGAGTAATATTCCAGTCTGTTGATCATTTTGATTCCCTTCTCTGCAACTTTTCTATCTTGCATCTCATCCTTTCTGAGGAGCAGTAACTAGAACTGCTATATGAAGCATTCCAGGTATGGTTGTCTGCATCTTAACTAATAGGACTGGTGAAGTAACAATACTACTTTCTATTAATAAAAAGGGAGTACAGTATTTAATGAACAGAGGTATTAATGACACATGGTTTGCCACCTGCATGGAAAATAAATGAATGCATGCAAATGGCAGGAATGGGGAGGTGAAGAGAGAGGAAATGGCTCATGAACAGCACTTATTACAAGTAACCTGTCACTGCTATTTTTCAACCAAAACATTCAACATCCCCTGATGCATATCCAAAGTTAAATTCAATTGGAAGGGACTTTCATAGCAGTTTAATGGAATGGTAATTTTGGTGAGGCGGATTTTCAAGTTAATAGTTTATGTGGTGGAAAATCAGATGTGGCTGCAACTCTTTGTCAGTTGTACAGTTGCTGTATGTAACTAGGCTTCCTACAAGCAGAATTTGGGAAAGAAAAGATGCAGAGGGTGGTCGGGGGGGCACACTCAGCCTGGAGGTCAGCATCGTGAAGCTTCCCTTCCCTTCTCCATACATAATCAAATGTATGGAACTACTGTCTGATAAGGCAACTGTGAATGTACAATTTGTTCCTTCTCTTGCACTGCATGGCTTATGAATTTTGTCATCTTAGACACAGATTCAGACAGAGGTGGGAAGAGCACCAGTGACATTATTTGTTCTTGATGAGATATTTGTCTCAACTTGTCAAGGAAGTCTACTAAAAAATTTCTTGCAGTTGTCAGAGGTGATAAATTCCAGCCTGAGAATGAGACAAAGACTGTCTTTCTTTCCATACAGGTTTATATAATCTGTGCAAAATTTCTGTACAAAACAATTGTATTGGATGCAAAGCACATAGACACAGCAAACATAAAAGGATTCAGCAACTGATGAAAAAGACACAAAGTATCCATCCAATGTTTCTACTTTCTAAAAGTTCATGTAGTGAGACAGCAGTTCAATAAGCAGTTTTGTGTAGTTACACAATTTGTGCAAAAATTCCTTTTCACTAATGAGAGAATTCTAATTGAGACTATCAGAAAATCCCTTGCCAGATTTTGTTCGTAGATTCTTGTTTTCATGCATGAGAATGAGACAAGTAAGTATTTAAATCTGTAACTTTAGATATCGGGGAGTTTTATCTGCAAAGATGATGTCTAGGAACAAGGTTTCTCCACCCACACCAGGTTAAGAAGTAACACAAGAGAAAAACAGTACCGAACAGACACCAAAATAGACAGAACAGATGCTAAGTAAGAAGAATGGGAGGAAGAGGACCCAAAACCTTTTAAGCTCCATTATCTCCCAGAAAAGACCTCGATGTCAAAATCCCCTGTTGAAAATTATGACTGTAAAATTCTGCATCATTGCCTATGTAAGGGATTCCAAATTGCTTCCTCCTACAACACCAGGAGAAAAGGGGGATGTGATAGGCATGGCTGGAATATGATTCTGCTTACAGGACTGCAATGAGAATTTTGGCTAATCAGAGTCCAGGTGGCTTTAAAAGGGGTTGATTGTTGGGCAGGCCTTTCAGACAGGTTATAAGGCAGCCTATATAGCCACTCTGCCACTTCTCTTCCCATACACCCCTGGAATGGGCCACTGGAGGTTTTGCAGTTCAACCAAAATCCATGCAGCAAATGTAGGCAGCAGACAAAGTGAAAAGGAACCCTGATAATAGCTGTATTAATCATATAATTAAAATATGCAAGGTATACATGTGAGCAGAAATATGATGCCTGCCTTCACTCAGACCCAGTGGTCTGTGGGGGCAAGTACACCTTTCAAGCCAACAGACCCCTATTTAATTTGCAAGAAAAGGGGTGTTACGTAGTGAGTGTAGGAGTGGGAACAGTTTTTGCCTGTGTTGTTAGGTTGGACAGACTGCACCCAGATTTGACACCAGATCGTCCCCAGAGGTGTGAGGCCCCTGAGACCTCTCGGTCATTTCAAGTAGATGATATGGTTTATGCCCGAAATTATAGTGGTGGACCGGCATGGATTCTGGCAATGGTGACAGGAATAACAGGACCAGTGTCATATGCCGTCACCATTGGAGGAGGAAAAGTGCTGTGATGGCAAATGGATCAACTATGGTGTAGGTGGAGTGGTGGGATAAGAGTGCCAGATGTAGGCATTCATCCAGAGGGAATGTAACATCAGGAAGTCCCAGTGTAGCAGAGGGAGAGCCCACTAGTGACAGAGACTGAAACAATAGAGACTGGAATGATGGGAGATAGAATAACTCCTGAGGGGGAAATAATTCCTGAAGTAGAAATGAGGGTTGATTCAATTTTGATAAATGATCAAGGACATACTGAGATGACTGTGGCTGAAGAGCCAAGGTGCTCACAACAGGTGAGGGCCTGACCAAAATATTTACAGGATTTTATTTGTAGCTAGATTTTTAAACTTGCGGGAGGGAAGGGTTTTATGTACTGAGTGTAGGAGTGAGAAGAGTTTTTGCCTGTATTGTTGGGTTGTTGGCCAACTACAGGTAATTAGTGGGAGTGGGGCAGTTCCTTGGGTGAGTGTTGTATAAATGTGCATGTATGTTTTATTAAGGGCATTTTTGCTTATCTTATTGACTGGGAATGTTGAATAAAGGCATGCTGATTTACGACTTGAGAGTTGTGAATCCATTATTTAACAGGGGGCAAGCCAAGGTTCAATCCAGTACCTCCAAACCCTGTAAAGAAGCAGGCCATAGTAGGTAAAGCACAATGGACTGCACCTTGTATATTAACCCATTCTCTTGTAAAACCTCTACCAACTTATAGAGCACTACTCCACAGCACAGATATTTATGGGAGGGTTCCACAAAAGGTTTCTATATCCTTTCATGAGCACACAATCTGAACTCTACTCCTGACATGCCAGAAATCGCAAGCACCAATTATTTCCAAAGAGTGCAGCAGAACAGGGAACTTGCTAGCTAGCTCCACTAGCTGGAACAATTTCCGAGGCAAAAATGATGAAACTGAGGCTATTCTATTTGGGCATGTCTTGAGATGGCAAGAGTCTCTGAAAAAGACAATAAGGCTGAGAAAGGTTGAATGCACCAAGAAAAGAGGAAGACCACATAAAAGATGTATTGACTCCCTAAAAGAAGTCACAGGCTTGAATTTACCAGGGCTGTTGAAGACAGGACATTTTGAAGATCTCTCATTCATTGGGTCTCCATAAATTGCAGGTGACTTGATAGCACATAATAATAACACAAAACTATGCCAATGGGTTGTTCCATGGCATGTGCTACATGTGAAATATTTAGCACTTCCCTTGAATGGGCCTTCATAGATAGGGGAAATACCACAACTGATATACTATCTAGATCAGTGGTCCCCAACCTTGGGCCTCCAGATGTTCTTGGTCTTCAACTCCCAAAAATCCTGGCCAGCAGAGGTGGTGGTGAAGGCTTCTGGGAAGTGTAGTCCAAGAACATCTGGAGGCCCAAGGTTGTGAACCACTGATCTAGATGATATTTTTTCTTTGTGGGTTCCACAGAAGCAGTAGGTGCCAGGACCATCTGCAGGGTATAATATGAATGCAGATGGAAATGTATATGAGAAATGTGATCCTTACCCATTTAAAGGAGGGTAATTAATTGGATTGTTTGGCATTGCAAAATAGATGCTCTACAGGACTCTTTTCTTCAGCTGTATGAAAGCCTGAAATTGCCCAATAATTAAAGTTGGCCTACTCTACTCTGATGAAAACAGCTGTGGTGGAAGACGAACATACAGACGAAAAGAATAATAACAAAGTAAATAATAGATACAACTTAGACAATGGTTGAGCAGTTAATGGTATCATGGGGAGTTTTTTTTTTTTAAAAAAAGAACATTGACCCTATTTAAGTAACAGGGCATCTTAGCGTTCTCTGTTGTGTTTAAACTTACATATATTTTTCATTAAAACTAATGGGAGTTACATGCATGCCTGGAGGAGAATATTTAACCTAAAGGAGACAGGCAGAGAGTCAAAACTGCAGCACAGCCACTGAAGATTACTGCAGGAGACAAACATTGATTTCATGAAATGCCTAATGAATCCACCAATGCTTTGTTCAGAGACTAGGATACCCCAGGGAGTTGAGTTAGAACTCCCCAAGTGTAAGGGCGTAATATTGGATGACTTTGACATGGCACTGGAACAGATAACTAGGCCAGAGGAGTTATAAAATATTGACTGAGCAGCTTGTAAATGTAGGTGTAAAGGCTGTTATACTGCCAGCCGCCAGAGATTCACCAGACAGCACACCTAAACAATAAGTACTAGGTGTGCCATTCCAATTACTCTGCAAACAGAAAGTTGAATTCCCAGGTATATAGTTTTAAAAAGCTCTGAACAAAATTGCTTCACTCAAAATGAAACTCAAAGGTGGGTAGGCACTTCTCTTCCCTTCCTGCTCCTGATGAACTCCAATGATTAGAAAAGAATGGCAGAGGTGGTAAGAGTACAGCTGAAGGACAATTTTGAGAATGAGTATTTCTGTGAAGTTCTATACCTGCCTTAGGAAAAAAAAAGGGTTTAAAACAAAACTAATTTCAAAGGCAGAGGCCTGTAGTGGCACAAAGAAATTACTGAAGATGTGAGTATAGAGTGATCTTGTTCAGCCACAAGGTTCTGTATATTGCAAGCTAGTTATTTTGAAACCTTGTTCCTGAGAAACCTGAAGTTACTTCATTAGAAATTCAACAAGGATACTTTTTGGAAGGAACTCTTGGTGGAACCTCTACAGCGGCAGAAGTCTCAATTCACGGATTCTCAGGTTACAATCAAGCTGTCTGAAAAACAACTTTACCACCTCTACCAATTTTCCCCTTCAAGTTTCAGAAGGAGACAATAAGCAGTTTCTGGAGTACAAATACAATTCAGCAGTTAAGACTGGACAGGCCAACACAAAGAAAATGAGCACAATATGCAATCTAACACATCACACTACGTGCTAAGATGCAATGCAAGATGTTTGATGATACACTGAAATAACTTTAATGCCCCCAAATGACTGTCATGGCTTGCACTGTGTTGTTGATCTTAGCAAGCTACCTCCTAAAGCAGCCTCCCTAAACCTAGTGACTTCCAGGTGTGCTTTGTAGATTTATTGAACTATATCTCCCATAATACTTAGCCAGCATCAGTAGAAATACTTGCACAAGAGTGGCCAGGAAACTATGATGGGAATTTTACAAATAACGTGGAACATAAGACATGGTAATACACTTAACTGTAACACACACAAAAAAGATATTCCTTCTAAGAACCTTATGGACAGTTTTGGTGAGACTTAAAATCTAGATTAATTATCCAACTCCTTGTTTTCCTTACAAGCGGCATCAGACAAAACTAGAAAGAGCAGCAAAAAAAATCATCTGTGTTGATGGATGATTCAACAACCCTCATACACACGCCACACCCAAATTACTCCTCTCCAGAAGGTAAACTGCAAATTTTTTATGTCTGTCCCACTTCAGTGTCTGTATTGATATTTTTTAAAAAAGGCATGTCACTTTCAGACAAGAATTGAAGGGCTTTGAATTTGATAAAAGGAACAGCACTAGTGTAAGGTGATGTTTAAATCTTCAACCTACACAGTACTTCCCTGACCCAAATGGCATCACCCATTTAGCTGTCTACTTTCCCCCATGAGACTGTAGAAGCTGTGTTTGTCATGTGAACGTGCGTTTGTCTAAAATGGCACAGGACAAAGGTTATGGGACACACAATGTTAAAACCAGGAATGGAAAACATGTGGTCCTTTCAGGATGGCTAGATTGCAACTTCTACTAGCCCAGCACAGCCAGTGTTGAAACACGAGATTTCTAACTCAACAATATCTGAACAGCCACATGTTTTTTTTTAATCCCTCATTTAAATAAAGCTTTGCCCAGAACTACAGATTTTATAAAATTTAGAGTCTGGCCCATTTCTTTTTAAAAATACAATATTTGGAGATCCAGTCACAGATTTCCTGCATGACACAGTGATCTGGCTCTCAGGCTGTGGTCATACCAACAAAATGTTTTCCAGTTCTTCCCCTTTGATTTCGCAATTTAAATTTGAGGTCACATGATGCAAATCATTTAACCAGCAAATGTGCTAACTGAGGATTTCATGCTTGGCCAGAGGCTTCTACTTTTTGTTGTTCTTTATTTATCAGTGACAGATTTTACTTTTTTGGGCTCCATGATCACTGCAGTTGGAGACAGCAGCCACAAAATTAAAAGACGCCTGCTTCTTGGGAGGAAAGCGATGACAAACCTTGACAGCATCTTAAAAAGCAGAGACCTCACCTTGCCAACAAAAGTCCACATAGTTAAAGCTATGGTTTTCCCTGTAGTGATGTATGGAAGTGAGAGCTGGACCATAAAGAAAGCTGACTGCCAAAGAATGGATGCTTTTGAATTGTGGTGCTGGAGGAGGCACTTGAGAGTCCACTGGACTGCAAGGAGAACAAACCTATCAATTCTAAAGGAAATCAACCCTGAGTGCTCACTGGACGGACAGATCCTAAACCTGAGGCTTCAATACTTTGGCCATCTCATGAGAAAACTCCCTGGAAAAGACCCTCCTAATGTTGGGAAAGAGTGAAGGCAAGAGGAAAGGGGGATGACAGAGGATGAGATGGTTGGACAGTGTCATCAAAGCAACCAACATGAATTTGACACAACTCCGGGAGGCAGTGGAAGTCAGGAGGGCCAGGCATGCTCTGGTCCATGGGGTCACGAAGAGTCGGACACAACTAAATGATGACAATTTATTTATTTTATTAGATATATACCCTGCCCATCTAGACCAATGGTCTACTCTGTTCTTGTGGATCTTTTTTTTAATGTTGCACTGCTGCATGTGTGAATAATCTTACTGCAACATTTTTGAACTACTGTCACTGTGCATGTCCTTTTAAAATGTCTTTAATTTTATTTTTTTAAAAAATTGTGGCATGTGCATCGATGCATTGGTTAACTTTTGTCAAGCGGTCCCAGCAGGAAGCTCTATGCTCTTATTGAGCTGGAAAGAAATGACCTGGTAACCGCAAAACACATTGGGATGCACATCCTGGAATAAATGCCATGTGATCTCAAAGCATGACAGGAACATGATTAAAAGTTGCATAACCACAGGGGAACATTTTGCTGGTGTGATCACACCCTCAGTTGGTCAAAACTGCAGCAAAAGTAAATAGAACCCAGTGGTTTCCCCTTAAATAAAAGCTTGTTTATAATCATGCTTTATAACTGCAAGGAAACATGATCATTCTCTCCCCCCCCCCCCCCCCGCAAACAAACACTGTCATTTGGCATCCTGGTTTGGAACGCATGGACACTTATTACATCATGTCCATGTCATCTCTGATAAGAAGTGACAACAAAATCCTATCACTATGACACAATGTAACTTTGAAGTCTGTTTGCAAATAGGATATTTTTTATAGGAAATCTTTCAGTTTTCAACCTTGAACAGGAAATCTTCAGCCCTGCGACGTCGTTTATGTGGACTAAGAAGATGAAACACTCTTTAGTTTCTGGCTTGATACTAGCTGGTGTTACCTCTCTCCTATTGAAGCATCCCCGTCTGCAGGTTAAGCTGTCCTTTCTTTCATACACATGCCACCCTGTACAGCTACTTACTCACACTTACAGATGGACTATATCACAGTAGTACATTTTTCTTGAGACCCACAGAAGTATCCTGACAAGTCTAGCATGCAGAAACGAGATGCTTTAAAGTGATGATCTGAATAAACACCTTAGATTTATGAATCTCATGAATCTCAGAGTCAATGCACAGGAGCATGCTGCTGGCTGAAAAAAATTATTTGGATATAGATAGCTGTTATTTGTAGCTTACCTGTATGGATAACCATGATATTTGGAGCGGAATATCGACAGTAGGAAGCTGAAGAAGAAAACGACGAGGCCCAATCCCACCAGGCATATTACTACCAAAAATTAAAAGTAAAATTAAAAAATGAAATAGTTAAGATTCTCTCAAAAAATCAGATATTCAATACCAGGAACAATCACTTCCTTACAAGTGCATTTTGAAATATATAAAGTTAGTTAGGCTGTCCCTAGTCGCCCTCCTTGTGTTATCTGAGATATTATAAACTTTGGAAAAACATGTATTTCCAGCTGATTCCTATTTCTTCTTACCACAAATGACAAGAAAATACCGATTTAAACAAAAAGGCAACTGAAGGAGGAGATGTAGGAAACATTTAATGTCACTGAAATTTTGCTAGAGGAAGTAATGGACTTGGAATTATATTCTTCAAGAGACATTATTTCATGTTTGCATCACTCTTGGTGGAAAAAAAATCTTACATCTTAATTGCCCACTGTCAGTTTCTCAGCTACAAATCATGTTACTATGCCAGTTCTTCTACAACTAAGTGCTTTTGGGTCCCAGTTCAGGGAGGGAATATTAAATCCCTCCACTCCTTGAGGCCACACAAGTACCCTATTTCCCCGAAAATAAGACCTAACCTGAAAATAAGCCCTAGTATGATTTTCCAGGATGCTCGTAATATAAGCCCTACCCCCCAAAATAAGGCCCAGTTAAGTGAAACCCCGCACTTCACCATTGTGCAGCAACCAGAAGAAGATGACATGACTGTATTTGAATAAATGTAGATTGTTGTACATGAAAAAACAAAACATCCCTTGAAAATAAGTTCTAATGCGTTTTTTTGGAGCAAAAATTAATATGACCCTATCTTATTTTCAGGGAAACACGGTATGTTACTTTTAAAGTGACATTCACATCCAAGTGATCCATTCCTCAAAACTGGTAATTTTAACTAAAGAGTTCCATCTTCTTGCCTGTTCCCAGCTATAAGAGCAGATTAGAAATGACGTACATAGGGGCTGAAAAGAACTCAATTGGTAGTTGGAAAGAAGCTACTGGAGACAGAGGACTGAACTCTGTTGCTGAACTCCTGGCCTTACAGGGCTACACTATTTACTTTGGGAGAAATGGATGCAATTTTAAAGGACTAGCATTACAAGCTGGGGTGATTTATTGCTTGCCCCAATGCAACTGTTATTTATAAAAACACACCTTATAAAAATGCTCCAAGGCTCGACTACTTTGAACTCAAGAACCTAATCCTGAAAAGGGCTATCTGTTGCTGACAGTGAGCCGAGTGAAACAATGCAGACTAGCAGTTTAAAACAAAGTGACTTCAAATTGCAGCACATCTACCACTGCTTTAGCCCAGGCAAACTGAAGCTATGACTGTGTGAACAGCTTCCCCGTTTCTTTGGCTGGTTTCCTGCTAGGAAAGGTGGCAAGTGCAGCACGGCTACTGCTGTCGCCATCTCCTGGGACCCACAAGTCTCCTTCACTTCATTGCAGAGAGATGTTCTGTCATGAGGTAGCACTGGTTGAAGGATGCAGTAGGAAAGAAATGACACCTGCCAGTGGGCTTGCCAGCAGGGACTCTTATTTCCATTCACAATGCCCACTGGAATGATGCCACCTTGTGACACAGTTTTCTGAGTGGCCACTGAGAGGAAAAAGGCACTGGTGCTTGGACTGGTTGTCGAGAAGAACAACGCCACTGCTGTGACTAAACAAAGGTGTGTGTGTGTCTTTTTAAAAAGCAAAGTGAAACCTATTGCTTCCATGAAGCCTCCACTTGCAAATATTGCCCTGTTCTTTAATGCCCAGCATTCATTCCAAACCTTTAGTTACTAGTCTGGAACACAAATTTCAGGGAAGGTTCATACAGAACTGATTTCCTGTCCTAGCTGGAGAAGACACAGGAAGAATAGGACTGCTGAGTCAAAGAGGAGTTGGTGAGTCAACTCCTCCATACGTTCAGTTAATTCAAACAAGTCTACTCTGTGACTTAATTGGCATTGCAAGCTTCAGTTAGAGTAGGCCTATCTGAATCAATGGAATACATGAAGCAATTGACTTAACAAGTGGGCCACACTGAAAATTTATTCCATGGGCCGTGTACTGTTTGGATTCCACATCAGTGCTGTTATACTGTAAATATATAGACATGTATTTACCAGTGGGTAAACACATTTACAAATGCTTGAGAAATTATTAACACATTTTTCAGTTTCCATGAAGATCAGCAAAAGTCACAGATACATCTGAAAACAACTTTTTAAAAACAACTTACTTCTCCTTTTTCCAACATCTCCTTTGGAGGTAGCAGCTTCATTCAAAAGAACCATTCCCATAGTGATAGCAGCATCTGTATCATTGTTGTCAAGGAAACAATAGAACTGTGGAAGTCTTACAAAGTTAGATTGAAGCATCTCTAAACTTAGCAGATATTGATTTATGGTAACAAAAAGTTTTAAGCATTGAATACATTGTGAGTGTATTCAAAGTGTATTCTGTCAGGAGATAAAAGGATATTAAAACAGTGACTGCTCCTATGTATAATCTACATTTTGTTTCTTACTTTTCTGTCTTATTTTTATTGTTGTTGTTTAGTCGTTAAGTCGTGTCCGACTCTTTGTGACCCCATGGACCAAAGCACGGCAGGCCCTCCTGTCTTCCACTGCCTCCCGAAGTTTGGTCAAATTCATTTTGGTAGCTTCGATGACACTATCCAACCATCTCATCCTCTGTCGTCCCCTTCTCCTCTTGCCTTCACACTTTCCCAACTGTGAGGATTCGCCTTTTGGCTCCATATTTGGTTCAAAGAAATCAGTCGATTTTTGCTGCTTCGAAATAGGTGAAAGCTTTATTGGTGTATTTAACAATAAACTGTCTGGAACATGATTATGAATCTTTTCTCCTTCTGCCAACAGGTCTGGAAGGGGTTTCCAATCTTCAAACAGGAATGGGGTTCCAAAACTATAATTCCATGGCCCCGGTAAATCAGCGGAAACCCAGTCTTTTACGGTCTGCCCCAGTGGGCCTTCCAGCAGAGGAATGGTCTCCTCGTCCAAGTCATCATCCTATAGGATCCGTCCATCGGGGTCTCAACTCTCCCAGGATCCTCCCTGTAACTCTTAATCTCTCCCATAATCCAGTCCAGGGGTCCTGCATCCACACTCATTCCTAACCGGGTGGTAACTGCATTTCCTTCTTCTCTATCTGTCCTGTTCCTGCTTCAAGCTCCACCCTCTTTTCTCTCTCTCTTCCCGCCTTTTCCCCCTGAACCTCCCCCATCATCACTTTCTGCATGTCCTCCGTCAACTGCTCTATCTCTATCTCCTGCTGAGGTTTCTCTGTAGGCTCTGGCGTGGGTTTGGGTTCCACTTCCTTAGCTTTGCTGTTGAGGAGGGACGGCTCTCCAGTGAGTGCAGTATCCCTCTCACCCTCTGTATCACACCAACATCAGGGTCTTTTCCAGAGGGTCTTCTCTTCTCATAAGATGGCCAAAGTATTGGAGCCTCAGCTTCAGGATCTGTCCTTCCAGTGAGAACTCAGGGTTGATTTCCTTCAAAATGGATAGGTTTGCTCTCTTTGCAGTCTAGGGGACTCTCAAAAGAGTCTCCTCCAGCACCACAATTCAAACGGATCAATTCTTCGGCAGTCAGCCGTCTTTATCACCCAACTCTCACTTCCATACATTGCTACTGGAAAAACCATAGTTTTGACTATGCTGACTTTTGTTGGCAAGGTGATATCTTTGCTTTTTAAGATGCTGTCTAGGTTTGTCATCGCTTTCGTCCCCAGAAGCAGGTGTCTTTTAATTTCATGGCTGCTGTCACCCTCTGCTGTGATCATGGAGCCCAAGAACGTAAAATCTGTCACTGCCTTCATATCTACCTCTATTTGCCAGGAGGTGATGGGACCAGTAGCCATGATCTTGGTTTTTTGGATGTTGAGCTTCAGACCATTTTTTTTGTACTCTCCTCTTTCACACTCATTAAGAGGTTCTTTAATTCCTCCTCACTTTCTGCCATCAGAGTGATATCATGTGGATATCTGAGGTGATTGATATTTCTTCTGGCAACCGTAATCCAGAGTTCCTTCTCCAGTCCTCTGAAGATGCTGGCAACAGAGACTGGCGAAACATCAGGAAGAACAACCTTCAGAACACAGCCAAAGAGCCTGAAAAATGCACAACAACCATTTCCCTATCTCTCTTGCATTTTGGTTCCCTTCTCTTCTCTGCCATTTACAAGGCCTCCTTGGACAGCCACTTTGCTTTCTTGCATTTCCTTTTCTTCGGGATGGTTTTTGTTGCTCCCTCTTGTACAATTTTACGAGCCTCCATCCATAGTTCTTCAGGCACTCTGTCTGCCAAATCTACTTCCTTAAATCTGTTCTTTACTTCCAATGTGTATTCATAAGGGATTGGGTTTAAATTATACCTGATTAGCCCAGTGGTTTTTCCTACTTCAGTTTGAGCTTTAATTTTGCTATAAGAAGTTGATGATCAGAGACACAATCAGCTCCAGGTCTTGTTTTTGCTGACTGTATAGAGCTTCTCTATCTTTGGCAGCAGAGAACATAATCAATGTGATCTCCATGTATAGAGTTGCCTCTTGTTGGAAAAGTGTTAAGATATATAATTTTTATATAGCCTGAACATAATATGTGTGTGTGCAGAACAAGAATAAGATGACATCATTCCTTCATCCCTGGCTGATGCAATCCACTGCAATATGAAGATTGCCACACCTGTGTGCATGAGATCACCTCAGACGGGATTGGACCAGACTGATACCAGGATTGTATATAAGAAATGAACACTGTACAGTCTCTCTCTTCTCCTGTATACTGATGTCTGCATGTCATGCTGCTGGTTTGAATACTGAGCCATTGAAGTGCTGTATGTATGTATATCCTGTATATATTTTGTAAACACACTGCTTGAAAGAAGAAGCTGTTGTGTTCGTTTATCTGCGCTTTACTCTGCTGAAGACAAGATAAAGACACAGACGCACACTCCCTTAACAAAAAGAGTGTTTGTGATGACCAGCTTGTTCTCTTGACAAAACTCGATTAGCCTTTGCCCTGCTTGATTTTGAACTCCAAGGCCAAACTTCCCTGTTGTTCCTTTTATTTATTGACTCCCTACTTTAGCATTCCAGCCCCCTATAATGAGAAGAACATATTTCCTTTGTGTCAGTTCTAGGTGTTGTAAGTCTTCAAAGAATTGGTCAATTTCAGCCTCTTCAGCATCGGTGGTTGGTGCATAAACATGGATTACTGTGATGTTGAAAGGTCTGCCTTGGATTGCCTTGGATTCGTATTGAAATCATTCTGTCATTTTTGAGATTGTATCCTAGTACATCTTTTCCCATTCTTTTGTTGACTATGAGAGCTACTCCATTTCTTCTACGGGATTCTTGCCCACAACAGTAGATAATCGTCTGAATTGAATTTGCCCATTCCTGTCCATTTCAGTTCACTGGATGTCAATGTTTATTCTTGCCATCTCCTGTTTGACCACATCCAGCTTCCCAAGGTTCATAGATCTTACATTCCAGGTTCCTATGTAGTATTTTTCTTTGCAGCATCGGACTCTCATTTCACTTCCAGATGCATCCGCAGCTGTATGTCCTTTTGGCTTCGGTCCAACCACTTTATTAGCTCTGGTGCTATTTGTACTTGTCCTCCGCTGTTCCTCAGTAGCATGTTGGACACCTTCTGACCTGAGGGGGTCATCTTTCTGGGGTGTCCCTGTATGGCATAGCTCATAGCTTCTCTGAATTACTCAAGTCCTTCCGCCACAACAAGGCAGCCACCCATGAAGGGATTCCTACTTTTACATTTCCATAAATCATCTAAATCATTGTTCCCAACCTTTTTGGAATTGTGAACCGGTTGTGGGGTGAGGTCCGTGTGGGGTGGAGGCACTCCCCGCGCTTGTGTGTGGATGTGGCATGTTCGTGGGTGGGCGTGGCGCACTCACATGCACACGCCAGACAGATTTGTGGATGGGCATGGTGCACTCGCAAGCGGCTTGCTCACGAGTGAGTCGGATGGGCAGGCACAACATACCTACCTGCGAATGGGCCATGTCCACCTGTGAATGTGCCTGTTCACCTGTGCATGCGTGCGAACGCACCATGCCCACATGTGTGCATGCAGGGGTGGGTGGGAGATCTCTCTCCATGATCTGGTTCTGCGAGGCCCACAGACCAGCACCGGGCCACGGACCGGTGGTTAAGGACCCCTGATATAAGAGCAAAATGTGTAAGGATTCAAAGTACAGTAGTGGCAAATTAGGTGAAGTATTGTAAGACCTGCAAAAGTATGAGATGTATGAAAACGTATGTACCAATTTCAATAGTAACAAATGAAAGTCAACAGGAGACAGATTCAGGGTGCATAAAATAATTACATTAATCCCCTGATTAATTGATGCATACTAAACCATTTAGATAGCACACGGTATGCTGTTTCTCAACCAGTGTTTCCAAGACAGATAGTATCTGTCTAATATGCCACAAGAATAGAACAAAATCATTGCAGCGGCAAGTGTTTTCAGTCACTAGCCATTTTTAGACTCTAATTGCTAGCTTTTACAAATGCAAACAAGCACATAATGATAAAATAATTTTAACTAATTTGCCAAGATCCTAAGCTGTTCACATAATTGTCTGAAATGTATCCACATGAAAAGCAACCGTTACTAGCATAATTAACATCTGTTCCAAGCAGTCCGCATACAACAATGAAAAGGAGATCAATGTATCCTGGGAGCTATATTTAACTTTCAGGTTGGGGGTGAGAATTTACTATCAACATACTCTCTAACTTTCAGGTCCGCTGGGCGGGACTCCAACTCTCTCTCATGCGCGACTTTGCCCCTGTGCTCACGATTGTAACATAATGTGATCTATGCGGAGGAGGAGGACAGTTGTGCAGAGGGAGGCAGAGGTGCATATCTGCATGCACACACCTAACTTAGAGGTAACCTTGCCTACTATGTTATAATCTTGCCCCCCCCCCCGATAATAATATCCAGACAAACAATATGATCTACTGACCTCCTCCTCCTCCTCCTCCTCCTTCTTATTACTGCAGACATCTTACATTGAGTAACTGCATTGTTTGGCACTAGAGTTTTTTTAGAATAATGTAATGGTTAATAATAATATTAAAAATTGGCAGACTGTCACAAGATAAAGCTTCCAAATTAGTTTTGGGTGGTTTCTTAATTTATTGTACCAAATGATTGTGGACTATAACTTCCAGAAACCCCATCTACTAGCTAATGCTTCTGGGAAATGTCATATGAGAACATGTGAGGCTTATGTTTCTAAACAATGAAATTAGTGAATGTGTTTATTTCTTTAATTTCTTTAAAATATTTTTACCTTCCCGGTCCAGGGCAGCTTATACCATTTAAAGACAACATTTAAGAACAAAACAATGAGTTTACAAACGGAGCACACATAATTAAAAGGCAATATTTAAAGCTAAAAATACTAAGTATATAAATATTAAAAAGGAATAAACAAAATACCCCTCTTAGAAACGGAAAACACAAGCAATATTAAAATACAGTCAAAGCAGTGATGCATAACAATTCATCTAAAAGATCACACTCAGTCAGTTTGTCATTGAGAGAAAGCTTGACTGAAGAGAAAGGGCTTCACTTGCTTGCAGAAGGACAACAAAGATGGGGCCAGCCTAGCCTTCTATGGGAGGGAGTTCCAAAGTGTTATAGGAGTGACAGAATAGGCCCTCTCTTGTGTCTCCATCAAACACACCTGGGAAGGTGGTGGGGAAGGCCAAGAGAAAGGCCTCCCCTGATGATCTTAGTACCTGAGCAGGTTCATAGGAGACATGTTCTTTGAGGTAGCTTGGACCCAAACTGTTTAGGACTTTGTAGGTTAAAACCAGCACTTTGAATTTTGCCTGGAAATGGACTGACAGCCAGTGGAGCTGTTGTAACAAGGAGATCATGTAGTTTCTCTAACGTGTCCCAGTCAGCTCTCTGGCTGCTGCATTTTGGATTCACTGAAGTTTTCCAACACTTTTCAAGAATGTTCTCTCTCTCTCTCTTGCTTGCAAAAGCTCCAGCAGAAAAATTCACATTGTGCCATGCCTTAGTTGGTTTTGTATAGTCTCTGTCCCCTGTCACCCCCACCCCCATATTTTATTTCAATCTGATCCTCTCTCCTACCTGCCCTGTTCTTTTTTCAGGTAGACAGAAAGATAGAAACACATTTGGATACCTGAAACAGATTAATCTAGCTAGTATCTCTCCACCCCCTGTGGAAATATATGATAAACCAAATAATGAACAATGTGATGTATTTGGTGTAAAGATTCTCCTAGTACATTCCAAGAGTGTTCCATAGATTCCATCTCTCCTGAATTTCAGCTTAACTAAAAGAATTTCACTGATTAATTTCTTTCAGCTGCTTCCAGTATACGTTTTCTTTTTTACATTTCCAGTACGGTTATGTGTGTTGATAAGAACTTGTGCAAGAACTTGGTGCACAGCCTGAAGATGAATTATCATCAAAGGCTAACTGTTTGTTATTTGATTTTTTTAGTGTAAAGGTATCACCTCCTCCTGCATTTGTATTGTTTTGGAGACCACATGGCCCTTTTCAGTATTTATTTAAAATATTGTTACCCTACCTTTCTCCTTGAAAGGATCCAAGGCTGTGGGTTGTAAGAAGGAACCCTATCTAAATAACAGTAAGGACAAGAGTGTTTTCTACACTGGTGTTCTAAAGAGATTCTCTATAAGCAGAACAACAGATGAGAATGAAAGCATCAACCTTCAGATTATCTCTGCAGTCCTTTCTTGAGCTGTGGCGGGCTGCTGTGTCATGGTTAATTTCATAGATGTGAAGACATTTTGCTGGTGTTTCCATTTGAGTTAAGACAGGTTGTGTTTTCCCCCTGATACAATGAGACTGTCAGAAGTTCTCCGACCCCCATATGATATGTTCACCTCCAACATCAAACCAAGGCAACATCAGACCAAGTGCAATTTTTCCCTCTTCATGTTTTTAATTTGCATAAAAATATCTCTAAGCATAACACTGCTAAAGGAGAAAAAATGATCTTGATGTGAACATAAATTCTACTGTATCAACTATATGTACAAAACAAATTGAAAATGCTTTAAAATTATACTATATACATATACAGATTCATAATACAGAAATGGGGAAGAAACACATGAAGGATCTAAAATCTGCAACCAATTCTACATGAACTGCTTTCAGCGAGAGAGTGAGAATTCCTGGAAAGCGAAAACTTCAGTGGATCCAAAATTTGGCAGCCAAATTGCTAACTGGGGCTGGTCACAGGGATTGCATAAACCCCTGTTAAAGCAGCTCCACTGACTGCCATTCTGTTTCCAGGCATAATTTATACAGATTCTAACCGATAAAGCCCTAAACAACTAGGGTCCAAGCTATCTCAAGAATCACATCTCCCTTTATGAGCCTGTTCCGAGGTGTAGATCATCAGGAGAGGCATTTCTCTTGATCCTGCCACCTTTACAGATGCATTTGGTGTGGACAGGGGAGAGGGCCTTCCCTGTTGCTGCTCCCAGACTCTGGAACACCCTCCCTCACAGGAAACTAGGCTGACATTATCTATTGTCCTTTCCCAAGCAGGCAAACATATTTCTCTACACACAAGCTTTTTCTTTGTGACTGCTCGGGTGGGGTTTTTAAGTGTATTGTTGTACCTTTGTGCTTTGATGTTGCTTTTGTTTACCATTTTTTGTGTGGTATTTCTTTGATCCTTTTAGTATTTATATACCCACTGTTCTTAGCTTTAAATAATATCGTTAAATCAGCCTTAAGTCCTTTTAAGAGAGAAAGGAAGGGTAAAAAAATTATAATCTTACAAACAAACAAACAAAGCAAAAATCAATCATGGAGGACTCCTAATATATAGTGGTTTTCACAGGAGGAGCTATGTAATGGAAGGACCATGAAAATACCTGCCTTCTTTCTGAAAATGAAATGGAGAAACATCTGTCAGATCTGCTTTGATTCAGATTCCTGCATTGAGCAGGGAGCGGGACCTGATGGCCTTATAGGCCCCTTTCAACACAATTATTCTACTATTCCAGATTCTATGAAAGATGGGTGGTAGCCATAACCTATGGATCTCTGTTTAAAAACTCAAATACACCAATTTATTTAAGCTAAAAGTATGTAGGAAATAACCTTCAGGGACATTGGCACTCCTGGCCATGTGTTTTTCTTTTCTTTTTTCTTTTAAGCAGGAAAATACAACTGGAAGATGCTCACTCATTGTATGTGAATGGGCAGACACTTGGCCTCCTTGTCCTTCAGGCAACTCAGCTGGAAAATTGAAAAAGTAAAATCTCACAGAAAAAAAGCAGATGCTACATCTGAGCTGAGATATCTGAGCAAATAAATTGCAAACGTTATAAATAAATAAAAGGTCACTGGCACACTGAGTTTAGCCACTCAAGTATCTATTTTAATTTTTAGAAAACGGCCATTGGGCTAAATTTAAAGTTTCAAAATGAGTCCAAATCTCACCCTAGCCGTTATTTATTGGATTCATTTATTCATAGGGTAATAATTACAAACATTTATCAAACCCTGGCACCATGGAAGAGGTCAGCAGCTGGAAGTGTGGCCAATGAAGCAAACAACGCCACCAGCTTCCCAACGGTTACATAATCCTCCCTTCAGCACGGCCTGGTGCCAGCTGAAGAGATAGCAGCAGTCCATTGGGATGAGTGTGTGTAATGGCAACGTCACGGAATAGCAAGTGTTAGAAGCCAGGAGCAACTTTCCCAGGTTGAAATTCTTAAAGCTCATAGCATTATTCTATGAGAACAAGCAAGCTGGGAGCAGCAGATGAAGCAATCTGTCAATCAGGTCTCCACAGGACAGCTACCCTATTGCTCAGTCCTTTCCTTCACATGATCAACACTGCCCAATACCTGCCAAAACTGGCACAAGAGGCACCCTGGTGGTTAAGCTCTTTACCTTATATTCTGACTGAAACAACAGAGAGGAAATGACATATTTACAGCTGGAGCTAGAAAACCACTGGCTCTATAGATGTGCTGTAAGTGACTCCTTTCTATATCATGCTGGGAGCACAATGGAGCTAGAAGCCCCTACAGAGGAAGGTTATCTGATTGAAACACAATTAAAGCATATAAAATCTCAATGCTTCTTGCTGAAGAACTTTAAGAGATGGCTTGCATCCCCAATTGATGCCCTGTTAAAATGTGGAGAAACTGTCAAAGTCTCTGAATGTTTGTTATTGCAACGGAAGTATGCTAGCTAGAAAATGTGGACGAGTAGTCCAGATAGGCGGGGTATAAATCAAATCAAATCAAATCAAATCAAATCAAATCAAATCAAATCAAATCAAATCAATCAATCAATCAATCAATCAATCAATCAATCAATCAATCAATCAATCAATCAATCAATCAATCAATCAATCAATAAAAATGTAACAGAATTCGAACAATGTAGTGAAAGAATCACCTTTTATTTGATCTAATGGAACCTTCAGTTCCACACCAGGCATTCTTGTACAGAGTTAAAATGATTTTCAGTCAGGATGAACAACTGGTTTGGGGGTATGAATTAGCTAATGTCCTTCATGAGAAAGATATATGAAACAGACAAGTATGAAACAGACAAGCCAGAGCCATTTCAGTGACTTCTAATTACAACATTTTTTATTTCCGTACATTATAATGTATTGCACGACTGCTTTTAGGACTTTTTCCTGTGAATACCTGCTTAGTTTCAGAGATTTCCTACAATTCTGATTTGTCCTCAGTCAAGTGCACTTAGGCCTGACTCAAGAACACAATCTACTGGACAACATGCTGTCATGACATGGCCAATCAGTTCACAGATCTGATTTGATGGTGTGCTGCTGCATACTGAAAATCATGGACGTGGCAACTATCTGCTTATGATGGCCACTCTGTACAGAACAGTCTACACATCACCCTATTTTAGAAGAAGCTACTGCACAGCTGCTTACATATACCCATGTCAGGATTTGATACCTTGTCTGTTTAAGTGTTGGAACAATTATAGGGGGTAATAGCCCTAAAACTACCTAAGAGTACTTTTATACTTGCAGCATGAAAATGTGGTTTGAAACAATTGTTTTAAAAACAATGAACCACTCCAACAAATAAGGTGATTAAAAGAATAACAGGTCTTTGGCAATCTCCTATTCTGTTTTGCTTCCCAATCCATAAACAAAAGATATGAAAATAGTAAACACTGACATCTGATGGGCAATTAATATAAATACACGTTTAGTGCTTGGTAGCGGATGAGTGACATAAGCATTGTTTTTCTTCTGCTGACAGTAGTGGTGCTATCAAGCAGTTAACATAAACAAAAGGGTTGCTTTTAAGTCATTGCTGCTTCTTGGGGGTATTAAGTAAACAAAGATTAGTACATACATACAGTAGCTGTTGTTTCTCACACCATAATCAGAACAAGTAGAGGCTGTGAGAGACATCTTATCCAAGGCCACAGATAAGAAAGCAGATCCAGAAAATAAACAATGGATTTCAATCACAATGAAAAATGAGCATGGGTGAGCTTTGTTTAGAAATGTTTTTCTGTGTGTTTTAATATGCTCAAAGCTAAAGAATGTTTTTTAAACTTACTTTAAAAGCTTTTTCGAGTCTTACAATGCTTTTTATTTTTACTATCTTATTACAATTTTAATATATTCTAGAAATATATTCTCTTTCTTTATAGGCTATAAGTTCCTATAATTTTAAAAATGCAAAACTTAAAATAGTCTTTCCACTATTTGTTTTTATTTTGTCCCTGCATTCTTAAATACTTTCTCACAGCTCAAGTTGTACCTGCCCTTTTTATATGTTACAATTAAATAATGTGCCTACAATTTTCTCTCAACTCTATATTGTCTGCAATACATTTTGGAATTGCAATTTTGAAATGTAGAACTCAGAAGCAATATAGTAGAATAAAACTTAAAAGCAGAAAAGTTTGGGAGTTGCCTTAATTTATTGCAATGAAGAAAATCATTGTACTGAAGATACTCAGATGAATTTTGAAATGTTTGTCAATGCTTGTCCAATTTCATTCTGGAACTAACCCTTTACTGGGATAATATCAGCTATGATGGACCTAGAAATTTTTGTCAGCTATTAATGTATAGGCTTTTGTGATTTGCCTGTAGATCTGCCCTTAGGTTGGCTTGTAAGGTAGATAATACAGAATGACTGGAAGGGATGTCTGATATCCCTCTCCTCACTGAGTATTTAGACAAAACATACTGTATGTAACCCCTTCATGGATTGCTGCCTTGTCGTGGCAAAGGGGCTTGAGTTATTCAGAGAAACTATGGGCTATGCCATACAGGGACACCCAAGACAGACAGGTCATAGTAGACACTTCTGACTAAATGCGATCCACCTGGAGCAGGGACTGGCAAGCCACTCCAGTATATTTGCCAAGAAAACTCCATGGACAGAAACATAAGGCTAAAAGATATGATGCTGAAAGAGGAGTCCCTCAGGTCAGAAGGTGTCCAACATGCTACTGAGGAACAGCGGAGGACAAGTACAAGTAGCTCCAGAGCTAATAAAGTGGTTGGACCAAAGCCGAAAGGACGCTCAGCTGCGGACGTGCCTGGAAGTGAAAGGAAAGTCTGATGCTGCAAAGAAAAATACCGCATAGGAAACTGGAATGTAAGATCCATGAACCTTGGTAAGCTGGATGTGGTCAAACAGGAGATGGCAAGAATAAACATTGACATCCTGGGTGTCAGTGAACTAAAATGGATGGGAATGGGCAAATTCAATTCAGACGACTATCATATCTACTACTGTGGGCAAGAATCCCGTAGAAGAAATGGAGTAGCTCTCATAGTCAACAAAATAATGGGAAAAGATGTACTAGGATACAATCTCAAAAATGACAGAATGATTTCAATACGAATCCAAGGCAATCCAAGGCAGACCTTTCAACATCAAAGTAATCCATGTTTATGCACCAACCACCAATGCTGAAGAGGCTGAAATTGACCAATTCTATGAAGACTTACAACACCTTCTAGAACTGACACAAAGGAAATATGTTCTTCTCATTATAGGGGGCTGGAATGCTAAAGTAGGGAGCCAAGAAATAAAAAGGAACAACAAGTAAATTTGGCCTTGGAATTCAAAACAAAACAGGGCAAGGGCTAATAGAGTTTTGTCAAGAGAACAATCTGGTTATCGCAAATACTATTTTTCCAGCAACACAATAGGCAACTCTACACATGGACATCACCAGTAGGCCAATACCGAAATCAGACTGATTATGTTCTCTTCAGCCAAAGATGGAGAAGGTCTATACAGTCAGCAAAAATAAGACCTGGAGCTGATTGTGGCTGTGATAATCAGCTTCTTATAGCAAAATTAAAGCTCAAACTGAAGAAAGTAGGAAAAACCACTGGGATAGTCAGGTATAATCTAAACCAAATCCTTTATGATACACAGTGGAAGTGAAGAACAGATTTAAGGAACTAGATTTGGCAGACAGAGTGCCTGAAGAACTATGGATGGAGGCTCGTAACATCGTACAAGAGAGAGCAACAAAAACCATCCCAAAGAAAAAGAAATAAAAGAAAGCAAAGTGGCTATCCAAGAAGGCCTTAAAAATAGCAGAGAAGAGAAGGGAAATGAAATGCAAGGGAGATACAGAAAGTTACAGAAAACTGAATGCAGACTTCCAAAGAATAGCAAGGAGAGACAAGAGGGCCTTCTTAAATGAACAGTGCAAAGAAATAGAGGAAAAGAATAGAAAGGGAATAACCAGAGATTTGTTCAAGAAAATATATTTAGATATTAAAGGAACATTTTGTGCAAAGATGGACATGATAAAGGACAAAAATGGTAGGGACCTCAGAGAAGCAGAAGACATCAAGAAGAGGTGGCAAGAATACGTAGAGGAATTATACCAGAAAGATCTGGATGTCCCGGACAACTCAGATACCGTGGTTGCTGACCTCGAGCTAGGCATGCTGGAGAGTGAAGTCAAGTGGGCCTTAGAAAGCTTGGCTAAGAACAAGCCTAGTGGAGGTGATGGCATTCCAGTTGAAGCTGTTAAGGTGCTACGCTCAGTATGCCAGCAAGTTCCAAAAACTCAGCAGTGGCCAGAGGACTGGAAAAGATCAGTCTACATCCCAATCCCAAAGAAGGCAGTGCTAAAGAATGCTCCAACTACCGTATAATCGCACTCATTTCATACACTATCAAGGTTATGCTCAAAATCCTACAAGATATGCTTCAGCAGTATGTGGATGGAAAACCCCCAGAAGTACAAGATGATTTTGAAAGGGCAGAGGAACTAGAGAGCACATTGCTAACATGCGTTGGATTATGGAAAAAGCCTGAGAGTTCCAGAAAAACATCTACTTCTGCTTCATTGACTAAACAATGAAGTTTGCTGTGTGGACCACAGCAAACTATGGAAAGTTCTCAAAGAAATGGGAGTGCCTGACCACCTTATCTGTTTCATGACAAATCTATATGTGGGACAGGAAGCAACAGTTAGAACTGGATATGGAACAACCAATTGGTTCAGAATTGGGAAAGGCTATATATTGTCTCCCTGTGTATTTAACATATGGAGGATACAACATGCGAAAAGCTGGACTGGATGAATCCTAAAACGGAATTAAGATTGCCAGGACAAATATCAACAACCTAAGATATGTAGATGATACCACTCTGATGGCAGAAAGTGAGGAGGAATTAAAGAGGGTGAAAGAGTAGAGCGCAAAAAATGGTCTGAAGGTCCACATCAAAAAAACTAAGTCTCATCACCTCCTGGCAAATAGAAGGGGAAGAAATGGAGGCAGTGATAGAATTTACTTTCTTGGGCTCCATGATCACTGCAGATGAGGATAGCAGCCATGAAATTAAAAGACGCCTGCTTCTTGGGAGGAAAGCAATGACAAACCTAGACAGCATCTTAAAAAGCAGACACATCACCTTGCCGACAATGGTCCGCATAGTCAAAGCTATGGTTTTTCCTGTAGTGATGTATGGAAGTGAGAGCTGGACCGCGAAAGAAATGATGCTTTTGAATTGTGGTGCTGGAGGAGACTTTTCAGTGTCCCCTGGACTGCAAGGAGATCAAACCTATCCATTCTGAAGGAAATCAACCCTGAGTGCTCACTGGAAGGAAAGATCCTGAAGCTGAGGCTTCAATACTTTGGCCATTTCATGAGAAGAGGAATCTCCCTGGAAAATACCCTGATGTTGGGAAAGAGTGAAAGCAAGAGGAGAAGGGGACGACAGAGGACAAGATGGCTGGACAGTGTAATCGAAGCTACCAACATGAATATGACCAAACTCTGGGAGGCAGTGGAAGATAGGAGGATCTGGCATGCTATCGTCCATGGGGTCATGAAGAGTCAGACACGACTTAACAACTAAACAAGAGCAACTGTATTTAATGTATTTTCTTCCATGAACCTTCACACTGATCACTTCTGGCATAATAGTTCAGTAGGAAATTATTGCCAAGCCATCTCTACTGATTGTATGTGTCTCAGAGGCTATACAATATATAAACATAGCATTGAAAAGAACATATAATGAGAAAAAAAATCTTATCTATGACATTCTAAATCAGAGTAAGACTCATGTGCCCTGTAGGCTGTATATGGTTGTAAGAAATTTCAATCACCTTGGACTTCCCCCAATATTTTTCACCCAGCAAAAGGTGGGTTGTTATTACTTTGACAGAACAAGAGAACTATGCCTCTAGGATGTCATGTTCCCATCTAAAAAAATGGTGTGCTTCCCAGATGTTGCCACACCTTGTTTTAGCAAAAATGTTCAATAGTGGAATGGAATATGACAGAATATTTTAGATTCTGTTAGGCATTTACAAGCAGAGCCTGGATGGCTATGAAACATCCTTTCTACATTTTCAGAGCATTGAGGCAGATATTCTCTGAAGTTCTATGGGAATTAATAACAATGATGAGTACCACAAGATCAACATTGAAGCAGTCATGACATCTACTTTTTGGAGATGTTTTAATTGTTTTATGTGAGTTTTGGACTAGTGCTGCAAGAAAACACAAATGGAGAAATATGAAATGAAATGACCTGAAAGAGTCTGCCTGTTTCGTATAAAACAGAAGGACTGGTATACAAACACAAAAGAGATGCCACACAAAAGAACTCAAAAGGAAACAAATGCAAACATTTTTGCCATGCATACTGCTACTCTCAAGGTGATCTCCTACTGGATTTTCTAGAAGTTTCCCAACATTTCCTTTTTTCCAAGGGTGCTCTGGAACTATGTAGACTGCCCAAAGCTACACAGGCTGGTTCTTCTCCCGAGAGAGCAAACCAAACTTCTGTCTTTTGGCTCTGCAGCCTGGTACCCAAATGAGCTAGCCAGCCATCAAAGGTCACAAAGTTTATCTGAAATAAAACGTGTTAGTCTTTAAGACATTATAAGATGCTGCTGTTTTTGCTGCAACAAACTGACAGAACTGCTTCCTGATATCGTGTCTTGTTTTTTGATCTTTATCCAATTCTGTTTCTCCCTAAGCCAGTGACAGCAGTGAGTCTTACCCGCTGTGTCAACTGCTTGCCATACATTAAGTATGGAAATCTTAAAACCACATTTTAGGGTCTTACTAACTTTTCAGAAGTCTCAAGCTCTTCACTTTGTTCATTATTGCAAAGAATCGTTTTTCTTTAAGTTACGGTACATCTTTGAGATGGGCAATCTAACTTTTGTAAGGCTAGAAAATGCTAAATTACTGTTTTTAAGCAGTTGGTTTAAAAGAGAGGTTTTTAGTATTAGTGTTCACCATGATTTCAAGGAATTCACTTGGCACTCAGAACTGTATCATTTACTTATAGAAATATAAAATCCATTATTCAGTCTTCTACTAAATCAATTTTAGAAAAGTGGAATTATTGTAAGTGGAACTGAGAATGGGGCCTTTCACTTCTGACTGCCTTTCACTCCTATTTCAGTATATAATTCCAATGGGAGTTCCCAAGTATCTGAAGACTGTTATGTATATTGTTTTTAAAGAACCAGCCCAAAGATAAGCTGTTAGGAAGCCTGACTGTTTTTGATGATCTCTATTGATAGGAACTGACTTTTTATCTCAGCTCAATAGATCCGTGAAGGGAAAGATTTGAAATTCTATTTCAGTTCGGTCCAACTACAACAAGCAGAATATGGAACTACAGCTGACTGGATGACAGACCCCTGATTTTCAGATCTTTCCTTTTCAGTGAGATAACACCTGGGCTTCTTAAAAAGATGCCAATCAAAGCAACTGCAGAAAATAGGTCTTGAACACCTTGAAAATGAGAACCCCAAATATAAAGATTATACTTCTTTTAAAAAATGCAACAACCCAGGTATGTAGAGTAGATGCGATGAAACACTGATTTGTTATTTGAAGAAATTAGAAGTGGATATTGTCACCCAAGCCTGTGGATGTAGGAACAAATTTATGGTTCAAATCTCCATTGGTTTATTTACTTATTCAGACTATTGTTTTACCTAGTGTGTATTTTTGTTTTGACTTATCTCCTGTTCTGTTGCATGCTCCTGTAGATGGCTTCTGATTTTCTTTAGGCCTCAAATGCCATTTCATATATTTACATAATGATACTTCTTATCTACATATTCCTCAAATGCCATCTTTGTGAAATATTGGCACAACTTCTTAGCCCTTGTTCCTAAGCATGTGTGTGCCTCTTTCTCATACAATATGTCCTTCAGTGACCATGCTGACTGGGACTGATTGGAGCAGAACACAATTCAGCATATTTGAAGGGCAAAGGTTGGAGATGGTTGTGTCTGTGTTTCATCATATTCATTTGATAACTCTGCCTCCTTCCTTCCATTCATTTTCTCTCTTCTTCTGGTTTCCCCGTGGATACAACTCAGACTGTTAAGTCTCCAGGACAGGGGATGATTCTCCTGTCAAAAGTTTCCATATGGTATCATGTGAAGTGCTATATACACTGATGGTACTACCTCATACACCCATAAACGCATTTCAGGGAAGGATTAATCATGACGGGGGGAAATCCTGCAGGGTATTGTAGATCTTCATAGTAATGACTTTCACATCTATTGCTTGTAATACAAGCAAATAATTACTTAAAATAGAAAATTGTTTTGATAAGGACAATATTTATTGCTTGAGCTGCATTAAGTGGAATGTTACTACAGCAGCAAGTACGAAAACAGCATAGATTACAGTTGCTAATCTCTGATGTCTTGGTGCAAGAAAACTAAAACGAGTGTTGTGAAAAGCTTAGGGAAAAATGTGCAGAGAACCGATGGATGCTTTTGGCAGGATGAAGAACTGTTATCTCTTCTCAAGCAATACAGGTGCATGCACCATGGGGTTTAAAAACAGAGGATTAAGCAAAGATTTCCTACCCTTCACTTACCAACACATTCAAAGAACAGGAGAGATGACAGAAGAAGGAAAGGTGAGGAAAGGAACAGTCTTCCTACCCCAAATTCCAAATGCATATTACTTTTAAAATAGGACTCCCTCCACCTATTATAGTTAAATTCTAGAGTTAAATGTCCAAGACAAGCTACACGAGTAAGTAAATGATAGTATGCAGCTCTTCCTAAGCTGTAGCATTAAAGGTAGGTGACAATAAACTGGTACATTCTACCAGAGAAGCAAAACTAAATCTGGGTTTTACTGTGAATCTTGGTCAACCTTAATAAAGTCCTTTCCCCTGTCTTACTTGTTGTCTATATACAATAAATATTTTCCATGGCACAAGAGAGGCAGGAATAGATTTTGTAACATGAGATTTCCATGCTTATAGTCTGTGGATTTTCTCACACAGTCCTCTTCTTACTAAACCGCTGGAAACCTCAGTGGTTTAGGTATCTGGCTGTGGAGATAGAGGTTGGGAGTTCAATTCCCTGCTGTTGTTTCCATGACAGGGGCTAGACTTGATGATCCATAGGATCCCTTCTAGCATTGCAGTTCAAAGATTATGATGATAATTATCTCAGTCAATACTAACTTCTGCAGAGTAAGCAAAGTCTGCTCTCAGTGAGCTTATGAAGCTTTGACCTCCCTCCTCACAGAAACAGAATGAAAAATAAGCTACTTCCTCTTGTCAAACTTATAAACTAATGTTGTAAATATGAAATACAGGGCCAACTGGTAACAGTTTAAAACCCAATGAAACAATTGCTACTGCGTCATTACAAAAGAACTGAATACAGAAATGCAATCCCATATATTAATTGCACATAGTGTTTAGAAAGCTTTTAGAACACTGATACAGCCAAGTTACACAAAAAACAGTTTTTATGATGGTGTACTTAATAATAGTTTACATAAATCCATTTAATGTTGATTTCTGTTCAGTCAATCAGTTTTCTTGTATTCACAGTCATTCAGCTTCTCTCAAGTGCATTTTACCTTCTGGGATGATTTATTGATGGTTTTCTTTACAAAAAGCTTGCTCAGGGCACCCAAATTATTGATATAAGCTTACCTAAAACCACAAACTATTATTTGTGAAAATTACAGCACCTTCAGGCAATGATCTTCAGGCAATGACTGAGCTGGTGACAAATATGTTTACAGAACATAAAGCTTCATTCTCAATTGCATCTGATAACAAGGTGCTGTTGCTCTTAGGAAAGAAAACAGGCCTTTGCTAGTCTAAGATAAATGAGAACAGATGTTGAGGAAAAATGGCACTACATCGTTCTCATAATGATAGATTAAAAGCGATCCAATCTAATAACAATTCTCAAACTGTATTCAGCATTAATTTTTCTTCCCCTGAAAATACCTGTCCTCACATTCATTGGATGCAGAGAAATCTAGTGTTAGAAGCCACTATTTTCCATTTCTGGGAACAGAATCCATGTTGTTAGCAAATTTGCCTTTCAAAATGTTGCTGTGCAAGAGAAACCTGAGTTCCCGAGTCTTCTTATCCCTTAAGCAAGCTTTAGACAGGTCTAAATGAATGCACTGTGACATAATTACCCTGGATTTACTTTGATGTAAATGAGACAGGCGTGATGTTCAGTACCATACAAAACCTGCTAGACAGAAAAGGCAGGAGGAGTGGGAGGCCAATCCTTGTAAGCTCATGGCAGCATGCTTTGACAGCCTCTTAAAGAGTACATTTACAGACTTAATTCTGCACTGCCTAAGAACTGTCTTAAACATGCATGACGTCAAGAAAAGAAAACGTTTATTAGAAGCTGGTGCCACTAAAATGACTTTTCCCCATCATACCGGACAGCATGTTCCATTCTACATACCTAGCTGTAATTTCAGTTTAAAAATTCCCAAGGGACACAATTTGTTGCTTATGCATGGGCAATATGCAAAATTCTCCGATGAGCTGATGCTACCAAACATAACGCTATGTCAACTGCCTAACAGAAAGAAAAGATGGCAGCATGCTAGTGTTACCAGTTTGTGTAGCGCAGGAGAGCTCAAGCATTTCTTCCTATACATGAACCACTAGAACAGGCAAGAGATATTTGGCAGTAAATAGTTCTGAACTAATGTTAGCAGACTTATAACAGACAATGCCATCCCTAATAAGCAAATTTCCGTGTGTCTACTTGAGCGAAGGAAGAAAGCAAAGTGTCATGACATTACCTACTGATGAGCCTTGTTGAGCCACAGAAGAAGACTACTGGATTTCTCTGGGAGACACATCAAAATGCAAATCAACTGAGCATTTGAATGCTGTTTACCTAACAAGCTACCTGTACAATATGACAATGAAATGCATCATAAATTCAAAAATTTTATCACATTCTATGCACTAGTAAGAAGTGAAAAGGAAACAAACCATCAGAAAGCTGGTAATAAAACAACCAATAGGTATTACCTAAACCAATACAAGCACCTTGACATCACATTGGATTCAAATTGGGATACTTAAATGTCTCTCACTGACATCCATGGGACTTAAACATGATCTGTATGAACAATTATTTTAAAAAGATAATGGAAATAAACTCTTCCAATTGTAACTCGTAAAAGTCCATATGCAAGATTTCACACTGCTCATTGAACCTCTTTGCATCTTAGATTTCAGTTTAACAGTACTGAGCCATAAAGAAGGGGGCAGTGACCTCCAATGACTTTTTGCTGGAAGATGGATTAAGATGCCATGTGAAGTTATTTGTTCTAGCAACATGATGAGCAGACGGCCAGGTTTAAATAATATATACAAAGCAGAAGGCTGTGAGAATGATGTGCCAAGTCCAGTAAAGATAAATGTCTCAACACCTGGTTACTTGGCTATGTAAATGTCTGTCTGAGAGTATTTATTGGATGTCAGCTTCCACTGAAGCCCATGAGAATCACTTGCATATAAACTTTTTTTTAGTGTCATGGGATAAAACTGTTTATTCTTCCTCCTGAGAGCCAAATGTATTTGAGTTAGACACATAATTAATAATCAAAAACTTTTGTGGAAACCTACATGACACAAGAATGAGACAAAACATTTACAGAAAAGTATTCACTACACACATGGAGCTTCACAGCTTTGTCTCCTTGATTATAGCTTATTTGCTTAATCTTTATAGACTGTGAAGAACTCCTTATGACGATGAGACCTATTGCATAACTCCTTATGATGATCAGAACATACCGGAGCTCTAACCTTGCTCTTGAGTAGAGTCTTCTTTCCATGTGAGCAAACAGTATATGTCTATACATGGAAGCCAACTACTGGAGCTTCTGTAACCAATTCTAATTTTGTTTGTTTCATCTTCTCCTTTCCTGTGCGTATGCACACACACACAGCCTTAGCTACCTTCAAACTGTGAAACTTTTATAATGTAACTTATACTAATGATAAAAATAGGCAAAATCTGACAGCAACCAGAAAAATATTTTAATGATATCATCTGCTTTGTGTTAGATATAGGTTAAATATGAAAGCACTGGGGAAATATAGTCTGTTTTCACGGCAGTACAAGTCATATGATAATTACCTTAAATTCTCTCACTACTATAAGACAATTATAATTATTTCTTTCAATCCAAAGATACTGGTGTGCACAAGCTGGGACCACAGACATGAACTCATTTATAATTCATTTGTTAGAACTACTAAATGAGAAAGACTGCTTTACAAAGGCCCTAGCGGATACTTTCTAGGGCTTGTGTTGACCTTGTGCACATTCATCTCATAGTGTGTACACTGCCTAAGTGGATGCCTACACAATACATACTTCACCTTTGTGGTTCATTCAAGCCATCCACCTGAACACAGAGTGTACGCATCCTTCAGTCTCAAGAGATTATGGTAACGTGCTCTGTATGGAGGTCTTGGAACAGCATCTAGTGTGGCTGAGAAGGCCAATTCGAGAGTGACAATCCTTTCCATACTGAAGACAAATACAACCTGTCCCCTGCCCAGCTCCCTAATTTTGCTGGTTTCGGGACTGCCTCTTTGCCTCAGCCTGCTGAACAAGTGTCTCTTCAAAATGGGAGAGGCCCTGATGCACCACCTGCTTCCAGGCTGAATGCTCAGATGTCAAGGTTTCCCATCTGTTGAGGTCCATTCCTAAGGCCTTCAGATTCCACTTGCAGATATCCTTATATCGCAGCTGTGGTCTCCCTCTGGGGCAATTTCCACGCACTAATTCTCCATACAGGAGATATTTTGGAATCCGACGATCAGCCATTCTCATGACATGACCAAGCCAATGTAGAGGGCGCTGTTTCAGTAATGTGTACATGCTAAAAATTCCAGCTTGTTTTAGGACTACTCTATTTGGAACTGCCAGGTGATACCAAAAATGCGTCAGAGACAACGCATATGGAACGTGCTCAACTTCCTCTCCTGCCATGCACAAAGGGTCCGGAATATACTGCAGTACAGGAGTGAACTCAGGACACAGGCTCTATAGACCTGGATCTTGATATATGCCATCAGCTTCTTATTGAGCCATACTCTGTTTGTGAGTCTAGAGAACATGGTACTGTAGCTGCTTTGCCAATTTGTTTATCCAGCTCGACATCTAGAGAGAGAGTGTCAGCGATCGTTCATGAAATCATGAACAACCTCCAATTCTTGTGTAGAGATGGTAATAGAGGGAGGTGAGTCCACGCCCTGGCCCATGACTTGTGTTTTTTTTCCCAAACTGATTGTTAATCCAATCAGTTTGCTTAAGGGATAAGAAGACTCGGGAACTCAGGCCTTACTAAAACGATTAATAAGTTGGTGGAGATCTTCAGCAGAATGGGCAACAACAGTTGCATCGTCGGCAAAGAGGGAGTCCCACATGCATTTCAGCTGGACTTCGGTCTTTGCTTTCAATCTAGAGAGATAAAAGAGCTTTTGTATCTGAGAGCAGAGCTGAAGCCAATAATCGTTGGAACATCTCCTGGCAGCCTGTTGGACTTGGCTACAAGCAGCTCGAAGAGCCTGCAAGATGTACTCACTAGGACTGGATTTGTATGCTGCTAGA
Organism: Pogona vitticeps; assembly: GCF_051106095.1. Classification (NCBI taxonomy): domain Eukaryota; kingdom Metazoa; phylum Chordata; class Lepidosauria; order Squamata; family Agamidae; genus Pogona; species Pogona vitticeps. Next base: position 66,339,436 of record NC_135787.1, read on the forward strand.
GCTCTCCTCTTATCCTCGATGGCTGGCATCAACAACTCCTCCAAATGGGCTTTGAACCAGTCGGCCGTCTTTTTGGTCTTCTTGCCAAATGTGGACAAGGTGGTGTTATACACAGCGTTCTTGAAATGTTCCCACCGTTCAGGGGCATTTGCATCAGCCAGGCCTGGAAGGGTTTCCTGAAGTACTTGGACAAATTCCTCCACTTTTCTTTGATTGTGAATCTTGTTGATGTCAATACGGGGTCTTCCTTCCTTTTTTGTGTGATACAATCTCTTTGTTCCCAGTTTTACTCTACTACACACCAGGGAGTGATCAATATCGCAATCAGCACTCTGGTAACTGCGTGTGATCACAATACAGTGGGGTCTCTACTTAAGAACTTAATCCGTATTGGAAGGTGGTTCTCAAGTTGAAAAGTTCTTATGTTGAATCTGCATTTCCCATAGGAATGCATTGAAAACCATTTAATCTGTATCTACTCTTTTCCGTCCATTGAAACTACAGTGGAACCTCTACTTAAGAACTTAATCCATTTTGGAATGGTGTTCTTAAGTTGAAACGTTCTTAAGTTGAAGCAAAATTTCCCATAGGAATGGACTGAAAACCAATTAATCGGTTCTGGCTGTTTTTTTGTTATGTAGAGGTGTGTTCGTACATTGAAGCATTAGTTCCCATAGGAACTAATGCAAAGCTGGTTAATACGTACTCTACCACTAGGGGGAGAATTTTTTTTAACCTAACATGACCTAAGGTTAAAAAAAGAGGAGGAAAGGTTTTTTTTCCTGTTCTTATCTTGGATTTCTGTTCTCAAGTAGAAGCAAAATTTAGCAAATGGAGCTGTTCTTAAGTTGGATTGTTCTTAAGTAGAGACGTTCTTAAGTAGAGACCCCACTGTACTAGGGAGGCTAGAAAGTCTAGTGAGGATCAAATCGAGCTGATGCCAATGCTTAGATCTTGGATGTCTCCAGGAAACTCTGCGTTGAGGCTTTGTATTAAAGAATGTGTTGCTGACACAAAGACCATAATAACAACAAAACTCCAGCAAGTGTTGGCCATTTTCATTCATTTTCTCAATGCCAAAACGGCCTAGACAGGTGGACCAAGAGTTGTGATCAGCACCAACTCTAGAGTTAAAGTCTCCGAGAATGAACAGCAGCTCTCTCTCAGGGACTTTTTTGATAGTAGCTGCCAGATTGTCATAGAATTTGTCTTTGGACGACAGTGTTGGTGCATATGCACTGATGAGGGTGACCGGTCCCACTGATGAATGGAGCTGCACAGACAGGATTCTTTCACTTCCCACAGTAGGTGGAACAATGGATCTCAGCAGAGTATTTCTGACTGCAAAGCCAACACCATATTCCTGGGTCTCACTTGATGGTTTTCCCTGCCAGAAGAATGAGAAGTTTTTTTTTCTTTGACAGATCCCATGTCTGGCAATCTCATCTCTTGCAGGGCAACAATGTGCATCCGCAGTCTACTCAGTTCCATGTCGATGACAGCTGTCTTGCGCACATTGTCTATTTCCTGCAGGTTGTCAGAAAAGCCAGGGGTCATTGTCTGAACATTCCAGGTGCCCAACATTAGGGCAGAAGTTTTCTTCTGGTGCAGGGTTATAGATCTGCTTGTCGGCTTTCACCCTACCTAGTGAGATGCAGTGACCGCTCCCACTATCAGTAGCCCCTGGCGTCATGCTCTACGCCAATCAAAGACTTTTAACCAGTAACTGCTACTTCCTGTGTTATTTCAACACTGTATGCAAAGCTGGAGTGTTCTCTCCAGAGCATGAAACCTGGGTAAAATAATATGGAGGATAGGCTGTTACCCAAGCAGCAAATCCCCCCTCTCCACGTCACTGAATTAGTCCAAAGGAAAGGCAAGAGCCAATACAACTGGTTCCAGCGACGTTGCAGGAGTTGCCAGAATGACACAAACTGCCTCCGGGATTCCGGCTCTGGATTTTGCCTCAAGGTTATCTCCTGAAGCCTTTTCCATTGGTGGATATAGCCACAAGGCAGTGGAGGTTTGAAATCAGAGTTTTCCTTCTCCTAGATGGGCTGCCTTCCATGGCTGATGACCCCACCTACCCACCCTGCTCCCTAATAGTGTGGAAGTATGATCCTACTCCTAAAACATTCCTGCCCCCCAGGTGTATACAATGCTACAGTGGGGTCTCGACTTACAAACTTAATCCGTATTGGAAGGCAGTTCTCAGGTCGAAAAGTTCTTAAGTCGAATCTGCATTTCCCATAGGAATGCATTGCAAACCATTTAATCCGTATCTGCTCTTTTCGTCCATAGAAACTAATGGGAAGCTGCTATTCCGCCTTCTGCCACTAGAGGGGGATATTTTTTCTTTTTTCCTTTTAACCTAAGATGACTTAGCTTTTAAAAAAAAGAAAAAAAAGAGTTCGTAACTCGAATCTAAGTTCGTAAGTGGAGTCCATATATTCCTATGAGAGCGGTTCGTAAGTCGAAACGTTCGTATGTCGAGCCGTTCGTAAGTCGAGACGCCACTGTATTTGGCTTTGCTATTTAGCAGATTAGAGTAAAAAATAGTACAACAAACAGCAACAGAGCATGGACAGATTTCCTACTCCAGTCCACAGAGACTGGCGAAACGTCAGGAAGAACAACCTTCAGGACATGGCCAAAAACCCAAAAAACCCACAACCAAAAATTGATCATTTTTTAAAACAAATAAACAGCAAAAATATTGAACATCAACTTAATCATACAGTAAACAGACAGGAAATGCAATACCTGTTCAGAACTTCAGTGCTATTTAGTGCCACTGCAATTTCATTTAATAGAAAACTTTGTGTTAGCTTGCCTTGTTCCATCCATCAACATTTGAAGGATACTCAGGAGCAGTATAATATGAGACTCTGCAACAAATTGAGCCTGGCTGCTTCCATGAATATAACTCTGAAAAACAGGGAGAGGAGAGAATAAATAATCAGATTAGTCAGCACATTTGTTTTTTTGAAGGAAACAATACATAATCAGGTGTATTAACTAAATTAAAGACAGAAAAAAGCAACCCCCTTTTTTTTCTGGTACCAAAAATAAGGTACAAAAGACAGAATCGATAACACAAGTATCTAACACAGCCGCAGAGTTGCTGCTTTGTCTTTCGTTTTCTTTAAACAAGATTATCAAACAACTCAAAATGCTGAGGATGAGCAATAGGGCAGGTTGCTACCCCCCTGTCCTGCCTAGAAAATTTGCAGAGGTAGCTAATGAAAAGAATATTGGACTTAGATAAATCTTTTGCCTGATCCAGAAAACTGGTCCTTATGCTCTTAAAGCAACACTAGCACACCAATTTCTCCCCTGTAATGTAATTTGAATACCATTAAAAACCAAACAAAACCTGCACATTAGTTTTTAAAAACCACAGAACTTAATAGATACTATTCAGCATGTCAACTTTTGGTCTGACCCCATACTCTCCTTTTCCAAGGAGTTTCCCTGTTGATCCACCTGGATATTTTCCCTGTTCCCCCTTCTGTTGCTTACTCTCTTGGAGCTTTGCTTTGTCTTTTTTGTGTGTTCTAAAGAAGGCAAACATAAATAGCTCCTTATTCTTTTGTAACTTAGAAATTACAGTGGTGCCTCGCACAACGAGTGCACTGTAGAACGACGAATCCGCACAACGGGGCCGTTCTAGCGATCGCAAATGCGATCGCACACCGACGGCCCCTATGGCTCAAAATCGCAGAGCGAAGGTCGGTAAGTGGTTCGCTTACCGACCTTCGCTTTGCGACCCGCCGATCAGCTGTTCAGCGGCTTCAAAATGGCCGCCGGAAGCCCCAAAATGGGCCGCGCGCAGCGTTTTCGTGCCCTCATTAAGCGAGGGGAGGGCGCGAAAATGGCTGCCGGCCATCGGAGAAACATCGCTGTACGGTGAGTAAAGCTACTATTGGAACGCATTAAACTAAGTTTAATGTGTTCCAATGGCTTTTTTTGATCTGTACAGCGATGTTTTCACACAGCAAGGGTTAATCCGGAACGGTGCGAGGCACCACTGTGCAAGCATGCCTTTGTAATAGGAAGGACTCTAACCGTTCCTACTTTATTACTTATACAAGTGACTCTGAGATAAACTGTGATAAACTGTGAACCATGCTGATCTTCATTCATTCAAACACAAATTCACATCTTCACCTTTCCACCAACAAAATTAGATCTCACAACTCTACTGCTTGGGAGGAAAGGAATAAAAAGGAAGGAAAGGAAGTAACAACCATTTATTACTTTTTCATAGGTTTTCTTTCTCTTGAATTAGCATGTTTCCTCAGCACCCATCATCTCAAGTATGCAATGAGCTGCTATAGTGACAGGAAATTCAGAGTTTTCCAAAGCATAGAATACTTTTCTCAATGGTAAAGGAACTTCAAACCCAAACTACTGGTTTTCACATCAGCCCATGTCATCAGAAAGTTAACCCTAAATTCAGAATATTTGCTCTTCTGCGAGTTTGAGGAAGATTATGATGATGACGATGACAAATGTGGGACTACAAACTAGAGTCTGCATAGGGCTACTACTAATTTTTTCATTTACTGTTCTTGCTTTTAGAATAGATGGATTGTTGCTACTGCTTTTTTGAGTAGTTCTTAAGGATTTTTATGGCTTTTGTGGTGTTAAAAAAACCATAAATGGAAAATGAAAAAATAAGTACATTAGGTTAGGTTAGGCATCCTTCAGTCTCGAAAGACTATGGTGACGTGCTCTGTATGGAGGACTTGGAACAGCGTCTAGTGTGGCTGAAGAGGCCAATTCGAGAGTGACAATCTCTTCCACACTGAAGACAAATACAATCTGACCCCTGTCCAGCTCCCTGATTTTGCTGCTTTTGTGACTTCCTCTTTGCCTCGGCTTGCTGGACAAGGGTCTCTTCAAATTGGGAGAGGCCATGATGCACTGCCTGTCTCCAGGCTGAACGGTCAGATGTCAGGGTTTCCCATCTGTTGAGGTCTATTCCTAAGGCCTTCAGATCTCGCTTGCAGATATCCTTGTATCGCAGCTGTGGTCTCCCCCTGGGGCAATTTCCCTGCACTAATTCTCCATACAGGAGATCCTTTGGAATCCGACTATCAGCCATTCTCACGACGTGCCCAAGCCAACGTAGACGTCACTGTTTCAGTAATGTATACATGCTGAATATTCCAGCTCATTCTAGGACTACTCTGTTTGGAACTTTGTCCTGCCAGGTGATGCCAAAAATACGTCGGAGGAAACACATATGGAAGGTGTTCAGCTTCCTCTCCTGCCGTGCACAAGGGGTCCAGGACTCACTGCAGTACAGGAGTGTGCTCAGGACACAGGCTCTATAGACCTGGATCTTGGTATGTGTCGTCAGCTTCTTATTGAGCCATACTCTCTTTGGGAGTCTAGAGAACATGGTAGCTGCTTTGCCAATGCGTTTATCCAGCTCGACATCCAAGGAGAGGATGTCAGAGGTGGTTGAGCCAAGGTACACATTAAAAATACAAAAAAAAAAACCCAATGAGTCCCTCCCCTAGAACCCAAAACAAAAGCAATATGATCATTTTCACCATGCATATCCCTAGTGTAGGCTATTTCTGCTGCTAATTCTTAGTTTCATGTGCCTCTAGTAGGCTTTTGGGATGGTACAACAGAGTAGGTGGGAGAAAGTAAGAACAGAGGAGGAACAGAGATACGTGGAATAAGGATTGGAAACAAGCTCTGAAACCCAGAAACTGCTGCTGATAAAAAATGATACTCAGAAATTGCTGCTGATACAAAATTAAAGTTTCTTTAATTGCAGTAGCTTTGGCAGTCTCCTTTATACAGCACTACCTCCACACTGAATCATATAAATGCTGCCTTTCTTGAAGCCAACTCCCTATCTCCTTATAAAATACAAGCCTCATTATGATGCTGTCAAATTTTGGGATACCTGAAAGAACGTCGACCTAAGGGATGGAAATTAATGAAGCCTAAATGAAATTAAGGACCCTCTGAAAAGCCAATTAGTGTGTCCATTCAGCCATTAACACTTATCACCTAAGCTCACAGCATCTAAGTTCCTTGTCAAGAGAGGGAATTGTATATAAATAACCAACTTGATGAAATGGAGAAGTACACAAATCCAGTTTTTGAAGAGGTGAGGATACTTCTTTATTTGGTTTTCAAGCAAACACTAAAACTGGTTAGGAAAGAGAAGCATCAAAACTTCTGAATTATTCTTTCGCCAAATGGAGATGTCTGAGCTTCCAGAAGTTCTTTGGATTAACTCAGAATTTACCTAAGTTGTTCTAGAACAAAAAACGTGAGTCCGCAATTCTTCCAAACCAATTTGAGGGAATGATTATTTCCTATGAGAATTGGAAGAGCACTACGGAAGCAGAACAGGATACAGGAATAAAAAAACAGTCATGCCTCAGATAATTCAGAAGAGGCTAACATTTAGCCCACTCCTAATTTTGCCCCCAAAGGACTAAGAGGCTATTCATTCCTTTGGAGATGTTAAAAGAAAAGAAAAAATCAGAGTAAGATAAGAGCAAGTAGTGGGAAAGATCTCTCAGTCTCTGCTGATTCTTGGTAAAGGTCAGACCCCAATCCCTACAACCCAATTTTGACAGTGTCATTTTTTCTTCTTCACTCAGTCTATCAGAGTCAAACAATGTAATTCACTTGCATTGAAGCTGGAAGCGAAATATTTTGGGCCTCAGATTATGAGCTCTTACGAAAGGATGCCGAGGGGCTGGAAGGCTTCAGTCCAGCTAAGAGAGGACACTTTAACATTCTCTAGGTTCAAATATGATCCAGGCTTAAACAAAATCTTGCATCAATCCTTCTTCAGAAGTTGAAAATGTCTGACAGTGAGGAACTGAGAGCAGTCAGAGCAATTGATCCTGGAAAATGAGGCAGGATGGAATGTATCTGGACATGGGTGGAAAGCACTGGAAGTCTGAAAGCACATTGCTTAGTAGTAAAAGTCATGCAGATGCCACATAAAAGTTTTCTTGCAGGTACAGTTGCACAAAAAAGGCAGTGGTCTCAAGCACTCTTGATTGCAATAGAAACAAGCTACACTGGTAGGAAAAAGTCCTAGCACACATTTATGACATGTACCAGCTTGTATCTTAGAGGGCTTTTGTAGAACAGGTCCAGAAGGCTGGTTTCTGTGAAGGATTCTGGCACAAATGCTCTACAATCAAGAGAAATATAGTGTCTCCACATTACTGAATTATATCACTTCCCCACTAGAAAGAGCATCATGGCTGGTGCAGGAATAGATGAAGTCAAGAGTCCCAGCTGAATTAGCACACTCACTTGACCCCACATGTTACTTGAACTTTGGGTAGAACTATAAAAAGAGTCTCTACCAAAAGGTCTAGTAATTGATGTATTCCTTTCCAAAGCCACTCTAGTGATCAAAGTCACTGCAACAGCAAGCTACAATGGCCAAAGGGCCCAGGAGACTTCAGCGAGACTTAACTCGATACTAAAAGGTCACTGCTTCAAAAGATCCTTTTCTTACAACACTGAAGAAGATCAAGGGTTTCATCTCCTAAATCTTGATGTGACTGTGATGCCATTTAGAGCAATCATGCCAAATCTCTTTTGAGTAACAGACACTTGTTTCATATAACTTTACAGCAGCTCTTTGGAAAGAATTCAGGCTTTTTACTCGGCTGCAGCTCCTAGCTGACAAATTCCTATTATTCAGCATGAGAAAATGCTAACAAAACATATTTCAGCATCTGAAATCAATTGTATGTTACCAGCCGTTTGTTGTTGTTGTTGTGTGCCATCAAGTCGCCTCTAATTAATGGTGACACTATAAATGAGTAATCTCGAAAATGTCCTATTCTCAACAGCCTTGGCCAGATCTTGCAAACTCAATCCTGTGGCTTCCTTTATAAAGTCAATCCATCTCAAATTTAATCTTCCTCTTTTTCTGCTGCCCCCAACCTTTCCCACTGTTATTGCCTTTTCCAGGGAACTCTGTCATCTTCTTATGTGTCCCAAAGAATGACAGATTCAGTTTCATCATTTTTGCCTCGAGAGATAGTTCAGTCTTGATTTGCTCAAGAACCCACTTGTTTGTCATTCTGGAAATCCAGGGTATCTGCAAAAGTCTCATCCAGCACCGTATTTCAAATAAATCATCCCCCCTACCGGTCAGCTTTCTTTACTGTTTAGCTTTCACACCCATACATAGTGATCGGGAATAGAAGAGTGTGGATGATCATGGTCTTGGTCTCCAGTGCCACATCTTTACAATTGATTATCTTTTCTGATTCCTTCATTGCTACCCTTCCAAGTCTCAGTCTCCTTCTGATTTCTTGCTTGCAATCTTCATTTGGATTGATGATTGAACCAAGGTATACAAAACCAACTATTTCAATTTCTTCATTGCTGACATTAAAGTTGTGTAGTTCTTCTGTAGTCATGACTTTGTTCGTCTTCATGTTCAACTGCAGTCTGCTTTGACACTTTTTTCTTTCATTTTGACCAGAGGTCACTGCAAATCTTTGCTGCCTTCTGACAATATAATGTTCTCATCTGCATATTTTAAATTACTGACGTTTCTTCCGTCAATTTTCACTCCTCCTTCATATGAATCTAGTCTGGCTTTCTGCATGATGTGTTCAGTGTACAGATTGAACAGGTATGGGTATAAAATCCACTCTTGTCTGACACCTTTACTTATGGGAAAGAATTATCTCCATATTCTGTCCTAATGGTAGGTTACATGATACATGTTACACATCAGGATAATCAACTGCTGAGGCAGATCTATTTCTTTCAGAACAACCCATCGTTTTTCATGATCTACACCAGGGACGGGGAATTAATTTCAACGGGGGGGGGGATGAAAAATCTGAACTGTGTTCGGGGGCCAAACCAACTTAAAAATAACATGAAACAATGATGTTATGATTGTTTTTATTTTAAACTTGTTAATCTTCGCAAATACTAAATCGGTTTTTTGCGGTATGTTAAAGATAAGCAACTGATCAACTTTAGACAAAAAGCTATAAACAAAAAGCTATAAATGGTTTAGAGTGGGCTAATATGTCCAGATAGGCGGGATAGAAATAAAATAAATTAAAAAATATAAATAAATAAATATTTGATGTTCAAAACTGTCTGCGGGCTGGACAGGAGCGGCTCGTGGGCCATATGTGGCCCTTGGGATGCACTTTGCTCATGTCTGATCTACACAATCAAATCATAGATCAGTTTTCATCTGAAATTCTTTAGTGTGCTGCAACAGCCAGAGGATATATGCAATATCATAACTACCTCTTCCTTTTTGGAATCCAGCTTGAACATCTGGTATTTTGCCCTCCAGGTAAAGTAAAAGCCTTTATTTCAACACGAGCATCACTTTGCTTGCATGGGAAATTAAAGCAATGGTCGTATAGTTACTGTATTCCTTGGCATCTCCTTTCTTGGGGATTGCAATGTATATTAAATACAGTGGTGCCTCACATAACGATGTTAATTGGTTCCAAAAAAAATCGTTATGTGAAAACATCGTTATGTGAAGCACCATTTCCCATAGGAATGCATTGGAAACCGGTTGATCCGTTCCAATAGGAATGGATTATCCGGTTTTCTCCCTCCCCCTGCGGCTTGGATCTGACCCACGGCGGCTACCTCAGCCATGGCTGGACTCCCTAGAGTCCGGCCATGGCTGGGGTAGCCGCCGTGGCTCGGATCCAAGCCGCGGGGGGAGGGTGGTGGGATTGGGATGCCTTTCAGGCATCCCGGGCTTGGATCCCACCCGCCGCCGGTTACCCTTGGGTAACCGGCGGCGGGTGGGATCCAAGCCCGGGACGCCTGAAAGGCATCCCAATCCCACCACCCTCCCAGCCTCCCCCCACGGCTTGGATCCAAGCCGTGGGGGGAGGCTGGGTGCGGACACCCCCCCACTCTGCAGCCGCCGCTTGAAGCCTCCCCATGTCGCTTTCCCCAGCCATTCTTGGACTTCCAGGTGTCTGAGAACGGCTGGAGTAGGCGGCGCGGGGAGGCTACCGGCATCGGGGACAGGGTGGGGGGATCGGGAAGGCTTGAAGCCTACCCCGCCGCTTACCCAGGCCGTTTTCGGATTTCTGGAAGTCTGAGAACGGCCTGGGTAAGCGGCGCGGGTAGGCTTCAAGTGTTCCCGATCCCCCCCACCCTGTCCCCGATGCTTGAAGCCTCCCCACGCCGCTTTCCCCAGCCGTTCTCGGACTTCCAGGTGTCCGAGAACGGCCGGGGTAGGCGGCGCGGGGAGGCTTTAAGCCGTGGGGGAAGGATCGGAGGCATGGATGGGCTGTTTGGCAGCCGCCAAGGCTTGGATCCGAGCCTCGGCAGTTGCCGAAGAGCCCGGCCATGCCTTCCACCGCCCCCCCCCGCGGCTTGGATCCAAGCCGTGGGGAGAGGATCGGAGGCATAGCTGGACTTCAGCCGGCTAAGAGGCCGGCGATCGGGCAGGAGGAGGTGGGAAGATTCCCCCACCACCTCCTGCCTGATCGCCGGCCTCTTAGCCGGCTGAATACCCGGCGTTCGCTCAGGAGGGGTTGGGGGAAACTTCCCACCTCCTCCTGCCCAATCGCTGGCCTCTTAGCCGGCTGAAGTCCGTCTATGCTTCCGACCCTCCCCCCACGGCTGGGATCCAAGCCGTGGGGGGAGGATCGGAGGCATGGATGGGTTCTTCGGCAGCCGCTGAGGCTTGGATCCGAGCCTCGGCAGTTGCCGAAGAGCCCGGCCATGCCTTCCAACCCCCCCCCCCCGGCTTGGATCCCACCAGCGGCCGACTACCCCAGGCATGGTTGGACTCCTGACAGTCTGACCATGGCCGGGGAAGCCGACCGGGGGGAAGGGGAATCCCGGCAGTGGCCTCTGAAGGACCCTTCAGAAGGGTCCTTCCGAGGCCACCGCAGGCATTTTCCCCCAGCTGAGCTGCGGGAGCGCTCCTTGGGAGGCTCCCGCCGCTCAGCTGGGGGAAAATGGTGCCTATGGGGAAAACATCGCAAAGCGATTTTTCCCCATAGGCAACGTCGGTATGCGATTGCTTTTCTGATCGCAAAATCCGCATCGGTATGCGGATTTGTCGTTAAACGGGGCATTCGTTATACGAGGCACCACTGTATTTACTGACTGTGGACCATTGTTTTGTTTTCCATAGTTGTTTGTCTATTCTTGTTATGATTTTGACTGATTTAGTCTCTGTGGCTTGAAATGTAGTTCTGTTGGTATTCCACCTACCCCTAGTGATTTTTTTCTTCCTGGTGCTTTCAGAGCAGCTTTCACTTCACTTTCTAGAATTGCTGGTTCTTCTTCATACAATTCCTCTTCAAAGAGGTCTGTCTTCCTTTTATCTCTTATGTACAGGTCTTCAGTATACTTTTTCACCTTCTCTTGATTTTCTTCAGGTTAGATAGTGTGCTTCCCTGTTGGTCATTCAGTAACCCTAATCCATGCTTAAATTTCCCTTTGATTTCTTGGATCTTCTGGAAGATATCTGTTGTTTATGATAATACCACAATCCACTCCCAGTCTTGCTTCGGTTCACTTTAGTTCACTGACATTGTGCACTACAACATCTTCATGTCCCATTTCTTGCTTTACACTTTCCAGTTTACCTTGATTCATACTTCACACATTCCATGTTCTAATTGTATGTGTTGTACAGCTTCCAACTTCCCTTTCACTTCTGTGCACATCAGCTACTAGATGTCCTTTCAGCTTTAATTTATTTGCCTCTAGCAACAGAGCTACTATTCATACTTGTCCTTTGCCTTTCCCCAATAACTGACTGAGTAATTTCTGACATGGAAATTTCATCTTTCAGCATTATATCTTGTTTCATCTTAGACTGTCTCATCAGAGGGTTTTCACGGTAAGGAAAGTTCAGCAGGGGTTTACCATTGCCACCTTCTGCTCAGTACTAACAAAAATTAGTTGGAGTGTTGCCAGTGATACTTCCTCTGCCAGTGTCACTTTCAGCTACCCAGTAGCTGCCTTGAAGAGAGTGGATGCATCTTAAGTTTGTGCCAGGACTCCTGCTGTCATAATAGTCCCAGAAGCTCCTTCTTTCCTTTTTCCACCAAAATAATGAGTAACCAACATTTGCTTTCTGTGTGAGCTCTCTTCCAAACCACCTTGTGCAGGCAGTAGTACTGAGTTATTACTATTATCTATCAGCAGTAGTACAAAATTATTCCTAAGATCCTATGACTTGACTTTAAAATCATATTACTGCTGTTAACACATTCTCATGACATCGCATAAACAGGAAAGGGGGCTGGTGTGTAGAGAAAGATCAATGTTTTGCCATTCTGCCTTTAGCACTCTGAACCTTGAATACACTACATACTCTCATATCCTTCTCATGACTCCTTTAAATGATCTCTCCCTGCCCCCCATGCATATTTCCCTGGCTTTCTTTTCAATCGCATTATTTCACATTTACATAATGATGTGATTGTGCCAACAGTCTAGATGGGAGAAGTGGCATCCTGGCTGAGAAAGAAAAAAAAGGGCAGAGTGTGGAGGTTCAGCCAGACCTTCAGCAATCTCGCACCATCATGCTGGCACTACATAGACAATTCGACAGAACTTTTTTTCACTATTCTACCTTCTACTGCAGCTCTCAAACATGTCACAAAACCAACTTAGGAGGGGTTCCACCCTTCCAGATAGAGTTTCTAGAGTCTGCTGGGATGATGCACTGGGAAGATTGCCTCCCTCCCCATTCTGCTGTACAGTATTCCACTGCTTTGTCAGTGTTGGGCAAGTCCAAAATTTTGTTCCCAACTTCTTCTATTTCCTGGTCACTCTAAAATGTGGAACTATCCTGGAAGAGAGGGTATAAATAAGAAACTAACACTTTGACCACATGTTTATAACTTTTAAACACTTAAACAAATTATTCGTTTCTTATTTATATCCTCTCTTCCAGGATCACAATTTTATGCAGTAGCAGAATGACCTTGGGTCATTTTGACATGTCTCCGGCACAGACCGAGATCGAGCAGATCAGAAACTTCAATCATGGAAAGCCATCTGCTTGAGGACTGTATGCTTACTTAGGTTTGCAGTTCTATTTTTAAGCTTGACTTTGATCGTACTCAAGGAGGCAATAGTGGAATTTTCTGCTGAACATGAAAACCAATAAAATTATAGCCATCTATATTTTGGGAGAATCAAATTTATTATTTATCTGCTGTCCTAGACGCATTTAACATTACCAAACTAAAGGTGGTATATACTTTGCTCACACTCTCTAGACTAATCAACGATAACAGTAATGGATTGTATTTTAAAATTTCTCTAGATGCTGCATATGTTTGTGATCTCCAGAGTGACATCTGTCACGGTTCAGTAAGATAGTTACATTAAATGTAGATTGCACTCATTCCTTTCTCTCTGTTAAACTGTGTAAATAAAATAGAAAACGGTAATTGGAAACAAGACCTGTGTGAGTTACATTTTAGTCCTCAAGGCAATTCAATTAGCTCCTGCAATAGCCCACATGAAAATTTAAACATGATTGCATATTTTAGATGCCATAATGGTCTGCAGTGCTGTTACCTGAATAAAGCCACATGGGCTTTGTGCTTCAATGAGTTGGTACAGGTGATAAGGAAAAAATAATAATAATCTAGAGATGTTTGCATGGGGGCATTAATTAAACTCCATTTAAATTAATAAGTTGGCATCAGGGGAGAACGTTTCTGTCAAGTTAAAAAAATCTTTTTCAAGTGATAGGAATGCAGTTCTCACAACTTCCCTGATGTCCACTTCTCACATGGCAAAATGGAAAAAGCTACCAAAAGCACAACTGGAGCACCTCTTATAAATCTTAAACTTTTAAAAAAATTAAAGCAGGTTTATTCAACAGTTTTAACGAAATCACATACTGACGAACTTTTTGCGATCGCTTTTGCGATCGCATTGCGATGTTTTAAATGAGAAAAAATCACTTTGCGATGATCAGTATCCTGTTTCGCTTACCGATCATCGCAAAGCGATGATTTTTTTAACAGCTGATCGGGGGGTCCAAAATGGCCGCCGGGTAAAAAAAATGGCTGCCTGCTGTTTTCTGGGGCGGGTTCCTCACTTACTGGCAGCGAAAATGGCCGCCGTATGGAGGATTGTCACTTAAAGGTGAGCCTGAAGCCCATAGGAACGCATTGAAGGGGTTTCAATGCATTCCTGTGGTCTTTTTAATATCGCATAGCGACGAAATCGCTTTGCAGCAATTTTTGCTGCACCGATTATCGTCGCTATGCGAGTCACCACTGTGTATATATAGCACCTTGGCTGTTTTTCAGTTGCTAAGACTGCATATGGTGAAGCGTCACCCATAGGTTGATGCATTGCTCTTTCAATGTCACTTATTTTATTAATGAAAAAGAAAAAAAAGAAAGAAAGAAAGCGACTGCAGCCCACCGAATGAGGGCTGCAAGGAAACGGCAGGAAAGGAGACTATGTCAACTCCATGGGCAATGCTCCCAACAAGGCAGTGCAGCCACTGCAAAGCCCAAGCTGAGGAAAAATGTGGGGAAAAGGGGGGTCACCTCCCCTTGTCTTTCCAACTTTCACCCCACCCAATGTTTTCCCCTTGTGCCAGCACCGTGAGCTTACCTTCTACTGCCGCCTCCTGACTCACAAGTAAATTTGGTAAACTTATTCATAAATAAACCAGTTAAACCTTACTCATAGGTAAACTGGGTACACTTACACATGAGTAAACCAGTGATCAAAAGACTTGTGCAGATTTTTCTCACTGGAGAATAAATATTTCCAGTGTGAATAGAAGGATCACTCAAGTGAGAGATAATAGAGACCACACTGAAGATAAGAACCTTTTAGGGGTGAGCCAAATTAAATTCTTGTCTGTGTAGGCCCAAAAATGAAACTATCACAAAGACCCACAAGCGATAATAGCAGCTAGGTAGCGTTTACACTGCTCATTTGAAGGAAATGCCAGTTGCCAGATGGGCAGATCTTAAAATAGTATTACGTTACCTTAACAGGAGACTGACATGTCTTCCTGAACAACAGTAAGAGCCAATGAAAACCAATTAAAGCTACATCTCAGAGGAATTTGGTACAATCGCTTGTAAATAATTTTTAATGGCTAAAAATCTCTTGTTCAAGAGAGCTCCTTCTTGTCTGATCCTTTTAAATATTTTGTTCCGCTACCACTTCCTTGCTTAGATACTTCAATATTAGGAAGCTCCATGATTCTGTTTAACGAAATTCTTCTTGCCATCAAACCAAACTATACCAAACCAAATTAAACCAAACCAAACCAAAGGCAGATAGAAAGTGAATCACACACATACTCCGTGTACCACTTCTACAAAGGAGGAAAGTAAAGGCATTTGGCATTGATGTTATACAGCATTGGAGATTCCAAACTGCTGGTTCTTACACAGACAGTATTCAAAGGGAGGAGCTGATGACCAGTTTATAAAATGCATGACAGCTACGGAGAAAGTACTGTATTTTTCCATGTATAAAACAACACTTTTCCCCAAAATAATTGGAGGAAAAACTGAGGGCCATTTTATACACGGAAGGCGGTGGCAGCAGGAGGCAGAGGAGCAGCTGTGCTCAGCCACCTCTTGTGGCTGCCCATTGGCTGCTGCCTTCACCTTCCAATCGCCCCCTCCAGCACCACTGTTGGGGCTTACCTCCAGCTCACGTTGCCACCTTGTTCTCTGCCTGAAGGAGATGACCGCTGGAGGAGGCGATCTGACGATGGTGGCAGCAGTCAATGGGCAGCAGCAAGAGGTGACCGAGCGCGGATGCTCCTTTGCCTCACTCTCCACTTCCTGCTGAGCCCGCAAGTGGTGCTAAAGGAAACTACAGCAGCAGCAGAAAGCGGAGAGTGAGGCAAAGGAGGCGCCGCGCTTGGCCGTTTCTCACTGCTGCCCATTGACTGCTCCCGCCACCATCAAATCGCCTCCTTCAGCGATCGTCTCCTTCTCACAGGGGACAAGGTGGCAACGTGAACTGGAGGTAAGCCCCATCAGTCACACTGGAGGAGGTGATCAGGCAGCGGAGGCAGCAGGAGAAGGACACAGAGGAGCAGCCGTGCTGGGCCATCTCTTGTGGCTGCCCATTGACTGCTCCTCCGCCTCTGGCAAGGGTAAAATTTAGGAGGTCGTCTTATTCATTGGGGGGTTATATATACATGGAAAAATACAGTAGTTATCACCGCAATACATACAGATTACATGTTTTGGCTGGACCATTTGCACCTGAGTGCTAGTACATAAGTAACCTGGATCATTAATCACTGCCATGGTACAACAACACAAACAAACTAGTGGAATTGGTAAATGCATTTAAATGTTGGGGGGGGCTAGGTTTGACCGAAAGCTTCTCACATTGTTGAAGACTAGCTGCTCAGATTAAAGGACCTACGAAGAGATTTGAACACTTAGAGCAACCATCTCCAGAAAAGAGGGAATAGACCATCATTATTTTTGTGTATTTTCAAAAAGTCACTAAAAACCTTTTTAAGCAGGCATTCCAAAACGTTATAACTGTGGATTCAGCTGACCTTAGCTAGTCTACTTAATCAAATTTGCCATTTTAAATGTTTTAAATGTTCTAAATGTTTTCATGCAAATGTGTTCCTGTGCTTTGACTGCACTGTTTATTCGTATTTTATTATTTTTATTTTCTGTTCTGTTAAATTGTATTCTGTTTTTATGTATGTGTGTGTGTAAGGTTGCAAACACCAGAGTGGCCTTTGGCCAGATGGGCGGTATTAAATTAGGCAACCTTCAGTCTCGAAAGACTATGGCAATGTGCTTTGAATAGAGGACTTGGAACAGCATCTAGTGTGGCTGAGAAGGCCAATTCAAGAGTGACAATCCCTTCCACACTGAAGACAAATACAATCTGTCCCCTGTCCAGCTGCCTGATTTTGCTGGTTTCAGGACTGCCTCTTTGCTTCGGTCTGCTGGACAAGGGTCTCTTCAAATTGGGAGAGGCCGTGATGCACCGCTTGCCTTCAGGCTGAGTGCTCAGATGTCAGGGTTTCCCATCTGTTGAGGTCCATTCCTAAGACCTTCAGATCTTGCTTGCAGATATCCTTGTATTGCAGCTGTGGTCTCCCTCTGGGACAATAGGGCAGTATAAATAAATAAATAAATAAATAAATAAATAAATAAATAAATAAATAAATAAATAAATAAATAAATTTCACATGACATGTCTAGATTTTTAGAATCATCACAGCCAGCTTTCCAAGTTATATAACCCAGTTGTAGAGAAAAACAGGGCAAAGACTAATATTTTCTGTGAGAAGCTAGGGTTGCTACATTCAAATCAATACAGGTTTTGGCCTGATCTTGTGTGTGTGTGTGGGGGGGGCACAAGAACACCCTGCAAGATTCAACAATGCTTTACCCTTTTCGTTTTTAACAAAACTACAACAACAACAACAAAACAAACCACCTCAAGATACAGAAATTTAAAGCGGACACAAGACCATGTGTGTGTCGTATATGTATGCGCTCCATTCCCCACATGGCGTTTTGTACAACTGTATCACCAGCTAAATGCTTATTCTTCAGCATTTTGCTAGGGGGGAGAGGTGGAGGATTAAAATGACAAGTGGTGGAAATGTAATGCCTTCTGCTGGCTTTTCTACTCCAAATTCACTTCCACTGAAGTCGTTGCTGTTTAATTGTGTCTGACTCTTTGTGACCCCATGGACCAGAGCACGCCAGGCCCTCCTGTCTTCCACTGCCTCCCGGAGTTGCATCAAATTCATGTTGGTTGCTTCGATGACACTGTCCAACTATCTCATCCTCTGTCGTTCCCTTCTCCTCTTGCCTTCACACTTTGCTAACATCAAGGTCTATTCCAAGGAGTCTTCTCTTCTCATGAGATGGCCAAAGTATTGGAGCCTCAGCTTCAGGATCTGTCCTTCCAGTGAACACTCAGGGTTGATTTCCTTCAGAATGGATATATTTGATCTCCTTGCAGTCCAGGGGACTCTCAAGAATCTACTCCAGCACCACAATTCAAAAACATCGATTCTTCGGCGGTCAGCTTTCTTTATGGTCCAGCTCTCACATCCGTACATCACTACAGGAAAAACCATAGCTTTGACTATGCGGACTTTTGGCGGCAAGGTGATGTCTCTGCTTTTTGAGATGCTGTCGAGGTATGTCATCAATTTCCTCCCAAGAAACAGGCATCTTTTAATTTCGTGGCTGCTGTCACCATCTGCAGTGATCATGAAGTCCAAGAAAGTAAACTCTGTCACTGCCTCCATAGCTTCCCCTTCTATTTGCCAGGAGGTGATGGGACCAGTGGCCATGATCTTAGTTTTTTTTTGATGTTGACCTTCAGACCATTTTTTTTTGCACTCTCCTCTTTCACCCTTCACCGAAGTACCTTCTCCTTTTAAACAAAGACTACAGGTTTTCACAGATGCTTTTGTGTGTAATAAATAGTTACTGCATGGTTAGTCCTTCAGTGTCCTCAGAAAGGAACTGGTATCTCTATTGTTCCTGTCTAAGTCAATTTCCACAGCTCAGTCACCAGCAGAATTCCCATATTTGCATAGTGAGGAGGCAGTTTTTGCTGAGTTTTTTTTCACCCTGTGTGTCTTTGATTGCAAATGAAAAATTGGGAAAAAAAGAACAGTGTTTGTGTCTTATGTTCTTTTATTGACATTCAGAAATTCACAAGGGAATATAATTATATTTTCAGGATTCATTTGAATTTAAATGACTGTTGTATGTGTACTGAGCCATACCTGGATTACATTTTTGATTCCACTTTTTCCCCTGATGCTTTTGATTCAATGTTTTCTTTTGTAATATTTCATGCACTGAATTCTGCTACCCACAGCACTGTTTGAAACTTAAAAACTGCCAGCCCTCTGGCCAAATGGAATTATTCTCGTAGCCTTCTTCACAAGATCCGCCTTGCTTGAAGTCAAACACTATCCAATGATAGGAATTTCCAGACTCAAAGCAGACTACAGAGGTGGGCTCACTGACTCAGATTACAGTAAATGCTTTCAAACTGCCTGACACTCAGGGTCAGACCACACCTTAGGACTAAATGACATTTCTTTCTTTTTTTTTCTTCCTCGAACTTTCTAGCCTTCCAGGCAATGAACATCTTTCAGTGTTATGGTGCCTGAGACATCTGACATGCAATGTCCTGCTATCTCCCAGATGACTAATTACAAAGCAACAACCTGCCAACTTGCCTGATGCCGAATTGAGGCAAGCTTATGCTAGAATCAACAGCCTTTCCCTATTAGGAGAGCACTGCTTCTAGATAGAAAATCAGTGTGTCATTAGCAAATCCCTAATTTACACAAACAGATGTCTATATGGTAATATCTCCTATATTTGAAAGAGAATAAAGCCATGAAGCTATATAAATTAGTGGCTGAAATCCTATTGCTTAGTATAGTAAGTTGCACTAGAGAGTAGGCCTACTGAATCAATGGGGCTTTGGTGAGTCAACTTCACTACAAGTTCCATTGATTCAAATGGGCCTCCTCTAGTTGTGACTTACTTTAACATAGAATATATCAGCAAGCCGACTCACCAAATGCCCACTGATTCAACATGCCTACTCTAGTGCAACTTACTATGCTAAGCAACAGGATCTCAGCCAATAAGTTCAAAGTCATGCAACTGTATACAAAGGCAAAGAGGTCTGCCAATATTTCTTATATTAATTATTGCTGCTGACAAAGTCCCTATATATCTGAAATAATTTCCACTTACCTTAATTACTCACGGATATCAGTAAGGACAAGGGAGAACATTTCATATTCTGGAACTTTGTACAATTCATTTTTGTGAGAGTCTGGCATCATTAACACATTACTCTGCACCGTTATTCATTATTGTGGCAATTTAGAGAGCAATCTGTTTACATACAATTACATTGCTGTTGTGAAGGGTTGCCTCTTCAGACAGTTTGGAAATTTCAACTGCTATGGAATGCAGCTATCAGAACGGTTGTTGGGGCCAAGCATTCTGATCATTTTACACCAACACTGGGCCAACGGTCTATTTCCATGTTCAATGTACAGAGTTTGCTTTAACAATTAAAACCTAAACTAGGTTAGTTTGGAGGAATGCTTGGTCCCATACAAAGCTGGCCATGCCCTGAGATCAGTCTCAGGGGCCATTCTTTCTAGCTTACCACTAAAGTCTATCAGATTGGAAGATACCGGAGATAAGGCATTTTTAGTGGTGGCTCCCAACTTTTAGAATTCTCTCCTTCAAGAATTTTCAAAGAGAAAGCCATATTAAGTCTGTTCCAGCATAATAATAAAAAGTCTTCTGGCTTCTCCAAGATGAACAGATTTATTTTAGAATAAGGTTTAATAGATCACAACTCACTTCCTCAGTCGCATGCAGCATAATATTCTAGTTACAGATAAATGCATGTGTGAACTGGATGGTACTAGGGCACAACTGGATGGAGTATAAAATGGCTACAAGGAAACTAGCCATAAATAACGTCTATTTTGTAGAAGTTTTGTTTGCAACCTTGCATGCTGTTTGAGGTTTGTGTGAATTGGAGAGACCATTCTCGGCTGTGGTGATTATCTGTTTATCCAGCATTAACCAATCATTCCTTCCAGCCTTTGATTTCAAAGAGAGCCTCACCGCTCTGCTAAGTCTGTTGGTAGCAGTTGGTTGTTTGCTGCCGATCTGTTCAGTTGGTTGCTAAGTATGTGTGCAGTAAAGAAAGCAGCATACATAAGTCTGTAATTTCAAGCAGCTGTAAATAATGTTTTCTCGGTCCCATGGAGCCTCAATTGTGAGGTTCTGCAGGGCTCGATTATCTCTCTAATGCTATTTAACATCTCTATGAGGCCGCTGGGAGGGGTCATCATACTGATAACACGAAGCCCCACATCCCTTTTTTCCAACAACAGTGGATGCTGTTTCATCCTGTGAGTGATGGCTGGAGTCTGCTCAGCAATGGGTGCAGGATAATGGACTGAGGCTGAACCCAGGCAAGATGGAGGTCCTTTGGGTGGATGGTCCAGACATCAGTGGCTTGGGAACTCCCTCTCTTTTTGGGGGGGGGGTGACTCTTGCCATCAAGAGTGAGGTTCGCAGTTGGGGTGTACATCTGGACCTGGTGCTCACCATGGAAAACTAGGTGGCGTCAGTGGTCCGTCCCGCACACTTCCACCTTTGGCGCATTGCCCAGCTGCGTCCCTATCTTGATATGGGGGCACTCACCACTTTGGTCCATGTGCTTGTAATTTCAAAATTAGACTACTGTAATGTGCTCTATGTGGGGCTGCCTGTGAGACTGAGGTGGAAACTTCAGATGGTGTAGAATACAGCGGCCAGACTTCTTACAGTGATGAAAAGGTATCACCATATTTTCCCTATCCTGGCCGCCTGGCACTGGTTGCCCATTTGCTTCCACATTGATTTCAAAGTTTTAACGATGACATATAAAGTCCTAAATGGTTTAGGACCTTGATATCTGGCAGAGTGCCTTCTCCTGCCCAGTTCTGCCACTCATTCTAGTCAGGCTGGGCAGCTGAGGGGCCTAAGGCTAAGGGAGGTCCAGAAGGAAAGAACGAGAAATCGGGCCTTCTCGTCAGTGGCCCCTTGCCTCTGGAACAACTTGCCCATGGAGATCCGTCTGGCTCCCTCTTTGGGTGTTTTAAAGTTAAGGCATATGTTGCCATATCTTAAATGTTATTTTTGCCTTTTTGGATTTATGGTATATGTTTATTGGATGTATTGTTTTTAAAAATTGTAATGCTGCCCAGAGTAGACCTTTGATCTAGATGGGTGGGGTAGAAGTCGAATTAAATAAATAAATAAATAAATAAATAAATAAATAAATAAATAAATAAATAAATAAATAAATAATTTTTTTCTCTCCCACAAATGTCTCAGAGTGAGTTATTGAAACAGTGCCAGTTAATAAGAAAGGGTGGTTTCTGGGGAACTTTTAGCTATTCACTTCTGTGGCTTTCTGTGTTTCTACTGTGCAGCAAAAGGGAATTTTACCAGAAATTCAAAACTTTGCAACATATTTAAGGGTCTAACTCAGCAGTTTATTTCCTTTGAAGCATAAAACATATATACTCAGCTTTCAAAAAATGTCTGTTTGTTCTGTCACACTCGCTATAAAAGTATATTATGGCTGCATCTATATCTGTGTTTAAATGGTTCTTAAACACTTTTTTGTTCTGACCAGTATTTTACTGAATTTTTTTTTTTCAAACAGTGGCTCTTGGGTGCTCTTCTTGTTTAAATTTTTTTTACATTTGTTTTAGTCTTGTTTTATGACAATGTGTTGTACATTTTTTGTCTATGCAAACAGACTTCTAAAGGCCATGTAGAGGGAGAAGTGGCATGAAATGGTTCCAAACAACGGGGGTCTCACGTGACACTCACTCAATGCTCACATTGAGCTCCTACTGTTAAGACCTAAAGCTTCTGACTTCTTCAAGAACAAACACTAACAGGGATACATTTCTCTGCCTTTGATGCAGTTCTTCAGGTTATCTTTCCCTTTTTGGTCTTCAGTTTACAACTGTTTACCTTCAAATATACCCTTTCTCAAGAGCCTGCTTATTTTTCATCTCCAGGTTCTTCACTTTCTTCTCTTCCTTACAGTCTTCTTCATTGTTTGTTAAACTCCATATCTCTTCCTGTTTTGCATCCTTCTGCTTTTTTGCTGATTGCTTCTTTATAGAACTTTTCATTTTGACATCTGTTTAATTGACTGTCTTCTTTAAGAAAATCTTTACATGACTGCTGTATTTTAGTCAGACTATATCCAATTATATTTGCTTTCACTTCCATGTTTTGGCATTTTAGTTTTGTTTCGAGGCAAAATTGCTATGTATTAGATTGCACAGAGCTTTTTAAATGTATTTTTTACAGTATTTAGCCTATTTTAATATGTTTGACAGTCATACATAATTTATTCTTGAGATGTTCAGGAGAATCTTTTTAAAATCCTCTTCCAGATACCATTCTAGAATTCTCACTTAAACCAGTTTTCTGAAAGTGCCATGGCATGCTTTGCTTATTGGCACATGGCACACACAGGCTGAAATCCTTTTGCAAAGAAATCTCTGTAGACACTAGCTATTGCCTACTGAGGCAGGTGACAGCTTGCAAGAAATAATGTCTACAGAGATTTCTTAACTTATGGCAGCTAGCTGCTAAAACTTCCTCTGTTTGGGTAACTGGGCAACTTGATTTCAGCCTAAAAGTCACGGTCAGTGTGAAAGCCTATAATATTTCTGAAAGCTGTGCTGTTATGATCAGAAGATTCTATTTTGAACATAAAATGGAGGTGGGTTGCTGTTTTTTACACATAAATTATTTTGTAATTTAACAAGCCAAATTCGTAATAGCCTAATCAAAATCTGGGCCCAGTACCTAGAATTTGGCTTCCTTTATTTTAAACTTCATTTCTCTACTTTAAACTACATTTTCTACTTTACACTAATACGTAGTAACCAACAGAAGGTACTATTTCAGATACAGAAAACAACTTTTGATCTCCACCTTGCTCTCAGCAGTCTAGCAGCCATTTCTCTTAAAACATAGCCCCTCTTCTCTTTTTCAGGGCACAGACAGGACTGTAACACAAATTATTTCTATTCAAAGTATTCTGTTCTGATTATGAACATCCAAAAATAGATGTGCTATAAGTATAAAGCAGAGTGCTACTGCTGTGCCTATAAATATATACACATTTATTGGTGCTAATGGAACTACTAGTGTGAATAAGGTTTATGAGAAGAACAGCTTTATAGGATGAGACATTTACTGTACCAATTATTTTAGGCACGTAACTATATAAACATTTAACATTAAATTTTAAATCATAAAGAATATAGACGATTTTCTAGTACTACAACTGGGTTTTACTATTCTGTACAAATTTATGCTCAACTCATTATATGATCATTTTGTTGCAATAAGCCTCTATTTTGATGATTTAGATCTCCATTATCACTAAATAGTGATGCGCAGGGTTTATTATCATGTAGCGCAGCTACACAGCATAGCAGTATTAATATTTCCACAAGGACAGCCTACACAAGTGTTGCTGCATTTAAACATGCAAGGAAATAGGGCTTATACTGGTTCCTATTCATAAGCATGTGGTTGCATAAATATAATTATGCTTCCAAGTTAAAGCCCCTTCTCCAAATCTATCTCACTGCTCCTGTAAGAATCTCTCTTATCATATCCCCCCTGTTTCCTATTCCCAGCACTATCAATGGACCTGTTACTACATTCTTCTAGTCATCCTGCAATCATAAAAATGCAGACTGGGCACCTAGAATGCTGCTGAAAACAAGTTTGCCCTGCTTGAGTATGATTAACTGACATGTCTCTTAAAACTGGGTACAACCTGCCAATCCATTTTGGAAATGTCACTGGAGTAGTTCCTCTACAGCCTCCTAGGAAATTTACCTACCCTATAAACCAAGCCCCTAGTTGTGATGCACTCCAAGTCTTCTCTGTTGTAAGTCAATTTATCAGGATTTTTATCTTTCAGATATGCATAACAACATAAAAGGCCTGAAAGCATGTTACACATACCACAAGTGGTGAATGGAAATTTCCCTATCATCTCTAGGACTTTCAATAAAGCAACATGAAGTGGGATAAAGAAAAGAGCTGAATACCTTGGCTGATCGTATCTATATAAGCTGTGTGCATAGCCGCTCATGGTTACAGTTAGTTAGGTAAGTCTATGCTAAGGAACAACATATCAGTTTAATCACAGGCAGTGATGTGAGTTTTCCAGAAAAAGTAGAACTATAGAAAAAAATTTTTATCCATTACTCTAAAATGTTATCTGATTTGGCATGTTCTGTTTAAATATTATACACAAACTTTTTCTAAGTTTATGTGGAAATTGTTTTATTGGGATTTTTTTTAATATGAAAAGAACACCATATACTTCTGTTATATTAAAGAAAAATGGCTACACTTGGAAAACATTAATTCTTTTTAGAACACGTATGTAAAAAGAGCTGGTATATCTTATATCAACAGTTTAACATTCTTTTGCAAAGATATAATTAGCTTCGACCATTCATTCTCTTAAAGAAAGGGGAGTGCTTGGTCACCTTATCTATCTCCTGAGAAATCTATATGTGGGACAGGAAGTAACAGAACTGGATATGGAACAAATGATTGGTTCAAAATTGGGAAAGGAATAGAACAACATTGCATATTGTTTCCCTGCTTATTTAACATATGCAGAATACATCATGTGAAAGGCTGGACTGGATGATTCCCAAGCCGGAATCAAGATCGCCAGAAGAAATATCAACAGCCTGAGATATGCACATGATAACACTCTAATGGCAAAAACTGAGGAGGAATTAAAAAACCTCATAATGAGGGTGAAAGAGGAGAGCGCAAAAAATGGTCTGAAGCTCAGCATAAAAAAACCCACTAAGATTGTGGCCACTGGTCCCATCACCTCCTGGCAAATAGAAGGGAAAGATATGGAGGTAGTGACAGATTTTACTTTCCTGGGCTTCATGACTATTGCAGATGGTGACAACAGCCACGAAATTAAAAGACACCTGCTTCTGGGGAGGAAAGTGACGACAAACCTAGACAACACCTTAAAAAGCAGAGACCTCACCTTGCCAACAAAGGTTCGCATAGTCAAAGCTATGGTTTTTCCAGTAGCGATGTATGGAAGTGACAGCTGGACCATAAAGAAGGCTGACCGCCGAAGAATTGATGTTTTTGAATTGTGGTGCTGGAGGAGACTCTTGAGAGCCCCCTAGACCAGTGGTTCTTAACCTTGGATTATTCAGGTGTTTTTGGACTGCAACTCCCAGAAGCTTTCACCACCAGCTGTGCTGGCTGGGGTTTCTGGGAGTTGCAGTTCAAAAACACCTGAGTAACCCAAGGTTAAGAACACCCACTGCCCTAGACTGCAAGGAGATCAAACCTATCCATTCTGAAGGAAATCAAGCCTGAGTGCTCACTGGAAGGACAGATCCTGAAGCTGAGGCTTCAATACTTTGGCCATCTCATGAGAAGAGAAAAGACCCAGATGTTGGGAAAGTGTGAAGGCAAGAGGAGAAGGGGGCGACAGAGGACGAGATGGCTAGACAGTGTCATTGAAGCGACCAACATGAATTTGACCCAACTCCAGGAGGCAGTGGAAGACAGAAAGCCCTGGAGTGCTCTGGTCCATGGGGTCACGAAGAGTCGGACATGACTTAATGACTAAGCAACAACATTCTGCTTAAAGTTGTGACCCGCTGAGAAGCAAGAGATTTTATGAAACAGAGGCAAGCTTATCAGTGTGTTCATTTGTTAGTCTATTGTGAACAAATACACCATGTATGAGTCTAGTCTAGACTCAATCAAAAGTAAACTGCTTTGTGCACACAAAAATGTTGTCATTTGTTATTTTCTGTTCTCTCATGGGCAATTGAGCAGGTGTTTGTCAATTCTTGTCTCCTTCTAAGAGTAACTTATTGATGTTCATATCCTATATTTAGCCTGTCTAACATGACTGACTGCAGTATAACAGCCCAAGACAGCGATGGATAAACAGAAATATTTATGGTATAGAAAAATTTCCACAGAAAAACACAGCATCAAAAAAAAATTCCATCCCACATCACTGACTGAAAGATTATCTAAGGAGGAGATCTCAAATTCAGTACATATATGGACCACCCAGAGCAATACAATATTCAGAAATGTCACATTATTAAACACTAATCCAGCTTCTAAAATGCTGTCGCTTCCAGATCATATTGATTTCTCCATGTTTCCATAAACAATACCTTCTGCATTTATTTATTCACAAGTCAATGGAGAAACAGATAGTTCATTTAATTTGTTCTAGCATTTAATAAAAGTTTGCATTAGTATATTTATGGATTTTAATCTAGGGGTTACATAGATCTTATTTCATTTATTTATTTACTGCATTTTTGGATCACCCTTCTGCTTAACAAAAACCCAAGGCAATGAATAAATAAAATACAAAGAGCAACATATATCAATCTACCAAAAAATGAGAGAGGCACATAAGAAAGCGTACATTACAAAGAAGCTAAGAGGTAGTAATTAAATGAGAGAAATAGTAACCATTAAAATATTATTATTATTATTATTATTATTATTATTATTATTATTATTATTATTATTATTATTATTATTATTATTATTATTATTATTATTATTATGGGTAGTATCCTTATTCCCTCAACTGCCTTCCCACTAACCAGGAGCACCTCTGTATTGTCTGGATTAAGTTTCAGTTTGTTTGCCCTCATCCATTACTGATGCCAAGCACTGGTTTATAGTCAAGACAGCTTCCCTGGAATTAGGTGGAAAGGAGAGATAGAGTTGAGTGTCAACCACATACTGATGACAGTGAACCCCAAAATTTCGGACAACCTCTCCCAGTA
Source organism: Pogona vitticeps (assembly GCF_051106095.1). Classification (NCBI taxonomy): domain Eukaryota; kingdom Metazoa; phylum Chordata; class Lepidosauria; order Squamata; family Agamidae; genus Pogona; species Pogona vitticeps. The sequence goes on from NC_135787.1 coordinate 66,366,878, forward strand.
GTTTCATGTAGATGTTAAAAAGCATATTGACAAAGCAGAATCCTGAGGGATGCCACAAGCCAATGGCTAGGGATATGGAGGAATACTGACTTCACCAGCTGCCTCAAGAAGAAGAAAGAGAAATTGATTTAACTTCCTTGGGATTAGTCTGGAGCACCCAGCATCCTGCTTCTTTAGGATGTGGAACATATAATAAGATCTTAGATGTTGAAAACATTTTATACACACTAACATGGGATGCAGCTATGTTTCATACATCCTAGCTCCAAAATTTTTAAAACAGAACTAGTGTTTTTAAATTGTTTAAGATAGGAACTGGAAAACAAAGTGAGTTCAAACAGTCTTCATATTGTTGTTGCATGCAAAACGCATGCCATATAGTGACCTAGATCCTATATTTTGAAACTAGGTAGAGTTTCCAGAAAATTATTCAATGGCAGAACCATGTAAACTACATTATGATACTGTAAGCCTGTGGCAATCAAAGTATGGATCACTGTGACCAGATCCTTGTTTCCCGAGGTGTCAGAGAGTCTTGCCACACCTTCACTGACTAAATCTAATAAATAAATAAATAAAATAGATGAACATGCAAAGTAAACCAGCCATTGATAAAATATTTGTGCAACACTGTAATGCTTGCTGGATTGGACCAAAGGCCTACAAGCCCAATGTTCTGTTTTGACAATGGTCAATTAGATGCCTACAGGGAGTTCACATGCAGGATTTGAGTGCAAAAATATTCTTGTGATCATGCTAACTTCAAATGATGTCACCAACAAACCTGATCATTACAATCCTTCTCTCATCATCAGATCAAACAAATTAAAAAGTATTGATCCAAAACATAGAGGACTGAATAGTTTACATCGCTCAACTAAGATTTCTCTCCATTTACACCCACTCTCTGCTTTTGTTCTTTCTACTCTTTCAAAAGCTACCAGTTTGTGACAGGAGCTCTCCTCTTATCCCATGACAGCTACATCTGCTTGCAAGTCTTTGTTAAGTGATTCCGGCAAAAATGTTTTTGAAAGAATTAGTAAATAATGGCTGAAATCCCGTCACATTCCCTGCTGTGACTCTCAGGGGTGCACATGCAACCAGACTTGGTGCATATGCCCTGAGAATTGTGGTAGATACTCTTTGTCTTCCAGGGAGGAAGGGAATAGAAGCTATGATCGTGCTTACTGAAAGCAACAGGATTTTGGCCACTGACAAGAAAATCATCTCTATCTACAAAATTACTGGCACTTTCAAAGCATCTGAAAAGATAGCTAAGAATTGCATTTATAGAAGTCCTGATTCTTCTTCAGAAAGACTTGTTCTGTAAGCTTGATAATTTCATATTCATATGGAATAGATAATAAGCAAGCCATCTTATCTTCTAGGTCACTTTGAAAAAATGAAGTTTACCTTCAAATTGTATGGCTATAATATCTGGCCAGGATGATTTTTGGATTTTGCCATTTCTGCTCCCTGCAACTTAGCCTGATGTTCTGAGTTCCAAAGGATTCTAAAGTTTACCTTTTAAATAGTATTTTTGTGATCCAAAGGACTTGGAACTAAGTTTAAATCCTATCTTTTCCATGAAGCTCACATTATCTTAGTATCTTAGCTCACAAGCTTGCTATGAAGATAAAAGAGCAAAGACAACAGTCCTTGCTCTTTTATCTTATAACTGGGTTATAAATGCAATAAACATCAACTCATCCATCTATTCATCCATTTCAACGGACAACAGAATTAAGCTTCTATTTTACTGATGTAAAAATAGTGGTATATTGACCATTTTCTATTCCTCTGTTACAGAGACCTATCTTGGAACATGTTACATGTTTTTGTTAGCATATCAGCAATTTCACATGTGAGCATCTCCTAATATATGTTGTAATAAGAATGAAATGCCAGAACAGTGATATATAATCCTTTTGAAGCACATTTGATATTTCTATTTATGCCACACCTGACTGAATAGCACAAGTCCGAAGTCCTTATCACAGGACTAATATTTGAACCACATTAAGTATGTTTCAGTATAAGCAATGAGAAATTGGTTATACTATAAAACACACTGATAATACTGTTATCTTTTCCTTTCCAGCAAATATAACCTCAAAAAGAACCTTCCCCTATTCAAAATCTTCATGAGGACATGCATTATGATTCTGACATTTCTGTGAGTGATAAGAGACCGAAAGTCGCAAAGAAAGTTTGAAGGTTATTCTTTTAATTGTCTTGTTTAAAACCAGTACTTTTAATACTGTGAGATGTACCCTTATCTGCCTTGACGTTCTAAGAGAGAAACTCACCTCATTTCTGATGGAATTAAAATGCAACCTCTGTTCATTTGGATCTGCTCTCATCTTTTTGCAGACCTGACTGAGTGATAATAAAAGCATCAAGAATAACCAATCTTGCAGTTTAAAAATGAACAGAAGAAACTTCACAACTGAAAAATAATCTTTTTAAAGGGACTAGCTAAGTACTGTACTGAGCAGCCCACTTGATTCTTTGTTTCATTCTGGTTCTCAAAAGAAGCAAATTCTTTAAACAAAACCTGTGTATGAACTGTAGGTGACATTACCATTAAAACATGCAGTCCAGAGTGCCCTTGCCCTCAGATCAAGGTAATCTCACTCATTCTTCATCTTGGCCTCAGAAAATTGACTCTAGAGCTTGTTAAGCAGTTATTGGACTACCACTACCTCTGACAGTTTGGCTATAAAAGAGGATAAACTCCAAGTCCCTGACTATTTGAAATGAACCTGAAACAGCAATAATTTGTTAATATCAAAAGCAGTAAATGATCCAGAGCAACGTGGTAATTTTGATTTTACATCTCAAAAAAACAAGATTTGGAAGTCTCATTTGACTTATGTGAACTACTGTATATTTTAATTATGCAGTTACATTAAAAATCTCACTGCACATGGGTCTGCGTATCAAGATTGCCTCCACCCATTTGTCTGACCACACTGGCTACATCCCGGACTTCTATGGCAGGGGAAATAGCTCCAGGTTTTCAGTGTACAAACCCTTTTGTGGGTGTATCTGCATCTACCTATCCATGCACACAGACATGCATATAGTTATGTGTATTTACACAAGTACACATGTAAGGATGTATGCATGTCGATATGGGGGGGGGGAGGAGAAAGAGAAATGGTAACATTTGCTTTTGGTGCAGAATGGCCAGTGAAAAAGATCTGCTGTGAGTAAAATGTAGAAGCACCAGATACATTATCCACACTGAAAATTTCTCTCTTTTTTTCCCAAAAAACTACCTGAATAGAAATGAGAGCACATTGAAGCCATGGAAGAGCAGAGCAGAGCTAACTGCTGGATAGCTCAAAGCCAGAGGTTGGGAGTTTGATTCCCCACTGCGCCATCTTGGCTGGACTTGATGACCCATTGGGCCTTTTCCAGCTCTGCACTTCAAAGAAGATGATGATAATGATTAGAGATTCTGCTTATACCATCTAAATCTGCTGAGAAATAAGATCTATTTCCAATCTTTAGTTTCGCTGAATAAATGGGATAATATATCTATATATGTGAAGATATTAAAGTCCCATTGATTTAATTGGTCAACATTAGCTGGGATTAAAAAATGGATCTGAGCCTAAATTTAACTTGTCAGCTTTCTTATGTATATGTCAGTGTTCTAAGCCCTGAATATTAAAACAATGTTTTAATACCTTTCTTCCTACAGGTCATCAATCTCTTTCACAATTCTTATTGTCTTAACCTGAATCTTCCCACCTCCCAAAACATACTGATCAGAGCAGTATAGTCAGTGTCCATTATATGGCACAGCAGAGTGTCTCATCAGCAATCAAATCTCAACATTAACAGGCACATGTCTGGGATGTGAAACAATCACCGAAGTAATTGTCCACTTACAGATTGTTGAATAAATCTCTGCCCTTTCATTTCAGATCTGTAAAAACTTTGACAGATAACATCAATGTATCATGTGCCTCCTATTATTTATTTAAAGTATTTTACCCTGCCTTTCTCCTTAAAAACAATCGAAGGTGGCTAAAGCAAGTGAACATCAAACATCACTCCAAGAGTGACATTTTTCAAGCTCAAAGTAAGTGATGGAATTAACCACAAGTATGATTTACCATCAACATAAAAATACCAACTAAAATATAACTTTTAACCCTGGCTGCCACTTCTAGCCTGAATTCATATTTGATGGATTGAGTAAAGCAACTCTGAAACAAATTTAATTTTGTGTCTATAATTTTCAATGCATCACCAAGTTGGAACTTTTAGATTTTGTCAGATTTGCTGATAGAAATGTAACCTAGCAGGCCTTCACCTACACTTGCTAGCTTCTGAGCTATTTGCCAATAAAAAATAATAATGTTTAAACATTGTATGAATGCGTATTTTCATTTACATAACTTGCCAAGAGATATATCTTTCACGATTGGTTATCATTGATGCTTTCCTTCTAGCACTCAGAAATGTTCCTATTTGTCTTCCACTAAAATGGAGATTTAGAGAAATGCTGCTGGGCACACAGTAAGATTTAATAAAATAACAACATGGAAATATTCACGGTGACATTGTAAAATCAATGTTTTTCTTAATAATTTAACTCATACTTATTTTTATACTTATTTTTAAACAACACAAATTGAATGAATAGTAATATATTTTGGACCATACAATTTTTTCCCCAAAACCTACTTTGATGAGAATCCCTCACAATGCATGCAGAGGTAACAGAAAATAGTATAGATCACCACATTTCTGCCTCATAATCTATTCATTTTCAGAGCCGTTCTTTTGGTTCAGTGGGAGCCACAAGATGGTTTTGAAAATTAGAAATTACAAACACACAAATTTAAAAGAGCAAATTAAAAAACCTAACGAATAACCCCTCCATCTCCTAAATACATAACATACAGCTGAAGCCTAGACCATCCTTGGGCAAAGATTTACTTGAAGAGACAATTTCCATTGCCCAACAAAAAGTAGGTAGCAATCAGGGTAACTGGGCCACATAAAAGAAGAATCCAAAGGCCTCATCATCTGTTTGCCTCACCTCTGGATGCAGAGGAACAGTGGGAAGATGCTGTCACGGCCCCAGATCAGTCAGAGGTACACTTCTTTAAAATGTGACCCAGTTAGGAATCTAGCTGCAGCACTTAGATCAACCATGGATTGCAGTGTCAATGGAGCAAAAATAGATGTGCATTGCTGAAACTGTTTAATCATGGGTAACTGATTACATAAGCATTTTATGTGAAGTTAGAAAAAACTAGTGATTGGGAATGTTTCCTATGAGCCCCTTCTCCCAATGCCTTCAAATCACTTGCTCCTTTGGTGCAATTCCCACCACGGTCCAGAAGAACAATCTCATGTTTCTGAGAACCAGAAAAGCGAGAAAGCAGTTAATTCCTGTTTTTGCTGTGCTTCTGAACAACAGACTGCCAAATTACGCCGCCCAGTGTGGTTCTCAAAAAGACAAATCATGCCTACGAAAAGTACCCACTGGTTAGTTACTTCCTGTTTTTGACAGAAAGGCCTTTTCTAGAGGGCATTCCAGAAAATGAGAAATTGTGCTTTTCAAGAGCTTTTGGGATGTGTGTGTGACTTACCATTTGGGAGTTCTATTTTTGAAGTGGTTGGAGGTGCAGCCGTTCAAGATGAAGACAGAAATGGCCCGTCTCTGCTTGAAACACTTCTCAGGAGTAATGAGTTGAAGTACTGTTAACTTTGCTTTGCTCATTGCCTTGGATAAATCTGGGTTGGCAGGGAAAAGTGAATCTACCTGTTTCTCATTTTGATTGAAATGAACTTATATAAGTCAACTGCAATATCTGTTAAATACCACATGATATAAAAAACCTGCAACTGGAACTTTCACTTATTCTTTTACTTGTACAGCCTATTATCTAACTGGTTTTTCTTTATCTCAGTGAACCGTTGCTTATAAAAATGATTACATAATTGCCTTAAGGTGCCTAACAGAAAATAGTTCTACAGTGGTGCCTCACAAGATGATGTTAATCCGTTCCGCAGAAATCGCTGTCTTGCGAAAACATCGTCTTGCGAAACCAAATTTCCCATAGGAAAGCATTGAAAATTAATTAATGCGTTCCTAGGGGAATTTTTTTTAACAAAAGGAACTTAAGGGGTAGGGAGCTGGGGAAGCACCATGGGAGGACTGGCAGGGGGTCCCCTCCCTGCGATCACCAGCTTTGGAGGTCCCCCACTAGTCTTCTGATGGTGCAGGAAAAGCCTCCAAAATGCTCTAAAGCAGGCACGGGTGGTTTTGTGGCACCCTCGCCAGTGTTCTGATGGTGCAGGAGAAGCCATCAGAACCCTTGTGGGGGTGCCCTGAAAACACACACCCTGGCTTTGGGGGTCCCCTGGGCCTTACCTTGCAGCATGGGAGGACTCGCACGGGTCCCTCTGCGCAGTGATCAGCGTTTGCAGAGGCTTGACTGAAAGCAATTTTAAAGTTCCCACCTCTTCCTCCAGCCTTCAGCAAGCCTCGGAAAAGAAAAGGGGGGGGGAGAAGAGCATTCTGCAGGAAAAGCCTCCAAAGTGCTCTAAAGCGGGCACGGGTGGTTTTGGGGCACCCCCGCCAGGGTACTGATTGCCTCCCCTGCACCATAAGAGCCCTGGCGGGGGTGTCCCAAAACCACCCGCGCCCGCTTTAGAGCACTTTGGAGGCTTTTTCTGCCTTTGCAGGTAAAGCCTCCAAAGCGCTCTAAAGTGGGTGCGGGTGGTTTTGGGGCACCCCCACCAGGGTTCTGATGGCTTCCCCTGCACCATCAGAGCCCTGGCGTGGGTGGCCCAAAACCGCCCGCATCTGCTTTAGAGCACTTCGAAGGCTTTTCCTGACTGGGTGATCGTAGTGCGAAAAAGCCCCATTGAAACCATTGTTTTACGATGGGTAAAATGAACACAAAAAACCGTCGTAAAGTGATTTTGTCGTAAAGCGGGGCAACCATCTAGCGAGGCACCACTGTATTCAGTTATTACTACTGATAAGTAAAGGCATACATGTAGCATCAATATACTTTAGTACTACTGTTTGATTACCAAGGCTTGAAAATTTTTAGAATGTCTCACCAGTCAGTCAAAAATTTCACCAGTCAGCATGGTGACTATAGCCTTGCAATTTATGTCAACAAATTTAAATTAGGCACTTCTTCACTTTTATTTCTACATAACAATGCATACAAACCCATAATAAATTGGGCTTGGACTGCAATTCCCAGGAGCCTTCACCACCAGCTGTGCTGATTCCCAATCTAGGGCCCCCAGGTGTTTTTGAACTGGCATTCCCAGAAGCTTTCATACCAGCTGTGCTGATTGCCAATCTAGAGTTCCCCCAGGTGTTCTTGGACTGCAATTCCCCAGTCTTCACCAGCAGTTGGCCAGCACAAGAACCAGTCCAAGGACAGCTGGGTGGCCCAAGAATTAAGAATTTCCATATTCTCCAGCATGGGACTACTCTACATTCTCCTGCAGAGCTACGATATCTCATATATCTCTCTGTGTTGCTCAAACTCTCTTCTCATGAGAAGAGAGCAGTTTTCCTTTTGCAATGGGAGGGGAGGACTGCAGGATTAGAAAGAGAGAGACAAGAGGAGGGGAAGGAGTCAGGCAGGCAGGGAGCTGTGACTCGTTGAGCAGCATTTTTCACTCGTCACAGAAGAGTGGACAAGTGCATTTTTCAAGCCCTGTTAATTGCTGACATTAAGAAAAGCAAAAGGGCAAGATCTCCCTCACATATAACTATCCTAAGCATATTTAACTCAAACTAAATTTGAGGAGAATTAGGAATTTGAGGCACATTTGCCATTTAACCAACACAACATATATATTTCAAAATACACAGAGAAGTTAAAAGAAAACTTCCAGTTATTGTAAACCAGTCGCCTTCAACAAGGTACCTTTTAGATGCGCTTGTCTACAATGCCTATCACCTTCAGCTAGCGAGGCCACATTTGCAATCACAAATGAGCAATTTATCAAAATTTGGAAGTTCAGTTTGAGTTACTGAGATTAAAAAAAATATTGACTGAAATATATATCTTTTTATTGATTGCTGAAAATTCACCACCTCAAAGATTTAGGAACATGATATTAACAGTTGTTCCAAGTCTCGGAAAAAGACTGGCAGTTATTAGGTAAATTGGGGCACCACATGAGTGGCAGTTTGTTATCTGATGTGGCACACAAACAACATGTTGCATGCTTATAGGAACAAAGAATCAGAATAAAGAGTAAAGAGAATATCACAAGTCATCAATTCATTGACTTAAAGTTGTTGAATGCCAAAGACAGGTTCCATCCTAAAAATTCCATTTTATTACTTTGGAGAATGTTGAAGACCAGTGGATATGCCTGAACAAGACATTAACATTCTCTCATTTAAAAAGAGAAGACATCAGTTGCAGAATTTATAGGGTACATAAACTTTCTCATTTACAAAATTAAATTGGAACGTTAATATTTCATTAAAGGAAATAAAAAATAAGTGCCACCTTTTACGCAATACAGAAAGAACAGAACACTTAAAAAAAAGGTCTTCTCTAGTGACCTATTTCTTTTGTACTGCAAAACTGCCACAATATATGAAGATACAGTGACCTCTCTGGTTACTAGAGCTTGGTAGGTTACTTTAATAAAGTAATTAGTCACATTACAGTTCCAAGGCTCACAAAATAGCTAGCTACTATTATAATATAAAAGTAATGTTTTACGTACTAGAAGAGTAATAGGAAGAGTTACTTCTGCTAGCCTTTAATTTTAAAATTACATTATCTATATAAAACAAGCTACTCCCCTGTGCTAAACACACAAACACTTCACCAGTTCACATTACAATAGTACCTCAGTTTGCAAAATAGATCAGTTCTACGCGACGTTACATAGCACAGAAATTTGCAAACCGAAACGCCAAACGCGCTACAAAAGGGGCATCATTATAGGCGCAAAGCGCCCTGGGAAAACCCTTTTGTAGTGCAAAAAAGGAAAAGAAAACAATGTAAACTGGGGCTTTATTTCTTATGGATTGCGGTTCATGAACCGAAAATTACGTACACTGAGGTGTTCACAAACTAAGGTACTGTCACCTGAATATCCAAAACAGAACACGTCAGCAACATGAACCAACACTTGAATGGTGTGATAGTCCTCCTTCATTGCTTATAGAGGTCACACACTGAAACTATAAAATTAATTAAAGCCTTATAGCTACATCATGGAAGAGTCAAAATTATCCTTTATAAAGTTGCAATTATACTGTAAAATCATACTAAAGAAATTTGTAACTAGTATACATCCAATGCTCAATTGTCTCATCCTAACAAAAAGTGGCAAACAAAGGAGATGCTCTTTTGATCCTCAGTGGGGATAATGAGAATTTTTCTGATACTCCTGATAGAGTTCCTGCATTGATAAGAGGTTTTGCAAAATGCTAATTTTTATGCAGAAGTGTACAATTTGCACAACTTCCCAAATTTAGAATGGCTGTCATTTTGTTTCAAGAATTGGAAGCACTTAATGGGTTCTTATAATCTTAGAACTGCAGAGCTGGAAGGGACTCTATGGATCATTAAGTCTAGACTAGATACGGGAATGAATAAACAAAGAATTGTGATATTCATGAAATATCACCGATTCATGGGATATTTGCCCCTTTGTATTAACCAAGTCTGGAGACTCCAAAATATGAGATGCATATTTACCCATTTTTATTTGTCTTTTTGTGCAGACTGGCTGTGGGAAGGGACACCCCAGTTTCCCTTCCTACAGCCTCCTTGTCAATGTCCCACCAATCATCTGATGGTTTCTGTTTCTTCAGCCAGCGTGCTTGTCAATGCCCTGCCAGTCAGCAGATGGTCAGGACACTGAGAAGCAGGCTGGCTGTGGCAACGGAAATCTCATTTTCCATCCTGACAGGCAGCATGCTGGTCAATCACACAGGCAGGCTGTGGGAAGGGAACCCCCCTGCTTTTCAATGTCCCAACCATGAGCCCTTAAACAAGACACTGACATACCGGCAGGCTGCGGGAAAGAAAATCCGGGTTTCCCTTCCTGCAGTCAGCCTGTTTATCAATGTCGTATTGATCTGCTGACGGTCAGGACATTGACAAGGTTGTGGGAAGGGAAACTGGGGTCTCCTTTCTTGCAGCCTGCTTGTCAGTGACCTGTTGATCGGCTGTTTGGCAGGCCATTTTTTAAAAAAAATATGAGTGAATATCTGTCAATTTGTCACTAAAATTCGGTGCTTCGTCAATTATACCAAGTTGATGAATGACGAATTGTAAATCACCATGTTTTCTGATTCGTCCCCACCTCTAGTCCAGAACTTGTCGAGGAAGCTCAGTGGGGTACTGACCTCCCAACGTCTGGCTCCACAGCCAGATACATAAACTGCTAAGCTCTTTGCACTTTTCTTAACAATCTTTCAGACCTTTTGTGTTTGTTGCACGTGTGCTTTATTTCTCAACTGGAAATTACAGGACAAACATTTTGCACAAATTATAGAGACCTGGAAGAAGAAAATAAAACAGACTTCTTTGTTTCACTCTTGGCTAGTAGCGAGGTTTAAAATTCTTGGCTGAGGTGTCCCATTTCCTCAAGACATCCTAAAGCAGTAACAATGAGAATTTAGGCCATACTCTTCCCAGCCCTCGAGCCAGCTACCCGAATCTGTTGGAATCAAACTCAGGTTGAGAGAAGAGGCTTGACTGCAATACTGCAGTTTAAACACTGTCCCACAGGGCTCTCTTCCTTGTGCATTGTCATTTAAATGAAACTAACAACAAGAAAGCATGGGCAATGCACAAAAACAAAACATGTTAGAAATGGTCATTTGCCATGATTAAAAATGGGAATAAGGTCACACCTGATAAATTTGAGGTTTTCCTTACAAATATGGATGTTTGTTTCCATGGAATAAAACATTTAACATTTCTGCTTTTTTTTTGTAAATTAAAATCCAAAATATTACAAATTTACAGTGTCCATTCAACAAGCTGAAACTAAGGATGTAAACTACAGTAATTTAACTGTACTCACATATAATGCACACATTTATAATGCAACAAGTATGTAATAAACTCTCTTGCCAAGAGAGCTCATTAACTATAACAGTACAACTAATTTAACTATTTTCACTTTGTATTGGTTTGCCAATTTGTCAGATTAATGACCACAACATAAATGTGTTCTACAAAATCCAATGCCATAAGCTAAATCTTTAGTAATCACTCAATAAATAATAGATAAGAAGTCACATTTCTTCTTCTTCTTCTTTTGATACAAGGATTTACAAAGAAATAATTTCTACACATCTTTTCCTACAGCAACATTCAAGCAGTTTCCAAATACTATGTACTGGCCATATAGAACATGTATAGAATCAGTCTGAGAAGCCGGGTAACTCCAACTCAAGATACTTCACAAACATTCATTAGAAAATTCTTGAGTTTCTGCTTATACCTCAAAAATAAATTAGAAGAAGTCAACTTCACAAAGTGTGAAGGCAAGAGGGAGAAGGGGACAACAGAGGATGAAATGGTTGGACAGTGTCATCGAAGCTACCAACATGAATCTGACCAAACTCCAAGAGGCAGTGGAAGACAGGAGGGCCTGGCGTGCTCTGGTCCACGAGGTCACGAAGAGTTGGTCACAACTTAACAACTAAACAACAACAAAAGTATAGCGGATAGAGTGACAGACTAGGGCTCTGGAGACCGATTTGAATCCCCGCCGTTCCATGGAAACTCACTCAAGAGAGTGGAACTAGTAAAACTATTCCTTAAGTATCTCACTTACTTTGAAAGCCCTATTAGGTTCTCTATATGCTGGTTCCAACTTGACAGCATATAACAAACTAATTTGGTAAGACACTTTAAAAAATCATACTCTAGATATTAATTAGCTTACAAATGACAGGATGTTTGTGTTATTATCCAGACTGCTTCACGAATGGTCTATTTTACATTCATTTTGTCTTTAATGTAATTGTCACCAATCTTTTTGCATTATATTTCTCTCTGCTTAATTGTCTTCCCTCTATAAGCACATGTATACCTACCTGCCAAATTAGGAAAACATCTCATGCATCTGGATTCTATCCTACCAAATATTATGTCATAATAAATCTGCTTGCTTTCAATATGTCACAAATCTATTAATGTACTTCTGCTCCCATTATGTTTTGATGACTGAGGAACAATGAAGTTTTTCTAGCACTGGCTAGTCTTTAACAATTGTTTTGTAGAGACAAAAATGCAGATGAAATGTGGCCACAACCATATTATGGAATACCTTTTAGAACAATGTCTAGAACCTGACTCATGTAAAGCCAGATTACACATTACATTTACCACCAGAAAAGCAGCCTAGCCCTCTGAGTTCAAAATTAAAAAAAAAAATCCTGTAAAGCTGAAGGAAGTTTTGTCTGCCAAGCCAGCAGCTACCATACACTCTGAATATGAGATCAGAATGCTCCTGAGGAAAAGACTGAGACTTTTAATTCCATTGGTCTGCCTGCATGTCCACACTACCTGGCGAACAATTACGCATGCATGCTGAGTGCTTGCAGCCCTTCTCTCTGTCTTCAGGGAAGACAAAACAAAACAAACAAACAACAACAACAACAACACGCTCCTGAGCAAACAAGTCACCATATGTGGGTGGTAAAGCATCATAAGAAGTTGTCAAGAAAAAGGCAAAAGGTAAAAAGAGCTGTATCTTTACATTCCTTCTCTACAGAGAAAACCAAAGTTAATCTACAAAAACTGACAATTTATTAAACACCCACCCACTGTCTTTCTAATTTAATTGTTAATTCCACTGTCTGTTCCCTGCCATCTTTCACCTTTCCATCACTCTGTATAAAATGCATCATAAATTAAATACTGAGATGGAATAATGAAAACATTCTGAACTCTTCTAAATAGTGTTTTAGTGACACACTTATTTATTACCTCTTTTGTCAAAGTTCTGCATAACAAAGCTTGGCAGACCAAATGTGTCATTTTATGCCATCCATCAACTCCTATCCTCCTGTCACCAAGTCACTCAGTCATCAAATTCATCCCCCACTTTTTTCTTTCTCCAATTAAGATATGAGGCATCAAAGCAAACTAAGAATGGATTTCCTTTTGCAAGGCTAAGCAAATTATTCTCTATTAACTAGTAATGAGAAAGCTTGAAAATAGTGGGAAGTTCAGCTGAGTTTGAAGCGGAGGAGGGTGGGAGAGGGAAGGCAAAGACAAATTACATTTTATGAAGGCTCCTAATTCAGCTCCTCTTGTTAAAAAAGTGTATCTCATAGAAGCAGTATACTTTTCTACCATGCAAGAATGTGGTCCACCACACTCTACCTTTGGAAGAAATCCAGGTAAAGCAAAGCCTTTAAGTGAAAGCCTTGACATTTGGTTTTCTTCTGACAGTTTATCTTACATTTTTTTATTTTTATCCTTTTGCTTTCCCATCCAAGCAGGAAGCTCAAGGAGCATTACATTTGGAAACCTGTTTACTTCGTAAAGGAAAAAATAAAATCACAATGAAATCCCCAATAACCCCTTGAGATCCAAATTGTCCTTCAGAAACACAAATATAATTATGGAACAGCAGCACATCTCAAGGGTCTGATTCAAAACATAATAATCTTTGTTCATGTCAGAAACACCACAGTACAGTTAATTAATATAGCAGATAATTTTCACCCAATAAAATAGGCAACATCAAGAGCATTTGGGACAGCGTGGGAAACTTCTCCCTAAAGTTTCTAGCTGCATTCTGTTCCAGTGACATGCCCACACTCCTGGCAGGAGCAGCAGCTGCCAGCGGGCAGGGTAACTCCTCATTCTAACCTTTCGCTTAGAGGTAGAGCATTAAATCAAAGAGTTTCCTCAGCCAATCCTGGTTACGCTTAGGTAACTAGTATCCTATCTGAATTCTCACAACATACTATGTAATCATACTAAGTTAATAAAAATAGTTCTCAGGGCGTTGCCTTGAGGCTCCGCTGGCTCAGACATCTGCTTGTCGACTCAGTACTTTCTCTAAGGCTAATTGCTTTCCTTTGTTCCATGATCATCCACAGGATAGCTAACACTAAATCTTCCATAGTATAGGTTGAGGAACATGGAGTGCACTGACATAGCTTTGAAGTTGTCTGTTCTTCTGCACACTTGCAAAGAACCACTCGCTTTGGACTTCAGTTCATTTCAGTTTTGCCAACTTTGTCCAAATATGATAAAATGTCACAGTAGATGAAATAACTCAGTATTCTCAAACAAGCTTGAACATACTGTTAAAGATATATTTTAAAAATAATATTAGAGAAACTATATTGCAACCTTCATAAAGAATAAATAATCAACTAGGATTTGGCATTGTCTCCAACTCATCGTTTGCAATCCCCATGAAGCTCAATCAAGAACAAGCCACAGTGGACACTTGCACATAGTGAACATGTATGTATTATACAGATAGAAAAACAGATTCATGAGTTGATTATAATGGAGCCCACAGTTGTAACCTCTGTGCAAAAACTGGGCATTCCAGGAGGTACTTAAAATCTTTCTCTCATATACATGGGTGGGGGGGGGGGCGGGAACAATACCATTCAACCTGAAAGCACAAAGTACTTAAGTTCCTACTCCACTTGGAAGTCTTGTAGACCTTTGCATATTCAATGCAAGACATATTTCTACCTGTGGTTTACTTATGACTGGGCTACCAATCATGGACACAGAGCAAGCAGATTAAACTGAATGCATTTATGGCATCTATGCAGTCTCTTCACACTATACATGCAAAAGATAGCAGGATTTCCAGGAATGGTAGAGACATAGGGGCTGGGCTTCCTTGAATCTTCATGTCATCACCACCCTTTCAGCATTCATTTCAGCTTTCAGGCTAAATGGCTGAATAGGGCTTATGAAATGATGATGATGATGATGCCAGAGCTGATAATAAAGACTTGGAAAAACTAACGAAGTACAGAGACCTGACAATCGAAACATCTCATCTTTGGAAAAAACACACTTCAGTGGTCCCTGTAGTCATTGGGGCATTGGGAACAATATCAAGAAATTTCACACAGTATTATAAGAAGTTGCAGATCTCAGAAATCACGCCATCAGAGCTACAAAAACTGGCACTATTAGGAATAGCATACATACTGCGTCGATATTTAACAGATATTTACAGTAGGTTTTTGGTTAAAACCTGTACCTGTTATATAAGTTCTATATATAGGTCAAAACCTTCCTGATCCAGAAGGCTTTTAATTGAAATAACTGTGGGTCCGAGAACAGCCTGGGTAAGCGGCGCGGGTAGGCTTCAAGCCTTCCCGATCCACCCCCACCCTGTCCCCGATGCCGGTAGCCTCCCCGCGCCGCCTACCCCAGCCGTTCTCGGATGCCTGGAAGTCCGAGAACGGCTGGGGAAAGCGGCACGGGGAGGCTTCAAGCATCGGGGACAGGGTGGGGGTGGATCGGGAAGCTTGAAGCCTACCCGCGCCGCTTACCCAGGCCGTTCTCGGACTTCCAGAAGTCCGAGACTGGCCTGGGTAAGCGGCGCAAGTAGGCTTCAAGCCTTCCCGATCCACCCCCACCCTGTCCCTGCCGCTTAAAGGGTAACCGGCGGTTGGTGGGATCCAAGCCCGGGATGCCTGAAAGGCATCCCAATCCCACCACCCTCCCTCCGCAGCTTGGATCCGAGCCACGGCGGCTACCCCAGCCATGGCCGGACTCTAGGGAGTCCAGCCATGGCTGAGGTAGCCGCCGTGGGTCAGATCCAAGCCGCAGGGGGGAGGGAAAAAACCGGATAATCCGTTCCAATTGGAACGGATTAACCGGTTTTCAATGCATTCCTATGGGAAATGGTGCTTCACATAACGATGTTTTCACATAACGGGTTTTTTTTTCGGAACCAATTAACATCGTTATGCGAGGCACCACTGTACAGTCATTGAGTAGCCAAAGAATCCTAGGAAAAAGCAGGAAATCATGAATATGCAATTTGTTGATCTGCTAATAAGTTTGAAGACATGTAGTAGGCATTTAACTGAAGCAATTTTATGAGTTAAACCCCAGTAATTCACTAAAAGTTTGCTTAAGTTCACTGCACATTCCTACAAAGGAGTTCCGTTTATGTGCTATCAATTTCACATGCTACACAAAAGAGTTTTGAAAAACTGTCCCTTAAGGTAAATAATCTTCACATATTTTCATACTCTATTCCTGTGCAATGCAAATTTATAGGCCTCTATGGTGATATCGCTGGTTTTATGCAGTGGTACAAGAAGAGCACTTACCACTTGCCCGTTCTGAGGATTTTTATGAGCATATGGGGGCCCACGAATGTGATTCCACATTTGGCCTGAAGTCATGGCAAAAACGACACACTGAAAAAGAGAAAAGGCTGATCAGCAAAAGAGGAATATTCAAGAATAAGAATATTCAAGGTTACACTTGCAGGAACTCTTTGCCAATCACTAAGGGAGGTATTTGTTTAAATTCCTCAAGTTAGGATTTTAGCTGTTTACACTGAAAACAGGAAAGAGAAAAAAGAGAGAAAATGGGTCTGCACAAATTAGTTTATAAAATAAAGCTCTTATTCTCATGCTTTATATTCACTGACAATAAAGAACTACAGCTAGAGCTCGCTTGCACTACACACTTTGCTCTTCTTTATTTTATTTAACTTGTATACCATCCTACTTCGTGACACCTGGGCAGTTAACAAAATGAATTTCTTTTGGAAGGGTGCTTTCAGAGAGATTAGGAAGGAACAAAAAGGTTCAGGAGCAAAAGTCTGCCTAACCTTCAGGAAAAGGGCCAATTTCTCATCATTTTGGTGGATGTTCACCATTAAAAAAAGCATCAGAAGATACACCTCATACTTCAATGCAACATTTTTGTCACCAACTCAAGCAACTTGTTCCATTCTTCCATCCATACGTCCTCAAAAAGGAAAAGCAAGTACATCATAAAAGAAGTGTTATCTTCACTGCTAAGCCTTCTAACTCTCACCACAAATGAACAGAATTTGGTACTTCCCCCTACTGATCCAAAGGTATCCCACTAAATAACTCTTTTTCCTTGAAGCAACCTGTCCAGTGTTTACATGCTTTCTTGCTTCAAGAACAAAGATGACAGCTCCCCTCCTTCACCTTAGGTATCAGTGTCTGCAATATGTGCAAAATGTCTCTGTATAAACTGTTATCTTTTCTCATTACGTAACATATGGTAGTTCAATAGCTGGGTATATGGCTGCAGAGACAGAGACTGAGAGTTTGATTCCCCACTGTACCTCCTAGGAGAAGAGTCAATTTCAACACTCTAATTAAGATCCCTTAAACTAATATCATTAGGGAAATGGAAAGGCCAGAAATGACAGTTCATTGTCTATCCTGAAGTTCTGAAGGGACAGTTTTATGTGTTTTTTAAAGTGATGGCTGGCTGGTTAGCTCAGTGAGTTAGCTATCTGGTTGCAGAATCAGAAGTTGGGAATTAGATTCTCCACTACATTCTACGAGTACAGCCAGGCTGTGTAGCCTTGGGCAAACTATACTGTCCCAGAGTAACCCAGAAGAAGGGAACAGTACATCATGATGGACTCTATACATAGAAAACCCTGGAAAGGGTTGCCATAAGTCAGAATCAATTTGACGGCACATAGGTATTCTGTATTAACAAAGCAGACATAACACTGCAAGTCCAGAACTCTGACTGATGAAATAGATGCATAGAAACTATCTTATGCTTCTGATTTTTGACAGACTATGCAACAAGGCAGCACAAATCACATCATAATTTAGCTACACAATTTCTGTATTTTGCATAGGTTGTGCAATTTGTACAAAAAGCATTCTTGCAAAACAAAACTCTAGTTGAAACCTACAGAAAATATTTTGTCCTCTTCCACACTGTGGTGTGAGACAACTGGCATTGGGAAGGGGAAGGGATTTTCACTTCCATACCACTTATACCCATTAAGTACTTTAACATGCTTTTCTCTATGTATGACTTGGGAAACTGCTGTAGGTAGATTGAATTACTGCACCATGAATTAAACCCATGACCATAAACATGGAGCTGTCTCAGTTGAGTGTGGATCTGAAACATTTGGTATATCAGTGGTAAAAACAAGGGTCATCAGCACTGGGGGAAGATAATGAGATGTTTCATTTATTTAAAGTATTTTTATTCAGAAATAATGTTGAGCTTTTCTGCATTGACTTGCTGCCTTCAAGATAAAAAAGTAAAGCAATAACAAAAAACTAAGAAGATTGAAGACTCTAGTTTATCAAGGTTTACACCAGGTAAAATCTTGTAATCTTCAAAGTACCACAAAAACCTGTAAAATCTTGTAATCTTCAAAGTACCACAAAAACCATGTCTACTGGACGGTAGAATGCTCACACAACCATCCTCAACTGGGGCTGTGTGAAAAGGTTTGATGCTGCAGTCTCTGCCTTGAAGTATTGTTTTCTGGGTCTTGATATAGGCACCTGAAATATGCTGATAGATGGGATGAGTGCTGATTTTTAACAAATGGCTTCAGAACATATGAATGATTGTGCTTTAACTTAGAGCTTAGCAAACCTAAACTTACATACAGATGATAGATCCAGGCTCAGAATGGAGCTTCTGGTAGTTTTAATTTAGAAGTTTTAGCTTTTCAGACTACAGACAGTTAAAGTGCAAGTTGCCCACTGAATGACATGAATCAAGAACAGAGATTTTTTGACCACCACAAACCTATTGCAGAAGAGTCTGAACTATTTCACAAACTGGTCAGATCCTTCTCTCTGCCTTAATGAATTATCTACTAATGAGCAAGAAGCTACCACATAATTAATGTGGAAGCTAATAGACAACTTTAATAGTCCATTTGAATCCACATGTTACCTGTAAGCAAAATGAGTTTATGCCATGATATGAATTCTCTGTATCTACTGTATGTCTGGATGGAGCAATAGTACATGCTGAAACTAAAAAAAATTGGGCTCATAGAGAAAATTGTTTCTTTATTTCAGTGTCTTGAGGGTTGCTTTTGTTTTCACATTGCTGCAAAACACAGCTTATTTCATTATACCTTTCATATTTTTCCTAAAGTATTCTGTTCCACCTATCCAAACATGTTATCCTTGAGTTGTCTTGAAACATATGCAGCTGACAACAGAACCTGAAATTTTTTATGTACAAATAAAATTACTTATAATTAGTTCCTTTCCTCCGTAACTACTTGTACTACTACTATCGACTGAAATTTAATTAAGCATAATTCCAACTCCTTCTCCGGTATAACCATAACTGTTCAACTGCATTTATTAGGTTATGTGGTGTGACCTCAATAAAATATAGAACGGGAATATTATATAATTTAAGTAGTTGCTTGTACTGTATGTATCTTGTGTTGCTGATTTTTGCTTTTATAGGAGAGTACAGTCTTTTGCACCAAGAGCTGTTCATATTCAGATGTGTTTTTTAAGTTACTAAAAGGCAACTAGCAACATTTTTGGACTTTAGATTTGTATTTAACTTTTTTTAAAAGTAAGGTTCCTAGATATGCTCATAACTCCACATAAAACACATATAATAATTGAATATTATCCACTACTTTAAAACAGAAATAAATAATTTTGTCTCTTCTGTTTTAAAATATATAGGCTCCCCCTTCATTTTAGTTGTTTCAGCTACCTTGCCATGATAAAATTTAATGCAGGATGTTTTTTTAAACCCTCAAATCTTTTGAATCCCATTAGACAAGTGTTCACTGTGATGCTGCTATTCAATTTATGATTTGCCACTAATATCTCTCCATATGCTCAAATCATTTTACGGATATTTTATCATCCCTAATATTTTATTCCACTCTTCCTCTATAGAATGCAATGTGTGTAAGGCTGTCCAATTTTATTTCAGCGGGATGAAGGCAGACCAGATAAGGCGCCTTTAGGTAACTAGCTAACCTATCTCTAGGCAAAATTGAAAGACTGATGGGAGGACAAAAGTTAAGCTCTTCTTTACCTAAGAATCTTGCTTCATATCACAAAACCTTACTATATTGAGTTGTGTAATTTTAATGGGCGAAAGTACAAAACAGATTCCTTTATAAGGTGGCAATGTTTCTTTCACTGTGAGTTAGTTGAACTTGGAAAGAGAAATTTTAATTGGTGGTTAAAGCATGAAATATTAGATTTGATGGTCAAAATCTTGCTTGTTATACCTGCAAGTATAACTTCCAAGTGTAGCAACAATGGCATAACTTTTGGAGGCGAATTTCCTTAAATAAAAATATCACTATAGATATAATCAGTTGCTAAATGTGGCATAGATAGTGCCTACAGAGATTTCTTAACTTGAGTACACTGTTTGCATTAAACTGGCACAAAATCCCAACCATATTTTAGCTAATGTTTTAGGAGCAAAATCAGCACTCTTATGAAGTAAAATTGCAACTGGTTCTCACACACCCTGACCCCTGTTTTACCTTTGCTGGGAACAGTCAACCAGCCAGACCAGTTAGATTACCTGAAGTGAAATCATTCCAAATCAACAATTGCTCCCCAGTGACTTTGTTTGTGCATCTCAACTAGTAGGATCTGCCTCTGACTGTGAAGTTACCTTCAGAGTAGTTGAGGAAAAGCATCTGAGGATGGATACTCATCTGTCTGCATCGAGTGTGGGTCTGAGGCACAACTGAACAATAACTGAGATGGGTCAGATAGAACGGTAGAGTAATTTTTATGTTGGGTACTACATTTGACAAGGGGCAGGTAGGCCAGGTTTTCCACATTGTCTATGTATGATATAATTATTAATATAATAATTTTAGAACTGCAGGGCTGGAAGGGACCCTACAGATCACTGAGTCCCTGCCAAGGAGGCACAGTAGGGAATCAAACACCCAAACTCTGGCTCTGCAGCCAGATAACAAAATCACTGAGCTATCCAGCAGTTCCGTACACCATATCATGTCTTTCAAAAAATTGAGCTTCCTTTGCCTACTTCTCAATATCTTGCCTTTTCACACACAAGCAGATATGCCTCTGAATATGTTAGAAGGGTTCATCGTGTACAATTTGGCTACTTCCCAAGAGAAAGGGATATATTATTAGGGTCAGATTAACACCTGTTAACATCTTCGAAGCTGTGCAGCTGAGAGCAAACTTGCTCAGTCAGGCTCCCCAGAGTACCACTCAAAAGACGCTCTCTTCTTACTTCAAGAAAAACCCAGGAGGCAAAGTTCTTCCAGAAGAGATTCTCCAGAGAGTGGAAAATCAGCAAAAGTGGTAACAAGAGGTACCACTATCAATGTCACCTCAAAACTCCTTCTAGCATATTACCATAGAAACATGGAGTTGAGAGAATAGATTTTGATGCATTGAAAAAAAGAGACCAGGATTTCATGGCTGTAGTTCAGTGGCAGAGAACAAGCAGATCATAAGCTTTGCAGAACAATGCACATTCAATCCCTAGCATCTCTATGAAGTCTAAGGAAAGACTCATGTGTGAACACCTGGACAACAAAGACCGGTCTCTATAGACTACAGGCTGACAACAAATATCTTATGGGGTGTACACAGTGCGTGGACCATTTCTGAAATCCCTCCAGCCCACCAACCTCATTTTTCTAGGGGGGGAGAAATACCAGAATGCTTTCTAGAAGGAATTATGGGCATGTTTTGAAGGCCCTGGGCACTGTTCCTCTTTAAAAAAATAAATAAAGACATCACAGAGTACAAAGGGGCTTTTGACATTTTTTTTTTAATAAATCATTTTTTGGTTAAAACAACCCATTGTAGCAATCTTAGTAGTACATAATCACTGCATTAAAATGGTAAAAAAGGATGTAGATTAGCCTCTTTAGATCTGCTCCTTATGGGTGTGGCCCTGAGGCTGTTTGAAAGTCTGAAAATTGCTCTATGTTCTGCTGAGATTGCCCGCACTTGCTATAGACAACACTGTTCTGATGGGTCAGTATCAGCTTTCTGAAAACTGTTTTCAGTTCCCAAGAGGGCTTTGGGTTTTATTTTTCATTACATCAAATCCCCTCTCCATCTCATTACTCAGAACACACAAGAAAAGAATTTTGAGATTTTTGTGTTGATTTAGAAACAATTGAGAAACATGTTCAAGCGGCACTTCATGCTCAAAATAAAATATCAAAGAATGTATCAAGGTAGAATAAGAATGGACTTAAGAAAGTCTTTCTACATCTAAACTGGTCACATAAATTGTGTTTCCAGCCAAATATATGGGGCAAATTAGATACAAAGGTACCATGATTCACATAATGAGAGTCACACCAAATTTTGTTATTCATGCTTCTTTGTTCTTTGTTTCCTTCCTGCTCCTTAAAAAAAAGAATTTTTTTTTGTATAATCCACTTTTCTGCAGGAGGGGCATCAGCAAATTGTCCAGGAAAGCAGCTTTTCTGGTTGGGAAGCTGTTTCAGCTTGCTTGCTCTGTCTATACTTTTATTCCCTAATTCTGTGCTTCATACAAAATCAGCCGCTATTTCAACTGGTATATGGATCTGCTAGCATTTTGTCTACCTTACTGCTCAAATCAAGGGAACAAAAAATGGAAAGGGAGCAGCAAGAACTTTTGGAACAACTTTCCATATGAAATAACACCATATCTTGGAGAGCAGCTTCCTTAACATGAATACTGAGAAACTCAATTTTATTTATTTATTTAATTTATACCCCACCCTTCTAGACCGAAGTCTACTCTGGGCGGCTAACAACAATAGATATAATAAAAACATGTAATAGAATAAAAAACAGTAGTAATATGGTTCAAGATGGGGAAAAAGTCAATCAATCACAGCAGCTTTGCATTTATGTAAAATTATGTTAAAAACTTGGCTTTTCAAACAGGCCTTCCCTCCAGCCAATTAATTGATCTTTATTTTTCTTCCTTGCGTCATGCCATCTTGGTAATATGTTGTTTGGAATTAATTGCTATAACTGTATCTTTGATTATTTTTATACATGTTATATTGCTGTGTTTTTATCCATGTAAGCCGCCCCGGGTAGACATTGTCTTGGGGTGTGTGTGTAAAAATCTAATAAATAAATAAAATAAATGTAGTCTATACTCTGAATTTGGTTAGTATCAACCTAGCTACCTATCCAAAATGTTTTGTTGCTATAGATGTGAATTTTTTTTTACCTGTTTCATTCTTGTAGGCTAAATTTCCAACAATTTAAAAAAGTCTGCTCCTAGATGGACAAGATTACGGTACGTTTTAAGAAGCTTTCATGTCTTCACACTTTTGCAAAAAAAGTGTTCTAAAACTTGTACTTCATGCAAACATCTTTGAATTTTGAACATAAATAATTGTCTTTTCTGTAAAAGAAATATTCTTTACAGCATAGAGGATTTTTGTGCAAAAAAGGAGGGGAATTCTGTTGCTGTCAGTAAAAAGTGCTCATCTTTTCACTCTTGAGGAGGAGGGAAAATCTCACAGCCATTGCTTTTCCCCCCAAAAAAGATGTCTCAACCTGTCAAAACATACTTATTCACTGCAAGTATCTGTTACATCCTTATTTGCTGCTTAAAGAAACACCGTATTGGCCAACATTTGATGGGACCTGGCAGCAAAAGTATACTACATTCAGTATGCTAAGGAACATTCTTTTTATTATAACTGAAGGTGGCAATCTGTGTGTTCTGGGCCCTAACTGTGTTCAAACAGTTACCCAGCTATTCCTGTGCAAAGCTTCAGCACTCAGCATACCTGCAAAGATCTTTATAATCAATCAAACAAATCACCATTCTCAGAAAATGGGGTTGCTTTTAAAAGGGGTAATCTATAACCTTGGTGGAACTCATGGTCAGAGCCTGAAGATAAATGAGGTTACAGTACTTGCTAGTAAATTAATAGTATAATAATCAAGAGCCCTTGTTTCTATAAAAGTTATGGGAAAAACATTTCTATGATTAAGCATAAGTATCCTCAAGCTAATTTTCCATGGTGTCAAAGTATAGCACAGTAACATACATACAGCTCACTATGTACACCCTACATCTTTGCAAAAGAGCCGTATGTTGCTACCTTCACTAGGTATAGGTGCATACATTAAGGATGTAATGAATATTAAAATGATTTTGATGAAAAATTATGCTTCAACACATCAAGACATCTAACTGAAAAAAACTGTCAACTCCTATAGAAATTTTGCTGCTGTATTGAGTGTGAGAAGACCCATAGGTTTTGTTTTTTTTTTTTTTTTTTTTGCAACAGCAGCATTTACCAAAGGAAGGGAAAAAGAAGGAAAGGAGGAGTCAGGAATATTCTATGTATTCCATAGAATCATAGAATAATGAAGTTGGAAGGGCCCTATAAGGCAATCGAGTCCAACCCCCTGCTCAGTGCACAAAGACCTTGAATTTCATTTTAAAAAATGTGTACTATGAGAAAAATATACTGGTCTTGTACACAATACAAGGCTTTTAATATAAAATGTGAATTCTCCATGAATTCTTTTTTGAAGTAAGTCCCAAGATACAAAAAAATGAATAAAAACTGTCCCAATCATTCTCAGTGGGGAAAAACCATTCAGTAACAATAACCTGCAGCAGAGTATGAGTGGGAAGGTAGGCAGAAAGAACTAAAAAGAATATTAAAATATACAGAGAAAACTCAAGACATACTTTTAAAAGTAACCATAATTGTCAAGTACCTCCATGAGGGGGAACAGAGATGATTCTGTATGAGTAAGAAAAAGACTGCGTTCTTCAAAGAACCTCCAGGAATAGCCCCTGTATTACTATACAATAATGTGCCAGTGTTGTCAGCAGAAAAAAAAAGGATGCTAAGCTTTATGTAGCAAAGGGCAGCCTGAATGTTGACAACACCAACAGCAGAAGTGAATGGTCTACAAAACTGGTCCCCAACCTTTTTAATGCCAGGGAATGGTTTCGTTGAAGACCATTCTCCCAAGGACTAGGTGGTGGTGGCAGTGTGTGTCCGTGTGTGTGTCCGTGTGTGTGTCCGTGTCCGTGTCCATGTGTGTGTGTGTGTGTGTGTGCGCGCGCGCGCATGCGTGTGTGCAGAGATGGTGGCGGGGGAAGTGCATACCTGCAGGCAGGCATCAGTACGTGCGGGAGGGTGTGCATGCGGAGGAGGTGGAGTGCATTCCTTCGGCCCTCAAAGATCTGTCTCGGTGGCCCAGTTGTTCAAAGGCCATGGACCGGTCCTGGGTTTGGGGACACCTGGTCTACAGAATATCATCTTGTGCTCACTACCATTCACAAAGTGACACCAAGCAAGAGAAAATCCAAGAAGCTAACTTCTTTTTTCATCAGTTTACCGCTTCTCACACAAACAAAAAGTAATTGTCAGTGCTGTTTTTCAAGAAGTGTGGAACGGTAATAAGCACAAGCGGGTATCCTGTAGACCAGCCATTCTCAGCCTTTTTTGGCCATGGCTATAAACACAATATGAAAGAAATACAGGCCAAATCAGGACTGTATATGTTGCATAACAAACCTTACAAACTGATGTGTGAAGAACTGTTTCCAGTCTGTGACTCCTTCAAATGTGCCAGGAGCCTCCAGGGGCTGCTATAGACCACCTTGACTGCCGGTATTGGTGTTCTCAACATTCAGGCTGCCTGTTGCTATGCAAAGGCCTTTTCTGAGGATCAATATTTCAGCCCCTGAAGTCTGTATTCTTTCCCAATTAAAAAAGCAAGTGGGGATCAATCATACTGCTTCAAGATAAGCAAGATTGGTATTTTCAATCTGTTTTAAATCTGGGGACATTAAGGGTAAAGTGTTTCTCCATGGAGGGCAGGTTTAAAACAGTTTTACTTTTGTAAAAAATCATAACTTCAAAACCTTTTGCTCAAACTTCCCCATGTTTGGCATTGACCAAGAGCAAACTATCTGTTACAACTGATAATTTGGTGATAATCTAAAATCCAGTTTCAAAACCATAATGTTTTGTTTAGGCTGCTCGTTTTTAGAATTGCCTTGAAGAATGTTGATTTTCTCTGCTGTGATTTTTTTTAAAGATGCCAAGATATCACTGCCACCACATCTCGTCACTGAAAACACTGTTGGGGTTGCTTACATTGGGAAATCCGCTTAAATAGATAATCTGTCAAAATGTCCAGCTGAACCTCCTAACTGAAGGAAAGCTATACAGTGGGGTCTCGACTTACAAATGGTTCGACATACGAACGTTTCGACTTACGAACTGCTCTCATAGGAATATATGGACTCGACTTATGAACTTAGATTCGAGTTACGAACTCTTCCCCCCCCCCTTTTTTTTAAAGCTAAGTCATTTTAGGTTAAAAGGAAAAAAGAAAAATATCCCCCTCTAGTGGCAGAAGGCGGAATAGCAGCTTCCCATTAGTTTCTATGGACGAAAAGAGCAGATACGGATTAAATGGTTTTCAATGCATTCCTATGGGAAATGCAGATTCGACTTAAGAACTTTTCGACCTGAGAACTGCCTTCCAATACGGATTAAGTTCGTAAGTCGAGACCCCACTGTAAACAGTTTGGGCTTTACTGGCACAGAGAGTTTCATGCCACCTGGAGAAGATGAACAATATAAATCTGGGGTTCATATGTCAGATAGAGAGATATGGATGGGGCATGTCTTGGACAGACAGACAGACAGAAAGAAAGAAGGAAAAGAAAGAACGAACGAACGAATGAACAAAAAGACCTTCTTATGATGAGCTTTGCCAGCTATAATTACTGTTGCACAAAAAGAACAATGGTTGGAAGACTTTAATGTAAATGATGGAAGATAATGGCAATAATTTTATTAACACTGTTCATCAGCTCTGGAGTTGTACACCAAATTCTACTGTATTCAGAGATTACAAAGGATGGCTGGTCAAGTGAATTTTTAATCCACCATTAAAATCAGGGCAATTCCAGTGGGTTCAGGGGTCAATTTTCTCCCTATAGGAGAGTCACAAAGACCACCAAAATGAAGCAAAACAAAATAAAGTATGGAAGTGGCCCAAAGTCTATTTCCCATTTTGAAAAATGGGCATTTATTTACTTCCTGGTATTATACTCTCCAAAGGGCCTCATGTCTTATTTCAAAGGTGAATTACTGCTCCTGAAGGCTTTCAGAGCAATTTACTTTCTTCTTTGCTGCTGAAAACCATGTTTCGGCAGGATATGGGGGACTCTAACAGGGCTGGGGCATGCAAAAATAGCCTTAGAAGCCATGGTGGTGGGGGTGGGGGATATCATCCAGCTTTGATTTACGTCTTCAATTATTTCATCCTCAGGGCTGCAAAAAACTTTTGGGGGCAAAAAACCCAAGGCAGGAGTAAAAATAATAGAATGAAAACAACTACTAAGCAACCCAAATTCATTATAAGAACCACGAGTGGTGAAAATTACATCAAGATTTCAAAAGCAGAGTTAAGTAGCTGAAATACTAGTCTCATGGGAGTCATGCTATGTACCTGGAACCACCTTTCACTTGATACTGTTAAACATTTACAACTTCTACAAAAAAATTCCATGGCAATTTTATTTGGTGCAATTAGTCACATGACTTGCGATATTTTTCCATGAGAACTTTTAAGGAGCCCAGCTCTGTCTTGCAAATTCCAGCAGCTTATAATGTAGCCATACAAATTCTGACAAAATTTTAATATGACTGTTTTATTTGCAGAAACATTGGCCTTCCAGTTCAAAGCAATAGGCAGCTGGAAGTTGGAACCTTTATGCCTCTAAACTTAAAAAAAAAGAGTGTCAATTTAACCAATTTCTATTAACAACATTGGAACGAATTACAAGTAGCCAGGGTATTGGCAACCTCTTAATTGCATGGCCTTACCAACTAGCAGTGTTTACCACCCTAGAGGTTTAGCCCAGCTGTTCTTGCAATGATTTCATAATCAATGTTGTCTCTCTCCAACCTATTTATTAATGCAATTCTTTCTCATTAACAGTAAAAATGGGACTTCAGGCTTTGTTATACAAACAAATAAATTATTGAACTTTGAAACATTTTTAAGCATCAGCATACCAGTGCTGCCATTGCCCAGCCAGTCTTATTGTAGATGAATTCCAAGTTATTTCGCCGTAAGTACAGCAAGCCACCAACCAGTGACACCAGGAGGGCCAGTGCAATAGTACCAGAATAATTTGGTGGCCTGAACACTCTAATCTGTAGAGGGGAGAAAAGGCATAGCAAGTATTACGTATTCCACTTTCTGGTGCAACACTATACATATATAGACATTTCAAACATTAAGCAAAAGTTGTTCACAATGAAACTTGTATCTGTGGAAACTAGTCCAGTAGAATGGCATTATTCTAAAATGCTTACTTTTAAAAAAATTGGGGGAACATCAAACCAATGCCTGAATGAGTAGACTTTTTGAAGAGAGTGGTCTTGAATAGACCCCCTTCCTGATTAACACAATGGCAAGACTTCAGCTACAGCATCTGGCAGCATGCATCCTATAGGTCAGTGGTCCCCAACCTTGGGCCTCCAGATGTTCTTGGACTTTAACTCCCAGAAATCCTGGCCAGCAGAGGTGGTGGTGAAGGCTTCTGAGAGTTGTAGTCCAAGAACCTCTGGAGGCCCAAGGTTGGGGACCACTGCTATAGGCCCCATGCAGCTCTGAGGGCCAAATGAGGGCCTCAGCTCCCAAATATATGTTTTTTTAAAACAGAACTTGAAATTCTCCTTAAAACCTCTAGAGGGAGTGGCAATGTTACCATGAGGGTCTTGCAGCACTCCTGGGACTCTATAATCCCCATTTTGAAAAATGGACATTTTTGGCTATGAGGAAAGTGAAAGGAGACTATTTCAAGAAACTCTTACATTTTTGTAAAAAAAATATTGACACTGGCATGGGCATTGTGCCCCATAAGGTGCAGAGTATGTGTAGCCCTGGGACCTGTAGGGGCTGCTCAGTTGGAGCTAAAAAGCTGGTCAGGCTAACTTGTGTCACTGTACTTCAGAGAACAAACCAATAAGGAGGCATAAAAACCACATATAAAATTTTAATATTCTAGCAATAGACCCACTAGACTGAGCTATCCACACATACATGCATCTAAAAGTAGTTTAGATATATAAAGAGGATAAAAACATTTCCCCTAACCTTAAAAAGAAAAATAAAACATTACAAATGCACACTTTTACAACAGATAAAAAAAAATCCAATTATCCTCTCAATTATCTCACCTCTCCCAAGTAGCAGAGAAAAACAGTACAGTGGTGCCTCCACTTACGAACGTCCCTACTCATGACCATTTCGAGTTATGACCAGCGGCGGCCGCAAAATTTGGCTTCAACTTGCAACCGGAGCTTCCACTTACAAACACAAAAAGGCAGGGGGGAAGCGGGGAATTCAAATTCTTAACTGTAGGTGGCGATGAAGCTGCTTCTTTGTAGCTCTTTTGCCCAGCAATCAGAGTGTGTGTGTAATCGTGGGACGCTTGGGACTGCCTCCTTCTGCTTCTGAGTGTGTGCATGTATTTGCAGGAGACTTTGGGCTGCCTTGTAAGGTAAGGTGCTGTTTCCAGCTTTTAAAAAACTGTTCTGGGTGTTTTTGCAGCGTGGTTTTGAGCTGGGGGGGTTATGTTTCTGTGCTGTGATGGGTCTTCCGGGTTTGTTTGTTTGTTTGGCTTCCCCCCATTTCCTATGGGTCTTGCGGGGTTTAGTTACTTTTTGGATTTTTCCCCATATCTGATGGGTCTTGGGGGGTCTGGCTACTTTTCAGGGTTTTTTCCCCATTTCTGATGGGTCCTGCATGTTTTCCTTGCTTTTTCCTGTTTTCTTTGTATTTCCAACCTGCCCCTTTTGTTCTCTGTGCATTTCCAATCTGCTCAATTTGTTTTCTGTGCATTTCCAATGGGTCTTGCATGCTTGATTGCTTTTTTTCCCACCCACCTCCGTCCAGAAGGGATTAATTGCGTTTTCAATGAGTCTTGCAGTAATTTTTTTTTTGGTGATTTTTTCCCTTCGGCTGGAACAGATTAATTGCATTTCAATGCATTCCTATGGGAATTGGTGTTTCAACTTACAACCATTTTGAGTTACCTCCATCTTCTGGAATGGATTATGGTCGTAAGTCGAGGCACCACTGTACATGAAAATGTGAACTATAAGGATTTTTCCAGCCATCCTAGTTTTGAGACCTGGGGGTCACTGCACTGAATTCACTCAGCTTCTGTGAAGTGGTGTGACATAGTGGAAACCTCTCTCCACTCTGCCCACACTGAAACAAGCTATATAGATTTGCCTATGCACAAGATGGGAACATATCCACTGTGACAACCCCAGACCTACTGGGATATGCCACAGTTTCACTAAGCTGTCACCAACCATTCCCTATAAGAAGTCACACAGACCAGGGATGGATTTTTAACAAATAAAAGAACAAGGTTTATTTAAACAACACACAGGGAAAATAAAATGATCAAGTGAATAAAATACAGTAACGTGGCTTAGTCTCAATCATACATACACCAGTTTGGTTCACACAGAACACCTTTAAATAAAGCACAGACCCTGAACCTATCAGTTCTGGCTACCCATACAGACACCTGAACCTATCAGGTTGGTACTGACTGACACACAGTAGTACCCTGTCTGACACACAGACTCCCACACCAGCTTCTTCTCTCAGCTCTCCAACTCCTAAACTTCTCCACACAGGATCCCCATATATATACAGTACAGCCCCTCCTCCTGATGTCCCGCCTTCCACTCCCCATAGGATGGAACTTTCCCTCCAAACCCATGACAGACAGGTAACATCAGTGCTGTATGTAACATCCACAATTAGCAAGAAGGCTACATGTATGGAACATCACTAATTCTAGTGCTGTGTTAACTATTTCTTCCGTGAGAATTTTGACTATTCACATTCAACTTGATGAAAAAGTAGTACCTTAAGAATTTCATTTCAAGGGAGGAAAATCTTTACGAAGATGTTCATGGGTGAGTTTAGAACTCTTTTGTTTACTTTACATATGAAATGCGTGAAGACTGTGTGAGCATGTCTTGTCTTTTACTACATTGTCCTCTCTGTGATAGACAGCAGGGTCATCTCCCTGCTACTTTCAACAATTCAACTGAAACACAGAGGTAACCAGAACAGATTGTAAGATACCTCTTTCAACAGAGCTTTTTTAGATCAGTAACTGTGGGTAGCCAGTGAAACTGCAGAACAATAAAGAAATGTGTAATAGAAAGTGGGGGGGGGGGGAATACTCTGTAGTGAGAAGAAGCAAAGGGATGACTAGGCTGCCTAGAACAATACTGCTAGTCTAACACGCAGCAGTGCACATGCACATATACACACACACATACAAATAAAAAATACTGATGAAAAGGCAGGGAGGGAACAAACAGTATAGTGTCCACTGCTAATGCTGAGCTCCACTTCTAAGAAACTATTTTATTTATTTTTTATTTATTTTATTTATTTGATTTATACCCCACCCATCTGGCCTAAAAGGCCACTCTAGGCGGCTTCCAGTGAACTACTGGATAATCTCTCCTTCCATGGAGGAATTCAGTGAAATCCTTCCCTCCAATTTATCTGCATATAAATAACATGAAGAGTTTGGAAACAACTTGTGCAAAGTTATAACTAATATACTGGGGATAGGGGAACTAGCCACCCAGAGTGGTCAATTGATCAGATGGGCGGGATATAAATACAATCAATCAATCAATCAATCAATCAATCAATCAATCAATCAATCAATCAATTGCAATCATGAAGGAGGGGATGGCAAAAACAAGGAGTGGGGGACAACACAAATTTGCAGCAGTTGCCAGATAATAGGAAGACTGTGCCCCAAATAAATTACTATCTTTTATGCAGGGTAACCATAACCATTGACAACACAAAATGTTTTGCAATCCTTGCACTCTTGGTAGAGTACCCTCCATGTAATCAGTCTCTCTCTCTCTCACGCACAGACACATGCACAAACCTTTTTCAACACATTATAGTAGAATGCAGCTTATTCTCCTAAGAAATGTCTACTACAAAGTCAGAATTAAAAGGATAGGTACACTATAGTGGTTATTTGCATACGGCTCTTCGGTTAATATCATGCCAAAGGTTTGTACTGCTGTTATGTGGATACCTTCATTATATATGTCACTACATGACAATAATTTTATTCCTTGTGTCAGGGATCTCTTGTTTTGGTTTAGTTTTGGTTTGTGAAAAAGACAGAATTTTTTGTACATATAAATAACAGGACCTGGTAAAACGGCAGCTAGTCTAAAACTTGAGAAAAGTTGAATAAAACTCCACTTAAAAGTCTTTCTACCTTGCAAAATGAAAGGAAACGGTATGAGAGCACAGAAGCTCTTGTGTGAGCCTCACTTTTTTGTAAGAAGTCTGTAAAAAGGAACTTTCTGATGATTTCCCCCCCTCTGGCATAAGAGCACAGGTGTCACTTGAGATGTGAACCCAACATCTTCTACTCCAAACATTCACACCCACCCACTGATCTAAAAAATTGTAACTACAGTGGTGCCTTGACTTATGAACTTAATCTGTCCCAGAAGATGTTTGTAAATCAAAACATTCATAAGTCAAAGCACCATTTCCCATTGAAATGCATGGGAACGGGATTAATTGGTTGCAGCATTTCAAAAATATACCACAATAAAAATAAACAGAGCTAGTTCCGGCTCGCCTCCCGCTCGTTCCTTGCCGCCCTCCATGGACCGATGCTGCCGCTGGTGCCCATGCTGCTCGCTTCCAAGCTGGGCTCTGCCTTCTACAGCCCGGCTGGTAAGCGAGCAGTGTGGATGGACCCAGCGCCGGGAGCCAGAGCCCGGCCAGGAGGCAAGGATCCATCCCAAGCAGGCTCTGGCTCCTAGCATTGGGTCCGTCTGTGCTGATCGCTTCCCCACTGAGCTCTGCTCAGCTGGGTGGCCATTTGAATTTCCCACCATTGGCCCACGGAGGGCGGCGAGAAGCACCAAGGACCCCGGCGAGCAGCTGCTGGTGCTGGTTCCGGAGCTGGAGCCGGCGTCAGGCACCAGCAGCAGCAGCAGTCCATGGAGAGTGGCAAGGAGCACGCGGGAGGTGAGTCAGGAGGCGAGCAGCCAATGCACCCCAGTCAGGCTCAAGCCTCCCAACACTGGGCCACCCCTGCTGCTGCTGTTGCATCCCTTTCTGGAACCGTTGGGGTGAAAGAGCTACAAAGAAGCAGCCTCTTCGCCACCAAAGGTTAGTACATTTAAATTCCCGCCCTTTCCCCCTGCCTTTCGTTCTTTCGTAAGTCAACGATCCGTTCGCAAGTCAAAGCAAAATTTTGTGAATGGAGCTGAGTTTATAACTCAAAATGTTCGTAGGTCAAGGAGTTTTTAAGTCAAGGCACCACTGTACTGGAGTTGTTTTCTTAGCATTCTCCCTTAGCATTCTGAACTGTATTATTAATTGTAAAGGGAGTTCTACTCTTGAAGAAACAATGTCACACAGTGTTCTTGCTTGTTTCATCTGTACATACTTAAACAAAGTTCTTCAGCATATTTACCAACCAATTCTAGATCTACCGCATTGTGAAAAACCTTCCAACATGTGGAGTTATTACTTGCAATATGCAATATTTCAAGTACATGCTCATATTAATCAACTAATTGGTACACCATCATTCTTGGGTTCTGCTAGGAGACAGCCAGATTAATATTTTAGCTACTGAGGCAAGATTGAAATACATTCTTTAAAAAAAATTCAAAGTTACTACAGAGTGACAGAGTAGCAATGATGGTACTTTTATTATTTTAATACATTTTGTCAAGTACTCTTACAGGAAAAAGTCATTTGAAAGTGTGTGTGTGGTAATCCCAGTTCCTAGGGTCAATTTGTCACAGAACACAGAGATAAGTGTGAATCAGTCTCTTAACTTTTGTCAAGTGACTTACATGAACATCAGTTCTGTCAGCTATCCACTTAGCTAACTGTTCTGCCGCGAATCCAATTCTCTGCAGGTCAAACGTGTCAGCTCTCTTGGGCTTACCTTTCGGAGGGAAATGCATGAACGTCGGAGCAGAGTTCATATTGAGCTACAATAGACAACCAAGATGCCGTCAAATATTAAATAAACACATATGTTCTTTGCCTTTCTCTGTCTTTTAAGTAACATTTATCTAAAACCTAACTAGGTATGTAAAACTTAACTACTAACCTTTCCTCGCTAACCTACTTCACAAAACCAGTGCAGTGCAAGAATTCGTCAGGCAATATGTGTGAAACACAGAGCATACTCAAAAGCACTGACATAAATGCTAATTGTTATACTTATTTTCCACTAATTAAATGCAATATTTTGCTTTGTCATATCATATCTAGAGTCAGGAAAAGTTTTCTGCTTTTGTTTTATTTTTGTTGTCTCAGCTCTGATATGGATAAATTAGAATACAGTGAAAGGTGTGTGTATGGTGGGATGCAGTTAACAATAAAAAAATAAAATTTGCTGATATTTGGTATACATATCCAGAGCAACCTCCTGTACCAAGACTGTAGGTTCATTACACAGCTAAATTATGTTACATCAATACAGTATTTAAATGTTGCAAATTCAAATTATGTACAATAATCAAGCTGGATGTTAAATAATTGGATTTATTCCAAATACAGTATTCCATAAATAATTGGATTATTCCAAGTACTACCTCCACTGACTTTTGTTGGCAGTTCAATATGATGTGAAACAGCAAATTGTGGGGGAAAATGAATTAAATTTTTTTGTGTGCCAATCATAATGTTTCAAAAGACAGTACACAGCCTTGTTAAACTAGACCACATGTTGATTTGTGATCCAAGAAAAGGTGGCTATGGACAGAGAGCTCATTAGAAGCAAATCTTGTTCTCGTCCTTGCTTTTCGTCTTAAAAAAATCATCAATATAAATTAGTTATATTTATGTATGTTTACATCTATCAAACATCTATCAGTGGTAACAAAGGATAACACTACATGAAGCAGCAGCTATGGCATGGCCACTAAACACAGCTCTCCTGTGTCCTTTCTTTCTCCTCATAACACAGAGTATTGCTTTTATCTGTGATGTGATGTCACCACACTAAACATTTTGCCCTCCAACAGAAGCCAATGAGCAGAATGGGGAGACACATGCAGTGAAGTCAAATCACAGATCACTGATACAGATAACAGAGATAAGGAAAGAACATGACACTGAAAGCGGGTTTCAGACACCTAGCCTATGCCTGTTAACAATCTACAGTTTCGCCCGAACTGTTGTATACTGCACAGCATTTGTTCCGTGCTATTCTAATCAAATCATTCCCTGAGCTTAGAAAAATAACTTTTTGCTCTGATAGTCTGTCATATATTCCTCTCCCTTTATATACTGAGGGGGACAACTCTGAAGAGAAAGCTTGTTATTCATTACATGGAATACTAAAATACTGTATAAAGGTTATTCATGATAATGTAAGCCATGAATTAGATATTTGTATGAACACAGTCAGTGTCAAGCAAAATGTTAGGTATCATTCCTTCTGGTATCAGCTGTTGTAGCATGATGAGATTTTTCACCTCAGTAACCACAACAAACAAAACAAAGTGGCCAGGATCCTGTTCTACAGTTGGATTGACATCACCAGCAGACTACCATGAATTATCCTGCTTTGATTTGTTTTGTGTACATCTTTGTCTGACTATGCACTGTGCATAGTGAAACCTGAAACTGAAGCAGGAACTCCTTAATCAACAGCAATTTTTTTGTTTCCAATAACATCACATGTATTGTGCAGGCAGAGCTATGGGACAGGATACCTGCTGCTCCCTGTCCATCATCTAAGCTTGTACAGTTACTTTAGAAAAACAAATCTAAGTAAATAACAGAGTACTTCTAAAATGTTGGCAATGAAGTGTAGGAATATATTTCTTTAAAAAGAATTGCAGAGAAGGGAGTTATCATTTAG
Source organism: Pogona vitticeps (assembly GCF_051106095.1). Classification (NCBI taxonomy): domain Eukaryota; kingdom Metazoa; phylum Chordata; class Lepidosauria; order Squamata; family Agamidae; genus Pogona; species Pogona vitticeps. The sequence continues at coordinate 66,402,829 of NC_135787.1, forward strand.
CAATTCACACTCTTACCTGCTGAAAAACATCAGCACCTTCATCATAATCAACTATAGTGAAGAAAAGTTTGTTTGAAAATGCGGAAGAGTAGCGCCACGAGTTAGCTAGCACTTGATATTCCTCATTAGCCTGCCTGTAAGGTTAAAGACAGAGAAGCATGCATTCAAATTTCTAGTAAGTACAACATTAACAACTGCATAGATTAAAGTGACATAACATTTTAAAAACATTACTTTCCACAAAATATCACCAAACTGTATTTTTAAAAAAGTTGTAACTAATCCCAGGAAGCTGGAAATGAAAGAGAGAAAAGGCTATAGGCATAATAATAAAAACAAGCATTTAGAACACTTTGAACCCTCTCATATGCTTCAGTACCTTATGTCAGTAACCTCCAAAACAATCTTTAGAGTGCAACCCTAACTCCTAGTGTTGTATTCTGTGCGATGTAAGGATCTGGTGCAGGCACTCACTACTGGGCCTCTACTGGAGAAGCTTCAACTGGGAGTTTCCACAATGGCAGAGACACCCACTGCACCTCTAGAGAACTTAATGAGTTCAAAACTCCCACAAATGTTAACAAACACAAAGCCCTCAAACAAAAGGATTCCAAGGGCTGGGTCTAAGATGTCTATAGATCCTCTGTCTTCCAAAATGCTCTCCCACCTCAAGAGAGGCCCTGTCCAGAGCCCTTACCTATACCAACCTGTAGCTAGTGTAGGAAAATCACATTCCACTGTATCCAAAGAGGAGAAAGGAAAGAAGGAAGTGGGGGGGGGGGACAGGTCCATCTTTTGCCCTGACCAGCACAAATTAATAGTATAGTGGATAAGTTGACAGAGTAGCAAGGATGGTACTTTTATTATTTTAATACATTTTGTGGAAAAAGTCATCTTAAAATGAGTATGAGGTAATCCCAGTTCCTACGGTCAATTTGTCACAGAACATAGAGGTAAGTGTGGTTTACTGACAACTAACAACCACTAAAAATTTTTTAAAAAAGCAAAACCCTGTAACAAAGGTCTGAAAGTTCGTAAGACTAGCCTGAACTGCTGGATAGCTCAGTGGTTTAGACATCTGGCTGCAGAGCTAAAGTTTGGGAATTTGATTCCCCACTATCCTCTTTAACAGGGACTGGACTTGATGATCCATAGGGTCCCTTCCAGCTCTGTAATTCTAAGATGATGATGACGACAACGATTATCATTACTAAGTATGATTACCTGCATTGCTGCATAATCATACAACAGCAATACCAAAGTCAAAGGACGAAGTGGGATATTAGCAATTTTGGGGGGTAGAAGAGAGAAATCAAAGAATTTTCCAATAGGGTAGGTTAAAAATTGGAAATACTTCCTCTTTACACTGCAACTATTAGAATCCCTCTGCCAAACTGGTTCCAGCAGTGCTAATTGAGATCCTGGAAGTTATAGTACACGGAAGCTCAAGATCAGGTAAGTCACCATACAGATATAGCAATGTTTCCGTTTTACAGTGGTGCCTTGACTTATGAAATTAATTCGTATTGGAACGGTGGCCGCATCTTGAAATTTTCGTAAGTCGAATCACCATTTTCCATAGGAATGCATTGAAAACCATTTAATCCATTCTGGCTTATTTTCGTTCTTCTGTAGAGGTGCCGTTCTTAAGTCGAAGCATTAGTTCCCATAGGAACGAATGCAAAGCCGGTTAATCCGTACTCTACCACTAGGGGGAGAATTTTTCTTGTTTTAACCTAAAATGAACTTAGGTCAAAAAAAGGGTAGGAAAGGAGGGAGTAGGGAACATCTTCTAAATAGAACACCTTTAAAACCAAGCACCTTTTAAACAAAACCAAGCACCTTTGAGTCTACAGTAAACTCCATTTTAAAGCCTGGCTGCATCAACAAGCACCATAGCCCGTCACAGAATATTTTCTGATTTTAAAAGAGACAGACCTTGGAGCCACATTTAAAACACACATTTAAAAACAAAAGACAGGTCACAGTACACAAACCCTAAAAGCCACAGAATCCAGCAAGCATTATTCCAGCATAGAACTCCTCATAACAAAACGAGAGTCTAAACTGCATTTTACAGTCTAACAGCACAGCCCCTCACAGAATATTTTCTGATTTTAAGAAAAAAAGACTGTGGAGTCTAAACTGCATTTTACAGCCTGCCTGCATCAACAACCAGCAACCATTATTACAGCAAACAGATCCCCAAAGAAAAAAAGACTTTGAAGCCACATTTTAAACCCACACATTTTAAAACAAAAGAGAGGTCACAGTACACAAGCCCTAGAAGCCACAGAATGCAAAAATAAATAAATTTTACATTTTAAAATTACAATCTAATTTTCACATTTAACTTTAATTTAATATTACAGTCTACTTTCACATTTTAAATCCACACTGCAAGACCCATCAGAGCTCAGAAACATAACCCTCACCTAGCTCTACCCCCCCAGCTGCAAAAAAAACCCCCACAAAAGACCCACCAAGCTGCGGGGCATGTACTCACCCAGAACAGGCAGTCTCTCTGTTGTTTTTTTTAAAAAGTCAAACATTTTAAAATCAAAAATTTTAAAAAGCCAAAAAATACAGTCCATACAGTATAGTACCACGCAGTAGTACTGTACAGTACCAGGAAATACCAGGCAGTCTGAAGACTCTCTCTCTACCCACTCTCTAACCGCTGGGACGAGCGAGGCAGCAGAGAAGCAGCCTCTTCGCTGGCCAATGGTCAACTGAAAGTTCAAATTTTGAGCTTTCCCCTCCTCCCCTGCGGTTTTTTCTTTCCGTAACTCAAAGCTCCGGCCGCAAGTTGAAGCAATATTTTGCAGCCGGAACATTTTGTATCTCAAAAATTTTGCAACTAGGGACTTTCGTAAGTCAAGGTACCACTGTACTAAAAATATATGGCAAGGTGGTTCTCCTGCCTCAAACAAGCAGTGACTTGGTTGTTCAAATGACATTCCTTACTAGTGAAGCACATCATGGCTCATGTAAACCATGCTATACTACAATATAGCCTCAGTTCTACGGACATTCTTAGGAATCAAAATGGGAAATGGGGGCAACCTCGTATTTTGCTCCCATTTGGCACTTTGTTCCTAAGCACAAGGAAGCATGGTGGGTGGCTTAGAGCAGCCATGACAGTACCTGAAGTGGCAATGAGGAGCTACTTGAAGAGAACAAATCTCCCATCTTCTTTCAGAGGCTACTGCCTGGTGGAAATAAGATCCCCTGGGAGTACCAACTGCTCAGCCAGCATGAAGTCAGTAAGTCAGGGAGAGCAAGAATCAAAAACAGGCTCTTAAGCAATGGGAGAGACAGAAGGGGGGAAATGGAACATGGAGTAGAGCTAAGCTGGTTTTTTGCCAGCACTAAAAGGCTGGCCAAAAAAAGGGTCAGGGAAAAGTGAGTCCTGTCAACTAGAAGAGAAGGCAGGAAGTGGGAAAGCAAAAGGAGGAAAAATAACCACCACACAGTCTTAATACCACAATCTTTTGTATATTTACTCCGAACCAGTCCTCATTCTATTGAGTGAAACTTTCTTAAATTGAAGAAGGCAAAATGTTATTTGTCTCCTGAAATATCCCAGCAGGTAGAAGGAAAAAATAGTGACACAAATGGAGTAGAATTCCAGATTCTTTAGGCACCGTAGTAGGCACAGCTTCTCTTTTCCTTCTTTCTTTTTTAAACTCCCTACAAACCATGGGTTCTCAAATGTGAGGCCTCAGCCATTCTGGTAATACAACTCCCAAAAGGCCTGATCACCAGCTGTTCTTGTTAAGATTTCTGGGAATTGTAATCCAAGAAGACACCTGGGGCTCCAGGTTTGGGAACCACTGCTATCAAGTAATATCTCTTGCTTACTGACAAGTAGCCCTATAGTGGAGACCTGCGCATTACTAAACATACCTTTCTCCTGGTCCTAGTACAAAACCTATAACCATACTGCTCTTTCATAAACCTTGTCATCATAAGCTGTTTGCACTTCCTTTTTCTCCTTTACATCTTGAAAATGCTATAGGAAGTTATCAAAGTGCTTACAAGCAAAAGGGAAAAGAAATGATTACATATTATGCTTGTATGTCAAAATGCCACTCCTGTAGAGCACTACATTGCCTGTTGGTCTGCATGTTTATGTGTGTGCACGCATGTTTTTCTCTCCACTTTAGTCTCATTTATGTCTACGTATATTCCTCTCTCCACAAAATCTGCCCACACACTGCTGTGTACTTAAAAGGGGAAATAATATTTGTTTATTGAATTTTACTCCACCTTTAAAAAGGACATAAGGTGGATAACATCATTAAAAGACAATATTTAAAAGCTAAAAACAGCAAGTATACAAATATTTAAAAGAATCAAAAAATGCCACACTAAAAATGGTAAGCAAAATCAACACAAAAAACAGATTCAAAGCAACAAGGCATAACACTCCATTTAAAACCCCTTTCAGATAGCCAATCACTAAAGGAAAGCCTAGGCTGGCTGCATAGCTCAGAGGTTTAGGCATTGGTTCAGGGTTTGATTCCCCACTGTGCCTCCTGCAAATAGAGCCAGCCTGTGTGACCTAAAGCAAGCAGTATAATCCCAGAATGCCCTCCTCAGAAGGGAATGGTAAATCACTTCTGTGTATTCTCTATATTGAAAACCATGAAAAAAGTTGCTAGAAGTCAGAATTGACTTGATGGCACATGAATATTATTATTAAGGTAAGGTTTGCCTGAAAAGAAGGGTCTTTGCCTGCTTGGAGAAGAACAGCAAAGATGGGGCCAGGCTGGCCTCCCATGGAAGGGTGTTCCAGAGTCTGGGTACAGCAACACAGAAGGTCCTCTCCCATGTACCCACCAAGCACATCTGGGAAGTTGTTGGGACCAAGAGAAAGGCCTTCTCTGATGAACCTACCGTATTTTTTGCTCCATAAGATGCACCGAACCTTAAGACACACATAATTTTTAGAGGAGGAAAACAGGAAAAATATACAGTATTCTGAACCAAACAGTGTAATAAAATATTTAATAAACTATAACAGAATAACATTTGAACCATATAAAGTGAACAGCAGTCAACCGTGGCATTAAGAACCACTACCACTGTCATTAACAAATGGAGAGACTTAAAGCTTTGTGTACCCTAGTTTATGTACCATAAATTTGTGTACCATAAATTTAATTCAAGTACATATAGACCATTATCAGCCAGTGATAAGACCTATACCACACTACCTATATTTTACATTTCCTTTCATCCACCTCCTCCCCATGCTTATAGAAATGTCTCAATGAAACGTGAGATTGTTGTGCAACTCTGCCCAGCTACAGCTCAAGCCTATATTAAGTTAGAAAAGGTTTGTCTGATTTGGCACTGCATTGAGAGGTCCGTTTTAGTTGTGTGGAGGATAAATAGTGGAATTAAACTATTTAACAGCTGGTTTTCCTTATTTACTTTAGGTTATGCAAAAGAACAGCAACACAAAGCTTAACCCATTCACCAGCAGTAGCACATGCTCAGCATAAGACCAAATCTCGGGTTTCTGACATAATTGAAGATTTATAGCATGCAAGGCACAACAGCCATGAACAATGTTCTTGACAAGCCAAAAAAACTGAATACAAACAATAGTAGCTGAAATCAGGAAGCAGGTACTGTAATCCAGTTAGAAGTCATGAGGCACAGTTAGTTTCCTTGCTGCAACACCCTTTGGAAATACATTCTCTATTAGATGCCCAGAACTAGTTGAAAAGTTTGCAAGTCAAATCCAAATTTCTCATAAGAATGCATTGAAAATTAATGCATTCTTATGGGGAAAAAAGGTCAGAAACTTTAAAAAAATTAAAAGAAAGTCACTTACCAGGTACTGTAGACTGAGCCCAGCTCTTCACAGTGCCTTGGTAGACCCCAGAACAGTCAAAAAGCAGCCCCAAACAGCTAAAAGCCAGCAGGCAGCCAGCAGCCATTTTGTGCTCTTCTCTGGTCCTGCCCCCTCCCCTCTCCCTCCCTAACAGCTGATTGGCGCTGGTCTGAAACGCTTCCCAGGCAAGTAGGTTTCAACTCAGAGAGAGCACCTTTTCACCCAAGCACGGTTTAATCCAAAACAAGCAGCTTTTAAAGAAAAACAAGCAGATTTTTTAAAGCAAGCATGAACGTTTCTACACAAGCAGGTTTCAACTCAAACGGAGCAGCTTTTCACCCAAGCACGGCTTAACCCAACACAAGCAGCTTTTAAACTAAATTTTACATTTTTAAACGACAATACCAGGCAGTCCCAGGTCTCTCTCCCAGCTCTCTAACTGCTTGGACTAACAAGGAAGCAGACAAGCAGCCTAACTGAAAGTTTGAATTTCCCTGCCTTTCCCGCATATTAGGTATGCTAATATCTGTGCACTGGAAGATTGTGGGAGGAACATTCCAGCCCCTGATGGGGGTCCTGTGGGGCACCCCAAAACACTGAGTAGGTCTCTTGGCCTCTTTCAGGACTGGGGCTGTGCAGCCCTGCTCTGATCAGGAGGTGCAGCTGGGGTATCACCATGCCTTTGGGGGATAGGGCACAGAAAGGGGAAGAATTTTCAGGGGCCATTCTAACTCATACCTGGCAGGGGAGATACCATTATTGTAAAAGTGGTTTTCCAAGGGTAAGGCTCATCTATTGCACTTTGGATGTGCTGACCCCTATGATTTCCCCAAATGTGGGAAAATCAACTGCCTAAGTGGGGAACTGTGTTTGTGGTTTTTCTAGAATCACTCTTCCCCCCCCCCCTTTTTTTTCCCTTTGGTCCTTGCCTATTCTCATTGCCTACTGCTATTGGCCTTGCTGGTTTTCCAGGTGGCCTGCAGGAAGCAGATCCTGGAAAGCTAGCAGTGCAGAATGGTGAGGTCCAAACAGCAAGCAGTCTCTGGTGCTAGTTCAGAGGCCTCCCAGCATGGCAGTGGGAGGCTTCTGGGTGGTGGTGGTTGAACCCTTTTTTTTACTGTATTTACTCTATAAGACGCACATACTTTCTCCCCCTCTATTTGCGTGGGGGAAGTGCATCTTATGGAGTGAAAAATACGGTAACATCCAAGCAGGCTCATAAAGGGAGACATCGTCCTTGAGTTAGCTTGGGCCCAAGCAGTTTAGGGCTTTGAAAAAAAAAACAACCCAGCACTTTGAATTCTGCCCAGAACTGGACTGGCAGTCGGTGGACCTGCTGTAAAAAGGGGGTTATGTGATCTCTGTTATCAGCCCCAGTTAACAATCTGGCTGCAGCATTTTAGACTTGCTGAAGCTCCTGAACACCTTCCAAAGACAGGCTCACTTAGAGTGTGTTACAGCAGAGGTCCCCAACCCGCAGGTCACGACTCGGCAGCAGTCTGCAGCCCAGGGAGGACCAGGCCACGGACACAGATCTCCTCCCCCCGCACATGTGTGCGAGCGCGACACGCCCCAGTGTGCATACGCCTGAGAGCAACACGCCCTCATGAGCATGCACGTAAGCTCAGCATGTCCCCTGTGGGTGCAACATGCCCCCTGCCAGCACAACACGCCCCTGCACATGCACAACACCCACCCACAAGTGTGACAACCCCCATGAGACATACCCCAGGTGCATGCGTGCAAGTGCAACACGCCCCCCATCAGCATGCCATGCCCCCCCAATGGTCTGTGGTTGGGAAAAGGTTAGGGACCACTGTGTTACAGTACTCCATCCAGGATGTAACTAAGTCCTGTGTCACCAGGACCAAATCAGACCTCTCCAGCAATGGGTGCAGTGGAAATAACTGGTTTTAATGCACTCCTTGCCATAGTCGAAACCTGGGCATCCAGGCTCAGATACAAATTGTCAGAATATAAAAATTTTATAGGCCTGAACCTGGATAAATGTATTATTAACGAGCTGCCATTGTGCACAAATGTGAGTATGCGGAGTCACTCTGAAGATGATGCAATGTCTGGAAATAAGAAGACACCAGGTGCAGAAGATGAAGTCACGTGTCTTCTGATTGGACTAGAGATGCCATGTATATGTATATAAGTGAACAGTGTCTATGTATCATTCTCTTCTCTCTCCACCATTTGCTGCAATCCACTATGTCCGTTTGTGTAATGGTGTCCTGCCATGCTGATGTGATGCCTGCCTGTAAATACTTGTAAATACTGTAAATACAACCGTCTTGCAAAAGAAGAACTTGTGTCTTCAATAACTCTGCATTTTCCTGTCGCCAAATCCTTGACACAAATCCAGGAACGTGCCCAAGCTGCACAGCTGTGAAGTATAGTGATATGGTCACAATTCACTGGTCCCAGTGTTTCACTAATTGGAGTACTCATTAATTAGCCCTGGTAGTTTCCAGTTATAAAATGACAAGCATTCAATTTCCAGAAGGTCCTGTAAGGCTGTGATCCTATAGCCATAACCTGGAAGTTCCATCAAATGTCTGTGTCGATAGATAAAGCACTGTAAACAAAGTAATCATTTGATTCCTTAATAGTGTTTGCAATGTACCTGGAGGTACTTATTCCATATGCATTTTTATTAGTTCTTCCTTTCTGTTCTGTCAAACTTGCACTGTTTGCTCTGCTTACTAATTTGCCAGACTTCGTCCCATAGGACATTTGGTCCTGCTCCAAACACATACAATATTGTCTCTTTTTTCTTCTGTACAACAGGGATGTAAAGAATACTTGCCAAATACTTTGTTCTTGCTGATTGAGGCCATCTCAAGTTAATGAAACATGTGAGAAACCTTTAAGCACTGTGAGATACCTCGCTTCCAGGTGAAAGCAAGAAAAGAAGTGCTATTTTCCTCATAAGCTTCATAAACTGTCTGCACATAAACCCATATCCTTTCCCTTTGAGAATCAAAGTGTGTGTCTGCGTGCATGCGCATGGGCACACACACACACACACACACACACTCAAGCACATTAAGCATAGGACAGAGGCTGATAGTTAGAGATAGAAATACTCTCTGCAATGCTTCTAATCCTTAACAGTCAATGCAATGCAATCATCATTTTGAGCAAGCTGTGTTTTTTGTGTTAAAGCATTATTTGGCTCAATTTTGATTAATTTGTGAAGAACATCCTTCTTGTTCTTGCTCTTTCCTCTTGCTAAAAGTGCAACAAGGCACCTCACTGTGTGAAGTTCTCTCTTTGTGACAGAATTAATTTTGCAGTTTTGTGTCCTTGTGTGTGAGGACGAGGCAAGCAAAGATTTACATTCCTACAGCACAGTACTGAATAATATGTGCTGCTCTCATATTCCAAACTCAGAGAGGGGGATAAACTAAGGATGAATTATTTGTGCTTGAGTGTCTGGAGCCCAAATACCTATTTGAACTCGACTGTCCTTTGCACTTATCTCCCATCACACAGATTGCATGTTTGGTATGGAAAGAGTTATGAATCAGGAGAATACATTGTATTATGACTTTATTTTACAAGTCATACAACACATTGGTACTTGGTGGGCAGAAAACATTCCTCATGGATTCTTTCTTTGCAGACTCATAAGAAATGTAGGAACCCTACGCACGTTCATAAAAGGAACTCCTCATCACTGTTCCTCTGAATCTGCATTTTCCCTCTTTATTCACTTCAGGTGCAAGAACAGCCTCTGCAATCTACAAGTGGGGTCCAATACAGACATTGTCAAGATTTACTGATATGGTAATTTAAATGAGTTACAATGTATCTTGTGCTGGTATCAACAAAAATCTGATTTTTGTTGTACTTTAAATTTAGGCTGTGTTTTCAATTTCTTTAATCTTAAGTTTGAAAAACAGTAAGAAGACATGGAGAGTCCTCAATAATTAATAACCTATTCTATGCATGTCAGTGCTTATTACCAAACTGAGATATGGGGATATATGTATTTCACTGAGGTTGTATGTTTTAAAAAAACACACACAAATGGGGTTTGGTCTGCAGAGGCACAAAAAATGTATGAACACACATTATCATTGTGATATAATCAGAATGTAATATGGATTTCAATTTCTAAAGTTAGTCCCATGACAGATGTGTGTGTCATAATGTGGGTGAAAAAGGACATATTGTTGAAATGAAGTGGGAAGGAGGCAAAGAGTAAACAACTACAGAGTTCCTGGACTTGCCACCCACCACAACCCTTGGAGGCTATATCATCTGACAAAACCACAAGTAACAGTTTTTTGGAGCTGGTGGTGTTTTGTTTCTGGCAAAAAGAGGGTACAGAGTAGAATGCCTTGTTTTATAGCAGAATCATGGAAACGGAAGGCTTCTGGAAATGTAAGTCTTTAATTTTTGTGAGGAGAAAGGGTGGAGGTGGTCAGCTGGGGGGGGGATCCAGAATTTTCATGTCTGCTGCGTTTTTTCATGTTCCCATGAAAAGGAACCCATCACTGGATAGTTTCTGTAAACACGTCTTCATCCCACCCCATTAGCACTGATCTCAGCAGCTTTCAGAGAAGAACATAAAATATCATACTCCATCTAGTGTACTATTTACAATAATACAGGGAAATAGCTGAGAAACACAATGACTCACCAATGCTTGCCCATTTTTGGCAACTGAAACCTCAGCATTTGGAACGACTGCTACTCAAATCACAGAAAAAAGTATCATATACCCTCTTCTTCAACATAATAAACAAATGTTTGCTTCTAAGAGAACTGGCAAACAAGATAATAGTGAGATCACATTATTAAAGAATGGGCAAGATGATATTGGGATACTACCACAAAACTCCTGCAAAAAAAAAATATGTACACTCATTTACACGAGAACAGCTTTACCAGTGTACAGGCCACTATCTGTACTACTCACATATAGATTGTATTGCATGTTGAAAGGAACTTTTATTTATTTCCTTCGTTAACTTGCTTAATGATTTCCATCTACCACTCCATCTTTCTCCCTGTAGAGAGACGTGTTGAAATCTCCTTACATAAGAACAACAGTAACTGATTCCCCATACAATAGCATACTGACTGGTGTTGATGTCATTAACCATGGATGCTGTGATTCTTCATATGATACACCAGCTATTGCAGTTATGATTTTTTCCTAAAAATAATGGTGCATTTTCCAAAGGTCTGTCAACTTGTTTCTTGCTTCAGAAGCTACTTCTGTTTAAGAAGACCTGTCTTATGTGTGCTGGAGACAAACTGCATTTATGCCCAACAGGACAGCAGGCACTCAACTAAGATGAATGTAATAACCAGTAAACCAAGTAAAAGTGTAAGAGATACTATAACTAAAGAGAACGCTGAATGCCATCTTGGGAGGAAAGCACATTTCGCCATCAGCACACAGCTCTCATCTTCCTTTGAAAAAAAAACCAATATTTCCGCACCAGCATCATAAGAAAAACAATTGCCATCGACAAGGACATTCATTTGGTGTGGAAGGAAACCGAAACATTTGCTTTTTGCTGTCAGCTGGTGAGCTGAGAATTATTCCCTTCCTTCAAAATCCCATTTATGGAGTAAGGTTGAAAAGGAAAGCATCACATTGCTGCACTGCATCTGTCATTTCCTAATGAACTGGTACCGTAGCTTCATCAGTAACCTGTAGAGGGCAGTCAAGCAGCATTCAATGAATCCTACCAAATCACTGTAGGGCATGGTTGTGTTAAACCAACTATAATAGAAACTCTGAAGTTTTAATACCAGAATAAAATGATACCATCATGTCCCTTCAACTCAGCCACTTTCTTTAGGCTTCCTTATTGGAATATACTCATGTAAAAACATAAAGACATTTGAGTTATACATTCTAGTTTATTATATTTATTCTTTTTTCTACCTACCTCTAGACACCTAGTAATTAAAGGACGTTTACTTTTTTTGCAAGAACATTAAGGACTTGTGCTCTTAATGTTTATCCTACTTAGTGGAAACTGCCCACTAGATGGCGCAGTATAAAAAATAATAAATAAATAAATAAATAAATAAATAAATAAATAAATAAATAAATAAATAAATAAATAAATAAATAAATACACACACACACACACACACACACACAAATACATAAATTTAGAATTTCAAGCCCATTAGTTTATATGTGTTTATACTTTGAACAGAAAATACCAGATCAGATGCAATGTTTTAAATTTTTTAAATGAAAAGTAGCCACTGGCTTATGCAGGGGGTACAGGTGGGGACAAAATCCTCAATTAAACGATACCTTTTTATTTGGGCCAACCCAAAAGCCACTGGAGGGCACAAGCTTTTGAGTTTTCAAGAACTCAAAAACCGACACACTTCTGTAGTATTCTGCTTGGCCCCAATAAAGCTATTGCCCATCTGTGGATTTTATGATTTGTACACAGCAAGAGACAGTATGAAGGAGAAGCTTATAAAGTAAAAATAAACACCTAAGTGAGCCACAGTAACAACATACACAATATTTGTATGCTAAGCTAGCATGCAATTTAGAAAGAACGGTTGCACACCTGAAGATTGGGAGGGGGGGAAATATATCCCATTATCTCTAGAAATGACAACGACATATTCCCTATTAGTAAAAGAGGGAATCACATCAGATTTCAATTTCCTTGTATTCTGTAACCAATATTCTCTAATACTATTCAGACCACTTGTATATTATGCTTCCCTTTAAGGGCTAAGGGTCATGAAGTTAAATAGTTTGGAAATATTTAATATGCTGGCAACATTGCTGCAGCCAGAGCCAACAAATGCTAATGCATAAATGGGATCTGCAAAACAAACAAACAAACAAACAAGCCCCCTTAATATCTGCAATGTGGGGGCTCCTGTTCAGGTATCCAGCTAGCCAGGTGCACCCTTTTTCAAGATACATCATTCTAATGCCTCTCTCAGCTTTCCTTCATGCTGTTCTTAGGAGGTAAGACACTTCCCAGCAACTTTTCCTACGAACTTTTGGGGAGAGTCCCCTGAAGCCTACTAATATACCCCACACGGATGCTAATTATATTGTGTTGGGTACACAAGGATTCATACCCAGAGAATGAGATTGCTATTAATTTATGAGTATAAAGTCAAAGAGGATGGCATAGCAGTGCTGGAATGAAAGTGAAGGAGGTAAGGAATGAGCAGGGTAGATAAAAATCCATGATATTTTTAAAAATCAAGTGATTTCAAACATGATTTAAATTTTAAAAAATGTGTTTTTTAAATTTAATTTGTCAAAGAAATTTTATTTTTAAAATTTAAATCACGATTTAAGTCATTATTTAAATCAATTTGATTTAAATCAACTTTAAATCAATTTGATTTAAATCAAATCCATCCTAGGGGTGAGGGGAAAAACTTACTTTAAACACTTGTTGAGCCAGGAAGCTGATCTGGGCATTTCAACATGTCTTAGCCCAACCTATCTCCAAGATTTGCTTGAAGAACAAATCTCTATAATTCTGCATATACTGCCAAGAACACCCATAGATGATAGGTTCAACACAGGGACAAGTGAGTATTTTTTCTCTCTCTTTATGAAGCATCACTGAATACCGTTCTACCTTTGTAACCCAGTAACCTTGCAAGCTGCTTTGAAATTCTGCTTAGTTACAGAATTTTTGTTTAAGCTAGACATTAGACAAAATATTTCTCATTTATTTCCACTGAAACAACTATTTATTTATGTATGTATTTATTTATTTTATATCCCACCTATCTAATCAATTAAGATTACTCTAGGCGGCTTACAACTATACCATATTCTTCCCACTCTTTCTTAACAAAAAAAGGGGACTAACTCATATTTCTAAATAGCTTTTCACTTTACTTCATGTGAGACAAAAATTGATCCTCAGATGACCAGGCCAAAAAATATTACTAAATTTTGCACTTTGTCTGTTATAAAACACAATTTCAGGGAGGTAACATATATTTGGAAATCAGTGTATAGTGAGGTCTTACTTACAAGGCTGAAAGAACTACTGTATTTTTTGCACCATAAGACTCACTTTTTTCCCACAAAACAGGGGTGTGGAAAGTCTGTGCGTCTTATGGAGCTAAGAAAACAGATTATATTTTCCTGTTTTCTTCTCCTAAAAAATTGGTGCATCTTATGGAAAGGTGCGTCTTATGGAGCGAAAAATACGGTATACTGGGTCTTAGCATTAGACTGCAGCAAGTCTGTTTTATCTGACAGCATGCTTCCTAGAATAGCTATTGCCTTTGAACGGGCTTGTCACAGTCCTCCATAAGTGCTGCCACAGGCTGCATTGGCACAAGAACAATGGCAGATACACCATATTATATTAGGAGGCTTCAACATCCCATACTCCTGGCATCAATCTAGACTGCCCTACTGAAAAATGTTGAATTAATCAGTTTGCACTGAAAAAGCATGAAATATTCTATAAACCACTGTGCAGAATTATTTGATCAGAAACCTTTAAATCAATCAATACTTTCAAGAAGAAAAAGGTACACCTCTAGGTTTAGTCTCATATTTGTTTCCCACTGGTTCCTGAACCCAAAAGAAAAAAGAAATAATGAAAAAGATTCAACATAATCTTTAAACTGTTGATGTCCACCCAGTTTTCTACCAAAACCTGGTGCTGGCATCTATCTTCTTTAACAGAGAAAGGAGTGGAGCCCAACATCTAATATGGTCTTCTACACTCTCAGTCAAGTCCTACTCAGTTCTACTGTCTTCCCTGTCCACAGTTCCCTAACTGTAAATGGTTAATTCCAGGGATTTATCAAAATACTTTTTTAGCCAAACTAGGTTTACCTCAGACTGCAACTGCCATCAGTTCTATTGGACAGTTCACCCTTTGGAAGATTCTGGTTTAGACAACCAAGGGAAAATGTCAGAGAGAAAAGGAATTAGAAGTACAACATGCAAACTAGCACTACTGAACAAAACAGTTGGCACAAACCTCCTCATTCCTCACGCTGGAACAGTGGGGCTGACAGCAGGCACAGCAGGATCCAAGCTACACAAGCTGTTTTTTTTTTTTCATCTTGTGCTGGGCGTAGGCTTTGCAAAAAGGCTAATCAGTAAAGTGGAGCTCATCCAGTTATCAGCATTTGCTTTAGCGCCTTGTACTTGCACAGCAGGAACAAGTACTAATTTTATGAAGTTGAAAATGAAAATGCTGCATAACTAGAGAGCAATTTTTGTGGTGCAACAGGATCCGGATAGAAAGGAAGAACCCCTAGGAGGGAAAGCTGTGGCCCTGCAAGCACTGCTGAGTGACAGCATCCATCATACGTCACCACTGGCCAGGCAGACAATGACAAGAAATGGGATCCTATAACATCTGATGGGTTTTTAGCCCTGTTCTAGGCAAGGTACTCCACGCTAACAAAGCACACACTCTCATTTAGATTGCCTTAAAGAGCACACCAAATCCTTTTCTACATGCAGAGGAAAGGAGCTCTATGCTTCTTTGTGCATGGAGAAAGCTGAAATGGATTAGCAGGAAGGAGGTGGGATGTGATGACATGAAGGGAAAAAAAGTCTTAGATGAGACTCACCTCTGATATTATCCAGCCTGCTGGATTGGTCCCAGGGAGTAATCAGCCCACTAGGATGCAACTGCTATAGTGGAAGGGACAGCTTGCAGAACAGCAGTAACATCCCCTACTCATCCTCATCCCTTCACTGTGAAAGGCAATCAGCATCCTTCTGCATGAAGCCAGGGATGGAACAATAGATTTCCATGTGCCCATGGCTCTAAATGGTCAGCATGTTGGTGCCTTTCTTATGGGGAATAATTTCTTCTGTCATAATGGTACAGGACATATAAAGATTGCAATCCTAAGTACACTTGCTTGAGAACAACCCTCACAGAATTCAATGGTATTTACTCCCAAGCATACATACAGAGGATCATGTTTAGTCTAGAATTTTTATTTCTTCTCTGTTGATAACAAGACAATGGGAACTGCTAGTTTCTCAAACTTACTTTCTCGTAGCTTCCCGTCACGTTTCCACAGTCCTCGTGGAATACTTAATTATATCATTTCTCCTGCAAACATGCTGTTCCTTGTAAATTCTAATTTCTGCAAAGCCCCACATAAAGAATTCAGAATAAAAGTCCACACTGGGCAACTTTAAGCTAAAGAACATTTACATTCAATAGGAAAGTGCTGTTGCTTTGGCGTGAAGGCACATCTTTACAGGATTTGAGATTAATAGAATCGGTGGAGACTTAATGCCGGCATCCAGATGATGGAAAGCAATTTGCTTGAGGTCTAAAAAGGGGGGGGGGGGTACAAAAGGTAGCAACTGGTATCTACCAAAGAAAGGCACTTTAACTAAAGAAGAGGAAGCTAATTTTTATCCTCATTTCCATTACACTCTATTCTACTGTTTATTTCCACACTATTTAGCCAATATTTATTTCTTTTAGGGGAAGGTTACAATGATAAAAATATACAGTGAGCAATTATCATTCAATAAGACAACAATCAAAGTAACTATAATAACAATATAATGATCGAAATACAATACAGTAATTCTATCAAAATAATGTTAAATTATATCATAGATTCAATGTAACCACTTAAGCTCTTATTCCACACTTGTAAATTTGCAGGTGCTACAAAGCCCCTAGAGAGCTCCATATTAGTTTGGGTGTCCTTGTACGTTACTTTGCACAGTGACGATGCAATCAAATCTGTTCCTAAATATCCAACAAATGAAAACCAGTGGTATACAGGAAAGATGTTTTGTGTATATCAGAATAATGGCTGTTAGATATAAAATATAGATTTCCCTCTATAATTCCTCTAAGGAATACAACAAACTGCCTTATAGTGAGGCGGATTGTCAACTCTCTGAACAGCAGCTCTGTGGGGCTGAACTGGAGATCCCTGGTATTCCCTGCTTGTATGCTATCTACGTATCAAGCAGGCTG
This sequence comes from Pogona vitticeps, assembly GCF_051106095.1. NCBI lineage: Eukaryota > Metazoa > Chordata > Lepidosauria > Squamata > Agamidae > Pogona > Pogona vitticeps. Next base: position 66,419,647 of record NC_135787.1, read on the forward strand.
AGGCCTATTTAGTGTCCCCCATAAGACAAGAATGGTGCATTCAAGTTGGTACAGTGGTGCCCCGCTTAACGACGATAATCCGTTTCAGGAAAATCGCCATTAAGCGAAAATATCGTAAAACGAAATTAAAAACCCATTGAAACAGGGTAAAAACTCACCGTTCAGCGAAGATGCTCCATACCGCGGCCATTTTCGCTGCCTGTATAGAGAGGAATCCGTCCCTAAACACAGCGGGGAGCCATTTTAAGCACCCGGTGGTCATTTTGAAACCGCCAATCAGCTGTTAAAAAACACATCATTTTGCGAAGAATCAGTTCCCGAAGCAGGGAACCGATCACCGCAAAGTGAAAAAAAACCCTATTTAGACCATCATTTTGTGATCACAAAAAGATTGTCGTACAGCGATTTTGTCATAATGTGGGGCAATCGTTAAGCGAGGCACCACTGTATATGATCATCAATCTCACTGATGCTGAGCCGTGCACACAGCAATTCACTATACGTGACTGTACCTATGGGATTTCCTTTCTTTGTCCATGGATAGGAAACTGGCACACATCTTGCAGGGCTCACATTATATTAGTGACTAGAAAGAAATGCAGGGTGATTTCCAGCTCTACCAATAAGCCTCAGAAATAATTTGACAGCCACGCGGCGGGTTGATGCCTTCTCATCAACCCAGAACTTGGTGAGGTCTCAGCCACTTCACCAGCTCCAGTGAAGATGAACAAATTGCTAGAGCCTTAGAGGAGCTGAGAAAGTTATATGCTGATACTAAGAATAGCTGAGGATTTTGTTTCTGTTCAGGTTTTGCAAGACCTTACTGAAAGTCGCCAACTTCTTCATATTCAGAATGGAAAGAACTTGATAATAAATAAGTGGGAGAAACCAAAATTGACAGATTTTTCCCTCCAGGCCTATGACTTAATACTTAAAAGCATGGGTTAGAATCCCCGCATATTCAACCATGTTAATGCTGAATTACAGGCAACCCTCCCCCCCCCCAATTCCTCAGCTTTACTGTCTTTATAGCTGAGAGCTACCATATGGTCATCCCAGCCAGGAAATGTCCATACCTAGTGTAGATGGAGACTTTTTTTCAATTCATTTTTAAAGGATTCATCAAAATTCACAGCTCACATGAGATGAGATAATTTGAAGTTTAGAAAGTGCTATTTGGGGCCCTAAGAAGATCTCATGAGGTAGTTACATTACCACACAAGACCTCTCCTCACCTCTCTGTAATTGGAGCTAGTTAATATATACTGAATGCAATAAGAGTAGAGTCATACAATTATAGACATCTTGCACACATATCATCTAACTTTACTCAGCTCACCTAAACCTGCCAAAATCAGACTTTCATTCAGTTTTAGTTACAGCTTGAAAAGCAGCTTTTTGTTAGAGGGAGTAGCTTTGCCACCAAGTCTCCTGAGCAAAATGGATAGTTTCATTTAAACACCTTATGGAATAATGAAAAAAACGTAATTTTCATGAAGTTAATCATTAGCTCCTAGATGATCAACTGAGAGTTAATGATAAGGGACAGACCGAGCCAATTTTCTGACTACTCTCATTAATGTAACTGTCCAAAACATGGCAAGCAGAATCACTTCAGGTGACCTAAGAAATAGCTTCTTGACTTTTTGACAAGCAAGGAGAAAACAGGATAGGAGTAAAAGGCACCTCATAGCCTTACAGCCAGTCAGGTCTTGGTATAGTAAAACAAAACAAAACTGAAAGGTACAAACAAAAAGAGAAAGACAACTTTGCAAACCAAGAAATACAGCAAATTATATTATTTTGCATAATATATGTCCATGTTTTAGACCCAGGGAATGGTAAGGATCAATTATATGTACTGATATCTCTTGTGCTCCAACCATTTCATCCCCTACTCTTTACACATTGCCCACCACACAAAGTGTTTCTTTACTGTCATAAATCTGACAAACTTTCAAGGGAAGAAAACAAAAGATGAAAATCTCAATACACTAGATTCTCTACTTCCACACAACGGTCTGACCACAGAAAAGTGAAATACAGGCCGAGAATGTCTACCATAGCTCCATTTTCTGAAAAGAGGTGAATATCCCATTTCTAACCATTATTGCATTATTGTCAATCACAAAATATATAATTTCTTTCTCTTCAGGCGAACTCTAGACAGCAGTTAAGAGAAGACTTGAAATATTTCCCAATGTCTTTAAAAACAAAATAAAACATTGTCCTTTAATAATAATAATAATAATAATAATAATAATAATAATAATAATAATAATAATAATAATAATAATAATAATAATAATAATAATAATAATAATAATAATAATAATAATAATAATAATAATAATAATACATCTGAATGGGTGCCCATCTAGATGTTGTAGGAGCACAGGTCATCCTGACTAGGGCAGACAGGACTTTTGATCCAGAAGCATCTAGAAGTCCACAAATTCTGCATCTGTGTTTCATTTTACCCTTACAATTAGTACATAAAAGCCAAGAATACTCTGCATTTAAAAAAAATCATCATTCCTAGAAAGAGTTTCTACACAGTGAGCAGTCAAAATCGTTTTAGAGCAGTTCCATGCAGGAGGTAAATATCATATGCTTAAAAAATAAATTGCTCACTTCAAAAATAAAGTTGAAATGAGAAATATTGCACTATGGAATTACTTCAAAAAGTCCTGGATAACTGGGAGAACTAAATTTAAGATATAAGAACCAGTGACATATCGGGTCATTTCTAGCAAATTCAATATTCAATCAATATGGCAAGAAGCAGACACCTTCTGTATATGCTTGTAACTATCAAATTTTAAATACATGCTGATTTTCATGCACCCAGTTTTCTGTTATTATTTTTCAGGTGCAGTATCCTCAACTTCATTTAATTCATACTGTACCCTACAGCAAAGGCAAATCTCAATTTCACATTTATTTTAAACGTTTTGAACTAGGAGCAATGAGTTAATTGTTTCTTATTTTAGATGTCCAGCTGCATTCTGCTGAAATAACTATGCCTGCGGTCCTAATATTTACTTAGAAATGAATTTCTCTGAAATTAATGGGACGTGTTCAGGGTCTATGGCATTTAGCAGGATGAACCTTAAGTGCTTTTTTTTCACTGCAGTAAATGGTATGCTCTTATTAAATTATAATTTTTGTAGAGCATTAAAACCCAGTAACAAAAGATTTACAAACCGACATAACGAAAATGTGTCACTAGTTGTCTCATGTTATAATAACAGCAACCATTTAGTGCTGTTCCAATTATTTTTGAACCGCAACCTCCTGAGGATGAACACATTCTTACCAACAATCAGTAAACTACATTCTGTTTTCCATGTCAATTCTATCATGCCAAACTGTTGTTCTCAAAGTTACTGTACTTCTATTACTACCACTACCACAGTCTACTGAGACTTTCCCTGAAGGAAAAGATGAGCTTAAGTGAACATAACAGTACTAAGGAACCATAGGAATCAAATTCATAAGCTCATGGAAAAGCCCTAGAATGTAGGATCTACCTATATAACCAAATATTGGGTCATGATTTAAGTAACACAGGCAACTTTAGTTTTATATCTGCTACAAAAGGGTAAGAGCCAGTGTATACCATTAGCAATTAAGAGAGCAATTTCTTAATTTGTAATAGACAACTTTTTCTATAGAAATGGGCAACATATTCTATAGCACTGACCAAGTACAACCCATGGAAATGCATTATGAAAGCCCTGTAAGCGGTTGCAAGTTGTGCCAAAGAACTGAGCAAAAACATATCAAACAATCTATGTAAAACGGAACAGTGGTGATGTTTTCAAAAAAATACATTAACCAAAAAAACTCAAGATTAAGTAATTCTCAGCTGCTTCTGTTCTCAGTTTATGAATGACTATGTAACTTGTATCCCAAAAATAAAAAGGAAAGGAAAGATATTAGGAGGGCCATTAAAAAGACAGGATGAAATTTGGGGATTAATTGTATAGCTGGGAAAGATCTCCTTCTGGAAATAAAAAAATAAAGTTCAATATTTTGAATTAAGACCTGCTTCTGAAGGTAAATTTACCTGCAAACAGAGCATTGCCGCTGTGGCTGGAGAGCTGTAAACATCACAATCACTGAATAGTTTCGAGGTGGGGCCTTTACAAATCTTCTAAATTTATCTCCATTCATGCGGATGACTGAGCGCCTGGAACTCCACTCCATAAGTTGTTCCACTTTCTCAGCCAAAAGATTCTGGAATCAAATAAAACAGAAAGGTTTCTACTACATTTTTTTCAAACTTATTAAACTAGTAAAAAGGCAAATACAAAGGAAATAAAACATCTAATAAACATTAGATATCTAATAAAAAGCAAAACATTATCTACATAGATAGTGCTCCACACCATTTGGGAGTGACTGTCTGTAACATTTATGCTTATGGAGCCCTATTTCCCTTATGGAATTATATGAATTCTTGTAGTGGGCTTTGTCCCTTCCCCTTTTCATATACAAAATCAGTAAATTCTCCCCATACACCTATAAACACATCTGCCAGTTACTTATTATATTATAATATTATATATTATTATAATATTATAATATTATAATATTATATGTGAGTTTATCATGGATTGCTATAGCTCAGAATTTCCCTATACCAATCACTTAAGAAAATATTGTAAGCTGTTTCGGAATTCTTAGCAATAATCAGTTCAGTTCAGTTTAATGCATAGGCCTAGCAAAAATCAACCTCACCATTCTTAGATTGGAGACTAATTCTCTAATTGTCCAATTGATACGGGAGCATAATTAAATTAGATTTTAGTATAACCCTTAGCAGAGAAACATTCACAGATAATATAGGATTGTTCTTTAGTTACTCTTCCCTTCACCTTTGATCTAGCAGATGGCCAGCTAAGGAATGTGGCCAAGGAGGAACCAGGCGATAATAGTTGGAACATCACCATTCTCTTGTATGAAGGGAACATTTGCCAGATTCAGATGTAATTTCTGTGTTTCCATGTTCAACCAAATTAGTTTATTGAACTGAGATATAGTATCTAAGGTATATATTAATTTGCACAGTTAAAAGTAGCATGCCAACTGCATCTGTTCCTGGAGAGGTCTGATCTGACCACAGTGATACATGCCTTAATTATATTCTGACTGGATTACTGTAACATACAGTACAGTGGTGCCCCGCATAGCGACGTTAATCCGTTCCGGTTTAATCATCGCTATGCAGAAACATTGCTAAACGGAACGGAAAAAGCCATAGGAACGCATTAAACTTCATTTAATGCATTCCTATGGCTCCCAAACTCACCGTTCAGCAAAGTTCCTCCATAGCGCCACCATTTTCGCACCCTCGGTAAGCGAGGGCAGGGCGCGAAAACACTTGCGGCGGCCATTTTGGACAACCGGCGGCCATTTTGGAACAGCCGATCAGCTGTTAAAAAAAACATCGCAATGCGAAGATCGGTAAGCGAAACTCCTTCCCAGAGGAAACCAAGCTAGTCCTATCTTGGCTGTTCTTCAGCAAGAAGGCAAAGTCCTTTTTCTTCAGGCAAACATTTCCTCGGTGACTGGCTGCCTGAATGCAGTTTATAAACCAGATTGTTGTTTCTTACTGATTCAAATGTGTTTTTGGTGTTGCCTTTGTTTATCATTTCTTAGCGTACTAACTATACAATGTGTGTGTGTGTGTGTGTGTGTGTGTGTGTGTGTGTGTGTGTGTGTGTGTGTGTGTGTGTGTGTGTGTGTGTGTGTGTGTCTTTTATTGAAATCTTAACTTGATAATCTTTCATGAACTCTCGAAGCCTTTCAATTATTTAACTCCTCCCTATGCTATTTCTAGAGGGACGTGGTGGCGCTGTGGGCTAAACCGCAGAAGCTTGTGCTGCAGGGTCAGAAGACCAGCAGTCGTAAGATTGAATCCACGCAACGGAGTGAGCTCCCGTCGCTTTGTCCCAGCTCCTCGCCAACCTAGCAGTTCGAAAGCATGCAAATGCAAGTAGATAAATAGGTACCACCTCGGTGGGAAGGTAAAACGGTGTTCCCTAGCCATGCTGGCCACGTGGCCACCGAAACTGTCTTTGGACAAGCGCTGGCTCTATGGCTTGAAACCGGGATGAGCACCGCCCCCTAAAGTTGGACACGACTGGACTGAAAATGTCAAGGGGAACCTTTACCTTTATGCTATTTCTAACTACAGTGGTACCTCGCAAGATGATTACCCTGCAAAATGACGAATCCCCATGACGATGAGGTTTTGCGACCGCCATTGCGCTTCGCAAAACAGTATTTCCTATGGGGGAATTTCACTATATGACATTTTGGTCCGTGCTTCACCAGATCCTTTTTTTTAAACAGGCTTTCCGTTCCGGAACACCCTCTTCTTTTCAGGCAGTTTAGCAGGAAAGAGTGTTGTGGTGTGGAGCACTGCTGTGCCTACTCGTGAGCAAGTGATGTTTTGCAGAAAAACAAACGTAGCAACAGAGGTTGGGCGGTGCAGCATTGACCTACAGGAGCGGAGGGAGAATGGCTTCCTCCCTGGGCTAAGTTATTCTGATTTGTGGGCATATTGAGGCTGTTTTCTGTAGTGGGGAGAAGCGTGGCACCTCAACTTTAGATTTGGGGGCATAATATCACTCCGGCTTCTCTTTAAATTGCGGGTGGCAAGGAAGGAAAGCCGTGCAGTGGTTTAACACTGCTGGGCGGCTCCTGAGTTACTGGGGGTCTTTTCCTTTGCTTGGGGGGACCTGCTTTGCCTCTCCCACTGCCTATTGGCTGCTCTGCTCTGCTCATTTCATTACAACCAACCCCCCCCCGCCTGTCTGCTGCTCTTTACTTATTAGCTTTGGGTTTCCCTTGCCTTTCTGCTGCGGCAACAGTGGCTTTTCATTGGTAGTTTTTTCATTAGTGCAGTCCCCAGTTTCTTCTGCTTGGTCCCCCTTGCAGTGGCGGCAGCCACTTTTCGCTGTGACCTAGGTTGTTGGATGATTCTAACAGCTGGTCAGAGGCTCCGCAAAATGACTTCCCCAAGGTGTTTTCTGACCGATGCGTCTCAAGACAGCGATTTAAAATGGCTTCCCTATGGGCGATTTTCACACAACAACAACTATCTTCTCCATTGGAATATATTAAATGGGTTTCAATGCATTCCAATGGGGAAACACTTTTCGTAAGACAATTATTTTGCTAAACAGCGATTTCAATGGAACACATTATCATCGTCCTGCAGGGCACCACTGTATTCCCTCCTTAGCTAGCTTTAGCTGGAGTTACTTGCACCCTTATATTTTAAAGCTCTCCTTATCTAATCTCTTCCTTCTCCCCCTTCCTTACTTATAATGACCTCTTTTTATGGGCTGAACATAATTTATGAAGAACTTTAATTTACCAGATAACTTCCCTTCATCTGTTTCCCTTTTAATAAAGTCCCTTTGAAATTTCTGCTACTATAACTTGTTTGTAATAAATAGTTCTTCAAATTTAAAGCCCCATCAAGCTTATCTAAATTTATCTAATGATATACAGAGAGTATAAAATCAATCTAGGTAGTGTTCATGTTAATTCTTCTTTAAACCTTCACGGCAATGTCCACATACATTTATTTCCTGAAACCTTGAACCCTATTTCACAGCATGTATCATACCAGACAAATAGTCTTTGGGGGGTGGGGGTGGAAGAGAGAATATTCCAAAACTAATCTTCTTTATGCATTGACCTCTTGGGCACTTTTAAAGTTCAGTTCTTTCTTTCTCTGGAATGGCAGGATGACCTGATAGTTCTCTGTCTAGTTCAGTTCCCTCTTGCTGTCCTTGCATTTCTCCATCTAATGTAATAGACTGATCCAACAACTGATCATCCAATTTAGCTCTCTCTTGTTTGCATTTTGTTCATCCATCAAGCCGTATTGATGGAAAGAATTTAAACCTTGCTATAATGATGTTATCTTAGGAAATTTTCCAGTATATGAAACTTTCAGGAAGACCAGTTACCCCCAAAAGTATTTTATATAATTCTTCACAAGTACAGTGATAACCAAGTTAATTTTTTTCTGCCAAGACAATGTTTGATAACATTGATAACACCTGCACCGGGACACCATTGCACAATAACTGCCCAGATTTTTCTCTTGACTGCTTTCATAAATGTTTCTTTCTTAGAAGAAGTTTGCAAAATGGACAACAATACCGTATCTCTGGGAGCCATTCATCAACCACATTTCAGTTCTACTCTATGCAATCTCTCTGCTATATTTTTTTGCAATAAAATGTGCCAAGATGTAGTGAAAATACCTTTCTAAAGGGCCATAATGTGGATAGAAGCTTCCTTCATCTTACATGTTCTCCTGGCTCAGATAAGCTTCACAGGTGCATGATGCAGGAATAATCTTCTAGTGTAAAGACCAGGACAGTATATACCTTTAAAATGTGTCTGACTTAGTAAACCTCTCCAGACATGCAGAGTTTCCAGTCAAATAATGGCTTATTAAAGGGTAGTACCTGAATAAGCAACTCACACAACATAGGGATGTGAAAATCTCTTGAACCCTATTTTGCCCATTATTCAACCCAGCAAGGGTTGTATAAAGGGGAGAATCTAGGCTTGCCCCAACCCCCTTGTCACATTGTTCACTGTTTCAGTGCCAGATCTGAAGAGAGAAGGAAACTGCTTTTGCCCAGGATGTATACATTAGCAAGAACCCAGATGCAATAAGTCTCAAGAGGTGCAAAATTACCACTCTTGCCAAGCCTGTCAAATACAAAGAAATTCTTTTTCATCCTTTAACAGGAGCTGTGCTTAGGTCCAAGGTGTGTGGGGCACAGAGTTATGCATATCTGCCTGACCACCCAAACCCTATGCTGCCTAGTATTCTTCCAGTCCCTAACCTTGCCATGTTGAGTGGCATGGTCTAAGTAAGAGTTATGCTTTCGGCTGATGGGACATGAGCAGAACTCTCAGCATAAATGGAGACCCAGGGATTCACATCACACAGAACATGCTACAGTACTTGTGTTTAAGTTTACATGAGTTGAACTCTTCTTCAGACCCTGCTGTTCAACATGGAAACATCAGGGACTCAGCAACAGTGTTTGTGAGACAGAAGAGCACACACAAATTGAGAACTGAGCCTGTATATATAGCTCTGTCACCCCATATAGTTTAAGCAAACAGAGAATTAAGTTTATATCCTCCATAGCAGGTATCTGATAATATGCAGATACAGCTATTATTACAAGCTAGACATTAAGTTGAATAATACTGTCTGTGACATAATTCCAGAACTTTCAATGAAATACAGTGGTGCCTCGCTTAACAACGATAATCCATTCCAGGAAAATCATCGTTAAGCGAAAACATCATAAAGCGAAATTAAAAACCCCATTGAAATGCAGTGAAACCTGTTCAATGCGTTCCAATGGAGTAAAAACTCACCGTCCACGAAGATCCTCCATATGGCGGCCATTTTCACTGCCTGTATAGCAAGGAATCCATCCCTAAACAAAGCAGGGAGCCGTTTTAATTACCCGGTGGCCATTTTGAAACCACCGATCAGCTGTTAGAAAAACATCGTTTTGCGAAGAATTGGTTCCCGAAGCAGGGAACCAATCATCGCAAAGCAAAATTCCCCCATTTAGACCATCGTTTTGCGACCGCAATTGTGATTGCAAAAAGATTGTCGCAAAGCGGATTCGTGGTAATGCGGGGCAATTATAAAGTGAGGCACCACTGTACTGCATCACCTTACAGCAAATCCTAACTGGTTACTTGCACAACTTATTTGCAACAATACTGCTCTTACTAAAGAGAAAGATTATAAAATTAGATACAACACATCAAACATAGCACTCTGCATCTTACACTCCCTATATAGTTTACAACCAACAGGAAGTGCTGCCCTAATTCCATATAGTCTGTGAGGCTATGGACGTCAATGGATAGACAGAGACATGACAGCAAAATCAAGTCATCCAAGGGGTCAACAGGGTCAGATTGGCTCTGAAAAGCTCACAACACTAGCCTAGCTCCTCAGTCTGTACAACTTGTCACTCAGGAGCATGGCACAAGGCCTGTTGTCTCTACTACTTGTTTAGCTGACAAAAGCCTTTACTAACTCCCAGGACACCAGTCCAGGCAAGAGAGAAGCATAACAACTGCAACTGCAGAACAATACTTCGAATCATTTTACAGTATTTCAATTTTTACTTGGCCCATCTAGTGGCCAGGCTTACACTATCATAACATAAACATGGAATAAAACAACAATAATAATCCACTAAAACATCAACCAAAGAAAACCAAATCTCTAAGTATAAAATTACTAATACAGAAGATACTAAAATACAAAAATATACAAGATGGCTGCAGAACAGATACAACTATTGCCAAAATAACAAAATATCAGTGATCAAAACAAAATTAACCCAGTGTAATGCTGTGGAAGGTCCGTACAAACAGCCACATTTCCACTGGCTGTCGCACCTGTTGGAAGGGAGTTCCATAACAATGCTGGCCACCACAAAGAAGGCCAGGTTCCAAGTTGTTGATTCCTGGGCCTCCCTTGGGGTGGCCACCCATACCATCCTGGTGTGGATAGACCGGGTGGTTGTTTTGAGGCAGAAGCACTCAGACAAGTAGCAAGGTCTTAAGCCGTTTAGGGTTTTGAATGTCAACAGAAGCACCTTGAGCTTGGCTTGCAAGCAAACAGGCAGCTAGCACAAATGCATGAGATAGGTGATATGTGAACATATTTTGACGTTCCTGACAAAAGCCTAGCTGCTGTGTTTTGTACTTGCTGCAGATTCTGAACCTCCTTCAATGGCAGCCCCATGTAGAGAGCATTGTAATAATCTATCCTCAAGATTACCAGCTCATGGGACAGGAAGTCCCAGTGTTGTTAGGGATTTCCTGTCAAGATGGGGGCGAAGGTGTGTGATCTACCTAAGATAAAAGAAGGCAGAGCGGCCATGGCCAAGATCTGATTTTCCATTGAAAGGGCTAAGTCCAGGAGCACATCCACATTGCAAACACGATCCTTTTAGCCAACCATTAAATGAAATAAAACTTTTCTTCTATTATATCATACTACAGATATGAGGAGATGAGTAAGGTTTGTTTAAAACTCAGTGCTTTGATTGGTATGCTAGCAATGGCCACTACTTGACAGAGATAAATTTGCAACAATAGTGCAAGCACTGATAACCCCAAGGCACAATTAATGCAATGGGCCCTACATGGACCTTCTTTAAGGTTAATCCAGAAGCTGAAGAGAGCACAGAATGCAGTTGCCCAGTTGCTCTGGGGTGCTGTCCCTATAGCAGCATATAACCTTAATTCCTTCCCTCCAGGATATTTATAAGCCATCAAGGATCTCAAAAAGCCGGTTTATCACCCTCTGTCCTTCTCTGTCCTCCATTTTCATGTTTATGTATGTGCGTGTAGTGGGATTGTTTTCAACTGAGGGCTGAGGTTGAACCCGGACAAGACGGAGGTTCTGAGGGTGGGTGCACCTGTGGTTGGCGGCTTGGGTGACTCTCATTTGGGGGGGTGACCTTGGCCGCTAATAGTGGGGTTCGCAGCTTGGGGATCCATCTGGACTCAGCGCTGACCATGGAAACGCAGGTGGCGTTGGTAGTCCATACCACCTTTTTCCATCTCTGTCGGATTGCCCGGCTGCGGCCCTACCTCGATACAGAGGCGCTCACTACCTTGGTGCATGCGCTCGTAATCTCAAGATTAGACCACTGTAACACGCTCTACGTGGGGCTGCCTTTGAGGCTGATGCGGAAGTGGCCTTGTAGGCCAGATGGGCGGGGTATAAATCAAATAAATAAATAAATATAATAAAACTTCAGGTGGTGCAGAACGCAGCGGCCAGACTCCTTAGTGGAGTGAGAAAATACTAACATATTTCTCCTATTCTGGCTGCACTACATTGGCTGCCCATTCGTTTCCACATCGACTTCAAAGTCTTAATGCTTACCTATAAGGCCCTAAACGGTTTAGGACCTCTATATTTGGCAGAACGCCTACTCCCACCAAGTTCTACCCGGACCACCCGTGCAAGTCAGGAGGTGAGGTTGAGGAGCCTAATGCCAAGGGAGGCCCGGAAGGAAAAGACACGAAATCGGGCCTTCTCGGCAGTGGCTCCTCGCCTCTGGAACAAACTCCCTCCGGAGATTCGTGCGGCCCCTACGCTGGGTACCTTTAAAAGCCAATTAAAAACATAGATGTTTATTCAGGCCTTCCCTCCAGTCAATACTTGATTCTTTCTTCTCATTTCTCCTTTATCTTTATTCTATTTTCTTGATTTTCACATTTTCATTTGAAGATTTATATAACTATGTATTTTTATTAATTGTTTATATTATATTGGAAGCTGCTCAGAGTGGTCGCATGGACCAGATGGGCGGGATACAAATCAAATAAATAAATAAAATAAATAAATAAAACTGACCCATACACAATGTATATCTTAAATTGTTCTCAGTCATAAGCCTGAGGGATAGATTTACACAGTCTGCTACCCCTATAGTTTCTTTTGATGTTCAATGCCACCATCTAGGCTAATCAGCTATTAAATTCTCTAGATTGCTAGGTTTTGACAGGGGAGGACATCTCATAAAAGCGATTTTCTTCTAATTCACAAACTGGTGTGCTTCTGCACACCTGGGATGTCTTCCAAACATTGCAGAAGCCAAACGTTTGGGTATTGATCGTCTTGTTTTGCTCTCAAACTAGTTCAATAATTCACATAAGTATGATCTTAGACACCATGACTTAGAAGTAACCGTAAGAATGTTCAACTGCTCCTGAGGAACTATAGGCATCACTATGTTTACAGGGGTTAATAGAAAGCTTTTCTGAAGACAGTTGATAAATACAAAGGTGCATTACTTACTCACAAGAGAGAGAAAAACACAGATACAGTTGTCTAAAAATTTTCTCTTTAATTTGCCAGGTCCATTCTCAGGAAGGAAGAAGGTGGGGATTTACAATTGCATCAGGGAGGATTTCTTACTTTTTTCGGCTTCCATAAAAATACTTTTAAAAGCTCTAACGTGGCTCTTCCTTCCCAGAGCACTCTGAAAAAGCAGAACGGATGGCAGCAGTTAAAGAGTACAGTACTGCTGCTTCCAACACTGTGTCACAGACAAAGCTGCTAGTTTCAAACATGTATTTTTAAAGAGGAAGGTGTTTTAAAAAATATAAGAAGTTGTACAGTTAGCAACAATTACAAAGCTTTCTCTCCACTTATGCCACCTGCCTCCCTCCTTGTTTTCTTTCAGCAATGCACCTGACAAAGCAAAATGAAAGGAGTCCACCTTATCTGCTAAGCAAGGTGCTCTGTCTGTTAATGGATGAAACATTTTGATCCAGGAGAAAAGACTGCTCTTTGTAAGAAGACACAGCAGTTCCACATGGTCTACCTCTCTGCTGGAAATGATCATGTGTGCAGGGAATACTAGAACTGCAGAATTCCAGACCCAGGATTCTGCATTTCTCACAGCCTGTTTCTTTGTAAAACAAAGTACTTGAGCTGGACATAGTCTTCCAAATGTTTCCCATTTTAAATATTCCTATCATATTTGTTTTTATAGTCCAGCAAAGACTCTTGCATAAACTATGAGGAAAGGGTAAATTAGTTGGCTTACCATCCAGAAAATAAGTAAATAAACATATATCTGCATACAGTATTGATATTATTTATGTACATGCACTATGCTTCTCTCTAGCCTCAAGTTGCTTACAATCTAAATTGTCAGGAAGTGCTTCAAAGCTCCACAGGAGAAATGATTAACAAAGGCAGAAGTCAGCCTCAAAAGACGAAACACAAAAAGGAGTCCTCTTCAGCTGCCTTGCCTTAGCAAAGACAGCTCTATGGTAAATTATTATACTAAGGTTGTCGGCTTGAAGCTGGGAATATGTGGCGGACTCCCTTAACAGTCTGTGGCAAAGCTGCCAGGCACATCTTTTACTGGCGAAAAGGGTGGGCAATGTATTGCCCAGAGGGCACAAGAAAGCCTCCAAGGGCCACAACCCTTCCCAGGGCCACTCCTGAAAGTACAAAAACTAGATTGAAGTGCCTGGACCTCCTAGGAATGGTGATTACATTTTACATAGTTCATACATTTACTATTGCCAAGCAGCCATTTTTCAAAACCAGAAGTACAATTCTATCTACTTCAAAGTACACCTCCCCTGTATGGAGTATGGAAACATTAGCAGGTCCAAAATATGATGGCAAGATTAATTTCTGGAGCTAGTATATTGGATCATATATCCCCAGTCGTGGTGTGCATTCATTGGCTTCCTGTCAGTTCCATAATTTAATTGCCTAATGCAAAGGAAAGGGGTTGAGCTGCCTATTGTACCTTCACTTATACTCAACTAGCATATTTAGAAATAAATCCATAGGGAAAAATCCTATTCTTAATTCTAATGATAAAAGATCCATTGGATGAATGAGGATTTCTAAGACAACATTTAAGTAAGCTCCATTGATTCAACTGGTCTATATTAGTTGGGACTAGCACATGCGTTTAGATTGTTCATTATGGAACACCATAAACTCCCACTAACCTGACTGCAAGGGAAACAAAAACCATGGAAGTGTTATGTATCTAAAATTTCTTGCAACAATAAGATAACAAAAGAACAGCAATAATGCACTGAAGGCTGCCTTTAAGACAGTATGGATCCTACTGATGATCATGTGAACTTTCAATGAAGATACACAATGCAGTGTTAACATGCTCGCTACTGCAATGCAGCTGAGCTGAAGAGACACAGAAAGGGCACACAGTGCAGTTCAGTTTACAACACCAAGTGCTAATGCCACCAAGGAGTTGTCCCTAAAGAAAAGGAGCTGATTATAATTATCATTATAGATTTACAGGATCCTATCATTCTGTACCAGAATCTGATCCAAGGTTGCAAGCAACTGTCCAAACATATTCTTTAATCTGATCAATATTGTTCAAAATATGCACAATTTTGCAACACCTCTTGGAAATTGTAGAACAAGATAACAGAAGAAAATATTCCGCATATATTATACAGCACATTTCCTGATACATTTCCTTTACGGCTTCCCTGTTACTTTACATATGCCTTGACAACCTACTGAAAGTCTGTGGCTTAAAGCAATAAGTGATAGGTTTGCATTCCCATACATATACGTACTACTGTTCATGGGTGTGTACACACGGACACATAGCTGTTCACAATTTGGGTGAAGAGAGCTCACAAAGCAAAGGATATTTGAAGTAGGCTGGTTGGATTATTTGCTGATGTGAATCTGGCACTGCCACTGTTGGACTGAATTTTTTTTATTTTACATGAAAAGTAAAAGAGAAAAAAAGAAAGAAAACAAAATGAACAACTATAATGAAGAGATTATCATTAAGAATTAACAAATCACACAACAATGGCCCTGGTTCTCAGTACAGTACTGTCACACTGAAAATGGCATTATCTGGAGAACAACCTACTGAGGCTTTCTGATTAATTAACTAGAACACTTATAACAATTTAAAAGGCACAGTTCCTACAGAATATGCCAACGAGACACTGGTCTTCCAATCATTCTAAAGCAACCACAAAATTACATGCAGTTACTAGCACAAGGTGAAAAGCTACATTAAGAATTGTCATCAAAATATTAATTCGTCTAAAAGTTATGGACATATAGCTTAGGAAATCAATAAAACTTTGGAGTCCAAGCCTTTAAATATGCCATAAAATATGTCACCAACATACTCACTTCAGCCAAATGGCTGTTTACCAGAACCTAACAAAAAATGTCATCTGCGAAGGGACTATTTTGCATTCAAAAAGTAATGAATGCCTGGCTATGAATGGCAGCAACAAAAGTGACATATTGTGTACTCAACACTTGGTTACAGTGCTCAAAGGACAGTCCTATAATAGAAGCACAATCTCATGGTTTGCAAAATGCCACCGCTACTATGGTTAGTGTAACCCCATTTTTTCCCATAATTTCCAAAAAATTATTGGAGATCAATACATGAAATGTTACTAAAAATCTGCCACTAAACCATTTGAAGCAGAATTATTTCTATTGAATATTATGACTGAAACTGTAGACAGAGAAATGAGATATTTGATAATACATGTAATTACGGCAGTGAGGATATTATATGGAAAATATTCGAAGAAAGAAGAGGTACTGTCTCTTGAGGAACTGGTAGAAAAGACAATGGAAGTGGCAGAGACGGATGTAAGTAACAGAAGCATTAAATGAAAGATAATCTCAAAAAGGACTCAAAAATAGGAGTGGTTTTATAACTGGATCCGAAATATGGATTGGAAAGTATAGATAAAAGAAGTATGAGAAGGTCCAAAGGAATGGAGAGAGCAGTAACAATAGATATTCTGGAAAAATAGTTATATTGTTTACTTATGTGATTTCCCTTCTTAGTATAACTAAGTACAGTAAATGGATGCAAGAATACTCTTTCGCTCTCTGGAATTTTACTCTTTCCTCATCCTTACCCATCCCTTCCTTATTCCCCTGTATCCACACCCCAACCCCTACTCCTATTGAAAATTATTTTAAAAAATTAACAGAAAAAAGTAGCCTACCATCTGCAGTTCAGTTGTTGTTACTATATGATGTAATTGTACACTGACTCTAACACATAGGTTCCCAAAGTGGTCTATATGGACCCCCAGGGGTCGATTTTGACTTGCAGGGGGTTCACGTCAGAAAGAAAAAATTGGGGGCTGCATGAGATGTAAGTGGGGTCTATGTGAGAAAATCCCATTAGGCAGATCATAATAAATATTTAGGCGATCCATAATTACACCAAACACAGATTCTGTGTAAATAATATTTCATAATATTATTTAATTAGGTACTATGTACTATCTGTATTGTGGCGTGCTATATTCGTGTGCAAGTTCATAAAATTATTGGTAAAATGTTATGGTCAATGTCTCTGTGTTGTAAATGGGATTGACAACATTTTGTCATTTCTCATTACTATACAGGCACACACATAGGTAGGCAGGGGGTCTACGGAAAACAAATAAGTTGGCGAGTGGTCTACGGGGCAAAAAAGTTTGGGAACCTATGCTCTAACAGCTCTTTACCACACAAAGGAGCACTGTACGGAAAACATGAAAACTCAAAGGAGTTCAGATTTGAACTAACTGAAAAGATTTTTGAAGCAATCATGACACTTACATGGTACACATCTCCCTATTACCTGAAGAAGGGACAAGTTATTGTTTTATACTTTTCAGCAAACCAACAAATGTCAAAGGAAAGCAAGCCTTTCTATCCAGCCTCTATATTTCACTCGTTCTCCATTGTTCTTTTGCAATTGCCACTTTTCTGTGACTACTGAGCTGTTCTGGGGGAGGAGCATGTTGCCCCCTTTGCTTTCTGTTTGTTTTAGTACATTTTCCCCTTTTGCAAACTGAGTGGCTTATTTATTTTGATTTATCTGCCTGTTTCCCTCAGGCATACTGATATTCTTCTCTCTTGTTTCTCAACAGCCCCATTTAAGCTAAAATCTGGGCAGTACCAGAGTTTGCTATTGCAAGGAGTGATCTTAGGTATAAAACCAGCCTATAGACCTTTCTATCACAAAGAATCAAAGGCAGATTGTTTGAAGGTCTTTACCGTAGTCGCTTTCATCATCTGCTCTTAAAAACCAACTCCCAAAATTGCTTCTGTAAGTAACTAACCAAAACCTAGTCCACCAAGGTCAGAATGTTCTCTTTCTTTTCTTTTCTTTTTTTTAATTGGCCACAAACCTTAGCAACTTGGTTCATGAAGAAGTCGAACTCATTAATCCAACATTTTGCTGCATGACCTATTAAGAGTTTTACTATGGAAGTATGTTAGCCAATAATAAGAAAGAAAATAAATTGAGAGTACAGGCTGTTCAGTCCAGAACAATATTAACGCAGCAAGGGCAAGGCGCTGTGCTCAGTGTCTGAGAAAGAAAGGGCAAGATAATACAACATCTTAGCTGCAGCAAAGATCACCAGCCACTCAGAAGATAATGTCAACAGAGTACTTTACTGTCTTGAAGATAAACAAAAGTACGGTAAACTGCTTCAAATATATGGGGCTACCTGAAAAATGTAGCAAAGTTTTCCACTACGTGAACCGGTTCATACAGAATGAAAGAATGGATACCTGGCTTCTCCAAGAGCACAATTTGAACAAAAGATGGTTTCTTCAGTAGCAAGTGATATAAATTACTAAACTCATATTAGTCAGCTTTCATAGACTGCTTGTATGTTTCTCAGAGACACCCAATCCAGCATTCGGAAAGCTAGTTAGCTTTGTGTTCTGGTCCTGCAAGACATCCTGCATTCTATCTTTCTTCCAATACTGGAATTCCAATGGTCACATACTGTATTTCAGCCTTCTCCCAACACTAAAGCACAAGGCAACCGATGATACAAAATATGTCAAATAATTGAAAGGCACAGAATATAAAATGACAATACTTACAATCCAATAAAACCATCAATATAAAAATTTTGGTGACCACACCAATGGCATTTCTCATCCAAGTCAAAAATCCGAAACAAACATTACCTCAATCTTTCTTGCAACAGCTGGATTTTGTGATTGAGGAGAGAGTCCCACCAATGGGACACCACCAGAGAGAAAACCCTGTCTTGATTCATACTCCCTTTTGGTAGCACAACAACCAAGGCAGATGCTCTAGCAGGGTACTACTAGCATAAAGTCATACATAGATAATTTGTAGCAGGAAGGTTCAGTAGAAAAAATACATTTGCAAGGAGAATGAATTCCTACTACAACTTCCTTAGTAACCATTATGCAAACTCTGTGTCCCATCTAGACTAATCTATATCCCAACACTGCTACTTCTACCTCTGATTAAGAACCACTGATTTGTGATTTATATTTCCATAACCTGAGAATGTTGCAAGTACAAAGTGGCATCACACTATTTTTAAGAAATTATGACTATCACTCCAAGTATTTGAAGTAAGAGTGCTTTACTATTTCAGTATCCCTGCTTGAACTGCTGCAGTGAGGACACAAAGGCCCCTGCCTAAGTTCTGCCTGCATTCCAATCCTCTGAGGGCTACTGTTCTAGTTCTCTTCCTTACAAACAAGGGAGGTGAAATTGTCTTTAGGAATGCAACATTAGGCTAGAAAAGGGTAGATATTTTCATCCTTCTAGCCCTAAGGTAAATGCTTTCAGAGCTTTCCAAGCATTCAATTTCAACACTCAAGAGGCGTAATGATTTTTCTCCGGTGGCTGCAATACTATTTGCCCATATTTAAAATAAGTGTGCATTTTACATTTTGTACCTAACATTTACTGTATTTTTCCCTATAAAAGATGATACTTTTTCCTAAAATTGTTAGAGTAAAAATTGAGGGTTGTCTTTTACATGGAAGTAAGCCGAGGAGAAAACCTAAACTGCCTACCGTATGTCTCTGCAAACTGTCTATCTCCAATCATGCTGCCTATAGCTTGTCTCTGTTTGCAGAGACAATCACAAGCCTTATGCAAATGATGCAGGCTGATGCCGTGGAGAGTGTGTAGGCAGCTGCAGCCACAGAACTAGCGCCACGATAGGCAGCGGGCCAGGATCTGGAGCACCTGGTGCAGGTTGCGGTGGGCCAACCATGTTCCTAACCGCCAAGCTATAGACAGTGTCGTGATTGGGCTTGACTGGAACTGGATCCAGAGTAGGGTCTGGAGGCACCTCCATGCCCAGGATTCTTCCCTCTGCTTCTGCTGCCCACCGAGCTGGGTTTTTTAATTTATTTTTATTTTTTGGCAGTTCGGGCACTTGGGTTCAGCTATCACTGGTGTAGGCAGTGTGACAGTGACCAGTAAGGGTGATGCTTAATAATATAGTAGGTTCCCCTTGACATTTAGTTCAGTCATGTCTAACTCTAGGGCCAAGAAACGAGAGACCAAATTGCTAACACGTGCTGGATTATGGAGAAAGCCAGAGAGTTCCAGAAAAACATCTACTTCTGCTTCATTGACTACGCAAAAGCCTTTGACTGTGTGGACCACATCAAACTATGGCAAGTTCTTAAAGAAATGGGAGTGCCTGACCACCTTATCTATCTCCTAAGAAACCTATATGTGGGACAGGAAGCAACAGTTAGAACTGGATATGGAACAAGTGATTGGTTCAAAATTGGGAAAGGAGTACAACAAGGCTGCATATTGTCTCCCTGCATATTTAACTTATATGCAAAATACATCATGCGAAAGGCTGGACTGGAGGAATCCCAAGCCAGAATTCAGACTGCCGGAAGAAAAAACGACAACGAACCAGAGTAGACTATGTCTAGTTGGGTGGCATATAAATGCAATAAATAAATAAATAAATAAATATGTAGATGATACCACTCTGGTGGCAGAAAGTGAGGAGGAATTAAAGAACCTCGTAATGAGGGTGAAAGAGGAGAATGCAAAAAACGGTCTGAAGCTCAACATAAAAAAAAAGATCATGGCCACTGGTCCCATCACCTTTCTTGGGCTCCATGATCACTGCAGATGGAGACAGCAGCCCCGAAATTAAAAGACGCCTGCTTCTTGGGAGGAAAGCGATGACAAACCTTGGCAGCATCTTAAAAAGCAGAGACATCACCTTGCCAACAAAAGTCCAACTAGTCAAAGCTATGGTTTTCCCTGTAGTGATGTATGGAAGTGAGAGCTGGACCATAAAGAAAGCTGACCGCCGAAGAATTGATTCCTTTGAATTGTGGTGCTGGAGGAGGCTCTTGAGAGTCCCATGGACTACAAGGAGAACAAACCTATCCATTCTAAAGGAAATCAACCCTGAGTGCTCACTGGAAGAACAGATCCTGAAGCTGAGGCTCCAATACTTTGGCCACCTCATGAGAAGAGAAGACTCCCTGGAAAAGACCCTGATGTTTGGAAAGTGTAAAGGCAAAAGGAGAAGGGGAAGACAGAGGACGAGATGGTTGGATGGTGTCATCGAAGCTACCAACATGAATTTGACCCAATTCCGGGAGGCAGTGGAAGAGAGGAGGACCTGGCGTGCTCTGGTCCATGGGGTCACGAAGAGTCAGACACGACTAAACAACGAATTGCAATTTAAAATCGAAGCCCATAAAATCAAGGAAACTGAAAATGACAAGGGAAAAGGAGGATGTTAAAAAAATTTAAAAGGTAAATTCTTGCCAAAAAATAAAGATGACAGAACCGTTACTCTGTTTTATAGTAGACTGTCATGAGATTGTAGGTGCCAAGCTGGTCTGCATAGAGAAGCAGGTCTCTAAATTCTAAATCATTTGTGAAATATGCATACAGAACTTACAGCATTAGAAACAGACACAGTCAACCGAATCAGAGCATAAAGATATTATGATTTCCCATAACCACTGCTAATGTAAAACACATCAGGAGCACTTAACTGTCAGAGTTCTGAACCATTGACAAGGGAAACTGTTTTCAGCATCAATCAATCTACTCTCATTAAAAGCATACATGTAAATAGATTACATACATCTAATCAGTAACTTACATGTGGACCACTATTATAACATTTAATAAATGGATGGTGAAATCCAGCACCAAGATTTGGAAGTAGGGATACAGAAGAGTTTCTAAGTGACATCTGAATAATATGAGCATAATTAAGAGTCTCTTTCTGCTCCTGTCACTTTACACACTTACATATAAATCCTGACGCAGAGCCAGACCATCAGTCCATTGTGTTCTACTGTCATCTACTTTGCTAGCTGCTTTTCTTCATGACCTCAGACCTTCCAAAGCTTAGAAAAGACAAATGTCTGAACAGGGAGAATTAAGTTTTCTCTAAATCTCATAGATCAGCGATGGCGAACCTATGGCACGTGTGCCACAGCTGGCACACGGTGCCCTTTCTGTCTGCACGCGAGCTATAAGTTGCCGGATCGCTACTCCCACCCCCACGCAGCCAAACCTGAGAAGGCAGCCACAGCCGCAGTGCTGGCACTTCAGCAGGCGGATTTGGAGCTGCCAGCACGGGCAGTGGATCCAGAGTGGGGTCTTGAGGCACCTCCATGCCAGGATGCCCCTTCTGCTGCCACTTCCAGTTCTGCCGCTGCCACTTCTGGTTCCACCACTGCTATGGCACATCGCCAGCTGTTTCCCCCTCATTTGGGCACACAAGCCCAAAAAGGTTTGCCACCACTGCCATAGAGTATCTACAAGGAAGAACTAAGAGAATGATAAATGACCTTTAGGGAGAGAAAAGTATGATACATATAAAGAAAATGATGTTTAAATTGGGTGTATTTGTATTGTTTATGCCAACCTGATACTTTGTCAAAGGTCTTTTAAATATTTAGGTATAAATATTTGAATTAATCTAGAACAATTGAAAGAAGATTTTTTTAAAAAAAAATGAAACAACAAATTAAAAATAAGTTAGAGGATTTTAGGAAGATCAGACTTTCATGGTTTGGTAAAGTAACAATACAGTGGTGCCTCGACTTACGAATGTCCTTACACACGACCATTTCAAGTTACGACCAGCTCCGGCCGCAAAATTTTGCTTCAACTTGCGGCCGGAGCTTCCAGTTACAAACAGAAAAAGGCAGGGGAAACGGGCGGAGAATTCAAATTGCTACCGGTTGGTAGGCGAAGAGGCTGCTTCTTTGTAGCTCTTTCACTCTAACAATTGGAGAGTGCGCAATCGGAGGCATTGGACTGCCTGGTAAGTTAAGGTGCTACTTTCTGCTTTTTAAAAACTGTTCTGGGTGGGTTTTACAGCATGGTTTCGGGCTGGGTGGTGGGATTATGTTTCTATGCTGTGATGGGTCTTGCAAGGTTTGTTTGGTTTGGGGATTTTTTTCCCCATTTCTGATGGGTCTTGTGGGGCTTGTTTGCTTTTTGGTGTTTTTCCCCCATTTCCGATGGTTCTTGCGGGGTTTGTTTGCTTTTTGCTTTTTTTTCTTTTCCTATTTCTGATGGGTCTTGCGGTGTTTGTTTGCTTTTTGGGTTTTTTCCCCTCATTTCCGACGGGTCTTGTGGGTTTGTTTGCTTTTTGCTTTGCTCTTTTTGCATTTCCGATGGATCTTGCATGGTCTGTTTGCCTTCTGCTTTGCTTTTTTTGCATTACTGATGGGTCTTGCACAGTTTTTTGCTTTCTGCTTTGCTTTTTTGCATTTCCGATGGGTCTTGCACGGTTTGTTTGCTTTCTGCTTTGCTTTTTGCATTTCCGATGGGTCTTGCACGGTTTGTTTGCTTTTCTTCCCCCCCCCCTTTGACCGGAACAGATTAATTGCATTTCTGA
Source organism: Pogona vitticeps (assembly GCF_051106095.1). Lineage (NCBI taxonomy): Eukaryota > Metazoa > Chordata > Lepidosauria > Squamata > Agamidae > Pogona > Pogona vitticeps. Next base: position 66,442,939 of record NC_135787.1, read on the forward strand.
TGGGTCTTGCAGGGTTTTGTTTTGGTTTTGTTGATTTTTTCCCCTTTGGCTGGAACGGATTAAATGCATTTCAGTGCATTCCAATGGGAAATGATGTTTCGACTTATGACCATTTTGAGTTACGACCAGAGTTGTGGAACCAATTAAGCTCGTAAGTCGAGGCACCACTGTATATAAAATAAAGATTTGCCTAAAGTTTTTTTTAATTTATGAGCAAGCCATGCCTCTCTCCTTGCCTCTTGCCACTTCTATAATTTATTTGCTTTCTCTCTCTCTTCCTTCCTGATTTCTGAGAACAGACATGAAACCATACTGCTCCTGACCTTTTCTTTCACCAAGTAGCCACAACTGTAGCAAACTGACTCCCCCACATAGTTAAGGATGCAGTTCTTTTTTTATTGTGTTTATTCTTCTGTAAATAAAATACTTTCTTTTCTACCTTAAGCTAGTTGTAGAAGTTATTTCCTATAAACAAGGGGGTTGGGTGAAGTTTGATTTTTAACTATTCTTCCTTCATGTTTTCTCTACACTGTAGACTGGATTTTGTTGTTGTTTGGTTGGTTTGCTTGTTTTGTAGTTCATACTCTGCTGACAAACCAAATTCTAAGATTCCAGAACTACCAATAAATTTAACTATGGAACAGTTGAAAGCCTGGCAAAATATGATTAAAATATGATTAATAAATTTTATAATGGAGATTTTAAAAAGCAGAGTTGGGAAAATGTGAAACAAAATATTGATAAATTATTAAGAAAGAAAGAAAATTAGTAACATAAAAGAAAAGATGAGGAATAAAGAAGAAATAAAATAAGTATTAAGAATGGAGAGAACTTATTAGCTTAGTCTTCTCCAATTAGATCAGTGGATCAAATATTGGGTAAATAGAACTAGAAATGTGGGGATATCACAAGATTGAAGAGATAGTATTACAAAAGCAAAATGTAAATGAAAATAAGATAATAAAATGGATAACAAAAATATTAAAAAATATTAATAGAAGCAGAAGACCAAGAAGATCTTCTTAAAATATTAAGGGAATATGATTTGAGGGAAGAAAAAAGTACTGTGGTTTAGAATAATATATGGGATACAAACACTTTTAAATCCATGTCTATAAGGATAAAGGAAAACTTTTACAAGTGGCATTATCAAGGGTCAAGGCCCATGAATGTGGATGGTGGGATTCTATGAATGGCTCTGCAGCATGCGATCCGCTCACCACTCTTCAACCTTGCAGCGAGGCTTGTCCTCCCCCCTTCTGCCAGGACTGGTGAGCAGATTGCTCACTGCAGAGCCATTCGTAGAATCGCAGAATCCACAGCAGATCAGTGAGTGGACCGTCCGGCCCCATGGGGCTGGTCCCTCATTAATGCCACCTGTGTGGGGAAATTCATATACCTATACAAATACCCCCATCTCTAGTGCTTATTGTAACAGCCACCTTATACCTCACAAAGGGGCCGTTACGTCACACTCAATCACTCTTCGTTTCCACTGCCACCAACCATTCCCTCAAATGAAGCTTCAGGCCAAAGTATGATTTCAAAATAAAAACTTAGGTTTATTGTGTACAAACAAAAGGAATGGTAAATCACTTGAATATAAATAATACTTTAATCACTATAATAATATAACAATCACACACACACACACTCACAGACCCTCACTATATAGCACAGTTCTTATCTCACAGTATCTCCAAGCCCTATCTCCTTATCTCAACCCTATCTCAAAGCCTTATCTGGCCCTATCTCTAAACCCTATCTGGCTCTATCTGAATCTCTCACACCATTCACTACCCTTATATACAGCAGCTCCACCCCTTATGTCCCACCCTCCGTCACGCCATTGGTAGATGACACACAGCTTCAGCAGTGACGGGCAGGTGATGTCATAGCTGTATGTAACACTTATTAATAATGAACAATGGACTTTGTGATGTCAGCTCTCAGAACACTCCTGTCAGTCAGGTCAGAGCTCTGGTGAGGGAGCCTATGACATGACAGGACAGGCGGAACCAAGAGAATAAAAGGAGACAAAAAGACAGTTAATGACAGTTTTAGGTAGTTAGGGCTGTGTTTGTGTTAGCGAGAAGAGAAAGAGAGTGAGAGAGAGAGAGAGAGAGATTGAAAGAGATAGGAATAGGACAAGTCTTGGAAAGTTTGTGTGGTTAAGAACTGAATGAATTAAAAGTGATAATAATAAAAGAAACAATTTGAATATAGTAACATCTTGATTAAAGAAAATCTAAGCAAGCATATCTCAAATCAAAAGAACATATATTGAATGAATAAAATAAGACCATCTTTGATTTCCATGTATAATTGAACTGTTATTCTATAAATAAACCTTGTTAATGTTGACAGATGTGACTCATTATTAAAATTTGGTAGATTGAGGAAAATCCTCTGGTGACAGTGCACAAAAGGTGAAAATTGTAAGTAGCACCCAAAGGCAAATCTGGGAGTTAAGGAAAACAAACAGAGGAGCTGGAGGGTTGCTACAGACTTGGACAACAAAGAAATTTATTTTACATTTATTAACGCAAGCAAGATTATAGATGGCAAGGAATTAGAAAAAGCGCAATTGTCAATTAAATGAATGGTATAAAGAAGTTTGGAATAATGATGTTAATGATAAGTTCATGTGTAATGTTAAGGTGAAGAACGGTTGATAAATAAGAATATTTTATGGATATATGTGGATAATGTATTCATTTTTATTAATAAATTAATCAATACAATTAATTGTATTAATTGTATTAATTAATTTATTAATACAAAATAATTAATACTGTAATAATTAATACAGAACAGTTATGCATATTCACAAGAATCAATACAATTTTGGAAGGAGAATGGGTCTCTGTTAAGGGAGGAGAAAATGATTATATCACCAAATGGTCCCAGTGGAGAGAAGCACTTTTTTGTGTAATTGCTTTATGTTGTTATGTGTTCTGATTTTTCTTTCTAAGTATGCAAGTACTATCAAATTACCGTTTTTTTTTTTGCTCCATAAGACGCACCTTTCCACAAGACGCACCAATTTTTTAGGCGATGAAAACAGGAAAATATAGTCTGTTTTCTTCGCTCCATAACACGCACAGACTTTCCACCACCCTGTTTTGTGGGGGGGAAAGTGTGTCTTATGGTGCAAAAAATACGGTAATTAAAAACAGAGAAAAAACTAAGAGGAAAGAATTAAGACAATGATGAATGACCTTTAGGAAGAGATAAATATGACACATATGAAACTTAAATTCAGTGTATTTGTTAGGATTATTTATGCTAGCTTGATATCTTGTCAATACCCACCTGTCATTTACAAACCAACTTTTTTATTGTTTAACAATCAAAAAATTGTCTTCTGCTTGTGTACATCTATTTTCATCACATCTGTAAAAATTCTCTAACTGATACTCGCCTGCATCATTAAAAATGCATAATTCTCCACACTCTCACCTCTTGTCTGGGCCCATACATAGTTATATTCAGAGTTTCTATCATCTATATCCATACTGTTATAGATTATCTTTAATAGCATTTGTGGAGTTCCTGCCAAGAAAGAGGGGATTAACATCTCCTATTCAACCCAAAATGTAATCTATGACTCAATCCACCAAACTGGTCTGTTTTTCAGCTATGCATTTGGGTTTGAGCTAAAAACAGGGAAGGAAGAAGTGAAACCTACACACCAAACCTGGATCAAATAAGTTCAAATTGTTAGTGGTGATGATAACTACAAAGCTTACAATGAAGATATGTAAGGGCTGAAACTCACAAGCATCCCCAAAGTCCCAATACCAGACAATACAATGAAAAGAAATGATGCTGGGTGTGGAAGGTGAAAAGATATAACTCTGCAACTGTCACTTATTTTAATTGGTGATACAACCACCGTAAGGCAAAACAAAAGTACTTGAGACTTTTCTTTAATTGTCCTTCAATTGTCATGAAGAAACTGAAACTATCTCCCTTTGTATTCCTGCACACTGAGAAGGGGTAGGGAGAATCCAGAGGAAGTACGCTCTTCAGGACCATGGCCAGCTCCACTGGGAAACCAATGCCATTCTAAGCCACTTAAGCAGATGACCCCTCAATTCTTAAAAAATCAAACCATTATATCATTTCTATGATGACCATGTTCTTGTAGGTAAAAGTGGACAGAAGACAGTACTTCTCAAATGAGATTCATAAACATTTACATTATTTTCTCAATCTTATCCTGGCTTTGCCCCCTTTACTTTTCATTACAGCACACCTTTGTAAAGATGCCACATAGCAAGAGTGCACCCAGCTCCTGATGAAGAGTCCAGTCTTCTTCTCTGGCTTTTAGCTGCAAATAAGGAAATTATTATACTGTAGAAGTTGTCATTGAATGTCAACAAATGGTGGAAGGGGACAGTTATCCAACCGAAAGAGAAAGGTTGGTATGGCCGCTTGCAAACTGGGCAGCTAAGAGACTGTCCACATTACCCTTTAGTAATTAAGAGCAGGAGACACCAAGTAAGACTTTCTCCATTAATAGCTTTCTGCTGCCAAAAGCTGTTCATAACCAACAGGGTAGCCATAACATCTAAGTGCCAAAAATGGTGGTATACAAATAAGGCAGCGTATTATCATTGCCAATGATATACTGAATCAGGATATATCTACTTAATTCAAAGTAGCAACATCACCAAACTTAGTGGATCTAGATATACCACTACGCTTAACAGACTAAGCTCAGGAGCTGTGGCACAATTCATGAACAAAGGCATAATACAAGCTTAAGGAAAAGGAATTTTTATCTGAGAGACTTCTTGACTACTTTATCCAATGAGAAGATCTTACAGTAGGATCAGAACCCAATAGGAAAGTCACAATGCCAGGCTGTTTTCAACTGAGTTATTTCTCCAGTGATCAACTCTTTCAAACTCAAGGTAACATTTAAATGCTCAAGTCCATGTCTATGCACATATTTGTGGATCTAACATGGCTTTATGCAAAAACAAATGTAGCAGAACCCAAAAGATGATGTCATTCCTGCATGTCAATCAGACGACAGAGCAGGAGGGGCGGAGTCAGAATGACAGTTAGACAGTGGGAAGAGACAGTTAAGAGAGTTGGAATCAGATAGGGATAGAGAGAAGTACGAACAAGAAGATGTGGAGAGAGTGCTAGGGTTTAGGAATAGATAAGAAGGGGTTGTTACATACAGCACTGATGTTACCTGTCTGTCATGGGTTTGGAGGGAAAGTTCCATCCTATGGGGAGTGGAAGGCGGGACATCAGGAGGAGGGGCTGTACTGTATATATATGTGGAGCTTGTGGGGAGAGAAGCTGGAGAAGAGCTGAGAGAAGAAGCTTGAGTGGGAGTCTGTGTGTCAGACAGGGTACTACTGTGTGTCAGTCAGTACCAACCTGATAGGTTCAGGTGTCTGTATGGTTAGCCAGAACTGATAGGTTCAGGGTCTGTGCTTCAAGTTAAGTGTTCTGTGTGAACTAAACTGTGTGCATGTATGAATGAGACTAAGCCACGTTACTATATCTTATTCACCTGATCATTTTATTTTCCCGGTGTGTTGTTTTAAATAAACCTTATTCTTTTATTTGTTGAAAATCCATCCCTGGTCTGTGTGACTTCTTATAGGGAATGGTTGGTGGCAGCTTAGTGAAACTGTGGCATATCCCAGTAGGTCTGGGTTTGTCACAGGGGTTAAGAAAGGGAATTGAAAGATTGAAACATGTGGAACAAGCAGGAATGAATCTATAAATATAATATGAGAAACACCAGTGAATGAATACATGAAACAGTTATATATTTAATTCTCCTTATGATTTTGTTCATTAATAAAAGAATGTTTGATCAAACCCTTTTATTCCTAAATTATATGATCAGCTCCTATGTGTGTGGGATTTGAATTGATATTAAGAGAATACATTGGTGCCTCGCTTAACGAGCACCGTTTAACAACGAATTTGCATAGCGATGCTTTTTTTGCAATTGCTAATGTGATCACATTGCAATGTTTTAATAGGGAAAACATTGCATTGCAATGATCAGTAAGCGTTTCGCTTACCGATCTTCGCATTGCGATGTTTTTTAAACAGCTGATCGGCGGTTCCAAAATGGCCACTGCACCCACAAAATGGTCACCCACAGCGTTTTCGCACCCTGCCCTCACTTACCGGGCAGCGAAAATGGCAGCCAGATCGAGGATTCCCCGCATAGCGGTGAGTTTTCACCCCAATAGGAACACATTAAACCCGTTTTAATGCATTCCTATGGGGTTTTGCCCCCCGCATGGTGACAAATCCGGATAGGAACGCTAATCCTGGAACGGATTAACGTTGCTATGCGGGGCACCACTGTACCTGGTGGCAGCGAAAAGGGCGTATTTACCTTTGTAGAGCCCACAGATATAAAGGGCACAAGGGTGATCACCACAACAAACAACTCAGCACATTAAACTAAAAGATTAGAAGGCTGTAAAAAACATCCTAACATTTCTCTGCATTCATAAGAACTGCTGACAAGAGTTTAGCTTTTTGTATATATATATTTTCTGCAGTGCCAGAGAAACTGTGTAGCAACAATTACAATGAATGATTCAGCATTTATTCCAGCTACTTTTTTGTAAAGCCAAGCTTTAGGGCAAGAATTATGCATTTTAAAATCGCATCTGCCCTCTACATTTTTATTAGTATAATTTCTTTGTAAATTAAGTAGTATGTTTTACTTTTCAACAGCTTGTTACCACAGAAGAGAAGATGTTCTAGTATGGTTACGTCTATTGTATAATACATAAAAGTTTAAGGGCACCATTGCCAGTTTTGGCATTAAAACAAAGGTTCTATATTTGTGACTAATCAGCAGGACATATGTCCATGATTTTTAAGTTGTGATGAAGAGGAAATAAGAGGACTACAATCTTGCTTGGACATAGATTTTTGGGGGAACCTGTTCTATATAGCATTTAAGCACTGCAGATTCACCAACAGTACCTTTCAATTGTTCAATTTAGGTTTCATTAAAATTGAGTTTCTCCATTTTGTATGAATGATTATCTTTATTTTTGCACTGAACTTTATTCTTGCACCATTGTAGTTGTTTAAATAAAAAATGCTCTACTTTTTAGAAAGAAATGTTTAGAATAAACATAAGTCTATGTACTGAATTATCAGTCTTGTACAAGGCAAATATTCACAAACGGGTTTTACACTGACATGGTATTTTCTTCCTGCATGGCTCTCTGATAACAAAAAGCAATTCATTTTAAATGCAGGGCCCCAACAAAAAACAGGATTTCAGTAAAATATTCTCCAGATTTGTAGCATGAGTATTCACCTTTTGCATAGGCACTTGCAGTTCTAAAACAAGTCAGTCAAAGACCACCGGCCTACTTAAGCTTCATGACATACAGGACAATCCTGGAAGAAACTGAAGTGACTTTATTTCATTCTTTGTATCAGAATGTTGAACATTTTAAAATTATGGACATTTTATGAAATATAGGGAAAATAGCATTGTATTCAATATCGTTATCTCAGCCATATGCTAGATCTTGTTCTGTACATGTGCTAGGGCATAAATTGGTTCCCCTTAAGTCCTACACTGACTGAATTCCTCCACAGTCACAGAAAATTTGTCCTGTATCCAAGTTGTCCCATTTTACTTGAACTGAAGTAGAAGATCCTACTGAATTAAAATTACCTACACACAAGCTATATATTCACAAACATCACAGCAAAACCAACATTTTATGGAAAAAAAAATTGCCTGCCTTTCTTGGCAGACCAATTCTGGTGTATCTCTTAGACCAAGGAAAAAGAAAAAGATGCAAGATTGCAACAGAGAAAGCCAGTTCATTGGGGGAGATTTTAAGTATTAATGAGTTTTAATTTACAAACAAAAAGTTATTCTTTAACAGTTACAGAAAAAGTAATGTATAATAACTGATTCGAATATTCACAGTTCCTTAAACACTTCAGTTCTATCTTGCAGTATCACAGCAATAATAATCTAGCACAACTTCATTTGCATACCCCTCTGGTAAGTCCACCTGACTCCTGAGGTAAGCTATTCTGTCATTTCCCCCATCATCTCAAGCAGAGCAGAGAGCATGAGGAACAGAGCCTTTTCTGTAGTGGTGTCAAGATAGCAGAATGTCTTGCCAAAGTCTGTATTCTTAGCTCATCACTACACACCTTTCAACAAGCAGCAAATGCATCTCATCTTAACTGGTATTTTCTGCTACTAGTTTTTGAACTGTGATTTTTGAATTTCAGGAAGCAATTAACAGCTGCTGGCAATTGTTTTCAGTCAGTAACCAAAGATACTGGATTGTCTCCTCCAGCTGAAATTAGCAGAGAGAAGAGGATTTTGCATTCATACTCTTTTAACATCCTCCTTTAATATTTGGTACTTCACAATTGTATTTTCTGTAATTCTGAGGTTGTCTGTTGATGGAACTTTTCTTGGTTGTTTATCCAAAGGCATAATATCTGGTTTCTTAAATACAACAATTCTAACTTGCTTGTCCCAGTATGGTATTGTGGTTTTGTTTTCTGATGGCCGGGGTTTATAATATGGACGAAAAGGTGTGAGCAGCTCATAACATTGAGTCAAGTGCTGAAGAATAACCTTTGCAACTTGGGATGTGATCAGACAGGCTGGTTCACCCCTTTTGTCGGCAATCACACACTGTAATCGTCAGAGTGAATAAAACCATCCCCAGAGTGTTCCAATCCGCACCTTTCTGGGCCCCTGTCAAGGGCTTCTACTTTTTTGGTTCCAGTAGAATCACTCCATTTGGTTCATTTCCAATGTGTGCAACTGCTGTAAATGAACCAAAGCAAAGCCTGCAGCTATCAAATTGCCTGCTACTATCAGTTTGCCATATTATGATGTGGCTTAGGAAGAGAGCCACTTCAGGTTACTGGCAAACTAAACACTTCCTCTGTGACTACATGGAGTGTAAAATAATTGGAAAACTTCCTCCTTTAAGTAAAGGATACACAAGGGGACAATGGACTTTCTTCTTCCTTGTCTTAAAAGTCTGGTCGAGAACCTGATTGCAGCTGAATCTGTAGTGGAGTAGAGGAAGTTTTTAATTTGACAATACCTTGAAGCATTGTCTTCTTAAGCCACTTCACGATATAGAAAATTTGACAATGGAAGGAGCCATACGAGATAGGGTTGCTTCAGGTGAGTATTTCATTTGGATGAAAAGAGCATACCAAATGGTATGCCGGATCTTGACCCAACCTCTAGCAACCTTGTTTTGCGCAATCCAGCCCTCTCCAATTGCCACATGTATAATTATTAAATTATAAAAATATAGCATTACCAAAAGCATTTGACTGACCCCAGATTATTAAACCACCTTTGACTGGATTCAGCAAGGGTCTTCAAGACATCTCTGAGAAGCATACAAATAAAAATGAGTCTCAACTGCATTCTGAATTGGTACAATTGTAAAATTTGGAAATTTTCTGCACAGGAGAAGAGGTAAAAATTGGGACAAATTCAAAGGGGAGAGAGAGCAATACTGGAATCTCAGTTTTGAAGGAAAGAAGATGTCACTGGTGCAAAACGAAATCTCAGAATGACAAGATTCAGAGAACTGTCAAGAACAAGAAATATATTGTGATTTTTCATATCCCCAGACCACGTACATACATATGTAGCTTGCACAGTTCCACACACATGTGCTGCCTCACTTCCTTTTGAAACAGGAGCTCAGGACTGTCCTGACTTTGAAAGACTACTGCAGATATTAAACACAGTCCTGAAGGTGTGGCAGAAGATAACAGGCTGGAACGGTCAAAGTGCAAAGTGCCCAAGCCTCCCTCCAAGTAAGTCCATTCTGCAAAAGAAAGGTGTTGCTACTCCTAGAAGTCACAAGAGGCTGTGATTCACCTTTTAAGTAAGTCAGAGGGATCCTTCAGCATGTAATACCCAACAGTATTTGTTTTGCAAAACTAGAAGTGGATCCAGTTCCAGTTTTGCAAAATAATTTTTTTAATCCCAGGAAAAAATTGAATTCCAGACCTGCCAAAGTTGTGCAGCCTAGTATTAGGCAATGGGATAAGTAAGCAGTTGTTCACCCTCAAGCAATTTTTCTTTATACCAGGAGGGAAAAATAGTGGTGAGTGGCATAATTGAACAAATAAGCCTGCTTCATCTGGCTTCACGTACAAAGCTGATAGGGACAGAGAGCAATGGGGAGAGGTGTAGTGTGGCCACTATGGATTTAGCCATTTCTCAAAAAGACAAGTTTGTTTCAATTACTATTACACATTTAGGAACTCAAATTTTAGTAGTAAAGCATCTTTTTGTCGACACTCTGCAATTTCAAATTTCACATAGTACAGTTGCAAAATAAATCAATGCACACCACAGAATGGGACTCAACACTACACAATTTAGGAAAAATAATTGTTTCTCAAGACAATTTTGCATATGAAAATTGCTCATTTAATTTCAAAGCAGAAAAAAATCTCTACATGTAACAGTACAGAGCTTTAATTGCTTTCAAAAACAAACTGCTGTTTCAGCTAACAAAGTTATAATTTACTCTCCGATAGCAAAGCAAGCATGGGTTCTGCATGAAAGCACACTACATTAACTTCTTTTCGAGCAAACATTTCTTCTTTTCTCTGTGCAGCTTTGATTTGACAGGAAGGCAAACTCTACATTTCCACAACACAGACCTGCACGAAAACCTGTGAGCTGAAAAAGCACTGACTGAAATGTTTCAGGATTGCCAACGTTGCAGCCAGAAGCCTAAGGGACCTCTTCAAAAATAATAACCTTTTATATACCACATTTTAATGGTTCAAAGCAATTCATACACTTTATCTCTGCTGGACAGCATAGTGATTTAGGTATCTGACTGTGGAGCCAGAAGCTGGGAGTTTGATTCTCCACTGTTTTTCTTTGACAGGGGCTGGACTCAATGATCCATAGGGTTCCTTCCAGTTCTGCAGTTCTAAAATGATGGTGATGATCATCATCTTAAGAATCATAAGAACAACAAGATAAAGGTGGACTGGAATGATTATTTCTAGTAATTGTTGCCTGAACTTGGTTGACTAGAAGAAGCTTGGCTTGGCTAGGGGGGGCCCTGAGCAACTTCTCGAAAGATATGGGAGGGTTGTATTTTGGCACTGTATCAGACCTGCACATGAACCAACGTTGTAAAATTCTCTCATTACTGTCATGATCATATAAGTGTACAATACACTCCCACTGCACTGCTTTGACTGGTGTCAGACGATCATCAACATTTGCAATCCATTCCGAAGTAGGCAACTACTGACCCTGCTTTTAGAACCAAATGAGCAGAGAATTGCACAGAACTCAGCAGAATGTCCATTTTCTGGCTTAATCCTAAACTTATTGGCTTAATTTCACATCTATTTCAATTGGCTGGAATTAATCTCTCCATGATTTATAATACACACTACAGATGTTGGAACATGCCTATGAATTTATGATACCTGGTCAAGTTGAAATTATTTAAAACAGAAAATGTAAAAAAAGAGATAGAGAGAGAGGAAAGACTGTCATTTTGCTTTCCACTATGTGACATACACTGATTCATAAAAGCCTCAGAAGGTCCTTTATGGCTTTAATCCAGAAAACCATGAATGAGGTACAGCATTCCATTTCTTCTACTGAAGGAGAAGCACCCTGTCATGAGCATTTTCTTTTGAAAATGAAAAACAAATCCTGCACAAATCTTTCTACCATAGCAAAGAAGAAAAAATCTGTATTTTGATACTACGAGTATTTCATAGAATCATAGAACAATTAAGTTGGAAGGAGCCTATAAGGCCATTGAGTACAACCCCCTAGTCAATGCAGGAATACAAATCGAAGGGTATCTGCCAGGTGGTTGTCCAAATTTCTCTTGAATGCAACACTATGCCATGACTTTTCTGTTAACATTTGATTTAACGAGTTCAGCTGTGTCAAATGTAAAAATTCCTTTGGAAACCCCACTCATTTGTTTTTCACTGTTTGTTTCTTTGTTTGTTTTGACTTCACAGTCTTGCTTTTTTTTCTTCTTCAGTGACTGGAACTGGAGATTTCTAAGTATCACTCTGATGTAATTACAACTGTACAGATTACATACAGTCATATTTGGAGTTGCTTACTAATTAATAATTTGCAGTGGAATGGTTATATGCTTTTTACTGGATTAATTATATTTTTATATACATATTATCCAGACCTCAAAGATGCCTTTGAGATACAGCAATGCAAAAGAACAAAATATACCACTCATTGTTGGAAGGAAATGCAATTTTCATAGACTTGCTTCCCTTTGTTCCCTTTTATAAAGATGCACCACAACAAAAGAAAGCTCAAATCCAGCTTTGCCAATTTAAATTTGCCCTCATAGATATAATCTGCAGCCTGCTTAATCAACTAAGTTTTTGGGTGACTAATTACCAGCTAAATTTGGGGCCGTAATTATATCTATATTTCTTTACAAACAGTCTGCGTATCTTCATTACATCATTTCTTCTTTGTTCCCCATTAGTGTTTAGCGGTTACTGGATACCATCCAAATTATTAGTTCAGGTCATAAAGCTTTAAGTAATATTTAGAAGCAACTGTTGGAGAATATAAAGTAGCTTTACCTACAGGCATTATGAATATCTAGTTCCACTGCTCCTTGCAATGCCATTGAAATATCTTAAATTTGAACAAGCTCAGATGTAGCCACTATGGGTTATCTGGTTCAACACACTGAATGGGAAAATCCTCAGGAAGGGGCTGTGACTGTGAAGTTTCAATTTAGAAACAGAAAAGAGAGAGAGGGAGAAGGAGCTTCTATTGCCTTTGCAACATGTATTAAGCCCTTGCAACATTGATTTAGGTAACACAATTTCAATACCTGTGGGTAGTAGGAGCAAAGAGCAAATCTTTATAGCAATAGCTTGTATTTGTACCTGTCCTTGCATTTTACCTTTGGGTTTTGAAGGTTCTGTGTCCAGAACAACTATCGTTGACCAAGAGGAAGACTGTGAAAGATAAAGCTGCCTCAATATTTGCTGACATATCTATATTAGAGAGACTTGTTATTTTATCTTCTGCGAGTGATTCCTGCACTTGCACCTTGTTTGTATGGGTATAGAGTCAACCCTCGAGTTACGAACCGACCTAGTTACGAACTTTTCGAGTTAAGAACCACTCTGATGGGACAATATTCCCTCGACTTGCGAACCCGGCTTCGGGTTACGAACAGAAAAAAAAGGGAAGGAAAGAGGGCGGGAAATTCAAAACTCAGCCTTCCGGGCTTCCCACCCTTTTCCCCTGCCTTTCTCAGTTTGGAAGCTTCCCCAGCACCCCCTTGCGGGGGACCTCTGAAGCCGGCAATTGCGGTTGCGGGGTGCCCCCACCAGCCCTCCCATGGTGTTGGGCAAGCCTTCTGAGGCTTCCCCAGCACCATGGGAGGACTTGTGGGGGACCTCCAAAGCCGGCGATCGTGGTTGGGACAGCCCAATGGCATTTTCAGCAGTAGAGAAGCCTGGGAGAAATGGCAGCTTGGCTCCCTCCTTTCTTGCCCACCACGTGGCTGAGCTCAGTTCCTGGCCCAGCGGGAACGGGACTTAGCAGCCACCGCAGCATCTGGCTCTGCATTATGGTGGAACCCGGGAGACTCCGCCATTTGAATTTCCCACCATAGGCTGCTCAGTTCCGTTCACGCTGGGCCAGGACTGAGCTCAGCCCGGCATGAAGGGGACTCAGCAGCCACAGCTGCACCACCCGATGAAAAACCCTGAAAGGTCGCTGCTTCCAAGGGAGAAAGCCGTGCGGTGGGCAAGAAAGGAGGGAGCCGATCTGCCATTTCTCCCTGGCCACCCGGCTTCTCCATTGAGAAGAAAAAGAAAGAAAAGAAGAAAAGCCCTGCTTTTCACCCGATGAAAAGCCCTGAAAGGCTGCCGAGGGAGAAAGCCGTGCGGTGGGCAAGAAAGGAGGGAGCTGATCCCAAGCATGGGGGGGGGAAGAAAACCTGGATTGCCTTTCTCTCCTGCCCTGTGGCTTCTCCCGAAGGGCTGCTCCCAAGCAGTCCAGGCCCAGCAGCAGCGGCAGAGGTAAGGTGCTGCTTTTTCCTTTTTAAAATTCTTTTTCTCTTGCAGGGATTGTGCTGGTGGGGTTGTTTTTTGCAGGCCCAGGGACTTGCAGTGTTTGGTGCTTTTTATTTATTTGTATTTTTTTTTCCTTCTGCAGGAACGGATTAACGGGGTTTCAATGCATGCCTATGGGAAATGGGAAATAGATTTACAAACTTCTCAATTTACGAACACTGCTCCAGAAAGGATTAAGTTCGTAAATCGAGGGTTGACTGTATAGTTTTCATATTTTTAAAACAATCTATTTAAAAATCTAAAATAAAAATTTAAAGCTAAATATGACTTTAATTTTTTTATAGTATCTAATTTGGACTGAGTTCACATTACTGTTTGATTTAATTTTTCAAATGTCTGCAAATTTTATTGCTCTCAGTTTTCATTTTTTTAAAGTTGCACAGAACCATTAAAATGATATATAAACATAAGATTGTTTCTTTTTATTTAAAAAACATCAAAAAAATCATTTCTTAGAACTCTGAAATGATACACAAACATATTTCTATACCTTTCACAATGTAGACTGCACACGATACATAGTTTTTAAGAAGAAGTTAGGTCCAGAGCTTCATGAGAGTTACTTTTTAAAACAACAGTTTGCAGAATCTATCAGCCAGTACGACTCAGCCTGGGAGGCAGGGGATTCTGTGCTCACAAATTTATTTTTCCAAGCAGTGGAAAATTCCCAACAACTGTGATGAAAATCTCTCTCTAAACTGGATAAATAGACACCAGCATAGCAGGCAAGCTTACATTTTAATCTTAAATACCAAATTAAGCAAATTAGTAAGATGGAAGATACCCTAACATTATAGACAGAACCGTTAAAGTTTTACACAAGAAGGGATAACTACTCCCATCATCCTCTGGGAACATATTAATAGCCATTTGGGAACACAATGCATTGTTAGGATCAATAATAAGGATTCAATATCTCCCAAATGTGGTGCTGGAGGAGGCTCTTGAGAGTCCCCCGGACTGCAAAGAGAACAAACCTATCCATTTTGAAGGAAATCAACCCTGAGTGCTCACTGGAAGGACAGATCCTAAAGCTGAGGCTCCAATTCTTTGGCCACCTCATGAGAAGAGAAGACTCCTTGGAAAAGACCCTGATGTTGGGAAAGTGTGACGGCAAGAGAAGGGGACATCAGAAGACGAGATGGCTGGATAGTGTCATCGAAGCTATCAACATGAGTTTGACCCAACTCCGGGAGGCAGTGGAAGACAGGAGGGCCTGGTGTGCTCTGGTCCATGGGGTCATGAAGAGTCAGACACAACTTAACAACCAAAGAACAACATCTTCCAAATATCATTTTGCATAATTCCTTTCACCAAGTTTCTGGCAGAATGCTTGATGAGATAGATTGCTCTTCTAATCTAGCAGGGCAATTACAGTGATGCCTCGCAAGACAATGTAAATTTGTCCCGCGAAAATCGCTGTCTTGTGAAAACATTGTCTTGTGAAATGCAGTTCCCTACTGGAATGAATTGAAATCCATTTAATGCGTTCCAATGGGAAAAAAATCACTGTCTTGCGAAAATCGCCCATAGAGAAACCGTTTTGTGAAGCACTGACCCAGCTGTCAAAATCACTGTCTTGCGAAAAACTGTTCCTAAAACACCGTTTTGCGAAGCATGGACTCAGCTGTCAAAATTGTCATCTCGCGAAAAATGGTCCCCCCCCCAAAAAAAAAAACACCGGCTTGCGAAGCATGGACCAAAACATTGTCTAGCGAAAATCGCCCATAGGGAAAACCGTTTTGTGAAGCGCTGTAGCGATTGCAAAAACCCATCGTCTTGCGAATTAACCGTTTTGCGAGGTAATCGCCTAGCGAGGCACCACTGTAGTATTTTCTTATACAAATGCATTGTGTTTTTTCATGAGGTATCATCTTATTGGTTGTTCCAATGGAGTTGGCAAAACATACCATGTGAAAGTTCCACCAAACATACACTAATTTATACTACATTCTTGATTCAAGACCCTCCTGCAACCTTCAAGTTACTTCTTAGATACATCTGGGTGTGAGAGTAGATGTTTGGGGAAAAATTTTGAGATACCATCATTCATGCAATTGTTGTAATTATTGTTCGCCTTATCATTTAAGAAATGTTTGGAATGAGAATAGCCCTCTAAGGAATAAAACGCCCCTTTCTATGGACACCCTAGCAATCTAGAAAAGTATCAAGGAAAAGGTAGGCATTCATTTCGCCTTCCCATTTCAGCTTCTGGCAGCTTCTTCCAAGCTGATCTTGAGTGTCCTTCAATTATCTGAGATGGATTATCTGTGGATGCAATAGGAATCAAAAAATAAGGCCCCCAACATCTTTTGTGAGTGTTCAAGAAGCAGAAACATACAGAAGGAGATGCTTTTCCATTAAGGCAAATACTTCATTGAAATAATCCAATATATACTGTATTGTTCTGTACCTGTATCCTGGTTCAACTAGAGTGATTCAATGAGTTTCATATACCCTGGAAAGCAAAAAGCAAAACAAAGCTTTGACTACCCATTGTTTATGTGCGATCTCAAGAGCCTCTCACATAGGTGGATACAGAGAAGATAGTACACTCCAATTACATTAAGCAGCATGGGGCCACATTCTTCTATCAGACACTTAATTTCATCTCCTCTCTTTCTCTAAAAGAATCCTAGTCAAGTCTAGAAAATAAAAATTGGATGGATTGTTGAAATGAATTTTGAACAATACAATAAAGAAGAGGAATTCTCAGGGTGCCAAACCTAGTTACATTATGAAGCACTGCAAGATGAATGCACTAACAAAAATTGTTAAGTTTTAAACAATTTCTTCAGAATATTCTTTGTCACTCAGAACTGAACAATGCTACATAGTCATGAAGGGTCAATTCTTGAGTACTTCAGGCTTTAAATGGAAGCATCCATAAGACATGAACATAAAGATGTATGCAATTCTAAAGTTTCAGCTCACAGAGGTGTACAAATGCTTCACAATCAAAAGGGAGAAAAAATCAATGCTCATTGTAAAATATAAATATCTGATGCAGGTGTGGGGAAAAGTATAAGAACACTGTTCACAATACTTGAGCCAGAATCAACACTTCAATGATTTTCTATTCTATCCTGCTTCAGGGCAGGGTGCTGGAAAGTTTTTTTTTTTTAAAAGCTAGGATTGAGAGCAAAATGTGCGTATTCTATAATCTAATAAAGTGATCCGAGCTTGTTGGGTCAATCATACATACAGGCAGGGTGGATAAAATCAAAGATTTTTTAAAAAATATATCAAATTGATGTAAATCATGATTTAAATTTTTTAAAATTTAAAATAATCAAAAATCTGATTTAAAAAATTTAATCATATTCATCCTGCACATAAGGGCAAATATCCAGCAGTACTGGAATTCTACCATCTCTAATTTTACAGTAGTTTTTATGCACTGTTCCCCAAGGCAGTATCTATCCGTTTCCAAAAGGGAAAAAACAACATCAACGAAGTCCTATAATCATTATCATTGTTGTCATCATCATTAGCATTATTATTTAGTTTTTCTGCACTTCTGTCACCTTCATAACTAAGACTTTTGCTCCGTTGTCACCTAACTGAGTGACTATATCTCTAGTTCTTGTAATTCTAAACAATCTCATCCAGAAGTCTCGGATCTGACACAGTCTGAACACACATTGAACCAAACAGTGTATAGTAGCATCACTCATTACTGCAAATTTCCCAGAGAATCTCACAATCTGGTTCATGGGATTGGTAGCCCAAGTACTGTGCTTTTTTTCCTTTCAGACTTGGCATTTGCACACATTGCAAAGCAGCTCTTTCTGTAGGAGCTAACTCACACTTTTCCATTTTCTACTTTGTGGGATTCTATGACATTTTACAGCCAAAAAAAAAATCCTTCTCATTTGTGATATTTTCTTTTCAACAATTACAATATTCCTCTGACCCTCATTATTCTGCTAAATTTCTGGTATAGCATTGTATTTAAGATCTCTTTGGTGCTAAACAGTCAAATTCCTGCTTCTCAAGTTTAAGATTTCTGACTTCAGCATGAGGCTATGTATCGCATCCCACTCTAAGGAATATGCATATGCAGTTTTACTTTCAATTTTTTACAGCTCAATCCACATATGTCTATTCAAAAGTAAACTCCACTGCCTTCAGTGGACTTACTTCTAGGTAAGTGTGTAAAGACATACTGTATACAGCTGAGCTCTCTTTACGGTGCTCTAATTTTTCCTTCCCCCCCCCTTTTTTTTTTGGCCAAATCATGTCCTATTTCCATCATACCACTTCAGGGATATCTTTTTCTGTGTGTTCCTCAGCTTTTGGCACTATTTGCTTAGAAGCTAACATTTATGACCAAGAAAGATTTAGCATAATCCAAAAGTGTTAATTCATAGAATTTAATATTAGCTAGATTCCACCACTCATTGCCAGAGTTTTGCTCTAACATATGCATCAAAATTGGATTATATTTGCACTGGCATATCTACAAAAAGATGACATTCCATCCTTTGGTAATACATCAGTCAGACATGACTGATTCTAATACACAAGGTTATAGTATAATACAAAATAAAATCTACCTATCCCAGACATATATATTTACTCAAGGAAATAATCATTTTCAGCTTGGCTTAGAGGCCATGTCAGTTTCACAGCAGGAATAAATGGAATTCTGATGTTGAGATTTATCCAAGATTCACAAACTTCAAGCCCCAGAGTTATATTTCAAAAGCTGATATAAACCCTATGCCTTCAGTGTTAGGCACAAAAGATATTTTCTTCTGTCCACTCAAGCCCACTTTTAAATATCAGCCAAGCCTCCCATCACGTTGGGCAACTTTCTTTAAAAGACATAGAATTCAGGCAGTTACAACGTAAGGTTAAGTGCAAGCCTTCAAGAGCAGGGCAGTAAGAGTTTTGCATTTTACTGATGTGAGTCTTTTGACTGAAGCTCCTTCATAAAAGAGGTACTTTAGTCAGCTAGGCAGAATTATCCATTTATTACCCTCTTTTGCTGTGTCTAAAAAGACTGGGTCCACAACAACAACACTAATAGTGAGAAGTAATAAGACTTTATCTACCTCAAATGCCACACTGAAGTCCATTCTATGGTTCTCAAGATGCTGGATTCAAAGAGATATAACCCTCTTCTACATTATACAGTAACAACATTTTGCCACAAAATACAGGTTTGTATACTAACATTCAAGAGGAGTGTCAGGACATAAAGAGACCATATTATACATGTTTGTGCAACAGATGGGGAAGAAAATATTGTGGCACCTTAAAAACTAACAGATTTAGACCTCATATCTAAGGAGATTGTTATTGATAAATGAAAGCTCACACAGAAACATATCTCTTAGGCTTTAAAGCAGTGATTCCCCAAGTGTGCACTGCAGTGCCTTGGCCTGCCGTCAAACCCACACAGGGACGCCGCTGAGTCACCTCCCACCTCCTCCCACCACCAACATGACAACCTGGCTCTGCCATCTCCCTCTGGCCCAGCTGGCGCCAAGATATTTTGAAGGACGTCTCCTTATTTCCCTTTCCCAGCACCCAAAGCAAAGCAAAGGGAGGGCCTGGCAGTCAGATGGGTTTCTGTGGAACGGGTGAAAGAAGGGATTGGGGAGGACAGAGGTGGCCTATGCCAGCCAAATCTTCTATATGTTTCCCTGGGAGCTCAGATGCACTGGCTGGCAACTTTAATGGCATCTTTGCAAGATAGAGAGGAGAAAAGAGGTGACAGCATTCAGTTTACAGACTAAGCAGGAGCTGCTGTTGCATGAAGAGAAGCAAGCACCTCACATCTGAGGCCCGCTACTCTCCCCTAAGTCCACCTGGGCCAGTTTGGCCGAGTGTGCCTTCCAGGACCCTTGGGAGGCTCCCCCCACCCTCTCACGGGGCCAGCGGGGGCAAAATTGCCAGCTTCCAGGACCTTTCTGAGGCTTGAAAAGAAAGGAAAGCCTCAGAAGGGTCTTGGAAGCTGGCAATTTCGCCCCCGCTGGCCCCGTGGGGGGTGGGGGGAGCCTCCAAAGGGTCCTGGAAGGCACTCTCCGACTCCTCCAAGGCTCCCCCCACCATCCCCCCGCTGGGGCCTGGTGGAGCGCTTTTACAGTATTTGCTCCATAAGATGCATAGACTCCCCCCCCACTTTTTGGGGTCAAAAAGTGTGTCTTATAGAGCGAAAAATACAGTATACTATTGGTGGTGAACATGTACATCACCCACACTGACAAAGTCCATCTCCCATCAGCCCCAGACAGTCTGGCCAATGGCACTGGGTGAAGGCAAATGTAGTCCACCAAGATGTGAAGGAGCACCGGCTCCCCGTAACTAAACCAGTCTTTTTGAATCCTCTTGTTACCATCAGAGCTCATCTACAGTACATTGCATAAAACTTGTATACTGTTAACAAATATAGATGCTATATTTTCATGAAGGTGCTTGAAAGTGCTAGCTGCCTTGGATCCTTTTAAAGAGAAAGGTGGGGTAAAATATTTTAAATAAATGAAATAAAATATTTAGAAATGCATTACCAAACTTTTCTCTAAAGATGGTTTGTATTCACATGTTCATTAGTTTTCTGCTTGCAGCTATTGAAGAGTCAATTCACAGTGAGCATTCCAGGCACCTGTGACACTGGTACTGCCTCCTGATGCTCACACAATGCAAGGCTGAAACTAGTGTCAGCAAAGTCAACATGAGACAAGCATTGCTTTTTAAATTTTTTAATACCATTGTGGGTGACAGGTTTTTTTGTTGTTGTTGTTTTTTGCTTTGCTCTTATTTGCTGCAGTGTAGAATCTGCTCATGAGGACCACAGCACAGTGCTGTTCAGTTATGACCTGTGCACTTTGTGTGTGTGTATCTTGAAACGTGTTTCCTTGTGGGCATTTTTCTGCTAGTCATTGTCCACCCCATGCCGCCCACAGATGGGTAAAATGAGGAGGAACAAGAGAAGAAAAGTGAAATGAGTGGGAGGGGGGAGGTGGAGCAGGTGAACAACAATACCAGGATGATTGACTTAAATTGACTACAAAAATACCAGAACAACTGGAGACACCAGTGTGAAGATGTACCTTAGCTTTTGACCAACCCACGATGCATGCACTACCTCTGCCCATATCTTCTGGACCTCCTTTCCTACAAAGACACTTGCACTTCCACATTTGCGCACATGCTTCGTAACTTCATGGACTACTAGGATCTGGAACTTTGGTCCATTTGCTACTCCTGCCTCAGGACACACCTTGGTCAACCTTCACTGATTTCCTAAGATATTTTCACCACGATATTAGCATTTATAAGTGTTCTTTCAGCATTCCGTATCTCCATAATCTTTATAGCAACATAATACACACATAACCTCACAATGATAGAAAACTCTTTTCATCCTATATTGTCTTATTCCTGTACTAGTTCCCTTCACCACAGCGGGTTTTTTTTATAGTACTACCAATTAAAATGCCGTATCTATATTTCTCCCTAATTTCATGGCAAAGCATGAAACCAATTTTAAAACAGGTTTTACAAGGCCACACACTTCTGCCGTGACCAAAGAATCCAAATCACTGCAATGAGATTTACTCATCAGAATGCTAATACCAAAGCAAACAATCTGGATTTTCCACACGACTGCTCAGGAAGTGCTGCATAAGTTCTTGCAGAAGAGTTTGGCTGAAAACATCAATTAAGGTACTGATCTGTCTTAGGTAAGCTAGGCTGCCAACTACAGACATCTGGGATGGGAACAAACTTTCAGACAATCTAATTACAGGAGTGTTCTTGGGCACTGTATTTCATTTATTTTGAATGACAAAAAAAGTTGGTCATCAACTTTTGTAAACTTTTTCCAAAATGGAGCTCCTTACTCCTAATACAGTAAAATTCAACATTATTCATATACATAAACCACTATAGTTTAGCAAGTCCCTCACCTATCAAGCTTTTCAGTTTTCAGTGGCGTGTGCACTACATATTTTGAGCACCCTTGACTCAATTACCATGTAAGAACCACATTGCAGAAGCACTCAATATGTCAGATATACCATATTTAGGGGTAATGTGTGTAATGCTGCCTTTCAGAATATACTTACTAAATTGAAGGACCCAGACTGCCACCAAACCCTCAGGGGAAAAGTCTTTATCTTTCCATACATCTGTGCAACATCTGGGCCTGCATGGGCTTTGATGTGGAAACCTCAGGTTCAGATGTCCATTCAGTCTATGGAGTCCATTGAGAGAGTCTGTGCAAACCACATTTCTCAACCAAAACTGTTTTGCAGATTTGTTCCAAGGAAACAACCCGTTCTTAAGCTGCCTGGAGAAATGGGAGGGGGGGGGAATACCCAAAACACATACATACAGCATAAGGAGGGAACAGTGTGTTGTGCTTCTGGGATCGATCACACACACACATTCTTTTGTGAACATCACACTGAATGCATTGATTTGGGGAGTTAGGCCAACTAAATCTATGCATGAAGCTGGGAGCAAAGCCAGAATAATGCATTGAATGTATGTGTGCAGCAGCAGAAGTGTTATGTGTGTTACATGCCATCAATGGAGTTCCAATTTACAGCAGTCCTGTGAATTAATTTACAGCACTGCTCAGATGTTGCAAGCTAAGGACTGTCATTTCTTTTATTAAGGCAATCCATTTCAAATGAGTGTTTCTCCTCCTGTCAGCTTTGCTACCCATTCAACATTTGCATTTATTCACAGTGGCTAAAATCCTGTAGTAAGCCACAACTAGTTAGGCCCAATCAATGGAACTTATAAGGAGCTGACTCACCAAATCCCCACTGATTCAATAAGCTTACTCTATTTGTATATTGCTACTGGATTTCCACCATTAAGTGGGAATACCATAGTCTAAATCAGGGATGTCCAACCTTTCCCCTTCCCTGGGCCACATTAGAAGATGAAAATTTGATTTGGCTGCATATACATTTGGTTTGGGCCGCATGGGGGGGCAGCCCTAGCTGTCCTCCGCAGCCCCGCTCCAAGCGCGCTTACCGGCAGCTGCGATCTCAGACAGCAAAGGCTGCCAGCTTTGACTCCGGCGGCTTTATGGGGCCGGGAGGGGGTCCACCTATTGACGGGGATGGTGCAATGTAGTCACGCAGCCCCCCTGTCCCCTCCCCTCCCACTCCTTCCTTCCTTCCTTCTCTCCCCCTCTACTGTTGTGACATGCCCTGGCCACATTCTGGCCGCAAGCGCCGGCAGTGTAACTTGAAACTTTGGAATTTCTTTTAAAATAAAAAATTGCACTGGGACGCATTACGAGCTGACCTGGGCCGCATGCGGCCCTCGGGCCTCGGGTTGGACAAGCCTGGTCTAAATGTTCTTAAGCTTGGTCTCTAGTGACACATCTCTTAAGGTGCTATTCTAATTCCTTCAACATCTCAATCTCTTTGCTTTCTTAATTATAGTCTGTTTTGTTAAATGAATGATGCGAGGTAAAGAAAATCTTAAGCAATTTTGACCTTCACTGTTTCTACTAAAGTTAGGTTATTTTTCTCCCTTCTTAATGTTCAGCTATAATCCTTCTTAGCCTTCATCAGACTATTGCTATTTTCTGCCAGTAATGCAATGTCATCTTCATATCTTAAATTACTTATATTTTCCCTCCAATTTTTGATCCTTCTTCATCTGAATCTACTCTAGCTTTCCATATAAAATCTTCTCCAAAGAGACTGAACACATAAGGAGAAAAAATACTCCCTTGTCTGACTTCTTTAACTGGCTAGGTAGCTCAGTGGTTTAGGTATCCGGCTGCAGAGCCAGAGGTTGGGCGATTCCCATTTTGCCTCCTGTGAGAAGAACCAGCTTGTATAGTCATGGGCAAACTGCACAGTTCCAGGATGCCCCCAGAAGAAGTTATTATCTACCTTGAAAGGGGTTACCATAAGTCAGAACCAACCTGACGGCACACATACATACTGACACCTATGCAAACTGAAAACCAAACCTGGCCAATATGTTACGCCATACGAAAATTTCAGCCTATTACATTTGGGATCCAAGTACAGCTGAGTCCTAGATACAGTGAATAACTTTCAACCTCAATCCATTTCACAACCTTCCAAAACATGCAACTAATCAATCCAGTAAAAGTATGCCCAGAACTTTTCAAATGGATTTTGAAAGATAGCACACCTACAATGTTTGTGACCCATCTCTCCCTTACATTTCCCTATGATAAAAAGCAAACTGTGACATACAGTGGTGCCTCGCTTGACGATGTTAATTCGTTACAGCAGAATCGCTGTAGAGCGAAAACATCATCAAACAAAATGAAAAAAGCCATTAAAACGCGTTGAAAACCGTTCAATGTGTTCCAATGGACTGAATACCTGCTCGGCCAGCGAAGATCCTCCATACGGCGGCCATTTTCAGTGCCTGTAAAGCAAGGAATCCGTCCTAGAAATGGGGGGGGGCATTTTCTTCAGCCAGTGGCCATTTTGAAACCTGACGATAAGCTGTTTGCTGATCATCGTAAAGCGAAAATCGGTTCCCGAAGCAGGGAACCAATCATCGCTAAGCGAAATTCCCCTATTTAAACCATAGTTTTGCGATCGCAAAAGTGATTGCAAAAACATCAATGTAATGCAGATACGTCCTAGAGGGGGGTAATCGTCCAGCGGGGCACAATTGTAATATTATTCATGGCATAATTTCACACAACTTGCATATAACAGTTAATAAATTAGTTCAGACAAAAGAACTGAACAATATAGTGGTGCCTCACATAGCAACGATAATCCGTTCCGAAAAAAAGTCACTATGCGGATTCGTTGCTATGCGGGGCAAAAAAGCCCATAGGAACGCATTAAAACATGTTTAATGCGTTCCTATGGGCCAAAAACTCACCGTTCTGTGAAAATTTTCCATGTGGCCGCCATTTTCGCTGCCCGGTAAGCAAGGAAAGGGCGCGAAAACACTGCGGGCGGCCATTTTCTTTTCCTGGCGGCCATTTTGGAACCGCCGATCAGCTGTTTAAAAAACATCGTTATGCGATAATCAGTAAGCGAAACGCTTACTGATCATCGCAAAGCAATGTTTTCCCCTCTAAAACAAATATGCGGCTTCGTCGTTAAACGAAGCGCTCGTTATGCGGGGCACCACTGTATGTCACATTTTTCTTTTGCTAGATGATACCACAAATATTCACAGTGGCAACAGCCATACAGGACTTGGAAAATCCAACTAATTTTCTGTCATTTTTAAAATGATAATACGGTAAAAGCATTGCTAGAGCACAAGTCTTACATGTAAAATATCTTAAGTTCAGTCCATAACATCAATGAGATTCCTACTGGTGTTCACATAAGATTTATGTGATTTGCTTCATTTAAGTGACAAAATAGTAGGGAGCATCTCAGTTGTACACCGAATCATGTGCTCTGCTGTAAAACCAAGACCCACCCTTAGTTTAGCTAATTAACAAATTAACAAAAGCAAATCTTAAGCAAACACCAATAGGATTCTAATTGATCAGATACACAGGATCAAGTCAATGGACCTTGTAACTCAGTATAGTCAGCATTGGCAGCGGTTCTCCAAGGTTTCAGACAATAAACTCTATTATCCATGTAAGCCTAGGTAATAGAGGTTATTGTTTTAAACCATGAAGAATATTCATTTATTTATTTATTTTATTTATATCCCGCCTATCTAGTCGATAGACCACTCTAGGCGGCTTACAACGAGGGATGCAACAATAAAAACAACAAAATTACATAAAAGAACTTTCAACAATTGGGTTAAACATTAGGAAAGAAAAGAGGAGGGGATCAGGAATTAACTACTGTAGGGGGGAAGGCCTGCCGAAACATCAATGTTTTTAATTGCTTTTTGAAAATACCCAGCGAGGGGGCCGCGCGAATATCAGGGGGAAGGTTGTTCCAGAGGCGAGGAGCCACCGCCGAGAAGGCCCGATTTCTTGTCTTTTCCGTCCGGGCCTCCCTCGGCGTTAGGCTCCTCAGCCTCACCTCCTGGCTCGCGCGAGTGACACGGGTAAATCTTGGTGGTAGAAGGCGTTCCACCAAGTATCGAGGCCTTAAACCGTTTAGGGCTTTGTACGTAAGCATCAACACTTTGAAGTCGATGCGGAATTGGATGGGCAGCCAATGCAATGCGGCCAGAGTGGGTGAAATGTGTTGGAATTTTTTCACCCCACTAAGGAGTCTGGCCGCCGCATTCTGCAGCACCTGAAGTTTCCGCAGCAGCCTCAAAGGCAGCCCCATGTAGAGAGCATTACAGTAGTTTAATCTTGAGATTACGAGCGCATGCACCAAAGTGGTGAGCGCCCTGACATCGAGATAGGGCTGCAGCTGGGCTACCCGCCTAAGATGGTAGAAGGCGGTTCGGACCACCGACACCACCTGGGATTCCATAGTGAGTGCTGGGTCGAGATGGATCCCCAAGCTGCGGACCCCATCCTTAGCAGGAAGGGTCACCCCCCCGAAAGAGAGGGAGTTTCCCAAGCTCCCGACTGTGGGGGCGCCCACCCTTAGTACCTCCGTCTTGTCCTGGTTCAGCCTCAGCCCGTTCTCCTGCATCCATTGCAGTACGGTCCCCAGGCAGCGCTGGAGGGACAGAACGGCATCTCCTGAAGAAGGTGGGAATGAGATGTAGAGCTGAGTATCATCAGCGTACTGATGACACCGAGCTCCACACCCCCGATGACCCCACCCAGCGGCCTCATATAGATGTTAAACAGCATTGGGGAGATGATCAACCCCTGTGGAACCCCACAATTGAGATTCCACGGGGCCGAGACGCTCTCCCCAAGCTGCACTCTCTGGGGACGGTCCTCCAAGAAGGAGCGGGGCCAGGCCAGTGCAAGGCCCCCAATTCCCAACTCAGAGAGCCTCCCCAGGAGGATACCATGGTCTATGGTATCAAAGGCCGCTGAGATGTCAAGGAGGACCAACAGGGACACGTTGCCCCTGTCTGCCTCTCTCAGTAGGTCATCACACAGGGCGACCAATGCTGTTTCTGTGCCGTGGCGCGGCCTGAAGCCCGACTGAAACGGATCCAGGGCATCTGTTTCGTCCAGGTGCGCCTGAAGCTGGTCAGCCACCACTCTCTCCACCACCTTACTTAGGAAAGAAACATTGGCGACGGGCCTATAATTGCCAATTTCATCCGCCGCCAAACTTGGTTTCTTCCTGATGGGCCTAATGAGTGTCTCCCTGAGAGCAGATGGAAATCTGCCCTCAAAGAAAGACCCATTAATTATTGCAGTGGCCCATTCCATTGTTGTAGGCCTGGCTGCTTTGATTAGCCAGGCCGGACAGGGGTCAAGGGAGGAGGTGGTGGCACGACAGCGATCAAGCGCCCTGGCGACAGTATCAGGCGTGACAGGCTGAAAGGAGTCAAAAATTACCGGGCAAGACAGAGTGCTGGACATCTCAGCTCAACTCACTGTATTCAAAAAAGGAGAATAGCTGCCTTTGCTGACTTTACTGCATTAGATGGTCAATTGGCATGACCCTATATATATATACTTTCGGTTTACTATTAGAAGTGTAAAGAAAAATCACTAAATTCTTCATTATCATTGATTTAGATGTCTTGATTTCACTTGATACCTAAGCCCAAAATGTCCAAGTCCTATGAGATTCTCTGCCTACAAGCAAGAGTGAGAAAAGGAATGCTGTTTTTTCCCCAGTGTGGTTTCCATAACTTGTGCAAACTGAACACAATTAGTGTCCTTTGAATTTAAAAAGAAAAGCTGGTTTTGTCCAGGATCTCTGCATGGTACTAAGGAGAGATGGCAACATCGATATATGTACCGGGGTGGTTGTATTTTTAGAGATCGGATCATATAGATCAGGGGTCGTCAACCTCCGGTCCGTGGCCCAGTCCCGGTCCGTGTGTTTGCTAGAACTGGGCCACGGATATGGATCTCTGCCCCCCACGCACACACGCTCGGTGGGTGTGTCATGCTCAGACGGGGGTGTTGCACTCATGGTTCGTGCGCATGACACCCCCATGAGCATGACACACCCATTGTGTGAGTGTGATGTGCCCCCGCCCATCCATGCATGGAGCTCACTCTGCCCAGCCAGTCCACGGCCCCAAAAAGGTTGGGGACTGCTGATATAGATGATTGGCTGGTTCTATTGATGGTCGGTGGATTTGCAGATCAAGGGATTTAGCCATGCAAATCATAAGTTGGGCGTAGTTCTGGAAATCCTCTGCCGGTGATGGCGGGTTGGTATTGACAATGTCTGACTCTGGAGAAGTAAGTAATACCAATGGAGTCGGTGGCCGAGATCCATGGTCAGAGCCATCGAGGTCACATCTGGACCCAACGGACAGTCGATCGACTTTGATGTTGAAAGGCTGAGTTTCGTAGTATTACCGGTTAAAAGTCGAAAAAGATAGAGGCAGCATGTCCATGGACATCTGTCAATGTTGAGGGTTGTCGACATCGAAAGATGGTGGTTGCATGTTTACAGACCTCGACTGGTAGGGATGGACCTCGGGAATGAGCTTGGTGTCATAACGGTGTCAGGGTTTATGACTTGGATTTACTGGAGGATGGGAACTGTGTTGATGTAATGGAATGCAGCATGTGTCCATGGACCAGGATGAATATAGCGGATCGTCAATATCAGAGCCTGTGTCTGGGATGTCAAAATGGAGGTTGGTGATGCAATGGCATAGCAGTAGAATAAACGGATGCTGGCGATGCCAAGTGTGAAGAGTGATTTCCATCATCTATTATAGTAGGAAAGTATTGGGAGACTGGGGTTGCAAAGGCCACACGTGTGGATGAAATCTGCTCAACTGTCTGAGGTTTCTTCGATACCAAGTGAGGAGCAGGTTGAGCACCTCTCGGTGATGTGGTCGCTTTGACACCAATGGCTATTGAGAGGTAGGCCGACTACTAGATGGTATTATATCTAGTAGTCGGCCTACCTCTCAACAGGGTCATGCCAATGACCAGATAGGTGGGGTATAAATGGAATAAATTAATAAATAAATATTATCAAACAGGGTAAAACACCTGGTCGATGCAGTTTGTCGAACAGAGCACTGGTCTGGGCAAATGGCAACCTGATGCACATGCTGAGCGTGAGTTTGAACCACATGCAATGAAGCGAGCTGTTGAGATTGCTGATGTCGACAATTCTGGTTAGGGATCAGTGGGCGATCCAAGGGTATCAAATATGGAATGGTGTCAAGGTGTTCGGGATGGAAATCCTCGAGCGATGGAATAAGCGAAGGATTCCTGGAAGGAATGGAAGGTTGTGGACTGGGATGAGAGGATGTTAGTCGGTCGACTCTATCATCCCATTCCGGAGACTGAGAACAGGGTTGATGGGTCAAAAGTCTGTCATCATCTGAGGGAGATCCGACAGAAATTGATTCAGAGTTTTGTTGTGGTTGTGATGGGATGTCTGTAGGCTTAGACTGTTCAGCTCGTTTAGGAGGAACAGGCTCTAGAGCTGGAGCTTCAGTAGGTCTCTGACATTTAGAAGTTGTTTTCAAAGTCGAGGACTTCGGTGTCGAGGGTCTTAGACGATGCAGATGGAGAATTGGAATGAGCTGCTGTATCCGCTGGGTTTTGATGATTCAGCAAAGGCTTGTTCCATTGCTTTGGTTTCGGAAGTGGCCCTACAGGGAGGTTGGGCCATTTGAACTGGTTGCAAGGATTGTTTCCAAAATCAGAGTTTTAGCCTCGAGAGGCGAGATCGAAGAACTCCACGCTTAATTTTTTTGTAATGAGTAGGTACAGGAGGAAGTTTGATGTTCTCCCAAACAGAAAAGGCACTTGGCGTGTCTGTCGGAAAGTGGGATCTTATTATCACAGACAACACAGTGCTTAAATGAGCCCAAAGGGGCCATGAAGAGGAGAAAATAATTGAGGAGAAAAACGGATGGTTGAAGGGGGGGGTGCTGTGGCCGGAGGCTGAGCGAGGGGAAAGGAAAAAAAATCTTTGATGACAATGAGTTTGAGCTAATAGTTCGAAAGAAAAAAGATTGATAACAGGAAGGAATCAAGAATAAGCTCTTTTTCTATTTTACTCACAGAAGTTGAATTATGAGGCTCTCAACACGGCATTTGAAAGAAACTGAAAGGGGATGTTTGGCACCAAGTACTTATACGGGTGGGGAGGGGCATATTCTAATGTGTTTATTGCTACTGCAGAAGCTCTAGAATCTTGCCGTGAGGTTCCACGCAGGCGTGACTCACCCAGGGTGTGATTCACAGAGGCCACAAAGAAGAAGTTGCTTACATAGCATGTTGGGCATTTAAAACACTTCCCAAAATCCTGTAATATACTCCAAATCTGCCACTTTGTATTTTTGGAGGCTTAAGGACCTTCTTGAGGCCACTGGGTAAGCACATTTTTGAGATATGATCTGGGATATAGGAACTCAAGTGCTTTGTCACTATACTGCTCCAGTTATTAGTTCTATTCTCTTTTATTAACACATCCCCATCCAGCCAACCATCTGCCATGTCACCTCACTGAGAACCTCCACGTTATTAAATTGATTTCTCCAGTGATCCATCAAAAAGATTACCACATCACTTTTCTTTTCAGAGACATCAGGAATACTTGCCAATGGAAAGAGAGGTGCTGCAGATGCTGTTATCTGCCTGAGGATGCATGAACAGAAGCAAAAGTGATGCATCAGCTATCCTGGGAAACGCAGAAAAGAGGAAAGGTTTTTTTGTGGCTGAATGTTTCAGCCCCCTGATATCCTATGGGAAAGGAGGTGGCAATACACAGGCTCCTCATAGGCATCCTTCAGTCTCGAGAGACTATGGTAACGTGCTCTGTATGGAGGACTTGCAACAGTGTCTAGTGTTTTGATGCTGTACGCAAAGCTGGAGTGTCCTTTCCAGGGCACGAAGCCTGGGTAAAACAATATGGAGGATAGGCTGTTACCCAAGCAGAAAATCCCCCCTCTCCACATCACTGAAATAGTCCAATGGAAAGGCAAGAGCAATACAACTGGTTTCAGCGACGTCACAGGAGTTGACAGAACAACACGAACTGCCTCCGGGACTCCGGCTCCGGATTTTGCCTCAAGGTTAACTCCTGAAGCCTTTTCCATCAGTGGATATAGCCACAAGGCAGTGGAGGTTTGAATTCAGAGTTTTCCTTCTCCTAGATGGGCTGCCTTCCCAGACTAACGAGTCCCACCTACCCAGCCTGCTCACTCATGGCATGGAGGCTGATGGTGGCACCTCAGTGGGGGTTTGAAGTCACAGTTTTCCTTCTCCTAGATGGGCTGCCTTCCCAGACTAACGAGTCCCACCTACCCAGCCTGCTCACTCATGGCATGGAGGCTGATGGTGGCACCTCAGTGGGGGTTTGAAGTCACAGTTTTCCTTCTCCTAGATGGGCTGCCTTCCAGGGCTGAACGAGTCCCACCTACCTGGCCTGTTCCCTCATGGCATGGAGGACAATGGTGGCGCCTCAGTGGGGGTTTGAAGTCAGAGTTTTCTTTTCCTAAACACAAACCGCTAACAAAGTGCTGGATGAAGCTGCCTTTCATCTTCCATTTCTGATTATGGTGTCATGCCTCCAATTTCATATCTTCTTTAGAGTCATTGTAACTTGTGGCCACTGGTGATCCTTCCCCACCACCTATTTCAGTCTCCAAACTGTTAGAATACTTCACCTGATGTTTTGTTGGAGGAAAGCTCTTCTGCTTTTTGCACTTTTTGGTTTTCAGAAGTTACCACTTCATTGCAGAAGTTTTTGGTACTTCTGCAATGAAATCAGGCAGTTAAAGCAGCCCTTTAGGATCCAAACAACAAAGGTATATTTTAGGATGCCCAATAGGATGTTTCGGGAAAACTACAAGCAGATTTTTAAAAAGAGCACCTGGAAGAAAACTTTCCTCAACCACCTCTATGTCGGAAGCATCCTGCTCAGTCCAGTGAAATAGATTTGACTTCCTCACCCCAGTTGTTTTGTTGGAGGAAAGGTCTTCTGTCTTTTCCACTTTTTGGTTTTCAGTTGTTGTTGCCAAGCTGCTTTCCTCTGTTGAGGACATGATGACTCTACCTAAAGTCTCTGCTGGAGACCTTACAAAGTTGACAAGAAGTGACATCACAAAGTGTGGTCAAGCTATTGTTACCCGGTGTGGGGGTGCATTCCCAAGGTTGCTAAGCAACATGGGAGTTGTAGAGTACTTGCACAAACTTCAGTCCTGTTCATGGGAGGCAATAGGGTTGCAGCTTTAATGAGAAACTGGGGAACAAACATTTTCAACGGATCTATCGGCATAGCTGGGCATCTGATCTTCCATAGGTTGCCTAGTGCTGGTAATACTGGATAAGGCTCTATGGCACAGATAAGAAACCTGATGCCTCTTTCATGTTTGAGGCTACAGTTAGAACAGGCCTGAGGCAGTTTGGGGGAACTATGGTAGTCTTAATGCAAACCTCTGTAGAGCACTATGTTGGGAACTAGGCCAGCTGGAATTCTGGAAGCTTTAGTCAAAAAATCTAAACGGAGTTTAGTACATCTGCTCCTCAATAAGCTGACAAGGTCTGCAGCAATAGGCGTTAATAGTTAGGTAACCCCCACGATTGGAACTTTTAAAGCTCCATCTGAACCTGCAAAGCATCATGAGATAGTAGCTTGCCTAAGGCAAAATAGCCTAACTCTTCCACAAGGCATAGTAGGACTCCGGGCTCCTCAGGGAATTGTCACTAATTTCTTGGTTCATGCTATTAAAGGGCAATGCTCTCTTTATAGAGAATTTGTAGTTGAATTATAATAGAAATAGAAAAGAGTGATCCATTCTGATACCTTTCCTGTTATCTTATTGGTTGGCAATTGCCATGTGCTTTTTACCTCCATTTCGAACATGAGACTAGTATTTGTCAGGTTTCAGGGATCTCCTATCTGCCAAGACCAATTCATTTATGTAAATTGTGGACTTACATTACCTTTAGTTTGATATGCAGAAGTTTAATGAATGCTTTCCTGGCAAAAATATATATTAGTACTCTTATGACCACAGTCAATAGGGGCCACTATTCTAATTCCCCTGTGGCTGAAAAGGTTCTTGAACTTTTCACCCTACAAATGTTGTAGATTCATTCTGATTTAATTGTAGTCTCCGTCACTCCTAATGAAAGATGGGAGGAAGGATATATATTTGAAGAGAATGAAATATATCACTGTGGCTGTGGGAGAGTAACTGGACATCTGATCTTCCAGTTCTACGATTTTTGGCTCCACCTGTCATTCTAAATGGTTTTCAGGGACGTCCTCGGAAACAGCAGAAGCTTCTGTTACAGCATCATGATAAGAAATCAAACGGCAAGTTTCTGTATAATCATTGGCAACTGGACAGTCCAGCACAGCAGCTTTGAAGGTTTTAACCTATAAAGCCCTAAACAGCTTGGGTCCAAGTTATCTCAAAACTGCATCTCCCTTTATGAGACTGCCCAGGTGTTAAGATCATTGGGGGAGGCCTTTCTCCTGGTCCTACCACAGATGCGCTTGGTGGGGGACACAAGAGAGGGCCTTATCTATTGATGCTCCCAGACTTTGGAACTCTCTTCCACAGGAGGCCAAGTTTGTTGTCCTTTTGCAAGGAGGCAAACACCTTTCTCTTAAGACAAGCTTTTCCTTAGCAACTCTCTGGGATAGTTTGTAGTTTGTTGCTTCTAAACCTGTTTTAGTAATGCTTTTCCCTAACATTTTTATTATAATGTTATTAATTCTTTTTTAATATTGAATAATTTATCATTTTTAGCTTTTAAAATTATGTTTTAATGATGTTAGCTACTTTGGGTCCTTTTTAGGAGAAAGGTGGGGTAAAATATTTTAAATAAATAAATAGACATGATGACTGATGCTGAGAGTAAGCACAGGTCAGGAAGACCACAGGTTCTCCACATAATCTAAATGTTATTTCCTTGCACCAATCTAATGTCTAAACAAATTCATTTGTATCCCTTGTGCAGTTCTCGGCTGTACAAGCACTTGTACATTTTTCCATGTTTGTGCTAGCCTGATCCAAATCTACTCAAAGAAAGAGGCTAGGAGGTGCAGAAGACAGACTTAAATACTGGACTGGCACTTGGACCCAGCATGCCTCTGCCCCCCAATGTCTAGCCAGTCACTAGGGTACCTGACATAGGGTACTAGATGCTCCCAGACAGCATCTATGTGGTGGGCCCAGCAGATGCCTGAATTAAATGTTGCATTACCATAAAGACTGAAACTTCATATGCTAACATAGAATCATCTATATATTGTAATTCAGAAGGTAGGTCCACCCATTGTTTCTTAATTTACTGTAAAGGCAAGGGTGCACTTTGCATTCTTCTGAGACATGGGTATAGACTTTTAAGTCAAACATCCTCAGATGGATCATACTGATTAATTAGGCATCCTTCAGTCTCGAGAGACTATGGTAACATGCTCTGAATGGAGGACTTGGAACAGCGTCTAGTGTGGCTGAGAAGGCTAATATGAGAGTGACAATCCCTTCCACACTGAAAACAAATACAATCTGTCCTGTCCAGCATCCTGATTTTGCTGGTTTCAGGACAGTCTCTTTGCCTCGGCCTTCTGGATAAGTGTCTCTTCAAAATGGGAGAGGCCATGATGCACCACCTGCCTCCAGGCTCAATGCTCTGATGTCAAGGTTGCTGTCAGCTTATTAAGCCATACTCTCTTTGTCAGTCTAGAGAACATGGTAGCTGCTTTGCCAATGCCTTTATCAAGTTCGACATCTAGGGACAGAGTGTCAGAGATTGTTGAGCTAAGGTACACAAAGTCATGAACAACCTCCAATTCTTGTGTGGAGATGGTAATAGAGGGAGGTGAATCCACGCCCTGGCCCATGACTTGTGTATTCTTCAGGCTGATTGTTAATCCAAAGTCTTGGCAGGCCTTGCTAAAATGATTCATGAATTGTTGGGGGTCTTCAGCAGAATGGGCAACAACAGCTCCATCATCGGCGAAGAGGAAGTCCTGCATGCATTTAAGCTGGACTTTGGTCTTCGCTCTCAATCTAGAGATTAAAGAGTTTTCTGTCTGATCTAGTCTGGAGATAGACACCTTCTGTTGCAGTTCCAAGAGCGTGCTTCAGCATGACAGAAAAAAAAAAGATCCCAGACAGAATCAGCATGAGGACACAGCCCTGTTTCACTCCGCTTCCGATGTCAAAGGGATCTGATGTTGAGCCATTAAAAACTACAGCACCCTTAATTTCCTCACGAAAGGACCTGATGATGTTAAGGAGTCGAGGTGGACATCCAATCTTGGGAAGGCTGTCCCTGCTAACCAAATCAAAGGCCTTTGTGAGATCTATGAAGGCCACAAAGAGTGGCGGTTGTTGTTCCCTACATTTCTCCTGCAACTGTCTGAAGGAAAATACCATGTCAGTGGTGGCTAGCTCAAAATCCACACTGTGATTCTGGATAGACTATGTCTGGATCATACTGGATACACTTTTATATCACAATTCACAAAGTGTCTTGTCTGTTTCTTTAGCTGCTAGTCAGTTCTGTAGGCAGGCGGCTGTAAACACTGACTCTTCCCACTAGCTTACAGGCAGCGGTGGAATGTCCAGCATACATCTCACAATTTCTGTGGTTGTGTGGTCCTTCTCCTCTGCAATACTATTCTGCTTTGGGTTGTAGTTTGATATTTTGTCAGTTGCTCATGAAATACTCTTGTGTTGTTTCAGATATATACTCCACTGCATCATTTATAAGGCTTTTTTCTGGACTTCACTAGTTACTACCACAAAATATTAAATCCCTCAAGCATTTTGCCTTTTTAAAAAAGACACGATTGTATTTCTTGAGAAATCATCACAAAAGTACACTGCCTCCTTGTGAGGCTACTGCTATTGGACCATAAATATCACTGTGTGTCTACCTGTTCTTCCTTTTGGAGCGTGCACACCTGTATTCTGTTTTGGAGAATATAACTTCAAAAATATTAAAAGTAGGCTAACTCTCTTTCTGTAGGTCTTTTAGCTTAGAAATGTCTTTGTGACCAAATCTTCAATGCCACAGAAACATACATTCAATTACAGCACTGGATCTTTCAGTTCTGCATTACAGTTCATACATGTAGTTTGTTTTAGAGGTTACACAATGTACAACTCCTTCAGGTGTTTTCATACCTTGACTTCCACCAAAATTCAACTTTACATCCTCTACCTGTAACTTGATTAACTGATATAAGCCCTTTTTTTTAAATTTGGTATCCAGTGTAGTGTTGTAACAGACAGATGGACAATGACTCAGGAAACCTAGGCTCATATCCCCACTCACCTACATAAACTGACTGTGTGGGATATAACAGTAGCAACACTACTCCTAAAATATCTCACTTACCTTGAAAGTACACTTAAGGTCATTCTAAGTTAAGATGTGACTTGATGGCACGTAACATACACAGTCATTTCCGAAGTGATCCCCAAAAAGCCACTTTAGAAGTATTATATATATCAGCATGTACAATTTGATTTGTCATTCACCAACGGCATTCAAAAGAATTGATGCTTTTGAATTGTGATGCTGGAGGAGACTCTTGAGAGAACAAAACTATCCATTCTAAAGGAAATCAACCGTGAGTGCTCACTGGAAGGACAGATCCTGAAGCTGAGACTCCAATACTTTGGCCATCTCATGAGAAGAGAAGACTCCCTGGAAAAGACCCTAATGTTGGGAAAGTGTGAGGGCAAGAGGAGAAGGGGATGACAGAGGATGAGATAGTTGGACAGTGTCATCAAAGCTACCAACATGAATTTGACCCAACTCTGGGAGGCAGTGGAAGACAGGAGGGCCTGGTGTGCTCTGGTCCATGGGGTCATGAAGAGTCGGACACGATTTGACGACTAAACAACAACAATGGCGTTATAATGTCTCTGGCATTTAGGTATTTTTATTCAAATTCTGTCCTTTCTTGGCTTCTGTGTTGGTGAGCTCCTGTTACATTATCAAGAATTTCATTTTTCAGAGGTGTGACTGTAGGCAAAAAGCTCATTATGTGGAAGTCACCTACAATAACGATAACCACTTGGTAGGCAAAAGGTTCACTGCAGGTTCTCTAATAACTCTGTCCATCAGAAAGGACACCATCAACAGGGAAACATGTTTTGTAGAGGAAAAAGTTGTACCCCACACCCATTTCATAACAAGGGTATATTTAGCAGCCTAGAAATTTCAGCTCTTTGTTAGTCTATTGCACCTGTCAGTTGTAATGTTAAAATCTGGGGTGGGGAAGGGACAATAACCTTTCAGAAGCAGTGCAGATGACCTATAGTTTCCTTCATGACTCCAGGAGTGAGAAGGATTTTAAAAAAAGTGTCGTCAGTTTTTTCTTCTTTTTCTTTTTTTGCAGGACTGGGTGATTTCAGCAGGGCCAAAGGCCATTTTTCTCATTTGCCAGCAGGCTGTTGGCCACACTCCCAAGAGTGTGACAAAGCATCTAATTTGCATATTTTTGTTATGGTTATTATTTTTAAAAAATACTGCAGTCAAGTATCTATCTATCTATCTATCTATCTATCTATCTATCTATCTATCTATCTATCTATCTATCTATCTATCTATCTATTTTATTAGATCTATACCCCGCCCGTCTAGACGAATGGTCTACACTACATTACATGTACTGTAATTGTTGCTACAATTGGGTTTTGTTAACTTAAACTTGGTTTAAATGTTAAAAGAAGTTTTTCAGCAGGAAGAGCTCCTTTGCACATTCTGTGGCCTTTTTCAAATAAACATTTTGGAGGAGAATGTACGCCCAATTATTGCCAATATACCTCCAAAACATGGCAGTAGGTGACTTTTGGAAAACTATTTAACATTTATGATGGGTAAGGGATCCTCAGAGGTCCCAGCTGTAGCTGCCAAATGACCCTGGGGACAAATCCAGCTAATGAGCCACACGTCTGGTTTAGTGCAATTCTCTGTGGTTCACATATGGAAAATTACAAATCCGCTGAAGTGTTTTGCCTTAGATACAGAAATATTTTACACTGAAGTCAATCACAGTGATTCCTCTTACATTAAAACATTAGTTTTACAATTAGCATCTTCAATTGATTTTACATGTAACTGACAGACAACACTCACAAGCCAACACACTCTAAGGAAACAGAATTCTGTCACTTTAAACGTGGGGAAACGTGACCAACAACATACTCAGAGGAAAATGTCTGTATAGGCTACAGTTAATTCCTGCATCGTAAAAGTTATCAAAATTGGTGCATTACAAACATACAGACATAACAAAATTAATGCAGGAACACACTTCAACTAGCATACAGTAGTTTCATGTTATTATTAATGCACACTATTTCCATCAAAACCATAGCAGGAGGTAATGGATAAGACTGGGCTCACGTCCTTGGAACAGTTGCAAGTACAATCCCAGCTAGTCAAGGATCACACAGGGAACATTCCAATGTTAAATAACTAGATCTGGATGGATGATGTCACAAAGCCAGCTGAGAGCACAATGCTTCCTGACAATGCCCCTACATTTTCATTTTGGGTAACTCCTCTTGATACTACTGCAAAAATTTCCTAGAGGAGAAGTTCTTCATTAATATAATCTCTTTTTGACATTGTTAGATGGAGTAAATGAAACAAAAGAATCCAGCCACTATTCTATTCACCATCTATGTGTGCAGAGCTTCAACTGAAGAAACTGCTGTGGTCACCTGATGAGGTGCCAGTCACATGCCACCAGCCACACACAATCACCACCCTGTCATTCATTCATTTGCTGGAGTTATGGTTGCAGGAGTTGCATGAGTGCAAAGACTGAACAGGACACTTGCCAAGCTGTGATAATTTTTTAAATGGTATAGAAGAGCAACATATAAAACAAAATGTGAGTTGGGGTATTTCTATATTCTTTTTGCATGCTGACCTGAAGAACTACAAGGAGAAAGAAACATAAGTCTGTAATGGACAACTGAAAAGAAACCAGCATCCACAATCAGGTAGGACCAGAACAAGGTATCTGTTAATGCTGGCACCTTTTGGAGGTCATTATTTCATGAAGTTGCCATCAGCCAGAAGTGACTTAATGACATATAACAAGAACAAAAATGCCACAGAAAGGGATAGTTTTTTATATCTTGCAGAACTCTTCATCACATTCGATAGTACAGACATTAACATGAGGGGAAAGAAGCAGGAAAGTCCAAGTATATAGTTAGAGGTTTTAGCTGCAAGGTCTGCAGTTAAAGGCAGTTCTACAATGTAGATGACAAAGTGAATTGGCCACTGGTTGAGATGAAGGCCTGAGATTACCTAGCAATGCAGAATGTGGTGGAAAGGGAACGATGGCTCTCCAATTCTGAAAAGAAAGACTGGTTGGCTACAACTCAGAGAAGATAGTGTGAAGGTTGCCCAAAACTGTTGGTAGAGCTGGACAAAGACCAATATAAGGACACACTTCATCCCAAAAGATTAAAGAAAGAAAGAGATTTAAGCACCTAAAAATAAGGTTTCTTGGCTTTTTCCCATTAGAAGGGGGCAGTCCATTGCTTGGTTTGTAAGTGCTACCTTCACCAAGAATCTCTGCATCTTCTGAATTTTGTCCAAAAATGCAGAAGAGGACACCTTGATCTTTTCCTGTTTATTGACATTCATCTGGCCCCCTGTAATAGCACACTGGCCAAGAGTCAAATGTAGCACAATTAAGACAAAATTGATCCAAAGGTTGATTCTGATAGTTTTCTGCACACACTGCATTATGAGCCTGATTATCTTTTCTAAAAGCGACAAAGATACAGTTGTCCCAGGCTTTTTATGTTTGTTAAAGAGTAGGCTGATGATACCACAGTTTGCACTTCCTACATTGTGGAAGCCCTACATCTGAGAATCATGTGGCCGGTTGACCATGAGGTCTCCATATGTATTTTTGCACTCCTGGATCCCTCCCTGATCCCTTCTCACTGAAATAAATTTCTCAAATGGAGTTGCTGCAGTGCTTCCTGGTGAGGGTGGTTCTTCAGATGATCCTCTATAGCAGTGGTCCCCAACCTTTTCCCAACCATGGACCAGTGGGGTGGGGGCACACACGCAGGGGTGTGTCATGCTTGCAGGGGGTGCGGCGCTCACGCGCATGCATGGGGCGTGTCACACATGCATGGGGGCATGTCACGCTCAGACGCATGGGGAGATGTCACACTCACAGGGAGCAGAGCACACTCCCACGCATGCACGGGTCACGCTTGTGGGGGGACTGGAGATCTATGTCCATGACCCGGTCCTACCTAGGCTGCGGACTGCTGCTAAATCATAGACCAGGAGTTGGGGACCCCTGCTCTACAGAACATTAAAAGTAACAAGACTACTAATCCAGGAACTATTGCAGCAGCTTCCTCTCGGGAAGCAATACATAAGGAAATAAGGGCCTAGAAGGAGGCCTCAGCTTTTCTCAAAGGCAAGTGAAATGAAAATGTCTGCATGCACATGTTTGGGCAGGATCTCCCAG
The DNA here is from genome assembly GCF_051106095.1 of Pogona vitticeps. Classification (NCBI taxonomy): domain Eukaryota; kingdom Metazoa; phylum Chordata; class Lepidosauria; order Squamata; family Agamidae; genus Pogona; species Pogona vitticeps. Next base: position 66,483,549 of record NC_135787.1, read on the forward strand.
AATTCTGTTCCAGGAGTTCTTGAAGAAGTCGGGGACCTGGAGTACAACAGCACAAAACACAGATGAATATCACATCTCTAGCAATTGCATTAAGTTTTTTAAAAGTGTTCAGCTTTTTGCCCTCAATCCTCCCCAAACATCTTTTTAAAAACTGGAAGTACACTTCTGTCCTCTTCCAGTTTTGTTTTGAGATTAGGGTAGTCCACAGAAAACTCTAGGAGTGGAGAGCAGGCCTTCAAGGACGTTGACCTTTCAAACCTTTGACGTAGCACATATCACTACACACCAGAAGAATTACTCTACTGCTCTGGTCCTATGTTACTCCAGGACACGTCTACTAAAGGAAAAGAACAGCATCAGAACTGAAAAGAAAACTGCACTTTTGGTCCAGAAGCAATAACTTGGGTCACTTGTTTCTGAACATACACAGATTATATTGCAGTTTGCAAACAAATATTATTCCCAATACTAATGCAGGTAAGATCAACATATTAAAAATAGATTCTGGCATCTTCAGCTGCCAAGACCAGATGCAATTCACCCCATGATCTCCAAGGAACTGAATTGGCTCAGTCACTAGCAAAACCAGGAAGTGTTCCAATGCTTTTGAAGGCCAATTAAGTGTCCATAGATAATGAGTGAGCAAAGGGGGAGAGGATTCTTGATTTTCAAGTACATGTCTAGATCTAGAAAACAGAAAGTTTTGATTCTTTTCTCTTCCTTGTCCCCCAGATGTCTGGAATTAAAGAAAAAAGCCTAGAATTTAGTGTGAATTTTAAAATACCAGTATAGGCCTCAGGAACAAAATAATAAGGCCCGCTGATTAGTATGCACATTGCCGAAGAGGGTTTCCTGCTTCCACATGAAGTACTGTTTGTACAAGTCCTATGAAGGCCTAGTCCCTCCTTTCAAGCTCAGCCAGCTCCCTCAGCCTTGCTGTACAGTGGTGCCCTGTTATACGCTTACCCAGCATGACATTGAAATCGCTTAACAACGACTTTTTTGGGATCGCAATTGCAATCGCAAAACGATGGTTCCTATGGGGAAATCCGCATTACGTTGATTAGAAGCCTGCTTCACGAACCGTTTGTTCGCTATACGATGAGTTTTCAAGTTCCACAAAATGGCTTCCCTCTCTTCTCAAAATGGCTGCTTTCCAGAGGGAAGCTTTGCATTACAGCAATTTTGAACAGCTGATTGGTGGTTCTCTATGGCAATCTTCACTGGACGATGAGGTATTTCACCCATTGGAACGCACTGACTGGTTTTCAATGCATTCCAATGTTTTTTGTTTTGTTTTGTTTTTTTGCTTGACAACGATATCGTTTAACAGTGATTTTCCTGGAAGAGATTATCGTCATCAAGCGGGGCACTACTGTACTTTGTTGTGGCAAAGGCAGGCTAGAAACTGATCAGCTTCCTGTCTTTTTTGCTTCTGTCTTTCTTGCCCAGCTGGGCTGCATGAGCTGCAACAGCTAAAATGGACCCTGGGTTGGGCAAGAACAGAATCAGAGATGATTTAGGCTACATAGGACTGGAGAACTACTCTGTCTTAGAAGGACAACTAGAAGCTCGTGCATCTTCTTGGAAACAGTTTGTGTAATTACACTTGCTTTCCACTTTACTCACTGTCACATTACCCACATGTCCCGTTTACTATTCTCCAACAAAGGCTCACATTGTGTTCTCTCTTCGCTGCCACCAGTGGGTTACTTCAATCCACAATGTAAATGACGTATGTCTGAACACTTGTCATGTTAACAAAGCAGAACTTATTTATTGAAGAGAAGCAGAATGAACAATAACAGAAGTCTTTAACTATTCAGTGCACACAAGCATTTCATCCTCAGTTCCCTCAGTACATAGTTTTTCTCCACTTCCAGTCTCATTACCACCCTTCTCTACCTATCTCCCTAATCAGCCCTATCTGACTCCTCCTTCTCCAGCCAAGCCTCATGTAGCTGCTTAGTCCACCTCTCCAGCCTTCTCATAGATTCATGTAAATTAGCTCATGAACATGAGTGACATGGGCAGTCACCACATCCACTAATTTTATTTTATTTTTGTCCCACTTTTTAATCCAGAAGGCATTTTTTAATATTGCACTATCACAATATTGGATCTACTGCTACCCAGTCCAGGAGATGGGACAGTGACAGAATAGTACTGTATATCCTAATCATACCCATCCAAAAGCATTGCTCTGGATCAGAGTATGGAAAGTAACTTTTAAGCACATGAATGCCATACAACTGGACACATGATCAGTACTCCATTATTGAGCTCCATAAGATGCCGTGACAAAACATAATTTTTCTTTCTCCAGAGTAAAATTCCAGTAGGATTCTGACCAGCATTTCTTAAATGGGATATGAAGAACAGGATGAGTATCAATTGGAACAGTGGACAAGACTCAATGCCCATACATATGTGTACTTCGAACTTCATTGCCGCTCTCTTTCCTGCTTCTCTGTCTCAGCAGCTTCCTCTTTTAATCCTTTCTTCACATCCCTTTTTGTTCCTTTTTTTTCCAATCCAGTTCTTTCCCAATATAATCCTTTTTGATCACAGCATCCTTCTGTCAGAATCACTCCTCCCTAAAGAGATAATGATCTCGGGTGAGGAGTCACTTTTGACTCAAAACTACCACTTTCAGTGCCTGAGGCAGGTCCTTTAAGCCTCAGAAATGTGTAGTCCTTACTCCATTGACAAATCTCGGCTTTAAAGAGAACTCTTGCTTACTTGCAAAGCAATCAACCACTGACTGTGTGCTTCCTTAAATAGCACAACAAACCGGCCAGGCAGGACCTCTCTATTTTATATTAGCAATTAGTGACCTTCTCAATCCTCACTGGATTTAGGTGTAACCCTGCTGTTCAGGAGACAAGTCCTTCACCTAAGAATAATTATAAAATAAAGTAGTTTCATTAGAATACAGTTGTAGCATTAAAAGGCATGAAGTATTAAGCATATCCAGCAGTTACTGTGATTAAATAAGCTTACTATTCCTAGGTAAAATAATAAACAGCTAAAACCATGCTAAGCAATCATCTTTGCGCTCTACATCTTAGCATCTAGAGAAGCTGGGCTAACTCTCCCCCCCTTCCCCTGCAAAAGACAAATCTCTCACATTCCACAACATCCACCATCACCATCTGTCACATACACGAACAACCATTTTTCTACAAGTTTCTAGACCATCTTCCTTATGACACTTCCAAGTTGTTAACCAATAAGATCAAGTACAGTAGGTGTAACACAGTCCACTCCCTTATTTCACAAGGTACGTTCTAGGTGGCTTATCTTGCCAATTAAGCGGTATGTGCTGTTTTGTCTTCTCTTGATCTTCTCAGCCTTGTTCCTTATCATTGTGCCAGGCAGAACAAACCCTGAACAACAATCTCATGAGAACATTTCAGTGCTTTTAAATCCATCTTACACAGAACCTAACAGACTCCAATCTTTACATGACTACAAGTCCCAGTTTCCTCCTATTTCCTCACAACTTCCCCCAACACAGATTTTTGCCTTTGTCATCTCTGCTTTCCCAGTTAACTAGTTTACAGACCACAATTTTCTCTTATACTGTACATCTTTAAATGCCTCCTTCCTCCTCTTTGTCCTCCTTTGTCCCCTTCCTTTACAGCCCCTCACTTCATCTGAGTGAGAGTGTCCCAGAGAACTGCTGCCAAACCTTATTCAGTGGAAACACTCTAAAATATCCAGGCTGCTGTTACTCGCAGACTGCAGCTGTTCAGTTGTGAAGCAAAAGTTACAAAGTGAAGGAAGGAATCTTACTGTAATTCCAGTTAGTTTTCTTGAATCTTGGATCTCTCATTTAAGCACGCTACAAAACGTACGTAGCATGACAGGTTTCACGAGGCAAGACCGTGATGAACCTTCTGTTGTTATCTCTATCCTTCCTCCAATTCAGCTTTCAAAAGTGCAGTTCTATACATGTCTACACATCAGTGAGACCCCTTCAGTTTAACAGAGTTTATCCCCAGGCAGATGGACTAGGACTGTAGATCAATATAAGACATTATCCTCTGGCAAAAGAAAATGGCACTATTTTGTTTCTTAATATTGATACTTTTAAAAAAAAACAATGAATGCTTCACTAGCTTAGCCATCTTCACTTACACATAATTTTCAGAAGGATTTTTAAAGGAGTTCCGGCCTTAACTTGCTGAACTCTGAAACAGAGCATTTGCTTTATAAACACTTGAATTAATCAGAAACAGTCATGCAACTTGTCCAGCATAAAGCAATCCCAACTGAATTTATTAAAGCTTTCCTAAATATCTGAAGCTGGCTAGATAGCTCAGTGGTTTACGAAGCCAGAGATTGCGAGTTCGATGCCCACTGTGCCTCCTGTGAGTAGAGCCAGCCTATTTGTCCCTGGGCAGGCTGCACAATCCCATGCGCCTCCCAGAGGAAGAATAAGTACTAAACCACTTCTAAATGTTATCTACTTGAAAAACCCTGAAAGGGTTTGCCATAAATCAGAACTGACTTGGTAGCACATGATTATTATTATTAAACCTCTAGACATCCTGATCCTGAACTTTTTTCCTTTACAGTGGTGCCTCGCTTAATGGGCGCCCCGTTTAACGATGAAATCACATAGCGACAAAGATTTTGCGATCGTTTTTGAGATCGCATTGCAATGTTTTAAATAGGGAAAAATCGCTTTGCGATGATTGGTACCGTTTCGCTTACTGATCATCGCAAAGCGATATTTTTAACAGCTGATCGGCAGTTCCAAAATGGCCGCTGGGTAAAAAAATGGCCACCCGCTATTTTCTGGGATGAATTCCTCGTTTACCGGGCAACGAAAATGGCTGCCCGTATGGAGGATTTTCATTTAAAGGTGAGTCTGAAGCCCATAGGAACACATTGAAGGGGTTTCAATGCATTCCTATGGGCTTTTTAATATCGCATAGCGACGAAATCGCTTTGCAGCGATTTTTGCTGCACCAATTATCGTCGCTATGCGAGGCACCACTGTACTTCCAATGGAACTTTCTCATAAATAATAATCAGAGTTTGGAAAAATTACCTTCTTAGTGCTGCAATTCACAGAATTTCTCTTAGTGATTCTGAGAAATATAGTCCAAAAATATAACTTTTCCAAGGTTGCAGTTTACATTTCTACCCTGTGCCTGGATAAAGGCAGACATAAGTCAGACAACTCTATAGGCTATTGTTCAAAATCATCACACGTTTACTTTTTATATATTAAGAAACCTAAGAACACTTATACTTAGTAACGCAGACAACAGATAATCAATGTTGTATACTGTCAGATTTTTATTTAGTAGCTCAGTAGTTCCCAGCCTGAGATACTAACCAGGATACTTAGGGGTACGTGGGGGAAAAAAGAATAATGGTGGGAAAAGTTACATATGTTAGCACTTCAGTGGATCAAAATCCACTTCTTCAAATCCTCTCAGCAGGCGATAAGCACTTCCAATCCTTGACTAACTGGTTGAGGAGAGCAAACCATGGAGCCCCACCCACTTCTTTGGATTCCCAGATGTAGTTGCAAAAGGAATGGGGGAAAGAGAGGAACGTGGCGTCTGCACGTTGCTGTCTTGCTTGGACTGTAGAGGTGAGAGAGATATAAAAAGATTAGAGTAGTGGACCTATTATCTGTAAATGGGATTTATTTTTCTGCTGTCTCCTGACACCTATAAAATCTATGCATTAAAAAAGAGCTATCATCCTATGAACACTCTACTAACATGAAAGGTACAATTTATGGAAATAGGCTGCCAAGGAATATGCAAGTGAGAAAAGATTTGGATCCACTGTAGTAGCTGATAAGATCAGCAGCTACATTTCTCTTGTTATTATTGTGAATTGTGAAGCCTTGTTTACTAATAAAATATGACTGTAGCATTTTGTAATCATGATAGGATACAATAACCCAAGAAGCTCTACTGATTGAGATGTTCACAAACTAGAAAACATATTAACATAAATATAGCTGTTCTAGTCCAGAAATTATAATTTCTAAATTTATCTCACAATATTTTAATGGACTGGAAAAAAAATGCAGAGTGTTATCTGGCTGCAGATCCAGAGGCTGGGAGTTTGATTCCACCACGTGCCTCCTTCACAGGAGCTGGACTCAGCAACCCATAGGGTCTCTTCCAGTTCTGCAGTTCTAATATTATTATTATTCTAAGATTATATGGTGCTTGTAGTTGACTAGTCACATTAAGAATCACTCAGAAACAACACTGAGACATAACGTGTACACACTGATCTACTATCTCCTCTTGCCAGAAGTGCCAATACTGTCAAAAAAAGCATTATGGTTGTGTCTTAACCCAGACTCCCAATTTGTTAGTCCTTTTAAAAAACAGTCTGGAGCCAGGTAGGAATCTTGTTTTCCATTCCACTTTTGGTAAAGGAGCAACCAGCCAGTGTGTACATTCAGATGTAATGGGAAGTTCTTTTTTCTGCCCAAGTAGCACATTCAAATAATGTGAATGAGCACACTGGCAATGAATAGAAAGACCAAATTCATAGTAATTTGGATTCATCAATACACTGAAATATAACAATATTCTACACCTGCACAACTGAGCTAATTTTTGTTCCAGCCAGTAAACTCAAGATTTTCAGAAGTAATTAATTCATCTGATCAATGTAAAGTATGTTTTCCTGAACCTCACTTCATGCTTACAATCAAGGCAGGGATTCCAGCCCCTGTTAGTAGATAAGTGATGAGCAGTTAAGCCATGCCAAGTGCCAAGCAGATTTCAGAGATAGGTGATTCCTCAAGTCAAGCAGGATGCAAGGAAAGGCCTAACATTATGCAGAGTGAGGCAGTCACTTCAGGTGACAATTGCAAAGAGGTGGCAGCAAGGTTCTGTCAATGTTAACTGCTATCAGCAAACAGCAGCAGGCCTACCCAGATGGAGTGCTGGTGGTAGCAGGTGATTTCAATCAAGCCAATTTAAAGACCGTCCTCCCTAACTTTTATCAGTATGTGGACTGTCCCACTAGAGGGGAAAATACCTTGGATCAGGTATATTGTAACATCATGCATGGATATAAGACGAAGCCATTGCCTAGCTTGGGACAGTCAGATCATATATCTCTTTTTTTGATTCCATCGTACAGACCCCTTGTTAAAAGAATCAGACCATCAATTAGAGAAATACAAGTGTGGCCAGTGGATGCAACTGAGCAACTTCAAGATTGCTTTAGGAGCACTGATTGGACACTGTTTGAGGAGGACAATGTTGATACTTATGCCTCGACAGTACTGTTTTATATCAAAAGCTGCATCGATGTTATTGCTACAACAAGACAAGTACGAGTGTTTTCTAACAACAAGCCTTGGCTAAATAGAGAAGTGCGCCTTTTATTAAAAGCCAGAAATGCTGCTTTTCATTCTGGTGATGAACTACAGTATAGAGAGGCCAGAGCTAAACTGAAAAGGGGCATTAGGGATGCCAAAGCTATGTACAGCCAGAGAATTGAACAACACCTTGAAAGTTCTGACACTCGCCGAGTGTGGCACGGCCTAAGACAAATCACTGGTCAGAGTAACAAAAACAGTCTGTGTAGCAGCAGTGATTTTTTGGCTGAGCAGTTAAATCAATTTTTCAGCCGTTTTGAGGTGGAAACAGGAACAACCATTATTCCAGCACCTACTGTCCATAATACATCATTAGAATCTACCATCGACAGACAACCACTAGTACTGCAGATTTCAGATGTGAGACGCGCTTTCCAGAATATTAATATTCGAAAGGCAGCTGGACCAGATGGAATCATGGGACGAGTTGTTAGGGGCTGTGCTGCAGAATTAGCTGGAGTTTTTACGGATATTTTCAATCTATCCTTGTTGCAGTGTTCTGTCCCCACTTGCCTGAAGACATCTATTATAGTGCCAGTCCCGAAGCAGTCAGCTGTGGTATCTCCCAATGATTATAGACCAGTAGCTTTAACATCTGTTATTATGAAATGTTTTGAGAGATTGGTGCTGGATTACATTAAGGCTAGTCTTCCACCTTCTTTGGATCCATGGCAATTTGCATACAGGAGAAATAGATCTACTGATGATGCTGTGTCCATCGTACTCCATACTGTATTGAGCCACTTAGAACAACAGGGAACTTATGCGAGGCTGTTGTTTGTGGATTATAGCTCTGCTTTTAACACCATTCTACCAAATAGGTTGTTTTTAAAAATGATCAACCTGGGATTACCTCAGAAGATCTGCGTGTGGATAAAGGATTTTCTGACAGATAGGCCACAGACAGTAAGGATGGGATCCCACCATTCTTCTACCCTGGTACTAAGTACAGGAGCTCCCCAGGGCTGCGTGCTAAGTCCCTTCCTCTATTCCCTGTACACACATGATTGCACCCCACTATATAACACCAATGCAATTATTAAATTTGCGGATGATACGACAGTGGTGGGACTCATAAATAAGAACAATGAGTCTGCTTATAGAAAGGAAGTACAAAGATTGATACTATGGTGTAAAGAAAATAATCTCACACTTAACATCAAAAAAACGAAAGAACTCATAATTGATTTTAGGAGGAAGAGAAATGTACATTTACCACTGTACATAAACGGTGAGGAAGTGGAGAGAGTTGGTAGTTTTAAATTTCTGGGTACTTACATCTCAGAGGACCTCTCATGGACTATAAATGCCAACATGCTAATAAAGAAGGCACAGAAGAGGCTGTATTTCCTGAGAATGCTTGGGAAGTTAAATTTATCACAGCATTTACTTCTGTCCTACTACCGTAGCACCATTGAGAGCGTCCTAACTTATGGCATTCTGGCATGGTTTGGGAGTAGCTCTGTAGCGGACAAAAAAGCTCTACAGAGAACCATTAAAATTGCCCAGAATATCATCGGGCTCCAGCTACCAACCCTGGATGACATCTTCACATCCCGCTGTCTGAAGAAGTCACACAGCATCCTGAGAGACTCTTCCCATCCTGCTTATAACTTTTTTGAACTGTTACCGTCTGGCAGAAGATATAGAACAATTAAGACTCGGACCACACGTTTTCTAAATAGTTTTTATCCTAGAGCTATAATTGCAATTAATAATGAGCTTAAAGACCACCAGTAGTGAATAATTAGTTGGACTGTGTTACTTGGCCTGAGGTGTAGATGTTTGTATTTTTAGTGGGGGATTTCTAGTGGGTGGGGAGTGTTTGGGGAATGTTATGTGTGTGCATGTGTCTGGTCTCTGGGTGTCTGTGAATTTCGTTGTATGATATACTGTGTATATACTTACAATGACAATAAATTATATTATTATTATTATTATTATTATTATTATTATTATTATTATTATTATTATTATTATTATTATTATTATTATTATTATTATTATTATGTAGCCTGTTCCATATCCCTCAAGCTAGTTTGCTGGTTTACAGGTGCAGCACTGCATGGCACTCTACTGACATTCAACTGCCAGTCTGATTGACTTTTGTACATTAAAAGGGTAGGTTTGTTCTTTACCTCAAGGAGAGAAGGGGCTTGTCCTGGCAATCATGGGTGTGAAGAATGGCAACAAATAGAATAAACAAAATACTTCTCTGTTAAAATGTCCAGGAAAGGGTCTATACTACACAGACTTGCAAAAGCAACATTCAGTGAACTGCTAAGGAAACTAAGTGGTAGATCACCATTGACATTAATTTAACCACAACAATCATTTGAGTCTATGGAGTTGTTCTTACGCACCAGTGGAGAAGGAAGAAATGCAGTGACTATAGACAGGAAACAAAATTTTAGAAGTAGTTCATTTTTAAAAAGTAAGCTTCAATGTCACATCAAATTTCAAAATACAAATAACACAAAGTGTAAAGAGGAGGGCCAGGAAATGAGAAAGAATACAGCAGTGGTTAATTCCCAAAAGGATGCATGTTTCTGCTATTTGGAAATCATGCTCTTCAGCTGGAATTCCTTCCCTCTACTTCTGAATAGTTACTGAACGTTACATCACAAGAGATATTTATCGCATGCAGAGTTATCTCCTCTTATTTTCAGGTGTTTTTTCTTTTTACTTTGCCATATAGAAAATCACTACCATTTCATAGCAACAACCCAAACCAACATATTGATAGACATTACCAATTTGTTCTCCAATATTCTGAAAAAAAATGTATTAATATTTTTGAGAACAGGTAATGGGGCTGAACCCCAAATGAGCTGTAGCTTACAAAAGGAGCACCTCATATCAAGCAGGCCATCCTTCCACCTTTTCTATATTCACAAGAGCCCTTAAGCACTCCATATTTTGACATGCCCAAGATATTTTACACATCAGAGGACCTGGTTTAAATGATGTAAGCCACCTTGGGTCCTTTTGGGGAGAAAGGCGAGATAGAAATACTTTGAACAAATAAATAAAATAAATAAACAGCTGTTGGGTGACTTTCTCTTTGCATTTCTGGGAAGAAACTGGGATGAGGCAAAATGAGGAGCGAATGATTTCGACATGTGGACTATCTAAAAAAAAACAAGGGGGAAGCCTTCCATATGTAGGAAGGCCATAACCAGTCAAACAAATCAGCAGCAAAGGTGAAAACATAACGGTGATAATATATAAGATAGCTGACAAAGAACACAAAGAACATAGCAGTCGGTGGAAGAAAAGTGAAGGATGTATTAGCCTAAAAAGCACGATGCTCTCAGGGTGTGCTGGAGGGGAGGGGGGGCCGTATCCTGTGCTCTTTCTCTTTGCACAGAGGAGAGGGAGGAAAGGTGGGGTGAATGGGAAACACAGAGAAGCGAACGGTTCTACCTCCTTTTTCTTTTGGCTTCCCCCGTGCTGGACACAAAGGAGGGAGAGGAGGAGCAGGCAGCCCTTCGCGGACAGGTGCAGCGCCGGGCGCCGCGAAGATGCCATGGCTGCCGAACGGCGTCGCGTCAACCTCCTCCACCAGAGTAGAGTACCTGGAAAGCGCCGTTATCCACGCCAACTTCCTCCGCACCGATTGGGTCCCGGCCACAGCCTATCCCAACGCAGCCCGCTCTGCAAAGAGCCCTGGGAAACGTAGTCTCTTCGAGTTATATTTGCCTCCATTCAGGCTGTGAAGTCTAAGTCCTGTGAGGTGTTGATTTCTTTGCTATATCTTTTTTTAAAAAAATCAGTATGATTTACAGACTGGAAGCGGTCCTCAGTGCCGACTTGGAAGAGCTGGATCCATTTTCCTTTCCTGGGATGTTGGTTTAACGAGATTTACACACACATAAGGGCTTGTAGAATGGCACTGCGGTTGATGATCACTATACTAATTTATTATTATTATTTAAATGGTATAGGAAGGTCTTTATGCTCTGGTATGGGCTTTGTGGCAACAAGACAGACAGGAGGAAGGTGTTTTCTAAGTAGTGGCCTATAGCAGTGTTCCTCAACCTTGGGCCTCCAGATGTTCTTGGACTACAACTCCCAGAAGCCTTCAACACCACCTCTGCTGGCCAGGATTTCTGGGAGCTGAAGTCCAAGGACATCTGGAGGCCCAAAGTTGGGGACCACTGGCCTATAGCATTCAAGCAAATGGCTCATTCTGGAGCCTGCAACATACAGGCCAATGGCTTGTTGAATTAAAACGGGTTCTTTTCGAAAAGTAGTGGATGTTAACTATTTCAGCCACCTAAAACGGGCTAGTGGGGACTAAAGAGAGGTTTTTAATAAATTGTAACCCCGTGATAGCTAATTACTGTTTTGGCTTTGGATCTGCAAGTGTCCGTCAGTTTATTGACTGTCCTTACACCAATCATACAGCAAAAATAAACCTTTACAAATATCCAGAATTCCAAATGCTTCATAAAAACATTTAGCAATAAAAGACAATTTAAAATTTAATATCTAATCACTACAGAATTTCCAAGACCTGAAATTACAAGTGTATTTAATTACTTTTTTAAAAGCAACTTTCTGAGCTCTGTTATGAACTGCTTTTATAAACTACTATAAAATCAATTTCACAAATGCTAACCAAGATCATGAAGCTTCTTTATTGCTTTGGGGCATTTTATGGATGTGTTTTGTATTTCTTTCAGCCTATTGATTTCCCAGCTGTACTTGGGGCTAGGTTAGAAGCAGGTTATGGGAAGCCTCCTTGGTACTCCATGTAAAATCTCCTGTGAAAACATGGGAAGTCAATACATTGTATGTATTAAATTATGCTTTTTAAAAAAGTCTTTTAAAAATATTCAATACATTCTATATTTTACTTTCTTTTTTTAAATGCCTTTGTTGTGATCAGTAAGTTAAGAAATGCCAAATATACTAGAAGATGTCCAACTTTTGTTTAATGCCACTGAGTTTTCCAAGCCCTCTTTTAGGTACAGAACAATGCAAATGGCACTAGGCTTTGCATTAATTCAGCCAAAGAACCACCTTTGGAACTTAGCAAGAAAACAAAGTTATGTGACACAATTTTTCATGCACAGAGATCTACAGTTTGAAACCTATTGGTATGACAAAGAAGTGAAATAGAGAGTAAGTTGGAAGAAAAATTACATCTGGGTTCATACCTAAGCACCAATTTTATAATGGGAATATAAATCATAGCACACCCTGTCTAAATGAACCTAACTTGACAAAGTACCTGAGAGCAAAATCAGATTGTAATGCCCTTATTTTCCACCAATCCTGAAAAATCATCTCATTTGACTCTTCCCGTCCCTGCAGTAGATCTGAGTGCCGCACTCCAGACATGCTGAAGTTTCCCTACTGTTTTCAAGAGCAGCCCTGTGTAGATAGCATTACAGTAATCTATATTTGAGTTATATTTGCCTCATTTCCCAGCCATGCAAATATAGGGGAAGCCTCACCGATTTGTTCACCAGCTGTCATGAGCAGCATCATTACCGGGCATTTTCTGAAAGGATCAATCAAAAATCCACATTCATGGTTGCCACCTTTACTTCCTGCAGGGCCCACTGCAGCAGTACTCTTGTCTGTCTATTAATGTTTGCTGAAACAATTAATGTTTGCTGTAAAACTACCTTTAAAAAGTATTGTAATTCTTTGTATAACTTGTTACAGAGTCTTCTTCCTACAAGTAACTAATTACTGTTAATCTCCCCACACACATCCTGTGACTTTGTGTTATTTATTTTGTTACTCATGACCTTTTGTTATTTTTAGTACCTTTGAGGGTCAATAATTCCCCTCCAAAATAATGAGTCAGCATTACTCGTGACATGAAATTTTTCTAGTGATATTATAGCCAGAATCCTACCACTGATTTATCTGCATGAGGAAATCACATTAAGACTTGGCGGCTCATTAGCACGGTTCTGATTGCTTTCCAGGGCAGATACCTGACTGGGTGCATGCCAAGGAACACAACCCAAATCTCTTTAATGGGCAACAACTTGTTGCCAGTACTGTATTTATGTGATTTCCTTTACGCAACATTATTCTGGCCTACTCCTCATTGCTTCGACATAATTATGTAATGAGGAGTAGGCCAGAATAATGTTGCGTAAAGGAAATCACATAAATATTGGCAACAAATTATGTCTTCATAACTTCCGAAAAATAGTGTAACAGGTAATCCGATTACATAGAATGTATGACTTCCGGGCTCTCAGTGTGTCCTTAGTAAGTATAAATTATGTTTTTTGTTTGTTTGTTTGTTTGTTTGTTTGTTCGTTTGTTTGTTTAATATCCCGCCTATCTGGTCGGTTAAGACCACTCTAGGCGGCTTAATATTTTGCAGCCGTAATATTTCAGACAATATAAACTGCACACCTGGCAGCCCTATCCTAAGGTTATCATTTTCTAAAATAAAGGATAGTGGCATGAGCAGTCAATATTATCATGAACTGGGAGTCCAATAGACGCAGAAGCTGAAGAACCAATGGATGCTGCCAGCAGAGACAAGTCATATGCTCAGGTCTTATGCTTGAACTGGTGAGGCCTGAGGACCTCGAAAATGGCAAAGATTGGGACCCCTGAGCCATCAGGCTTTCCATACTCAAGACAACATTGCTAGCCCCTGTACCTGGCTCCACCATTTGCACAGCCACCCCACCACCAGAGCTTATTAAGAGCTATCCTTGGTGCTATTCTTCCGACTGCCTTGTTGCTCCTCACAACTGGCCTGAGCACAGCAAATCCCAAATCCCTGCAGTGTCTTGGTTCTGCTCAGTGACACTTGTGAATCAACCCTATCATCACCACAAAACCAAAAATACAGATTGGGAAATAGGAGGCCAATCAGAATTTTTTTCTACATTATGTTATGCCTATCCACCCACCCAACTCACTCTTGAGGGAAACAATACAGTCACCAAAACATTCTCCTGTTGCTGTTCTGGTCCTCTTCAGGACATTTATATGACTTTTCTTTTTTTTCCTGCCGCGTCCTCTTTATTTGTTTATTTTTGGCTTTTTAATGTTATAGGTTTCTGTGCAGTTTAAGTTTGGTGTGTGCTACCCTCATCTTACTGTAATTTATCCCACTGTGAATGGTTCCAGGCTGCAGAACTTGTTCTGCAACATTTCCTCCTAATTTCACTTTTGATGGGTATATGACAAGTGATACTGTGAAGGTGACATAGGAAGTTTATTCTCCATTTGTTAAACATTTGGCTGGGAACTGCTCAGAGCTGGAGTCCATTGTCTCAGGAATTATGTGTGGTCCCTTGCACTAAATGGCTTGAGAATCAAGTGGCTTTCACAGGTCACACCGGCAGCTGGTAAAGACCTGAATATAGGTATATAACTCTGTTGTTGCTGTCTAGCTCAGTAGACTGAGGAGATGGCTACCATGTACATTACCATCTTGTGACATAAGCAGCATAAATAGAGGGGAAAGGAGCCATTTTGTTATTTTTTATTTACTTAACAACATTCATATACTGCTTTAACGATTTAGGATTTAAACATCTCAGAGTCATGCAAAATAAAAAATACAATAAAACAGCTGTAATAAAACAGTAGTAGAGTGGGGGATGTCAAAGTCAGTACCATGTAAGTCCATGACGCCCAATGCCATGGTCACCTCTACTAATGTTAGCAACCTATGCCCACCATGTAGTTAGAAACTAGATATGAGAAATGTTACTTTGCTCAATTGTAACTCCTGGAAAACCTCAGCAACCATGGGCATGGGCCATGGTGACTGAGCTTTTCCGGGAGTTGTATCCAAAAAGGTAACTTTTCCTACTCTGTCAGGAGCCGTGTGCTTCCATCAGCACACACCCACTCTCCACTATTACCTCAGAGTAACAAAGTTTATCAAAAAGATTAGCCTTTCCCTTTGTATTGCCGCTCTGTAGCTGTTGGCAGTTTTTCCTAGTGAGTTTGTTCACTAGCTGCTGCTCTAAATGTATATTTCGAAATATACATCATGTCAAGGAGTAGATCCCTATTATAGCCAGATATAGGGGGCAAGTCTTTGGTTTCCTGTCTTTGGTTATCTTCTCAACTATCCATTCAACAGATGAAAAATATTCTAGTAACAATATGTGGAGAAACACAGATTAAAATAGATGGATATAGACATAGATATGGATATATTTGAAAAAGCCAGCAGCACTGAACTGTGTGGCTGGCACTGGGTAAATTTTCATGGTGAGTTTGTTCAAATTACAACATCAGTGTAAAGTATCATAGTGCGTGCCAAGTTACTGTGATCAAATCTATGCGTGCAAATGTTGATCATAAAATGGCATGATAGTCATAAATCATGCACACACATCATTATTATGAAATGAATGCAATTTAAAAACTCTCAGTATCAAACAATTGAATACATAAAATGGAACATAAAATCAGCTCCTTGCCTGTTTGTAGGCTAATAACTACAGTTATAAAAGTAGCTTGTGTCAAACTGGCCTCAATCTAATGTAAGGTCTATTGACAGATTCCTGAAACACGTGCATGAAAAAGAGATTCAGCTCTACATTAGGAAAAGCAAGTCAACTGTTGTACTAGAAATAGTAAAACTAACAGAAAATTAACTTTCAGAAGAGCTTGCCAGCTTATAATTATGAACAGAATCAGTTGAAAAGAACTGGAATAATACTTCAAATAATAGCCAAGGGGAGGGGAATACCACGGGGGGGGGGGGGGGGAGACTGACTTATTGCCCTGGTACCAAAAATAACTAGGAAAAATACCAAGAAGCAATTAATATAGATGACATTCTCACAAAACTGTTATTAACAAGAGAACCTTTATGGGTTCTATTGTATGTGTAAAATAGTAAAGAAATGATTTTACCTGAACATTAGAAGTGTTTTTAAAAAGTGTAATATATTGAACTTGGCAATCATTTCAAATATGCCTAGCTGATATCTATTAATTCATTTAACAGTTTCATTTATCTACAACGGATGCTCCTTTCTTTGCTTGCATCATTTTCAAGTAGCTACAGTGGCAGATAATGAAATGACAGACACCCAATAGGTAATTTCAAAAAAGAGTGCTGATATGCCTGTAGCAGGCCTGGTAGCCACCGTGTTTGACCAGAAACATTATGGTAATAATCAGTGAAGTTTTTAGGGTCAGGAAGTAGGCTATGGTAAAGGAAATGCCTTCTGCACATGCCTGTAGATGTTACTTACATATTGGTTTCCCATATTTTGGGCTATAGCCATCGAAATTTATTCTGGCAGCAAGAGTCTGCTGCAAAACTCATTGGTTCTGTCAACACAGGGAGGGCCATGCAACAGGCCTGTTCTAATTAAAGATCCCTTTCCCAGAACATGCTTGAGGATTCTGGGGCTTGCAGCCCAGAAAGTAACTTTTCCAAGTTCCACAGCTGATGTTTACAGTTATGTTGGCTGAAATCCTATTGCTTAGCATAGTAAGTAAGTCACACTAGACTAGGCCCATTGAATCAGCGGGGATTTGGGGAGTCATCTCCTCCACATGTTCCATTGATTCAAATGGTTCCATTGATTCAAACGGGCCAACATGAGTTGCAACAGGATTGCAGCCATTATCTCTGATCTTGGAGATAATTTATAGCCGTCCTATAGGCAGTAGCCATTGATAGCCTCATCTCCATAGCTTTATCGTAGAAAGCTAGGGAGAATGATGGCGCTTAGGAACTCTGAATCAATCTTAACATTCCAGAGAGCATATTATGGAATTTATCTTGTTCAGTTTTATGAAACACTGAATCAGGACAAGCTGGGGAAAGCTTGGTATCATATGGCTTCAGGCCAGCTCACCAGCTTGCCTGCATGCCACCTTCTCACCAATCAAATGAACACAGACAGATGCAAGTCTAATGATTACCCCAAACTGTTATTTTTATTTAAAGACATTGCATTTGTTGGCAACCAGTTTCCACATCTTTCTTGTTGGTAAGATCTGAAAATCTCAAAAGCATGTCCATGTTTGTGTGCATTTTGGTTGTTCTGATAAAGATATTGCCACAATATAGATTTTGGAAGATATTAGAAGACATCTTATGGCCCACACAGCTACCCATGCCTTTTATCTAAGATAGTTTTCTCAAGATCCTCACATAACACTGTCAACTCTTAGCTTAAATCCAAGTAGCTATTGCCTGTGCATTCATCTTACTGTGCATCACCTCTTTTACTTCTCTAGCCTTTGCAATCACTACTGGTGTCTCCTCCTTTTCCGTCTCTGCTCCTTTTTTGCCAATCACACCTCTGTTATTTTTATTATTATCTGTCAGCTATATTTCTATCCTGTGTTTTCAACTAGCCTTAAAAGTTGCATTTTGAAAGTAATTGATTCTCATATTGTTTCAGAAATAATTCTCTGCTATTAGTTACTACAAATGTCGAAAATATAACTGAGTTGGAATCCAGTTGAACACCTTTGCTTGCATAACACTATCAGCATAAATTAAGCAGGAGGTTAAGAAATCAGTGTTGGTATTTGCTGTTGTACAATGAGTGACACAACTGGTGTGTGACGGCAAATGCCTACACGAAGTTCTTAACTTGTGACAACTCACTACGAAATTATCCTGACGAACTTACACCAATGGGCATGACTAACGAGATTCTGGCCATTGCGATACTTATTGTGCAGCTTGTTGCTTTGTGTTACTTTCTGTGACAAAAACTGAAGGGACACTTAGGATTGATAAGAAAATGGCATAGAACCTGAAATAGCCCTGTCAAGATGTCTATTAAAATGCTTCAAAATTCCCTCTAATACTTTTGCAAGTATGTAGAAAACATACTCATAATGAGAGTAGAGTGACATCTTTTGTACTTGTTGCATTACTTTTAAAATATAACTTGTTTACACCTTTGCCATCCCAAAAGTAGGTAGTTGCAAATAACTATGTAACTTGTAACATATTATTTGCAGGCTGTGCCTGGAACCAAAACAGTTTTCCACTTTGGGCTAGAGATAATGCAGCAATGAGACCCCAGTATTACTGATGCCAGTTTCTTGTGCTATTGCCCAGGCTAACTCTATTCTCCACTACCAAGTATTTGTGCCTCATTTTTCTTCAATGATGTCTACATTTCGAAATTGTTGACTAGGCTAGATTAATTGCCTTCATTTCATTCATTTCTGCTGACGAAACATCAGGAGTACTCTCTGTACAGTTTTCCAATTCAGAATGGAATATTGCCAGCCCATTCAAGCGTGAAGACAACTTCATCACTGCTCTTGCACTAGGTGGAAGGATTTGTTTGCAAGTTATGGATTAATCTCCACTGAAGGTGTAGGAGAACAGCTGTATGTTTTCCTGCCCTGACCTACTTCACCCGTCAAAACTGTGAATGTCTTATTGCATTGTTCTAGGATAGGGCTACAGGACATAGTATTTTGTCCCAAATTTTAGGAAAGTGGCTATTAAATCAGGAAGAAGTAAAATGCTCACATACACTTTGCTCTGCTATTTCATTTTGCTTGCCAGTTTCCACATTTATTTGAGAGAAGGTTTCACTGAACTCAGTGGAGGTTCTGGGTTAGAGCTCAATCCCATTACCAATACAAAAGGGATTTGAATAGGGTCAAGCATGTTTTAATGCATTTTTAAAAGGTATCTACATGACGTAGAAGGAAGCTTGTCCCCCGTCCCCCCAATTTTCTTCTGTTCGGGATCACATTACTTCAACTCCTCCAACAAGGGCCATTTATTTTAACTCATTTCATTTCTAATCGCTTGATTAATCTACACCAGCCCTCCCCAACTTGGAGCTCAGCAAGTATTTTGGAGCATAGTCCCCACTACTGCTGGCCATCCAACCATTCTGACATTTACTGAGCACCACCTTGAGAAGGTACTCTATACCTAGAACTGGTTAACTCTGTATTTTCATCTTTTGATGTTTGTGTCATTAAGTAATGGCATGCATGCACCCATGAAAATAGATGCAATACCTTAAAAGGAAGTTACATTTGATCTCACAGCACCTTGAGATCAAACTTCAATCGCTTCCACATTTAGAAGCCATGATCTTTAAAGGAGAAGGGTGGAGGACAAGGAAGGAGATTCTTCAAAGACCATGAGGACTGTGAACACATTAGATCATCCGCTAAGCAGCCACAGCATCTTGTCAGTAGATCTTTCCACTCCAGAAGCACCATTGGGTTGCTTCTGACATGAGCAAAGAAGTCTGATTGTTCTAGAATACACTCCTCTCATTTGTCCATCTTGCAAATTGGTTAGCTTTGTTTCCTGATTGTTGGTCTTTATGTTAAACACAATTCATTTGCAAGTTGGATTCCCTGAGCATAAATTTCTTGCTGGACGTTTTTCACAACCTTGCATGCTGCCTCTGGTAGGTGTGACTGGGAGGAACCTTTCTGGGCTGGGGTGACTGTCAGTCTACCCAGCACTAACCAATCATTCCTTCCCTTCCTCTGAATTCAAAGAGAAACCTGCCTCTCTGATCTGAGCTCCTTCCCTTCTCTTTTCAGTCTGTTAAAGAGTCTGTTGCAGAAAGCAGTCATGTTTGTCAGTGTGCTCTTCTTGATCTGTTGAGTTGTAAGTAATGAAACCTTTTATTATTTCTTCTATTAATGTCTCAGAGTAAGTTGTGGAGATTATAAGTACCATTTAGTGAGAAAAGGAGTGGACTACTTTGGGGAACTTGAAGCTATTCTGCTTTCTGAATCTCTGATTCTGTTGCACAACTAAAGGAAGTTAACCAAAAGTTTGAAACTCTGCAAAGAGCTCCGAAGAATACTATTGCTGCAGGACTAAAGTCCTGTCAGCTTCTAATTACAGCGTAGCTCTCGAATGTAGTTTGACCCTCAGACATCTTGCTTAGGAGTCAACATGTGAAAGGACACTTTATCATTTTCCTCAGTACCAATTTCCACCTAGATATTATTCCCTTTGCTGCTTTTGACACTGAGGGAAAGAAAAGAATTCCTGAATTGTCATCTTATCCTTATTGGGCTAAAAGCAACTATGGAGCGGAAATGCCTGTGCCTCTATGTTTGCTTCCATTAGATATGATAGCTTGGAGAATAACTGACCTTGAGAGAAAAGAACAATTTTTTTACATTTTTATTTTTTTTATTTTTAAAAACTAGGGATAAGGTAAGGAGTACAAAAGGTAGAGGGGGACATGGGGCCAGAAAGAGGGGGAAGGAGAACACAAAATGTACTGTTATCCAATCTGTTTGTTCATGTTGCGATATCAAGTCGACTTTTCGCCTTTCTACAATTTGATTGCCCTCCAGGTTTCAACTTACAGCTACATCTTAGTTTAATTCTATATTATTAAAGCACTATCTGGTGACTCAAGCCATTTATATAATAAATCCCATCGTTTAGTTGCCTTTTGTATTAGGCAGTCTTTCAACACTTCTGATAGAATATCTATTTCTTCCGCTTCTCAACGAGTTCCTCTTGTTTCGGTATCTCCAATTTCTTCCAATTCTTAGCATAAAGAATTCTGGCTGCAGTGACTATATATATAACTAGGCAGCTCTTTATCTTATCTATATTATCTAGTATAATTATTATCTATATTATCTAGCTGCCTAGAGTGGTCGTATAGACCAGATGGGTGGGATACAAATCAAATCAAATCAAATCAAATCAAATCAAATCAAATCAAATCCATCCATCCATCCATCCATCCATCCATCCATCCATCCATCCATCCATCCATCCATCCATCCATCCATCCATCCATCCATCCATACATGCATGCATGCATGCATGCATGCATGCATGCATACATACATACATACATACATACATACATACATACATACATACATACATACATACATACATACATACATACATACATACATACATACATACATAGTATAATGCTTAGTAAAAACAATTCTGGGGTTAGTGGAACATTACAAAGCAGGATTTTTTGTAACAGAGTATGTACTGCTATCCAATACTGTTTATTTTTATTTTATTTTATTTTATTTATTTATTTGATTTATACCCCGCCTATCTGGACTACTCGTCCACTCTGGGCGGCTTACAATATAGGATAAAATGATAAACTCAAGAATGTGCATAGTCGTTCAGTAACAATTGTAATAAAGTAGAAGAAAAAAATAAAGGAAAATAGAAAGAAATCAGGTATTGACTGGAGGGAAGGCCTGGATGTATAACCATGTTTTTACTTGGGTTTTAAAGATTCCCAGCGTAGGTGCTGTGTGAATCTCCGGAGGGAGGTTGCTCCATAGGCGAGGAGCCACTGCCGAGAAGGCCCGGTTTCGTGTCTTCTCCTTCCGGGCCTCTCTCGGCATCAGGCTCCTCAGCCTCACCTCCTGACTCGCACAGGTGATCTGGGTAGACCTTGGTGGGAGCAGGTGTTCCGCCAAATATCAAGGTCCTAAACCATTTAGGGCCTTATAAGTAAGCATTAAGACTTTGAAGTCGAAACGGAAACGAATGGGCAGCCAATGCAGTGCGGCCAGAGTTGGAGAAATGCTACTCTACAAGTCCACCACATATGGTAAAAGCTTCCCTCTTGTGCTTCCCACTTCCAACAAACATTTGACACCTCTGTGTAAATCTTTGACAATTTTACCGGAGTCATATGCCACCTATAAAACTTCTTATATATGTTCTCCTTGAAATTTACCGATTTTTGTGAGCTTTATGTTATTTTTGCATATTTGCAACCATTGATCAATATCAATATTATGTCCTATATTTTGTGCCCACCTAATCATACAAATCATACATTCTTTTACCATCTCATCTTGCATTTTAGTTTCAAGCAAATAATCATAATTTTCTCAATTACTTTATCATTTGAGCCCAGCAGAAGTTTATCAAATATCGTTTGTTCTGTGTAAAAGCCCTCTATTTTATCTTTTCTATACCTAGATTCCACTTGTGCTCTGGACCACCAGTCTAGATATATGTTTTGTGTTTCTAACTCTTCTTTGGACCTTAACTCACAATCATTTTTAAATAGATCTTGCTATCTTAAAAGTTTTGTTGCTGTCATAAGGTTAGATTGTGTAAAGGCCTCTATGGGTGATACCCACCCTGGTGTTTTTTGGTACATCTGCTGGATGATCTTTTTCCAAGTCCCTAGTAGGGCTCTTCTTATCACTTTTCTGCTCTTTATCTTTTTTTTTTGTACCATAGAAAAGCATGCCAACCTAATTGTAAATCATGTCCTTCCCACTTGAGTAGTCTATCATTATCTAAAGTTGTCCATTCCTTTATCCAGACTAATACACAGGCTCTATAATACAATACCCAGTCTGGGAGACCAAAACCTGCTCTTTGTTTGGCATCTTGCATTGCTTTGATTTTAATTCTTGATTTTTTACCTTGCCGCACAAATCTCATGATTATCTTGTGAAGTTATTGAAAAAATGACTTTTAATATTATGGAAACTGTCTGAAATAAAAATAAAATTTTAGGTAGAACATTCATTTTGATGATTGCTATTCTTCCCATCAAAGGTAGGTTAATTTGTCCCATCTCTCCAAGTTATTCTGTATCTCTTTAATCAATTTCATATAATTATCTTTGAATAATGTACTAGTTTTCTTTGTGATTTGGATCCCTAAGTATCTGATTCTCTTCTCTTCTTGAAAATTAGTCCTTTCTATTAATTTCTGTCATTCTCGATCTCTCATATTTTTAACAAGTATTTTTGTTTTCTTTGGGTTTATTTTCATTCCTGCCATATCAACAAAATTCATCAGCATCTCCATCTGGTCTTCAATTGAGTCCATTGGATCCTCCAGTATAATAACTAAATCATCGGCAAAAGCTTGGAGCTTAAAAGTATGACCTCTTACTTTCAGTCCTTTTATTTCCTTTTTATCTCTAATTTGCTGAATAGTAAGAGAATAGTAAGAATGAATAGTAAGAGAAAAGAACAATTGTGGGACACAGTAAACGCCATGTAGTTTTGGCCTCAATTCTTCATCTCTTGTTGAAAGCAAGGGAGCAAGGTGGGCAGCTTGTAGCCCTCTCTATGCTGTTGGACTGTAACTCCTATCAACTTTCTCTAGCAGAACTGAGAATGGTGGGTGCACTGCCCTGATGATAGGTGGGAATCACTTCAAGGCATTATTATTGCAGCTTCATCCAGAGGCATCCCTGGTAATAAAGAAGAAGAAAAGTCTTTTCAGCCCTTCAGCTACCTGATGCAAAATTTGAGGTGACAACCATAAAAAGCAGAAAATGTCCTCATCAGACTAAGACAGGTGGCCATGCAGCTGTTGCAAAAGCCTATCCAAACATGTGTCTCTTTTCCTTCAGTGGCATTAGTATGCTGCACCCAACCATTACTAGGCAAAGTGATGTTAACAGCACCACAGATCGCTTATTAATGCACCACATCTGTCCTCTTTGTGTATAGAGACAACAAACATATCCATCAAGCAAGAAACTCTTTCACCATAAATCTTGATAAACCAAATGGCACTGGGATTCTTCCCCCCCTCCCCTTTTCTGTATAGGGAGGCAAGAAGAAGGGCTGGTTCTAAAACCGGAGAAATTGGCAGTCAGCAGTCTTCTCTCAGTGTTTCCCTACCTAACATCTCAAAATGAGCTAATTTCCTAGAGGCATGGTTGTGCATCTTGGACCCTGCTTAAGCAGTTCAGATTTAATTGCATCAAGTGAGTTTCTGTCTTTCCTATTCCAGCTCAGCAATCACTGCTGATTTGGAGGTGGGCTGTTAACAGTACTTAAGTAATCCAGCAGGCTGATGCATTTGAACCAAATTACTTTGGTGTACTTGCTCATAAAAGCACTGTTGTTATCTGTTATGGTGCTTTGTCCACTTCATTAGCATTCAACTGGAGGATGATGAACCACCACTAGGTCATTCTCTAACAGGACAAATTGTACCAATGGCACCACACTACGTCTCCTTTGGTCTTGTTGGTGGGGGGATTTTGGGACTTGCGGTCCATGAAAGTATTTTTTACCCCAAGCATCTCTGAAGGTCCCTCCATTTGCTTAACATTTGAATGTCTTGCTGATTTTGGTGCATGGTTTGCATCCATGATTTGCATCCACGATTTATCACAGTCTCCTAAGATAATAAATATGCATGCCTGGGTCTGATCACAATAACTCACAGGCACATCATGTGCTGAAGGGGCACTGATGTTATAAATTTTCACACATTTCTTAAAAGAAGAAGAAGAAGAAGAAGAAGAAGAAGAAGAAGAAGAAGAAGAAGAAGAAGAAGAAGAAGAAGAAGAAGAAGAAGAAGAAGAAGAAGAAGAAGAAGAAGAAGAAGAAGAAGAAGAAGAAGAAGAAGAAGAAGAAGAAGAAGAAGAAGAAGAAGAAGAAGAAGAAGAAGAAGAAGAAGAAGAAGAAGAAGAAGAAGAAGAAGAAACCATTAACTCAGTGCTGGTCCTGCTAGCTTTCCAAGTGAAGATGAACTACAGTATTTGTACTACTTATTTCATCCATTGATTGGATAGTTATATGGCAAATGAATGGCAGCCAAAGGCCAGCACCCATCAACTCTGATGTTCTAAATCAGTGGTTCTTAACCTTTGTTACTCGGATGTTTTTGAACTGCAACTCCCAGAAACCCCAGCCAGCACAGTTGGTGGTGAAGGCTTCTGGGAGTTGCAGTCCAAAACTCCTGAGTAACCCAAGGTTAAGAACCAGTGTTCTAAATTGTCTGTTGTATCATCTATCTTTGGACCCCCTGCTTCTCATAGATGAAAGTTAGCACCTAATGTGGCTTGCAGCCCTTTCTGACCATAAAGTAGTAAAATATGCTGATCCACCTGCAGGTGAATTCTGCCTCCAAGTAAGTTATAGTCTCCATCAAAAGCAGATGGGAGACTGTTTGTTCCCTCCACATAGTCCTCTCCTCTGAAGCGCCACTCCTCTGTCTGAATTGAGTACATCCTTAAAGGACCAGAATTTTATCTGTTTTGATATGCTCCCTGTTGAATAGTTAAACTGGAGGTTCTTGAACCAAACTAGGTATCTGCGAGGGGCTTGATTTGGATTCTGAGCTCTGGATTCTGTCAGCTCCTAACAACTAATCTGAGGTTCAGTATCAGTAACTCAGCCAGTGTTTACAGTGGCTTCACACTCTTATGGCTCATCTTTTGGCCACTCTGAGTTCAAAGCTGGTCCAGGGCTTATTTCCTCAGTTGTACTATGAGACAAACCTTCCCTATGTTTCAAAATATTAGTTAAAAAGGTCATACAGATGAAGGGAAGGGAGAGTATGTACAAAAGATCACAACAGTGTGAGTGCTTAGCAAACTGTCCCAAATTGCCATCTACTTTTAGCTTTTCAAGTATGGATTTTTTTTAAAAAAACTGAGTTTTGTGGATAACTAGTAGAAGGGGAGAAAGGAGCTTGAAGACAAATTCTTCTGAAATGGCAGGGATATAGTTGACTTGGACTTAACAAATGTTCTTCAAAGACAGCAGTGGAAAATAATTTTTAAAGGTTACCACACAGAGATAAGGATCTAAATCTCCATACAACATGCCTTGTATTAAAAAAATCCATGATAATCTAGTTTCATTTCTTTTCTTTTTTTAAAAAAAAATCCTCTTTTGAAAAAAGGTTATTCCAAACATGAAGTACCACTGAGCTCTGTAAGCTCATCCTGCTGACTTATCTCTGTTGGAACAATTTAATTAGAGGAAGGCTTATTTTGGTATCACTCGTAATCAACTAGGGAAGGGAAATAAAAGCAACAATATTATCTGAAATTTCAAAGTGCATGTTTCCCTATTAATGCTAATTACATTTATAAAATGGAAATTGCTTTTTTTCTTGGTCTCCATACACAGATGTTAATATGCCAATTTCATTGTAGGGGGCATGCAAACTAAAATGGATAATCTACATATAAAACTACAACAATTAATTGTAAACATGAAGGCTTGCATTAACCAGTGCTGAGACCATAAAAGTACTGCAGAAGAGTAAAACATTAGTGGCAACCAGTTTCATTTAAATCTTAGCCAGATCTTTGTAAGATCTTTAAATTTTTATGTTGGAATTTGCATGTCTGTCGAGGGAGAACCTTTCACTAAAGAGTGAAGCGAATTATATAAAAGTTGAAAGTATTTCTTCCTCAAGGTCTGGAAATTAATTAGATGTCAAGATGTTCCGTACCAATGTCCCAAAAAGGTTAAGGTGGCAGATATTGTGCTGGAGTCATGGATACAGCATAACAAAACTCTCGAATCTTGTTTGGCTGTGCTTAGGGAGGTGGTGTTACATGGTGTAAGTTTTCCCACCACTCACACAATTTACATGACTAAAAACTGGGCCACAGCGAGGCCTACCATTAGACAGAATGAAGCAGCTGTCTCAAGCAACCAGTTAAAATGATCATGGAAAGGCAGGACAATGTTGTTTATTTAATTTGCCATTATTGAAATATTTACATCCAGAAAGGGAACATGGCACATATACTGTAGGGTCTAGGCAACCCCCTTCTAGCATCAGCAGCTACATTGTAGGAAATGTTGTCCTCTGCTACCCACTCACAGTGAAGGCCAGACCTAAGATAACCAATCCTCTTACTGCTCCTTCCATCTTTTGAAATAGGAAGTTGCCAGCAAGGCGAGGGAGGGATCTTTTGGACCTTGCATTCTTGGCAGAGCTGAGCTAACCACAGAGATAGGGTTAAGAGAATTGTCTTGTTACTATTACAGTACTGTATGTCTTGTCTAGGAAGGCATCATTCAAGACTTTAGTCTGGCTTGGAGGTCTGCAGCACCCCATTCCCTAGTTTAAGTCTATTTCTTTACAGTAAGTTATACCCCTCAACCACTACATTCTAAGCATGACTCTTACCCTACCAGGTTTCAATCATATCTATTAAATCATGTGTGTCTCCCTATGTTAACAGTTCAAACTCTTCTTGATCACCTCCCAGGCTTTGTGCATTGATAATTGTTATGTCCCGTCAAGCTAGAACTGACTTACAGTGTCCCTAACAGGGCTTTCAGATAAGTGAGACTTTTAAGGAGTGGTTTTACCAGTACCACTCCCCCAGTTAGTTTCCATGGCCAAATGGAGATTCAAGCCCTGGTCTCCAGAATCCTAGTCTATCAGTCTGCCCACTACACCACACTGGGTACCGCTTTGCATTGATATAGAGATTAGTGAAATTATATGCATGACTCTCAACTGCTTCTTTTCCCATCAATTGGTGGGTTTCTGTACAACAGTCCGACTTTCTGGTGCATCACTGAGAATCTTCCCCTTTACTGTGTGTCCTTCTGTCCTCTGAAACACCATCTTCTTCCCTAAAGAACTCAGCTTAAAGCCCTCCTGATCAAGTTTGTAAGATTCCTAGCAAGGATGCAAGCTGGAAATCCTTCTCCGTAGAAGTGCAGACCATCGTTCAAGAACCTAAACCTTTCTGAGCTGCATCATCTGTGCAACTAGTTGTTTGTTCTCAGTGTTCCAGTTTCTCTTCCAGATATTTCATCATCTGGACAAGATCAAATATCTGTGCTTCATTGTCCTTTATCTTGCTACTCAAAGCCTGAAATCTTCTTGGCATAAATCTTTGTAAACTGGATGATGTCATCATTTGGTGATAGAAATCTTTAACTTCACTAAATTAAACATCTTCCCCTTTCACATTCTGATGCTCCACAGGGACCCCTTTTTCTTTTGGGAAGCCTTTGGAAGCCTCAGGACAGGGTGGGGAGAGCCTTTAATACTGGAAAATCACCACCAGATCACCAGACGCTGGTCCTAATCCTGTGGTAGGACTGACAGCAGTGATTTTTAACTAGTACAGTGGGGTCTCGACTTACGAACGGCTCGACATACAAACGTTTCGACTTACGAACCGCTCTCATGGGAATATATGGACTTGACTTACGAACTTAGATTTGAGTTACGAACTCTTTTTTCCCTTTTTTTAAAGCTAAGTCATCTTAGATTAAAAGGAAAAAAGAAAAATATCCCCCTCTAGTGGCAGAAGGCGGAATAGCAGCTTCCCATTAGTTTCTATGGACGAAAAGAGCAGATACGGATTAAATGGTTTTCAATGCATTCCTATGGGAAATGCAGAATCGACTTAAGAACTTTTCGACCTGAGAACTGCCTTCCAATACGGATTAAGTTCGTAAGTCGAGACTCCACTGTAAAAGCTTCTTCCCCATCCCAAGGCTTCCCAGGGTTAAAAGGGGCCCCTGGGGAGCCTTGAAACCTGAAGGGGGAGAGATAGGACGTTTTGAATTTAATTTGATTAAAGATTTTCACCAGTGGCCTAAATTTGATTATGTGGTCTAAATTTGCCTCATGGTGCAGTGGTTAAACTGCAATACTGTAGTTAAAAGTTTGCTCATGACCTGAGTTCGATCCCGGTGAGCTCAGGAAGCCAGGTCAAGGTTGACTTGACCTTCCAATCTTTCAGGGTCCATAAACTGAGCACCCAACTCACTGAGGCAGCAATGTGTAGGATGCGTAATTAAACTGTGCTAACAGAATGCTTTAAGTGCTATGCGCAGTTTATAAGCAGCACACTTAGCATAAATTTATGCCAACAGGACTTCGGCTAGATGATGAATATGGGAAAATCATCACCAGATCACTGCTGCTGGTCCTGATCCTGTGGCCAGATCGGCAGCAGAGATTTCTGGCTAGTAAAAGATGCTCCCCTATTCACAGCATCCGATTTGCATGGCATGAATTTACACCAACAGGATTTCAGCCACTGCCTCACAGTCTCTTGCAATATCCTGAAGTTTGCGTCTGGTATAGGAAAAATAATAATTGTCAGTGGACCTGACAAGTCTTGGTAAGCTCTGTGTCATGTCCGGGAAGAAGAGAGAGAACACATCTCATAAAACATCCGGTCAGGACTTCTGTTGCTGTCTCCTTCCCTCTTCAGTAGGGAGTCACATTTGACCACTACACCCTCTGGAAGGAATCATTTCACCCACTGAAACCTCTACAGCCATTTACTTGTTCTCTGCTATCTGCTGTTCCAGCATCTCAGAACCTCTCTGATCTCAACTGTGTAGCTGCAAGGATACAGCTGGCTTTCGGATAGTCCTGCTTCTCTGTGTCATATTCCTTTAAGCGCTTGCCTCCTGCATTTGATATTCTCCTTCCTTTCTAGAGGTATCCCCTCTCTTGTTACTCTTCTAGAAGAGACTGTTCTGCTCCCTGATGCCATTACTGTTCTGTTCTAGCAAGAAATGCTTCTTCTTTCCTGATGGCCCAAAGCACAAATAGATGAGCCTCAAGCCATTGTACTTTCTCTTCCAGGAAGGCAGACAGGTACAGCTCTCTATGTTATCATCCAAAAAGATGAACATGGCACAATACTGCAGATCACTGTAAGGATTCCTTACTACCCACTTTCCCTATGCATGTGGTGACTCAACACTCCTACCTTTCCCCTCAAACCTTTTACAGATGATTAGAGATGTTCAAGAACTACATAGGACTCTTGCTTATGAGGTCCAGGAACTTCCTGCGATGGTACTCCAAACATTATGGCCATTTTATTTGTTTGCTTGTTTATTTACAGCTTACCCCAAGTGAATACTTCAACAATTAAAAACATGACTCCATACCACAAAAGCAGAAGGAAGACACAAATCATGACCATCAAAAATACTGTATATACATTGCACTTTGTGACTGCCAACCACTTCAATTAGATCTGTGCAGTTTGTTCCTTGCCCAGCTATTACCTTTCCATGAATCCATGCTGCATTATATGGGCACTGCTGCCCAGCTGCCACTCATCTTTGAATCCTCTGAAACAAAAGCTGCTGCTGATGCCAACATTTCAGATCCAATCATGTCAGCTGGGTGCAAATCTATATTAATCTCTGGGTTTCCTGAAAAGCAATTGTGCTTCTGATCCACCTATAGAAGCTGAGTGCAGTTCTCCACCCTACATATCTCTTGATCTCCAGGAAGGAAGCCTGCTAATGGCAAAGGTCTGACCCACCTGTTGGCATTAGCAGCAGATTTTGTTTTAGAGTATCCAGGGATGGGAAGTGATTTTCATGCTGATACTTTTGGCCTCAGAGCAGAAGTTTTAGTGGAGGAAACTGAGCCTCAGATTTCCCTGGCTTGGAGTGGTTTTTAACCTCCAAATTGCCAAAACAAAATTCAGTGCTTCAGAGACCTCTTGATCTGATTCGAGCCTTGGAGCTTTCCCAGTTCACTTCAGATCAGTTTGGAAATGAAGAAATACCTCACTTCACTTCGTTTACCAAAACAATTATGAATCCTAAGTGCATCCCTAACAAATGCCATACAGTACAAACGGATTAAAATGGCAAGGCTATACAATTTACTGAGCATCTTCAACAATTTCCAAATCATCATTAGTGAGAACATTGGATACAGTGCTTTTGGAAAGGAATTCTAGGGTCCAGCTGCTGCTACCAAAAATAGCTTCCCCTTGTCCCTATGAATTATGTCTCATGAATTGTTGAGTTATTAAGAGCTACATCCATTTGTTTGGCACATACTGATTTATACTATATGGCACTAGCATATTCTGCTGTGCACAGGGACAAAGCTGCTCTTATTGTTTGTGGGTGTGCACCCTAGTATTACTCAGCCAGTTTCCTAAGTATGTTATTTCTGGCTGAAACTTTTATGTTTGGTGTTTAGACAATATTTTATGTAAGTCAGGATTCAATCCAGAGTGATACCCAAATACTTTGGGGTGGAGCAGTGTTCTTAAATCTTCCATTCCCAGATAACTCAGAGGTTCCTCACTGCTTCGCTGTCTCTATCCTTTAAGTGGCAGGCACACATCTGTGTTTTTAAAGGATTTGGTTTCAGCTGTTTTGTGTAATATAAGAGAAGATCTTCTAACACAGAGGTTAGCTTTGGTGGGCTGAAATTTACCCCCTGGAGTGTCAAGGCGAGATCATCAGAATAGATGAAAATCCTGGAATATGGGAATGTTAGTTGATCATTTGTGTAAATGTTAAAAAGTACTAAAAATGACATATAGTGATCACATGTCATTTTTAAATAGAGAACAGTGTTCTATTTGATGGTCTGCCAGAGGACAGTCCTCTTTTTAAAGTTGTCCTCTATTTCAGTGATCCCCAACATTTTCTAAACTGTGGACTGGTTGGGTGGGCAGGGTCCGTGCGTGGGGGGCTGGGCACCCCCGCTCATGGGTGGGCGGGGTGTGCTCATGGGTGGGCAGGGTGTGTGCACACATGCATGCCTGGGTGGGAATGGCATGCTCGTACGCATGCGTGCATGGGCAGGTCAAGCTTGCAGGTGGGCAGGGCATGCTTGCGGGTGGACAGGGAACACATGCACATACACGGGTGGGCAGGGGATTGGTGGAGCACCTGTGCATGTGGGTGGGTGGGCATGCATGGGGGGCAGGAGATCTGTCTCTGTGGCCTGGTCCTGCCAAGGCCACCCAGGGGTTGGGGACCCCTGCTCTATTCGAAAGGCTATCCAGTCCAAGTTGGAAAATGAAGAACTGTAACAAGGAGAATGAGGGACCCTCCCTAAGTTATCCATTCACACTTAAGATCTGGAAAGAAAACTAAGCAGTCATACAGGTCATCTAGTTGTAGTCTCTGACACTTTGGTGTGATGTTTGAAGTGATCTTTGAAAGGGCCTGCTCTCAAACACAAAGCGACATCTTACTTTGCAAGATAGTACTGTATGGAATAGTTCCTTAAGCAGTATTATCAATTGTTCCTAGCAATATCTATCTATCTATCTATCTATCTATCTATCTATCTATCTAAATAAATACAGCATTTAATTTAATTTAAGTTGTTTTTCTCTTTATTTGTTATTTATGATTTATGTTACCTTTGTTAACCGATATTTTTATTTTATGTTCCTATAATTGTATTAATATTGTTGTTAGCCGCTCAGAGTGGTACAGATGTATCAGATGAGCGGGATATAAATCAAATAAATAAATAAATAAATAAATAAATAAATATCTATCTATCTATCTATCTATCTATCTATCTATCTATCTATCTATCTATCTATCTATCTATCTATCTATCTATCTGATAGATAGATAGATAGATAGATAGATAGACAGACAGACAGACAGACAGACAGACAGACAGACAGATAGATAGATAGATAGATAGATAGATAGATAGATAGATAGATAGATAGATAGATAGATAGATAGATAGATAGATAGATGGTATGCCATCACCTTGATGTAATTGTTGTTGCTGCTATTACAGTGGACCCTCAACTTGCACACTGCTCCACTTACGTACTTTTCAACATACGGACTTCTCCAGCCGCAAAAATTCCCATTGACTTGCGGCCAGAGAATCGACGTACGGACCAGAAGGGGGAGGCAGGGAAAGTGCCAAATTCAAATTTGGTGCTTTCCCCGCCTCCTCCTTTCAGTCCGTAGGCCACCGATTGTGCTTCTGTATGTCTTCCAGGGCTTCTCTGCCGCCATGGGAGGCATCTTGGAGGTCCCTTGCCGCCACCGATCGTGCTTCAGAGGCACGATCGGTGGTGGGGGATGCCTCCCATGGCAGTGGAGAAGCCCTGGAAGGCATCCGGAGGTCCCCCTCACTGCCAATCATGCCTCCGGATGCCTTCCACGGCTTCTCTGCTGCCATGGGAGGCATCTCGGAAGTCCCCTCCTCCGCCGATCGTGCTTCGACCTCCGAGATGCCTCCCATGGCAGCGGAGAAGCCCTGGAAGGCATCCGGAGGTACGATTGGCAGCGAAGGGGACCTCTGGAGGCCTTCCAGGGCTTTTCCACCACCATGGGAGGCCTCTTGGAGGTCGTCCGCCACTGTCGCTGCTGGCTTTCCCAGGGTACACCGGGCCTACCAGGGGAGGGCTTCTCCCGGTAGGCTCGGTCTACTGCCCAGGAAAGCCTGGTAGACCGGGCCTACCAGAGGAGGGCTTCCCCTGGTAGGCCTGGTCTACCGGGCTTTCCCAGGGAGCAGACCAGGCCTACCGGGGGAAGCCTGCATCAACGGGGGCGGGGGACCTCTGAGAGGCCTCGGGCAGTGGCGAGGAAGCCCTTGGAGGCCCAGGCAGCGGCGGTGGAAGCAGCGAGGGACCTCCGAGAGGCATCTGGCAGTGGTGGGGAAGCCCTTGGAGGCCTCAGGCAGCGGTGATGGCGGTGGTGGGGGACCCCTGGAAGGCTTCGGACAGGTAAGCTCTATTTATTTTCATTTTTTGTGGGGGGTGTATTTTTTTCTTGGACCGGTTACGGATTACAGGGTTTTCAACGCATTCCTATGGGAAATAGACCCTTGACCTACAGACTTTTCGACCTGCGGCCACCGTTCCAGTACGGATTAATTCCGTAAGTCAAGGGTCCACTGTACAGGTCTTTCTTAACACTGTACAGGTCTTTCTTAACACTACAGAAGGTAGTAAAGGAAAAAAGATATATTCTGTTGCGTTAGAAGACCCTTCTATTTTGTTTTTTTATTATACTCCCTCACTAGATGATAGAGACAGCTGTTCAAAACAGCCAGCTAAAGGTGATTTCTCTTTGTGATATAAGTGTCAAGGTATCATAGGCTTCTTGGCAATGTTATAAGATATTTATATGGAACAGGCCCACCTGCATGTTATTACTTTTATTTGCCTTTTAATTAAAAAGTTCAGATTTATAAATATTTGCAGGTTTCATCCATAATTTGGAATTGAACTTGCTTGGACTTACATAATAAATTTAAACATGTGAAGAGGAGGTTAGCTTCTCCTCTCCCTTGCTTCCATTGGCAGCTGAAAATATATCTCTTTTGGGGAGCTAGGGGGCAATTCAGATGGGGAAGAGTTTTAAAAATTTTAAAATTCATTGTCTTTAAATAATGTTTTAAGTATCTATAATTGGTGCATCTTTAGGAACTTAACAGGGGAAATGATAGAGAATTTAATATGGATTTGTCATTTTCAGTCACAACCTCGGTGAAGCTTCTCAAATAATTCCATCCTAAATTCAGATTGCTGAATGCAGCTGGTTGTTGGTTGCCATGTTTGACCATGGGCATTATTCAAGAGCAGTTGACATCTTAAGGAAAAGAGTGTGGGAGGAGTGAGACAAAGCATGGTAGAATGGTTTGAAGGCCTAGACAGAAAATAAGAAGGCAGAAATGAGAAAAGTTGTCCAGAAGAAGCATCAGAGAAATCTGAAGGTCAAGCTGAGCACAAAGCCCAATTAAATTGACAAGCATGTACACAGCAAGAGCTTCATCTAGTGCCAGAGAGATGCTGCTGATCTGAACAACAGAGTTGGGATGTTGTTGACCTGACAGCTTCACCAGATGTTTTTGCCCCCATTCCTAGAATAATGAAATGAGACACAGACAGTGAGTTTAACTAGGGCCACAACTAGGGTTGTGTCATCTTCACAAGAAGAGGGGGTAAAGGTGAGGATGTCTTATATAGGTTGTTCTCCCTGCCCAAAGCCCTCAATTAACAGGAAACAAGAGTTTTGTTCCCCTTTGCTTCTTGCCTCTCTCAGGAGAGGGGCAAAAAGCTCTCATGGAAGGAGCTTCACACACACACACACAAAAACATATGTCTCTTGGAGCTGAAACTTAAGCCTTTTGTACTGTTTCCTGCAAGAGCTGGCCAATGGAATCTGATTCTGAAGGCATGGCTTTATGAGAAAATAGAAAATACACAGATCTCCAGGAATTTTTGGACTTTCCTGAGGCTCTGCACCAGAAGTCTGATGAATTGTGCTCCGAAAAGCACATGGCAAAGACTCGTGTATAGGCTGGTATTCTTTAAAGTTAATAAGGCCTGGTTCCCAGCAGTGAAAAATACAGCCTGAAAAAAGGTCAACGAACTCCACCCAGCCACAAGGACCAGGGATCATTGCACACAAAAGACCCTGTGTTATTTCCAGGCTGCGCTTCCTGGACCCGCGCGCACTGCTGCCTTTTTCTCTCGTGGTCTCCCCTACCTGGAAGCCATCTTTGCCTGCCCCAAGCGAGGGGATGCCCCATGCCCTTCACCCCCTCCCCGCTCTCCTGGTTTCATCTTGGCTTGGCTGCATGTTGTTTCTGTATGGCTCTGGTGAGAGAGTGGTATGGTCTAACCCTGCCATCTCTTCTGGGAGGTCCTCTTTCCTTCTTTTTAAACTCCTTCCCTCTGTGATGGAGGTTCTGCACCTATTATGTGGATAGACGATAGCTTCAGACAATAGATACCTTTGCTCAGCATTGTTCTGGGAGGCAGGGGCAGTGGGGTGTTCTCATCCGGCAACATAGGGAACAGGTAGTAACTTGTGGGGGGGCTGTGAGGGGGCTGTTTTATTTTACAGTCATGTTATCTTCTGGTTGCTGCACAATGCAGAAATCACATTGATTATTAAACCAAGCTTTATAAAAGTCCTTCTTTTTTACATTCCAGAATGGCTTCTGAAATGTCAAAAAATAAAAACAAACACAAAAAAAGAAAATGTCAAACATCTCACTAACTTCATTTCCAAGTAAGTTTAATATGTTAACTATGTTTTCTGTGGTGTTTTTTTTTTGGGGGGGAGGGGGAATGATCAGGTACTGTTACTATTTTTTTATTTTATGTATGGCCCAGGGAAGGTGAAAGGTTGGACAAGCCTGATGTAAACCATTTGCCAGTCTTTAAGGTACCACAGAAATCTTGGTGGATGGTTTTGCTGAAAGAGACAGAAGTGGCTACCTTTTAGGTATGTGATACTGTAAACAGTTTGGCTTCATATGAGTATGAAGCAGCATGTACTTCTACAACACAGCAGAGCCATAGCTAAATAATTTTTGCACCCAAGGCAAGAGTGTAAATTGCTCCTCTCTGGACTTAACCGTATTAATAATTATTGTGGCAAAATGTAGTTGCTTTGTTAACAAGAATGTGTAGAGTTAATTTGAACAGGATTATAGAAATGCATTCTTTCCCTAATGCTGTTATGTGTGGGGGCAGTAGATGCATATTTTATATAATTTCTTTTTCTGTGCCCCTGGGTTTGTATATCAAACAAGTGCTTTATTTGCCCTGCCCTTGTTACTGTTCTGAAACACTGGAATTCATGGATGAGATACTACAAACTTGGAAAGCAAGTTAATTGGACCAGCTTGTAGAAGAGGGGTTTTTTTTTAGAGCAAAGTGTCTTTACTTCCGATTGTAGTGGCAGATCTATGCAAGAGGTGAATTATAGATCATCCTTCCATATGTATGTACATTAGGCTACAGAATATCCAATTGTGTCTGAAATATCTGAATTATTCCTTGCTAATGTAAAGCAACATCACCCACTTGAGGAATGGAAGCCTCAGCTAGTCTATGGGCTTACATCTTCAACAGCTCCTGGACTATCTTATTACTGGCTGGAAAACATATTAAAACTGAATAACCCCTCTACTTGTAAGGTCTAGTTTGGGCAAGAGATTTCTCCTTTCCTTTAATGAGTCTCCAAAGGATTTTCCTGTATCAGTTAGGTTTTGACACCATACCTTACTTCTTTGATGCAACTAGGCAAACCACCCTCTGTGTGCGTATTGGTAAAAGGAGGAGAGAATTAGAGAAAAATCACTCTTCTACCTAGTATGAACTCTTGTGTAAATGATTTCCATTACTGCTTGAGAGGATTCTGATACTGCCTCAGTAGCATCTGATCTTTTAACATGGTGTTAAATCACCTCTATGCAGAGATAAGACAATAAAGGTTTACACATACAGTATAATATAACGAACAGTGGGCTACTGTTAGCATTTTAATAAGAGAAGACTTTATTCAGCATAACCCTCATCAAACATAACTATTGTGAGCTAGACTGAGCCAGCGGAATGCTACAGGTACCAAGAAGGGACAAATTCAAAACATACAAAACAGCAACTTTGTGTTGGTCCACATTACTATATGTTCGCAATTTGAATCTAATAAAGAGGTAATAAGGCTCCCTGTAATTAAATAAGTCTTCACAGAGTTGCTTTCATCTGTGATTACTATAGAAGGAACACGTAATTGGTTGGTAATGAACACCAAGGATATATTTCTTGCAAAGATGTCTAAAATGGAGCGCTCTCTCTTTCATTTAGTCTAAGCTATATTCCTGTGCCTTTTTCATTATGATGAAGTTTAATTTGTATTAATCTTCCCTACGAAGCCACCTTTTGTTTTCTACAAAAAGCCTTTGTCATAACTCAGGAGAGTTCACAATGATAATTTAATTCCATCAGTACAATAGTGCACATTGATACAATTTTCCATGCTGCTAATAAGGGCAATGCTATCTTCCACCCATGGGGGGAAAACTGATGCATCCCTGTTAGAAACTTCAAAAACCCAAACTTGGATATGCCATAAAGTTTTCTCAGATTTTTAGATTCAAACAGATGTTTGCTGTTACTCTACAATTAAAGTGAGCAAAGAAATCATTCAGAATGACACAGTATTCTGAGGCAAGTCAAGGATGGGAATTATGCTCTATGGGTCAGATTCAGATCAAGGCTTGTCCTTGTTCTTCCTTTGCTGCCCTATATTGAAATAGTCAAGCTAAGAACAATGTTTGCAACAAAAAATAAGAAGGCAAATGTGACTTACATTGTTACTTGGCAGGGGTGACACCATGGTCATGAAATGTGGCTTGCATTTGAGCATATAGCATTAAAAAAATTCTTCCTACCAGAAAAATGAATGTCACCCATATGGATTTACTGTTCCTAAAGGGGACCAATGGATACAGAAGGCACACACTGAGGTGATTCTTAAGGCATACAAGTCTCAGTTATTGGTGGCAATTGGGAAAGGCATTCTGTTTCCCCAGTCCTTCCACAACCTGAAAATTTGGAAGAAGCACTACACTAGTTTTCTGTTCCCCTACTATCTCTGTATCCTAGCAGTACCCCCATTCTGTGAGCACCTGGACCCACCACTGCCCCACACCTCCCCCCCCCCGTGGCAAAGTACCACTTTCAGAAGCCTCTTGGGTGCTTTTCCACTGCTGAACAAGCCCCGGGAGGCTTCTGAAAGCGGCGCTTTGCCACGGGGGCGGGCCTGCCCCTGCCACCCCACTCCCACTCCAGCAAAGCGCCACTTCAGAGGCTTCCCTGGTGCATTTCCACTGCCTGTTTACCTGCTGATAAAGCCCAGAGAAGCTTCTGACACCCTGCGCTGATCAACTGTGAGGCAGGGAGGGGGGTGGGAGCGGAGAAGAGCACACACACACACACACACACACACACACACACACACACACACACACACACACACACACACACACACACACACACACACACACACACACACACACAGCAAAGGACCGGAGCTTCGTCTTGCGAAACAGGGCCATAGTTAAAATCATCTTGTGAGGCACCAAAACCCTTGCAGGACCCAATCATCCCGCAAGTTTTTTGTCCCGCGAGGCAATCGTCTTGCGGGGCACCACTGTATAACCTTGCCCATAGAGGCTTTAGGGTCAAAGGAGAGAGGTTGCTGGCCTCTGGACAGTGAGAACATTAAGTTGGACAAGTGAGTACAGTGGTGCCTCGACTTACAAACTTAATTGGTTCCGGAACTCCGGTCATAACTTGCAATGGTCGTAAGTCGAAGCACCATTTCCCATAGGAATGCATTGAAATGCAATTAATCTGTTCCAGCCAAAGGGAAAAAAATCAGAAAAAAATAAATAAAAAAACATTGCAAGACCCATCAACGCGATTAATCCATTCTGGCCGGGAGGGGAGAGAAAAGCAAACAAAGTGTGAAGACCCATCAGAAATGCAAAAAAAGCAAACAAACCCCAGAAGACCCATCGGAAATGGGGGAGGGAAGCCCAAAAAAGCAAACAAACTTTGCAAGACCCATCGGAAATGGGGGGGGGGACACAAAAAAACAAACAAACCTTGTGTTACATAACAGCACTGATGTTACCTGTCTGTCATGGGTTTGGAGGGAAAGTTCCATCCTATGGGGAGTGGAAGGCGGGACATCAGGAGGAGGGGCTGTACTGTATAAATATGTGATGCCTGTGTGGTGAAGAGTAGATGCTGAGACAGACTGTGAGACACTGGGTTGGGACGAAGCAGCAGCTGGGGAAGAAGAAGCTGTTGTGGGAGTCTGGGTGTCTGACAGGGTACTACTGTGTGTCAGAGTACCAACCTGATAAGTTCAGGTGTCTGTGGGTTAGCCAGAACTGATGGGTTCAGGGTCTGTGCTTTAAGTTAAAGGTTCTAGGTGAACCAAACTGTATGCTTGTGTGTGTGAGAATAAGCCACGTTACTTTATTTTATTCACCTGATTGTTTTATTTACCCTGTTTGTATTTAAAATAAACCTTATTCTTTTTATTGTTTAAAAATCCATCCCTGGTCTGTGTGACTTCTTAAAGGGAATGGTTGGTGGCAGCTTAGTGTAACTGTGTGGCAGATCCCAGTAGGTCTGGGTTTGTCACATTGATTGGTGTCCAGCGTGTGGGATACGACTGGTCCAGTTGTCCAGCGGTCCAGCAAAGCCTTGGCAAGTGTGCCCAGAGCAAGGGGGGTCTAGTCAGGGACAGTCTGAGGCGCGTAGGTAATCTTCTAGGTGTACCTCACGGGGAGGTGCACTAGTAGAAGAACGTGCCAACTGGGGAGACTTAGATTAAGGTGCTCTGAGGCAGCCTGATTTTGGCGGGAAAACGCTGAGGCAAAACTGCGTAGCAACAGTGAGCTAGCTTGCCAGCTGAGAGGCCCAGCAGAGGGGGGTAGGCTCTGACTCGATACTGTTGCAAATTTAGTGCTGAAGAACAGCAGCAATCTCTAGGAGAGCTGGTTCTGAGGCAAGAAGGAAAAAAGTGGTCGTTTTATTTTGAGGCTTGACTTTTTAAAGCAGCCTGTTCTGAGGGGGGATTATGCCCTTGACTCGAAGCCAGATGGCAGAAATGAGTGATGTGAAAGACCCCCAGATTGACCAAGGTTCTGAGGATGAATTTGGCTCAGTGCAAGGTGACAGCACAGGAGAGCAGAACCCAGAACTCAGAAAAATACTCCTAGCCCAACAGCATGAACTGAGGGTGAGGGAAATGGAAATCAGAAGAAAAGAAAGAGCTGAAATCTGTCAGGCAGAGGCAGATGCCAAGAAAAGGGGAATGGCCATGAGGATAAAAGAGATGGAACTGAAACACCAAATTAGACTGGTACAATTGGAATTGAAGTTCCTAAATAAGTTTATTAACAATTTATCAGTGGAAGAAATGTCAAAGAAGGAAAAGTATGAGGCTCAGGTCAGACAAAGTGAGCAAGATCTTGAAAAATATACTCAGCAAAAAGACATTAATTTAAAAGAAATCAGAGATAAGACTGAAGAAAAAGTAAAAGAGATAAAAGCTAGGGCTGAGGAAGAAATTTTACAGATCAGGGCTGAGTTTGAGGCCAAGCAAAAGGAGCTGGATTTGAGAATAACAGGGAAAAGCCAGCAAGGGGGAGGGGCCCATGGTGAAGGGAAGCCCTCAGGCATGAAACCAAGCCCTCAGAATTTGGAGGGAAAACCCAAACAAGAGGAGAGAGAATCAAAATACACCAGAAAATGCTATTTCTGTCAGGGAAAGGGTCATCTGATCTCAGAGTGTGAGAAATTGAAGCAGCTAAAAGGAATGGTGCCTCAGAATTCTAGTGGGACCAAGCCAAAAGCTGTGTTCTGTGTCCAGAAAGAGCAAGGCTCAGTATCACAGAGGGAGCCTGTTGCCATGGCTACTCAGTCTGGAACAGCTACCTATGCTGAGCAGGCTGAGGAAAATGGTCCTCTTGTGGAGGTAAAGCGCTGCTTGCTGATAAAAACAGATTCTCAGTTGTTTGAGACAGCCGGGGTGGACGTAGGAATACTTGACCGTCAGTATAGGGGGCTGCGGGACACTTGTTCCCAGGTAACCCTGTGCCATCCCGATATCATTCCCCGGGAGTTTATAATCCCAAATGAGAGCATAAAGGTAGCAGGTATTGAGGGGCAGGTAATCTCTCTGCCAGTAGCAGAGGTACCTGTCAACTTTCAAGGCTGGAGGGGAGATTGGCGGATAGCGATTTCATCTACTCTGCCAGCAGCCGTGCTCGTGGGAAATGACCTGGCTGAACATGTGAAAAGGGTGCTAGTGATTACACGCTCACAAGCCACCACGGGGACAGTTCAGGGGGGTAATGATGAGCCAGAGACGGAAGCAGAGGGGAGTTCAGAAGCTGTGGTGGAAACCTTAACCACAGACAGCAGATTTGGACAGGAGCAAAAGGCAGACGCCACTCTCCAAAAGTGTTTTGAACAGGTGACTGACGCCCAGCTAACTCCTGAAACCCCAGTGAGATTTCTGGAGAAAAAGGGGATTTTATATAGAGAGACCCTGAGGAACATCTCAAAAGGGGGAGATGGGATCAGAAGTCAGCTGGTGGTACCTGAAAAGTATCGCCCCATGATCTTACAAAGGGGTCACTCTGACATGTTTGCTGCACACTTAGGGGTGAACAAAACACAGCCGATCACCCAGGATGACCCACAAGACGTTGTGACTTACATAGACACCTTGATGAATGACCTAAGGAGAAATCTAGAGCTGGCAGCAGAAAACCTGCAAGCTCAGAAGGTCAGACAGAAAACATGGTATGACCACAAAGCTAGAGAGAGGCACTTTGACCCAGGGGAGGAAGTGCTTTGGCTTAGGCCCTGCAGAGAGAATAAACTGCAGCTCAAATGGGCAGGACCATATAGGGTCATTTCCAAGATGTCAGACCTGAACTACCTTATAGAGCAGGAGGAGAACCAGGCAAGGAGGGTGGTTCATGTGAATGCCCTAAAACCCTACTACAGAGGGGAACAGAGGGTTTTATTCGCGATAAAAGCAGCTGAGAGTGAGGAAGCTGAATTACCCTTCTGGGAGGGTAGAGGGGAAGTAAAATACAACCCAGAGGAGGTAAAGATCAGTCCTGCACTCACCCAAGACCAGCAGCAAGAACTAAAAATGCTGCTTAGTAAATATCAACAGGTGTTTTCCAACAAGCCGGGGATAGTGAAGGGAGTGATGCATCGGATCCATACAGGGGATGCACCCCCGCAGGCAGTATCCCCATACCGAGTAACGGGACCCTATAGGGACAAGGTGCGGAAGGAGCTGGACGAAATGCTGAGGGAGAACATAATCGTCCCCTCTTCTAGTCCTTGGTCCTCTCCGATAGTCCTTGTGGACAAGCCTGATGGGAGCATTAGGTTTTGTGTCGATTACAGGAAATTAAACCGTGTAACCACTCCTGATGCCTACCCAATGCCCAGGCTAGACAACCTGATTGAAACCATAGGGGGTTGTCGGTTCATCTCATCATTGGACCTGGTAAAGGGATATTGGCAATTAAGAATTGATCCCAGGGATCAAGAAAAGACTGCTTTTTGCAGCCCTTTTGGTCTCTATGAGTTTCGAGTCCTGAGCTTTGGTCTCAGAAATGCACCAGCCACATTCCAAAGGCTGATGGACCAGACCTTGGCAGGGCTCAGTGACTTTACAGTGGCCTACATT
The DNA here is from genome assembly GCF_051106095.1 of Pogona vitticeps. Taxonomy (NCBI): domain Eukaryota; kingdom Metazoa; phylum Chordata; class Lepidosauria; order Squamata; family Agamidae; genus Pogona; species Pogona vitticeps. Next base: position 66,526,405 of record NC_135787.1, read on the forward strand.
GACGACATAGGGATCTTCAGTAATACCTGGGAAGATCACCTGATACACCTGGAGTTAGTGCTGCAGAGGTTAAGTGCAGCAGGGCTAACAGTAAAGGCCAGCAAGTGTCAGCTGGGTAGCCCAGAAATAAAATACTTAGGTCACATGGTAGGGGGAGGAATGATAAAACCCCTGGAGGCCAAAATAGAAGCTGTTCGTGATTGGCCTAGACCCAACACCAAGAAAAAAGTCAAATCATTTCTTGGGTTGGTGGGCTACTACAGAAAGTTCATCCCGAGGTTTAGCGAGATGGCGGCTCCGCTGACCGATCTGACGAGGAAGACGGCTGATGACCGCATCCCGTGGACCAGCGACTGTGAGGCGGCGTTCCAGAGGTTGAAGGAGGCGTTAATCAACTATCCTGTCCTGCGTGCTCCAGACTTCGACCGGGAGTTCATCATCTACACCGATGCGTCTAACAGCGGCGTAGGAGCAGTTCTGTGCCAGGAGGATGAGAATGGTGACCAGCATCCAGTGTCCTACCTGAGTAGGAAACTCCAAAAAGGTGAGAGACATTTGGCAACCGTGGAGAAGGAGTGTTTGGCCATAGTCTACGCGATCCAGAAGGCCAAGCCTTACATCTGGGGAAGACATTTTATTCTGTGTACTGACCATTCACCATTGCAATGGTTAAAGACGATGAAAACCCACAATAGCAAACTTATGAGGTGGGCTTTGAACTTACAGGACTATGACTTTGAAGTGAAGGTGGTCAGAGGGTCAGTGAACTGTGTTGCTGACGCCTTATCAAGAAGACCTGAAGACTGAAGACGGCGAAAGAACATGGACTATATGTATATAATGGTAAACAAAAAGTTAAAATGTACCTGTGTTTTGAATTTGGGTTTGTATGAATAAAGGTAAATTAATGTAATGTATATGGTAAAATGTTTAAATGCATATTTGCTATGGTTAACTTGGAGTGTAAGTATATGTAAGTATTATATGGTATGTATAAATGTTGTTGTGTATTTTATGCAGGTTGTTTTTTTGGTGAAAAGCACTTTTAGCTTTCCCCCTACAAAACAACTTTTAAAGAGGGGAGGTGTTACATAACAGCACTGATGTTACCTGTCTGTCATGGGTTTGGAGGGAAAGTTCCATCCTATGGGGAGTGGAAGGCGGGACATCAGGAGGAGGGGCTGTACTGTATAAATATGTGATGCCTGTGTGGTGAAGAGTAGATGCTGAGACAGACTGTGAGACACTGGGTTGGGACGAAGCAGCAGCTGGGGAAGAAGAAGCTGTTGTGGGAGTCTGGGTGTCTGACAGGGTACTACTGTGTGTCAGAGTACCAACCTGATAAGTTCAGGTGTCTGTGGGTTAGCCAGAACTGATGGGTTCAGGGTCTGTGCTTTAAGTTAAAGGTTCTAGGTGAACCAAACTGTATGCTTGTGTGTGTGAGAATAAGCCACGTTACTTTATTTTATTCACCTGATTGTTTTATTTACCCTGTTTGTATTTAAAATAAACCTTATTCTTTTTATTGTTTAAAAATCCATCCCTGGTCTGTGTGACTTCTTAAAGGGAATGGTTGGTGGCAGCTTAGTGTAACTGTGTGGCAGATCCCAGTAGGTCTGGGTTTGTCACACCTTGCAAGACCGATCACATCATAGGACCATAATCCCACCACCCAGCCCAAAACCACGCTGCAAAACCCACTCAGAACAGTTTTTAAAAAGTAGAAAGCAGCACCTTAACTTACCAGGCAGTCCGAAGCCTCCTCTAATTGCACACTCTCTAACTGCTGGGACAAAAGAGCTACAAAGAAGCAGCCTCTTCGCCACCAACGGTTAGCAATTTGAATTCCCCGCCTTTTTTCCCTGCCTTTTTCTGTTCATAACTTGAAGCTCCAGCCGCAAGTTGACGCAAAATTTTGTGGCCAGAGGTGGTCATAACTCCAAATGGTCGTTATGTCAGGACGTTCATAAGTCAAGGCACCATTGTACATCTTACCATGGTCATTTTTTTAGCTAAAGTTCATGTGATGGCTTCAGGCTGAAGAAGATGAGGGAAATGAGGAGAGCACCCTTTCATACCAATCTAACCCACTATATGTTTATTGTTGGTTGCCTATTGTTATTGTTTAGTATGTTGGTTTTTTGTTATATGTACATTTTACTGTGTTTTTATATGTCTGGAAGCCGCCTAGAGTGGTCATTTTGAACAGATAGGCGGGGTATAAATAAATAAATAAATAAATAAATAAATAAACAAACAAACAAACAAACAAACAAACAAACAAATAAATAAATAAATAAATAAATAAATAAATAAATAAATAAATAAATAAATAAATAAATAAATAAATAAATAAATAAATAAATAAATAAATAAAATAGGAAACAAGTGCTTCCCCTTCAGTATGACAGAGGTTGAACTCTTTTGTTTTAAAACATTCACTTACAATATGAATGTAAAAGGAAAATAAAAAGCTACATGTACATTTATTCTGTGAAAAAGTTGGTAATAAGTTCATGAGCTACCAGTTTTCTGTGAGGTATCAGATTGTTAGACATTCTACATTTATTCTCAGTGGGGATTTACTACCTGGCTCCGTAGTCTTAAATTATCCTAGTGAACACCAGCATAAATAAAGTCATCACTTCAAATGTAGCATTTCTTTTGGTGAAATCTACTATATAAATTACACTGAGCAGTTGCATCATATATAACCATAAACTGAATAATTTAATTGCGCATCTGTCACAGTAAGGATTTATATACATTTCTACTCACAAATATGTTAAATTAAGAGATATAGTATCATGGTGTACAGTCAATTAAATATATCATATGAAGCAGGTATTTTCCTCTCATATTGTAGTGATAGTCTGTCAGATATGCATGTACATTCACATGCCCACACACATGTACACCTGACAGGAAGGAGAGGGGAGGAAGGAAGGGAGATTAAGGCTGACTAAAGGAATAAGCCAAGTATTCCTCCAGTCTTACATATCCTCTTGCTGAGATGGATACATGGTCGTTATGCTGGATTTATTGTTATATACTGCTAAATTGCATATAATTTATGGTGACTCTCACAGGGTTTTCAAGGTACATGAGATATGTTAGGAGTAGTCTTAACAGTGCCACCCTCTAATGAGTTTCCACAGCCATTTAGTGATTTGAACCCAGGTCTCAAGAGTCCTGATCCATTGCTCTATCTACTATGCCTCACTGGCTTCTGGCCTGAAAATTTAAACAAGAGAATGGACTCGTTTCAGTTCTTCACACATTTAGTACATCTATACCCAGCTTTCTCATCTACGTCTATATCCCATCTGTCTTCCATGATGGAACAAACGTATTAAGCAAACTGCAGAAGCAGTAATAATGTAGAATTTTGGACTTGGACAAACAAAGTATATTTCATATTAAGCAGACAGTATAATGCAACAAAAGGGAAAACATGACTAGAGATAAAGGAGAAGACATCAAAGTTAAAAGGTTGACTAAGACTCCTGTCTTAGTTTAAGGTTAAACTGAAAGATTTGGCACCCAATGGATTATGAAGATGATGGAGCTAAAAATCGTTTCATATTTCTTTAGGGTTTGATGCCTTAAACAAGGTATTGAATGCGTCCTCCAATAAGTATTGTATATACGAAATGCTGCATTGTATAACTGATGGATATAGCAGCTAAACGATAAAAGTTTACATTATGAGAACAGGATGGGTAAATGAAACTAGAGGAATGGATTTTGAAATACAGTAACTGAAAGGCCAACAGTGCAGGGCAACAGGGGTGAGGTGCAGAGAAGAACATGGCTCACCCAAACCAAGAAGAGATGGAAAAATCTTGATTACTTTGAATGTATTCGGGAAGGCTTTGATTACTTTGCTTTGTTTAAAAATGACTGCCAAGCCAGCTTTATCCCCCAGCATTCAGCACTGATCTCAGACAAAAGGATTGCAGTTTTCTTTAACATTTAGGATAAATTTTAAAAGAAGACTTGTTCATATACGTACAGTATACATTGTGTATCTGTATATGTGTGTATCTGTGTTTCTGTGAATGCAGACATAACAAACCTTGAAAATGTTTTGTGGTTTCTTTAGTCTTACAGCCTCTAGAAGTCCCCAGGTGGCATGATCAGTGATTAAGGTGCCTGAGGGAATTAGACCTCCACTCCAGAAAAGAGATAGACTTTTCCATGCTCTGAGTGTTTTTGTAGTACTTTTTCTATCCAATGCAGCATTTCTTGCAATGAAGTCTCATTGAATCTGGAAGTAAAAAAATTATCCCTGCTATGTAACCAAGATAGAAATGAGCCACCCTGCATCTCACCTTTCTTTCTTTACCCTTATGACGTCATCAAATGTAAATCTTTCCTGCACTTCCAGACAATGAGGGAGTAAAGGTAGTAAAGTGTGAGTGGAGACAATCACAATACTTTGTCTTAATTGTGACTTCATGAGTGAGTAGTGATGTTATTGTGCAGTGGAACAAATCAACATTCTACAAGCCAATTCTAAAAATGGTGGCATCCCAAACAAAATAGAATAATTTTGAAACTGGACTTTGGGTCAGCGCCAAATTTGAGACAGATGTATCAGACAGTTTGCTCCTGTCTAGTGCCAAATTTGGGGAAGCTTGGGTAACAAGTTGTCAAGTTAGGTTTTTTTAAAAAGTGAAACTATTTTCCTCCATGCAGAAACAAGTGGTTTCTAAAACCCAAGATTTAAAACAGATCAAATAAATTGAAACTGTTTTGATTATCTTGAAAGAGAATTGGTGGCCCCACACACTTGTTTTATTTGGAAGGAATCCAGGCTGCAGGGGCTAAAATATTGATACTCACAAAAAAGGTCTTTCAAAAGGGTATGTTATAAACTGAGCATGCATACTGTAGTTTATACCAGCAAGAACATTCCAAAGTAATTACATTGTTGCAGCTTTGTGGGCCAGGAAGGGAGATGTTTGGAGGACAAGGAGAAGTCACAGAAACAATAAAAAGACTGGTTTTCTTGGAAAAGTTAAAAAAAAACAGGCTTCTTTAAACAAAGGAATGGAGTGATCGTGCTCCAGAAAGGGACATTTTGCCATATGTCTCCAGCAGATTAGCTTTGTAAGGTATAGTCAGAATATTTCTGCATTACATTCAGAAGGAATCCAGGGTACAGGGGCTGCAATATTGATCCTCAAAAAAGCTATATTGGACCATTCAGACTTGAAAAACAGCTCTGACAGTTGTTTTGTGTTTGGGTGAGAAATGATTGCCTAGTGAAAAAATGAGTCTGTTTCTGGGATTTTCCCTCACTCGGTGTCACCTTGTGAAGGGTAGTGAGCACAAGAGGGTATCTTGACTTGCTGCCATTGGTGTTGTCAACATTCAGGCTGCCCTTCAATATGTAAAGCTTGGCATCCTTTTTCTTTTGGTATTGCACGCACTGGCATGTTGCATCATGGAAACAGAAGAAGAATATCTCACATTCATAAACCAGAGGATTGTTTGTTTGTTTGTTTGTTGCTATTGTTTTGAAGAACTGAATCAGTATTATATGGGAGATGTGCAGAAAGAGAAGCAAGACACCTACACATTATCAGACATAAAGTGTAGTTGTGGAATCACATTTGCATAACTATAACTTAAGGACGTAATGCTGAAAGCTGCTTAAGGTATAAATAGTAATTCATATATACTTGTCCCTGAGTCCCCTGTGCTAAGCTTTAAAAATTACAACCCAGAGACTGCAGCCTAATTGTCTGAAAGGGTTTTTTGGCTTTCAGAATTGAACAGCCACTTCAGTCTCTGGGTGTTTCAGAGGGAGAAAAAGATGAAATCTCTTCTTCTACAGCTAAAATGGTAATGAGATACCTGAGGTGATCTGACAACAAAGGACTGTTGCTGTCTGAATAGTGCTGAGGACGTTAATGGGCTGGATGAGGACCAACAAACTGTAGCTTAATCCAGACTAGAAGTGCTGTTGATGGAGAATATAATTGATTCCTCAGCAGGTATACAGCCACTGTTGGATGGCATTTCAATGTCCTGGGTAGAGTGCTCTTGAATACAAGGCTGCTGGTAGATGTCCAGGTGAAATTTTGTGTTTATATATTATTACAATAATTAAAGGGGGTGTAGAAAAAGTAGCCCTGAAAATGAAAATGCTTTTAAACTTGAGGCTTGAATAATACTTTACTATAGTAATTGCAAAATACTTAGCCACTTCTCTAGATAAGCAAAGCCACTGTACCATAACAATCCCAACAGTTGACCATGTTTATGTTGCAATGTGTAAATATGGAGGTAGAGTTTGCAGGTCCTATAGCTACAATATTCTGGCATTTCAGGACCTTGGTGTTACAGTGCCTTGGTGCATGAAATGCTTTATGCTACAGAGTGTTAGTCCTCCAAGCTTTGCAAAAATTTTAGTCAAAACAATGATGTTGTCATCACAGTGGCAGCTTGCCAGGGACTGAGGTACAAACCCCTGAAGTTACAAACTCTGCAGAACAATAGAATATCCTATTGCAAAACTTTCCTTGGTATGCCAGGCCCTTGGATCTCCAGGCCCCTGGAGAAAAGATTCATAGTTTGAAGGCGAAGGCAATCAACTTAAAGGAATACAAACATAGGCAAATAAGAGATATATGTGCTCATTCAGCTCATCACATTGTCACAACTCCATGCCACTTGAGCACCAGACATCAAAGAGCAACAATTATGTAGCATAGCAGCAGGAAGCTTCATTTCAAGAAGTCTGCAACAACAGTCATCATAGATTTTTCTCCATGCATTCAAGCTGATTTGGCTGGGGGAACACTCAGAATTACAGTGGTGCCTCGCATAACGAGTGCACCGTTTAACGAAGAATCCGCATACCGATGTAGATTTCCCCATCGCTAATGCGAGGGCATCCTCACATTGCGATGGGGGAACAGCTGTTTGGCGGTTCCAAAATGGCCACCGGAACACTAAAAATGGCCGCCGGGACACCCAAAATGGCCGCCGGGACACCCAAAATGGCCGCCGCAACATGGGGAAACCAGAGACCGGTGAGTTTTGGGCCCATTTGGGAAACCCATTTCAATGGGTTTCCCCGTTCCACTTAACGATGTTTCCCCATAGCGAAGGTTAATCCGGAACGGATTAACCTCGCTATGCGGGCCACCACTGTATTTGTGTGTTTTCTTAATATGCTTAAAGGCTAAAGATTACTTAAAACTGTAACATGTTTTACTTTTTAATAATGAGTTTTAGAGATCAATCCTCTGCTGCTTTTTTTTGCTTTTTTCAATGTTTATGCTATAAGCTTCTTTAATTTTGTATTCAAATATGATATAAGTTCTTGTCTATGACTTTTATAGCTAAAATCTTACAATTTAAATATATTTTCTGATTTAATTTCTGCCTACAACTTAAGTTTTGTTTTAGAATATACTTTTGTTGCAACTTCTCATAGATTTTCACAAGTTGCAAGGATATGTTTTTTAAAACATATAGGAGCTTCTTGGTTCAGTGGTTGAACTGTAGTACTTCAGTGAAGACTCTGTTCAAGACCTTAGTTAGAACCTGGACTTAGGTAACTAACTAGCTTGAGCTTGATGCAGCCTTCTATCCTTTTGAGGTCAGTAAATTGAGTAGCTAGCTCACTGGTGCAGTGGCTCGATGTGTAGCCTGGAATAATTAAATTGTAAACCACCCAGCGAGATCTTTGAACACTGAGGCATATAAGCACCGCACTTTATATGTGCCTGCCGTTTTTCCATCGCTGTAAGATTTTTGATGTTCTCAATGTATGGGAAATATTTTGTCCTTATGGAACATAGAAGCAATGTAGATAAAGCTTGTAGATTTATGCATTCTGCTGTTGCCTGGAATTATTGTGAGAATGAAAACAATTATACTGTGATGCTGAGATGAATTATGTTATTGGAAATGCTTGTCTCGTGTCATTCTGGAATATATGCCAGCTGTGACAAAGGCAGGCTTCTGATCTTTCCTTGAAGGTCTATAGAGTACTGTAGGCTCTTAGGGACATGTTTGGCATCAGATTTCCTGACGTTACACAGGTAGTGTTAGGAGGCAAGACCATTTTTGCCATGTTAGTTTGGTTTTCTAGAGAGAAATTACCCAGCCACAGTAATTCTTGCTTTGGTGACATGCAGATTTGATCAGCACTATTTACTGGGGCTCATTTGAAGAGTTCTCAGAAACTCTTAAGTGCTACACAGAGAGGCCATTAGACTATGGTGAGCCAAGCAGGACTATTTGGAAAAAGCTCCTTGGAATCAAAAGTGACCTTGCAGCCTGAATATTGTCAGCTGGTGTAACATCAATTTGGCATCCTATAAGCATTATAACGTTGTTGGGAGAAAATTCTTCAGTCTGATGGGCTCTTTTCATGAAGTAGCTGCAAAGATTATCTATGCTTGTTCTGCCTGCTTGATTTGAAAAATGGTTACTATCCCATCTCCAGCCAGATCAGACACACGTGCCTTTGTGACCCTACTTGAAAACCTCTCTGCCTTCTTCAACACCAGCTGTGACCAGCATGCAGCTCCAGCTCCAGTTCCATTCCCATTGGCTGATGTCTACTGTTAAAATTAAGATGTTCCACAGAAACCTGCTTTGGAGCCTGGCTGTTATGGGAGGCAAACAGGAAGAATACCAGGAATAGAGGATTGTCTGCAGTGACCAAGAAATTCTGTGGGTATTTTGATATGTTCAACTAGTCAAAGATAATTGAAGCAGGCTTGTCACTTTATCTGTTTGACTGGGTTTTACCTAGACTTTAGGCATCTGGCCCAGATTCCAAGCTTTCATTTATTAAAAATAAATAAAAAGAACACTACATTATGTGGTCTCGATGATACTGGTAGAAAACCACTGCAATAATTTATGTGTTTAATTGCATAATATGCAAATACAAATAATTAACAAGGTCTCCTAATTTGCTGAATGTATGAATTAGGCTGCTCAGATTTCAGAAACTAGAACATGACATCTGTAATTTGAAGACCCCTGTGTTTTGAGGTATTTTGTTTGTTTGTTTGTTTTTAAGAGGGCTTTCCTACATGTTTTAGTTATGGGGTGGCCTCTCCCCGCTACCTCAATTTTTCTGGTTTTCTGGTTTTAATTGTTGCATTCTTTTCACTATTCTCAGTTGCACTGATGTACCTTTGGAAACGTGGGCACCATTTATCCAAAAAGGAGTGAGAGATTGTCCACAAAAATATCTTCAGAGACAGATTCTACATAAGCATAATATCAGTGCCCCTGAAGAAGGCTAAAAGTGCAATAGCCGAAACGTGTTGGGCTTATCTTTGAATAAAGTATTGATACCCATTTTACATCCTGGGACTACCATCTCTCCTTGCTTGTCTGTCTGTTCATATTAACCAGAATCCTATTACTTATGCTAGTTGGCATCAGACCATGGGCATACAATTCAGGGGTGACTTGCCACTAGTTAAGATGTCAGGAGTTGTATTTCCTGACACTCACCAATCACAGCACTCTGCAAACAATAAGACATGCAAACATCAAATTCTTAAATGGTGTTTATTCACTGCTGAAATCTACGCCAATGGAGTTATGCTAGTGTGATTATTCAATAGGATGCTGGACGCTGGTTTACTTTCACTGTGAAAAAAATATTGAAAAAAGGAAAGGAAGGCAAACAAACAACTGAATAAAACAAAAGTGCAGAAATGAAAATTTGAAAGAAAATCTATACATAGAGTTCAATAAAAGGTGACTAAAGGTCCAAACTAAGTCAGCTTCCATATGCCCTACAGTGCCTGAAATCTTGTTGTTTCATCTTGTAAGACACTTGCATTAGGCCCACTGAATCAGTGGAGATTTGATGAGTCAGCTTCTCCATAAGTCCCATTGATTCAAATGGGCCTATTCTAATGCAACTTACTATGCTAAGCAACATGATTCCATCCACTAAAATGTTAAAAAGCTGGAAGAAAGAACAGGAAGTGGACATTTATCTTTCCAGTGTCACAATACAAGTGGCTGAGGACTCATCCAGACAGATCATTTGTTCTCCATAATACAACAGTATTACACAGATTGGCTGAAATCCTGTTGCTTAGCATAGTAAGTTGTGACTAAAGTAGGCCCATTGAGTCAATGGAACTTACAGAGGCACTGCCTCATGAAAGCCCTACTGATCGAATGAGTCTATTCTAGTTGAGAATTACTATGGATTTCAGTCAGTATAAGACTTGTCTCTGTGTTTTCAGTGACAAATCCTAAGAATTCCAGCAGCTTTTTGTCCCTACTGTAAAGCACTCTTTAAAAAAAAAAAATCCCTCACTCTGTTCTGATGCTAAGGTGTTTTCCAGTTCATTTCTAAGGTCATATCCCAGTGGCCAAAAGCTTTCAATTATTCAATCAGGCATAAAAGCAAACAAACAGAGCACTGGAAGAGAAATTTCAGCAGGGAATTGGGTTTTAAAGAAATATATTTTTTTAGATATAAAATACACACACACACACACACACACACACACACACACACACACACACACACACACACACACACACACACACACACACACACACACACACACACACACACACACACACACAATTAATTGCAAGATTACTTTGGGAAAGAAGAGGCTGTAGAGAGGTGAATGTTAAAAGTGCAGTTTGGTTGGGAATCCCTACAAAGCTTTGAACAGGGGCACACCAGGAATAGTGGGAAGCAGAACTTTTATGCCATCTGAATAAGCCCTAAATTCTTATTTATCTGAACTACAGTATATTCAGTCACTGGAATTTGAATAATTGTTAACATAACAAATTCCATTCATTCAGTGGGTCTGCACTAGCTAGAACTTACAACTGAATTTAGCTTCAGCCATCAAAGCTACCAGACGGACATAGAAAATCAGTTTGTACCAACCAGTAGTTAAATTCATCCATTAACAAAATTAATGTCTGTGATAACATAACCTCCTAAAGAAGATGTCTACAGTTAGAAATGTTTAGATCATAAAGACACATGACACATGAGAGGCAGTACGATGCCAGCTTGCTCAAAACTTTACTAAAAAGTTATAGTGATGTGCCATGGATAAGAAAAAAAATTTAGCTGCCTTAGTCTCAGCTGCTGGTTCTGCAGGTGCAGAAGTCAAAGCCACAATCAACTGATTAGACAAAGTAGAGAAAACTGATTTTTTTCCTTCCATTAATTTCTCAGACTCTAAATATATTTATAGCCCAACAGGAAATATTGATGAATGAATACTGTGGAGGGTGGAGGCTTTATTGTTCCTTCCTTCCTTCCTTCACTGCCTCAGAGAGAATTTCCAAAACTGAAAGAGGTGCTGAAGCACTCAGAACAATCAGTTGATCCAGAGTGAAAATCACCCTCCAATCCACACAAACAGATTTCTTTCCCATTTTCAAATACTGTATGTGAAGCCTTGTGAAGTAAATTCAGGATGGGAAAATGGATCAGGTGTTGTGTCATTATATGCCAGTTCCTTTACTGCAGGAAGTGTATGGCACATAGAACCCTTCTAACAGATGTAGACCCTAGTGCCATCCATTTGGAAGAAGACATCAGACTCAAAATGGAGAATACATGGAAACAATCTGAAAAGCAGAGTGCAGTGTAGGAGAAAACTCCCAAAAATGAATGCAACTGTACTGATTGTTGAGTTGCTACACAAGTCTACACAAATAAGCCAAAGGATTTCTCTATTTCTTAAAATAAGGCATATGTACAGTCTTTACAAACATACAAAAATGAACTGACTTTGTTCAGTCTTGGGTTGGCTACAGAGCAGAGTGAAGGATCACTGTTCACCTTCAGATCCCTTCTATTCCATTTGGCATTCATGGGGTTAAAAAGATGGCCAGCAGTTTGAATTTAGGAAATGGAAAATTGACCATACTGCATACTTCAGCTGCTGGTGGCAAAGAAGAAGGTGTGTGTCAGCTGAATTCTGCAATAATACTCAAAAGGTCCCTGCAACACATTTCTTGGGAAATAGAGATGGATCAGACTAGGGTCACTATGTGGTATCTACCCCCTTGCAACTGCTCTATTAGATATTTCATGGAGCTGTAAGGAGAAGATAAATGGAGCTCTGGACAACATAAATATTGTTATGGACACCGGGATAGAGAAGCTGGAATGCCTCTTAAAGGGTGCAGTGGTTTGACCCTGAAGTGTATGCCCTTTATTTGGCTATGGAGAAGTTTGGAGGGCTTGTACACAGCCCTAGTTAAGATGCAGTGCTTCCGTTGATTTCAACATAGTGAAACACCTTTTAGTTGCAAAAGATACATTTAAATGTACACAGCTCCAGAATACTACTCTGATTTATCTGCAGCAGCAAAAGGAGGATTAGCCTAATACATTTTGCTGCCTGGGGCAAAGTGTGAGATTGTTCCCTACCCATTCTGTGCACAAATGACAACTGGGCTGGCAGGCTTCTTTTGTAGGTCTGATTGCACATTTATGAATCATAAAGAGGACAAATGCTGGAGATGGAATGTTGTAAGAACAGGAAATATGTTTTTCTTTGAATGTTTTTTTTCCAGATAGATTAGGAGGTGGGGGCAGGCTGTATGGCATGCACCTGTGGCCATCTCCCAGCATCTGCTGCCTGAGGCTATTGCCTTGATTTGTGTGATGACAGACCCAGCCCTAAGCAAAAACAACAATCTTGTGGTGTTTTGAAGACTAATAAGTTTATTGTGGGCCAGGATCCAGTTTGTCTCATTATATTTGACGGGGAATTTCTGTCAACAGTCTTCAGAAGGAGGACGAACTTACAAACCAGGACAGTCTTGCTGTGTGAGCCTGGCCTTTTTCAAATATTATTCTCACACACAGACTTATGCACATGGAGTGGAAAGTCTCCAGCTGTGCTATTTGAATGGATACCACAAAGATTCATTTCACTTGGAATGCAAGTTCTAGCTGAAATGGTAGCAAGTTCCTGTAATTGCTGGACAGATGTTGCTGCTTTCCCAGGCACTAAAAATCAGTCTTTTCTCAAAATATGGTATTGCAACAGCACTGAAAGAGCATTTCTTTCAAAACATTAAAAAACAATGGGGGCAACTAAAAATAAAAAAATTCTTACAGCATTATATTCTAAGGTGTTCATGAGGTTGGATAAAATACTGTCCTACCTAGCTGAGCTGCTGTGGGAGGGATGACTTTGGTAACCATATGTGCTAGGTGCAGAGGTTTCATCTAGATATTTGGTAGTTTTACCTGGATTCTTCTTGTGCCCTTTTTTACAATGAATGGCCAAGTAGAGTTCCACTCATTCTTGCTTTTACTACATCACAAAGGCCCAGGTATTGATCTTCAAATCCCAGGGAATGGCATTTTCCTGACCTGGCACCCTTTTTCATCACTGTTACTGTTAGGTTGTAATCTTGTCTACTTTCCCAGAAGTTGGATTAGGCATCCTTCAATCTTGAGATACTCTGGTAACATACTTTGTATGGAGGACTTGAAACAGCATCTAGTGTGGCTGAGAAGGCCAATACGAGAGTGACAATCCCTTCCACATTGAAGACAAATACTATCTGTCCCCTGTCCAGCTCCCTGGTTTTGCTGGTTTCAGGACTGCCTCCTTGACTCAGCCTGCTGAGAACCAGCTCTGGATTTTGCCTCAAGGTTAGCTCCAGAAATAAGTACAACTGATCACAGAGTAAATATGTAGAGGATTGCACTGTTGATGGATAATTTTTATCTAAAAACTTCTCCTTTTTTTTCTAGGGCCCTCACAAAGTTTGTGCTTAAATATCTTGGCTGACAAGGTCTTGGAATAATTCTATGATGTTACTTTAATTAGAAGAGTGGGAACGGAAAGGCGCACACGCACACATACGTTTTGAATATTTTATGTTGAATTGGAGCACGTAGTTTTATTTTCCAAGATTAGTTGTGGAAGTTATCTCTAGATAATATTTTATTTTGGAGCAGAACCGGACACTTAAAGGGGTTCAGTGTGATGCCATTGTAGTTCTCAAGAACATTATCAAGAATATGGCAAGGAGCCACATTGTTAGTTTGTAGCACTCATTTTAGATGGCATGAAACTGTATATATGGAATACTTGCAGACCTTGGAACTATAGTAAACCCCACAGGCTTGCACTTTTTATGAACTTGAGATCCATCACTATGTCCTTTGCTATCAACTTAAGATGCCATTTCTCCTCAAGCTCTGCAGGAAGATAACTTTGCCACACTGCAGAAATGTATCTAACTTGGCACCTATATACCTGTTTTCAACGTTACCTCCAACATGCTCTCTCTCTCTCTCTCTCTCTCTCTCTCTCTCTCTCTCTCTCTCTCTCACACACACACACACACACACACACACACACACACACACACACACACACACACACACACACACACACACACACACACACACACACACACACACACACACACACATTCTCCCCTCCCCCCTGCTGGGGCAGATGAAGAGACTGGTTACACTGGGTCAGTGAATCGCTTCCTGGCTTTAATCTGAACTCCTACAGGACCTCTTCAGTGTTAAGCCTATTTCAGAGATATGGTTCAGATCCTGGAATTGCTCTGGTAAAGTTCAGCCTAGCCACCCCTTGTTTGCTCCCCACCATTCATTCCATTAAATCTAGCCATATCCAGCTACTGCAGCTTGGTGTTATTGAAAATGGCACAGTTTATAGGCACACACAAACAGCTGTAGGTACACACAGTAATTCCTAAGCACACACAAACTATACACATAGCCACCCAAATGTTGTTTCACTAAAAGCCCAGGAACAATCAAACATTTCTTTAAGGTAGAATATCAGACTCCAAACAATATGAGAATATATTTTCCACACATACATCAAAAACACAGGCAAATATCATATGAAGGACAATTTCTTATATGTTGATTTTGGACATGCAAATTTTTTTTCCAGTTCAAAGTTGTTACTGGCTTTCTAGGTGTATTTGGGCACAAAGAGAACTGTTGTTAGATGAACTATTGAGTGTTTTTTGAATAAGCTATGCAGTAAAGAGTATACGACTAAGGATATGTAAATATGATATATTTATTGCAATTGAGGATATGTGATATAGCAGATGGTTGGACTAGGACTCAGAAGATTGGGTTCAAATACCTCCTCAGCCATGCAAAGTCACTGTGGGCTAATGATGGTAAACCACTGCTTGAACGTTTCAAATACTTTGAGAACCCTATTAGGGTCCCCATAAGTCAGAAGCAACTTCTTTACAGCACAAGACAACAACAGAAACAAGGATATGTGAAAATGTAGTTTCCTCATTTCTTATGAGAACTTATCAAAATTGGCAACTATAAAATTGAAAGATTTGACCATTCCATAGAGATTGGACTGAACTTTGTTTCAAATTATTTTTATCAGATTTTCATGACCAAAATTCATACAAGAAAAATGTGAGAAAAAGAGAAACTGCAATGTTCAGAATCTCCCAGCTAGAGGAATTCTGGGAGTTGGATCTCAAAAAAGTAACTCCCCATCTAGTCTGTGAGAGATGGATATCCAAGAGAGGTGTTCCCGTCCCACAACAGACAGCTAGGCATGGGAGGAGAAACCATAATTATAAATCTCTTTAAAAGACACAGTCAGTTAGAATCCTTTTATCCTGGGCTGAACAACCAGGTTGCTGTACCATATAATCGATATGGCTATACATATTTTAGGAATCTTGAACTATGGCTCTGATCCCACTACCGTGTGATATTTTGAGTTCCAAATATTGAATTGTATTGTGTGATTCTTAATTTTTTGAATACACAAATGAGTAACATTTTTCAATCAGCACTCAAAAAATGAACTTTTCAAATAAAGAAGCTGAGGAATTTCTTTTCTGCTTTGGGTAAAGTTAGCTAAAGCACTTCTGAAATCACCTTTGATTTTCCTTCCTTCTTTTCATCCTTCCTTCCTTCCTCCCTCCCTCTCTCCCTCCCTCCGTCCCTCCCTCTTCCTCATCCCCCTTGGCTTCTTTCACAGAAATATATGTCTGTAGAAATGATCGTCCACAGCATGAAAGATCAAATCAACACTCCTATAAAATGATTCAGCTTTCCTTGGCAAGCATTTTTGGAGGCAGAGATAGAATACCACTGAAGGACTACGAGGCAGAGGTCATACTAAAAGATAATAGCCATTATCTGTCTCGGTCTGCTTTTAAATATGCTAATACATGCATACATACATAGGTCTTTAAAAATGTTTGAGAGCTGAATGTTCAGTTATGTGAAAAATCAAATAAAGCAAGGGTAAAAGTTATGAAATTAAAAAGCTAATCTGAATGAAAGGTTGGCACTACCTGGAAATCCAACAGAGTTCCAAGGAATGTAAAATATCTCTCAAAGATTAACAGTTTGAACAACATCTGAAAAGAATCATGTGAGGAGAGATAGGCCTTCTTGTCGGGTACTTTTTTGGTACCACGAAGAAGCAAAATCCCTTTGAAAGAAAGCCTCATAGCAGATCATATCCTGAAGAGACAACATATTAGCTGATAAAGGTTAGGGACGTGAAAATTATATTTTCCCACCACATGACAAAAATAGCTACGCCTTCTCAGCTTTCTTCAGTGATGCAGTCAATGTCCATGGTGTATCCAACATGATTGGTATGGTTGGAAGGGGACATCTAGCCCCATCTCCTCCATCACCACTTTCTCCACATGATCAACAAAGACTATGAAGAAAAGGGGTTCCCACGCATTCAAGAGCCCTGAGCAATATAACCTGAATAAGGCTACAAGATCCATTTGATTCAATAATATAGGGCACATATTTTAACAACAATAAGGAAAGAAAAACACTGAAAAACAAAGGGAAAGAAAACACTGGCAACGGCTTACTTGAAGTGGACAGTTACCAAAGGTGTCTGTCTCCAGGTTTTATGCCCTTTTGGCTATTGTCCAGGTTAACAAGGGCTGTGTTCACAGCTTAGGAGGTGGTCCATGTTTGAACACTGAACTGCTAGATAGCTTGATAGTTTAGGTATCTGGGTACAGAGCCAGAATTGGGAGTTGGTTCCTCACTGTGCCTTTTTGACAGGGGCTGGGCTCTGGTCCATAGGGTCCCTTCGAGCTCAAACACCTGTTGCCATCGAGCAGAAACACAGCAATGTTATCTATGAATGCCAGTGCCATCAATCAAGCTCAGGTGTGAGCAACCTTACCCCCACCCCATGATGATATCCTGAACCAAGACCTAAGCCAGTTTGCCTTCAGAGCCAGGAGTTTCGAAGATGGTCACCCTGGAACAAGAATGAAGAATACAGGAGAAAATAGTGGGCGGATGAAATGGTGAAATGAGCTAATGATGATAGTATGTGCCTGTTATATAATGTTAATGACTGTCAGGATGTAGGAAAAACTGGAATGTAGCTTATTCAGATGCTCACTAAGAACGCATCTTGCCAAAATAGAGCATTGTAGACGATACATCATATGGAAAAACTCTTATGGCACACAATTAGAAAGAGAACACATAAAGGTTGGCGGGGGGGGAATTTACCAAGAGCATTTCCCAGAGGAACACGTCAATCATTTAATTGATAATAAAAACCATCTTGAATCCAGTGTGGCGGAAATCTCTGAGATACTTGGCAAATCTACCACAAGGAACAGAATGGAGATTTTTTTTTTTTCAGAAAATAGGAGAAATATTGTAAGATTTGATGGAACCCTCACCACCTACAGACCTCTTCTCTCTGAAATAAATGCTAACAGGAATCTTTATAACGTAAGTTGAAACCTAAATAGGATTGCAAACAACTGTCTATATAAAAGGAATGATAATCGTTCAATGCACTTAGCCATTTACTACTTGGCAACCAGCAGTTCCAAATTGTTGCACGTTCCATCACGGTCATGGAACAGAAAACTTAAGAAAGAAAGAAAAAAACTCTGACAGGCCTACCCATTAATTAAGACTAGAGTGAGATGTAAAAGATTTGACGAGCCAAATAGGAAGAGCCTCTGCTCTTCTTGGCAGTGGAGGAGGGAGCAATCTTAGGAAGGACATAAGGCCTGTCTTAAAATAGCTTAATATTGCTTAGAAACACTGCAGTTGAATAAAGTACAAATTTTCAACTTGCTATCTTGACTTGCTGAAACAGAAGCTTAAGGCAAAATCAGCCCAGTTGTCAAGGTATGTGAGGACCACTAGAACTATATATTTCAAACCAGAAACAGTTCTGCCACAGTCTGTCCCAAGGAAAAGGGAAATAGGAAGCTACTGCACCTTCTAAGATCAAGTCATCTTGTTCCTCTTACTGAATTCAGCAATTGGAGTCATCCCAAAATATTTGGTTACCAATTGTCAATATCTGCTAATTTGCTTCCTGAAATCCAAGAATCCCACCCACAAATTCTTAGGACTTGGCTTTCAATGTTTAGGCTTTGAACGTATGGCCTCCTCACATGCACCAGCAATGCTGAGAAATAGGAAGTGCAGCCACAACAAATGCTTGCTGTCAAGTCAAATTCAATTTCCAGTGCCCCTGCTCATGGTTTCAAAGTGACAGAGTAGTACTCAGATGCAGTTTACCATTCCCTTGTTTTGGGGACATTCTGGGACTATGCAGTTTGTCTAAGACTACACAGGCTGGGTCTTCTCATGGGAGACACAGTGGGGAGTCAAACTCCCAGCCTTTGGCTCTGCAACCAGGTACCCAAGTCATAGAGCTTACTAGCCAGCACATAGAGTATGTTCCTTCACCAACTTTTCTCCTTTTTATCCATACCTGAGAGAAAATTAAAATGACAGAGCAACATTTTTTATGGAGCCAATTTCTTCTTGTGTTGACTGTCAGAAGAAACCTCCTTCTGTAGCACCATGGTGACCAGACAGAACAGAGAATTGCTTGTCTTCTTTCAACTGTATTTCAGTGCCATCACAGCAGATAGTGGAGGGGTCCAGGTTTCTGGAATCATCCTCTCAGTAGGGATCAGGTGGCCTAAGTATCTGATATATTCCATCTGGTCCTATAAAGCTGATAATGCTAGTTTTCTAAACTGTCATTCAAACACATGGCAAGCTCTGGTTGCTTACTTGTGGATTTATCTCCACAGATAAATCCCCCAGAATAAGAGTGCTTTTCCAAGGCATTTCCCCCTCAATAAATGAGGCATCCAATATGACAAACATATGTATCTTTTCTGCAAATGTTTCATTGTTGTATTATTTTATATGCATATTTTGACAAACTATCTGCTTCAACCTTCCACAGGCTTATCTTGTGGTGAATAATCATTATTGGCCTTGATTAGAAGATAAAACAGTATCCCGCCATACATGGACACTTTACAGTGAATTTTAAAAGGAAAGCTATAGCCATATCCACAACCACACCTTCCCTCTCCAAGCCATCACAAACACCGGGAAGATGATTATGTCAATAATTAAGAATCATGGAAGGATGACGGTCTGTACACGAATGACTCCTGGGGCATGTTTAAGAGTAACACATTTTAATTGACATAAGCTTTCATGAAGTGCAGCCTTTTTCTTCATGCATAGAGCACAGCGTCAGTAGATAGACATCTGTACAGTGGCAAGGAAGATAAAAGATGAAATGCAATGGAACTCAAAGAGGCCAGCAAGTTGATGGCCAATCAGTGGCTGTTGTTTTTTTTGGCAGTCTGTGAGGATAACAGATAGATGGCTTTAGCTCTGAGTTAGTTACACATTTTTCATTGAAATCAATGGAATGCAACTGTGAGACCTTGGCTGGTTTGACAGGGGCTTCTTCCTCCATCCCTGGATCCATGGACAACTGCACGGCAGGTTGAACTAAAACAGGGTTTATTGTAACAGGGTGGGGATGGGGGGCAGGTAGCAACAGAACTGTCTCTGGCTAAGCCCAGGCTAGTTCTCAGCACTGCCTGGGTGCCGGTAACTAACTTCACAGAGTTCAAGTGTTTTCCCTTCCAAGTTATGCTCACCAGGAGGGGTTCCAGTCCAGTCATTCTCAATGAGGTTTTGCCCACTGAGCCAAGTCAGAGGGCCTGCTGTGGACACAGACCATATGCCTGCACTGAGGGTGGTGGAGGTGATCTCTCCGGTCTCTCTTCTCACACCCCACTTGCTCTCAGCTCTGGTGTGCTTTCTGCCATTGTCTCTGCCAGCGTCTTTGTCATGTGGCTCTTGGCTCTCTGGGGCTCGCTTACTGAGCCCAGCATCTCCTCTCCCTATGTTCCCGCTTGGTTGAGGAGTTGGTCAACCTTATCCTAAGGGACACTGAACTGAACTTGGATCCCAGTCCAGGGGCCCTCCTTATATACTTATTCCAAATCTCTGGGTGGTGTGGGCTCCTCTGGGAGCTCTTCCTCCATCTGGTAGCCCTTAGTAGTATCCTCCAGGGCATCCACCCCAGGTGCTCTTTGTCAACCTCCTCCTCCTCAACCATCACTTTGGGATGGTGGTCACTCATTTGCACCGCTTGGTGCCCTGTTTCCCTCTCTTCCTCCAGCCCTGGCTCCCTCTTCCCTTCCAGGGTTTCCCTTATATTGCCTCAGACCTAGGGTCATCTATACCCCTCCAGGGTTACTTCACGATGCTGGAGCTACCTGCACATACCTCCCCCTCTAGAGCCTCTGTTTGTGTTCCTTTCTCCGACCATCCAGCTCCTTCCCATCTGGGTTCCGCTAGGCTAGGGGTTGTGAGCTGGTTCTAACCCTCCCAAAGAAAACTAGATATAGCTCTCTTGGCTTGGAGTGGATTCAAACTACAATAACTGCTGCCAGAAAGGAAAGAAAAGAAAAGGAACTCCTGAGCTGTAAGGCACAGCTCTCCACCCCCCACAAGTTGAATGCATGCCACTGTATTTTCACATGTAAACATGTTTAAAGAGAAATGCTTTTGAAAAATAGGGACCAGATGGTAAAATTGTATACTTAGGTTTATCAAAGCCTCCCAAGTGGACATCACGTAGCATTTGGTCTTTTCAGTCAGTGTAACCAAATACCATCTGCAGAACTTGCTGTGGCCATCCTTACTGTAAGATATATTGTGAGGTCTATTTGATAAACATGAATTTAATTATACATGACTATTTTTTAAGGTCACTTTATACTGTAAAAATGATACTCAAATGTAGGTCATTGAAATGCCTCTTGCTGTATCAGTTTACAGCCCACCACTGTCCTGGTGTGGTGTGACTTCAGTGCTGGCTACTAGTCTTTGACTGGAGCAGCTTCTGCGTCCTTTGAAGTCAAAGAGTTCATTTTGTTTGAAGCAGATGACTCTGGGCACTGTGCAACTCAATTTCACAGTTTAGTTATTACATGTTACCTTCAATCATATTAAGATTGCATATTACAAAATTACGGTTCGAAGAGGTTGAGCACATGCTCTTTAATACATTGCACAATTCTGCTGTCACAGTTCCTCCTTTGATTCTACCCCTCAGTTATCTGAGTGGAAGAAACAGATTGCCTTCTTCTCTAGTGGAACAGAAGCCGCATGAAGTGCCTGTGCATTGAAACTCCTAACATTTCAGCTTTAAGTACTGTGTATGTGTGCAGTGACTTTCGTGTTAGTGTAAGGATATCTGCCAGCTGGTTAAAACCTACCCCTTTTTTATATATCACAAGTTAGAAACACCGTTTTATTTGAAGTCGGCTAGAGAACATTAGACAACTGTTATTGCTCAGTGGATAGCAGTGTTTTACTACGGAGCCAAATACCATGAGTTCAAATCTCCACTCTGGCTCTCAGGACTGGGGCCAGCAAAGATCACCTGGCACCTGATAGATGGCTATGGGCTTAGAAGCTCCACCACTTCTGCAGTCTTGTGCAAGCTGTGTGTTCTCAGAGCTCCATCAGAAGAGAGAATGGTAAACTACATTTGAGTGCTTTATACCTAGAAAAACCTGGGAGAGCTGCCAGACTTTGGAATTGACTTGACAACATATTATTATTATTGCTACCATTATTGTTATTAGAAGATATTAAGTATTTTAAAAGAAAATATTTTAGAAACCTATTACAGCTGAAAGCGTGATCAGTGCCAAAGTGACATGCCCTCCTAGGTTGTGGGATGATACTTCCTTAAGAAGGAAATGGAGTACTGTACTTAAGGGAAGCACCAGGTTTAGAAAGAGAGAATGGAGTCAGAAAGATCTCTACTAGCCAGTAGTTGGACCGATTCAGCATATAGGGGGGGTATCTTCATTCCTCTCACTCTAGTTTTATATATTGGGATTAGGGATGTAAAGAAATTGTACTGATATTTCTTTTCTGGTCAAGGACAAGCCACCCTGAAACAGAGACACATCCACTCAGCTCTGCAAGAGGTCCTGCCTCCAGTGCAAGAATAGGAAAGACATTTTTCTTTCTCATTATGTTTTCCCATAGTGTGCAAAATGTAGTAGGGAAAAATGAATGCCTTCCTGTAAGCACACACATAAACACCCGCACCAGATGCACAAGAAGATAAGCTGCTTGATCAAAGAGATGCCAAAAAACAAACAAACATTCAAAGCTAAGTCATGCAAGAAAATACCAATGATCACATTTTCTAATAACTCACATTTTACAGAAAGGTGCAAAAATCATTCTCACAAAAGTGCAGTATCTTTCTGAGATTGCTAAAACAATGGGCTTCTTCTCTACTACATGAGGTCAAACCAGCCAAGATTTGGTCGAAAGGTCTAAATGCAATGTGTGCATAGGCTGTATGATATCTCTGGATCAACAGATATATCAAACAGGTAGCACATAAAATTGTGCTCCTTGGCCATTTGTTGATTTTCCATGATTTTGGAGCATCTCACTAAGGATCTGGTCCAGTACAATTTAACCCCACCTTTACTAAGCAGGAGAATACAGCGGGGAGACTCTTCCTTCTGACACAGTTAAACACATCAGAATTTGCTCCAGAAGAAACATTGTGTATGTTGCTTCAAATTGTTGATGTTTAGTCATTTAGTCATATCCAACTCTTTGTGATCCCATGGACCAGAGCACACCAGGCCCTCCTGTCTTCCACTGCCTCCCGGAGTTGGGTCAAATTCATGTTGGTAGCTTCAATGACACTGTCCAACCATCTCACCCTCTGTTGTCTCCTTCTCCTCCTGCCCTCAAACTTTCCTAACATCAGCATCTTTTCTAGGGAGTCTTCTCATGAGATGGCCAAAGTATTGGAGCCTCAGTTTCAGGGTCTGTCCTTCCAGTGAGCACTCAGGGTTGATTTCCTTTAGAATGGATAGGTTTGTTCTCCTTGCAGTCCAGGGAAATCTCAAGAGTCTCCTCCAGCACCACAATTCAAAAGCATCAATTCTTTGGCAGTCAGCTTTCTTTATGGTCCAGCTCTCATTTCCATACATCACTACAGGAAAAACCATAGCTTTGACCATTCTGACTTTTGTTGGCAAGGTGATGTCTCTGCTTTTTAAAATGCTGTCGAGGTTTGTCATTGCTTTCCTCCCAAGAAGCAAGCATCTTTTAATTTCGGGCTGCTGTCACCATCTGCAGTGATCATGGAACCCAAGAAAGTAAAACCTGTCACTACCTCCATATCTTCCCCTTCTATTTGCCAGGAGGTGATGGGACCAGTGGCCATGATCTTAGTTTTGTTTTGTTTTGTTTTTTTGTTTTTTGTTGTTTTTTGATGTTGAGCTTCAGACCATTTTTTGCACTCTCCTCTTTCACTCTCATTACAAGGTTCCTTAATTCCTCCTCACCTTCTGCCATCAATTTTTTACATAGACTGTTCATATTCAGTGCAGATCCAAACAATGATTCAGTCTTTTCTCTGAGAATTTGTGTTTTTACATTTCAATGCCCAAATACAATTGTTCCTTCATTTCTGACACAGGAACAGTGTAAAGCCAATTATCTTAAATTCACAGCACATGCATGCATCCTGTTTGGGATTCTAATCTACTTGTCATGTTTCTGACAAGGTAATCCTAAAAAAAGATGTTTTTTGTCATCTCTGAAAATGAGTTGGGAACAGCATGACTTACCTCATAGTATACATTGATTATGTTTGGTCTCCATTATGAGTTGTATTTCCTCAGAGAACATATGAGGTGTTCTTATCTCACATTATTTGAAATATTTAGAAGTGCTTTTCTTGGGAAACTTTGACATCTGAACGTTCAGCCTGGAGGCAGGCGGTGCATTGTGGCCTCTCCCATTTTGAAGAGACACTTGTCCAGCAAGTTGAGGCAAAGAGGCCATCCTGAAACCAGCATAATCAGGGAGCTGTATTTGTCTTCAGTGTGGAAGGGGTTGTCGCTCTTGAATTGGCCTTATCAACCACACTAGACGCTGTTCCAAGACTTCTATTCAGAGCATGTTATCATACTCTCTCAAGACTGTAGGATGCCTACTACTACTGTTAATGCTATAATCTTAAATTTCTTGAAAGGCTTGGTGTTTGGGGTTCAAATTAGAACATTTTGGTCTGAAAATATATTTTTAATAATGCTTGTGTGTTCTGTACTGTCATGTTACTCAAAATTAAGTAATCCTAATAGCATTTCTGAAGAATAAGAGGCATAATCAGGCAGTAGTCTATGTTCACCACTCCTCCCAAGTCACTTTCCATGGTCAAGTGAAGATTTGAACGCAGGTCTCCTGAATCCTAATCTGACATTTTGTCCACTACACCTCACGGACTCTCACTCTGGAAGTAGATCCCTGAAGACTGCCACCTGCCCAGGCCTACATCGCCTAAAGAATTATTTTGGAGGGGAGAGAGACTGAGATTTTGCACACAGGTTCTCCTCAAAGTGAAACTAATTGGCTAAATCCAATTGTTAGTCCCATCCAGAGTAGATCCATTGAATCAATACGATTTCAGGAGTTAAAACACGTATTAAGTTGTATTAAAATGTTAGCCATCAGGTTTCAAAGACTCAAATTTAGTTTCACATCTTTCAAAATGGGGAGTACTTTCATTTTAAACTGGGCTGATCTAGGTAGGTCCATCTTTTCCTAATACTTCCAGGAAAGAAAGGGAAAAAGTTCACACAACCCAAGCAGACAATCTTAATGTATCTTCCCATCCCCGGTGGCAAAAAATTAATACAGTAAGCAAATGGACAGCTGACAAGTTGCTTTCCTTATGCTGTAGCTGGAGAACCTGCAATATGAAATTCGCCCCGCCTAATGTTAAAGCCAGGTCTGCATTGCACATCTGGAAACAGGGATTATCTTGCTGATAGACATGGTAAGCTGTTCTAAGAGCTGTTCCACAGAGTGAATCATGGTACAAATGTAACAAACAAATAACATCTCTGTCTGTCTGTCTGTCTGACCAAATTTATCTACATTCATATCCACATCAAATTATACATACAGTATATGTATATACATGTATTCAAACATACAGTATTCCAAGGTAAGGAAAAGGGGGGGAAGTAAAGTCCTTTGATGTTTACAGCATCTGTGAAGTATTTATCACTGTAGAATTCCTTTCAGCTAGGCTACCTAGTTCCTGATTGTTTGGGGACAACTGTGTGCCAAATTCTTGAGGGAATAGATGGCTTCAGTGAAGAACACAATAAAATAAATAACCTTTCCTGTGAGGATGAGGCATTTATATAGGACAGAGTGGGAAAGTGAAAGCAGCGATATTTGCAAAATTAATTTGTCTTGTCAAAAAAGCCTGTGTGTAGTCTCTGTGTTCTAATAATTCAGACACCTTTCCCAAGGATGAAATTCATACAACCCTTTATATAATACGGTCAAGGTCTTGAAAAGCAATGGAAGATGCTTCACAGCTTGGCAAGAGATATTAAAATTTGGAGGGAGGCTGGAACTAGATTAAAACATTCTTAGAATAGACTCACTGAAACAAATGAGATTTAAAGTAGTTATTACCCCAGTCCTACTGTCTTCGGTGGAAATAATCCAATAGATGAGTATCTTTTGTTTCAATAGGGAGCATGAAAAAAAAATCTCACAATAGGTGAGGTTTTGATGGAGATAGGTGCTCTTGGTACAGATGGCGAGCCTGTTAATGATCCTCCAAACCAAATAAGAGGACTCAGTGCGAGAACACTTCTTTTCTTTGTGTTTTCCACAATTTGCATAAACATGTCTCTGTGCAAAACTAGTGCTTTGTCCCTTTGTGAAGCTAAATACATACAGCATAGCAGATTAATTGATCACAGAGATACAAACCATCCAGTGGTGTTTTTTTGTGAACAGTCCACCTAACACAGTCAATGGTGTGTTAAAATTAAATATTTACAGTCTGTTTGTATCTCATTCTTTTAGCCCTTTTGTTGGGGGACATGGAAGAAGGCTCCCTGGAGGATGTGAGGAATGTGAACACATTCAAGCATCTCTTGGGCAAATGCAACACCATGTTAGTTGATCCTTACACTCTGGAACAAGCACTGGATTGCTTTTGATACGTATGAACAATGAAGAAGCCATTTTGTTAGCTCTCAATATATACTGATTTTGAAATTCCATACATATGGGAATAATTTGTTGGGATAACAGCCATCTTGCATACAGTAACACTGGGCATCAGTGGGGCTATTCCAGCCAAATGAGATTGTCCTTTGCCCTGTCCCCTCTGTTTGTTTGTTTGTTTCCATCTTTTATTGTTGATTCTTCTTCCTCTGACCAAGCAGCCAGCATGGGATCTCTTCCGCATGGTAAAGATGCAATTTCCCCCTTTTTAATTCTTCTGACTATATCTGCAAATGTTAACTGTAAGTAAAGATACCTTTGCCTTTTTTAAATGCTTCTAGAGTATCATAGTACAGTGCTAATTTATGTGAAAAAGAAACAAAGGGGCAGGCAGGGGCTGGGACTGAGCTGGTCTCTCAGTGGTTTCTCTGTATTACTGTTGTTTCTTCTACCTTATATTCTGCTAAAAAGAATAGCCAAAATCCCTTGATATAATTTCCACTGCTTTTCAGTATGACTACATAGGATTGCATTGTAATTAATCAATCACAAACCAGTTTTCCTAGCTTCTTTTCTGACTAGTTCTGACCAGTATCTCCATAATTTGTTGGTGACTCTTTCTGTGCATTTTTCCCCATCTATTTTTTCCTCCCAGTCTTCCAGGACCTACATGTTGCAGAGGCTAACATGATTTATTGTGGGCAAAATGGAGCTTCTGAAACTTGCTTGGGGCACGATCACTCTCAGAATTCCCCAGCCAATATGGTTGCTCTTACAAAGATTCTGGGAACTGTAGTTTAAAAAGTAACTTTTTCAGGCTCTGAGGGAAACATACATTTGAATTAGACTGCTACATGCTAAGCGGTATTTAATAGAAATGGATGAGAGAGAAGGGACTGGGTACCAAGAGTCTCATTCTGAAGCAGTCTTGGAAAGTTTAATGAGATTAAAATGTAAAGGATTGGTTGCAGGTAGAGTTCCAGGAGAGAAGCTAAAAGCGAGTGATTCATTATTGAAAATACAATATCTTTCTGAAGAGGTCTCAGCAATCTCATATAGTCTTACATGTTTCTGACATACTATCAGCAGTTCTTGGAAAATAACTTTAAAATGGCCAGACCAGAGTCAGCAGTACTGTATTTATAAAATTATTCTAGGCATCTTAGATATTTTAATACCTTGCATGCATCCTGATAAGCCAGCATTGTTATTGGGATGACTTAATGAAAGCCCAGAAGGTGGGGATGATCTCATGACCTCAGTCAATGCATGTTAGAAAATGTTTATGAAAGACTTACCGACAGACCAACCTATTTCCAGGTACTGTATTATTAAGCCAGGGGAAAACAAGTCACATGATCCAGAAGGCAGACGTCTAGAAGATCTTGGGGGAAGATGGTGGAGGAGGGAGAGTTCTTTTAAATAATGGTGTGGGTGTTTTTTGAAAGAAAAGAAGTAGCACATGGCAAGCTCAGAATCCCTGATGTGCATATACAGCGATATTATTATGGGGTGGGGGGGTGAGCAAACAGTGGGAGGCTTACTGAAAGTAAGGGAGGCACAAATGAATGAATAGAAAATGTCAGCAGCAGCAGTAGCTGTGGTTTCAGCTGAGCGAGTGGAAGATAATACTGCAGTGACTTGCTCAGCTTGCTTTCTGCTGCTTTAATGACAACTGATCCCTCCAATTCTCTACCCAGACAGGAAATCTGAGCTCACGTCTAACACCCAAGTGTTTGCCGGACTGTTCCCAATGTAAGCAGAACATTTATTTCCTTTTAATTCCCACAGCAATTTATTGGAATAGCTGCCAGGGACAAAATAAAACTTGCTTGCTCGACACTAATGGGGTTGCTGGCTTCTGGTTCCTGGAAGCCTTGCAGTGACAGATGACAATATGGCTGTAGGCTTCTAGCACTCGTTCATAACAAGGGAAGAGGGGATTGGGACATGAAAATAACAAAGTGCATCACCTTAACTACGAATCAGTTCTTTGGGCCAGATTCATTAGATACATTTCCGTTTAAATTATCATCTTCATTTTTGCACCCTGAGAAGAACAACCATGTTGCTTTCCAGTTGTACTATCTGGCACTCAGGTGAGCAACCAGCAGAGGCGGGTAAGGCTGGCAAGCAAAGCATAGATAGATAGCTTGGACTCTGGAGCTCTTCTGCAAGATCATCCTGCACCTCTAAGAACTTCACAGCAGGTCGGATCAGGGGACTGGCTTGCTTTGTTATTGTTTAGTCATTAAGTCATGTCCGACTCTTCGTGACCCCATGGACCAGAGCACGCCAGGCCCTCCTGTCTTTCACTGCTTCCCAAAGTTGGGTCAAATTCATGTTGGTAGCTTCGACGAGACTGTCCAACCATCTCGTCCTCTCTCATCCCCTTCTCCTCTTGCCTTCACATTTTTCCAACATCAGGGTCTTTTCCAAACACTAACTTGCTAGTGATCTCCAAATTTTCAAAGATAAGGATGGAATATTACAGACTGAAGGGCTGTGTTATCCTTCCCGGGCTCTCATTATCTGCATTTCCCTTTTCCAGTCAGTAGTCCTATCTGATTTCATTGTTAACATCAACTTCATCTGTTTGGGTTATGGCTGCCTTCTAAGAAATCCTCATATATTTTTTTGTGTGGTCAAGTACTTACAATTCTCTGTTAGAGGGCTTTTGTACATATCCCTGACTTCTAGACACTTTCCCAAACTACAGAATCCTTGGAATGCAGCTATGCCAGTTAAAGGGGTGACAAATTCATGTACCTGTGTAGCATAAATACACCTCTAGTGTGAATTTAGGAGGGAATAACTGTTTCACTCATTGGAACAAGACTTGCTGAGTCTAATGTGTAAACAAAATCCCATTAAAATAAGCACCAATGATTTTAATTCAATTTACTTCAAAGCAGTCACACCAGGTCACATCTGAAAATGATGATGGACACTTCCAGAGTACTGACATTCACACAGTAAAATATAATATAAAATATACTTCCAGAAACACACTTTTCCAGCATGGTAAAATTCATTCTTTAGATTTAATCTCCTAGAAGAACAGAAACGAGGGCAGTCTTTTTGCAAAACATGAATAAGCCACAGATACAATGGGATAAAGACTTATATATTTTTTTAAAAAATCATTGCTTGTAAACTGAGTGTTAGATATACTGTTTTTTTTAAAAAGAAATTAAATGCCATTTTAGGTACTGTACGTGAAGACACTTGTCTATGTTCAATGGCTACAACTTTCTCTTCAGCTCAGAACATAACTTGGATTGAGATATCTTTGTTCCTCTGTACTGGGTCCTTCTAGACCAGAGGCTAAAATGTCTGACATCAGATTCAAAGTAAGCCAGACATAAAAATGGGATGATGAGCCATGGAAAAGACTGCCTTAAAATATAAAGAGATAATGTTAATATTGTACATACACATATGACAAGAATCCATAAATAAGAAATTTACTATTATTATATTATAATTTATATTGTTCTATTACGTTATTTTGAATAAATTGTCAATTTATATTCATATTCAGACATCTCTTTACCCTCTTCCTCTAAGGGGCAAAGATGATCAAGAAAGACAATTGAATAAAACCATCTAATATATGAGATAACCTCTCAGCAAAGAAGGGAGTGTGCAGCACAGATCCTGAAAGACTGAGTCAATTGAACACACACACAAGTGTTTATACAAATCAAAATGACCATGTATTAAGTAAGAGGGGAGCGACTTGATTTGTGATATGATATTTCTTCCAGGCAGAGGTACTTTTTTGCATTAAACAAAATAAATTTCTTTAATCATACCCGAGCGTTGCACAATTAAAAATCATGGGCATACATTAAATATAGGTGTAGTGTTCACCCTTATTATGTTAAGTATTCGTGCATATTTATGTTGCAGGCTAATGTAGCTGAGAGGCGGAGCCGAGAGATATGTAAAAAGAGGTGGAGTCAGGGAGTGAGGCAGAGAGTCAAGAGGGAGACGAAAGTGGAGAGTGAGATAGAGTGTAGTATATGGGAGATCTGAGGTGTGATCAGTCAGAAGAGTGAATAGGAAGATCAAATAGAAGATAGTGGTTGTTGATTTAGAAACCTGAAGAAGATACTTATGAATTATTATCAAAACATCTGTAATCAATAAACTTGTTTTATTTAAGAGACAGTGATGTTTGGACCTTCATCTTCATCCTTCCATAAGTAAAGTATGTTGATTTAGTGATCAAATGGTGGCGGCGTTTGCCTTCGTGTGCTCTGTGTTTGGGGAGTCAGGCAGGGGCCACGAGGTGCGAACACCACAATAGGCAACATTGAAAACCAATTAAAATATCAAGACAATCAGACTATTTTTGACTAGAAGAGGTCAGAGCTTGAGATCTGTGCAGAATCTTGACTTCAACCATCATCCAGGGGGTCGGCGTCCATGAAGTGGAGGGTTCAGTGCTATTCCTGTCCAATGCTTCTGAAGTGAAGATTTGCGGACTGCACAGCATTGCCCAGGAGATGCCTGAGTGTACTCACAATGCTTTTCCACTCTTCATGGAGTCTCCTTCTATGTCTCTCAAGCAAAAGGTCAATTGAGTTTTCTTCCAGGAATGTTCCTGCTCTTATGAAATTTAGAAAAAGCAGTGGGAATGAGTTTTCACTAAAAGGGTTAGCCAAAACTCATCATGCAAATATTTAAAAGGCAAACAGCAACATAACATTTTGGATTCACTGGACAAATCAACCCCCCTTTCCTCAGATGCTCTCTGGCTCTCTAGAGAAACCACAGCCACTGGAAAAAAAAATACAGGGCGTTGTCATTTAAACTTGTATTTTAAAGGGATAAGGTCTGGCTCCTTTTTTTAAGATGCCAAATCTTGGCTTTTGGGTTGAACTTACTGGCTGAGATTTTCATTCTTGAGGAGTGTTGCATAGTGCAAATAGAGTTAAATGCTAAGTATGTCTTATCGGCATTATAATAATTTAGAACAAAATCATATCATGTATGATTACTGTATTATTTTCTGATGGGAGAAGATATTGCTAATCACTGTTACATAAATGGAAGAATTTACAAAAAATGTTATTTCCAATTAGGTTTTTTCCCCTGTCTGCTTGTATTAAATTAACATAGTAACATAAGCTAGTTTGATTATATACATGTACTGGCATGCTTTATCTTTCCTTTCCTTATGCCTGTTTAATATGCATTTTATGACCAGTATCCTATTGCAGAAAGACAGAGCACAAAGAGAGTAGCGTACAGTGGTGCCTTGCTAGACAGTTACCCCACATGACAGTTTTTTCGCTAGACATTGACTTTTTGCGATCGCTATAGCGATTCGCAAAACAGTGATCCCTATGGGGGAATTTCGCTGGACAATTTCATTGGTCCCTGCTTTGCAAACTGATTTTCGCTAGACAACGATTTTGACAGCTCCCTCCGCGCTTGCAAAACAGCTGTTTTCGGGACCTAAGCTTTGCAAGACAGCGATTTAAACAGCTGATCGGCGGTTCGCAAAGCAGCTTTCCTATGGCCAATCTTCACTAGATAACGACGATTCTTCCCCATTGGAACGCATTAAACAGGTTTCAATGCATTCCAATGGGGAAATGCTTTTCGCTAGACAATGATTTCACTAAACAGCGATTTCAGTGGAACGGATTATCATCGTCTGGCGAGGCACCACTGGTATGTCTTTCCTCATCACATCAGTTGCTTTTCTCCCTGTCCATTCTTGCTCTGGTTGTACAGTCACTCAGCCATTTGCACAATTGGTTATACAGTATTAAGAATGCAAACCTCTGGCCCTGACCCAGAGGATACGTTGGCTCTTTTCCCCCCAGGGGAAGAGAAATGTCCATTCTCAGAGGTGGAGATCCAATCTCAGAACTAATTCCCAGCTGCCACTGTAAAATCTATAGCTGCTTTGTCTCTGATGTTGAAATAGGTGGAAAAGAGAGTGCTGTGCATTGTGCATTGTGAGTAGCACGAGGCCCACGAGATCCAAAGTGTTGCTCACCCATAAACCTGTCTCCAAATTAGTGTCAGACCTCATGAGCTATGGAGTTGGCATGTGCTATCTCCTTCCCATTGAGAACAATGTGATAAAAACTATTCAAGTGGGGAAACACTGGAAAGAAGAGATGAGGGGGAAGCATAAAGAGACACTGCTGTCTCTCTTCCACCTTGATGGTGGCATTTTGGGTAGGATTGTTGTTTGGCCTACAGATTTTTCCCTTCAAACCTGCCAGTAGTCCCCTCTGAAGTCCCCCCCACACACAGAGTATTTTATGAGGGACTCAATATTCTTGGGGTTTCAAATCTCTGAATTAATAAACTTTATCACTAACATATATCTATCCTCACAGAACGCAAGGCAGATTTTTTCCAGCATTGTTTCTCCATCCAGATCCCAACAGACGTACCCATAGATCATCAGGAGGCTGATCATTTTGCCACTTATATTACTGAAAGCAGTAACGATTTGCCAGACATTGTTATTTCCCCAGTCACTCTCCTCCTGCCTAACTTTCACAGCTGACATTTTTAGTTTGCAGGTATATCAAAGAGAAAACAACTTCCTTCTGCTCTGTCCATTCTCTTTTTAGCAACAGTGCTGCTTTTGGCTCCTAATATAAACATATGTTAAAAAGTAAAAATAATTTTGTTCTTGCAGAAGGATGGATATGATGATGAATGTAGCAAGAGAACACACAGTAAATTGATAGAGGCTGTTCGGCATTTATATTTTCTTTTGACTAGAGATGAGTTTAATATATTTTTCAAATATCCTTTGTTCTTTCTCATTCTGATGAACCAAAGAGGAAGCAGTTAGAAACCCTTTTTCTTATACTGAAATTAGATCAGTAGAAGTGCATCTGGATTATAGAAGGGCCCAAATAGGTTCCCGTATTTTGGTTAACTAAATCAGTCCAGAACTAAATATTTATAGATAAACATTTGCATCCTGCATGCAAAGCAACTCATTATCAGTGTGTATGTAGCTAAAATGGCACCATCTACACATACAGAGGTAGCATCAACAAACCTGGGTTTACAAAAATAAAATAAAAATCTCGTAGGTAGACCCTCCAAGGGAAAGCATATCCTCCCTAATAGCTCAGACTGCAATACTTTATTGCAGATTCCAATGACTGCTGCCTGTTTTGAACATGTCAACTGCTCTCCACAGATTACTCTGGGATGCCCATATTGCAGCATCACACATCTTAATCCATGTCCTAGTGCAAGGTATGCTGAATTTGGGCAAGGCCAGGCAATTGGAAGGACTTCCAACTTGCTTGCTCATCTGAAAATTCATACCTTAGTGGGACAATGACCTGGTTCTGACTAGAGATGAGCGCAAACCACCTGTTCAGGTGTTCTGCAGTTGAGCACTCTGCTGCCTCCAGTGGGTGCTCACTCAGAAGCAGTGCCCTGGCTTTTCTGTCCCGCCTCCTCTGGGTGCTGTCTCTGAGTGGGTGCCCACTGGAGGGCCGGGCTGTCAAACCATGGCCATTGACCGAACCAGTGGTTCATGTTTATCTCTAGTTCTGACTGATCATATTGCTGGGGTTTTGTTCATTTGTTTTGGTACATCAAGTGCTTTACATTGCTTTTCTCTGTGTCCAAATCTGAAGGCCTATCTCATGAAAGATAGAACAATCCTGTTTTTGGCTGGTAGAGTAGAACCCAAACAATGGATAAAATGGCAAGAAAGGAAATTCCAACTAAACTTTTGATAGTAAGAGCCATTTGACTGTGAAATTGTTCTGCCTCAAAAGGCAGTAAGCTCTCCTTCACTGAAAATTTCAAAACTGAGCTTAGCTATAAATTCCTGCATTGGTTGTTAGGTGCATTCCCATTCTACAAGTCTATAATTCTATGAAACTGATTTTTAAAACATTATTTTAAGATCCGTTTTCTACAGCACTATAGGATAGGTTGTTATTGGGCAAATTAGTAACATTGTAAGAAATAAATAAAGAATGAGTAAAATCACATTCAAGTGATCTTAAGAATAACTCTTAATGCAACATTGCCAATGCATACTCGTTTGAAGCGGAACAGAATTTGACATCATTGCAAGAAGCACATAAAAATGGAATGATTGTGCACAGTGTCAGAAGTGTTGCATCTCAGGTGCTTGAGAAGGCTAGGCATGGCATGAGGCCTCACATGCAAGGTGGAAGTGCAACTGGAGATATCTACCTCTCCACCTGCATAATGTGTCATAGATCTTACCAGGTCCTAATATCACTACATTTTGTGGTTTTCCCACATCAGTTTGTCTGCTGATGCCAACGGTGGGTGGCCACCTAGAACGTTCTGACAATAGAGTCCTAGTCAGACATTCAATAAGTGAGTTAATTCTACGTCAGCCCCACTCCATCTGTCCTGGCTCTCTTCATATGGAGAGCTAAATCTGAAGAGGAGAGTAGTCGTGATGCATGGGGCATCTCTAAGCGATTTTAAGGATTCCTGACTGAATGGAAAATCCCCATGTGTAGCGAATGCTCTTCTCTTTAGGATTGGGAGCACTAGGCTAGAGAGGATAGGACCAGTCTGCTTCCTTCTGCTCATGGGTCAGGATTAATCCCTTTATAGGATATCTGAATAGCACTTAAGACACTCTTTCTAATAAAGACTAAAGATGCAAGTAAGTTCTAATAAGGATGCAGATAAGTTTTACCAGATATTGAGGTTTGGGAAAGCTCAATGTGCAACGTAAGCTGCTCTTTTGGTAGCAGCTGCATGTTTAACATCACATTGAGTTTGGCCTTAAGAAGGAAGTGAGTTATGTGTCATTCCAGCAGGCAAAGGCATACACTTCAGACATACACTTCAAGCACTTAAATCCAAGTACCTTAATGAAATTGAATTCCAGATGGCAACTATGCAGTCTTGGAAATAGATTAATCGGTGTAGCTCCATTGAGTTTCTATATATCTTGAAGAACTGACCTTCTGTGTCAGGTTTTCTCTGTAATGAGCCTTGTCTGAACTAATATTATCTAAAAACTACCCTGCTGAAGAAGGGAGTGGGCTGTGCCTGGCACTCTTCATGCTGTGTTTTGGACTCATAGTACAGATCAGCCCACCTCGATTGATCAGAATGGATGAAAAGCAATTTAGCATTCAGATAATCGGAAATTTTGGTAAAGTCCGATTTACACACATTTCTGACTACAATAAGCTACATATGGAATCGGACCTGAAAATAACATCAGACCTGTGCATGTACCACATTTTTATGGTTCATGGAAGGATGAAATAAAACAATCCATATAATGGGAAGCTAGTTTCCTTAAAATAAACTAACAAGTATTGTTCCCAAGAGGTCAGGAAACAAAATGTGTCCCAATATGTTCTCCATTGTTTAAAAGTCTATATCACATCTGTGATACTTTCATTCTCTCTGTATGTGTTTGTGACAGAATTTCTATGGAAAGCCTGTGGTTATGATCAAAGTGTTGGAATTATTGCACCCTTCTATGTTGCCTTTAAGAGGTTTTGGCTGAAAAGAACCTTTCTGGATTGGGGTTGCTGTCAGTCAATCCAGTAACAGCCAATTGTTCCTTTTCTGCCTCAGAATTTTGAAGAGAGCCACACCTCTCTTTTAAGAGTTCTTTTCATGCCTGTTTTCCAGTCAGACAGTCTGTGGACAGTTAGAACTATGTATTCAGTCAGCAAGTCATGTAGTGAGTCCATCATGAAGCAAGTTAATCAGTCAAGGTCAGCTATGTATGTAATCAGGCACTGTTTCCTCTACAGAATGCTGTTTATTTTCATCTGTGAAGAATTGTGAGAAAATTGAGTCCTTTTTATTCTTTTCTCTGACCACATGTCTCTAAGAAAGCTATTGAAACAGTAAGTGCCAGTTGAGGAGAACTAGCCAACAAGGGTGGTCTATTAAGGGGCGACTTGAAACTAATCCTGCTGGAGGGCCCTGACCTTTTATCCATTTATGTAGTCATAAGCTTGTTAAGCCACAAAATTTCAACACTCAAGGTCCTTCAAAGTTTTATTTTGCTTTGTTTTTAACCTAAAAAGCCAACTGATAAGAGGCAGTGTACAAAATACAGTTACCTGCAGCACTGGGGAAAAGGAAGTATTAAGAAAATACTGAAATTACAACAACGTGCATGCTATTAAAAACCCTGCAAAACACTACAGTATGGCCACATTTAAGGAAGAACAACACTGCTTGCCAATTGCAAAACAGAGTCAGGATTCAGAAGCCCACATGCTCCTGTTTCCAATTGACAAAAAACTGGAAATTTGAAAACTTTTTATCTGTCTGAGAAACAAATGGAACTTGCAAGTCCTAAATAACTCGGATCCAAATTATCTTAGTGACCGCATCTTTCTTTATAAGTTGCCCGGGTGTTAAGATCATCAAGGGAGGCCTGTCTCTGTCCCATCACCTTCAGACATGCATTTGGTGTGGACCCTTTTTCTGAAAAATACTCTAGATAAAGTATTCTCAAAGTTTCAGTAGGGTGTGTTCAGTGGTTTAAATAGAATGCAACTCTTATGTCGGAGGGAACGGGAGTGATTAATTCTCCCTTCCCTCTCTGACATGTGGGGGGGCAATTTACACGAAAACTGGACACAACATAGTAGTATCTCCAGGCAAGAAACCCGCCAGTTTTCAGAATGACAGGTGCAGGTGCAGCTCCTCAGGAGTTACGATGCCTGAAAACCAATTTAAACTTTTGTTTTTGTTTTCTTTTTTTAAATTAGTGAACCACAGTGCCAAAAGCAAGAAGGAGACTGAATCTTTTTTGTATGTTTGTTTATTTGTTTATTTGTTTGTTTATCCTGCCTTTGTCCTTAAAAGGACCCAAGGCAGCTTGCACTGCCTTCAGAAGGCTGTTTGGTGGGGATTCAAGACAGGTCTTCTCTGTGATTATGCCCAGGTCTGGAACGAAAGAGAAGCCAGATTTTCCACCTCCCTGGTGTTCTTCAAATGGCAGGCAGTGACCATTTTATACAGGCAGGCCTTCAGCAGTTAAGAGCTATAAATCACAAGGTCTTAGCCAATCTGCTTCCCCCTCTTTTTTAAAAGGAAAAGTAGTATCAATAATTTTAGTGATGTCAAAGTGTTCTAATCTTAATAGCATTTGAATGATATTATGAATTTAATTCTATTTTACTGTTTGTACTTTTATTGCATTCTAATTTTCTCTTGTTTTTAAAGCATTTCCATAAACTGTCTTGTCCCCCAATTCTGGGAGAAAGGCAGCATATTTATTAAACAAATAAGCAAGCAAGCAATGTGTCTTCAATTAGAAAACAGATCTAGCAAACATTCAACATAATTCCTCTGCCACTTTCTTCCACACTGGTAGTTTTCACAAAAACAAAATCTGAAAGATGACCACTTTTGTTTTCTCTGGCCTCTCCAAAACCCAAAGCCCCAGTGAAGCTGGGGTCCAGCTTTAGTTTTATTAGTTTCAGAGGGAAGCCCACTTTGCTCCTGTAAGGCCTGGAAATGATCTGGATTTTGCTGTGACTCAGCCTTTGGTGTCATCCAAATCTGATGGACCTCCCTAGCAGAAAGTCAATCCTGAGCCCTGCTCAGATGTTTCTCATTGCTCAAGTATAATTCAACATATATTTTCGTGACTTGTTAGATATTCTATTGACTGTGAAGAAGAGCAATGTGAAAACCTTACGAAGAAGATTATTTTGGCTTGGAAGTTTCAAAATGTCTATGGGAAAAATTTGTGATTTTCTCCAGCAGGTGTATATATCTGAAAATAAAAATACTTCTTGTGGTAAGGGTTAATTAGTACCTGAATCCATTTAAAATAAACATGAAGTCATATTTTATAATAGATAACAACAGTGAGCTGAATTTTGACCAAGGCTGCAATAATATATTGGCCCCTTAGAATTCAGTGTGCCTAAGAAGATGGTAGAGATGGGGTATATTTGTATACAAATATCCCTGCACAGGTGGTGTTAATGAGGGTCCAGCCCCATGGGGTGGCGCGATTCTATGAATGGCTCTGCAGCATGCAATCCGCTCGCAGGAGGTGGGAGGACAAGCCTCACTGCAAGGTCGAAGAGTGGCGAGTGGATCACGCGCTGCGGAGCCTTTCGTAGAATGGTCGGATCTGTGAGTGGACCATCTGGCCCCATGGGGCTGGACCCTCGTTAACGCCACCAGTGTGGGGATATTCGTTTATGAATACATCCATCTCTAGTAGACGGTTTAAAAGATTGCGCTGTAAATTAGTGGCACTTTGGTCCCAATGAAATCTCAGTGTGCTAGGTGTGAGACAGCAGCTTTTCATGCTGAGCCTTTCCACTGAATTGTGCTTTTCCCCAGCTAGAGGAGATGGATTTCACTAGAGAATGTGGGGGTCATTTCACAAGTTTAATGTTATAATTCAAAAGCGTAGGTTTGCTGCTTCGTCCTCAGAAGCTGCGGTTCTGTTGTACTGATCTCACAGCTATTCAGACATTCTGTTGATTACTTTTATAGACATGAGCATAAGAGGCAGGGCTTTCTTTGTAATGGTCCCACAGTTAGGGGCCCATACTTATATCTCTGTAAATGAACATTAAATATTTGGCTCTTTCTATTTGCTTTTATTTAAAATATACTGTGAGCTGGATTTTTATATTGCTACACGTTGAAGTGTTTTAATGTTTTGTAGGGTTATATATATAACATATATTTAATTATAAAATTGTATAAGAATAAATTACATGTATATGTGTAAATATGCAATATTTAATTATTATGGCCAGTATCCTTTTGTGTTACACAAGAACAAATGGGCAATTGAGTACTTGTTGCCCTTGTTGTGGCAGGCTCCCTTTGCATAACTTGTCTCACACTGCCTATGAGATTAGTTGTACAACTGGTTGTGTGATCAGTTGCACAATAAGGGGCCAGGCTCAACAGGGAAGCATTCATGTGAACAGCATTACACTCCAAAGATTATATTGGCCAAAATGTATAACAAATAATAATTGCTGTGACAATTCAAGACATAGTTGTTAAATATAACTTTTGGATTCCCAGTGTGGTGTAATGAATAGAGTGATGGGGTAGGGCTCTGAAGAACAGGATTCGAATTGCCACTCAGCCACTGGTAAAACCACTCCCTAAATATCTCACTTACCTTGAAAGCTCCATTAGGGTCACTATAAGTTGGTTCTGACTTGATGTCACAGAACAAATATAATTTTACATGTAATTGTTAGGCATATTTTACATGTTTATGTGACCAGCCTTGGTGAGATTTGCTCTGCAAGTCAAATATGGGAAAAAAAGGCAAGCAAAATAGTGTCTTAAAGAAGAAACTATTTTGCTTGCCTTTTTTCCATATTTGACTTGCTTGAATCCATTTTTAAAAAACCAGGGCCAGGAAAAGATTTCTACAGAAATATGCAGTTTATGACAACAATGATGGGACTGAAAATCAATCCCACCATCAGGTCCCACATACCTTTACAGAACAAATGCAGAAGTATTATTCATGGTCAGCTCCCGGATTTTAACAGAAAATGTTAAAAACCAGGTTTTTTTAAAAAAATATGGGGTCCCATATGCATTATGGAAACTTCTGTAAAGCATTGTGCCTCTAGAGGGCACAACAGGCTGATGCTCCCTGGTGTGCGTTAAACACATTAAAACAATGCTAGCTCTTTACTAAAAGCAATTTTTATCACCAAAGAATCAATACTCTTTTAATTCTTTTCCTATCTGGGCTGCGTTTTATCAGATCGACTCTTAGCAACCACTGCTGGCCAGATCTCAGTTTCAGTACAGCCTAAGATTGATGTTGTGTTTCTCTGTGTTGAAGGAGCTGGGATATTGTGGGAAATTCTCTCAGGCCGGAACAGAAATGGCTTGCCTGGGGGAAAAAAAAGGAAAAGAAAAGAAGGAAAAGAAAGGCATCTGGTAGAATTCACTGTGTCTCTGTTGTCTCTAGGGGAGCACAAATTCTCTAAATCCTTCCTCTGTACTCTGAAGAACAAGCCTCAATTAAACGTTTTTTAAAATCCTGTCCCTTGTTCTCGATGGAGTTGGCTCAGGCAAATATGCTGAATTTTACAATTCACATTTTCTTTTCCTCCTTGAGGTTTTAGTGACTGCCATAGTTTTTGCATAAAGAAAGGTAACACCTCCTGAGCCCTCCTGGAACTACACAGGCAAAACACAAACACAGAGTTTTATTTATGAACAATCCCTGAGCTGGGACAGCACTGTGCAAAGGAAGAAACTCGTCTCATTTAGAGAAACCTAATCAGCATCTCTGACAAGCGATGACAAACCTCGACAGCATTTTAAAAAGCAGAGACATCACCTTGCCAACAAAAGTCTGAATAGTCAAAGCTATGGTTTTTCCTGTCGTGATGTATGGAAGTGAGAACTGGACCATAAAGAAGGCTGACCGCCAAAGAATTTATGCCTTTGAATTGTGGTGCTGGAGGAGACTTGAGAGTCCCCTGGACTGCAAGGAGAACAAACTTATCCATTCTAAAGAAAATCAAGCCTGAGTGTTCACTGGAAGGACAGATCCTGAAGCTGAGTCTCCAATACTTTAGCCATCTCATGAGAAGAGAAGACTCCTTGGAAAAGACCCTGATGTTGGGAAAGTGTGAGGGCAGATGGAGAAGAGGACGACAGAGGATGAGATGGTTGGACAGTGTCATCGAAGCGACCAACATGAATTTGACCCAACTCCAGGAGGCAGTGGAAGACAGGAGGGCCTGGTGTGCTCTGGTCCATGGGATCACAAAGAGTTGGACACGACTAAACATCAACAATTTGAAGCAACATACACAATGTTTCTTCTGGAGCAAATTCTGATGTGTTTAACTGTGTCAGAAGGAAGAGTCTCCCCGCTGTATTCTCCTGCTTAGTAAAGGTGGGGTTAAATTGTACTGGACCAAATCCTTAGTGAGATGCTCAAAATCATGGAAAATCAACAAATGGCCAAGGAGCACAATTTTATGGGCTACCTGTTTGATATATCTGTTGATCCAGAGATATCATACAGCCTATGCACACATTGCATTTAGACCTTTCGACCAAATCTTGGCTGGTTTGACCTCATGTAGTAGAGAAGAAGCCCATTGGTTGGACAGTGTCATTGAAGCAACCAACATGAATTTGACCCAACTCCGGGAGGCAATGGAAGACAGGAGGGCCTGACATGATCTGGTCCATGGGGTCATGAAGAGTCGGACACAACTAAATGACTAAACAACAACAATCAGCACTTGTTGGCTTTTCATTGGTTTGAAGACCATGAGGATCAGGTGATTAAGAGTTTTGTATTCATAAGGGGACCATGCCTTGGAATATTTACTTTACAATGTTAGGTAATTTGTACTATCCATTTTTTGCTTCAAGCAACCGTTTGCTCTCTAGAAGGCTATTGGTCATTACCTGCTGACGCATGTTACTTAAAGTGAAAATTTGTAGCCTATTCCAAATTTACACAAATCTATGTATAATATATACTTTAAAAAGAAATTCATTTTTTTCCAACTAAGATAATTCAAACGGTAGGATCTGATAGTGAGAAACTCCTTGCGCAGTGGATGGAAACATGAACAGTTTGATATTCTTGCAGCTTACACATGTGTACAGCATCATCTAAGATCTTGTTATGCAGGCTGAAATTGTGTTTTCATGATGATGATGATGATGAGCTCTGATTGTGTAATACCTGCAGCAGGTAACCCCATATAACAATGCTACTTGGGCTTTTCATTCTGCCTGCGTTGAATAGGGTCTCAATGAAAGTCTGCACCTGTAAAAGTTCTGGGATCTTATATTCAATTTAAGCATGCACGTATTTCTTAGCTTGTATTAGGTATCTACACTGGCTCCCTACTTCTGAGGAAGGGCACACAAGCCAAGACCATGTTGGAGACCTCAGATTGACTTGTGTCCCTTTCCATGCTAATATTTGATTATTTTTGAATATCTGGAGGAAAGCCCATTGGAGCAATACAAACAGCTGTAGTAACTTGAGAAATTTCCATTCTCTTCTCATTGCTAGTCTGGGACAAAAACAATTTAGTCCTAAAATACTGGGATGGTAGCACAACCACACTAATAAAAAACAAGGCAAAAAGACAGACTAATCAGCTTTCTAATCTAACCAGTCAAAACAGGAATGCAGGTA
Organism: Pogona vitticeps; assembly: GCF_051106095.1. Lineage (NCBI taxonomy): Eukaryota > Metazoa > Chordata > Lepidosauria > Squamata > Agamidae > Pogona > Pogona vitticeps. The sequence goes on from NC_135787.1 coordinate 66,568,974, forward strand.
TTCGTCTGCATACATGCATGCACATGCACACACACTCAAAGTCCTGGTGGCATGGTAAGTTATACTAACTTTTAAAGAGAAGCAGAAAAAGAGAGTTCAATAACACATATCCCAGGCAATATGTTACACCAACACAAGTCCCTAAATTTACACTGCTGCTAAGCCACATGCTGTGGAGATCAGCTGCAAGGGAATGCAGGCCAGCAACCTCCCTCAGAGACCCTCCCCAGCACCTCCGTGATTGAAGGGTTCAGCACAGATTTTGGACTTCACAAGGGGTTGAAGCTGTCAGTCTTCTTCTTCGGGGTTGACAGCTCAGCATCTTCTATATGAAGTGCCTTCCTTATCCTTAGATTTTCTTTCCCCCACTTGTGAGTATATTGTGTCCTTTTAATTTTTCATATTTTTAACCTTACGAAAGCTGAATTTAATGCAAGAGATCCATGCTGTGTCTCACGAGTGACCTTGAGCTCCTTGCTTTGCCCCATGGGAACCAAAGACATTCACAAATAGTCCAGGTTCAGCCTGTGTTTCAGTGTACAGCCAAATGTGATGCACAGTCCCAGCTTGTATCATGAAGTTCACTTTGCTGGCAAAATTAAAGGGAAGGAAGAGGGCGCAAAAACAGGGACAAAATGCTGTGCCACTTTAAAAAATAAAAACTTTGCTTCATTGTGTGCTGAATCAAACACTTTTTTATCTGGAGAAGTGACTTTTGATCCATGAAAGCTCAAACTGAAACAAATGTGTTGGTCTTTAACATGCCATAATACTTTCCCCCCTCCCCTGTCAATTTTTTTCCTTTCAATTTTGCTGATATGCTGAACCAGAATAGCACAGCTTCTTTGGAAAATTCAGTTTGATTATACTAGTCATGGGAAGGGTCATGGAACTACGCAGAATAGTAAATCTTTATCCCCAAGTCAGTTCTGTGCAGTCTGTTAGTAACTAAAATGTCAGCAGAATCTGCCTGTACCTTGTCAACTGTGTCTTCAGGGTTGTGAACTTGTTTATTAATTTTTTAAAAGGAGGTTCCCAAGATGGTGGATTCCAATTGTATATGGAACTCTGCACATTGGCCTCATGCCATCTTCTTCATTCATGTCACACACAATCCAATCATACTTCTGGAGTGGAAAGATTAGCCTACAAGATGTTATTGTTGCTCAGGGAACACCCAAATAGGTTCATAGTCTTTACAGTCTTCAGGGCAACTCTGTTCATGTTCCCTACTTCATTCCATGTGACCCTAGATATGCAGAATACCTACAGGTCCAAGTTTACACTATAGGCATGAACTGATTTTTAAAAATTTTACCATGCCTAGCTCTTCAGAATGATTTCTACCAGGGTGATTTTATGATGCATATAAACAAAATGTAACTCAGACATGCAGAACTTTTTTTAAAAAAAAGGCAATAATAAGCAATATACAACATTTTAAAAGAAAACTTTGTTTTAGGAAGGAATTTACCATTCTGTCTTTATTCCTCACCACACATTTTGACAGTAGTGGAATCACTGCTAGATTTCCAGAGAAGATGTTCAATTTCAAAGAATAACATAGGAGCAGAGTCAAACCAAGGTGATGGGTGAGACGTAAATCTGAGCAATGTACAGCCACGTTTAGAGGCTGGTGTTGCTGAGCCAGCAAGGATCTGAAAACAACTGAAAACTTTCTTGGGACTGGAGCCTGATGGGGGTGGGAGTTGTGACTGCCTTGGTGTCTAAGCAGTGAGGTGTGTCAGGAGATTATGCTAAGACCCCAAAAGTCTGTCATCTTGTCTGGAAGAGCTAGAATTGGGAAGTGGATTTTGTTATAGCTTGTTCTGTGTAAGATTTAAAATCCGCACGAGTCTTTCACTCATATTCAGAATGGAAAGAAATTGAAACTTATCAGAACAGAAATAAAACTATGAGAAAAATGGAACTGACAGCCCATAAAAGCCCAATATTTCATCTTGCTTTGCGCTTAAACAAACACGCCCAAGTGCTTATCTTTTAAAGAATACAGGTGCATTCAAACAGAAGGGTATTAATCAGTAATTAATTAATGTTAATTAGAGTTGTCACCCCGTTTTTTATCAGAAAGGCTCCTCAACTTCAGTGGTCCCCAACCTTGGGCCTCCAGATGTTCTTGGACTTCAACTCCCAGAAATCCTGGCCAGCAGAGGTGGTGGTGAAGGCTTCTGGGAGTTGTAGTCCAAGAACATCTGGAGGCCCAAGGTTGGGGACCACTGAATATACCACAGCAGGTACAACGTGGTCCTTTCTGTGCCGGGAGTGGCTGCACATGTTAAATGTGCCCGATGCATATTTCATTTCAGTTCATTTTTGAAGAATTTGCCAACATACACTGATCATATACCTTTTTTGAGGAAGGCCAATGTTATTCCACTCTTATTCTTGTTTGTGGGATGGCAAAGCTTCGGCATATTTATTTAAGTACAAAATGAGATGGTACCGCCAGAGTACAAGTTGATGGTGGATTTTCAGCTATACTAGTTCAAATGGAGGAAAAATAACCTTTTGAGCATGAGCAGTTAGTCTGTTTTCGAATGCCAGTCCACTGAATTGGATTGTAAATTTGCAAACACCAAAGCATTCCTTATTTATCTTCGGTTTAACCTTTTTTTCCCTCACTATTTCTCCACAGTCTAGTTCAGCTCCCCTCAGAATTGTTCCCCTTTCTCCCATGGAATAAATTCCATTCCTAAGGATGAAGAAAAAAGCCTTAGATTTAGCTCATGCATTTTCCAAATCCAGTCGTCTATGTTTGTCTTAGAAACTAGGGCTTTAATGCTTGTGTTAAGGCTTAGTATTAATCTCTATCCCAGAGAAAGTAAAATCAATTGAAATGTGAGAGCATGAAAGACTCTAGCCGTGAGGAATAGGTGTCAGGAATAGGGTCACGTGTGGCTTGATCAAAAATTAATTATGTATCAGGGTGCTGTATAAATTGCATTCATTGTAACAGATTGGGGCAGGGCTGATGATGATTCAGTTGTATCCAGAGTGGCATTATATACCTCCCCCTATAACACTTTCACCTGAAACATGCCATATTCATGCCCTGTATTTTGTATGTTATACATTGCTATTTCTTATTTTTGTTAATGGAACGGCCTGCAATGTTCTCACATTTCTTCTTGTTTATGTCTCTTTAACTCTTCTCCTGCACCTCTTTACTTTATTGAATTGCTCTCCAGTGAGTGACAAATTCAACAATTTTGCTTCCTCTTTTCTTGTATGTATCTGTTCCACAACAAGAGTTAAGAAAATTCTTATCTATTCATTTATTAACAGGCTTGTTTGTTTTGTTCTGTTCTGTTTTGTTTTTTCAGAAGGGAAGGTTCTGTCTAGCCAGGCTCCTAAACTGATGTATAATTTATTACAATTGGTTTTTTAAAAATGCTTTAAATTTTTTTAAAATTAGAACATCTCTACAGCAGCCATTCTCAACTTTTTTGGGGGGGCACTATCATTTCAGGGGCTCTTCTCAGATTCCAGCCCCCCCCGTCAAACAAGGATGCAACATAGATATTTTTCAGAATATTCTCAATTATTTTCAGTCTGTGGCCCTATTCAAATGTGCCAGGATCCCAAAGGAGGCCTTATGGCCCCATCGAAAATGGCTGCTCTAAAAGCAAAGAGAGGGATTACCTACATACCACCTCTTAAAAAAATAATTCAGAGATTAAAGTCCCTTCAGAGTAATACAGTTTAATCTGCTCATTCAAAATTCAACAGAAACAGCTAGCAGAGCTAATTTTCCTTGGAGGAGACCTCCACCATGAAGATGCTGCTAGATAGAACATGCCCACCTATCTTGGTACTCTGGATACAGAAAAACAACAGAAGCTCCGTTGAATATCTCATACTTTGGACCAGGCTGTATGGAAGGAAGCAGTCCCTCAGCTGTCCTGGACTCAGCCTGTTTAAAGATTTATAGATTAGAACCTTGGCATGGAGGTAAATTGAAAGTCAGGGCAGTTTGGTCAAGACCGGTGGTGTTACACGTTCTCTAAAGCAGTGGTCCTCCATCTTGGGCCTCCAGATGTTCTTGGACTTCAACTCCCAGAAATCCTGGCCAGAAGAGGTGGTGGTGTAGGCTTTTGGGAGTTGTAGTCCAAGAACATCTGGAGGCCCAAGGTTGGAGACCACTGCTCTAAAGTACACCTCAGACTTCAGTCTGGTTGTTACATTTTGCACTAGCTGTTACTTACAAGCACTGTTTAAAGGCAGCCCTGCACAGAGGACATTACAGTAATCAAACCAGTAGACAGTAAAGGCCGGGATCATTGTGGCCAAATCTGCCTTCCCCAGGAAGAGGCAGAGTGGGCAACACACTAGCGAAATCTGGGCAAAGACACTCTTGGGTACAGCAGCCACTCCCATTACAGTCAAATTAAAAAATAATGACCATTGTCTGGAACTCATGTGCACATAGAGGGATTCTATTTTTATTTGCCATGCTTTGATGTAACTGGCTCAATATGTTGCCCCACTTAGGGTTGAACCATGTAAGAATTTTTGTTTTTCTTTCATTTTGAGTTCTTGGGGGGGGGGGCTCTTTTATTTTCGTATTTTATCTGCACCAGTTCTTCCATTTTACACAAAAGGGAAAGCCTATTTTGTGTTTCAACAGCTCTGTTTGACAATCTCTCTGCTGTATCTGTAAATAAATGTACATATTAAGAACATAAGAAACCTTTTGCTAGTATCATTGTGTAGATCCTGGAAGCTAGCAAGGAAAACTGAAGCATCCAGTGCAAAAGTAATACAGTCTAGTAATCAAAGGTAGGCAAATTCAGTCATTTCAATCAAATGAACAGTGTGATCCAGGTAGGCCAATGTTAAGTCCTTTTGACTGAGGAGATGAAACAGATGACTTTTAGTAGTTTTTTCAAAGCTTAAGTCAAGGCAAAAATTACAGTCATCTGCACTAAACAAATTTAATAGAAACATTCATTATTCTATCACTATTCTAACTTCTAAAGTAAGTCACAGTAAGACTTGATTCACCAAATCCCCATTGATTCAGTGGGTCTACTCTAGTATGATTTATTGTGCGAAGCAATAAGATTTTTGGCCATTATTGCATTTAATTTTTTTTAAATCTAGTTTGAAAGAATGTTTTTAACTTTTTGTAATTGTGCCTCACTTTGGACTGAGGGATAATAAACAAACACTTTAAATAAATAACAGTAACAATAATAAGTATAGCCGTACATCATCACGAAATATGTCTTTGGGTGATAGTTAATGATTGGCCAATAAATTAATATAATTTGTTGATGAAATCACAGAAGTTCAAACTTTTTACAAAGATTTCCTTTGTAATTTCACAAAGGAATGAACATCTGTGTCGGCCTAAATCCCAAGGTATAGTGACCCTCAATTTAAGTAATGTCTTGATGTGACATGGCACATCTATATAACAATAATTTTAAAAACTACTAGACCTTTTTTGAGATGAGTACCAGACAAGAGGTTGGCCAAGTAACCTAACTCTAATAAGCCGTGTACTCGGAACCTTTAATTTCCTTGGGAAAAATAGTAATTTATTTCATGGTGCTTTCTTTTTTGCTGAACAAGTACCTGCATTTCCTCAGTGGCAAAATAAACCAGCTGGGGTTTTAATGTCAGGAATAACTCAGCATTTCAAATTACTGTGCACGCAAGGAGAGCTTTGCCATTTAACTCTGAGGTCAAAAAACATGTTTCTTCTAAATGATATTGGAGGAGGATAATGCTTCTTCTTTTAATCTGGAGCAGGAGGAGGAAAAGGCAAAAAAAAAAAACAAACACCACCAAATGCTAGCAAACTGAACTGAAACAGCTTCATTAGAAGAAATGTGAGCCAGCAACAGACTTGTGTTACCTCATGTCCTCCACATAATGGCTGAAATCCAATTGCTTTGTTAGACACGTTGAAGGCAAACTGTGGAAAACTAAAACAATAACAACAGCAGCAGCAACAACAACAGAGAGCCATGTGTTCCTTTGCATGGTAGGAAAAATGATACCTTTATTAGGTCAATAAAAATCAAACATCAGTGTGAGCTTTTGTGAATAAATTCAGTTCCTCAGGCATGTACCAATATCTTGCAGAGAGTGCAGAAAAATTATAAATGAATATCCCGAAATTGTCTTGGCAGACATCTGCCAGGTATACATCTTAAGGTGATGCACAGAGGTATCATTCTTAAAGTAATACAGAATTGTAGCTCACAGTTAATGCATTCCTGCTGGAATTCTGGGAAGCATGTGTGCCTACTGGCTTGGTGTACACTTGAGAATCCCAGTAAGGACTTGAGAATCCCAGTAAGGACATGTTAATTGCTAGCTAGAAGCAGCCAAATGTTATGCCATTTGTCTTCTACATGAATAACAAAGAAACAGGATTTCAGCCTAAGTATGTTATAACCTCAAGTACATATACTCAACAGAGATATGGGAGGATCTTTCTCAAAAAGTCATTAAGGAGAAAATAAGGTAGAGTACAGCTTAACTGAATAGATATTTTATTTAAGAAATATAAAAGGTAGGCTTACATACAGCATTTGAATGTGACTGGCACCCCCAAAGAGGGGTTTATGATGGACAGAGATCATCTCCAAAGCAGGAAAGTATTTGGGGACTAAGTGTAGGGCAAATGGGGTAGAAAGGTTGGTATGTAATTAGAAGATAGGAAGAAGTTAAAATACAGACAAAGAGAGGAGGGAGTTGATTAGAGTAGGAAATTTTCTAACTAAAATCAATCACGGGTAGATTCTTTTACTCATCATGCCCTAGAAGGCTACAGGCCCTCATCTGAATATTAGCTCTCAACTCACTTACAGTCTTGTTTTCCTATTATCTCCTACATACCTGAATAACATTCATTTGCAATTTTTCTGCACTATCCACAAGTAATTGGTGCATGCCTGAAGAAGTGATTTTTAATTCACAAAAACTCGCATTAATAGTTTGATTTCTAGTGGTCTAATAAAGGTGTTGCATTCTTCTACATTTGTATTGTGTAATGATCACACAATTACTTTTTTTAACTTTGGAGACACTATGAAAAACCACCCCAAATGCCACTGAAGACTATGTGGACTTTTTACATGAACTAACAAGGATTAAAACTGAGAAAAAACATCTGCTTAGACACTCACCAGGCAAAATTTTAATTGCTTATAATTGGACTTCATCTGGCTTCTACCTGGTGAGTACACCAACATTTATGCCTGTATTTTGATGGAGATTACTATGGCAGTATATGGTCTTCTCTCAGCTCCCAGCCAAAAAATGAAACTTGTGTCCCCAAAACCCCAAATTTGGTGGTGGGAGGAGGCTCATGCAGAGTAATGGGCTACCTCTGTCTGAATTCATCATCATCATCATCATCATCATCATCATCATCATCATCATCATCATCATCATCATCATCATCATGTACTTTCCAGTCAATTCTGAATTATTGCCACCCTTTTCATGATTTTCCAAGCAAAGAATACTCAAAAGTAGTTTATGATTCCCTTCTTTTGGGGGCGTCCTGGGACTGTGCAGGCCATGACTTGCCCATGACTACACACAGGCTGGCTCTAATTGAAGGAGGCACAACCTCTGGCTCTACAACCAGATACCTAAACCACTGAGCTATTCAGCTATTCAGACTGAGTGGACATTTCCAACCACATGTTACCATAGATGAAGCATTATACCATAAATTACTGGTACATGCCTGAAGAAGTTATTTAATCCACAAAAGCTCACAGAAATTGTATGATTTTTTTAGTGGTCTAATAAAGGTGTCAGGTTCTTCTACATTTGTACTGAATAATCAAGTTTCTTTTCTTGCAAAAGGATCAGTTACACAAAGGACTAATTAGTAACCTTGTTAGGAAAACTGCATTTTGCTAATCTTCTCCACAAAGGGGCAATTATTCACCTTGGTGGGAAGATAGATCCATTTTCCAACTTTCAATTATAGTGCAGCCCTTAAAGGTGCTTCGTTTGCATTGTGAAATGTGTACACAGTGCTCCGATAAAACGGTTACAATGTGCAACGAAAGTGTGGGCTACTTATAAGGTCCCTCTAGGATGGACCAGTTTTGTTGGCTCAGTTTTGCATTTGATTCCCATGGAAAAGAAGGGACTTTCCAATTTGGAAGCAAGACATTGTCCTCGACACGGTTTCTGGAGGACACTAAAAAATGATTTCCATAAGACAAAGAAATAGGAAGAGCAATAACCTGGAAGTCAATAAGGGAATAAAAAATAATGATGGGGGGAAATTGAATTTCAGTAATCTTGTTGCATGTTTATAAATTCAGTGAATGCACATGGCAGGTAGGCAGTTTAGTTTTACTGGGAGTTCAATAAACTTCTTTCCTTGAGAACAGAAGATCTGAAAAGGAAACATATACAGTACAAAGTTCAAACAACAATGCCTCAATCAACGTTTTCACCAATGGCAATAGTCTCTTGTATGGTTATCTGGGCTACCTTTACTGCTGTTAATGTACCTGAGAGCATCTTAAAATAGGGGTACTAGGAGTGGGACCCAGGCACGTGCATTTACCATTGGAGGGATTGGCACACTTTGCTTTGCGTTGCTTTGCTTTGTAAATGGAATGCAGGAACAGGTGCAAACCTTTAAGGCCCAGTGGTGGAACGTGTGATCCTCAAGACACTGGAGGAATGCTCCAGTATTGACTGCTAAACTTTGTTAACTCTTTCCCAAACAGAACAAAAAATTGGTTTTAAAATCAGAACAATGTATTCAAATAAGTTCAGAAAGACATCTGGGTAACAAACCATCTTTGTTATTTCCACAGCACTAACCTTCCTAACACCATGTTTGTTGATGTTCCTCTTTCCAAGATGCAAGAAGCCTCAGCATCCCCACCTGATTCCCATCTGGACACATAGCTGGGTGGACAAGAGCTGATCCAGACGTTAAGTCTGGTAGGAGCCAGTTCCTGGACCATAAGGTGCTGCTGTTTGGCAAACCACCTGAAAAATGCTTCTTGGCTTGGAGGAATGTGGTCATACCAACATTCTTCACTGTAGTCTCAGGCCTCTCTTTCTATCCCACATTTTTGATGGTCGAGTACAAGTGACATGATTTTACTTAGTGCTCTTCAGGATGTTACAATTGTTTGTAGCCCTTCTGCCCAGTCCACCAATTAAGTGCCCTGCAACCTTCCTTTTTCACCTCCATTCTCCTCATTCCTGTTTATCTCACAGATCTCCCAAGTCCTTCAGTGTGAGGGTCCTAAAACCCAGGGTCCTTTTCAGTTCCTGCCTTCATAAGGTGCCTCCCATTCATGTTTCATTAAGGGGCAGTACACTAAGTTGTGTTCTAATCTGACGGATCTTTAAGTAACATATTGCATTCCTTGCCTTGTGCATCAGTGTGGTCTGTGTGATAATACAGGTTCAGAACTACTAAAAAAAGGGAGTCCATTTGTGAGGCAGTGCAGCGGCCTTCAACTGTTTTTACCTTGGGCTCACCTTTAATCTCAACCTGCTACTTTCATTTTTCTTATCCTGTACCTCCATCTTTGTCATTCCCTTTCTCTCTTCTCTTCCCTCTGTAATTTTACCTGCCTCCCCTTCCCTCCGGGCCCAATTACATGTTACACACAAATGCATGCCATAAAGCCCCAGCTGACTGTAAAATGAGAAGAAAAGTAGCACTGAGTTTCAGAAAGGAATACTTTAAAATGGAGGAATTGCTGGAGAGGGGGAGCATTAATCCGCTTCACATTAGTCATTTCTTCATGTGAATGGTGTTCCAGACCAATACAGTATTTGTTAGGATAAAGGATAAATATTTGACAATTCTGGGAGGGAGAAGAAATTTGAAGGGGATCTGGAGTGGGAGGAAATCTGGAAAACAAGAGTACAATATCATTCCTCACTCCTCTGCCTCTCGCTCATTAGCTAGAAAGTCAGCAACAGTTTTGGCTAGGGGTATGTGAATACCGTCAGCTTCAACACAATCTGAAATAGCAGCTGATTCACTTTTGACCAATTGTTAGCTCATCCAGTTCAATGTACCCAAATAGTTTTCTATTTAAGTGTAAGAGTCCAAATAGTGAAAAAGCATAAAAATTAGGAAAATAATTAAGGGAGTGTGCGTCTGTGACTTTATCTTGTCTCTCGCAGAGTAAAGAGCAGATAAACGCACACAACAGCGTCTTCTTTTCAGCAGTGTATTTACAAATATATACAGGATATACATACATACAGCACTTCAGTAGCTCAATATTCAAACCAGCAGCATGACATGCAGACATCAGTACACAGGAGAAGAGAAAGACTGTACAGAGTTCATTTCTTAAATACAATTCTGGCATCAGTCTGGTCCAATCCCGTCTAAGGTGACTTCATGCACACAGGTGTGGCAATCTTCATATTGCAGTGAATTGCATCAGCCAGGAATGAAGGAATGACGTCATCTTAATCTTGTTCTGCACACACACATATTATGTTCAGGCTATATAAAAATTATATACCTTAACACTCCTCCTAATTTTTAAATTGCCTGAACCCATTACACATTCCCAATGCATCTATACACATTTCATGCTTTTGAGCACACAACGGTTTAGTCAATATGTCTGCAATATTTTCTTCAGTCTTACAATATTCTAATTCAATTAGTTTTCCTTTTACAGCTTCCCTTACGTTATGATATTTAATATCAACATGTTTGCTCCTGTTTTTTACTCTATCTGTTTTGGCCATTTGTATACAAGTGGTATTATCTTCCATTACTTTTATTGCATTATCTGTTTTACACTTTAAGTCTTTTGTTAATTGTTTGTACCAAATTAATTCAGAGCATAAATCTGACAATGCAGCAAACTCTGCTTCAGAAGTTGAGATTGCTACAGAATTCTGCTTTCGTGATTTCCAACCAACTATATTACTTCCAAATTTTATGACAAATCCAGTCATAGATTTTCTGTCTTTTTCATCGTTGGCCCAGTCGCTATCCACATAAGCTGACAGTTTTAAATTTTTTGATGGTTGCAAAGTTATATGATAATTATATGTTCCCTTTAGGTATCTAAAAATCCTTTTTAATCCTTGCCAGTGTTTTTCACTAGGTTTTTCTATATATCTACTGAGTATGTTTACTGACGCCGCTATGTCCGGGCTCGTCCAGTTCGCTAGATACATTAGGCTCCCTATTGCTGAGTGATATAAATCTTTATTTTCAAAATCTTTACTTATTTCATCTTCCTTTTGAAAATCCACTGTCATGGGAGTACTCACATTCTTGCACTCTCCCATACAATATTTTTCTAACATTTGTTTTATTTTGTGTTCTTGACTTAATTCAAGTCCATGTTCTGTTTTCTTTATTTGTACACCCAGATAATTTTGTATTGGTCCTAGATTTTTAAATTTGAATTCCTTTTTTAATTGTTTTTCAAACAACTCTACTTGTCTCTGATCTTTTGCTATAAAACATAGGTCATCAACATACGCCAGAAGTATATTTAAATCATTCCCAACTTTCTTGGTATATAAACAAGGGTCTGCTAGACCGTTCTTGTATCCTAGTTTCATCAAAACTTGGTGTAAACAACCATTCCAATTTTTAGCAGATTGTTTCAAACCATAAATTCCCTTGTTTAGCCTGTACACTAGTTCTGGTTTAGTACCCTCAAAACCTGGTGCTTTTGCCATATATAACTCTTCCTTTAAGTCTGCATTTAAGTATGCAGTTGTTATATCGTAGTGGTAAATTACATAATTTTTACTGACAGCAAAGGCAAGCGTTGTTCTCAATGTCTCAGACTTGACTGTCGGGGAAAATACCTCATCATAATGTATAAACCTTTTCTGTGTAAAACCTTGTGCAACCAACCTTGCTTTATATCTGTAGTTTCCGTCATTTTGCAATTTTCTTTTGAACACCCACTTACTACCTATTACCTTATGCTCTGCTGGTAGTTTGGTTTCAGTGAACACATGATGTTCCTTCATGGAATTCATCTCCTCCTCCATGGCCTCTAACCACTTATTCTTCTCATAATCAGGAAGCTTCAAAACATCTTTATAGTTTCTGGGCTCAATATAAACATTACACACTGTAATACCACTCACTCCAAATCTACTGGGTGGCACACCTTTATTTGCTCTCTGGGACCTTCTGGGACCATGTGTATTTGTGTGTGTTTCTATCTGACTACTCGTGTGTGCTTCCTCCTCATCGTATCCTTCCTCATCACTACCTTCTTTTTCTTCTTCTTCTTCTTCATCATCATCTGTAGTAGCTCCTACTTCTTCATCATCAGCACAGGACTTCACGCCTTGCTTATGTGTTCCTGTCTGTCTTAATTGACCTTTTCTTTCGTGTAGAAGGATGTATAACTGTGAGTTTGCATGTACTTGGTCCCAGTTTTCCCCTTCATTAAAACTGGCTGACCTAGAGATTATCACACTTCTATCCCCATCAAAAAACCGGTATGCCTTTGAATTGGGTTCATACCCTACAAATGTCATTTTTCTTGTTTTATTTTTACCTTTTCTTCTGAGTTGTTTCGGGATATGCACCCAAGCCGTGCATCCAAACACCCTCAAATATTTTAAACATGGTTTCTTACCGTATAACATGAAATATGGTGTGTCATCTATCGAGGAAGAATAAATTCTGTTAACCAAAAAGTTAGAGGTTAGTATCGCTTCACTCCACAGACCGTGACGCAACCCAGAGTCTGCCAACAATGCATTTTTCATCTCTTGTAACACTCTGTTGCGTCTCTCAGCAACACCATTCTGAAATGGGCTATATGGGCTCGTTTTTCTATGTCTAATTCCCAGACTTTCTAACCATCTTTGAAACCTAGTGTTTGTAAACTCCGTACCTCGATCCGTTTGCAACTGCGCCACCTTGTGGCCAAATCTCCTCTCTACTGAAAATAACCATTTTCTAAATGTTTCAAACACTTCTGTTTTAGATTTTAGTGTATAACAATAAGAAAACCTTGTAAAATCATCCACTAGAACCATTGCATATTTCGCTCCTCCTAATGATGGAGGAAATGGTCCCATTAAATCTGCATGAACTAATTCAAATGGCCTGGTTGTGACTCTGTCACTTTTCCTCCCTTTTGGGGCCACATTTGTCTTGCTTCTTTTACAGACATCACAGTCCAAGTAATTTTTGCATTCCTTTATGTTTACATCCCTGGCAAAATGTTCCATTTTCTGTAATGATCTAAAATTTACATGACCCAGCCTCCTATGCAGTAAATGTATACAGTTATCATGTTGTGGTTTGTTTGTATGTATCACATGTGCACTTTCATGTGTCTGGCTCTTTAACATGTACAAATTATTTTCTTGCTTCACTTTTGCAACTATTTTACCATTTTTCTTAATTATACACTCCTGTTTCTCAAAAGTGACAGTGAACCCTTGCTCAGCCAACGCTGATACACTTATTATATTAAACGACAATTCAGGAGCGTAAAATACCCCACTTATCTCAGTATTCAACGAAGGAATGTAAACAGTTCCTTGTCCTTCGACGGCCGTCTCTTGTGAATTCGCCATCATCACACTTCTGAGGCTGGTTTCATCTAAAAGACAAAACAGATCTCTATTATTAGTCAAGTGCCCTACAGCCCCCGAGTCAATCAGCCACTCCACTGTGTGGCTGCCGGGAACCTTGTCCCTCGTTCCTCTGGTAACCAAGGAGACCGGCCTCATGTCGTTTCTTTGTTGAAACCGTTTGGGGACCTTCTTTTTTCCGTCTCTGTTGCTTGGAGGACTTCCGCTTTTGTCACAGTTCCGTTGCAGGTGATTGGTGGATCCGCAGAGGAAACAGGCTTTCGTCATCATCACTCTTCCTCTTTGTTCTCCGTCCGCCCGCCTCCTGGGCACGCTGCCATCAGAGTATCTCTGTCTCTCGTGGTCAGCACGCACGTGGCTTGCCTTTTTGTTCAGCATTCTCTGTTTTAAATGCTGTTCCTCCTGGAGAATTCTGTTTGTCACATATTCTTCTGAAAGCTCTGTTTCTGGCATGCTTTCCAAACTTGTTACTAGCATGGAGTAATCATCATTCAGAGAACTTAGCAAAATATACACGCGCTGTTCCTGAGGGAAGACAACATTCATTAATTGCAGTTGATTAAACATGTCCTTCATATTTTTTAAGTGTTCCGAAGCACACTCATCCAGTTTCATCCTGCATTGGAACAACCTCCTGGTAAGAGAAATCTTTGTGCCTGTCGTCTCCCTCTGATAAATGCCTTTTAGTTTATCCCAAACTGCTTTTGCTGTTGTCAGTCCTTGAATGTGGGTCAGAAGCGAATCTTCAATGGCCAAAATGATCATGGCTAGAGCTCTCTCATGCTCTGCCTCTTCCTCCTCACTGGGCTGCGCTGGGGGGGCTCTAACATAGCGCCACAGAGACTCCTTTCTCAACAACATCTCGGCTTTGATTGCCCACGTTCTATAATTATTTTCATTCAGTCTATTTATGGCCAGGCCACCTATATTTCCTCCCGTGCTGTATGCCATCCTTGCAGCTCTCTGTATCCTTCCCTTCCCCAGGTTTACAGACGAACTGGTTTCACTATCACTGCTGCTTAGGCTCTCCTCCTCTTTCATTTACTCATTTACTCACGTTTGCAGCGCAGCGGAACGTTGCTGGGCGCATAACCTTTGTTAAGGGAGTGTGCGTCTGTGACTTTATCTTGTCTCTCGCAGAGTAAAGAGCAGATAAACGCACACAACAGCTTCTTCTTTTCAGCAGTGTATTTACAAATATATACAGGATATACATACATACAGCACTTCAGTAGCTCAATATTCAAACCAGCAGCATGACATGCAGACATCAGTACACAGGAGAAGAGAAAGACTGTACAGAGTTCATTTCTTAAATACAATTCTGGCATCAGTCTGGTCCAATCCCGTCTAAGGTGACTTCATGCACACAGGTGTGGCAATCTTCATATTGCAGTGAATTGCATCAGCCAGGGATGAAGGAATGACGTCATCTTAATCTTGTTCTGCACACACACATATTATGTTCAGGCTATATAAAAATTATATACCTTAACAGTTCCCACCATTTTGTTTGTTTGTTTGTTTGTTTGTTTGTTTGTTTGTTTGTTTGTTTGTTCCTTCCTTCCTTCCTTCCTTCCTTCCTTCCTTCCTTCCTTCATGCACACCGAGGCCCCATGCAATTTACTCATATTTGCTGAAGAGGGAAGGAATGCTCCCCTACATGGCCTTGTGTGTTACATTTGCCAGTTGCCCTACCTGGAACACAGGCATGTGTGTTTCAGGATGCTGCCAAATTAAAATTCATCAGCTGGCGTTAAAAAAGGGGAAGGAGTGAGCAAATTAGCTTAGTTGAGTCCTTTTTCTAATGCTTCCACTTAAATTTCACATGAGATTCTCAAGAAGACATCTATGGAACATCCACACACACAGGGACTCAATTGTTTTGACTCAGATCTGCAGTTGCCTAAAAGAAAGGAAGGAAAAATTCTTCCATGCATACTCGCAGACCCTACTGAAAATAGAAGCAATAGTTACAGCACTCTCTAACAACATTGGTGCTTGAGCTGCCAATTTCCTTCTGCTTTGGGCTTTTTGGTTCTGTTATAGTATTATTTTCATTTTTCCAGTGAGACTTGCCGCCACCACTTTTTTTGTTGTTACTAAATTTTCTCTTTAGCATTTTAAATTCTGAACCTCAATACCTGTCAAAACACCTCCTCCTGATGAGATCTGCCCATCCTATATGATCTTCCCAGGCTGGATGGTTTTGTTTTGTGTGTTTTTTTTTAAAAAAAAACATTTTATTCATATCTAAACATACAAACTTAAAACATTAGCAATCTAACAGATAATTAACAAAACAAACAAACAAACAAACACAGCTAAGCATCCTTCCTTCCCCTATGGATCAGAGATTTCACCGTCGTCTGGTCATCGGAGTATCTTCAAGGGGATTCTGGTGAGCACTGGTTCGCTATAGACTAATTTCCCCCCTAAGTCCCTGTCTTTTTCGGGGCCCAGTTATATATCAGCTTCCAGCTTTGCTTTACAAAGTCTTTTGCTTGATCCTGTAGTGCCTCTGAAAGCATGTCTAGTTCTGCAATATCCAATAGCTCCTTTAATAACTCATACATCGTTGGTGTCTCTACATTCTTCCAGTTTTTGGGCCCAGAATAACCTAGCTGTTGTGAATATGTACAGTAGACTATATTTTATTTTCTTGTCATTAATTTCTGGCATTATATTCAATAATAACATTTCAGGTTTAAGACTTAATTTTTGTTGAACAGTCTCTTACCATTTCCCAAACCTGTATCCATTTTTCTTTTGGTTTTTTCACATGACCACCACATATAATAATAAGTCACTGGATATTTTTTTTTCACTTCCAACAAACATTACTGTTATCTTCTGACATTTTTGCCAATCTTACAGGGGTAAAATGCCATCTATGAAACATTTTAAGGACATTTTCTCTAAGATTCACTGGCTTAATCATTTTATGATTCTCTTTCCACATCTTTGTCCATTCGTCAATATCAATATTGTAGCCGAAATTTTGTACCCATTTTACCATTGCCTCTTTCACCCTCTCATCCTCCAAATCGTATTCCAATAAGTATGTAAACATGTTACAATTATTTCTCATTAGTGTAAATCCATAATTCATCCACCTGGACTTTCCCCTCAAAAAAGCCCATTGTTTTGTTCTTATTATATCTTGATTCTAATTTCAACATTGACCACCAATCTATAGCTAGACCCAGTTTCTCTAGATCTTGTTTATCTTTTATATTCTGATATTTAGTTAATAAGTCTTTATACATGAGTAACGCTCTCTTCTGATTCAATGCTTTCAAATTAAATGCTTCTATTGGTGCTACCTATATTGGAATTTTCTTTTTTAAAAAACAAACAAACACATTTTATTAGTTTTTCAATCTATCTACATTGGTTTGTGCTTGTCAAACATCGTGTTACATGCTTTGCTTACAATTATTTGTTTTTACATCTCAGTGTCTTCCTGGTTGTCCCCCCCCAAATTCCAAACATCTTTTAAACATTCAAACCATTCATGTACATATTTTAGTATATAATATGACTACTATCATAATATTACTCTCATATTATACAATATTCTCAGAGTCTTCTAATAACATTCTTATTGAAAGTGGTTCCAGATCCATGACCCAGCTTTATATCTAGTTTAGTTTACCTAAAATGAAAAACCATCATATTACATCTTTACCCTGTTTGGGGCTCCCTTATTTCAATTTAATTCTCATTTTTAATATAAAGGATATACCCTTTTACAATTCCCGATATTAAATATATACATATTTTTCCATATTTTTCTTGTTTTCCCCTTTTTCATCTTTCTAAGTAATTCCCTCTCTGATTTTTCTTTTTTCACTTTGTATTTCTGTGTCTCTAAGCATTCTGCCATCTTTCATGTCTTCTGAAACCATTTTGTACATCTGTTTTATGTCCACTAACTCTTTATGTACTTGGTCTATCTTCAATGGATCTTCCAGGCCTTTTTTGGTTAATTTTGCTGATTTTGTCCCTTTGTCTTCCCTTAGTACTCTCCTCTGATCCAAGACTGACATTTCTCTTAGGTTAATTTCCTCCAGCTCCTGTTTGATTGGCATACATCATCTGGAACACTCTCATTTCCTTCTTCGATGTTCCCTGTCGCTTGCTGACTATAATTCTTCAGATGTTGATTGAATGATTTTGTCTCTTGATAATGGGATCTCACTATTTCTAGTATTGTTTGAAGGGTAGATTTTGTTTCATCCCAAAATTGCCCTTGTTGTGCCATTCTGTTCCAGCTGCCCAAGTGCTTAAGCCAAGATTTGAAGTCCCCAGGTCTCACAGTCTGAATTTCCTTCTGTGTTGTAAGATAATTTTCTTTCATCAAATTACTTGGGTTTTTTGTAATGATAACTCCTAGATATTTCACTTTCCTTGAAATTAGTTTTCATTGCCAATCTTTCTACATCTTCTTTCTTTATGTTTTTAGTCATGAATTTTGTTTTTTGATAGTTTATTTTAAGACCTGCAATAGCTCCGAATTCTTCTATAGTTCTCACTAATTCTTCCAAACTGTCCACAGGGTTTTTTAGTATTATTACTAAATCATCAGCATATGCTTGCAACTTAAATTCTTCTTCCCTGATTCTGGGACCCTTAATTCCAGCATTCCCCCTTATTTGTCTATTTAGAATTTCTAATGCTAGAATAAATAATAACGGAGAAAGTGGGCAACCCTGCCTTGTGCCTTGTTCAATTTGAATATTTTCAGTTACTTGACCATTGATTTTAATCTTGGCCTCTGTTTAGTGCACATTGCTTTAAATGTTTGTACAAAATTTCCTACTGCTCCCATCTTTAATTGCAGCAACATAAACTCCTAACTGACATTATCGAAGGCCTTTTCTGCATCTAAAAAGATTAACATCATTTGCTTCTCTGGATGCATTTCATAATATTCCAAAATATTTATTATTGATCTTATATTTGATGATACTTTTTGGGATGAAACCTGTTTGATCTTTGTGAATCATTTCCTCAAGTACTTCCTTTAGTCTTGTTGCCCAGATGGTTGTATATATCTTATAGTCAACATTCAAGAGAGAGATTGGTCTGTAATTCTTGATTTGTTTTTTCTCCATCCCCACTTTGTGTATTAAGGATATATGTGCCTCTTTCCATGAATCCAGGATTTCCCCTCTAATTTCTATGTCTTTTATTAATTTCTTGAAGTGTGGACTTAAACTTTCTTCAAATGCTTTTTAGTATTCAGCTGGACGTCCGTCTGGTCCAGGAGATTTCCCATTTTTCTGTTTTTCCCCTGCTTCTCCAATTTTACTCGCTGTAATTGATTTATTTAAGTTTTTCAATTGTTGAGAACTAAATCTCCAGTCCAGAAGTTTTTTCAAATAGTTCCATTGTTTCTCCTGTTCAATTTCTTTCTTTTTATAAAGACTGGTATAAAAGTTTTCAATTTATTTTTTAATTTCCTTTTATTTTTATATTTCCTTTCCTTCCTTATCCAATATTACATTAATCATTTCTCTCTCTCTTTTTTAATTCTATATGATAACCATCTTTTTGGTTTGTTGGTGTTTTTTTTAAAAATGGCCTTGCAAATTAAATTTTTTCTCCATTTCTTCTTGTTCTAGTAAGTTAATTTTATGTTGTAATATATTTGTCTTGTTTATTAGGTACTTAGCTGTAGGTGTTTACTTTAATTCCATTTCTTCTTTCTTTAGAGATGCTATTAGTGTTTGGTATTGTTTGTTTCTCTCTTTTTTCTTTTGTGCATTGAATTCTATTGCTAAGCCGCAAAAATAGGCTTTGGCTGCATCCCATATCGTTGTCATCTCTATATCCTGGAGTATATTAATTTGAAAGAAAAATTCTAGCTCTTTTTAAATTTTAGTCAAAAAGGTCTCCTCTCTCAGTAAGTGGCTATTTAGTCTCCAACCTCCTCTTCTTACTGCTTTTCTTAAGGTCATCAATATTGGGTTGTGATCTACATATGTATTCACTAATATTTTAATTTTTTCCACTTGATATGTCATTTCCACTGAAATCCAGCAGTTATCTGTTCTTGACCATTAATTGTGTCTATTTGAATAAAATGTATAATCTTCTCTGAGGGTAGCTGCTTCTCCATATATCAATTAAGTTTAGTTCTTCTGCCATTGCCAGAAACACCCTGGGCATCATATTTCTTGTTCTTTTCCTTCCGTTTCTGTTTGTCGTTGAAGTATCGCTTTGTTTGTCAATTATTGCGTTAAAATTTCCCATGATACACATTTTCTGTTCTGGCCTTTGTATCAGTTGGTTCTTCAGTTGCTGATTCAATTCAGTTACTCACTTTCCTCCCTTAAGATAATGATGTTTCCTTCGAGGGTGTAATCTCCTTATCCGTGCCTGCTGTGCAGCTAAATCACTAGAACGTGGCACCGAGCTGGATCCTCTGTCTGGGGAAGAAAAATCCTCCAGAGAGCAGGTTGTGGCCCACTCCTCTTGAGATCCCTTGATCCTCTATGACACAGGGGGTGTTCTCTCACACCTCCCTGCCCTCAAAATTCTTTAAGGGAGTCTTGATCCACTGTATACAGCCAGTCTTCCCCGGAGCCCCAAGGAGACCTGCTGCTTTGCTGGTCGCCCATCCCCTTCCCCCATTCTAGGCTGGATGGTTGAGAGTATTGACCCGGAGAGAGGCCTGGAAAGAAAGGACTAGAAACCAGGCCTTGTCAGCAATTGCTTCTCAACTCTGGAATAACCTTCCACCTGAAATCTGCCTGGCCCCTTCACTGGGAATTTTCAAGTGATTATTAAACACATGTTGTTGTTTTTGACAGACCTTCCCAGACCTTATAACACCTTAAGACAGTCTTAACACTTTTATTTATCAGTCCTGCCATCTTGCTTTTATATTATTTTAATTACTCTTACTTGAATTTTGTGGTTGTTTGTGTTTAATTTTGATTTTATAACTATTACATTTTTTGCTTTGAATTGCTCCCATTGCCTTATTTGTTTACTATGAAAACTACCCGGAGTGGCCTTGTAAGCCAGATGGTTGGTATAGAAGTCAAATACAGTGGTGCCTCACATAGCGAGGTTAATCCGTTCCGGATTAACCTTCGCTATGGCGAAACATTGCTGTACGGAACGTAAAAGCCCATTGGAACGCATTAAACTTAGTTTGATAGGCTGCAAAACTCACCGTTCAGCAAGGTTGCTCCATTGCGGCAGCCATTTTCGCGCCCTCGGTAAGCGAGGGGAGGGCACGAAAACGCTGCGCGCGGCCATTTCGGTGCTTCCGGCGGCCATTTTGGAGCCACCGAATAGCTGATCTGCGGCATCGCTTTGCAAAGATCGGTAAGCGAAACGCTTACCGATCTTCGCAAAGCAATTTTTGCTCATAGGGGCCATCGGTATGCGATCGCATTTGCGATCGCTAAAACCTAATCGCTATGCGATTTCGTCGTTCTGCGGTGCGCTCGTTAAGCGAGGCACCACTGTAAATAAACCACCAAAGAAAAATATGAAGCTTTGGGGAGCCCCAGTTTGATTTGACTGCAGCTTTAGGCTTCTTCGCTTTGATCAGATCACTTCAGAAATTGACAAATACTCCTTTTTCACTTCATTTTCAGGTGGAAAAAAAATCCAAATCCAAAGAATATTCCTAATTCTGGCTTCATAATACTGATTTTTGTTAGAATGAAGGCTGTCAAGACTGAGAGACAATGCTAGCCATGGCCATTCCAAGAGTTCCATGGCTCTGTGGGGACATGGAACCTGGATCTCCACAGTCTCGGTCCAACAGTTTAAATGCTGAGATTGAGAATACAGGCTATTCAGCTAAGAAAATCAGGGGCTAAAGCAGAATTATGTATCTTTCTTTTGGACTAAACACAAAAGTAGATAGCCCAGCTGAGAACCAAGATCAGAATGACAAAGGCACTTTTTTGGGTCCACTAATAAAACTAAGGGACGTGGTGGCGCTGCGGGCTAAACCGCAGAAGCCTGTGCTGCAGGGTCAGAAGACCAGCAGTCGTAAGATCAAATCCATGCAACAGACTGAGCTCCCATCGTTTGTCCCAGCTCCTGCCAACCTAGCTGTTCGAAAGCATGCAAATGCAAGTAGATAAATAGGGACCACCTCGGTGGGAAAGTAACAGCATTCTGTGTCTAAGTCACACTAGCCATGTGACCACGGAAGATTGTCTTCACACAAAACACTGGCTCTATGGCTTGGAAACGGGGATGAGCACCACCCCCGCCAGAGTCAAACACAACGGGACAAAAATTGTCAAGGGGAACTTTTACCTTTTACCTAATAAAACTGAGTCATAGTTTTAAAATAATGCTTTAAATGATCGTTTTGAAATTTTATTAGTTTTCTTTTAATGAATTCTGGATTTTAAATATTCTTGTATGCCACCTTGGGTCCCCACTAGGGGAAAAAGTTGGGATAAAAATGAAACAAAGCAATCAAATAAATAAAAATAATCTGCGTATGAAGGAGTGGTGAGGACCAACAAGGTGTTTCTGGTAATAAAATGACTCTGAATAGAAAAAAAAAAGTAATGTCAATTTCCTTGGAAATGATTGTACTAGCAACTAGGTCAGCTCTTCTGGTGGCGGCGAGGGATGTACCCAAGGGAAGTGTGTCCAGTCAAGTAATCCACTATCTATCACTGTTCTCCCAATCACAATGATTTATTTTCACTCCATAATGTTACATCATTGAATGCTTCTCCCCCCACTTTCTCCCTCAGTCTCTGTTCTGCATTTTTTCCAGGTAGAATTCTCTTCAGCTAAATGCTAATGTAGCCTTTTGTTCAATCCCTCAGCTGATCCATATGTGCAGGAACTGAAGATGTGGGGATATTTTTTTAAAGCCATAACATTTCATACATAATAACTGACAGAAGTGTCCTGTACTAGGGATGTAAATGTCACCTGAAATAGGTAAAACCACCTCTAGATAATCCCTGTAGGTATAGGTGACCACATATAACATTCGTATTCTGTCTGTTCAATGTGCTCAGGGAAATCATTGGAAGTGGTAGGCTCTGATGGCCTAAATGCATTTTGGATTAATTAATGTTCATCTGAACTAGATTGCTGTATATTTAAATGGTTTTAATAGAGTTTAGATGGAAGGAAAATATTAGCTCTTCCTAACAGGTGGGATACAGCATTCTAATCATCATCAATTATATAGAGCGTTTCAGGTGTTCAGAGCACTTTGCATGCATTATCTAGCATTGCTGGAAGGTAGGCAAATATTATAATCCACCTATAATACAGATGGGAGTAGGGGAGTGATAAATCTGAGAGATCCTACCTTATCCGAGGCTATTGTTCTGTACACGCTTACCCAGAGTAAGTGAAATTCACCTCAGCATGCACATGCACAGGAGCAGCTGGTGAGCCTATGGAATGGGTGACATTTAAATGAAAATCTTCCTTGCTCATATTCTTCAGATATAACTAGACAGGACCATGGGACACCTGTAACTGGATCTCTCTCCCTCTCTTTAAGTACAATGACAGCTACTGTGGATGGGTGCGGAGGAGAATTCTTCAGACCAAATTCACTTTAGGGGCAGAGGAAGATGCATGCATTTCTTTCCATGTCAAATGAAGATCCCATGGTTATAGATAATCATTTGCCCTGGAAGTGTCTGGATATTTTTCCCACCAGGGCAGTGGAGGTTTTCATGGGGCAATGAATGCACTCTGAGTTTTAGTCCAAACTTTAGAGGAGCTATGAAAAATGCTGAAATATATGCTCAAAACATGGGTAGGCCCCACAAAGATCAGCCGAAACCCCCAAAAGGATTTATTGCCGCATGAAACCAGCCTTCCCCAAATCAAGACAAACAGAAACTTGCAAGGGCAGTACGTACGTTCAATTGGGAAACTGAATGGAGGGTGGGGTGAAGGACAAAGAATATCCCTCCCCTCCCCCAGAGTTGCAGTCTTGCTCAAATTACGCCACCCTGTGGGTGGGATTAAACTTTTGAAAATAGTGGGAGATTCAATCACTCTCTCCCACAGTCTCATTTAGTCTGGCCCTTTCTCACTCCACCACACCGGCTTTCACTCTTCTGCAGCATTCAAGCAGCCACTTTCCATGCTTGAAGAGAACAAGAAAGAGAATTAATACCATCATATTCTCCAGCCTTGGAGGCTTGCTCTTTAATACTAATGATTTCCATTTCATTGTGACAGTTACAGAAGTCTGGTTTTCAACATATGTTCTTACCATTTTTAAAATATCTGCCCAAAGTGGATAATCAAGGAGATTTTTGAGGAAAAGGAAAAGAAGGAAGGGGCATTTTGATCCTTTACATATTTCCTCACAACTGCGTGACATGGAAGTCTCATGTGGACACTTCCCCTTTGCACAACTAGAAATTCATGGGGTTGGGGGTGGAAAGCAGGATCAGCCCACTTTCCTGTTGTATTGCACCACTCTAAAGCCTTCTGTCTGTTGGGGTATACCTTCTGCAGCAGGGTGGCATCTCTGCTTGAGTCAGTTGTCTGCAAAATTTAAAACCCTCTTTATGCAGGGTTTCATGTCATCTGTGGTAGCTATCTTAGAGAGGACTTGCCACTGCAGAGTTATCTTTTTGGACTACAGAATCCTTCCTGAGCACCGTTAGATACTCTTCCTTTGGAAGAAATCCCATTGATACCTGTGGGACTTATTTCTGAGTAGACCCATGAACATTATTGCACTGTCAACTGGACTAGGTGGTAAGGATTTCGGGTGATCTGATTAACCAATCACTTTCTAAAATTAATATAAGAAGTTGTCAAAAGTCTCAATATCACACCTCTTGGGAAAGTTTGTCTTCTTTTCCAGAGCATGGTAAAGTTACTTATTAGATTGGGGCAACCTCCACTCTCAGACTCTCCTAGGTAACATTTGAGCTCCCTGTAGAGGTTACCCTTTAGAATGTGGAGACTGGCTGGGGCAAGCACTGAGAATAACACTTATGGTGTGGGACAAAAAGGGTGATCCCTGATCACCTGTCATGCCACCTCACTTTTATTTGGAAGAGAAAAAATCTCCAAGGGGCATGAATTCAGAGCTTATAAAGGTGTATAGAAAGCTCTATCATTATTGTTTCAACATGTGCTCCAGCACCCCTCACCATTTGTCATGGTGAATTACAACAACAGGCATTGCACTCCAACAATACCTGGAAGGCCACAAGTTGCCAGTACATGGATTGCAAGCTGAGAAGACAGATGATTAGATATGGCAAATGAACTTAACCTTAGTGAGGGACTGCAGTCTGCCGGTATAAGGGCAATGAGGAGGTATATGAGACAAGTGACCTTGGCAAAAGGATAAATACAATGAAAAGATAACATAGAGGATATAGAAACCAGGAAGCAGGTCAAGAACTTCTTAGAAGTAACAGAACACATCTAGTTATTTTGCGATCCTTCAGTTGTGCTCAGAACAGTGACTTACATCAGAGACGCCAAAGTAGTGTTCTGAGACAGATTGGGATGGTGTTGCTGGTAGACCCACACTGTGTCCGCTGTTCCAGCTCTCCTGGAAAACTGACAGCCAGGATAACAGGGTATGCCTTCCGCTTAGCGTCTCCAGCTGGCATGGCACACATGCTCTTGCCAATATTGGTTCTGGGGTTGGGTCCAGCTATTGGCAGAACATGTAATCCGACATCATGCCAGTGGAGGACATTTCTGCACCTGATCCTGCCTACTGGACTGTACAGTTTCTGGGACAAAGATGTAAGAATGAAATAGTCTTCAGTGAAATCAGAATCACAAGAATGGTCATCAAAATGCAGAAGAAACCTCATTATTCCTTCATTTCCATTCCATTCTTTATTATACGATTAGATATGATACATTTCAAAGATATTCCATTTAAAAGGACGGAGATAAGAGTTTAAAAGAACTGATTGGCATTTTTACAATAAGTCTCTATCTAGTAAGAGAATCTGACAAAATTTTAATACATATGCCTTATGAACTGCATAAAGGATACACAGATAGTATTTTAAAATGTAACACTATCACATAATCAATATGCTTGGCTTTCTTGGGTATGATCTCAACCTCTATAATAAAATGAAATGATCTTCACAAGGTAGAGAAAGCTATATACTCTCTCTGTTTTTTACTGGCTGTTCTATCCTCACAATGAGATAGCGATCTCACACATTATAGGAGAAAATTAGAGCTGCTGCGGCGTAAAATAAGAAAAAAAAAGAATTTCTCTGTATGTTTCATATGAGAAATTTAGCTAGGTCTCTGTCACTTATAATTAAATTAGTTCACAGCCAAAAACAACTCAGGAAGTATAACAGTCCTTTAACATAACCAAGTATGAAGTTGTTTTTTTCACTGGAATGCTAATATCTTCATCAAAGTTCTTGGTCAGTGTCCCCCAAATCTAGAATGGCTTTTTCTTATAGACTTAACAATGTTGAAGCAGTATATTTCCAGAGAAATATCAAAAACTGACCAGTTTTTTTTTTTAAAAAAAAAAAATCTGGATTCTTGCTTAGAGGCTAGCATTTTGTTGATATGGGATCATTTTACCTGTACTTTGTATTTTAGCAAATATGCGTTTAAACTATTTTTATGTTGACTTTTTGGGTGGTTTAGAGAAAATCACAATAGAAAGAATACCATCATAAAAATCCAAGAAAGATATAAGTAAAACAGCCATAATTTAACAACAGCCAACAGCACCACAGACCACTGCAGGCATATGAGAAGATTTTTCAAATCCTCGAGAAAATTGAACAGGCCTGATTCTATGAACTTTGAGCTTCTTCCCCAAATATTATATAATCAGTGCTTCCAACAAGAGTTCTGGAGACCACAAACGTTCACTTCACTCATCGATTTTTAGCATTTCAGTAAAGTTATCACTTAATCCCAGTCTCTGGATCTATTGTCAGATATCTAACTATACCTTGATTTAAATCAAGGGCAGAGAGCCTGTGGCCCTTCAGATATTGTTGGATCGCAGTTTATAACAGTATTTATTACTGGTTGTGCTGGTTGGGGATGATTTGAGCAGTGGTCCAATGACATCTGCAAGGTCACAAGCTGCCTGCCCCTTATTAAACTAAAAAGACAATGTAGCCATTTTAGGAGAAGCACTGGCACAGGGTAGAGCTATCTTTTACACATTTTGTGGCAATCTTTTTTAAAAAAAATTTTGATGACAAGTGACTAGCTGATCTGGAAGACCCGAATCTCCTCAAAATAGAGAGATGTTAATCCATTCACACACATCTCACCAGTAATGTTATTTCTTCCCTCTCCAAATTGAGAAAGGAAATTCTAGGCTGACATTACATTTCCCTTATACAGATACAATTGGTGTATCTGAGCCATTGGCTGAGACCTTCTCTACTGAGGGGATGAAACTTGAGACCTTTTTCATGAAAGGACACAATCTTGCTTGGAATTATTTTCTTTCTCTAGATTCAAAATGGGGAATTTGGCAAACACAATCAATATTTTAAAAGCAGAACCTGTATTCCTTTCTTAGATGCCCTCTTCCAGAATCCCCCAGTAGTGATGCTGGTGGAAGATTCTGAGAAAAGCAATAATAAAAAGAACATCTCCAAGCTCCATTTTAGAAGTAACAATGAACACAGAAGTATGAAGTCTTCTCTCTTAAAGCCTAGGCAGCTGAAAGGATTAAAAACACCACAACTGCCACAACACTCCTTTGGTTTCTATATTTTACTCACATCTCCAGGGGGTGTAGCTGACACCAGATGTTTCTGCCTTCTCATTTAGGGCCATTAAGACCAGATAATGCCAACTCCTAGCATTGTCTCCACTTCCCAATGTTTAAGCATCAAGAATAATGGGAAAATGGCAAAGTAATATTCTTTTATTACAAGCGCAATGGAAAGTGCTTCTGGCAATTGCCACACAATAGGATGTTGTCAGTGAAACAGATCCGGCTTTCACTACTTTGAGGGAAAATATGCTAAATTTTGGAAGAAAAATACCTTCCAGTTGAACTGATTTTTCATCTAATGCCTGCAGCAATTTGCTTTCCCAAAACTGTGACTTGCGTATCCGTTTTAAGGTAACTGCACATGGCACACAGATCGCCTTCCCCCTGTTTCTTGTCATGCTGGATTGTACAACAGTAGGCAGAAATAATCCTCTTTTCAGGAAAGTTTCATTCTGTCACTGAAGAAGTTGGAATGATTTAGTCCAGGTCATGCTAAATGTCAAAACCTTTTGAAGCTGAAAAGGAAAATAATTGCCTCTAATTAAATTACTGTTTAGAAATTATCCTGTAGAGTATGCCTATTGTACCATATTGCTATCCTGCTGAGAATGCAGTGGCCATATTGCAACCGTATCTTAAGGTCTGCACATGCTGTGACATACTTGCAATGCATCGTGACCTTCCAGATGCTTGGTAGTCCCAGGCAGGGAACAAAACCTCAAAGGTTTATCAACTCCAGTATGCTGACACACATGAAGTGGGGGTTAGGGATAGCTTGGCAGACCACAATTTTGCAGTGTTGCTGCATTTTTAGAACCGTGAAAATGATGATCTTTTATGCATTGTTAACTATGGCATTACTGTGAAGCAGCATTGATAATGGAATGCCTTTAAAGAAGTAGCAAAGAGAGAAGGAGCATCCTGCTGTGGGGAGAGAGGTTATTTATTTTCTTAAGGACTGCCAGTTCCTCATATCTTATATATGTTATTGGACTACGGAATTGGACTAGACAACATCACGAACAACTTCTGGTCCAGTTCATTTCACAAGAGAAACTTTCAGACATGTTTTTCAGAGATAGGCTGTTAAAAATAGTCTAAAATAGTATTTCATTTACTTTTTCTCAAGTTCACCAGAAGATTCAGCTGGATATGTTCTTGTTCTTTCACATTAGGGATAGAAATCCTGGATTGTTTCCTCCCTGCTTGGAAGAATTAGGAAGTACAACATTCTTCGCCTTGTTGGCCAAAAGTTTTTTGGCCCTTTCAACAGAATTCTCATACTGGTGAGAAAAATGCCTTGTGCAAAATTGCCCATTTTGTGCAAAACCGTGGAATTCATACAAGTGCATGAACTATGCAAATTGCACAACTTACCAAAAACAGTTTCTTTATTTTACGAAGCTGACCACTGGATGTGTTTTTGTTCCTCTGAATAATCATCCAGTTCTTTCTTCAGTCACTCTCTTGCTCTTTGTATACATTTGTAGTTTTTTTCTCTCCAAAGGAAAGGACAGCAGTCATTTTGTGCCACTTACACAGTGGTTGAGGGGAAGAGAGCTCTTTGTTTTGCTCTCAGAGGCAGGGAATTGTTATGACCTACCTGATAGATTCCTCCTCAGAGGAGGATGCACCTTAGCTAGAAGGTTCTCAGATGGAGGCCCCACTGGCAATCCCAGCCATAGACAATGAAGACAGAATCTGGCATAAAGAAGTCTCACTCTCTCTAAAGAAAAACAAAGACTCAGAGGAAGATTCCCTTCTCCAGTCTCAGTGGTGTGGAAGGATCAAGACCGAACCAATTTATGGAGGTTATTGACTTCCCAGCACCCCAGCTCAGCTCAGATTTGGGATTCCCTTTTGAACCTTAACAAAGACTGCCTCTATGCAGGGGCAAACTACAGGCTCACAGGGACTTCCAGCAAGAAATCGGGATAGGACCCTTGTGGGACTTCCTTTTCAAAGTTTTTTTGTCATGTTGTGGCAGTATGACAGAAAACCCTGTTTCATGTACTAATGATTAACACCTTTGTAACTATTTAAAAGAGTAAGAAAATCCCATTTCCAGCAATAATGTGGGCATTGACAAACACCACAGTGTCTGTTTGGGTACCAGGTATGTTTCATCCTAGGATATTTATGGAAGCTCTGTGACCATCTGCAATACCAGTGGAGCATGGTTATAAAAAGGAACACTTACGCAGTGTGCATTTGCAGAAATGCTTCTGTCTCCAAAGTGCTATTATTTGTATTGGCCCTTAAATCCTATATCCCTACAAAACATTTGTTCTCTGAATATGGACCTTTATGTAGCCCAAACAACACTACATACACACAATAGAGGTCACAGCAATTTTGAGGGTACTGTACTCAGGTTTTGTAGAAATTCAATAATTCTTTAGAAAAAGGATTAGGAGTGGCATCTCAAAAACTATCCAGTGCAAACAGAGTATGCTCACTGAGTGCTGAGGGGAACAAACAGAAAACTAAGTGGTGAGGGATGGAATGGAGGGTTCTGGAAAGAGGATGGGCACCTTGCTGGCCCTTAACAAAAACAGACCGTTGTGAAATATTTTGTTACAAGCTGGATTTCTGACTGTTTTTCTGTTCAGTATTTGAGATCTATAGCTGAGCTCAGGTTTCTGAAGCTACTGTACATATCACAGATAGGGATGTACACTAAATGTAACCTTCCGTACGGAGCAAATGACCCATATTATCTTTAGGCTTGTTAAACAGGACATTGTGCCAATCATCCAGCTGAGGTAGTTACAATATGGGAAACTCCTCTGCAAACCAGCTGCTTTAGCAGTCTCACTCCTTGATTCCTGACTCTGTGTTATTCATCTACAGCCAACAGAAGCTGATTAAAATGGACAGGCAAACCAGGCATGGAAATGGCTCTGGTTCCAGGGCCAAGACCACTCTGTGACCATATTCAACATTTCATTTGTGACTTGCTCTATCCTAATCCATCTTTCTAAATATGCAGGTTCCCAAATTGTGGGTCAAGACGGCACCAAAACAGATGATGATAGAGCAGCCAGGCTGTTAGCAGACAGCGGTGGGAATTTGAGTGGTGTAGATATTTTTCTTCTACAACTGCTGCACCTTTCAGTGGAAGAGGAGGAATTAAAAGGCAGCACTGCTTCACCCCCAGTGTCCCAAAACAAAGACCAGGGACAATGAAAACAAGTGGTAGTAACATTGGCCTGTTCTCACACATGTGCATGCATGGTCAACCCACCACACGACCAAAGGTGCTTTCTGAGGCTACTCTTTCCACAATGCAATGACTTGAAACACACACGCACACACATTTGTTGTTGTTGTTTAGTCATTAAGTTGTGTCCGACTCTTCGTGACCCCATGGACCAGAGCACGCCAGACCCTCCTGTCTTCCACTGCCTCCCGGAGTTGGGTCAAATTCATGTTGGTAGCTTCGATGATACTGTCCAACCATCTCGTCCTCTGTCATCCCCTTCTCCTCTTGCCTTCACATTTTCCCAACATCAGGGTCTTTTTCCAGGGAGTCTTCTCTTCTCATGAGATGGCCAAAGTACAGTAGTGCATCACATGACGACATTAATTCGTTCCAGCGACATCGCTATAGAATGAAAACGTCGTAAAGCGAAAATAAAAAAGCCATTGAAATGCATTAAAACCTGGTTAATGCATACCAATCGGCTAAGAACTCACCGTTCAGCGAAGATCCTCCATAGGGGTGGCCATTTTCGGGTGCCTATGCAGCGAAAAATGGCTCCTAAACACAGTGGAGAGCCATTTTCAGCACCCAGTGGCCATTTTGAAAACCCGATGATCAGCTGTTTTGATCGTCGGAAAGCGAAAATCGGTTCCCGAAACAGGGAACCAATCATCGCGCAGTGAAATTTCCCCTTTCAAAACATGGTCGTAATGCGGATTCATTGTTAAACGGAGCGCCCATTTTGTGAGGCATCACTGTATTGGAGCCTCAGCTTCAGGATCTGTCCTTCCAGTGAGCACTCAGAGCTGATTTCCTTTAGAATGGATAGGTTTGTTCTCCTTGCAGTCCAGGAGACTCCAGCACCACAATTCAAAAGCATCAATTCTTTGGTGGTCAGCTTTCTTTATGGTCCAGCTCTCACTTCCATACATCACTACATGGAAAACCATAGCTTTGACTATGCGGACTTTTGTTGGCAAGGTGATGTCTCTGCTTTTTAAGATGCTGTCTAGGTTTGTCGTCGCTTTCCCCCCAAGAAGCAGGTGTCTTCTAATTTTGTGGCTGCTGTCACCATCTGCAGTGATCATGGAGCCCAGGAAAGTAAAATCTATCACTGCCTCCATATCTTCCCCTTCTATTTGCCAGGAGGTGATGGGACCAGTGGTCATGATCTTAGTTTTTTTGATGTTGAGCTTCAGACCATTTTTTGCACTCTCCTCTTTCACCCTCAATAGGAAGTTCTTTAATTCCTCCTCACTTTCTATAAATAAATAAATAAATGTATTCTGCATATAAGTTAAATAAGCTGGAGGACAATATACAACCTTGTACAGTACTCCTTTCCCAATTTTGAAATAATCATTTGTTCCATATCCAGTTCTAACTGTTGCTTCCTGTCCCACATATAGATTTCTCAGGAGAGGTGGTCAGGCACTCCCATTTCTTTAAGGACTTGCCGTAGTTTGTTGTGGTCCATACAGTCAAAGGCTTTTGCATAGTCAATGAAGCAGAAGTAGATGTTTTTCTGGAATTCTCTGGCTTTCTCCATAATCCAGTGCATTTGGTCTCTAGTTCCTCTGCCCCTTCGAAATCCAGCTTGTACTTCTGGGAGTTCTTGGTCCACATACTGCTGAAGCCTGCCTTGGAGGATTTTGAGCATAACCTTGCTAGCGTGTGAAATGAGTGCAATTGTACAGTAGTTGAGGGCATTCTTTGGCACTGCCGTTCATTGGGATTGGGATATTGACTGATCTTTTCCAATCCTCTGGCCACTGCTGAGTTTTTCAAACTTGCTGGCATATTGAGTGTAGCACCTTAATCTTTTAAGATTTTAAATAGTTCAACTGGAATGTCATCACCTTCACTGGCCTTGGTGTTAGCCATGCTTTCTAAGGCCCACTTGACTTCACTCTCCAGGATATCTGGCTCAAGGTCAGCAACCACACTATCTGGGTTGTCTGGGACATCCAGATCTTTCTGGTATAATTCTTCTGTGTATTCTTGCCACCTCTTCTTGATGTCTTCTGCTTCTCTTAGGTCCCTGCCATTTTTGTCCTTTATCATGTCCATCTTTCGAACAAAATGTTCAATTAACATCTCCAATTTTCTTGAACAGATCTCTGGTTTTACCCTTTCTATTATTTTCCTCTATTTCTTTGCACTGTTCATTTAAGAAGGCCTTTTGTCTCTCCTTGCTATTCTTTGGAAGTCTGTGTTCAGTTTTCTGTAACTTTCCCTATCTCCCTTGCATTTTGTTTCTCTTCTCTTCTCTGCTATTTTTAAGGCCTCGTTGGACAGCCACTTTGCTTTCTTACGAGCCTCCATCCATAGTTCTTCAGGCACTCTGTCCACCAAATAGAGTTCCTTAAATCTGTTCTTTACTTCCACTGTGTATTCATAAGGGATTTGGTTTAGATTATAACTTACTAGCCCAGGGGTTTTTCCTACTTTCTTCAGTTTAAGCTTGAATTTTGCTATGAGAAGCTGATGATCAGAACCGCAGTCAGCTCCAGGTCTTGTTTTTGCTGACTGTATAGAGCTTCTCCATCTTTGGCTGCAGAGAATATAATCGATCTGATTTCAGTATTGCCCATCTCGTGATGTCCATGTGTAGAGTGTGTTGTCGGAAAAGAGTGTTTATGATGACCAGCTTGTTCTCTTGACAAAACTCTTATAAGCCTTTGCCCTGCTTTTTGAACTCCAAGGCCAATTTACCTGTTGTTCCTTTTATCTCTTGACTCCCTACTTTAGCATTCCAGTCCCCTAGAATGAGAAGAACATCTTTCTTTGGTGTCAGTTCTAGAAGATGTTGTAAGTCTTCATAAAATTGGTCAATTTCAGTCTCCTCAGCATTGGTGGTTGGTGCATAAACTTGGATTATTGTGATTTTGAAAGTTCTGCCTTGGATTCGTATTGAAATCATTCTATCATTTTTGAGATTATATCCCATTACAGCTTTCCCCACTCTTTCGTTGACTTTGAGGGCTACTCTATTTCTTCTACGGGATTCTTGCCCACAATAGTAGATATGATAATCGTCTGAACTGAATTTGCCCATTCCCGTCCACTTTAGTTCACTGACGCCCAGGATGTCAATGTTTATTCTTGCCATCTCCTGTTTGAACACCTCCAACTTCCCAAGGTTCATAGATCTTACATTCCAGGTTCCTATGCAGTATTTTTCTTTGCGGCATCGGACTTTCCTTTCACTTCCAGGCACGTCCAAAGCTGAGCATCCTTTCGGCTTTGGCCCAACCACTTCATAATCTCTGGAGCTACTTGTACTTGTCCTCCGCTCTTCCTCAGTAGCATGTTGGACACCTTCCGACCTGAGAGGCCCATCTTCCAGCATCATATGTTTTAGCCTTTTGTTTCTGTTCATGGGGTTTTCTTGGCAAAGATACTGGAGTGGCTTGCCAATGCCTGCTCCAGGTGGATCGCATTTAGTCAGAACTCTCCACTATGATCTGTCCGTCTTGGGTGTCATAGAAAGGTATTTTTCTCTGGTGGGAGATGGCTTTTTGTGGGAAGCAGAGAGGGTGGCCAGGTAGTGTGTGAATGTGCAGAAGTGTGTGCACTGGGTAGCAAGGACTGCTGCCTCCTGTTAAGTACCTGCCATTACTTATCTGAACTTCCCTTTCTTTATTCTGAGGTGATGGGACTGAGAGGGCTGTCAGTTGCTTCCATTTTCTCTTGATGCTCTTGCCACTACTGCTGTGCAAGGTCGTCATGATTCAGTTACAGTTCAAAAGGACTCCCTTCTTGCTGCAGTGAAAATGTCAGGTGAGAATGGAAGGAAATGGACAGATCTAAGAGCACTTTTCTATGCACATCTATATGGAATAATACCACTATGCTACTTTACTTAAGCCACTACTATAGCTTGGACAAGTTCCTCTCTGCTTTTGGACTATAAGTCTCAGAATCTCCCTGCCAGTGTGGTCTGTATGTTATTATACATAATAATTATAATAATAGCTAGGTTTGGTTAGATGAGCATGAAGATTACTCCTGGTCACCACCTCTTACAAATGAAAAACTGGCATTGTTTGACTTCTTTTCCCCCTGAAATGTTTTCTGCCTCTCCCAAAACCGATGTGTCCAGATCAGGCTTTGAGACAGACCCAGTATCTGCTTGATTTCAAAGGAGATCATTGTTTTTCATCCTAATTCCCCACCCCATGACTTTTGCTCTTGATTCTTGTGGTTTGAGAAGCTGATCCAATTCTGTCTGAAAAAAACCTTGTTGCTTACCATCGCAGAAACTACTAAGAGCTGTATTTGTGCTAATTGACTCTTCTTGAAGAATTCACATCACGTTTAAACCAGACCTTGAATTAGGAATAGATAGGAATTTTGTTTTACGCTTCTTTGTTTTTTAAAAATCAGAATTTGCCATAATTCACTTAGGGATGGGTGACAATTCCATTTGAATGAGCTTTCCATTGGAATTTGCTGACATCTCCAAAAGCTATAAATAGGAGAAAGCAAAGCTGTCAAATGTGCCTGTTCCTGTCTGGGAAACAGAAACACCCACCACTACCACCAAAGATCAGATCTCTATCAAATTATCTGTTAGATTTTAATTACATCTATATTTCTCAACACAGTATGGAAGACATATGGCATCTCTTTTTTTGTGTGTCCTGGGTTTTTTTTGGCTATGATCTTAAATTATGACTAAGGCCATCCAATCATGATTAATTAAGCCTTACTGATGCTTGATAGCTAGTGAAGTTTTGCTTTTCCTTTACTTCGTTGGGCCAACACTGTAAACACAGACGTCTGTATTCCCTAAGGGAGAACACAGTGTTCTTTGATTGCTTTTGCCAACTGTGATGCTCAAGGAACTAAACCAGGAGACCTCCTCCTCCTCCTTGTGCGTCCCTCCCTCTTTCTGAGAATGAAAAAGGACATACAAAGGACTATATTTAGGACCAGAAGCCGGGGAGTCATGTTTCAGTTCCTTTTTATCAGACATCAGTGTGAATAAACCCAGGAAAAGAGAGAATTTGGGAAAGTTACTTTTTGGAATGCAACGTCCAGTTTCTCCAATCTCTGCGACAGACTCTGCTGTCTCAGAGATGTCAGGGTTTACAGTCATTTTCAAACTCTGGCTATTGACCCTAGGACCTTTTTATTGATTTTAAAGTGGCTGAGAAGAAAACAAAACGTGCAGAGTACAATAGTTAATTATCATTTGCAGGAGGGGATGCCACAGCACTCCTGAGAAGGGAACGGATATTTGGTTTGGTTTTTGCCAAAACAACAACAACGACACCCAAACAAACAAAAATCAATTTTGCTATTTCGAGTAGCAACAGAGCATCCTAACAAAACTATTCCTTGGAAATGAATGGGATTGCTCAATGAGCATATAGCTGTATGCACACATATTTTAAAGGTGTGTACATCTCATGAGCATTTAGGGGAGCACATTAGTCCCAACCCCTCTGTTATGTCATTCACCATGGAAAAGCAACTGACAAAGACCAGAACCCCCTTGGTCATGAAAGATTAAGGTGGCCACATGAAAAGCAGGACAGGCCTTTGGTATCTTTAATTGTAGGGTGGAAGAAGCACATATGACATCAAGAAAAAGATACCTGATGTATTTCCCCTTCCACACAGTAAAGATACAAGAGCCTTGTGTTCTTTTTTGCATATGGCTACCCTACCAAAAACAAAACAAAACAAACAAAAACACCCTTCTACATTTTTAGGGAACACATGAAAGGAAAGGAGGAACAGCTAGCCCTGCTCTGATCATGACCAAATCCTTCAAAGCATGATCTCTAATGATTTAATTCCAGAAGTTGAAAATGTTGCTTTTTTTAGACTACTGCTGTCAGACTCCAATAGTAAGAAGGGAGATGTTATTCAAAAAGGTAACTTGTCCAAGCTCTAATGTTTATCCTGCACAGTTGGCTCCTTGTTTTTATGAATGTGGCAATGCGTGTGTGCATTCATTCATGTATGTGTGTGTGTTTTGGTTGGGACTTTTTGCCCATAGTGGTTTAGGCATTTTCAAACTTAAAGAGTCAATGCTTGCACCCGTGTTTAACTCTCTTCTGTCAAGAATTACAGTGTTAACCACACAGCTGGGTTTAACATCCTTTGATACTTGTGTGATTTATATCCTCCTTTTTATTTTTTTGTCCTTGTTGTGTGGTCCTTGTACATGATCCAAAGGTGAGGATGGATGATACTTTTATTTGGCCAATAACAAAAAAAAGAGGCTAGATTTCAGACTCTACAGGTCTTCATCAGGCTGGGCACCACTGTGTTGTGGAAGGTACAGGGAAATAAATATATGAGGTGCCAAAAAAACATGGCCATATGTGTATATATATTTCTATTCCATTCAGCAGGAATCTGCAGACTCTATTGATGAAAAATCACTGCAAACATGAGCACCACTTCTTAAATCCACACCAGATTATCTTACTATCGGGTTGGGGGGTTCTACCTTTTCTCTCCACCCCACCACTTCCTAAATACCTCAGAGCCAGCGTGGAAACTAATTTGCATATCGTTAACTGAAAGTGACACCTGGTGCCACAGTCCTTTGGGGCTGTTGCATCTGTGCTTGCTTACCTTTCCGCATTCTGCTAGGAAGAATTCACTGATGAGTCTTCAGTCCCATGAAACAGTAGAACTGTAGTATTTAATAGATTGAAAGGAAGGATGACTGTGTTTTCCATGTACTCACAATTCTGTTCCTAAAAAGAAATAAGATGTGTGTTTCAGTAGCAGCAGCATGGCTCCTCAGATGAAAACAGAAATGGAACAGGTACTTGAGAGGGCTGTATTAAATGCAGCAAAATAAGTCTTAAATGCAGTGAAATAAAATATGATCTTGTTAATCCTTATGCAGAAAGACACACAAATTCTCTTCACAAAACACTGAGCTGTTCTGTCTCTTTCAGACAGACTTTCTCCATTTTTTATTATTTTTGCATATTTCTGTAAATGTGCAAAATGTAAGCCAAAATCGCTGCCTTGTCGGATGGGCTGTTTCAATGGAGAAGCATTTGATGGGTTGTTTTCCTCTTTATGGGCAAGCCGCCTGCCCTTTTGTGCTTGCTATAAGTGTGATTTACTTCAGAAAGCAACACGCCTCAAAAGCTAAAGAGATATTGGACAAATTCTGCAAACTACATTTTTTAAAAAGCACTTGGTTCTCAGTCTTGTTCTGAAAGTGAAATATTTTCTGTGGCCTTGTGAATCCTCCTAGGCTGTCACTGTTCTGAGGCTGCCTGCCTCAATCCAAATACTGTATAAACATCAGCAAGATTGCTTCATATCACACAATATGGTGTGATATAGTCAGAACTAGATCTCTGTTACAATTCTATGTTCAATACTGAGCTGAAATGAGCAAGTCAGGTACAGTGTAGATATCGAGAGCCTGTGTAGAGATATCACTTGAAGTTGTGTTTGTGGATAGAAATCCTTCTAGGAGGGAATTTCAGTAGCAAGACCACCTTGCT
The DNA here is from genome assembly GCF_051106095.1 of Pogona vitticeps. Classification (NCBI taxonomy): domain Eukaryota; kingdom Metazoa; phylum Chordata; class Lepidosauria; order Squamata; family Agamidae; genus Pogona; species Pogona vitticeps. The sequence goes on from NC_135787.1 coordinate 66,606,988, forward strand.
GGATAGGGAATGGCAGTTGACTCCAATGCCCCTCAGAGAAATTTTATTGGAAGCCCCATTGAATCTTCTCTGTATATAATCTTTTGCTTTGTATGACTACGCCATCCAACTCTAAATGCCTGAGGCAATTAGTGTCTTCTATTTTCTAATATTTCCTGTTCCTTTTTTATTGACTTTGTATAGACAAGCTTTCAATTTTTGGAGTGGAGGCAAAGAGTTCTTAGCAACAAGGAGAAAACAAAGGAGGGGAGATAATCTGAACTAATCCCATAATTGGCTCTTATGATTGCTAATTACATGGGCCAAATTGGTCTGTCCTCTTGGCTTTTACTTAGCTACTTTTATCTATTCCATTTAACTGACAATATGACTAGGGATCAGGTAAGTCCATTTTCCTTTCCATATGATTTACTGTGTCAATTTGTGTTGTCTTCTGTTCACCCTTTTAATTGGAAAATCATTGTAAAATTGATGTTACTTTTAAAGTGTATCCCACATTTAAATTTGAGTATAAAATCTATCCATCACCAGAATTAGGTTTTTCTTTTAAAAAAAAAGGGGGGGGGGAAATGCCAACCCTTCTTTATTTTTAGATGTTTTAGTATCATATATAATGACGATGGCTTCATCTCCAGCCTACACAAAGTGTCATATTGCTGTTAGACTAGATGATAGATAAACTATCTAAATGTGGACATGGAGTGTTATCTGCACTACACTGCTGTAGAAATTAATGCTGCTTTACCAACCATGGCTCCATCCTACAAAATGCTGGAATCTGTTGTTTGCTGAGGTACTTTAAATTCTCTGTTATTTATGGGCATGAACTTGAACCTTCCAGGAAAGAATTCCATGTAGTTCACGGAATTATGGATGGCTAGACCAGCGTAGTCTAGATGTACCCTTTGTCTCTACTTTGTGTTGAGTGTTTGTCAATGAAATTCTGGCTAAAGTGAAATACAAAAAAATATTCCAGTGCATCCCTGGATGTGTTACAAGGAAAGTCAGTTTTGATAATAAGGGTGCCAGCATACCTTAAGGTGTTTATTTCATGCTCCATTTTACTTCTGAAATGATGACACAGGGGGCAGGGGTGATGAAGGCAACAGCGCTAAATGAGTCTACTTTCTTCTGAAGACTGCAACAACCTTGTGGCTCTATACTTTGAAAACTAGCTCAGATGTTTCTCAAACATGACAAATGTGATTAAAAGCTGCTGGAAGAAATATGCCTTCCTCTACTTTTTAAAAAAGGATGTCCCACAGTGTATAATAGGAGCAAGCCGCATCCCACTGTGGGTCAGTGCTGAAACTGTAGATTACAAATATAAGCCTGCCATTGGAGATTCTTCTTCAGTCCCCTACAGATAAAACTGAGAAGAGAATGTCAAGGAAATGCAGGGCACTGAATTCATGCAGAGGAGAACCTTACTCATTGTTACCTAAGGGGTCAACATTGCTGTTCTGAAATAAGATTTTATGAGGAAGACAGAAGAAAGCTATAGAGAAGGAGGGAAGAGAGGAGGTGTTGAAGACAAATAACAAGAGAGAGTTGCAGATCTTGTTAAGAGTTTTAGGGGGATGGTTTCCCCAGCGTATGGAACTGAATTCCAAATATTGGCACAGCAATGATGAGATTTATAATACTACAGTGGACCCTCGACTTACAGACAGCTCCACTTACAGACTTTTCAAGTTACAGACTTCTCTGGCCACAAAATTTAGGTTCGATTTGCAGCCGGAGAATCAACCTACACACTGGAAGGAAAAAAAACCCAAAATGGAACAAAAACGACCAGTTACAGATTAATCGGTTTTCAATGCTTTGTAGGTCAATGGAGCCTAAACCTACAAATTTTTCGACCTGCAGCCACCATTCCAATATGGATTAATTCCATAAGTTGAGGGTCCACTGTATTCTACTTAGGAGTAGGGACGTGGTAGCACTGCAGGTTAAACTGCAGAAGCCTCTGTGCTGCAAGGTCAGAAGACCAGCAGTCGTAAGATTGAATCCACGTGACAGAGTGAGCTCCTGTTGCTTGTTCCAGCTCCTGCCAACCTAGCAGTTCAAAAGCATGTAAAAGTGCAAGTAGATAAATAGGTACCACCTCGGTGGGAAGGTAAAGGCGTTCTGTGTCTAGTTGTGCTGGCCATGTGACCACGGAAACTGTCTTCAGACAAACACTGACTCTATAGCTTGGAAATGTGGATGAGCACCGCACCCTAGAGTCGGACATGATTGGACTACATGTCAAGGGGAACCTTTACCTTTACCTTACTTAGGAGTACCTCATCCTGCAAAGCCTAATGCCTTCTCATGGATACATGCTTCTGTATCTTCATCAAAAGATGCATTCAGCTAACTTGACAAAGGATCTACTTCTGTATTAGTTGCATGCACAAACATGTCCTTCCGCTTGAGAATCTCTCATGGGATGAGCAACCATATTCTGTTGATTGTGAAAATGGCTCTTGTATCTTGGGGGGGGGGGATAATGTACACAAAATCATCAACATAGCATAATAGTTCAAAACAAAAGGAACCAAAAGGCCATAGTATGAACAAGTATCAGGTGAGCTGAACCTGAAGTTTTATCAGTCTATTCAACTTATTATGTGGTTCTTATAATTTATTGTACACTGCTAAAAAACCCCTGATATAAAGCAGTTCACAGATTTGCTAAATTAAATTAAGCTTGTGCCTCAGTAACATGATAGGTCTCAATTCAGGAGGGCACCCTACCCCAGCCCCATTCACAAGACAGCGATGTCTCACTTATAGTGTAAGGTTTATTGAGAGACAGTGGTTGAAATCCTGTTGCTTAGCACAAGTTGCAATTAGAGTAGGCCCACAATCAATGGAATTTATGGCAGAATACATGCACCAAATCCCCTCTGATTTAATGGCCTCCCTGGTTGTGCCTTACTATGCTACGCAACAGGATTTCAGCCACTGTTTTGTGATGACAGTTTGATCCTTCTAGAAAAAAAAACCTAGTAATTCTATTACTAAAAAGGAGGATTCCTCGGTTTTACTAACTACACTTTCCTACTTCAGTTTGCAGTGAGAAGGGGCATCTGGGAAGCATAGGTACCTTATTCTGTTACTATACTTGCTGTCAGTTAAGTCAGTGTGAGAAATTTAGTCGTTCTTTTCGGATACACTGCAAATTCAGGTGCTTATTCTTCATAGAGTGCTAACAAAGAAGCTCTGTCTGCTGAATTTATTTCTATACAGAAATGTCACTCCTCTGTGGGGAACTTCATTTCATGTAAACCTATTTTCAGAAATATTATAAAACTGCATTAGGAAGTGATCATGTCAGAACCACATGCAAGTGCTGTCCCAAAGGCACAATCTATATTTGGTAAGATTTATTATGGGTACCCAATGTGGTGCAGTGGGTAGAGTAATGGACTAGGTCTCAAGAGGCCAAGGATCAATTTCTTGACTCTGCATGAAAACTCCCTGGAGGAGCGGAACTGGTAAAACCCCACCTTAAATACCTCACTTATCCTGAAAAACCTATCAGGGTCACTATAAGTTGGTTCCAGCTTGAGGACACATAACAAGAAGATTCATTATATTTGGTATGTACTACATAAAATACAATAATAAAATAAATCTGCATTTCTTAGCATGTTTCCTTTGCTATTGAAACTAATAATTCCATGGAACTTACTAACAAAACAGAATCAGCTTTGCCTGAAGAATTTCACTTGCATATAGAAAATATTCTACACTGGAAGGATATTGCATCTTCTCATGTGACAATTCTTCTTTATTAAATATGGGTAGCAGCTTTTTTTCCCAAGAGCTAAAGTGTGCTGATAATTAATTTTTGCAGAGCAAAGCAGCCAGTGCCATTAATATCAGTAAACTCCTACATCTTCCTTCTCTATTAGACTTAATTAGAGTAGCCTCGTACTGCGACTTATGCATGAAAAATCCACAACAACTTTTACATGGAAAATTATGATAGCTTCTGACATCAGTGGAATCATGACTATATGGGTTTTTTTCACTTATCAGAACCATTGCATTAGGATGATCCCATCACAAAATGAAAATGTCATTCATTTAACCAAAAATAAGTTAGCAATAAGACATCAAGTAATCTTGTTCAGCATGGGAAAAACAGTTCTTCCTCTAAGCTGTAATACAGAAGCGCAGACCAAGTCTATACTGCATATGGTCACTTCCTACCACGAACAATGAGTTGTGTGGAATAGGTTATGTTGTATGAACATGGAGAATGTTGCACATATAGAGAAACTACTACAAGGGCAGTTTATGCTTTCAAGTGTTTTAACAATGTTTAATTGGTTTAAATGATTTAATTGTTTTAATTACATAGGTTAAAATCCCATTGGCCATGGAAATTCACAAGGATGTTGGCAAGTCTTTGAGTCTGACTTCCAAATCTGAGCCCAAGTCTTTCGTCCCAAGTCAGAGCTGGAGCCTTTGGTCCCAAGCCACAAGTCTGGGCACCTATTAAAACCAAACTTTTTTCTCCCAAAAAAGGAAGGGGTGGTTTTTTTTCTCCAAGTTACAAGTCAAGTCTGAGTCATTAAAAACAAAACAAAACAAAACCAAGTTAGGTCCAAGTTGAGTCACCAGTCTGACTTGCCATCCCTGCAAATTCACTCTCTCTGTGTGTAGCGCAATTTTAAAAGCAGTCCTTTATCTATTTATTTATTTATTTATTTATTTATTCGATTTATATCCCGCCCATCTGGTATATTCTACCACTCTGGAGTGTGCCACACTATAACTAAGCTGCCACCAACCATTCCCTGTAAGGAGTTACACAGACCAGGAATGGATTTTTAACAAATAACAGAACAAGGTTTATTTAAATAACACACAGGGAAAAATAAAATGATCAAGTGAATAAGATACAGTAACGTGGCTTAGTCTCAATCATACATACACCAGTTTGGTTCACACAGAACACCTTTAAATAAAGCACAGACCCTGAACCTATCAGTTCTGGCTAGCCATACAGACACCTGAACCTATCAGGTTGGTACCGACTGACACACAGTAGTACCCTGTCTGACACACAGACTCCCACACCAGCTTCTTCTTCCCAGCTTCTTTTTCAGCTCTCCTTCAGCTCTCCACACAAACTCCACATATATATACAGTACAGCCCCTCCTCCTGATGTCCCGCCTTCCACTCCCCATAGGATGGAACTTTCCCTCCAACCCATGACAGACAGGTAACATCAGTGCTGTATGTAACACCTCCCCTCTTTATAAGTTGTTTTGTAGGGGGAAAGCTAAAGTGCTTTTCACCAAAAAACAACCTGGATCCAAAACATACAAAAACAGTTATACATACAGTACCATACTTACTCTAGGATAAATATATCAATTAGTCATTTAAACATTTACCATTTACAATACATCAAGTTACCTTTATTCATACAAACCAGGCATGTTTAATAAACAGATACATTTAACCTTTGGTCACCAAAATATATACAAAATATATACTATCTATCTATCTATCTATCTATCTATCTATCTATCTATCTATCTATCTATCTATCTATCTATCTATCTATCTATCTATCTATCTATCTATCTATTTATTTATTTATTGGATTTTTACCCCGCCCCTCTAGACCATGTCTACTTAACTATCTCAGATACCTTTCGAATCATGTTAGAGTCCTATAAATAGATTATGACTTGGTGGCACAAAACAGCAATTTATATTAATACAATTAAGAAGAAAAAATACATAAATAAGTATTTTGCCTCAGCTAAGGCTGAAGTCCTACCAGAGTTATTGGTTCTCAGATGATCCATTCTCAAATGCATATTTTCATTGCACATCATACTCATTAAGTGAGGCCCATGAGCATGTAAATCTGACCATGTTATTCTGTCTTTATATGGGGCAATAAACACTTCCTCTGGTGAAAAGAAAATGAATATATCTTTCTCTACCTTTGTCGGTTTCACCAATAGGGACTTTTCTCATCTTTATTTACTAATCTTTTTTTTATTGGCATCCCACCTTTCTCCCAGAAATTGCTGCATTTAAACAGAATGAAATTTAAAACTCTAAAAACCTCTTACAAGCATTAAGAATACAAAATGAAATGGATGGCTATTAAGAATAGGAAATCTTAATAGTGTATCCTTAAAAATCCATGTCCTTTGCTGTCAGTTGCTGATGGTCTGGCTAAACAAAAAGTTTTTTTTTCCCTAAGGATGGAAGTTATCTCAGCATAATGGTCAACCAAGCTTCCTTTAACAAGGAGTCCCATAGGTTGGGTGCAGCCACTTCAAAAACCTCACTTGCAACTTCACCCAACATGCCTCTGAAGGTGGCAGGATTGAAAGGAAGGTGTGCTAATCCTCCCGCTCTTGACAGAGAGGCTACCATAAACTGATGAAATAAAAGGGGAACCATTTGATGAAAGCTGAATAAAATACAAATGCAGTAGGTGATACCTTAGTAGACCACTTAAAAATCTTCATACAATACATAAGCTTTTGTGGATCAAAACATCACTTCATCAGGCTGTACCAGTGTGAAGACTTAAAGACCAAAAGTTCTTGGCATGATGGATTTCTCTAGGCATGTCTTTCTTAGATGGAAGTCAGAAGAGGTGAAAGAAACAGTGATTGCTGTTTTAGGGTTACAGCTGAGGCAGTTGTGGATTGGATGCCATGTACCACATAACCTGGGTGTTTATAACCTAGCCTCCCTGTGTCGAAGCTGGTAGGGAGGAACAGAAGAGCCATCCATGTCATTTGGAGAGATGGTGGGAAATATTACATGTTGAGTGGGACAAATCCCTTCTCTGACAATATCATTATGTTATCACCTTAATAAATAAGCCACTCATGGAACAATAGACACTAGTGACTTCTGTCTATGCCTTCGGCTCTGACTAAGCTAGTGACATGACATTCAAAAAATAATGTATAAACAGTGATTCCAATGGACAATTTTCTCTGGACGATGTTTGGGTCCCTGCTTCGCAAACCGATTTTCATAAGATGATTTTGCCACTGATTGGTGCTTAGCAAAACGGGTGTTTTTGGGACGGATGCTTTGCAGGGCAGCCATTTTAACAGCTGATCGGCGCTTCACAAAATGGCTTCCCTATGGGCGATCTTCACAAAACAATTATGATTTTTCCCCATTAGAACGCATTAAACGGGTTTCGATGCATTCCAATGGGGAAACGGTTTTCGCAAGACGATGTTTTCACTAAACAGCGATTTCTATGGAACGGATTGTTGTCGTCATGTGGGGCACCACTGTATTTTTAACTATATTGCAGGCCACCTTGGATCCCGGTTCTGAGACAAAAGCAGCATATAAATAACATTAATGAAATTAATAAATAAAAAGAGCCTATTTGAGACACAGATAATAAGGGTTATAAAAGTTCTCAAGAAGCACTGCTAGTGATCCTATATTTGCCAAACCCATTCAGGGCCAGAGGCAAAGACAAAACATAATGTTTTTTTCCCCAGAAAGCAAAAATCATTGGATCAGCACTTCAAAGACCAACGTTTGTGGTAGCTGACAGATGATTTAAATTTGCTAATTACTCTACCTATCAGGATATTTATGCAAAATACTTTGAAATTTCATGACCTGTGTTAATTGTGCTACTGTCACTTTGTAACTTCATCAACTGTCTCTTTCTACCACTTCGTTTCCCATCCCACCAACATATACTCTGTATATAGTATCAAGCTCTGGCCGAAATATTGTGTCTGAAAGAATGGATTATAAACCACAGAAGCTTATACTGCCGTACATCTGTTTGTCATAAAGGTCTCATAATATCTCTATGGTTTTGGTGTTTGTATTATAGGTGAAAAAGAGTTCCCAGGTGGTGGAATGAAAGAACATGATAATGGGTCTCATCCAGGAGCCTATGGGAATGCATTTCATGTTATTTAAATACAGTTTGCTTTTGGAACATTTAGAGTTGGTACCTGTTGGCTATGGTCACCTGGATAAACATCCAGAAAATTGCCAGTCTTTTGCAAGTCTTCTTCCCCGTTAATAGGGCTCCATTATGCAGCCACCTGTTGTAACAGATGGAAAAATGACAGTGCCTTTCCATCTCCATATATTTTGAGTGCACAATAATCTCTGGGAACTATAAAGCCATTAAAAGAAGGTTGGTGAAAGTGGTACAACATGAATATCTTAGATACTGCTAGCAGGACAAGATCTCAAAGGGTACTTTACATCCTTCTGGTGATGAAAAACCATTAAATGAAAATAGAAGACATTCTTTGTAACTAATAAGACTGCTGACCAGGACTTTTTATAAAAAATAAAAAATAAATAAATCTCCAGTTATAGCTATTTCACTGGTTCACAATTTCTAGTACTGGTTATGACCTCTAAAACCTGATATATCTTTCAGGCTATCTAAAAGATCATAGGTAAAGGTAAAGGTTCCCCTTGACAATTTTTGTCCAGTCGTGTTCGACTCTAGGGGGCGGTGCTCATCCCCATTTCCAAGCCATGGAGCCAGCGTTTGTCCGAAGACAATCTTCCGTGGTCACATGGCCAGTGCGACTTAGACACGGAACGCTGTTACCTTCCCACCGAGGTGGTCCCTATTTATCTACTTGCATTTGCATGCTTTCGAACCGCTAGGTTGGCGGGAGCTGGGACAAGTGACGGGCGCTCACTCCGTCACGTGGATTCAATCTTACGACTGCTTGGTCTTCTGACCTTGCAGCACAGGCTTCTGCGGTTTAGCCCACAGCGCCACCACGTCTCCCAAAAAAGCCATCCTGGGCGTTGAAATCTGCAGAAGACAACCTTTTATATTGGACTGGGAACAGGCTGTATGAAATAAAACCTCATCATCAAACCTCTGCAAGGTCGTCTAGTGAGGTACCACTGTAATAGAATTAAAATGCAATAGTCAGAATCCTACTGGAGTTCACATAAAGCGTATGTAACTTGCTATGGCTAACTGTAGCTAATTGGCAAGGTGGTGGAACTTTGAGAAGGGCCTCTCCAATGGATTGCAAAGCACTGGCAGGTTTCTATGGGAGAATATAAATGAGGACTCCAGATAGTAATCCAAATAGTCCAGACAGACTTCACATTGTTTCAAAGATTTTAGCACTCACCTTCTGTTACATTAAACTGCATAAGCATGACATCCCATTCAGAGATGAGGTAGTTCCCCCCATCATCGTTGTCGTTTAGTCGTTTAGTCGTATCCGACTCTTCGTGACCCCATGGACCAGAGCACGCCAGGCCCTCCTATCTTCCACTGCCTCCCGTAGTTGTGTTAAATTCATGTTGGTAGCTTCGATGACACTGTCCAGCCATATCATCCTCTGTCGTCCCCTTCTCCTCTTGCCGTCACACTTTCCCAACATCAAGGTCTTTTCCAAGGAGTCTTCTCTTATCATGAGATGGCCAAAGTACTGGAGCCTCAGCTTCAGGATCTGTCCTTCCAGCGAGCACTTAGGGTTGATTTCCTTTAGAATTGATAAGTTTGTTCTCCTTGTAGTCCAGGGGACTCTCAAGAGCCTCCTCCAGCACCACAATTCAAAGGCATCAATATTTCGGCGGTCTGCTTTCTTTATAGTCCAGCTCTCACTTCCATACATCACAACAGGAAAAACCATAGCTTTGACTATTCGGACTTTTGTTGGCAAGGTGATGTCTCTGCTTTTTAAGATGCTGTCTAGGCTTGTCATCGCTTTCCCCCCAAGAAGCAGGCGTCTTTTAATTTCATGGCTGCTGTCTCCATCTGCAGTGATCATGGAGCCCAAGAAAATAAAATCTGTCACTGCCTCCATATCTTCCCCTTCTATTTCCCAGGAGGTGATGGGACCAGTGGCCATGATCTTAGTTTTTTTGATGTTGAGTTTCAGACCGTTTTTTGCACTCTCCTCTTTCACCCTCATTACAAGGTTCTTTAATTCCTCCTCACTTTCTGTCATTGGAGTGGTATCATCTGCATATCGGAGGTTGTTGATATTTTTTCCGGCAATCTTAATTCCGGCTTGGGATTCCTCCAGTCCAGCCTTCCGCATGATGTATTCTGCATATAAGTTAAATAAGCTGAGGGACAATATACAGCCTTGTCGTAATCCTTTCCCAATTTTGAACCAATCAGTTGTTCCATATCCAGTCCTAACTGTTGCTTCCTGTCCCACATATAGGTTTCTCAAGAGATAGATAAGGTGGCCAGGCACTCGCTTTTCTTTAAGGACTTGCCATAGTTTGCTGTGGTCCACACGGTCAAAGGCTTTTGCATAGTCAATGAAGCAGAAGTAGATATTTTTCTGGAACTCCCAGTGCATGTTAGCAATTTGGTCTCTAGTTCCTCTGCCCCTTCAAAATCCAGGTTGTACTTCTGTGAGTTCTCGGTCCACATACTGCTGAAACCTACCTTGTAGGATTTTGAGCATAACCTTGCTAGCGTGTGAAATGAGTGCAATTGTACGGTAGTTGGAGCATTCTTTGGCACTGCCTTTCTTTGGGATTGAGATGTAGACTGATCTTTTCCAATCCTCTGGCCACTGCTGAGTTTTTCAAACTTGCTGGCATATTGACTGTAGCACCTTAACAGCATCATGTTTTAAGATTTTAAATAGTTCAACTGGAATGTCATCACCTCCACTGGCCTTGTTCTTAGCCAGGCTTTCTAAGGCCCACTTCACTTTCCAGGATGTCTGCGTCAAGGTCAGCAACTGCATTGTCTGGGTTGTCCGGCTATCCAAATCTTTCTGATATAATTCCTCTGTGTATTCTTGCCACCTCTTCTTGATGTCTTCTGCTTCTGTTAGGTCCCTCAAATCTTTGTCCTTTATCATGTCCATCTTTGCACAAAATGTTCCTCTAATATCTCCAATTTTCCTGAACAGATCTCTGGTTTTTCCTTTTCTGTAATTTTCATCTGTTTCTTTGCATTGTTCATTTAAGAAGGCCCTCTTGTCTCTCCTTGCTATTCTTTGGAAGTCTGCATTCAATTTTCTGTAACTTTCCCTATCTTCCTTGCATTTTGTTTCCCTTCTCCTCTCTGCTATTTCACGTCATTGCACAGACACTTTGCTTTCTTGCATTTCCTTTTCTTTGGGATGGTTTTTGTTGCTGCCTCCTGGACAATGTTACAAGCCTCTATCCAAAGTTCTTCAGGCACTCTGTCCACCAAATCTAGTTCCTTAAATCTTTTCTTTACTTCCACTGTATATTCATAAGGGATTTGGTTTCGATTATACCTGAGTAGCCCAGTGTGTTTTCCTACTCTCTTCAGTTTAAGCTTGAATTTTGCTATGAGAAGCTGATGATCAGAGCCACAGTCAGCTCCAGGTCTTGTTTTTACTGACTGTATAGAGCTTCTCCATCTTTGGCTGCAGAGAATATAATCAATCTGATTTCGATATTGCCCATCTAGTGATTTCCATGTATAGAGTCACCTCTTGTGTTGTTGGAAAAGAGTGTTTGTGATGACCAGCTTGTTCTCTTGACAAAACTCGATTAGCCTTTGCCCTGCTTCGTTCTGAACTCCAAGGCCAAACTTCCCTGTTGTTCCTTTTATCTCTTGGCTCCCTACTTTAGCATTCGATTCCCCTAGAATGAGAAGAACATCTTTCTTTGGTGTCAGTTCTAGAAGGTGTTGTAAATCTTCATAAAATTGTTCAATTTCAGTCCACAGTTGAACGTCCTTTTGGCTTTGGCCCAGCCACTTCATTAGCTCTGGAGCTACTTGTACTTGTCCTCTGCTCTTCCTCAGTAGCATGTTGGACACCTTTCGACCTGAGGGGCCCATCTTCCAGTGTCATATCTTTTAGCCTTTTGTTTCTGATCATGGGGCGTTCTTGGCAAAGATACTGGAGTGGCATTGCCATTTCCTACTCCAGGTGGATTGCGTTTAGTCGGAACTCTCCACTATGTCCTGTCCATCTTGGGTGTCCCTGCACCGCATAGCCCATAGCTGCTCTGAGTTACTGAAGGCACTTTGCCACAAGAAGGCAGCAATCCATGAAGGGTTCCCCCCACCCACCTCCAATTAAGACAGGGATAGTCATAAACTTTAGGAAACAGTATGCCTACACTGTCATTCATTCCCTCATAATCAGACATTGCATTGCAATGAGGGTAAAACAAGATTGCTGTTTCTATTTTAATGTCTTAGTGGACGTTTATTTTACTTTCTAATATTTTTTAAATAGATAAAAACATGGAGAGAGGGGAAATAGTTATCCATGGTGATTACCATGACATCTTACCCATTTATAGAACTGCTGATCACTAATTGGGCTCAAAGGAAACCATCCTGTTCAAAGTCAGCTTCATAAGAATTATAAGATTAGGTATTCTTATTATAAGTGTCCTCAGTCTTCTCATATTTAAATGAATCTATATAAGACAGTCTAACAGCTTTTGCTTGCAGGTGCAAGAAAATGAGATCATTTTTATTATGAAGTGCTGGACATCTAATCACTAAATGGTGGAAGATACATCTTCTGTAAAGGCCAGCCACTGCTAACAGAGGGAAAATGGGAAATGATCTTCATACCTTTATCATAGGACAATTTATACTTTTGGAGAATTGGTATAAACCATCAGGTAATGAAGGAACAATCTTTTAGGGAAATGAAGAACTACTAAATAGAAGAGTCTTGGGAATGACTGACATCCTTTGAGACATTCCTACACAGGTGGAGCACAAATTTCTGATCTCTGAAGTATACTGACCCTGATAACCCTTTTTCCAAGATGAGCTAAAGCAGGGAAGAATTTTCCCTTTTCTGATGCTGCAGTAGCTCTGTTCAGGAATTTTTAAGGGTGCATTCAGGACACAAAGAGGGGAATTGCAATAGCCCTTTCAACTCCATTATTGTTGCTGAATCATATTGAATGGAAAGAATACCTACAGACTGTGGAGTCTCTTTAGTGTGTTCCCTTCCCCACATACACACAGATTGAGGCAGTAATGGCAGGGTACTGAATCGACTTCCCCTCGACATGCACTGAACACACAGGATTTTAAAACCCCTTAAAGGGGTTATTAAATGCTCTGTAATTGTCACAGTGCAGGCATATAAAATGTTCCTATTTATATCATTGTTTGGCAGGCTTTGTTTGTAATATGAAGTTAAAGAGAAGAAGAAAGGGAAATATATTTAGGCACTAATTTTGAACTGGACAATTAATATTGATTTGCAATAGTTTCAAAACCTATTCTAAATATAAGCATTTTAATGTAGCACAGACACACCATGCAGTAACAGCTGCTTCTTAGTAAATTTTGGAAATGTATGATCTGTATTCAAGCTCCTTCACTTATATAAACCTGCCCTATTATTTAAAGTGAGAGCACTTTAGTGGCACCTGTAAAACATTTGAAAGGACATGGATCCTCGGACTGGGATGTGGGGTTGTCAACCGTTACATGAATATACTGTACTGTGATCAAACATCTGGGTTCTGGCCATTGATGAAATTTATGCATCAAGTATTTAAATATTTCAAATGTTTAACACTGGTGCATTTTGCATTGTTTTAGGGATGTGTGAGAAAACTTACAATTCAACGTAGAAAAGTTAGCATTAATTGTTAGAAGGAAAGACATCTTCTATAGTTGAAGGAGTGAAATAACACTGAACACCCTTTTTAAAAGCATGTCTTCCATCCAGAGATGGAGGTAACTATTTGCTCTCCCCACTTAATCAGCTGTAGCTGTTGATTAATCTACCAATTAGGGTCATTAAAATTCATAGCTCTGTTTGGAAATGCTCTAGGTGGAATGGAATAAAAAGAAAGCAAAGGTCAAGAGTATACCGGAGCAAAAGCCTGAGCAACTAGGTTACTGTAAATATAGAAGATGAAGTGGTCCATTAAAGCGAATCACATTTTTTTCTTTTATATAACTGTTATAAATAGAACGGTTAGTCTTTAAGGTGCCACAACATTTTTATCTTCTTTATTGTTTATTTTTCTTTTTCACTTGCCTGATAAATTTTCCTGTTACAATGCTTACCCTCCTTACAGAGGTTGTTCAAATGATCTCTTAGCTCTATTGCCCGTGGTCTCAACATGTATGAATTCTCATCTGGTCTTTACAAAAGTATGAATCTTGCAGTCATGACTAAGGGGTTATCTACTGTCATCTCAAATCCTGTTACAGATATTTGATTTTCTTACTCATAGTGATATGTCAATCAAATTGGCATGGGCCTGTCCAGGCCCATGGGAATCCTGAAGGAAAGGCAAACATTCTAATAAGATTTCCAAAATTTCAGAAAAGTCTTTTGTATATTTAATTCAAATGAATACTGGAGACATAACAGCTATATAGAAGTGTCCCTGTGCAATTAGGTTTGGAGGCAATGACTAAAGGTAACATCTGGTGTTAGCAATCTCTGCTGTAACCCTAGTGGGCTTCAGTAATCCCACTGACAGGTAGCAGACAAACCAAACCAAACCCCAGGTGCTTTAATGGGGGAGCTGAATAAGGATGCTGAAGCAACTTGTCTTAGGGGATTGCGCAACTCAGGTGGATTCAAGGTAGAACAGTTCAGGGCCAATAGACCCTTCAGCAAGGTACTAAACCTTCCTTTTTCGGGGCTTTCTCCACAGAGTCCATTTGTATAGCAACAACCTCAGTTATCAACCATTGTTTCTAAACTACTAAAAAGGAACTCTCTTACAGGGGAAAGTAGGCCAGCACCCTCCCTCTTGTCCTTTTTCTGGTGAGCGAATATCCGTTTTATCCAGGCCATGGACTCTGCTTGCCAAATAAGGAGTTTTTAATAGCTGGGCATTGTTCTTTTACAGATGAGATTCCACAGTGCTTTTCATTTAATTTGTGTTCTAACATGTTATAATTGTTTAATTGTTTTATATATTATTAAGTACCCTGTTTGTACCTTTCAGGCTAAACTTGTGAAATGCCTTAGGTCTTCGTATTTGGAGAAAGATGGGATACAAATGGAATGAAATAAAATTCAGAATTCTATTGCTTAGTTATGTTGGCATATGGGCAATTGTGTGAATTGCAGTGATAAATTTCTACTTATTAATGAGTTGCCATTTGTGTCCTTGTCATGCTCCAACTGATGTGCAATGAAGACCGTAAGTGGTGACTTGTTAATCATCAGTGATTTGCTATTGCTATTAGTGTTGTTGTTTAGTCATTAAGTCATGTCTGACTCTTTGTGACCCCATGGACCAGAGCATGCCAGGCCCTCCTGTCTTTCACTGCCTCCCAGAGTCCATGCTGGTAGTTTCAATGACGCTGTCCAACCATCTCGTCCTCTGTCATCCTCTTCTTCTCTTGTCGTCACACTTTCCTAACATCAGGGTGTTTTCCAGGGAGTCTTCTCATGAGGTGGCCAAAGTATTGGAGCCTCAGCTTCAGGATCTGTCCTTCCAGTGAGCACACAGGGTTGATTTCCTTCAGAATGGATAAGTTTGTTCTCCTTGCAGGCCAAGGGACTCTCAAGAGTCTCCTCCAGCACCACAATTCAAAAGCACCACAATTCAAAAGGATTGCGTTTAGTAAACCAATATAAATAGCCAACAGGATTGCTATTCTGTGGCTACTTTGGTAGCTCTCACAGATTTACTCTCAAACTGTCCTTTCTCTGTGTATGTCTCCTGTCCTCCCTGACAGGAAGGTGACTTTCTTTTCAAAGTCAGAGACACAGATTACAACAGAGGCTGCTGCAAAATGTAATCCCAAGATTGAACAGACACCTGACACTGAAGATGATAGGGGAGAGTTACTTTGTCGCAGTGAGAGTGTGCACTGTCTCTCTTCTTTGAACCAACACACTCTTTTGTGCTATTTACACTTGGTTTATGACTTCTCTGTCCCCAAAACATAGGGGGTGAAGTGCCCCTTGTCCTGTTCATGACCTGCTATAGTGACACCTACATTTTAATACCTTAGTATGAACATGCAATGGAAATTGGAAACAACCTATGCATGAATGACTGTATGCCTTTAGGAAGCAATGGGGGTAGAGATGGGTGCTTCAGCTTCCCTGATGTGTCCCCTGTGTTTTGTCTACTCTGCTGCATGGTAACCTATAGGTTGATACTCAAAGTCTTGGTTTACTTTCTTCTGGCTTACCCCTTCCTCACTCTCAATTTCTCTGTCAAAGAGACTCCATAGTCCTAATCTGGTGTTACAGAAGTGTGTGGGGTGCTTGCACGTGGAGAGGAGAACACTGGCCCCACACCTTCCATTGGTGCTTTTAAGGCACATAAATAACAAACTGAAGGAGAAGACTGCTCTGTCAGTGTAACCTCTCTACATGAACAAGAACTTCCATTTTGTGGGGTTCTGGCTTACGAGGAGAGGCTCTACTAGAACTCATCTCTCCCAAATATGTAGCTTATGCTAATAAAACTTTCTCTTCACTGAAGATGGTCTTCTTTGATGGTTACAAACTCCAGCATCCATACTGGTTAGCAACATGTAGGCAGTTCAACCTTACAATATCCAATTACGAGGAAGAAATACCATTTTTACAGGTTTCCTTTGAACTTCATAAGATCCTTCAGTGAAGTGGCTAATGCTTTTAAGATCAAGCCACTAGCTATCTGAAGAATCTTTAGAAACTCCAAGACTCCAGTGACAGTATATGTAATAAAGGACTTAGAGGGACTTTCAGAAATGAGATACTTTTTGAAGAAAGTAAAACACAGACTTGGCTGGCTAGCACTCACTTAACAGGAAACCTATAATCCTTATAATACTTACATATCAGAGCACCTTACTGGTTGTACCTGTGGTCCATGAATGGAAGAGATAAGCCTGTCCCTTTGAGCCATGAAAATAAGAGAAAAATAAAAGGCTTATAGGTGTGGGCCTGTATTGCACAGGGGGTGAAAAAAGCAGAAACTATCTGAGCACCTCAGCCAGCAAAACAGAGACCAAGTACATAGGATAAGACAGTCTTTTGTCTCTGCAGGTTCAAGACATAGTTGATCATATGAAGGATAAGCGAGCATTCCTTGCAACATCTGTGACTCTTCATACACATGGAGGAAACTGATCATTAGCTCTTGAGCATACTTCAGTGAGGTGAGATGAGACATCTGCTGGATAGCTCAGTGGCTTAGGTTTCTAGTTGGGAGTTCAATTCCTCACTGTGCCTCCTTGAGAGGGGCTGGGCTCGATGATCTATAGCAGTGGTTCTTAACCTTTGTTACTCGGATGCTTTTGAACTGCAACTCCCAGAAACCCCAGGCAGGACAGCTGGTGGTGAAGGCTTCTGGGAGTTGCAGTCCAAAACTCCTGAGTAACCCAAGGTTAAGAACCAGTGATCTATAGGGTCCCTTCCAACTCTGCAAATCAAAGGTTATTATTATCTTAAGAGAATCAATTACTTCATGCTTTTCATTTCGGATATAGGCTAGGCAGTAATTTTAAGGGAGGTGTGTTTGACACAACTTGGTCTGTCTAACAGGATAGCAATGAGAATGTCTGGGTCCAGAGAAGTTCTCTTAAATCAGGGATGCTTAGTCTTTATTCCATGGGCTTCCTGGAGTGTGTCAGTAATCTTAATGGGTGCATGGTAGTTTTTTCCCCAGCATGCTTATGCACACTTTTCTAAGGAAGGTGTTTATATATTTCATCATACTGACCAGAAAAGACAATATTGCTGGGAAAGTGGGGGGAAATAGGAAGAGAGGAAGACCTAGTATAAAGCAGATTGTCTCAATAAAGGAAGACACAGCTATTAATTTGCAAGAACTGAGCAGAACTTAATGGAAAAGACAATATTGCTAGAAAGGGGAGCAGTAGGAGAAGAGAATGAGATGTTTTTGGTTTGCACAATCTGAGCAAAGCTGTTAAAGATACAACACTTTGGAGATCATTATATAGTCACTACACACCAAAAGTAACTTAATGGCACCTAAAAACCCTGAAGTCTTTTTCTTAATTATCAGACAATGTTATAGTGATGAAAAAGGTGGAATGATTGAAACTATGACAGGTACCAAAGCTCTGCTAACATCAAGTAAGACTGTCCCCAGCTATAAAGCAAAAAACAGTAATTTTACAGCTTAAGTGAGTGAAGATTTGTTTTCTATCCTTTTTAAAATATATCTGTGGCCATCTTCCTACTTTGGCTCATGTAGGAGATTATTTGCATGTACCAATGGGAGCTGTTGGGAGGTGGAGACAGAGAAACCAGAGGGGAGGGGTGAGACAGAGAAGATGAATTTTGGGAATGAGTTAGTCAGTTATCCAGTTTGAGTCAGAGATGGGAGTCTGAATTAGAAGTTAGTCTGTGGGAGTTAGAGAGTGTGGTATAGTGAGGAGTTAAGATAGGCAGTTAAGAGTGTGGAACTTATAGAGAGCTAAGAGAGTTAAGAGTGAAACAAGTTGTTACTAATCTAATGAATACTTTAAAGTCTGTGAAGAATCTGTTAAAGTAACTATAACCAATAAACCTGTTGTGTTCAACTTTATACTCAGTTTGGACCTCAATTAAAGAGTGTTGACAGAGATCAACTGGTGGCAGCACAGGGAACATGCTGTGGGACTCAGGCTAGTGAAACAATCTGGGGACATGCGAGGGGCATGTCACAATATCTTTTAAAATATTTTTACAACTCAACACAGAGTTTCTTTCCCAACACCAATGCCTCTTTGGCCTGGAAAAAGTTTAAAAAATCTCAGAGAAAGCCTTCGATAATTTGAACTGGAATTTTATGCTTACAGTTCTAAAAGAAATGAGATTCGGGGACTATTCTATTGAACTCAATATACACCACATAAAAGGCAAAAATTATAGTGAACAGTGAACGAACTAAGTCATGTGATATTCAAAAGGGAACAAGACAACAATGTCTACTGTCACTGCTTTTGGAGAATTGGAGGTATTAAAATTAAGAAAGAGTCTTATAATTTGAGAGCCTTTGCAGATGACATAGTCCTGACACTAGAGGAACCACAGAATGGAACAGAGGTACTAATGTTCCAAATAAATGAATTTGCGATACCAGCAGGTTTCAAAATTAATAAGGAAAAAACAAAAATGTTGGTAAAGAATATGCAAGTAGAAGATCAAATACAATTAATGCAGACAACAGGATTTAAAATCAAAAGAAAAGTGAAATATCTGGAGGTTACATTGATCAACAAGAAATGCATGTTATTTCAAAATAGCTATGTTAAGATCTGAAATGAAGTTAGAAAAAGTTTCAGAAAAGTGGGGAAAGGTACAACTATCACTTTTAGGAAGAATATTGGTTATAAAAATTAATGTTTTGCCTAGAATGCTCTTTTTGTTCCAGATGGGTTTCTGCCATTGTTTAAATTGGCAGCATCTGGAACAAAAAGCTATGGATTAAATACAAGTGTTTGCAAGATGCTAAAGAAAGGGAAGGGCTTGGCCTCCCAAATCTAAAAATACATTATACAGTTAGTTGTTTAGTTGGTTGGCAGAATGGATTACTAGATTTGGAAGGCCACGATCTGAGATACAGGTGGCATGGGTATCTTTGGTACAATAAAACTAAAAGTAATTACTAATTATAATAACCATTATACATGGCAAGTTATTTTAAGGTTCTGGAACCTTTTCAAATCAAGACTCACCTAAAATGCCACAATGGGTATCCCTCCCATAAGACATTGTTTAAAAGGGAAATGACATGCAAAGGTAAATGGTTAACCTACAAAGATATTTTAAAATTGGAAGGGGGAGAATATAAGATGAAATCAAGAGAAGATTTAATAGAGGGTGGATGTATTTGTCAGTGGTTTGCATACATACAATTAGATTTAAAGAAGATAAAAAAATGTTTCAATTTGAGGAAGAAAAGACTATGTTTGAAAAAAAAGAAATAGTCAGTATCATTTGATTTCTAAGATTTATAAAATGATTATGAAATTTGATACAGAAGAAGAGCAGGTTAAAAAATGTATGCTTAAATGGGCACAAAATTTTGGATATAATATCCAAATGGAACAATGGGAAGGAATGTGAAAGTAATGATTGAAATTTATGACGAGTTATAATCTGAAAGAAAACTTTTGTAAAATTATGTATTTGACACACAAACATGTCTAAAATGGTTACCAACAAATGCTGGAAATGCCAAGAGAAAGAATGTTCATTGCATCATATGTGGTGGATATGCAAAATAACTAAAAGATTCCGGAAGTCAGTTCACATGACAATGAGAAAGATACTGAAAGTTAATCTGCAATTGAAACCAGAATTGTTTCTGCTGAGTATAGTAGACAATCAGGTGGAAAAGTATAAAGCAATACTTGTAAGATATATGGCAACAGCAGCAACACTTTCTTATGTGCAATATTGGAAAGTGAAGCAAGCACCTACCACACAAGAATGGCTACTTAAAGTGCTGGACTTGGCGGAAATGGCAAAACTCTCAGACCTTATAAAGGACAAAGCTTTAATGAACTTTAAAACGACCTGGAAGCCCTTATTGGACTTTTTACTGGACAGAGGAAAAAAACCGAATTAATGTCATACAGTTTTAAATTTTAGAGTCTTGGATAAGATATATAGACAAGGTCACTTTTAAAACCTTGGATATGGGCATTATGCAGCAAATACTGTACTGAGATGATTATTAGAAATAAGTGAATAAGTAATTGTAAGAGTGATTAACAAATTATGAGTTGATCCAAAACATCAAAGAGTGAAAAAAAATGGTAAAATCCATCCGCCCCCTTGTGAACTCCCTTCCCTTTTTTTCTCCTTTTCCTTTTTCTTTTCCTTTTTTTCTTTCCCTTATGTGAAATTCAATAAAATGCAGTGAAAGCAAGCAAGCAAGAAAGTTCTCCTCCCGAAAGTCTGTTGATTGGGTCCTGACTGACAGGATCAAAAGTTCACATTGCCCCAGACCTGCAGCTGATTTCCCCTTTGAAGACTTGGTCTTGGAAATCATACAGGGGCAAAAAGGGTGTTGAGGAAAACATTTCAGTCAAATGGGTACAATTAGAAGGATATTTCCACAGTGGAAGGTGGGAGGGGTGAGAAACTGAAAGACAAGGAGGAGGACCTGATAAGAGATATTGCAATTTTGCCCTCCTGCAGCACCATAGCTTGAAAGATGGTTAAAGAAGGTTGAGATTAAAAGTGCTTTAAAAAGATCAGTCAATGTATGCAGACTGTGAAGGATTGTTTGGGCTTAGGGGTCCCCATTGTTTATGAGATTCCATGTTCATACGGTTTGACATATATAGGATAGACAAGGAGAAGCACTGAAACCTTATGCAAGAAACATCAGCACTATCTTAGACTGGGGCAGGAAGAAAAGTCTGCATTCTCAAAACATGGCTGGGAAACTGGGCATAGTACCTGCTTTAATGAAACAAAAAACAACACCTATTTCAGTCACACCCTTGAAATTTGAGACTTATAAGGAAGCCTTTATCGATATGTGTGAGAATTAATGTGGTAAACCAGAAGGAAGGCAAAGACTGAGTGACCTGTGGCTTCCTATAACTGATTTCATCAGGACAGCAGAAAGTTGATTAAGCAATCAGTACACCTGGAATGTTTTGTGATGTATTCACATTGAGTGTATATCAATGTATGCAATGTAGTTCATATGCTTTTTATAATCCTGAACATGACAGAACATATTTTCCTGTCAAAAGTTTGATCTTTTATTGTTTTATTAAAGTTTTTGCTTGGAAGCTAAACCTGTCAAAAAAATTTGAGCCAATTCAGTCTGTGTGACTGGAATTGGTCAACTTTTTCTATGATGCTCCAAGAAGTAGAAAGGTTTTTATCCTGAGAGGATGTTAACTAAAAGCATTCAGAGCTGGAATAGACACAACTGCTCTGTGCTTTTGTAATGTAAAAAAATACTTTGAATATGTTGTACAAAATTGTATGCTAATTCCCTAGAGATACATGGTAAAATGTTCCTTTTTAGAGCACTGTCACTCCATTACTTTCATTAAAGGAAGCCTGTTTTTTTCATTCTTCAAAGAAAACTTGTCTTTTGACTGCTTCTGTGATCTTTCATTGCCCTCCAAACATCTCCCTTCTCCATCACAAAGCTGTAGCAATGTAACTACTTTAATTGGTTGGTTGGTTGGCTGGCTGGCTGGCTGGCTGGCTGGCTGGCTGGCTGGCTGGCTGGCTGGCTGGCTGGCTGGCTGGCTGGCTGGCTGGCTGGCTGGCTGGCTGGCTGGTTGGTTGGTTGGTTGGTTGGTTGGTTGGTTGGTTGGTTGGTTGGTTGGTTGGTTGGTTGGTTGGTTGGTTGGTTGGTTGGTTGGTTGGTTGGTTGGTTTATATCCCATCCACGTAGACTGAAGTCTACTCTCGGCAGCTAACAACAATATTAAAATAAAACAAAACAACAATATTAATACACTAGAGTATGGTGAAATAAGTTATCGACAGGAGGGAAGCCCTGTCTGAAGAGCCAGGTCTTGACTCTTAAAAACACCCAGCGAGGGAGCCAGACAAATTTCTGGGGGGAGATTGTTCCAGAGCCGAGGGGCCACTGCCGAGAAGGCCTGCTTTCTTGTTCTTCCTCTTTGGGCCTCCCTCGGCATTAGGCCCCTCAGCTGCCCTTCCTGGCTAGAGCGAGTGATACGGGTAGATCTAGGTGGGAGGAGGTGTTCCACCAGATATTGAGGTCCTAAACCAGTGGTCGGGGAACAGGGGTAAATTACCCCAAGTTGGGTAAAAGTGAAAATCCTCAGGGTAATGAGCAGAGCGCTATCCCCCTCCCTCCCACCGCCACCCCTGCAGTCAAACCTCAAATTGTAAGTCACCTCTCCCTGTTACTTCCTGGTTGCAGCAGACACTTGTAAATCCTCCGTTCAAGGATAGGAGATAAGCCTGCTTAATTGGCTACAGCTGTGGATTAGCCCCGAGCAATCAATCCGGGGCTTTGAATGACTGCTTCCTCTGGAAATGAATGCAAGCAAGCAGGAGGCGGGAAAGGATCAAGTTAACGAGGAGAAGGAAGGTGCGAGAGACCGAGGGCTCCATCAAGCTTACTTAAATGTATGAAGAAAATGGATGGATGGAAGGTGGATGGGTGGACGTGTGTGTGTGTGTGTGTGTGTGTGTGTGTGTGTGTGTGTGTGTGTGTGTGTGTGTGTGTGTGTGAGAGAGAGAGAGAGAGAGAGAGAGACTGACTCAAAACTATGAAAAAAGGAACAGGCAAGTCTTGAATTAAGGCAGGAAAAAAGGAGATGTAGAGCTGGGTGTCATCAGTGTACTGATAACACAAAGCCCCACACTCCCTGATGATCTGACCCAGCGACCTCATGTAAATATTAAACAGCATTAGGGAGATAATCGAGCCCTGTAGAACCCCACAACTGAGATTCCACAGAGCTGATACACTGTCCCCAAGCTGTACTGTCTGGGGACAGTCCTCCAAGAAGGATTGGAGCCAGGCTAACACCAGACCACTGATTCCCAGCTCAGAGAGCCTCCCCAGGAGAGTCAACAGTATCAAAGGCAGCTGAGATATCAAGAAGGACCAACAGAGATATTTTGCCCTGTTGACCTCCCTCAAGAGGTCATCAAACAGAGTGACCACTGTGTTTCTATACTGTGGCATGGTCTGAAGCAAGACTGAAATGGGTCTAGGGTGTTGGTTTCATCCAGAAAGGCCTGAAGCTGGTCAGCCACCACCCTCTCTACCACTTTGCTGAGGAAAGAAACATTGGCGATGGGCCTATAATTGCCAATATCGTCTGCCACCAAATTTCGTTTCTTCCTAATGAGCCTAATGAGTGTCTCCTTGAGGGCAAGGGGAACCTTGCCCTCCTGGAGAGACCCATTAATTATTGCAGTGGCCCATTCGGTTGTTATAGGCCTGGCTGCTTTGATTAGCTAGGCCGGGCAAGGGTCAAGTCAGGAGCTGGTGGCACAACAACAGTCAAACACCTTGTCTACCATATCTGTCATCACAGATTGAAAGAGATCAAGTCTCATTGGGCAAGACGGAGCGCTGGACATCTCTGCTTGATCTACTGTGTTCAAAAAAGGAGAGAGCTCCCAGCGGATGGCCTCCACTTTAGATTTTTAAAATGCCACAAATTGGTCAGGTGAGATACTAGTAGGAGGCCTGTCACTTAGACCAATTTCAGATAGATTGTGGACTATATGGACAAGTTCAGCCTGCTGATTTGAAGCTTCACTTATCCAGACAGTGAAGTGAGCTCGACTAGCAGCTCTCACCTTAGTAAGGTAACGGTTAGGCACGATCCTGACAGCTTTCCAATTATAATCCATTGGGTTCCATCTTCAATTGCACTCTAGCCTTCTCCTGTTCTACTTCATAGCTTGCAGCTGCTGGTTGAACCAGGGCACTGGACGAGCTCTGCAACAGAGAGGGTGTTTAGGAACGATCATGTCAACAGCTCTGATAGCAGCGGCAAGCCAACCATCAACCAGAGCCTCGACAGAAGCGCCAGTCATGTCAGCCAGAATCCCTCTCATGGAATCCTGGAATCCTATAGGATCCAGTAGTCTTTGAGGGCGTACCATTAAAATAGGTCCTTGCTCCCTGCGGGGAGAGCCACTGAGAGGTTACATTTAATTAGACGATGATCCAACCACGACAAGGGGACCGACACAAGGTCAGTTACTATCAGACCACACTCCCTCTGCTTGGGGGAAAACACCAGGTCTAAGTTGTGGCCACCCATGTGGGTGGGGCCATTGACATGTTGGGACATGTCCAAGGAAGCCATTGTTTCCAAGAACTCAAGAGCTGGACCAGAAACTTTCGCCTTTGCATGGATGTTGAAATTACCCAAGACCAAAAGCCTCGGGGATTCCAACAGTGCCGTGGAGATGAAGTCCGCCAGCTCCAATAAGGAAATGGCTGGGTCGTGGGGAGCATGGGAATCCAGCAAGATCCCAATACCATCACTGGCCCAAATCGACATGCGAAGAGCCCCAAGACCTGGTGTCACCACCACGGAGTGCCAAACAACCTCTAGAGTGTTTTTATATACAATAGCAACTCCTCCCCACCCCTCCACTCTATCCTGGTGCTGGACTGTATAACCTGGAGGGTAGACAAGAGTCAGGGGAACACCCCTTTCACCGCCCATCCAAGCCTCAGTTATGCATGCCAGGTCTGCATCCTCCTCTAGGATAAAGTCTTGAATAATCTGGGATTTATTGGATACAGACCTGGTGTTAAACAGCACTAGATTTAGAGTGGAGGGACAGCTGGTCTGGCTACCTCGAGTCTCACAGTTGGTCACAGTGCCAGAACAGTGAACAGCCTTCAAAGATCTGTTCACCGTTCTTTTGCAATGAGTAGGAACTGTGCCAATGCCATCACTCCCCCGTGATCATTGCAAAGCGAATTTTAGCCATAGAGGACATTGCTAAGTGATCGCTCCAGCGATGGCCAAAAGTCCATTGCAAAGCGATTTCATTGCTCACTGAAGCGATCGCTAAGCAAGGCACCACTGTACTGTGAAAAATGCTACAATGGGTTTTGTCAACTGAAAAACCATGTTTAAATAAAAATATTTTTTCACTAAAAATATCGTCTGATAGTGTCTAGTGGGCAATTCTTTTTTTTTAAAAAAAAGTTTTCAAACGTGATGCAGTGTGTGTGGAACTGACAACACAGGAAAATTATTCCCCAGAGTTCATACAGACACAAAGGGACTTTTTAAAAAAGCAATTTTGAGAAATGTGGAAGGTTGAGAGCTTCTAGGGAGCTGGAGGAATATAAAAGTGGCCCTGTGGGTTGCAGCAAACCCTGAACTACATGTTGCTGAGGCCTACAGTAAAGTACAGTAAAGGTGGGGTGTTTCTTTCATAATTAAAACTGAATTTCAGAGATAATGCTGCAGGGATAGGACACATTCTGGTATAGGTGGAGCCAAAGGGCAAGAGCTGGGTCCAAAAATCACACCATACAGTGGTGCCTCACTTAGCGATGTTAATCCGTTCCGGAAAAAAACATCGCTAAGTGATTTAATCGCTAAGCGATATTAAAAAGCCCATAGGAACGTATTAAAATGAGTTTAATACGTTCCTATGGGCTAAAAACTTACCTTAAAGTGAAATTCCTCCATAGCGGCAGCCATTTTGGGTGCCTCTAAAGCAAGGCAAAACAGTGGTGGCCATTTTGTTTTTGCAGCGGCCATTTTGGAACCACCGATCAGCTGTTTAAAAAAGTTCGCTTTGCCATGATCGCTTCCCCGCGATCATCGCAAAGCTAATTTTAGCCATAGGGGACATCGCTAAGCAATCGCTCCAGCAATGGCCAAAAGTCCATCGCAAAGCGATTTCATCGCTCAACGGAGCAATCACTAAGCGAGGCGCCACTGTAGTTTACTTTAAAGCTTTGACTCCCAGCAACTAAGCCCTAAAACAGATATTCCAATCTTTGATTATCCGGATCAAAGCTGTACAAAAGCTAAGAAAGCACCAAATAACAGCATAACAGAGAACAGGGTTTGTGACCATCCAGGGAGCCCCAGGGGGTCAAATTTCACCCTGGGCCTAAAATTCTTCTGCTCCGTATCAAGGTTGAATTTTCCCAGAGAACATAAACCATTCCCTGCCATGGTGGGTGTGGAGTCCACCCTCGTGCTCCTTTTGCTTGACCTTCAAGCCTCAGAGCACACGAAGGCAAACACTCTCCACTTTTCATTGCTGCCACCAGGTGATCCCTAAATCACCATTACCTCAGAAAGATTCAGGTCCACTCTTCAAGTTCTTTTAAATAAAACTTTGGTTTATTGATTACAGAGATTGATTCATAAATATCTTCAGTAGCTAATCACACCTCAGAATTTCCCAAACTACACACTCTATTACTTTCTCTGACTTTTCTCTCCTGCCTGACTCTTACATTTCTCTACTTACTCAATCTACCCCTTGACTCCCTGACTCCGCCTCTTATAGCATCTCTCTTGGCTCCACCTCTCAGCAACATTAATATGCATGAACCATTATTACATAACAAACATAAACCATTACATAATATAACATGAACCATAAACCTAATAAATAGAGAACGCTACAGTGGGGTGTGTGGTTTGTTTACCTTCACTCTTCCTCTGCAGAGCTCATGATAGTTTCCACACAATTTCCAGTCAATCTCCCCTATGCTGAGCATTGGAAACCATATTTTGTGCTTCTGGATCGCTGGCTTCTAAACATTAACACACTTTTCCACACTGAAGTTAGTCAGTGAGCCCCCTGATAGTTATCTCCTGAGAGAGGGAGAGGGAGAGGGAGGGAGGGAGAGGGGGAGGGGGAGGGAAGGGGAGAGAGAGAGAGGGAGGGAGAGGGAGGGAGGGAGGGAGGGAGGGGGGAGAGAGAGAGAGGGAGAGGGGGAGGGGGAGGGATGAGAGAGAGGGAGAGGGAGAGGGAGAGGGAGGAAGGGAGGGAGGAGAGAGGGGGGAGAGAGATGTTGCTTGTGGACAAAAGTGGTAAGGGAGGGAGAAAAAGTTTTAGAGGAGTTACATCAGGCAAGATCCAGCTACCGCCACCACAACCACCACTGCAACAAAAAACTCTTCCTCAAAGTAAACAGGTATCAGGGAGACAGGAATTATTTTAAAAGCACTGTGCTGTGGGAGTATATTCCAAATAGATAAACAAGGCAGCAAGCATCCTCCTACACAGTCAGCAAGCACACAGGGTGGCGGGAGGAGATTATGTCTTGCTGCAACACTTGAGATTAATGACACCTGTTTTACAAAAGAAAATACTATGCCGGAAGAATCTTGAGACTCTTTTGATATTTACACCAGGAGATGTTAAAATGAATAGGTGATTCATTACACTGACAGCATATAAATGTGTTCTCCTTGCTTGTCTCTTTCCAGGATTAATAGGTCCCAGTAAAAGAAGGCCCGGCCCTTTCCTCACTTCTTCTCCAGACTGACCCATTCTACAGTATGATCAATTCCCCTTTATGATTGCCATCCCTGTAAACAATGAAACACAAAGAGACTTACAATTATATGAAACTGCCTTGAACCTTGATCTAGTAGCTTAGCCCAGGATTGTCTACCCTGATTGATTAATGTCTCCTCTCATGGTTTAGACAAAAGACCCAGGAATGTTACTTTTTAGGCAACAACTGCCAAATCTCTGAACCAGCACTTGAAGGTTCTAGGAATCGAAACAACCACCATCACCTCTGCCACTGCACAGTTTTGCAAAGACTGCAAGGGCAGAAATCTGCTGCAAACTCTTTGCAGATAAAACATACTCTGCTGTGCAACTATGGGTCATTCTTTGGATTATTGTCCTCTGGCATGACTGAGCTCTTTACTGATTTAAACACACATACGTCCTGTCCCTCCAGCGCTACCTGGGGGCCGTACTGCAATGGATGCAGGAGAATGGGCTGAGGCTGAACCCGGGCAAGACGGAGGTTCTGAGGGTGGATGGCCCTGTTGATGGTGGCTTGGGAAACTCCCTCATCTTTGAGGGGGTGACCCTGGCCACGAAGAGTGGGGTCCGCAGCCTGGGAGTACACCTGGACCCGATGCTCACCATGGAAACGCAGGTGGTGTCAGTAGTCCGCTCCGCCTTTTTCCACCTTTGGCGGATTTCCCGGTTGCGACCTTACCTAGACAAGGGGGCGCTCACCACCTTAGTACATGCACTCGTGATCTCTAGATTAGACTATTGTAATGCGCTCTACGTGGGGCTCCCTTTGAAGCTGATGCGGAAACTTCAGGTGGTGCAGAATGCAGTGGCCAGACTCCTCACTGGAGTGAGAAAATACCAACATATCTCTCCTACTCTGGCCATGCTGCATTGGCTGCCCATCCGTTTCCGCACTGACTTCAAAGTGTTAATGCTTACATATAAGGCCCTAAACAGTTTAGGACCTCGATACTTGACAAAACGCCTGCTTCCACCTAGATCTACTCGGATCACCCGCACGAGCCAGGAGGTGAGTCTGAGGAGCCTAACGACGAGGGAGACCTGGAAAGAAAGGACATGAAACCAGGCCTTCTCGGTGGTGGCTCCTCGCCGCTGGAACAATCTCCCACCTGAGATCCGCGCGGCCCCCACTTTGGACATTTTTAAAAGTCAATTAAAAACATGGCTATACATTCAGGCCTTCCCTCCAGTTAATATCTGACTTTTCTGTTTATTCTCTCCTTATGTATTTTCTATTCTATTGTTGTATTCTGTTTATTACAATATGATTTATGTAATTGTTTATGTTTTTGTATTATTTCACTGTTTTTACTATATTGGAAGCCGCCTAGAGTGGTCTTTTAGACCAGATGGGCGTATAAATCAAATCAAATCAAATCAAATCAAATCAAATCAAATAAATAAATAAATAAACAAACAAACAAACAAACAAACATACAAACATACACATACTGTGCATGCCCCCCAGTCACCCCCAGGTCTTCCATGCCCCTTCTCTCCATATCTGAATCCACTACTGGTGATGTAGTAGGCTTATTGATAATGGTATTTATTAAATGGGAGTTTACTGGTAAATCAGGAATATTCTGAATGGCTAAATAAAACTTGTCTTCCAAATTGGAACCAAATAATGTCTCTTTAGTGGGCTTCGTACTTATTCCCCCCACCTGTCCTTGTCAAACCATCTCCTGCTTCTTCATGATCTAGAAAGCCTGCTTGAAGTAAACTAAGCTAGAGGTGTCACATCAGGTTGATGGTTAAGCTTGACTTTTTGAAAGGGGGAACTATCCGTCCTTCCTTCTCCTTCTTGTAGAGGCAGGGGATTTGACAGTCTGGCCCAATTATCTCCTGATAATGGAGCCAGGCTGAAGGGTTTAAAATTGAATGTCTTTTCACTCCCTGCCCTCACAGCTCCATCTTCTTCTTTTGCCTCTCTTTCTCCCCTACAAAGGAGGGCTTATTGGATGGTCTTGACCTGTGCAGCCTTTCAGCCTCAGCCTTAGGAACTCTGAACATGACCAGCTTCCCTATCCAAGAGTCCTCACACTCCACACACTCCCACTCCTCTGGAAAATCCATTAGCTTCAGGACTTTTCCTTCAGCCTGGCAAGCCTTCTACGTATTTGGCACCCCTCCATACCTCTTGCATCTCCTCAATCTCTTCCTCCTTAATTTCCTCCTCCTTCTCTAGAACCATTCCCCCATCCTTTCCTTCCCTCTCCCCTAGGATATGGAACAACTGATTGGTTCAAAATTGAGAAAGGAGTACAACAAGGCTGTATATTGTCCCCCGGCTTATTTAATTTATATGCAGAATACATCATGCGGAAGGCTGGACTAGAGGAATTCCAAGCCGGAATTAAGATTACCGGAAAAAATATCAACAACCTCCGATATGCAGATGATACCACTCCAATGACAGAAAGTGAGGAGGAACTAAAGAACCTTGTAATGAGGGTGAAAGAGGAGAGTGCAAAAAACGGTCTTAAACTCAACATCTAAAAAACTAAGATCATGGCCACTGGCCCCATCACATCCTGGCAAATAGAAGGGGAAGATATGGAGGCAGTGACAGATTTTACCTTCTTGGGCTCCATAATCACTGCAGATGGAGACAGCAGCCACGAGAAATTAAAAGACACCTGCTTCTTGGGAGGAAAGCGATGACAAACCTTGACAGCATCTTAAAAAGCAGAGATATCACCTTGCCAACAAAAGTCCGAATAGTCAAAGCTATGGTTTTCCCTGTAGTGATGTATGGAAGTGAGAGCTGGACCATAATGAAAGCTGACCGCCGAAGAATTGATGCCTTTGAATTGATGCCTTTGAATTGTGGTGCTGGAGGAGTCTCTTGAGAGTCCCCTGGACTGCAAGGAGAACAAACCTATCAATTCCAAAGGAAATCAAGCTTGAGTGCTCACTGGAAGGACAGATCCTGAAGCTGAGGCTCCAATACTTTGGCCATCTCATGAGAAGAGAGGACTCCCTGGAAAAGACCTTAATGTTGGGAAAGTATGAAGGCAAGAGGAGAAGGGGACGACAGACGATGAGATGGTTGGACAGTGTCACCGATGCAACCAACATGAATCTGACCCAACTCTGGGAGGCAGTGGAAGATAGGAGGGCCTTGCGTGCTCTGGTCCATGGGGTCACGAAGAGTCAGACACGACTAAACAACAACAACGACATTAGCTTAATGAAAGCCCTTTTGAATCTGAGAAATTCTAAACGGGAAGTCTGAATGGTCTGTTGGCATTCATAATCACCAACACTAAATTTGCTAAAGGTTTGGACTGGGTGGCTTCCTTTTTGGGTGTCCTTTTTAAGAGAACAACAGCAACGACACTACAACATGAAGCTTTGATTGAAATACTGTGAACCAAGTGTCAGAAAAATAAACAATTGTTTTGATCCTGTCTATACAAAATCATATAAAATGTTACTTAGAAGAGGTTAATAATGCATCACAAGCTGAGGGGCATATTACTTTATTGGAGATATGACAGTCCTGAGCTTTTTCCTTTTGTTTCCTAAGGACAAATTACATAAATTAAATTAAAACAGAGCACATAGATTTAAAGCCAATTAAACTATTATGAATCAGATGCCAAGTTCTCCAAGGCTGGGAATTCAATCTGAGTATTCATTAGATGAACCCAACACTCCAAGTAGGCTTGTAAGGAGAGGGTAAAAATAAAAATAAAATTGCTTTATCTTATTTCATCTTCCTACCATGTCTTCACCCCCTGTCTCCCCCTCCCTTCAGTAATAGCGTTTTCATTTTTAAATCAAAACTATGTGTGTTTAATGTTCGGAAGCATTATAAAAACAGGAGACCAGTCAGAAAAAAAGAGAGTGGAGAATTGTCCACAAAACCCCTCTGATACATTGAAACGAGACAAAAAAAAGTCACAATTTTGGTCACAGTGCATAAAAATGCCTACAAATATCCAGATCCTGATGGTTTCTGATACATCCACACTGGATTGTATATCATTCAGGATGCCTAAAGGCAAGAGAGTGTAGCACGATAGTTAGGATCTTGGACTGTGACTTGAAATCATGAAACAGACAGGGTGACTTTGAGCCTCTCTCTCTCTCTCTCTCTCTCTCTCTGCTTGACTGTCCCAGAGGGCTATTAAGAACCAGTCTATTTCTGAGCGCAACTGAAAGTGCTCATTATTACCTCAAACACCCTATACAGTTTGGGGCTAGGCTATCTGAAGGATCACGTCTCCCCATATAAGCATTCCCAGTTGTTCAGAGGAGGCCCTCCTCTCTTTTGCTGATAAAGAGAACTATTTTTCGGGTTGCTCCGAACAGCAACCAGAAAACCAGCTCCCTCCTGAGTCTACTCCTATCTTTCATTTTTTCCTCTTCTTTCCTTTTTTTGTCCATGACCATCCACCACCAACATCTCAACCTCACACAAAAGCATTGGGACAGAATGGGCAGGAGGTTTGATCCCTCCAGCAGGTCACAACTGCCTATCTGCACAGTGCATGTGTGTTATGTCATTTCCTGCTTATGGCTACCATATGAATGAATAAAATACAACAGAGCTATGTATGCTGAGTAAGGTTGATGATGTCATCAGTCACACAGTTTTGGCAAATTAAAAATTTCCAGTCCTTCTTGAAGGTCCTAATGTTCCCTCGGGGTCCCTTTCATCAAGTGGAAGCTGTTGAAGGCTGTGGTGGTCTTTAATTTCTTAAAATCACCAGTGGTGGGATCCCAAGGAGTCTTGAGACCAGGGGAGAGAATCAAAACTCTTTAATGTCCTAAAACCCACCATGGCATCATCATCATCATCATCATCATCATCATCATCATCATCATCATCATCATCATCATCATCATCATCATCATCATCATCATGATGCACTGTCAAATCAATTCTGTCTTATGGTGATCCTTTCCAGGGTTTTCCAGGTAGGGAATACTCAGAACTGGAAACGATTTGTCAGTGACAAGTACACCAAGCACAGACAAGCTGATTAAAAGACGGTATGTGTGATGGAGGAAGATCTTGAACGGTGTTGTTCTTTGTATGTGAAGAAACACGTGCTTTATGAAATTTGTGTAAGCCCTGTAATGTGTGCACGTGCGCCCTCAGATACAGATATACATGAGGAGAAAAAAGAGAGAATTAGAGAGTTAACATAAAAACTTAGAGAATGCATGTTGTTTATTAGCCATTGGGAAGCCAGATGTGTTAAGTCACCCTTTTCCTTTTGCCTGAGTGCTACAAGTGTAATGGAGAAAAACACTGCTGAGATATATTTCGGAAGTGATACTTATTTTCAAATGAGTTACAGTTCACTCACTGGAAAATTCAACAGTTAACGTATTTCCCCTGTTTGGCAATGTCATTATCAAATTGGCAACATGCCCTGGCAGAAACTATTTCCAAAAGTTCTTGAGCTGAAGAATACATAATATGAAAAATGCCCTTTTTTGCAAATACTGACAAAATGCTAAATATCAGAATGCATTAAGCATGAAGTTAGGTTTCGTTCTTTTATCGGTGTATGGGGAAAATTTACCTTGGAAACACTTCTGTAGATTTTTTTCAACAGGTTCAATCATTATAATATATGATCTTGTAGCTGAAAAAAATCATACATCTACATTATTGCAGGATCTGTGTTGTTGAGGTTACTTTTGTTTGCTTTACATGGGACACAGATGTAGCAAAATGTAAATTATCTCTGTACAATCTGAAACCTAGAATTTACTGACTACAGAAAAAAATAATTTTGGAGAATAATATCCATTTTCACTAGGTTTAGGAAATACAAAGAGATCATTTGTGATATCCTATGTATTATTTTGTAAATTATATATTGATCCAGCCAAATTAATCCATAGGATTTAGGGCTGAGCAGTTCGAAAACAGAGGGATGCAGTGGTGCTGCGGGTTAAACTGCTGAGCCACTGGGCTGTTGATCGAAAGGTTGGTAGTACAAATCCGCTTGATGGGGTGAGCGCCTGTTACTTGTCCCAGCTCCTGCCAACCTAGCAGTTCAAAAGCATGTGAATGAATAGGTACCACCTTGGGGGAAAGATAACAGCATTCTGTGTCTACTCATGTTGACTATGTGACCATGGAAAGTGTCTACAGACAAATGCTGGCTCTTTGGCTTTCAAACAGGGATGAGCACCAGCCCCTAGAGTCGGACACAACTAGACTTAATTGTCATGGGGAATTGTAGCGGAATGCTAAAAGGCAACATCATTCCTGCCTGTCCATCACAGCAGCTAAGGGGGAGGAGCTAAGGATAGAGCAGGAGGGGCGGAGCTAGAGAGAGAGAGTTGGAGAGACAGTTAGACAGTTGGAGAGAGTGAGTTAGGGAGTGTTAGGGACAGCTGAAGATGTGGAAAGGGAGTTAGGGTGTAGGAGAACAAAGGAGAGCGTTAGTGAATAGATCTAAGGGGGTTAGGAGAGGAAATTGAGAAGTTTAAAACATATTGAACAAGCAGGAATGGATGTATAAACACTACCTGAGAGATATTGATTGAAAGCACACAGCAGTTCAGAATAAAAGTGATTTGACTACATGATCCAATATGCATTAACACCCGAACCAGTTCTATTGTGATTTTCCTGTTGATTTGTTTGATAATAAAAGAATACTTATGGTTGTTCTGGGTTTTTCGGGCAAGTGAGAAAGGAAGGTAGCAGGAACCTTGCTTACTAACTGGAGGCCCACCATGTTCCTAAAGTAGATGGTGGTGTGTAGCACCCCAGACCCTCTATGTCTAACATTTTAGGGTTGTTGTTTTTTTTTTAACCATTCCTTCCAATCCTTCCAAACAAATACACACAACCATCTGGAGAAACCTGGGAACAAGTCAGTTCGGACCACCTCCAGATCAGGGTGAGATGGGTCCATCAGTCCTGATTTGTACAGCAAATATGTCGATACAAATTGGAAGAGAGAGTCTTTGTGCACCCACAGAATTATTTGAACTTTTCTCCACACCGTTGAGTGGTACATGTAGTCTGATTTCATGACTCCAACTGTGGGGGCTCTGTACGTGTTTTAACCTGAATGTGCAAAGGTCATACTGGCAGCAAGGAGTGCAGGGAGATTGGGAGGAGGGTTTACTGTGCACATACGTTCTCCCACTTTGCCCCTATATTTCTGCAGAGTAGGGGTGCTATGTTCCTTGTTTTCTCACAAAATCTACCACAATGCAATGTAATACATGTTTTTCAGAGACAAGTTTCAGTTCAGTGGAGGTGCATAGTGAAGGTACATAGAATGACACCTAATGCATATATTATGTTCTTCTAATAGTACTCTGTAAATCTTGGTGAAATCTTCCCTAGAGCTTAGAAATGACTAGAAAGATCCTTGAAGTATTTGACAGGCTAGTAAGGCTTATCTTTTGTGGACTGCATCTTGCAGGTGCCTCAACTTATCCTGGTTGATTTGGCTATTAAAGACTAGCATAATTATCCCCTGGAAATTGTTTCATTGATTGAAGTTTTGGAAATGACAGTAGTTTGAGAGTGGAAGTGGACAATAAAGAAGCAGGTCTCCCACAAGAGGAAAAGACTATCTATTTTTTTTTTCTAACACAAGTTGTTTCAATCCAAATTTGACAAATTAGGTTTTTCAGTCAACTTGACTTTGTTTTCATGTCTGATTTCTCTGATACATTGTTTGGTGGAGGGGAGAGATAATGTTATAAGTAGAGGATATATGAATTTGCCTTAATGTAAGATCTGACCCTGAGCTATAGGATCTTGAAAATATTTGATATTTAAGAGAGAAAGCATGACTGACATCAAATCACTGCATTTCTTTTCACAGTTCTCTTTAATATTGCTACAGCATTAGTAGTAATTCTCACAGTATTTGACTTGATGGACTGATGAGTTTTAACGCTGCCCTTGCTTTTAAGTATTTATCTGTTCTACTTCATCATTTTTACTGTATTGTTGAATTTATTATCATTGTAGTTTAAAATTCTTGTGAAGACATGGGATATAAATGGTCTTAAATGGTTATTTATATACCACA
Source organism: Pogona vitticeps (assembly GCF_051106095.1). NCBI lineage: Eukaryota > Metazoa > Chordata > Lepidosauria > Squamata > Agamidae > Pogona > Pogona vitticeps. Next base: position 66,642,903 of record NC_135787.1, read on the forward strand.
TTTCAAGTATTCAAACATTATATCAATCATCATCACAGCAACTCTGTAAGATGAACCAAAATGATTAGCCCTATGAGATATAAGATACAGAGGCTGAAATCCTATTGTTTTGTGTATTATGTCAGAAGTAGAGTAGGCCCAGTGGAACCAATGGAGGTGTTGACTTACCAAATCCCCATTGATTCAATAGGTCTACTCCAATTGCAACCAATGATGCTAAACAGCTGGATTTTAGCCAGAAAATGTGGATCCAATAAGCAGAGAACTCTGTTAATAAGAAGCCACTTTCCTTTTTTATTATCTTTCTCCACCATTATTTATTTCATAATAAGACTCACTTCTATCTTTTAAAGACCCATTCCATAGGAACTTTAGTTTCTATTTGGTTAGCTGCACACACCAATTAGAAATACAAGAATCTGGAATGTTGTGTCATTGAAAGAACTGCTGAAGGACAAAACCACATTACAATGACTTCAAATGGCTCATAGTAAATTAACTTGCCCGTTTAATCAAAATTCACAAATGTCCTAGAGTGAGCAGGCCAACAGATACCATAGAAATATAAAGCAGCATCAGTTACATCACCCTGACTTGCAAGTGCTTCATAATTCACTGGAGATGTCCACTTCCACAAGATACACAGTATTATATACTAGAGAAAATTCAACAATGGAGATTATCTTATCACATCATCATCATCATTCTTATTATTACTTTTTCCCTTCCCCCATGTCTCCTTCAAGGTGATCAGGGCTTCCTCCACTCCATTTCATGTTCAGAGAAACTCTGTGAGGCAGGCTAGGCTGAGGAAATTGTTTGGGTCCCTGAAATGAATGGCTGAGCTGAGATTTTAATGCAAGCCTCCTTGATTGATCTCCAAATACTCCATCTATTGCACTGCATATGAAGATCATTCAGATGTGCCTGAGATGGTGAATCTAATTGTAATTATCTTAGTATCAGGCAAATTTTTGCTTCCTTTCACCATCAGAAATCCTTCATTTGGAACATGCAAGAATGTTATCTATCCATGTTAAACAAAACTGGACAAGTCTAGCAGATTCACAGTGGCACAAACACTGAAATCCTGTTGCTCATTATAGTAAGTCAAGAGTAGGCCCATTGAATCAGTGGGGATTTGCCGAGTCAACTCCTCCATCAGTTCCATTGATTAAAATGGGCTTACTCTAGTTGCAATTAGGCTCCTTGAACAAATAGAACTTACTAACTCACCATCCCCAGTGATTTAATGGCCTATTCTAGTGCAACCTGTCTACTACACTAAGCAACACGATTTCAGCCATGAGTAAACTGGACAAAACTATCAGGTCAACAATGACACAACACATTGCTTCATGCAGGCTGAATCAAAGCAGCCTCTGCTTTGTGACCATAAAGAACAAGGTAGACTTCAGCTTTCACCATTTCTCACCTTGGGCTATGCTGGCAAGAGGCAGTGGAAGTCTGTGGTCCAACAATATCTGGAGGACCACATCTTAAGGAGACCTGCCATGAAGGATTCGACAGTATGCACCTAAGGGTGAGTCTACTCATCCATTCCTCTGAGCCATTTTGAATTTTGCTGGCTTTAAAGCCCCATGTAAAAAAGAAATATCACTTCCTACCTAAGATTCTATTTTTTCCCTGTCATCCCATACTGATTGTGATGGTAATCTCAGATCTGGAAAAGGTGCTTTTCTGGACAGCAACTCACTGAATCCCCTAGTTAGTGCAGTAGTACTGGAATATGCCATTGCAAAAGTAACATTTCTGAGTTGTGGGCAATTTGCTGGGCCTACACAAGTTGTCTTGGCATCTGGGACTGCACGGGGACAAAGTAATCCACTGAGTATTAATCGCTATGATAGTAAGTTCTGTGGTATTTGCTTTTGTGATGACCTACAGTTTAAAGAAATAAATCAAACTGAGCTGAACTCCTACTTGTTTGTTTTTAGCTGGATTTTGTTGACCATCATAAGAAAATAGGAAAAAGAGCTCCTTTTGCCAGATCAGCAGGGTTTTCATTTTTAGAAAGAGCAATGATGATAAGAAAGTTCTTTCTTTCATTCCTGCTGCTCCTCCTACTTCCATGGACTTTATGGAACTTCTTGTAATATTTTTCATTCATTCGATTGTTCAATGAATGAATGAATGAATGAATGAATGTAATCTTCTCAACTGCTAATGATGAGTATGCTGCATAATAACCATATGCCATGAAGCCATGAACTTTGGCTTGAAAGCCAACTGGCCAGTTTATTATATTTGTGATCCAAGTGGTACCAGATAAATTGGAGGAGGACTGCAAATCCACATGCTCCTGTGAACTTAAAATACAGCAGCATGATAGCTGTATGTCACCCCAAAGCACCAGCTATTGACAAGTTGCTCAATATTCTCCCAGTGATGGGATAAAAATTGGTCTCAAAGCACAAAGTACTCTTGGAATCGCACCTGTAGCACAGAACGCAGCAGGAATACTGAGCACTTCCCGGATTCTGGTTTGATTTCTGTGTTCTGGCCTGCAAAGTTTTTTACAACCAGTCATTAGGTAGAAGTATATGGATGCTGACATCCTAGTGGATATGTAGCAGTCTTTGCCAATGTGTTCTGCCCTCATCCGCAATACTCAGTGACTCTGCATTAATGGTGTTAAGATTAATGCCTTCCTGATTAGTACCAGCAAGTGCATTTGTAATCTCATGGTCTAGATCAGTGGTCCCCAACCTTGGGCCTCCAGATGTTCTTGGACTTCAACTCCCAGAAATCCTGGGCAGCAGAGATGGTGGTGAAGGCTTCTGGGAGCTGTATTCCAAGAACATCTGGAGGCCCGAGGTTGAGGATCACTGGTCTAGATCAATGAAGCATGTGGAGAACATTTTGCATGCGAGTTCAATAGCTCATGGAGCTGCACCATTCATGGAATAGAAAACTGCCAGTTACTCACCCCCAATCACTTGTGCAGTGTTTCAGAACAGTTTAGTCACATAGAGATGTGCTTTTGTTTATTTTATTTTTTTGTTTTACAAAAAAAAATGTGCTTTTAAAGGTTGGGTTGGATCAGGTACACTGGCAACCAACCTTAACTGCAACTGAATATGAATACAATGTGCTGCTGTGTGCTCTCTATTCTGTGACTGCGTGCAGAAAACAACACAGAAAGGTCAATAGACATCTTGCCTGTTATTCAGACAAGGATGCAAATGCAGAAAGAAGTGTCTGCTCTGCCATTCTGTTGGAAAAGGGAAGTCACTCTCAGTAGGGCAGATAAGACAGACTGGTTACTGCCAGTGCATCATTCAGAAAGCAGCCTTATGCTGATTCAGCTATTTGAGCTGCTAACTGAGTATTGCCTACATTCATGGACAGTGTATCTGTGACAAATGAGACGAGAGCATAGAAGCTCTTGTCGGAGTGCCATCCCCAAGTAGAACCTCCACAGAGGTGCAGACCACTCCACCGCCAACACCTTCCAAGAGAGTACACGAGGGAACTGACACCAGAGCTGGAGACGAGTCTGCGGGGTTTGACTATAGCCACTCAAACCAAAGGAGAATTGGCGGGAAGGGAAGAAAGGGGGAGGTCCATGGCTGAGGCAGGAATGGGGGTTATAAATAGAGAGGATGACAACATCCCGGGTGGCTGGGAACTCATTTGGGTGGAAGAACCTTGGACTGGGAAATGGGAAAGGGTGAAGGTTCCCAGGGAAGAGGCAGACTACCGTCGGAGGAGAGGATTACCCCAACGACCCTCATACTGGGGTGAGATGGAGGCGAAGGAGTGGAGGAGATGACTGAGGGAAGAGAAGGAAGCAGTGGCACGAGAAGCAGAAGAGCGACGGGCATGGCAAGCCAAGGAGGCGTGGAGGATGATGTTCTTCCGGGACCATGGGAACAACTTGCGGGTGAGGGAGACCCAGTATGGCGAGGAGAGGATGATGATGAAACCTGCCCCTTATTGAGGGAAGAAGACGCTGAACCAGATGTGCCGGATTATGACTCATTTATGGCAGGACCTTGAGACATTAAATACTTAAACCCATTTGACTCAGAACTTTGGTTACCCTTGCAAGCCTGGTTGGCTTCGCAAGAGAAGTTTAAACCGGAATCGTTTAAAGATGTTTTACCCCAACAAAAGGGAATAAACACCAGTTTGGACTTTGGTTTAAAACAGACTCCTGGTTTATTCGAAGTTGGGGGAGGGAGAAATATCAAACGTTCACAGTATCTTCAACATTTCAATCAGGAAGGTTTCACAGCTCCGGCTGGAGATGCCAGCGAGTCAACATGCATCTTTTTACAGACAGAGCATATAAAGCCTTGGAGCCATCACCACAGACTGTGACTGAAGACATCTCTGCTTCCTTTAGAAATTTAGAATACAATGGCCAACATCCTCAAACCTCATTCAGTGCTTTAGCAATGGATATGATGGAGAGAAAGGGTGATAGTCTAATACCACTTCTTCCTTTAATGTCATTATGTCCATCCATTTACAAGCAAGCACAAAATGACCTCATTTTGCTGTGAATTTCACAGTTCCATTTGTGAAGTTATTAAATGGGCTTATTAGCTGTGGAAATTAATTAAACATAAACCTATTCTATTCTGTCTTCCACTACAGCTCAACAAGAGGCTGCTGAAAGATGTCCTGTAGCTCTGTCATGTTGCAATGGTGACTGTTCATAAATTTGAAGGATAATTTTCAGACTAAGAATAAATAACTTGTACATACAGTACAGATCCTACAGTGACCAATTTCATCTGTGTCTGGCTTGCACTTTGAGCCAAGGCCAACAGTAGTACAGTGGTGCCTTGCTTAGCGATCGCTCCGTTGAGTGATGAAATCGCTTTGCGATGGACTTTTGGCCATTGCAAGAGCTATCGCTTTGTGATGGCCCCTATGGCTAAAATTCGCTTTGCGATGATCGCGGGGAAGTGATCATGGCAAACCAAACTTTTTAAACAGCTGATTGGTGGTTCCAAAATGGCCACCGTTGTTTTGCCTCGCTGTAGAGGCACCCAAAATGGCTGCCGCTATGGAGGAAATTCACTTTAAGGTAAGGTTTTAGCCCATAGGAACATATTAAACACATTTTAATACATTCCTATGGACTTTTAAAAATCGCTAAGCGATGAAATCACTTAGCGATGTTTTTTCTGGAACAGATTAACATCGCTAAGTGAGGCACCACTGTATTTAAAAGTTGATGAAAGAATATATGACAGGAAAAGGCAGGTTCTTCGAGCTTGATGCTTGCCAGATGGGTTGGGTGCAACTTTCTTCATCCATGATACTATCTGTGAATGATGAAAGATAAAGCCCAACACATCTGGAGAGCTTCAGACTGGAGAAGGCTGATGCAAACTTTCCTATCATGTCTTTCTACCTAGTGCATATTGGCCAAAATCCTGTTGTGGAGTTACACTGGAGGCAAGCTTATAGCATAACTCATAGAGGCAAACCACTGCTAATAAACGAGTCACTGATTGTTTTGACTAAAGCTTCCAGAATTCCAGCTGGCCTAGTTCCCAACATAGTGCTCTACAAGGTTTTCATTAAGACTCCCATAGTTCCCCCAAACTGCCTCAGGCCTGTTCTAACTGTAGCCTCAAACATGAAAGAGGCATCAGGTATCTTATCTGTGCAATAGAGCCTTATGCAGTATTACCAGCACTAAGCAACATATGGAAGATCAGATGCCCAGTTACGCCGAGGAGTCCCTTGAAAAGGTTTGTTCCCCAGTTTCTCATTAAAGCTGCAGCCCTATTGCCTCCCATGAATGGGGCTGATGTTTGCGCAGGTACTCTACAACACCCATGTTGTTTAGCAACCTTGGGAATGGCACCCCCACACCGGGTAACAATACCTTGACCACACTTTGTGATGTCACTTTTGGTCAACTTTATAAAGTCTCCAGCAGAGACTTTAGGTAGAATCATCATGTCCTCAACAGAGGAAAGCAGCTTGCCAACAACTCTTGAAAACCAAAAAGTGGAAAAGACAGACCTTTCCTCCAGCAAAACAACTGGGGTGAGGAAGTCAAATCTATTTCACTGGACTGAGCAGGATGCTTCTGACATAAGAGGTGGTTGAGGAAAGTTTTCTTCCAGGTACTCCTTTTAAAAATTTGCTTGTAGATTTCCCAAAACATCCTATTGGGCATCCTAAAATATACCTTTGTTGTTTGGATCCTAAAGGGCTGCTTTAACTGCCTGATTTCATTGCAGAAGTACCAAAAACTTCTGCAATGAATTGGTAACTTCTGAAAACCAAAAAGTGCAAAAAGCAGAAGAGCTTTCCTCCAACAAAACATCAGGTGAAGTATTCTAACAGTTTGCAGACTGAAATAGGTGGTGGGGAAGGATCACCAGTGGCCAAAAGTTACAATGACTCTGAAGAAGATATGAAATTGGAGGCATGACACCATCATCAGAAATGGAAGATGAAAGGCAGCTTCATCCAGCACTTTGTCAGCGGCTTGTGCTTAGGAAAGGAAAACTCTGACTTCAAACCATCGTCCTCTATGCCATGAGGGAACAGGTTGGGTAGGTGGGACTCGTTCAGCCATGGAAGGCAGCCCATCTAGGAGAAGGAAAACTCCGATTTCAAACCTCCACTGCCTTGTGGTTATATCCACCAATGGAAAAGGCTTCAGGAGTTAACCTCAAGGCAAAATCCAGAGCCGGAATCCTGGAGGCAGTTCATGTCATTCTGTCAACTCATGCGACGTTGCTGAAACCAGTTGTATTGGCTCTTGCCTTTCCATTGGACTATTTCAGTGATGTGGAGAGGGGGGATTTGCTGCTTGGGTAACAGCCTATCCTCCATATTGTTTTACCCAGGCTTCGTGCTCTGGAGAGGACACTCCAGCTTTGTGTACAGCGTCAAAACACTAGACACTGTTCCAAGTCCTCCATACAGAGCACATTACCATAGTCTCTCAAGACTGAAGGATGCCTATGAGGATTGTTTTTCTGGTCATGTGCCAAACCATCTGACTGGCCCACGGCCCAGATACTTACCAGTCTATAGAATCAAGTACACTTTCTGATTAAGCAGGGATTTGAAGTTGGGCATTTCTGCTACAAATCCAGCACTTCAGACATTATACTCTATGGGATATTCGTACAGTAGAGTATAATTTAGGGGAGACAAATGCAAATATCACCACCACAGGTGACCAAGTCATTTGGACCCACCCCCCAGAATCAATCAGGCCACTAACTGCTCATGGGGTGGTGTACACAGTCATTGTTGTTTGCACTGCGCCAATTGCGGCAGTAGACCAGCCAGCATTTCCCCCATCTCCCTGTAATGCTGACCACTCAGCAGCTGAATCGGGTTACATCCACTATTGGCAAGGTGTGAACAACAGCCACGCACATCGCACTGCAAATGGTAAGTGGACCAGCTGGTTCTGGGGGTGTGGGGGGCGGTCCAAAGGGCTTGGTCACCTATGGTGGCAATATTCGTATTCGTCTCTCCCAGGAGATGACACTAGTAAATTGATGATGTGATGGTAAATGATGTCAAGGCTGACATTTATTGGTAGGAAAACAGCACAACAATTAATGTGATTATGTACTTCACTTAACATTCAGGTAATTTTATAACGCTGCCCAGATTTGGAGACCTGGAAAGTGACATTCCTACCCAGCCAATCTCTATGATTTAATAAGAGAAAGATCAGACTGAAAGAGAAATTTTCTCTGTTTGTTTTCTAAGGAGAAATGCCCTTGTTGTAGACTAATAATTTATCTAAAAGACACTTAAATTGATTAATGCCACTTTAGTAATTGACAGCCATACTAATTTTCTATCTTCTGGACTTCCAAAACACCTGATAGATTTTTAGCTGCAAGATAGGAATAATTCAGTCTTGTAGATTATTGTCAAATGCATCTTAAATAGCATTGGGGCTGGTGGGCTGGAGGAGCGAAGCTAGGCAGGCAAAGAGGTAGGATGGCAGATGGTTTGATGGCAAGTTGGTCTTTACTCAAATGCCATCTTGCTCACGCCGAGAAACCAAGCCAAACAATGCTGTTTAAGAAGGACTGATGGAGCCTCACTGGTCCACCAGGTTACCTGATCCTGGCTAAACCTTTCATTAAGATCTTGTCCTCTAGCCACACACAAGGGCCTGGATACAGAGGCACAGCTCCTACATCCTGCAGCATGTCACAGAGGCATAATGAGCAAAGCCAAGTATAGCGGGTACCCCAGTCAGCACCTGTCTGTCACCAAGGAACCTTGGCAGGAGAGCCAATGAGGAGGACGGAAGGTGGGAGCAGGAGAGAAGGGGGGATACAAAAACAGGGGTCTGGACCGATAGAGAGGAGGTGTGTGAGATAGGAGGAGTGTGAGATAGATAGAGTTGAGGAGGAGTGTGCGAGTGGAGTGGTGTGAGACAGTGAGAGTAGAGTGAGAGGACAAACATAGAGATTGAGATCAGAGTTTCAAAGGGAGTTGATTGAGGTAGATTGAGATTGGGAAATAAATTGAAGTAATAGAAGAAGTTAAATACAGCCTTATTTATGTGATTTGCTTCCTGTGATTGACTCTGTTATTTTCAACCAATCATTAACCCTACCCTGGTAAATAAACTTAATATGTTTATTAACTGGTGTGCCCTTGAAGTGACTGATGTTTAAAAGAAAACATCTGGTGGCAGTGTGAGGAGAATGAAGCAGCTTGCGTCTTTGTGAGGAACCAGAAGAAAATAAAGGCCTCAAAGATGGAGTTGCGTCACATCAAGTATCTGGTCAAATCTGGACCTAAGCTATTCAGTAGGATGTCTCGCCAAGCAGGCAGGCCTAGGATTGTGCTGTTTATCAGAGGTTTGCATAACATGAGAAAATGTGAATGTGAGACATTTCCCCTTTCTATTGTTTCCTTTAAAATTCAGATTCGACAAATATACAATGTTAGATTGGCTGGTAGATTTTTGAAATTTATATGCCTCCTCCTAATGGCCAATCAACATCCTCTGGAGAGCTTGCAAAGGATTGAAAATATAGTAAGATGTAACAATAGAACAGTTCAGATGTGGGGGTATGAGTACTCAAAGCTATTCTATCCTTGCAGATTTCCCCAGTCTTGCTTTGCCAAGACTGGCCAATGAGACTTATCCTTGTATCAGTAAGATTCCCTGGCTTCCTATCAATAGGAGACCCTAGCTTTAGCTCCTCTCCCTTATTTATTTATTTTTTCTCGAACTGTTCTGAGCAGGACACTTCTACATTCTGAGTAGCTTGATGCCTTTTCTGGTGAGTCCAGCATAGGAAAAATGCCACTTTCTGCAAGAATTGTAACAATTTTCCATTGCCTGGCATGTCTTCCAGGAAAAATAACTAACAATGAAATATCTGAGAAATTCCGTGAGATTTCCATAAGAATTTTTCTTTTTTTGGGAGGGGGGGGGGGGACACTTGATAAGAGATGTCTCACTGAAGAAAAGTTGTTTTCTCTCTCTCTTTTCCTTAGAGAGTAAGAGGCAGCAAGAGTAATACTCCCACTCGGAAGAGAATAAACACTCGAACAAATAAAATCTAGGATTTGGAAATGTTACTATTTTTAAACTACATTTCCCATATCATCTGAATCAGGATATTTATGGCAGCTGAGAGAATTCTGGGAATTACAATCAAAACAGAACAATGCAATTTTTTTTCACAAGTTGTGATTTTAAAACAATTGCTTTGCTTTTAAGAGACTGAAAAGCATTAAAGTGGCATTTTAAAATCTGCATGAATAAATAGGTCTTTTTCAGGCATTAAAATGATTATAAAATGGGTGCCAATTAGGCACATCTGAGGAGGCTATTCCAGAGGCATAACATTTTCTTTAAAAATCTTATTTCTTTATGTGTAGGGCTGTGGAATGGTCTCAAGTGAAGCCTGAATTACTATCTGAATCTGTGTGGTTTAGACCTGTTGGTATGTCACCTGGCCCAGACTCAGTTCTGAAAGTTCAGAAAGTAAAACAAATTTATAAATCAGTTCTTATCCAGGGCACACTAAGGTATCTAGTAAACAAACATCTGAAACAAGCTGTCCTTGTACTCTTCATGGTCTGTCAAGTCTCTACATTTCATATACATCACTGGAAACAAACTCAACAAAGTTACAGCTCTCTTGGTTTCCAAGTGCAAATTAATAGGAGGCTGGCAAGCCATATTTACAAATAGGATACACCCCAAGGCCCCAAACCGACCCTCAAACCAAATGAAGGAATCCATAACACAGCCCTATTTACACGGAACGTCTAAGGAAAGCATAGTTTTGTTTCCCTGTGTCGCTGCATATCCTGACTGCTGGTGAATGTCCATGGGTTTTCAGATGTGGAATTGGTTTGCTTTGGATGAACCTTGCTGTGAATCAGGGATCCAGCTGTCCAAATCATCCAGCCTGTGTTCAGCATTTGGGAACAATTTCCAACCAAAGGGCATTTCTACTGCACGTGGCAGGACTGGAATGCAGAACAGGCGTGAGGACAGATTTCCCTAATCCCTTGCAGCTCTCCATGGGCTTGATGACATCAAAGGACATGTCCTTCAGAATCAGAGGTCTGATTAAGGTCTGATTAAGTTCCCAGGTATCATAAAGCCCCAGGCTACAGGACTGAATAGTGACCCAACACTTCTCACTCAGCACTTCTGGCAAGGACATGGCTTCATTATTCCTTCCAGTGGGCAGAGGGAGTTAGTAGTGGAGTACTATCACTTGGTACTTGTCAAAAGTGGCAGATAGCACAGCCCACCTTGCTCCTTCTTTTTCTTCCCTATTCAGCAAAGAAGGAAGAGGAAGAATGAAGCCAGCATGAGAGTCTTGACTATTCCTGATTGAGATAAGGAGAGGACTATTGCAGAAATTTTATGGGGTTTAGGGACCCACAGAGCAGAATTGGCTTCATGTTTTCACACAGTAGACCACCCTTTATTTCTTGATTTTCCTCAATTGGCACTTATTGTCTCAATAATTCACTTAGAGACACTGGTATGAGAAAGAATAAAAAGGTTTCTGTTTATTCAGTTTTAATTAGATAAAAACAAACAGCATTATGTAGAAAAATAATGACTGGTAACATGACTAACTAAATAACTTACTGACTGACTGACTACATGACTCTTATTGTCTACAGACTATCTGACTGCAAAGAATTGACTAGTGAGGTGTGGCTCCCTTCAAGATTCTGTGGCAGAGAGGGAACAATTGACTGCTACTGGGTTGATTGGCATTCACCCCATTCCAGAAAGATCCCTCCCAGACAAAACCTCTTCAAAAGCAGCATACGCAAGTTGCCAAATTCCAACAGGATTTGATGAAGGATGTTGCCTAGATACCTTCATGAACCAGATGGGAAATCTCTTTGGGTCAGATTAGATTTATGACCTGTAGGTTTCTTTCCCCTGGCATATAATCTTTCCTTCATATGACCTTCCACTGGGCAGGACTTTATATGTCTTTTTAAAGATGCCCTAATATTTTCTTGAGATTTTGCTAGAAGTATTTGACTTTTCCCTTTGTTTACTCTGTGTGCATTAGAATAAGCTATATGTTGAAATGTGTATGTGTTAATATTTGTCCAAATCCTTTATCGGCTTTACACAGAATTTCCTCTCCTCTTTTGCCACCTCCAGCTGCCTTCAAGCCATACATTTGAAGTCAACCGCCCTCATGTATCCTTATTCACAGTGCAGTTACGGCAGCATTCATCGTGCTGACTGATTGACACAGTTCTTAGCTCATAAGAGTGAAAGTGGATGAGATAAGCTGGAGATACATCTCTCTTTTCTCCTGGGGCATTCAGAACAATAGCACTCTTATCTCCAGATAAATTGCACAGCTCTCTGCACATGGAATGATGGTGGTGACCGCACTTTTCCTTGCCTGATGCCAAAAAAGAAAAGAAAAATATCAAAAAACCTACACTAACAAAAATAAAATGGCACAATACGTCTCCCGATGACAATAAGTGAAAAGCTCATTTGGAAGTACCAACCCTCTGGCCTCGATGAGAACAGTCTAATGAAAACAGCTTGACTTGCTTCTATTCAATAAAGAGCGTGATGCTTGAGATCTGGTGAGGCACATCCACAAAGAGACTAGGTTATGATGACTCAGTCCTTTACCATTTCAAATTTCGTATCAGCCATCGAATTATAGAATCATCGAATTTACATGAGCCACTACAGACCTTTCAGTCATGCATATCGGAGGGAACCTGAGGAACCTGAGGAAAGGCAGCAGGCTAGCTCTCCTGCCTCTGCAGTCACTCTGTTTTAGTGGGGAGAGACAGCCTGAGGAAAATAATCTCACTTATGTGTGCAGTCTCTCTGCATGATTGGTGGGAACCCTGTTGTGTGTAATTTTTTTTCAGTTTTAGAAGGGGTAGCCATATGAGTCTGTGCAAGCATATCAGGCAAAATCCAAAGAAACAAAATGGAACAAAACCAAAAAAAGAGAGAGACAAGAACATGTGGCACCTGAAGGACTAAATATTATATTTTAATGTAAGCTTTCGTGGACATATCCACTTTGACAGACATATTGTCACCTTCTATCGGAGTTCGATTGAGAGCATATTATCCTACTGTCGCTGTGTATGGTTCACGAGCTGCACAGTGGCAGAGAAAAAGGCAATTCAAAGGGTGATTAAGATGGCCCAAAACATCATTGGCTGTTTTAGGGTTCCTAAAAATTCCTTCAGGAGACAGAAAACAAACACCAGGTCTGAGCAAAGATGAGCAGGGGAAGGGGAAGAGAAAAGACAGAAGGGGTCTGTGGAGGGCGGTTTTAAGACTTAGAATTCAGTTAGAAGGGGGAGAAAGAATATATAAAAGTAAACTCTCATTATTCCCTACATTAACACACGTGATTACTCTGCTATCTTCTTTCACCCCTATATTTACTTTTATATATCACCTTGTTGATTACCTTGCTCCCTTCTCCCACATGTTCAGTTTCCCCCTCTCTTGGATGCCTGAACAGGACACCACATTCACTTTTAGCCATATCAATCCAACAGCAACATTTGAAAAGCTGTACTGGCCCACTTTACGATTTTTTCCCAATGATTGCCAAGACACAGTGCAGTGTCTACTCAAAAGTAAGATCAAGTTACTTCAACAGGATTCATTCCCCAGTGAGTGGTATAGGGCTGCAGCCTTAAAGACAATACAGTATATGTGTACTTTTTGGGGGAGGGGAGGGCCACGTGAACTGGGAATAATCTGCTCCACAAAGATTATGAAACACACATTTTTAATGAAAGAAAAATTATTCCCAAAGATGGAGGAAACAAAAAAAGTGTGCTGCTTATATTGTTTGCAAATGGGACTGAAAGCAAAGAGAAGAGCAATGATTGTGTCATCTACACTGAGGAGCAAGGAACATAAGCTCTGAATCACTGTTGCTATGTCAATGCCTCAGAGACTTAATTATATATACAAAGTATGAAGGAAATTCTGACTAATGAAAGATACATTTACAATAATCATGAGCAGTTTCAGGCGGGTAGCACAAAAATATGGGTCAGCACAATAAATAGTTTGCTTTGTGCAGCCTCTTTCCATCATGAATTGGAATGTACATGGAGAGAAAAATCTCCAGGAGAGAAGAGGGCCCTTCCGGATGACCTATGTACACTCCAGCGTACATTCTAACAGTTCATCACTTGGGGACCCAACCAGGACCCTGAAATTCCCAATAGTGTGTGGATGTTCAGCCCACATGGGACAGTTCTGTGACTCCTGCTTCTAAAATATGGTTTTGGACCTTGCTCTTTCTTGAGCCCAGATTCCACTAACCAGTTTAATGTAAAGTTGCATCCATCTACTGAAACCAGCTTACACTGAAGGATGCAATCACTGGATGCATAGCTTGGTGACTGTCAAGCCTCTACTCTAAACCCAGGATTGTTTTGGTTTTTTAAAAGTAGAAATAACGTCTTGGAAATGCTCTTTCTAGAATCTTATTTGTAACTACCCAGGTTTGTCTCATGGCTGAGCAATAGCACAGCTTGCATGCTAGGGCACCAGACTTTCAAACACTCTAAAACCTGTATATTGATGTCTAAAAATTTTGTTATATTTTATATGTTGTTGGTATGCATGCTGGAAGCCGCCTAGAGTGGTCATTCAACTAGATAGGCGGGGTGTAAATGAAATAAATAAATAAATAAATAAAAATAAACATTTGTTTCATCTGTGATCTGGCAACTTTCTGGTGTGTAACTGGGTGAGATAGGATACGGGTTGGGTATCCTGGAAGATATTGTCTAAAAAGGCAACTTTTCCCATCATTGGTCATTGGGAACTCACATTATTGGCAGCATGCAGTAGCCATAAAATCCTACCTTTCCCCTTTTCTAGTAGTTTTGTCTGTTATCTCTGTTGGTTCCCAACAGAAGCAAGAAGCAGCAATGTGATGAGGCAGATTCTTCTTCACACATCCCTGTGCCTTTTTGCCTAATGTTTACTGTTGCATTCTCTTCCCCATCTTTCTCCTAAACGAAGCTGTGAATCAATAACATTCTCCTCACATCTCCAAAACACCTTGGGTTACTCAACAATGTACAGCCTACATGTGAGCAGGGGAGCATGTAGCCTCCAACTCAGCTGTTGCTTTCTTCAAATGGGAAGCAATGAGTGTGAAGAAGAGAAGTTTCTGTAGAGTTACAGTGTAACAGGAGAATCCCATAAATGCTTGCTCATAACCAACTCCCATTGAATTCAAGTAGGTTTGCTTCCAAGTACCCTGTTTCCCTGAAAATAAGACCTAACCTGAAAATAAGCCCTAGTATAATTTTTCAGGATGATTGTAATATAAGTTCTACCCCCAAAATAAGCCCTAATTAAGTGAAACCCCACCTCCCACTATTGTGCAGCAACCAGAAGAACAGAACTCGACCATATTTGAATAAATGTAGATTGTTGTACATGAAAAAAATAAAACATCCCCTGAAAATAAGCCCTAATGCATTTTTGGAGCAAACATTAATATAAGACCCTGTCTTATTTTGGGGGAAACATGGTAAGTACATATACAATTGCAGTCAACAGACTTCATAGGGAATCCATTTTTTTGTTCATAACAAATCAAATGAAAGTGACTTTTGAAGCCAACATTTATTTAAGTCCTGCTCATTCAGTGAGACTATAGTTGGGATTAATGATTGGATTTACTCTAAATGTCTTTGCCTGTATCCGTATATTCTCCTGAATAATAACTACAGTAGTTTGCTGGATGTGTGAGTTCCTCTCAGTAATACAGGTCATCTCAATGTGAACAAAGAACATAATGGTTTACAATATAAGGATATCATGGGTAGGCGACAGACCACCCAACTGAGACTGTGAAAAAAGAAGAACTTGCAGCAGAGCCCACTGTTTTGTCCCATTATGACACTGATAGATCATGGGAAAGGTATAGACAACTAAGAGCAGATGGGCAGAAAAACCTATAATTGCCCAAAAAACTAACACAGTTGGCTAATTCTCAGTTTATTCTGAGGTGTTACTGCAACTCTGTGCATAAGACCCAGCTGAGAGACAAACCAAGTTTGAAAGAAGCTTGAACTTTTCCTTAAAAAGTACAGACCTAAAACTCTAAGAAGACTATCAAAGGTAGTAAACTGAAGAAAGAACTAAATATAAAATGGACGACTTGAACACAGGTAGGAAATAATAATTCAGAACAAGTATTGTTATAGATACATAGCATGTCAGGCTGATCTGACCACAAAACTGTTGAAGTATATAAGATAAATTTGGCCATAAAAGGTTGCATCCAAAATTGCAATAAGGAGATGGGGAAAAGGTCTTCACATTCTGTGAGAAACCTCTGATAAAGGGTAAGTCCTCTCAATGAACATGAACTCATTCTTAGTGGAGAATGAATCAACAAATTCCTCACCTACAACGTTTTTTTCCCCCCAAGCCTCATAATAACACTACTTCTTCTTGGACTTCTTGTCCATGCTAGGTATCTATAAAAATACCTGGTTTGACTTTCAGCTGAGTCTTATTCAGAGATCAGCAGTAACGTCTCAAAATAAACCGAGAGTTATTTAACTGTGTTAGTTTTTTTTTAATGACAGGGTTTTGTTGTTGTTCAGTCATTAAATCATGTCTGACTCTTTTTGACCCCATGGACCAGAGCACGCCAGGCCCTCCTGTTTTTCACTGCCTCTCAGAGTTGGATCAAATTCATGTTGGAGGCTCTGGTGACACTGTCCAACCATCTCGTCCTCTGTCGTCTCCTTCTCTTCTTGCCTTCACATTTTCCCAACATCAAGGTCTTTCCCAGGGAGTCTTCTCTTTTCATGAAATAGCCAAAGTATTGGAGCTTCAGGATCTGTCCTTCCAGTGAGCACTAAGGGTTGATTTCCTTCAGAATGGATTGGTTTGTTCTCCTTGCAGTCCAGGGGATTCTCAAGAGTCTCCTCCAGCACTACAATTCAAAAGCATCAATTCTTCGGCGGTCAGCCTTCTTTATGGGCCAGCTCTCACTTCCTTACATCACTACTGGAAAAACCATAGCTTTGACTATGCGGACCTTTGTTGGCAAGGTGATGTCTCTGCTTTTTAAGATGCTATCTAGGTTTGTCATCGCTTTCCTTCCAAGAAGCATGTGTCTGCAGTGATCATGGAGCCCAAGAAAGTAAAATTTGTCACTGCCTCCATATCCTCCCCTTCTATTTGCCAGGAGGTGATGGGACCAGTGGCCATGATCTTTGTTTTTTTTTGATGTTGAGCTTCAGACTTTTTTGCACTCTCCTTTTTCACCTTCATTACAAGGTTCCTTAATTCCTCCTCACTTTCTGCCATCAAAGTGGCATTATCTGCATATTGGAGGTTGTTGATATTTCTTCCGGCAATCTTAATTCCGGCTTGGGATTTCTCCAGCCCAGCCTTTCGCATGATGTATTCTGCATAAATAAGCAAGGAGACAGTATACAGCCTTGTCGTACCCCTTTCCCAATTTTGAACCAATCAGTTGTTCCATATCCAGTTCTGTTTCTTCCTGTCCCACATATAGGTTTCTCAGGAGAGGTGGTCAGGCACTCCCATTTCTTTAAGAACTTTCCATAGTTTGTTGTGGTCCACACAGTCAAAGGCTTTTGCATAGTCAATGGAGCAGAAGTAGATGTTTTTCTGGAACTCTCTGGCTTTCCGCATAATCCAGCACATGTTATCAATTTGGTCTCTAGTTCCTCTGCCCCTTCGAAATCCAGCTTGTACTTCTGGGAGTACAGGGCAACTCAGTTTAAATTTTATTTAAACTTAAATTATGTGTTAAGTGTTAGAAATAAGTAGGAATTGAAACTTGTTCCAACTTTAATTTGAGCATAAACTGGTTTATATTACCATATCACAATTTCTCCTTGGTGACTGTCACCCAGTCTGAAGGGTGGATATCTATTAGACTAAAAGGGGCTGAAGAAAAACATGAGGAGAAGCAGATTTGATGGCTGTAAAGTTCCCTGGGCTGCAGTTTCCACTGGTTCTCTACCCCATCCCTCTAGCCGCATCCTTCTGCTAAAGGACACAAAGTGTAAGAAGTGTTTATCCCTAATGCCCTATGAAGAATAGAATTGACAATGGTTCTTCCCATATCTGCCACAGGGAAGAGAGCATCAATTTATTCTCCATTGTGCCTGAGGGTAGGACAAGAATCAAATGGGTGGAGATGAGGCGAAGCTGCATCGCGGTGCTGCCAGCAGCTTCCAGGAATAGGTCCCGGGAAAAGCTGGAACCGTCCGGTCTGGGGTCCCTCTAGAAATGGGGGATCGAAGGGGAAACCAGGAGAGGTCTCTCTGAAGCAGTTGGTGAGCTACAGAAGGAAGAAGATTGGGCGGCAACCTGATATTCCCTCTGAAAATTCACCCAAGCACGGATAGGATACGGGAGCTATCTTGGCAAAATAGCTGTGACCAACTCCACCCCCACCCCCCAAGGAGAGGAGAACAAGCAATATGGCATTGAAAAATATATAACAACAAAGTAAGTTGAAGTCTTTGATTTATGAACAACCTCATTAAGCTGAAAAAGAAATTAGAGTGAAAATACTTGGCCGAAAGAAGATAAGGAGCAGCGAGTTTTGCTTACCAGCCTGCTTCTTCAAAAACGAAACTGACTCTTAAACAGCAGGCTGGTTTAAGGCCTAAGAGAGAGACAGTGAGATGGAAAAATCCTTGGTTTCTGGAAAAAACCCCAGAGTAAAATACCAATGAACAGGCTTTAGAGACTGACAATTTGTGAATGCTGTTTAGCCTGGACCTTTCTCTCTAGACTGTGTGGGACTCTGATAACAGAATCTTGCTGGGTTTTTGGAGAAGGAGGAATAAGCTTTTGGAAGAAAGAAATTGGACTGTGAATTATCAGCGAGACAATGCAATTGGCTAAACTGAGGAGCTAGGAAAACCAGGACTGGAGTTTTCTTCTGTTATTGAACCCTTGGATTAATGGAAAGAACATCAGGCAGGTTATAAGGATATCTACTGGAGAGACTGACTCCCTGTGTCTGCTGTTTAGTCTGGATTTTTTTTTTTTTTTTGGCTAGGCTGTGTGGGACTGTCATAATATTGCCATGGGTGTAATTTAAATTGTTGGGCTAGAAGTTGATTTATATACTATAATATCTGTGCAAGGATGAGAGGAAGAACCTAGGGGAGGTTTATGATTGTAGGTTGGGTTTGTTGATAAAATAGTGGAAATTTCGGAAAGATATTTGTGAGTTGGCCACTTTGGTCAAGGATGTAGTACTATTTATACAGACCCTAGTTATTGGAAAGATTGAAATGGCCTTGAAAAAATTAAAATATCAAATGTTGGGGACTTTGTCTGCCCAATCTCAAAAACTGGGAATAGGGGCAAAAAAAAAAAAATCAGATGAAGAATGGCAGGCTACCATGCAAAAGATAATAATAACAGGATTTCAGCAAGTAAATGAGCATCTCAGCCAGATAGAAGATCTGATGAAAGAGAAGTTATCAGATGTTAAACAACAGTTAAATGAAGTCGTACTAACTCCAGAACTGCATTTATTGAGTAAGGTACCATAGATGGGTTAAAGAGTTACCCAGTGAGTTATTTAGCCACTACAGTCAGAAAATGTTATGTTAAAAATTGGATTACTGTCCTGGATCCATCCTTCTCTTCCAAAAATTGGAAGAAAGCAGAGCTACGGAAACAAGAGGAGCGTACTGTACTGAGAAAATATACAAAGTGAAAGCAAGGGATATTCTTTCAGGTGTGCTGAATGATTGTCCAAATCAAAGGAAATTGAACAATGGGATGTATTTCACAAATGGTCTCGGTTTCCTTACAGTGCTGAAGTAACTTAGGTTTAACCTAAAATATAATTGTAGGTTGATAACTGGAGGGTAATCAAATAGCTTTTTTTTTAAAAAAAGCAGAAAGTTGATTTGTTATTGAAATATGAATAGTTTGGATGATTTAATATTCTGTGTTCTCCCATCCTCAAATTTTTCCCTTCCCCCCACTTCCTTTTACCTTTTGAACTCCCTTCCCTATTCCTAGTAGTAAGTAAGTAAGTAAGTAAGTAAGTAAGTAAGTAAGTAAGTAAGTAAGTAAGTAAGTAAGTAAGTAAACAAACAAACAAACAAACAAACAAACAAACAAACAAATAAATAAATAAATAAATAAATAAATAAATAAATGGGTGGAAACTCATCAGAGGGAAATCCAACCTGGAAATAAGGAGGAATTTCCTGACAATGAGAACCAGTAAGCAGTGGAACAGCTTGCCTCTTAATGTTGTGGGTGGCCCATTTCTGGAGGTGTTCAAGAAAAGATTGGACAGCCATCTGTCCCAGATGGTATGAGGTCCTGGATACTGTGAGGTCTCCTGCCTTGGACATGGGGTTGAACTAGAAGACCTCCAAGGTCCCTTCCAACCCTACAATTCTATGATTCAATGATTCCTGTTGAAGCATGAGTTTAGTACCCCCCTCAAAAAAAAATCAGTCTCTGACTTAAACTAAACATTAACCCCTTCAAACTAGCAGCCCTGGTTCTCACCACTCTTCAGGCTGCTGTCCAATGGTCAGAACTGAAGTCTTACCTTATCTAGTGGTGAAGAATTATAGCAAAATCTTTGCCCTGGCAGATTTCTCTATATAACTTAGACTTCAGTAGTTATTCACCTTGGCCTGTTTTAAAGTGCTATCATCTAAGCTGCTAGAGAGAAAATACTTGTGCATCCCTTATTTGCAAGTCCTTGCCAATCATTGATCTTTGTCGCGTCCACCCAGTGTCCCTTGTTTATTTTCCCTTAAACCCTCTGGATGTGTTTCCTCTTTACACGCTGCCACCAAGTATTATTCACACGATACTAAATAGATGTATCTTAGACATGTGTTGCCAATACAACAGATTTATTGATCTTATAGTTGTTATGCAAATCACAGATGTAAATCACAGATGTTTAGGATCATTCATTAAATATCATTTGATTCCACATTGGTTTATATGTGTTTTTATTCACTTTAACAATACTCTTTGTCTGTCTATTTATTCTCTATACTTTTTAACTCTTTCCTATTCTCTCTAGCATTCCAACTTTCCAATCTCTGGCTTAACTTTCTCAATTCAATCTCCTAACCCTCTCTCTTCAATTCCCCATCTCGAAACCTCTTTTCTCTAACTCTCCTTCTAACTATCTCAGTGGTTCTTAACCTTTGTTACTCAGGTGTTTTTGAACTGCAACTCCCAGAAACCCCAGCCAGCAGAGCTGATGGTGAAGGCTTTTGGGAGTTGCAGTCCGAAAACATCTGAGTAACAAAGGTTAAGAACCAGTGGTCTAACTAACTCTCTAACTGTTCTTTTGGTTCCGCCCCTCCTGCCCTATCATAGGCTCCTGCCCTTGAGCTCCCCATGATGGACAGTCGTGACATGGGGCGTTCCTCCACAATCATGTTCTATTACACTGTTGATTTGGTAAGGGTAGTCAAAATATAGAGTACATATATTTCTTCTTTTTTTAAAAAAAAATCATTGGCAGATCTGATAAGCAGTATGTCTAACTGATTCTTCCGGCAAAATTATAGTCAAAGTTGCAAAATTCTGAGCACTGTCATGGACAGCAGGAAAGCAACTGGCAAACCATTCTGCCAGCTCTAACGGGAGCATGGCATAGTTGTACTGCATAATGGCAATAAAGTTATAAATCTGTCCCTGCATGTTAATATTCTTTCACTTGAGATTATTGCCACTTGTGGTGGTTCTATTGTATCACTTTTAAATGACTGGCCTGTGGTTGTAATTAATGAATTTGAATTTGAAGGAGTTCACTGCCCAGAACAAAAGGTAGAAGAAGATACACAGGCGCCAGCTTTGCGGCTGGCTTTGGTACACATGAGAAATCTTTGTGTGATCTATTTCCTGGCAATTACATGACATTCAGAGAATTTCACTCCAGCCTGTCCTTGGTCTGTGCCCAAGCTGGATCTATTTGGTTCAGCTATAGGGCTACTTTTTGGGGGGGTGGACTGGAGTGGCTTCCCAACAGATAGAAGAGTCACTTTAAGGGAGATCACTTTAAGGGAGTGCCCAGAAGGGTCACTTTAAGGGAGTGCCCAGCCCTGCCCCTTCATCATTGTATTCTTCACCATTTCAGTGGCAGATTGAAAGAGAATCAGGGTCCTGTTCATGTGTAGGCTCTATATGCAAGTAAGAATCCAGGTTTTTCAGGATGTAAACTTGTGTGAAGATCCCACATGCAAGCCAGGCCTTTTCCTTATCAGACTCAACACTGAAGCTGTGAAGAACACGATGACAGAAGGAGTAGCAATAATCCCTTGCTGGGCTATATAACCCCTGAATAGGGCTTTGGTTTTCTTCCAACGTTCAGCTCTGACTAGAATATTTTTGTTTTAAACAAACCATTCCTTCTGTTGTTAACAGGAGGTGCAAAAGACTTCTCAGCTTTGATCAGATCCACAGTGGGAGAAACAGATGAAAGCCCTATTGATGTCTAGATCTTGGAACTTTGAAAATCTCTGGATTAGCACGGACAGTGGCTTCTCCATATTACTTTCTTATCAAGATATCCATTCCCTTGGGCCTATCTATTTAGTCTGAATCAATCATACAGATGCTGAACATATAAACAATGTACAGCAAGTTTGTCCTCTGCTAACTGAAGAACAGAGTTGGTTTACACTCTTTAGCATTGATAATGACCATGGGTAACAATGATAGCTAGTATCTATGCTTAGACTCATTCTCTTGCACATGCATAATTGGTTTGTCTTCTGTTGGAGCATCCTTTCTTTCTCCTCATGCTTTTTTAAACATGGTATTTACTGCAGAAAAGCCTGCAGTTTCCCTGGTAACAAAACTGCATTATATTAAAGGCAGATGTTGATATAGGAAGTTCATATTTGGGGAAACATGCAGCCAAAAACATTAGTATGGATGTTAAAGTGTTCTTAGACCTTTTAAAAAATAGCTTCATAAAAGGGGGATCATACCTGTGAAGAAATATGATCAGCATTTGACTATGTAAACACCTACTTTTGTTTGGAATGCCTGAGTCTCTGACTCATTAACGGTTCAACCTTCTTATTCAGAGATGTGGTGGCTGCTGGGATTTAGGTTCAGGCGCTATTCTTTTGCCAGCAGAAACCTCTTCTGCCAGCTTATCTCAGAGATCTGTCAACAGAGTTGTCTCCTAGTAGAACTGCTTTGCTGTCTATGGTATTTCCAGAAAGCAGCCAACAGAAAAGTGCAGGGAAAGAAAGAAGCCAAGTTATAGAAAATCCAAATCTCCTTCTGTACAAGGGCACGGCCCCAGTACAGACACATCATTAAGTCCCCATGAAACCTAATTATTTTTCAGCAAGTTTAAGTCGGGAGTGATTTGAATTCAGCTCAGCCAGCTTTTAAGACATCTTGGCCATTAAGAGTGCAATATAAGATCCTAGCCATGGTGGGATATTCTGTGAGTTCTATGACCCCAAAGTACTTTCCTCCCCATCTCTGCCAGTTCAAGTGGTGAGTCATTTTCTTCTGTCAATCACTGGAAAGATTGTGTGGGCACTCTGTGATCTTGTCCCTATCTTTTCGAGAATCTCATCTTGAGCGCAAGCTTGATGGTAATGATACGATTTTATTCAGAAAGCTGGAATGCTCTAAGGTGGGGACGGGCAAGGTGCAGCCTTTCAATTGTTGGTCTGCAATTCCCACCAGATCTAGCCAGTATAGCCAATGCTAAGGGACACTGGGAGCTGTAACAAACAACATTTGAGAGCCATATTTTGCCTGGCCCTCCTTAACACCAAAGACAGAGCACAACTATGTCAACTGGTTTGTTACCTACAATGTATATGTTACATGGTAGAATTGCATAGGTAATTATGACCCAAAATCCAGTGGCTCGTGTTGGTATCCAAAGCTGTCCTTGTTCCTCACCCATGAGAAACACTGCCTAAACACAAAGCAAAGAAAGAATACTCTTCAAAATCTGTCAGGAACCAATTGAGGCACACAGTCATTGATGCAAAGAACCACAGATTTGGGTCTTTGCCATTCTGTGGGGAAATACACTGACCCAGTGGGCTACAGTTCAGCCCATGCAAAACGAG
The DNA here is from genome assembly GCF_051106095.1 of Pogona vitticeps. Lineage (NCBI taxonomy): Eukaryota > Metazoa > Chordata > Lepidosauria > Squamata > Agamidae > Pogona > Pogona vitticeps. The sequence continues at coordinate 66,666,519 of NC_135787.1, forward strand.
TAGATGTAGCACTCAATGAAAATTGTAGAAACATTACTGGATGCCTGAAGCCAACCTCTCTTGATATAATCAGTTACCTAGAAGGCATTGCACTTAATATATGGAGAGAGGCAGCAGCTAATAATGGGAGATTTGAAGTGTTTGTATTGTGTACTCAGTCCTTGGCTACCATCCCATCTTTATCAGATTAAAATAAAGGAGACTCCCCCCCCCAGAACATCTGTGAATCTTGAAGGAACATCAGAGAGTGCTAGGACTATAATGTGGAAAGAAAGAATTTTTCATAGATGGAACCTCGGAAAAGTCTAACCACTGGTCACATGGAGAACTGAGCTATTTGAAAATCCCGTCATAGACTACAGACTGGAGCTAGAAAGACCAAAATGAATCTAAGAATATGGGTTTTTCCCCACCAGCACAGTTCTCTGCAAGAGTGGAGAAGAACAGGCAACTGGATACATATGTTCTTGTACTTTGTGTCCCTTGAAATGTACCATGGAAAACCTGATGCTCCACATGCTCTTGCCCTTGCTCATTATTAGGTGAAAATTATCTCAGATATTTATTAATGGTACTGTGATGCTTCTGACATGAACAAAGAAAGATCCAGTATGATCAGAAATCTACACTTTCTTCTTTCTGCTGCAGGTCCTTGTGTATTCTAAAAACCTCCTTCAGAGAGCTTTGAGACATTGAGTTGCTATTTCCAGTGGAAAGAGCGAGATCTGTTGGAAGTACATCTTTGGACCAATTCCTGCCCTACTGAAACCTCCACTAAACTCTTTGATGATGAAAGTTCATGGAGGAAACAGATTCCTTGGATCTAACTTGTAATAATCATGTGCTATCAAGTCAATTATGACTTATGGCAACCCTTTTCAAGGTTTTCCAAGTAGAGAATGTAAGCAGCCCCGTATCTCCAAAGAGATTTATGGGGGTGCAGGAAATTGGGACGAGTACGAAAACCAGACAAACCTCTAACTGCTGAGCAGAGCCAATTGAAACCCAGCCAGGTTCTGTCTAAATTTTCTTCCTCAGAGGCCAATCTCCGTATTAAGAAAGCAACACAGACATAACCATGAGATATACTCAGAATGATTTGGCTCTGAAAGTTTGGTAGCAAACCCACGTGGCCAATTAGACATTCAGCTAGTCTGCTCAAGAAACAAAGCTTCTAGATAGAAATCAATCATTACTGTTTTATTAAAAAGAATTACTTTAGAAAAGGTTTCAGTTGATAGTAAATTAAGTCAGTAGGTACATTTTCATTCAAGACCAACGGAACACACCACTCCCCCACTCCAGCTAAAAAAATAAAGAAATGAAACTATGCTAACTAACAAAAAGCATAAATCATCCATCTCACGTGTCTTGGGTCTTCAAAGGCTGATGCTAGATGAAAACCAGTCCATTATGGGAAAAGCACGTGTCTGCCCCTTTCTCAGGCAAACTCCATCTTTTCGCCCTCTCCTCCTCTTCCTTCTTCTTCCCAGAATGCCTCCTGGGCCTTGTTGTCCTGCCTAACTTTCTCATGGAGCTTCAGTTGTTATCATTCTTTGTGGCAGAATTATTTTGACTACGAAACTCTCTGCTCTCTGCTCATCTTAGCAACGAGATAACCAGAGAGCGAAGTTTCTCTGGAACAGCATGTAAAACTTTCCTACTACAGAACAGACTTTAACTCAAAATGGATGCTATTGGGACAATCTTAGGACTACATATCCCACTCTAATACACATAAAAACACAAATCATCGCATGCCCCCCCTGATTATCGTTAAAATTCAGAGCAGTTAATCTGATCTAATTTTAAGAAATCAAGTAAAAGTAACTAAAAAGTAATTCAAAGTAATTAACTGGTTACATCTCAAAATTCAACTACAGATTAACTATTACAATACTGAAACATAGCACACTGTTGAATACATTGTTTCAACGTTCAGGTTCATAAGACTCTTCACAGTACATTCTAGAAAGACCATCTGCCACTACATTCAATTTTCCAGGAATGTGTTGAACTTCAAAATCAAAATCTTGCAATGCTAGACTCCATCTCAACAATTTTTGGTTGTGAGATTTCATCTTCTGCAACCAAACTAAAGCTCTGTGATCTGTTTGGAGTGTAAACTTACGACCCCATAGGTAAGGTCGAAGTAAATTGAGAGACCAAAATATAGAAAGAGCTTCTTTTTCAGGTACTGCGTAACTTCTCTCTCTATCCAAGAGTTTTCTAGAGAAGTATGAGATAGGGTAAAGGTTCCCATCTTCTCCTTGCTGTAACAAAACAGCTCCCAGTCCTAATTCAGAAGCATCAGTTTGTAAAATGAATGGTTTGTCAAAATCAGGGGATTTCAGTATAGGTGCATCCATAATCTTAGCTTTTAAAGCTTCAAAGGCACCTTGACACTCTGGTGTCCACTTTACCTTGACAGGCTGTCTCTTCCTAGTGAGCTCTGTCAAAGGTGAAGCCAAATGACTGAAATCAGGAATGAATTTTCTGTAGTAGCCAACTAGGCCCAAAAACGAGCGTACCTGTTTCTTAGTTTTTGGAATAGGCCAATCATTAATAGATTGTACTTTAGCTTGCAAAGTCTGAATTTCTCCTTGCCCAATCAAATGACCTAAGTACATGACTTTTCCTTGCATCCACTGACACTTGCTGGCTTTGACTGTCAGTCCTGCTTGCTGAAGTCTGGACAAAACAGTTTCAATGTGAGACATGTGAGAATCAAAATCAGAACTGAAAATGGCAACATCATCAAGATAAGCACTTGCAAAAGGCAAACCTTGTAAAAGTTTATCTATCATCCTTTGAAATGACGCCCCTGCATTCTTCAAACCAAATGGCAATCTGCGGAAACGGAAAGTTCCCACGTGCGTGATGAAAGCGGTCTTATCTCGTGAATCTTCAGCTAAATCAAGCTGCCAATAAGCATTCTTTAGATCGAGAATGCTGATAAACTTAGCCTTTGAAAGATGTTCAATTAAATCATCCATTCTAGGCAATGGGTATGGATCTGGAACAATAACACTGTTTAACTTTCTGTAATCAACACAAAATCTTACTTCCTCGAGAATTTCACCCAAAGCGTTACGTTTTGGCACCAGAACCACCGGAGAAGCCCAAGGGGAGAATGACGGTTCAATCACCCCCAAAGATAACATCTTTTGTATCTCTTGTTCAATTTGGATAGCATGATTACCAATTGCTCTATATGGGCTAGACCGTATGGGCTGGGAATTGTTCTCAGTCGTTATCACATGACTGATCAATTTGGTGTAACCTGGTTTATCTGAAAACACATCTTGGTATTGTTCTAAAATTTGAAACAACCTTTCTTTCTGATCAACGGTACCTGTTAAAACAAGATTATCAGACCATGTACCTGCATCTTGCAATTCAGACAACATATCAATAGGTTCATTTGCAGCATGAAAATATTCAGCATGACATTGAAAAACCATTGCAGATCTATCTTTGTACAGTTTCAAACTATTGACATGGTAAAGAACAGGTTTCTTATTAGAATCCAGCATTTTGACAAGATAATTGACATTTCCCAATTTTTGAACAATTTCACCTGGACCTTCCCAGACAACTTCTAGCTTAGAAGGTCTGAGTGGGTTCAGAACAAGTACCAAATCACCCACAGAAAATTCCCTGTGTCTGGATCTCTTGTCGTGGAAGAACTTCTGACTTGCTTGAGCGTCCAACAAATTGTCTCTGGCTAACTCCTGGACAGCCAAGAGTTTCTCTTGAAGTTTTCTAACAAAATCAGCAACTGGCACAGTACTACTTTTAACCACACCTTCCCAATCGGATTTCAGGAAGTCCAATGGTCCTTGTAGATTTCTTCCAAACACCACCTCACTTGGAGAAAAGCCACCTAGTGAAGAATGAGCTGAGCTACGGTAAGCAAACAAAGCAAAAGGCAAAAGCTCATCCCAAATGTTTCCATATTCTTGGGTCAAAGTTTTAATCATCCTAAGCAAAGTTTGTTGACCTCTTTCCACCATACCATGAGATTGAGGATGATGGGCCGTGGAAAAACTGATGGTTATTCCACTTATCTCGCAGATCTTACGCATAAGTTCACTTGTAAAGGCTCCTGCTTGATCACAAATTATTTTGGATGGTACTCCAATACGCGAGCACAAGTCCACGATGATTCTAGCTATGGTGGTAGCTGTCAGGTTACTAATAGCGTAAGCCTCGATCCACCTACTGGCAGAACAGATGAAAGAAATGATGTATTTCTTCTTAGATTTAGTAGGAACAAAAGGTCCTAGTACATCCATTTGCAAACACTGGAACACTTGGTCAGGAATTTCCATAATCTGCATTTCGGCCTTTACCTTGTCAGTTTGATGGCCTGTGCGTTGGCAATAGTCACAAGAACTGACATAGTCCTTTACAGTTTTTGAAATACCAGGCCAGTAAAAATGTTGAGAAATCCTCTTTAGGGTTTTTTGTATTCCCTGGTGCCCACTACTCGGATGGTCATGAGCCATTTCTAGTATTCTCAGTCTATATTCAGTAGGCACGACTAACTGTTGAACAGGTTGGGCATCCAAGTTGGATTTGGGGAAATATTCTCTGTACAAAAGTCCATTTTCTCCCCACAGGAAACTAACTTGCTGATGCGTAGGACGTTCAGCATAGTTGTCTGCTTGTGACCTCAAAGAAGCTAGAGAGGGATCATTAAGTTGCTTCAGTCTAAAGTCCTCTGATCCCTTAGGTATCACCTCCTCCATTTTAGTTTCTGTCGTAGCTGCATTATCAGGTTCGGTCACAAGAGGCTGCTGTTGGGTAAGGTCTCCATCTGAGCTATCCTCAGTGGATTCCTGCTCCCGTTCAGGATCATGCATCTCCCTACTTTGAGAACGCGTAACTACCGACATTGAAGTTGCATTTTGACTCTGCATGTGATCCAAAAAAGCAAGATCATTTCCAAGAAGAAAATCAGGTTTTCCCTCATGGGTTAAAATATGTTTTGCCCCTGACCAGCTCTTATACGAAATTTTGACATAAGCTAAAGGAATAAAACGCTGATCAGTCTCTATAGATCCATAAGTTTTTACTGGACACCTCAGGTTGTTCAAGATTAAGGTGGGGTCTAGAAAACTTTTGCTTATCGAAGAAATGTCGGCACCCGAGTCACGAAAAGCACTTAAAGCCATATCACCTCCAGGTGTGTGAAGAAAAACCACCTCAGAAAATGTGCGGGTTGCCCAGTCCCTTTGCGCAGTTGGTACTATGCAATCAGGATCCATAACAGAAAACCTCTCTCCTGATGCAGTCTCTTTTACAATTTCTGAGGAAACTGAAGCAATTTGTAAGTCCAAAACTCTAGGCACATATTGGTTTACTGCTGCCTGCATTCCACTGGCTTGCGAAGGGGTTACAGTTAGGTTAACTCCTTCCTGACTCTGTGAAGGCACAATGCTTGACTGGTGAGGCACAGAAACTGCATTACTGGCAGCTGGCACTTGCTGAGTTCCTGCTGGTACAGAACTTACATACGCCATCTTGGGTGTGCCTGCTTTAGATCTGCGTGGAGCTGGCACAGGTGTTTTCCTAGCTGGCTCCTTAACTTGGCTAGCTGGCACATTCAACCTTGGGCAATCTCGTCGCAGATGAGAGCCACCACATTCAAAACATTTAAGAGGCGTTTTACTCTGGCTAGGAGCTAGACTCCTGCGTTGCTCAAATGAACTTTGCTTGGGCTCTTGAGGAAAAGACTTTCTAAATTCAGGCTGACTCTGTCTCTTAGGCGCTACTGGTGCAGTCTTTGCCCTAACAGGTAGGTCATCATGGTAGTAAGGTAGATTGCTTCTATCAACACTGGCTATTGAGTCCTCAGACTCCTCTTTTTCCTTTAGCTCATTAACCAAACGCTCCACCTTTGCCTCTCTGTACTGCTTCAATAACTCATCAGCCATGCTCTGATTACGAATAGTTTGAGTGTGACAAGCAACAAAATCAGCAAACATCATTGCTAACTTATCCACTGGTGATAGACTCTTGTTAGGATCAGGACCCACAGCACCGGCTGCTGCTGCTGCTGCTGCTCCTGCTGTCCCATCAGAAATGCCTCTGCCTGGCACTCCCCTCCCTACTGGAGTGCTGGCACCCGCCATTTCCTCTGCCTGATCCATCTGTTGCAACTTAGTCCAAGTCTGATCTGAATCAGATCTAAGTAGATCCTGGACGTCCTGTGCTGGGAGTTTAGCCATTATATCTCCCTTTTGTAATTCCCTTCTCAGTTGTGAAGAATCATAAGTAATCCTTTGCTTAGCTCCACTTGGAGTCAAGACGTCGTGTTCAAGAGCCTCCAAAAGCTCTTGGTGCCAGGGCTTCGTATCTGTACTAACCAATTTAGCAGATGCACTACCAATTTTAACTTTTCTCTGAGTCACAAACAGCTCTCCAGGCAATTCCAAAAATTCTTCTGCTGCTAAGTGTTGCTCCATATAAGCTGCATCCAAAGCAAACGCCAAACTGACCCAAAAGGAAAAATCTCTCTCTGCCCATGTAGCCGAAACTGTAGGGCGAGAGCAAAGCCATAAAACACTCTGGCAGGAACAGCCCTAAACTGGAGCTTCAGAAGGGCGACCGTTTACTTGCATGAAAATGCCCACTCATTAAACAGCCCAATTAAACAGATTTTAATGTCTGTTAAAACCTAAGCGTTGTTTCTTATCAGACCTCACTGCAGCTAAGTCTTTCCGTAAGATCCTTAGCTGGAAAGAGAAAAGCAATTTGGCTAATTTACAGCCTGTCAGCATGCACGCACTCCCTCAGCCAAGGCTTCCGGAAGAATGCCTGCAGCTTCACTTACAAAGCAAGCACCATAAATCCATAAATCACACTAAAGCACGTGTTTCATCCCACCGCTGCCACCATGTAAGCAGCCCCGTATCTCCAAAGAGATTTATGGGGGTGCAGGAAATTGGGACGAGTACGAAAACCAGACAAACCTCTAACTGCTGAGCAGAGCCAATTGAAACCCAGCCAGGTTCTGTCTAAATTTTCTTCCTCAGAGGCCAATCTCCGTATTAAGAAAGCAACACAGACATAACCATGAGATATACTCAGAATGATTTGGCTCTGAAAGTTTGGTAGCAAACCCACGTGGCCAATTAGACATTCAGCTAGTCTGCTCAAGAAACAAAGCTTCTAGATAGAAATCAATCATTACTGTTTTATTAAAAAGAATTACTTTAGAAAAGGTTTCAGTTGATAGTAAATTAAGTCAGTAGGTACATTTTCATTCAAGACCAACGGAACACACCACTCCCCCACTCCAGCTAAAAAAATAAAGAAATGAAACTATGCTAACTAACAAAAAGCATAAATCATCCATCTCACGTGTCTTGGGTCTTCAAAGGCTGATGCTAGATGAAAACCAGTCCATTATGGGAAAAGCACGTGTCTGCCCCTTTCTCAGGCAAACTCCATCTTTTCGCCCTCTCCTCCTCTTCCTTCTTCTTCCCAGAATGCCTCCTGGGCCTTGTTGTCCTGCCTAACTTTCTCATGGAGCTTCAGTTGTTATCATTCTTTGTGGCAGAATTATTTTGACTACGAAACTCTCTGCTCTCTGCTCATCTTAGCAACGAGATAACCAGAGAGCGAAGTTTCTCTGGAACAGCATGTAAAACTTTCCTACTACAGAACAGACTTTAACTCAAAATGGATGCTATTGGGACAATCTTAGGACTACATATCCCACTCTAATACACATAAAAACACAAATCATCGCAGAGAATATGCAGATGTGATTTACCATTCCCTTCTTCTGGGGGCACCCTGGGACTCTGCAGCTTGCCCAAGGCTGATTCTGTCAAGTAGGCATGAGGGGAACCAAACTCCCGACCCATACATAAACCACTGAGCTATCCAGCCAGCTTGGATCTTATGTACAATGAAACAATAAGAAAAAAGAAATCCAGCTGGAGTTCATTGTCTGAGGACAGATCTTCCAAAGAAAGACCAACAAGCTAATAGTAGCCATCTCTGAATTAAGTCAGTAAGGAAAGAGCAGGCTGCTGGTAGCCAACGATGCCCCTAAATGAATTGGCCTTTTGCACTGGTAAAATGCTTGGATATTTTCCATCTGAGATATGGCATATTTCCAACTGACATGATACATTTCTCAGAACAGCTTGATTTAGTATCAGTGGAAAGAGGTGAGCCTCCTTTAAGCCTACTATACCTTCAATTTGATGGAACTGGCTTTTGCTCAGATTTATGACCAAGAGCAGACCTACTCCTACTGGGATATAGCAGCTGCCTTATAATGCTTGGCCAAGCTTTGTGTGATAATTTATTGACATGAAAGCAGCTTTGGTTCAGAGTTTAGTGTAGACTTCCCTAACCTGTTGCTCTCTGTGTATGTTGGACTACATTTCCTATCACCCCTTAGATATGACAGGAGTCGTAGTTAGAAAATTTGGAGAGCACCGATTTGAGCGCATCTGAATTATATGCAGTACTGTGTTGGCAGTTTTTAAATCACAGTAAAGAGACAGTAGGGAACAAGTTAGCAGCAATAGCTTTCCATTTGAAACCTCGCCCCCAGTTGTTTCCTCCTCTTTTATTTCCTCCCCCCTGCAAGTGGCACTGGCATTCAAGTGGACTTCCTTGGACTCTGATATAGAAATGTATAACAACATCAATCAACCAAGCTCCAGGGAAGAACTTTTAGGATGCATTCACTTGTTATATCTTGAAAGGGGCAACACAGGAAGGAAACAGCAGGCACTGCATATTTTGAATGTCACAACACAATTGCTTCGTATGGCGGCATGTGCTCCCCTGCAAGATGTTATTTTTAGGGATGCCACAAATATCTTCAATTTGCTACCCTCAATACAAGAACTGCATATGCATATAAGCTGTTGCTGCAGATGAGTGACCCAGAAAGCAGCAGGTTTTGGAATGTTATCTTCAGCTCCATGGGGTGGAGGGGTGGAGGGGGGGGAAGGAGAAGCTAGGCTGCCTGGATGTGCCATGTAGTGTGCAACTGTGATTCAGATCTACATTATACAAATCTCATTCTCTCACTTTGAATGGAGAATATGACATGCAGCTAAGCTTATCGTGGATAAATCGTATGAAGGGAAGGTACAAGAACGATTCGGATCTGCTTTGCTGAAGGAAAATACAAGGCCAGAGGTGTGCAAAGGCAACAGCATCCGTAGAAACAAAGGGGCAGGTTTCACACAACCCGAGTTAGGTTTAAATTGAAGAAGAAAAATCTCTGCTGTAACCTGAAAAATAAGGAAGGATCTTGAGGAGCACTCCTGAGGTATAAGATGCAAATCCTGCTAGACAAGGATGAAAAAACTGGGCATGCTTAGCCCGGAGGTAGGCAATTAACAGCATGTTCCTAAACCTGTTTACTTAGAAGCAAGTCTCACTGAGTTCAGCAGGACACACCCGCTAGCTAATACTGTATGTGTAAGACTGCAGCTTAATTTGAACTTGTATGAATTGGGAGGAAAAGTGGACGCCTTTGCTAAATGTAGAAAATAAATCTTTGAAAATAAGTAAGAATGTTTCCCCTCTTTAGCCCCTCAAGATTATGCAAGAAGCAGTGATTTATTTGAGGATAAATGTTAGGGTTGGTAGGTCTAATTATCTGCCATAGGCGTGGATGCACAGACATTTATGGAACATTTCCCTCCCCTTTCCTTGTTCTGCTCATCTCCAAGAAAGCAGACTCTCTGTATCTGCCAATGTTGGTATTTAGAGACAAACTCCTATAGTCACAATGCCTTAGAAATTCTTGCTCCTGCATTCATTATTTCCAGCCAAGCTAAAATGAATGAATAGCAGTAGTGCAGCTCATTCATTTCAGTGGGAAATGGGTAGGATAACTGGTTTCCAGGAGATCACATCTCACAAATGCATCTTACTATATTTGTACAGATTTTCTATGCAGTTAAATTGTCTGAGTCTAGTCAATGTTATAACGGGATGGCAAAGTTTCCAAACTCATCTCCTGGTTGCAATGCCCATGCAGAGGATGTAGCAACTCTTGCACAAGAGAAGGGTAGTTTCACTTTCCCTCGCTCAGTGACTCTTATCTGCAAATGTTTCACATGCTATTATTCTAGCAGGTAAGATTGCTGAGGTCTCAGGGCCCCAACTAAAGTCTTGGGGAATTGCTTTGCTTCTCCAGGTCTCCAGGCGCGGAGGCAAATCTCAAGGCAAGAAGCACTACAGGAGGAGATAGTTCTGGTTTTGTGTGAGATGTGGCTACAAAGCCTGGACACCCATCTCCAACATCCCCAAGTGGAGCCTGTGCTCATTGGTTTAATGTAAAGAAGTTATCGTGTGTGTTGCTCCCAGTGGCATGATGGGGCCATGTGCATGAATTGGCGCTGTGGGCTAAACCGCAGAAGCCTGTGCTGCAGAGTCAGAAGACCAGCAGTCATAAGATCAAATCCACGCAATGGAGTGAGCTCCCGTCACTTTGTCCCAGCTCCTCACCAACCTATCAGTTTGAAAGCATGCAAATGCAAGTAGATAAATAGGTACCACCTCGGTGGGAAGGTAAAACGGCATTCCCTAGTCATGCTGGCCATGTGGCAACGGAAATTGTCTTCAGATAAGCGCTAGCTCTACGGCTTGAAAACGGGTTGAGCACCGCCCCCTAGAGTCGGACACAACTGGACTAAAAATGTCAAGGGAAAGCTTTATCTTTACCCCTCACTCTTGGTTTTCTAGCATTCTGGAGCTGGCCCCATTACACCATTTGGAACAATTCCGGAAGTACGTATAGCACCAGCACTGCAGCTCATAAATCTTCTTGTGACACAAGCGCTGGCAAAAGAAAGCCTGAGGGAAGAATCCACCTGCCATGCCTTTTCCAATCCTGTGACATCACAAGTACTTGCCCCCTAGTTTCAGGTGTTAGCTCTGAAATTTGAGAAAATGGAATGTAGCTGTCTAGCAACATTCCTACTCAGAGAAAAGCTTTGGGAAGATGATTTTTGGACTGCATCTACTGTCGGCTGGACATTTTTGGGATCTGTAGTCCAAACGTTAGCTTTCCCTAGTTCTGATTAAGAGATTTGGACCTTACGCTGGCGAAAACATATCCAGTGTGGCCCTAAATAAGACTTGACTGTTACGGTTCAGGGTCAAAAAGAACAAATGTATCTAAAATAATTGTTCTCAGGAATAGTGTGTGGGTCATATTTTGCTAAACCTGAGAGAAAAGTGGATTGGTACATGCAGTTATACAGATTTTGTAATAAAAATGTTAAATGTATGTTTATCTAGAAATGTAATAAAGTTATCAGGAGCCAGAATGCTGTACCAGGATTATTGACTTTAGAAAAAAATAAATAAATTTGGTTTATACATTGTTGAAAAGGAACAACAAAAAGAACTCTCATAAAGTAAGCATAGTATGCTAGCTCTGGTACCATAAAAATAAAAATTTTGCTTACAAGAGATGTCTGGAATAGCATTAGTACAAAAGCTTTTTAAGCAGACATTACATATGATTTTTCGTAGAAGAAATTGATCTTTTGAGGGTTGACCTACTTTTTACTGGAATCCCAAGCAACTCTTACGAGATGCTGGTAATGGAGGTTTAGCTGAAGCCAGGATTTATTCCCAGAAGTTATTTTCAGTTTGAGGAATCACATCAGGAAGAAGACAGGAAGTAAGTGAAAAGTGCTTTGGAACATATGCAAAGTTTCTTCTGACTTACTGCTGAGTGAACACTGTGTACCCTCACCGTGGGACAAAGTGTTTTCACACAGTAGCTGAAATCCTGTTGTGCAAATGATGGAACTTCTGGAGCCAAATTGCTGAAGTTAAGAAATCTCCATAGATATTATGTCTTGCACACTAAGCTGCATGACTTGGCAGGCAACACATAATGCCTATGGAGATTTCTCAGAACAATTTGAACCTAAAACTTATGCTGTTTGCATAACTGTACAACAGGATTTCAGTCAGTGTATAGTAGCAAATAAACTGCTTTTCCATTTCTATCTGAGACTTTCTGGCCATATCCTAGGGGTCAATGCCAGCATCAGCATCTGGCATCTTTGAGCTGTACTCAAGCCCTTTACACCTTGGCCAGGTTCATGGATGTTGATGGCTCCCTGTCTCCACACAGCCCATAGTGGTGGCAGAGCTACAGATGTGATCACAATTTTAAGGATCAAGAGTTTCCCAGATGTAGCATTACTATGGGAGTGCTAAATGACAGGACTCTAAATTTAAATGGCAGATGCACATCACTGCCATCACAACTGCAGGCAAGATCACTTGGAAGCCATAGATGTATAGGCACTCCAGCAGAGGTCACTTGGCTGAGGGCCCTCCATGTAGCAGGTGTAGACCCTATGAGAGCTTACAAACCTTCACATGATTCTTTGGAACTTCTCATTAATTTTTATTATTGTTGGGGCTTCCTATTTTCCTCACAGTATGATGTTGGAAGAACAGGAGAGGTCTAATTTTGCTGAGGAGCCATCTACCTGTTCTCCTTTTGATCATGCTCAGGCAAACCACAATGCAAAAAACAGACTTCCACAATATGAATGTCTCGGTTCTGCTTTCTTCATAGTGGAGCCCTTCCCTTACCAAATGGATAATTTAAAGGTAAAGCATTTTCTTAATTTGAATTAAGAATGTGCTAGATACCTTTCTGTGAGTCCTCTAGTTTCTCTCTGTTGTGTGTGGAAGAAATGAGAGCTGGCCACAGTGGGATACTCTGAACATTGGACTCGCTGTGTACTGTCTGATGTTTGAGCAAGGGCAGGATGGCCTTTTACCCACTCTGATGCTTTCTGTTGATTTTGTATCTTCTTGCATCTTCTTTGTGTTCCCTAACTGTTTGCTGTAATGCCGGAGCGAGAAATCTTTGGATGTTCTCAAGCACACTGCCCACAATCCTTTATAATGTGAAACTTGCATCAACTTTGATAGCTAGGATTCTCATTATATAATTTTCTTTTTCTTTTTAAGCTAGCATAGGCTGAAATTCAGTAGTAGGCGGCAAGTGGAGTAGGCCCATTGAATCAATGGCACTTCTATAGGTGGCAATTCTCTAAATCCCTATTGATTCAATGGGCCTACTCACATTGTAACTTATTACTGTACTTAATTTTAGTTTACTACTGAGGGTGTAACTGTGGATGAACACGTTCATTTCTGTTGTATGAACCTTAATTGGTTAGGCAAGAATGAGTGCACAAGAGCTGGTCTTTCTGTCCATCTGTTTACCTTGCTTCTTCTTCTTCTTACTTGTTGGTGTGCAGATGCAAATCCCATTGCCTGCTGGCTTCTCCACCATTGCCAGAAGGGAGTACACTGGCAAAAGTAAAATCCTCCTATCTATCACATCCCTGAAATTGAAGGAACTCTGTAGTCACCACCCACAGCCCTAAGTCAAAGTTGATGATTGCAGATAATCATGATCAACTGGATAAAAAGTGAGAGTGGGCAGACTCTGACCCAATTTTTGATACCTCTTTCCAGGCATATTAGTTAGAAAGAATTACAACTATAATTTTATACTTAATTCTGTTTTGCTTAATAATTAGATGTTATAATTACTATGATTCCATATTCCGAACACTGTTCTGCTATCATCAAAGCAAAACTACTGACAAAATATGTCACATTACTTTTAATGTCTTATCCAGACCTACCATTTCTGGCCCACACTGTACAGCAAATATTACAAAATTATCTGTTGGAAATAAACTGAGAAACTAAGGAATTTTTCTACTGTTCCTGGGGTATTTTTTTAACTGCTTTTTAAACATTCAAGCTATGGCTGATAAGTCAGTCTAGCTGCAAGTCATATTTTATGAAATCAGTAGGACTCACTTCCACATATGCGTAACCAGAGCCTGACATTTATTACAATTTTCAAAAGAAAATCAGTCCTTGAACATAATGAAATGGTGATCCCACTGATCACAAAGGGCTGAAGCCAAAGCTACTTCAGATGTGCAAAAAGAGATTACACATATCTAGAGATGTCATGGGATGTCACCGAAAGCAAAATATAAAGGGAATATGTTGGCTCCTCCTCAGGCAAAATATCTGAGAATTTTTGAAGAAAGAGAGAGGGGGAGGAAGCTTTGATAAATCTAGTGAAATATCTTTCGAAATTATCTACATAATATCAGATTGTCACCAGAATTTGTTTTAAGCAAAATCAAATGAATATGGAGGTTCCACACTCTGCAAAACATATAAAGGATCTAAGTCAAAATATATACTTCCTGAGAGATGTGAGTTTCCGTTAAGTCAAATTTCTAGTTTTATATTTCCACTTATACACTATACAAGACTGTGTCATCCACACACAGTGGATGTGTAGTATTTAGCATATCTGTGTTATCATTTTTATTGACCACTTACTTTTCTGCATTACAAAAGACCCAGCAGTAGCTGATGGAATGGAGGTCCATAAGCAGAGCCAAGTAGTTGCAACAGGATTTTGAATTCATAATAGCCAGCCATTCATGTCATGGAAGAGGAAACTGAGGCACATAAACTTCTATCCAGCACAATGCTAGTGGAGTGAAAATCGATACTGCATAATCTAATTGTGCTGGATTATTCAATTGAATGAGCAGTTGTGCAAACTTATAGAAGCAGAGGACATGAAGAAGACTGGGTGACAAAAAAAATCTGGGGGCCCTCAATAGTCCGTACTAGGTTGCTGGCAGAAGTGCTTGCTAAAAGCTAAGGGTGTGATGTGCCATCCCTCAGTCAATCCTTGTCGCTTTGTCTTTCAGAGAAGCGTCACACTGGGATCTGCAGCCACAACATCTTTTGTGGCCATGTGGCAGGCCACCACTTCTCCAGCATGGAGAGACTTTGGGTTGAACTGGTGGGCTAGCATTGCTTTGTGTGGACAGTAAAGCATGCAATGAACCTTTCTCATCCTGAAGAGTTCCCACCAGTGATACTTCTCTGTCTTGGGGGGAAATTACTGTGCAAATATCTGACTCAGGCCTTGTATTTACTTCCCCTGTATCTAGAACAGCTGGATGCCAAATGCGTCCACATACTAGTGACAGCCTCCCAGAACGTGGAAGGGGTTTTCACTAGGTTGAATGTGGTCCCTCCTTTCTCCAATCTTGTTTCCTCTTTCAGGGTTAATATGTGTATACTCAAATAAATTTGGATCATCTTCCCCAACCTTGTGTCTCATTTCACTCCATCTTCTCCACAACTGGTTAATGCAAAGCACACATATACAGTACACATATACACCCACCATATTTTTCCAAAACCAGAAACAGACTTCCAGCTACCTCCAAATTTAATTTTGGTGGCATTTTTGATAAGTTGTGCTGCCCCTCAATGGCAGGGAAAGCAGGAAATTGTTGCCCACTGCTACTCTTTGGGCAGGCCTGATTTACAGGTAGGCCTTGTGACACGTAAACAATTACCAAAGAAACATTTAAGTTAGTGTTATTACCTAGGCCACTTATCTGCTAAGAAAGTTACTCACATTTCACTGCACTTTGAAGAAGACTTTTGAGGTACTGTAGTTGAGACTGACATATGACCCATCTTCTGCATGAACTGTGTTTCCCCTCAAGATGTCCAAAGAAATGAAGCTATGCCATCAATATTTTATGGAGAAATAAAAATAACAGCAGCCTAATTATGAAGGAAAATAAAATAGAATCTTGTTTCCATCTGCAGGTGATTGTTTCTACCTAAGCAATTGTGAACGCTCCAGTTCTGAATTAATTCCCATCTGGAGGTGACTTTATTTGCAACAGAAGCAGTATGCTTCTTAAAAGTGCAATCTGAAACCAGTCAGCATTTTCAAGTATTATTTTAAAGCTGCACTAAACTACCACCTTCTTATTAAGGGAGAAGCATGAGCTGAAGTTTATTTTTATTGGGAAAATATAGTTTTGTAGTATACATATGTAAATGCTTGCTGTTTAATGGCCAGTGTGGGTCAATTAGAATGCCTGGCATTAAAAATTAATGTGCATAGATTAAGGTTATTGGAAACCTTGACAAAACAATGAAAACCTTCCATTGGCATCCCTGTCTATAAAACCTGTGGGAAAATCAGAGCAGCCTGAATGTGAAGTGACATTGTTTTATGCGCAGACTCAAGCCAAGACCTTCTGCCACCTGAGGTGAAGGAAAAATGATGCTCAGTTTGATGTACAGAAGTCAACTGGACTGGCAAGTGATTTTTATTTCAACACCGGAAACAGGGTAGGGTACTTTGCTGCACTGGAAAATAAATGCCAACCTTAATGTGTGCAGGACAGGCTCTGGTGGAATGTTGGCATGTGAGGCAGTTGCTTTATTCTTCGTAATGGCAGTGCCAGTCAAGCTTAAGCAGTAATCTAAAATTGGAGATGGGGAGTAGATTGCTGCAGAATCACCATTACAAGACAATAAAAGTATGCAATGATTGTAGAGGGTATCAGAGGTGAGATGTCAAAGATTAAATGACAGAAATTTGGACACAGAGAACAAACACTTTCCTACCTTTCTTTCTTTCTGAAATGACCAATCAGGATTGAGCTTTGTTTCACTTTTGCCTAAGCACATTAAGTGATGGCACTGATTTCATAAACAAAGATCTAGCAAGGCTTAGTTGGTAAATCTCCTTGAAGTTCATGATGTACCAAACCAGTTCTCCGGATGCTCTTGATGGCTGTCAGTCCAAGTGAGCATGGCCTATAGTGAGCGAAGATGAGAAATTAAGTCCAGTATATTTATTTATTTATTTATTTATTTATTTATTTATTTATTTATTTATTTATTTATTTATTTATTTATTTATACCCCGCCTATCTAGTCAATTGTGACCACTCTAGGCGGCTTACAACATGCACTTAAAAAATAAACATATAACAAACCTCATCACAAATAATAATTTACATAAATTAAAAGATAGAATAAAATTTTTTCCCAAAGATGGTGAGAAACGGGATATATTATAACAGAAAAGGAAGGTATTAGGTAGAAAGGGGGAAGGCCTGCCTGAACATCCATGTTTTCAGTTGTTTCTTGAAAATACCCCGCGAGGGAGCTGCGCGAATGTCAGGGGTAAGTTGTTCCAGAGGCGAGGAGCCACCGCCGAGAAGGCCTGGTTTCTTGTCTTTTCCTTCCGGGCCTCCCTCGGCGTCAGGCTCCTCAGCTTCACCTCCTGACTCGCTCGGGTGACATGGGTAGAACTGGGTGGGAGTAAGCGTTCCGCCAAGTATTGAGGCTCTAAACCGTTTAGAGCTTTAAACGTAAGCGTCAGGACTTTGAAGTCAACGCGGAACCGAATGGGCAGCCAATGCAGCGTGGCCAGAATAGGAGAAATGTGATGGTATCTTCGAGCTCCACTTAGGAATCTGGCCGCCGCATTCTGCACCACTTGGAGTTTCCACGTCAGCATCAAAGGTAGCCCCACGCAGAGCGTGTTACAGTGGTCTAATCTTGAGATTACGAGCGCATGGACCAAGGTGGTGAGCGCCCCCACATCGAGATAGGGTCGCAGCCGGGCTATCCGCCAGAGATGAAAAAAGGCGGTGCGGACCACGGACGCCACCTGAGTCTCCATGGAGAGCGCCGGGTCCAGGTGGATCCCCAGACTGCGAACCCCACTCTTTGCGGCAAGAGTCACCCCCCAAACGAGAGGGAGTCGCCCAAGCCGCCAACAGTGGGGGCACCCACCCTCAAAACCTCCATCTTGTCCGGGTTCAGCCTCAGCCCGTTCTCCTGCATCCACTCCAGTACGGTCCCCAGGCAGCGCTGGAGGGACAGGACGGCATCACCTGCAGTTGGAGTAAAGGAGATGTAGAGCTGGGTGTCATCCGCATACTGATGACACGACGCTCCACATCCCCTGATGACCCCACCCAGCGGCCTCATGAAGATATTAAACAGCATTGGGGAGATAATCGACCCCTGTGGAACCCCACAATTGAGGCTCCACGGGGCCGAGACACTCTCCCCAAGCTGTACTCTCTGGGGACGTTCCTCCAAGAAGGAAAGGAGCAAGGCAAGCGCCAGGCCACCAATTCCCAGCTCGGAGAGCCTCCCCAGGAGGACACCGTGGTCGACGGTATCGAAGGCTGCTGAGATGTCGAGAAGGACTAACAGAGAAATTTTTCCCCTGTCAGCCTCCCTCAGTAGGTCATCGTACAGGGCGACCAATGCCGTCTCTGTTCCGTGGCGCGGCCTGAAGCCCAACTGAAATGGATCCAGGGCATCCGTTTCTTCCAAGTGAGCTTGAAGCTGGTCGGCCACCACCCTCTCCACCACTTTGCTCATGAAAGAAACGTTGGCGACGGGCCTATAATTGCCAATTTCGTCCGCCACCAAAATTGGTTTCTTTCTTATGGGCCTAATGAGTGTTTCCTTGAGGGCAGAAGGAAACCTGCCCTCAAGGAAAGACCCATTTATTATTACAGTGGCCCATTCAGTTGTTATCGGCCTGCCTGCTTTGATTAGCCAGGCCGGGCAAGGGTCAAGGGAGGAGGTGGTGGCATGACAGCAGTCAAGCACCTTGGCCACCGAATCAGGCGTGACAGGCTGAAAGGTGTCAAAAATCACTGGGCAAGACGGAGCGCTGGACATCTCTGCTCGACTCACTGTGTTCAAAAAAGGAGAGAGGTCCCGGCGGATGGCCTCCACTTTAGATTTAAAAAAGGCTGCAAACTGGTCAGGTGAGAAACTAGGGGGAGGCCTATCACCAAGACCAGTTCCGGATAGGTTGCGCACTATACGGAATAACTCCGCCTGCTGATTGGACGCTTCGCTTATCCGGTTAGCGAAGTAAGTTCGACAAGCAGCCTTCACCTTAGAGAGGTAAAGGTTAGTTGCGACCCTGACAGCTATCCAATTATAATCCGATAATATATCAAAAGTGACCATTGCCTAGCTCAGGCCAAGCAATTAGGGCTTGCTGTTTTGCCCTCAGTTTCCCACTGCTGCCCAAGTGGGATCATGAAGGAAGGCTGTTCCATTGGTTCTCATGAAAGAATGGCTCCATCAGCTGTCTCTGTCCCTCAGGTACCACCTGGAAACAACTCCTCAGTCAAGCTGCAGCAGAGAGAAAGAGGGACATTCCACCAGGTATTCTGGAAATCCAGTTCTAATGGTCTTTTCTCCTAGTTGAAAGTACTGTTATTTAATACTTGATACATGGTACCTGAGTTTATTTGTTTTCAACTTCCCTCCACACATCTTTTTCAATTCATGTATTTCCAGGCAGAGACTATTTTGCTTTCAAGCTGTCCTGGGTGGTATTTAAGGAGTAAAAATATTCCTGAAAAGAGAAGAAAGTAAATCAGTCTTACTATGTTAATAGTTAGGATGAATTCTAAAATTATTTTTTATTGTTTATCTAAATTTATAGTAATTACTAAAATACCAGATCTTCTATATTTCTTATATATTAATAAGAATGATGTTTGATTCAACAGGAGTGGTTTGATGCAAGAATATTCAGAATAGAACTGATTTGGGCCTCTGAGCTGAGCTACTGCAGAGTGGTACAGCTCTGAATGCACTAGATGGTAGCAGCTTCCAACCAACCCACTGGACTTTTTTTATAGTGGATTTGATTCCAGTGATAAAGGTGGGACACTTAGATGCCCATTTAAGCTACCTTCCCTTGTAACCACCAGAAGATGCCATAGTACAGAGTGGGGTAGACATCTCCAAGTTTTAGTGGTGTAGGGAGAGCTTCAGTAGCTCCTTCAAGTCCCAGACATCATGGATGGCCAGTATTTTCAGTACCCATTCACCATTTGGAAAACCTGCAATTCTTTTTCACATGTTGTAGTTTGGATTCCAAAAATATTATTCCAAAAACAGTTCCTGCTTGGCTGTCAGGATTCTGACTGGGATAGCAAATGCATTCCCACAGATTTTTGGCCAGTCAGTACAATGATGCTTGAACTATTGTCGGTTGGATATTGCCACCTGTTCTCTTCTATTGATTTTCTGTTTTGGAGAAGTCAATGCATTATGATCAACATATTCTTTGGTTGGTGTGGGTTTTCTGGGCTGTTTGGCCATGTTCTTAAGGTTTCTCTTCCTAATGTTCTGCTAGTCTCTGTGGCCAGCATCTTCAGAAAACAGGAGTCAGAACTCTGTCTGTGCTCTGGTGAAGTTTGTTGGATAGTTAAGTATTTATAGCTGTGGGATCAGCTTTTGTCCTTTTCAGGAGATTGAGTGATTATGGTGATCAAGGTGTTTTTTGGTTGTGGATGCATTGTTGTGAAAATGGGAGAGATTATCTGTCACTGTGATTGATGGGTGTCGTTAGCTGGTCTTTTGTGCAGTGATCACCGGTCCTTGTGGCTGGGTAGAGTTTGTTGAGCTTTTGCAGGCTGTATTTTTCAGTGTTGGGATCCAGGCTTTGTTGAGTTTTAGACTTTCTTCTTTTTTGTTGAAGTTCTCTTGATGTTTGTGGATTTCAATGGCTTCCCTGTGCAGTCTAAAATAATGATTGCTGGTGTTGTCCAGTACTTCTGTATTTTGAAATAGAATTTCATGTCCATCTTGTTTTAGGGCATGTTTAGCTACTGCCGATTTTCCCTGTTGTTTTAGTCTACAGTGTCTCTCATGTTCTTTGATTCTGGTGTGGATGCTGCGTTTTGTGGTTCCAATATATATTGTCCACAACTGCAAGGTATCCGCTATGCTCCTGCAGTGGTGAGGGTGTCCCTTTTGTCCTTTGCTGACCATAACGTTTGTTGTATTTTGGTGGTGGGTCTGAATACTGTTTGTAGGTTGTGTTTTCTCAAAAGGTTCCCCATGCGGTCCGTGACCCCTTTGAGGTATGGCAGAAATACTTCATTCATGGGTGGCTGTTTTTCCTCTTCTGTTTGGTGTTCAGAAAGGAAGAAAGGCAGGAAAGTGTTTGTTCTCTGTGGCCAAACTTCTGTCATTTAATCCTTGACATCTCTCCACTGATACCCTCTACAATCATTGCAATGTTCTGGGGCTGAGCAAGTGTGTCCATCAACCTGGGAGCAAGTCTCTGTGTTTGAACAATAATACTTGCAAACAAAACATGTGCTTCCCTTCAAATAAGCAATCACAAAACAAAAGCAAGATAAAGTGAGATGTGGAATGTTTCTGCTGTGATAATCTGACATTTTCAGCAGGCGCTTCCTCTAATCTGCAGTCTGGACTTGAGTTCTAACTTGTTAAACATGGATGCACATTTGTTATTTTTGGAACTGAGAGTAAACACAGCTCTGAGTTCTAGTCCAGTTTGTGCTTAGGTCTGGTGTTTGAGTAAGCCACCCTGAGTTTAATTCACCTGGAAACAATGGCCACTGCTTTATTAGACTCCATGCATATGCAGCTAGAAGAAGAAAAAACCCTCAGTCAGCCTAATTTAACATCAAAAGGAAGAAATTACTAAAATATGAAAGGGGTGAGTTAAAAGGGAAACTCTCAAAAGATAGAGGGAGGAGGGTTAAATTGCTCTAGGCAGAAGGGAGATTATTTAAACTATCATAATGCAAGTTCTACCAAAAAGGTATACCTTATACACAAAGAGACCCAAACAGGGCCACAAATATGCATTGTTAATTAGCTTTCAGAAACATGGAAACTTTGAACTGCAAAATAATGCTCCCTTTAGAAAACTGAACTCACCACAGAAAGGAAGGAAGGAAAGGCATTTTCAGTAATATAGCATAGGTAAAGGTAAAGGTTCCCCTTGACATGTAGTCCAGCCATGTCCGACTCTAGGGTGCAGTACTCATCCCTGTTTCCGAGCCATAGAGCCAGTGTTTGTCCGTAGACAGTTTCCGTGGTCACGTGGCCAGCACGACTAGACACGGAATGCCATTACCTTCCCATCGTGGTGATACCTATTTATCTACTCACATTTACATGCTTTCGAACTGCTAGGTTGGCAGGAGCTGGGACAAGTGACGGGAGCTCAATCCATTGCGTGGATTTGATCTTCTGACTGCTGGTCTTCTGACCTTGCAGCACAGAGGCTTCTGCGGTTTAACCTGCAGCACCGCTTTGTCCCAAGACAGCATAAAAAGCATTTAAACAAGCATTTAGGACAACCATACATTACAACTCAGTACAGCTGTTTGCATACTGTTTAGGATCTGGACTGAGAAGCAAATCCTTTCTTGTGGACCTGAGTGTTTGAATGTCCATGTGATGACAATGACAACAATAATAACAATGATTTATTCATCAGTCCTGCCTTTCCTCTACCCATCAAGGGAGCACACATGTCAGTCCTCCTGTCCATTTTCTCCTCGCAAGAACCTTTGAGCTGAATGAAGCTGAAAGACTGAAACTGGCCCAAGGTTACGTCATGCATTTTCATGGCCAATTGGGTATTTGAACCCAGGTCTCCTGAGTTCTCGCTTCATCTTTTAACCACTCTCCCATACTGACTCTCATAACTTACAAATGATACCATTTATACCACATATAGATTATATAACTAGTAAATCAAAATTCCAAAATTAGGTCCAAAAACGGACAAAAAAACCCCACAGAGATATTAGTCTATCAGAGAGAGACTCTATCAGTGACGAAGCCGTGAAGTTTGCCATCAGTCTAAAAATACTTCCAGATGAATGAGAGACGTCTTCTACAATGTTAGCCACAGTTGCGGAGAGATGTCCTGAACTCCATCTTGCCAGGGATTGTCTAACTATTCCCCTGTTAATACTATGCAACATCCATAAGGAGATTTACCAGCCAAAGTTAATTTCTTTCCCCCATTTTTGTACTCTCAACTAGCTTCTTTAGGAAATTGGGTTATGCATGAGACCATTTCCAATTGCTCAATCGGAGATGCTTATTTAAAGGAGGCTGTCTGCAGTGCTAAAATGGCTTCTTGCCAAATATGCCAGTTCCAGTAGGCCAGCTGGGTTGCCTCCTCAGTGGCTCAGCTGGTAGTATTTGTACTTCTGTGTATAGTGTAGTTGTTGACTAGAGCTTTAAACCATTAACAGTACACATTTTAAATCTTACTTCAAACCACTTCCCTGGGCAGCAATGTGTATCCAATCACACACTCTCTCTCCCGTTTCTTAATTGCACAATATGTCCTCAGAACTCCTTGGCAAATATTTCTTTAATCAAGCACTTCAGGAGAATATAACCTGAACTATTGCATCAGGAAGGTATTTGTACTTAATTGGCAAAATATCAAATAAGGAGAAAACCTCTCTTGTTGAACACAGGCTGTTGTCTCTGGTTCCCTAGAAATTTGTGGCAGTCTCATTCTATGTGATTTCCTTTGTTAAGGGGTGGCTAGACGGACAGACAGACAGAGATATGGAATATATAGACCCAGGTATCTATACTCTCAGTAACACGCTACATAAAGCAAAAAAAAAAAAAAAAAAAAAAAAAAAAGTCCATTTCCATTTCCATTCCATTTGTATTGTTAGCCGCCCAGAGTAGACTTGTGTCTAGATGGGCGGGAAATAATAAATAAATAAATAAATAAATAAATAAATAAATAAATAAATAAATAAATAAAAAACACAGAATTGCCACTAAATACAATATTTATGTTGGTTTTTAACTTAAGATGTGTTTCATCAAATTTCTTAATTTTTAATTTTAAGTTACAAGTGACATTTTTCATTAAAAGGTGATGGTGCAGCGGAGGCAAAGAGACCTGAGGGTTTTTCAGAAATCGGAATCGGGGACAGTGACAATAATTTGGGAACCGCTGAAAATGTTATGTGCTATGAAGGATAGTCCTCACCACTGGAACCATGTGGCAACAGTCTCCCACCTGAGACCAGGTCCAGATAATCCCAAGGTGGGACTATGTTCAATAATATCCCCTGAAACACTATTTAACTTTGGTACACTGCCCTACTATTCACCACCCTCACCCCTTTGACACTGGTTGCTACCGAGTTTATTCCCCAGTTCCTATAAATGTGAGCTCTTACCCATTCAGGAGCAAGACCAGGGGTCAGGATTGGATAAAATGCTAACATCCCTCCATTCACCTTTCAGATACAGGTGGAAAGGACTTGTAAATTTTATTTTAAAAAGGGAAGGAAAAATAAGCAATCAAAAGGATAGTGCAAAAATAGTAAAGCAGTTCCAAACTCAAACAATTGTGGATACGAGACTACAGGATATAAAACAGCAGCACTGAAAAATAAAGAAAACGTTATGTACGTATAATCAAGTCACCTCTGACTCATGGTGACCTTATGAATGAATGCTGTTCAAAATGTCTTCTCTTTAACAGACCTGCTCAGCTCTTGTAAACTCAAGACTGTGGCTTCCTTGATGGAGTCAGTCCATCTTGTATGTGGTCTTCCTTTTTTCCTGCTGCCTTCCACTTTTCCCAGACTTATTGTCTTTTCCAGATAATCCTGCCTTTTCATGAGGTGACCAAAACAGGACAGCCTCGGCTTCATCGTTTTTAACCCACTTGTTCATATTTCTAGCAGCTCTCTTCAGCACCACATTTCAAACAATTCATTTTTTCCCTGTCAGCGTTCTTTATTGTCCAGCTTTCACATACTTACATGGTGATGAGAATGCAAGAGTATGGATGGTCCAGGCCTCGAGTGACAAATCCTTACACTTGATAATCTTTTGTAACTCCTTCATTGCTGGCCTTTGAAGTCTCAGTCTTTTTTGGATTTCTTGGCTGCAGTCTCCATTGATGATTGAATCAAAGCATACAAAATCTCTAGCTATTTCTATTTCTTCATTAAACTACCTGTGCTATCAAATGGTTTCTATCTTATAGGGTTGCCACGTGGCAGAAGCAACTTGGTGGCACATAGCAACATTTCCAGTGGTTCCCAGTCTTTTTGTCACCATGCCCCATTCTGAACCAGTGCCTCAAGCCTTCTTGCCTCCCCTTTACCATTACCCAAATTGAAAATAACCACAAAAAGTCTCCTTTCTTTTAAAGTGTTGATTAACTTGATCCCTCTTCTGAATTGACATGTACTTCCTCTTCCCTTACCAGTTAAGTATGAGGAAGTGAGGTAAGGAAATACATGCTAATCTACATTGATCTGGAGCCAAAGAGTGATGAGGTACTGTATCCAGTTTTACCACACAATGGGCAGCAGCTCCATTTATATCCTTTGTAACCTATGATTTTCTGAAGAAACTATGTGGTAGATGGAGGTACAGCACAACTTACCTCTGAGTAACCCCCATAGGATCCTATGAAGGCAAATGCTACTGTGCTCAATGAGGCTTATTGCCAGATAAGTAGACTGAGGGCTGTCATCTAAGTTCCCATTAAAATCATTGTGAGAAAGTTGATCCTATCCTAAGCCCCACTGACTAAACTACTGGGGGGCGGGAACTACACCCATAACAGTCACCACACAGCAGTTCTCCCCTCACTTGCCACCCATTGAACAATTAGGCATGTGAGAGTGTGTGCTACTTGTAGAATCAGAGCTCTACGGAGCTCATTGTTTGTAAAAGATGGAGTATTTCTGAGAAATAAAAAATTAACCAGAAGCTTCCAAAAAGAATGCAAGCTCTTGTATCTGATAAAGCAAAATATTATGACTATATTTGCAGTTTAAAAGAGAAATGTGGTTTCTCTTCCAACTTCCTTATAACTGACTGTGGAGCCTTGATGCAAGCTGAAATCTTACTACAGGACCTATCTCTAAAAGAACAATAGTGAGGTCCAATGCAGACTTAAGGCAGAAAGTAGATTATCTGGATGTGCCTGCATTTGACTGAAAGAACTGAGAGAGGGAAAATAGTTTTTATATAATGAGAAGAACCTCTCAAGACAGTTCAGCACCTTCCTAATTCCAGCCTATAAAGTAGCTAAAGGCACAGATTATATCTTCTTTCGCAGGAAAGTTTTCCTAAAATATCGCACTACTATAGAATGCAGTTGTATATACCAGATTCAGACACATCCCAAATTATGGTACTAATAAAACCAGCCTGACCTGGAATGTTTTGTGTGAGGTTTGGATCAAAGTGAAATGCCCAGATCTAGTTATAGAGAGCCATGAAGTGAATTTACATACAGTGGTGCCCTGCTAGACGATTACCCCGCAAAATGATGAATCCGCATGATGACGAGTTTTTGTGATCACCATCGCACTTCGCAAAACAGTATTTCCTATGGGTGATTTTCACTGGACGATGTTTTGGTATGTGCTTTGCAAGACGGTTTTTTTTCCGGGACCGATGCTTTAAACAGCTGATTGGCGGCTTCGCAAAATGGCTTCCCTATGGGCAATCTTCGTAAAACGGGTGATTTCGGGACCGATGCTTCGCAAGACAGCGATTTAGACAGCTAATCGGCGCTTCGCAAAATGGCTTCCCTATGGGCAATCTTTGCATAACGACAACTATTTTCCCCTTTGGAATGCATTAAATGGATTTCAATGCATTCCAATGGGGAAACGCTTTTCGCAAGACGATGTTTTCGCTAAACAGCTATTTCAGTGGAACGGATTAACATCGTCTTGCGGGGCAACACTGTACTGATTTGTATCTTGAGCACAAGTTGAACTGGATGGGTTGCATATTCCTTTAGACCTTTTTTTTCTCTCTCTCTTCTGAAAAAGCAGATTTTAAAGGTTCTTGAAACACAAACCCCTGAAGTCACCTGTCTGCAGTTTGGCAGGTCTAATTCATTGAGGTGCCATGTGGTTCAGTGGCTAAACTGCAGTACTTCAGTCAACACGCTGCTCATGACCTGAGTTTGATCCCAATGGTCTCAGGCAGCCAGTTCAGGGTTGACGTAGCCTCCCATCCTTCTGAGGTCAGTAAATTGAGTACCCAGCTTGTTGGGAGGGGGCAATGTGTAGCCGGCATGCTTAAACTGTAAACTGCCCAGAACGTGGTTTTCATTCTTAAGTGTCCTTTATGTTGCTAAATTTCATATACAATTGTGCAAAAACGAGCGTTGTAATCATTCAGGTTTTCTAATGTGAGCCAATAAGCTTACAAATCTATACAAATCCAGGATATGAATCAAAACGGATGATGTAGAAATCATTCTGGATCAAATAACTAGGGCAAGGTGACTGGATCTTTGCTCCAAATCACGAAATGTAGAAGGCATGTCCCTTCCACAGCAGCTTGTTCTACTGCCATGGGGGGGGGGAAGCTTTTTCTTACACTTTATTTCTACTAGAAACGATGGAATGGGGCCATCTTCCCACTACCATATTTGAGTTAGCAGATACTTTTTTATCTGCTTTTGCAGGTCCCATTACAATTCACCAGAGCTCAGAAGTAATTTGTTACAAAGAAAAACATTACATGTACAGTATTTCATTTTTACATGCATATTTAGAGTGAGATGAGCACACTGAAGTTCCTTTTCTTAAAAAAAAAAAAGTACTCAGTACTTCTGAAGGGGTGGGTGGATGAAGGAAGTATTTCCTGATGGGATTCTCTCCCCCCCCCCCATGGTCATTTTCTTATTTTTTTATTTTTTCAAAGACAGAAATAAAGAAAAAATAAAAATAAATGGCAGGTAATGTAACAAAATATTTATTGGAGTAATGTTTGTTGTAGAATTTTGAATTTCTGGTTAAAATTCTCCTTTTTAATACATAACAAAACTACACTCACAGAAGAGAACAGCTTCAAGTTCCTCAGATAGTCCACCCCATTCTCACTAACTGGCACTTACAGTCTCAGTAACTCGCTCTCCAGTAATAGAGAGAATGATAAGGTTTCATTACTTATAGGTGTGAACAGGTAACTACAAATTAAAACAACCAATAAATAACTAGACTTTAACAGACAACAAAGAGGGAAAATAGAAGACTCAGTAGAAAGGCGGGACTCTCTTTGAATTTCTTTATTTTATTTATTGGGAAGGAACTGTTGGTTAATACTGGATACAGTAACTCTAGCCCAGAAAGAGTACCTCCCAGCCAAACAAACTACAGGCAGCATGCTAGGATGGAAAAACTCCAAGTGTTAACAGTAACAAGTTAGTTTGGTAGGGCTTTGCTATGAGCTAAATAACGAATTTTGAAAACTGAGTTTCTGAGCTGTCCAACTAAGACAATAGTCATTGGCTTGCAGTTACATCTCAGTGACAGTTGGCACAATAGTTCAGACGAGGTGCGTGAGAACAGCCATCAGCCCTGGACATTCTTCCCTCTCACTTTCAGGAATATATTCCTTAAATATTGTATTTCAGTCTCTGTAGCTAGCACCAGTATGATATTGCTGTTTTATTCATCTCAATAGTCGTTTATTATCTTAAAATCTAGGAAGAGCGAATGTGTTTATATTTGCATATATTTCCCACTCAGCGTTTCCCACTGGGCTTCTAACTGAACTTTGAAAACCCTGCAAACTGCCAACATTTCACCAGTTATACACAAAGTTCTCCAGGATTAGACTGAGCTTCTAAACAGCAGGAATTCCTCAGGGTGCAAATGAAACTTGTGTGACAAATATACACAGGTTATTTGAGAGAAATCATGAACATCAAATCCTGCTTTGCCAGGGTAGAAAAATTGCTCAGGAAAATGACTGGGATGGAGGAATGCACTCAGCTGAATTTCAGAAGTTCCCAGTATAAATTCTGCATTCATCCCAATGTAAGTACAGCAGGCCCTTCCAAATAAGGGTTTGGTCTTGTGCAGCAGGATTTAATAAGAAGGACTCCAGAATGGCTTCCTGAGAATAAAATAAATACAGACTTTCATGTGAAATCTTTTGGCCTCATGTTTTAGTTCTTATTCTCAAAATATTCTACATGCTGTAGAGCAGCGGTCTCCAACTGTTTTGGGACCACGGACTGGCTGAGTCTCTGAAAAAGGCAGCCCCCCCGCGCAGGTGCGCACGGTTGTGCTCTCGCTCTCTCTCAGGCACATGAGTGAAGTGGTGGGGGAGTGCCCACCCACCTGCCAGCGCTAGCGCTCGGGCACCCGGGTGCATGCGTGAAGGGGTGGGGGAGCATGCAGGTGGGAATGCAGGTGCCCCTGCACATGCGCGAAGGGGGGAGCACTCACGCTGGCGCTGGTACACATGCATGTGCACAAAGCAGCTGTGAGGAGGTGAGTGCGTGCAGGGGTGGGAAGCGGGAGGTTTGTTTTTGTGGCCTGGTCCAGCTCAGGCCACAGACTGGCACCAGGCCACAGACTGGGGGTTGATGACCTCTGCTGTAGAGGCAAAAATGGAAATATAGTGAACTTCATCAGTTCTATACAATTCTGTCACTGGCTTTTCCAGTTCCTCCATGTTTTCTGTCAAATGTTTACTTCACTGCTCCAGTTTCACTGTCTGAAGTGTTGAAATTTAGATCATAAACTTTCTCAGATTGGGGAACATTTTATTGGCAGAGCAAGGACATTTTGTGGCTTTAAAACCCTTCTAACTATACAAGTTCAGGGACTTACACAGCAGAATTAGCTTCAGGTCTCCCCTTAGTAGACCACTCCTTATTGCTCAGTTCTCCTAAACTGGCTCTTACTGTCTCAATAACCTACTCAGAGACTCTGGTAATAAAAAAAGTTCCATTTTACTCACAATTCTTCATATATCAAAACAAACATGTAGAAAAATATTGTTTACATGAACAAAGCTTAAATGTTGTTTTGCTTCATGAGTCACTAACTGACTTGCTGACTATTACTTTTAATAGTTATTTATTAATTGAGATTACATAGCTCTGTCTTCAGACTGACTACATAATTCCAACTGACTAAATGAACACTGACTGACTGACTAAAAGGGGTGGGAAAGGAAGACTTAAGTAGAGAGGTGTGGCTCTCTTCCAAAGCAGAGAGGGAACAATTAGCTGCTATTGGATTGATTTACATTCACTTCAATCTAGAAAGACCCCTGCCAACACCTCTTAAGGAAAAATATGAGGGTCCAATAATTATAACACATTTTCCCCCTCCCTTTTTGTTTACATTATGCAGCAAAGTACCATATGCATTCAAAAGAGACAGACATAACATAGAATTACAGTTGTTGAAAGTGAATTACATCTTTTAGAAACTCTTCCATTTTCAGAACAAGAGATACGTGTACATATGTGGAAAAAAGAGGCGAAACTATACTAAAATTTGCAATCATCAGGCAAATGGACATTACATTTTAAAGCTTTTGTTGGCTAAGCAACATTTATGCTAAAAGATAATCTCATTTGAAGCCTGAACTTATGTAACTCAATTAGGGGTAGGCATGTGTTGGAAACCTTTCCTTTCAGAGTGAGCAGATTTTTTAAAAAGAAACTGATGATCTGTGCAGTACAGTTCTCTCAGTGAATAAAATGTATGAATTGAGCTTGGGGCGGGGGCGAGGGGGATATCTTACCAAAAAAGTCAGTATATTAATTGCATATTTTCATTGTGACCTTTATTTCTTAGATACAATTGTAAAAACTGCAATACATAATCAGGGAAGTAACGACTGCAGCAGATCATAGTTTTAGCACAGTGTGCTCTGTTTGGAGATGGGGAGAGAAAAATGGACCAAACGAAACCATTTTATGAGCATGCAGACAAACTAGACAATACACCACCTATGAACATCTGTGAGACCTACTCACTCAGTTTCAGTTGCTCACTTGGCTGGGTCCATCCTGTACAGTTTCTACTTCAGAAGCAGAATCCAGTATTCTGTGTTTAGAAGCTAACTATTGATTCCACTAAAACTCAAAACTAGTTGGTATGTAAATTGATCCAAGAGATTTGTGATTCTTGAATGCCTTAACTTTGATCGATGTTCCCCTCAGTCATTGTAAGATTAATTTTGCATTAAAGTACATGGTTGTCTTTAAAAAAAGGTAGCTGTGTTATTCTGTGCTGGCATATTGGGGAAAAAACAACAAAACAAAACAAATTAAGAAGATAAAAACATTGTAGCACCTTAAAGGCTAACTGCCATGTTTTAATGTGTGCTTTCATGGGTAAATCCACTTCATCAGACATGAGTGAAATACATGGCAAATATTTATACATGGCTCCCAATCAAAGGTTGTATTTGGCCACGCATTGTTGACCTAGCATTGACTTTTAAAACTCTTGTCAGTTCCCCTTCCAGGAAGCATTGTTCTGTAAACAATGACAATGATTGTCATGGTTGTGCAGCCAAACTGTGTCATCTCTTCGTTGACCGTGTCAAAAATATGTCAGGTTCTATGTCAATTAAATTTTTTCTCTAGTGGTGGTGGTTGTAAGAGCTGCTTCTACAGGTAGTACTTGCAGCTGTGGGTTCATTATAAACAAGCATAGACAATAAACAACCAATAAGAGAAGAATGCATCATGATGACATATGATATTATGAAGCAGAGGATGATAAAGAACATCATAGTATGCAAGGACTAAATCCAAGTTTTACTCCCAATTAGAATAGATCCATTGAATGAACCACATTATTTTAAAGATATGCACTTGGGTGACAAACATGCAGTCTTAAAATAAATAAGAATTTTCATCCACATTTATCACTTTGATTCAAATTACAAGCTAGGGCAGGATCAATTCACTCATCACTAACTTAAACAGAATTTCTTGCTCCAATGATAACAATATGGCACAAATTCTATTACTTAGTTATTGTGGCATAGCATAAACAATACAACTTTTGGAGGTGAATTGCCCAAAGTTAAGAAATCAGTGTGGACATTGTCAATCACATACTGAGTTGTATCAGTGTTCATCTGACAATGTCTATGAAGATGTGCCTGAAATTTTACACCATTTACACAGCTAAGCAAGAGGATTTGGGCCTATATAATATACAATTAAATATTAGTAGTCAATAGGAAGGCTGCCTTGGTTCTTTAATTCCGAGCTCCTTTTGGTGAAAATTCAAATCTGAATTTGGTCAAATTGTAGAAGCTGATTTCTAGTACCACTCACAATTTTATTTTTGAATTTTGTTTTCTTTTTTATCTTGACTATGAGCTTTGTTTGAACAGGTTTAAGGTGGAAATTAGAGATGGAAGCTTTGTATTTGCATCCCTGGGGATACAAATTCGAAGCATGGCACCACAGGTGACACAGAGGTCCATTCCCTCCCCCAGAACCAGCTCAGTCCAGCAGCATACACGTCCATTGCGGCAACATTGTGTCAATGGTGGAAGTAGCCCAATCAGCTCTGTCCCACCTTCCTACATAGCCAATGCTGAACAACTAAGCAGAGAGATTGGATATCCTGGCGCCTCACCAGATTGGTCAGCTGCGCAGAGAGGTGGGGCAGAGCCGGTTGGGCTACTTCCATGATTGGCTTGATGTTGCTGCCGATGGACATACACACTGCACGGAGCACAGTGAATGGACTGGGCTGGTTCTGGGAGGAGGGAATGGACCTTGCTTCATATTTGTATCCCCAAGGATATTAATACAAAGTTCCCATCTCTAGTGAGAATCCTCGGGAGGGTTCAGCTTCATTGTGGGAAGACTGCCAGGCATGACCATAATTTTGGAGGCCCAAGTGGCTTTCATGACCTGTAGCATCTTTCAACAGCTACATCCTCTGCAAGATTGACATAGCTTGGCCGTGGATGTCCATAGTTCATCACGAAGCAATATTGTATACAGTGCTGCCATAAAACTCCACTGGAAAACATCCCTGCCGTTAGACACACAAACCAGAAACAATCCCACCCATTTTATCTAAACTGAATTGCTGTGAACTGGCCTTCATGTGGGTCATTAAGTTTAGGAGCAGACCTATGGTTCAGCATGGGAAGCAAGCAGTGAACAGAACAGGACGGTTTGGGGAAATCACGGGAGATAGTAGGATAACCAAGTCAAGTGACTTGTCTTAATATATTTATGGCCATAGCAGCATATCTGGAAGGCTACTTAGTGGTAACAGGAATATGTTTGTTTCCTGAGTTCTCATCATTTCACATCTTTATTCCCCTCAGGAGTAATATTATGTCCACAATGGTTTTCACTGCACATGAAATAATATAACTGCTCAGGTGACTTCTCCTGAGGACATTTTGCTAGCCAGCATAAAGTGTCTATAGTTCCCACTAAATCTAGGAGTCCTACTGATTTAAATATTAAAAAACCAGCTGGCAGCTCTTAAGACAGCTGATTGGAACTTCCCTGGTGCCTGACAGCTTTTCTGCCTTGCCTTCTGACATTTGTATTGCTGGGTTCTGGCCTTGTATGCCATTGTTGACCAATAAGTCTCATGGACAACTATTTTGTCATTTTTGTGCAGGGGAAACACGAGCTCTCCTTCTGCCTGAGGCAAGAAACAAAGCCCACCACCACCACTCTCAGGGCCAGCCTATTCTTCTGGTATTCACTAAGGGTGGGCAAATCTATCAGATTTGTCTCACACTATATCTGATATAATCATGTGCTATCCATTCAATTTTGTCTTATGGTGACCCTTTTGATGGTTTTCCAAGTAGAGAATATTCAGAAGGGGTTCACCATTCCCTTCTTCTGGGGTCATCCAGAAGGCCACGCAGACTGGATCTTCTTAGCACAAATGGTTTTTCTAAATTCTCCACCCTGTTTATGAAAATGGAAAGTAGGTGGACAATTATACTGAATTTTCCCAAGGAAAGGTAAAAGTTCAACAGTTTCTCAGAAGTGAGGCTCACTATTAGCAGAGATTGAAATACAGCTGTTCCTTTTCCCCCAAAGACATTAAAAGCAGCAAGAAAGGGAATTCTGTTGGCAGCTGGGACACTATTTTGCTTATGCCACCTTACCTGTTACGTATCATAATTCCAGGGCATTGGGATGAGGGCAGGAGATTGTTATTCAAAAACTGATACAGGAATTTTGCAATTAATTCTGCAGATTGGCCTTCTATTTCTATGTTAGTATAAAAAAGAAAATGCCAAAGTGTTTCTCCTTTCCCTAACTACTAAAACATAACTGTGCTGTATCAAAATTGTAAATGATAACTTTACTCCTTTTCTGATTTAACTTTAACTTTTTGGTTACTTTTATAGTTATAGGGATATGGTCTAATTAAATGGTAGAGAAGAAGAGTATCCTATAGTTTAATTGCCAGTTCATGTGCCTTCTGCTGCTGATCCCTTTTTTTTTAAAAAAAAAAGTCAATGAAAAATAACTAGTTTATTACCTTTGAGAAACCAGGAAGTAGATAACCGCAAGTACTTGCTGGGTTCTCAGAAAAATAACAGCATCTAGTTACTTTTTAAGATAAAATTCCAAGCTCTGAACTTCCTTTGATTTGGCTTTAGTTTCAGTTATTTTAGTTTCATTATTCTTGGGGAAACTGATATTACCTCTGTCTCATGAAAATTATATGCTAGCAATGGGACCATCCCTTTCACGGATTGCTACCTTGTCGTGGCGAAGGGGCTTGAATAATTCAGAGAAGCTACAGGCTATGCCGTGCAGGGACAACCAAGATGGACAGGTCATCATGGAAAGTTCTGACTAAATACGATCCACCTGGAGCAGGAACTGGCAGGCCACGCCAGTATCTTTGCCAAGAAAACCCCATGAACAGAAACAAAAGGCTAAAAGATATGATGCTGGAAGATGAGCCCCTCAGGTCGGAAGGCATCCAGTATGCTACTGAGGAAGAGCGGAGGACAAGGACAAGTAGCTCCAGAGCTAATGAAGTGGTTGGGCCAAAGCCGAAAGGACGCTCAGCTGTGGACATGCCTGGAAGTGAAAGGAAAGTCCGATGCTGCAAAGAAAAATACTGTATAGGAACCTGGAGATCTATGAACCTTGGGAAGCTGGATGTGGTCAAACAGGAGATGGCAAGAATAAACATTGACATCCTGGGCATCAGTGAACTAAAATGGACAGGAATGGGCGAATTCAATTCAGACAATTACCATATCTACTATTGTGGGCAAGAATCCCATAGAAGAAATGGAGTAGACCTTATAGTCAACAAAAGAGTGGGAAAAGTTGTAATGGGATACAATTTCAAAAATGATAGAATGAATCCAGGGCAGACCTTTCAACATCACAGTAATCCCAGTGTATGCACCAACCACCAATGCTGAAGAGGCTGAAATTGACCAATTCTATGAAGACTTACAACATCTTCTAGAACTGACAACAAAGAAAGGTGTTCTTCTCATTCTAGGGGATTGGAATGCTGAAGTAGGGAGTCAAGAGATTAAAGGAACAACAGGTAAGTTTGGCCTTGGATTTCAAAACCAAGAAGGGCAAAGGCTAATAGGGTTTTGTCAAGAGAACAAGCTGGTCATCACAAACACTCTTTTCCAACAACACAAGAGGCAACTCTACACATGGACATCCCCAGATGGGCAATACCAAAATCAGATTGATTATATTCTCTGCAGCCAAAGATGGAGAAGCTCTATACAGTCAGCAAAAACAGGACCTGGAGCTGATTGTGGCTCTAATCATCAGCTTCTTATAGCAATATTCAAGCTTAAACTGAAGAAAGTAGGAAAAACCACTGGGCCACTCAGGTATAATATAAACCAAATCCCTTATGAATACACAGTGGAAGTGAAGAACAGATTTAAGGAACTAGATTTGGTGGACAGAGTGCCTGAAGAACTTTGGACGGAGGCTCGTAACATTGTACAGGAGGCAGCAACAAAAACCATCCCAAAGAAAAGGAAATGCAAGAAAGCAAAGTAGCTGTCCAATGAGGCCTTAGAAATAGCAGAGAAGAGAAGGGAAACAAAATGCAAGGTAGAAGGTTACAGAAAATTGAATGCAGACCTCCAAAGAATAGCAAGGAGAGACAAGAGGGCTTTCTTAAATGAACACTGCAAAGATACAGTATAGAGGAAAATAATAGAAAGGGCAAAACCAGAGATTTGTTCAAGAAAATTGGAGATATTAAAGGAACCTTTTGTGCAAAGATGGACATGATAAAGGACAAAAATGGGAGGGACCTCACAGAAGCAGAAAACATCAAGAAGATGTGGCAAGAATACACAGAGGAATTATACCAGAAAGATCTGGATGTCCCGGACAACCCAGATAGTGTGGTTGCTGACCTTGAGTCAGACATCCTGGAGAGCGAAGCCAAGTGAGTCTTAGAAAGCCTGGCTAACAACAAGGCCAGTGGAGGTGATGGTATTCCAGTTGAACTATTGGAAACCTTAAAAGATGATGCTGTTAAAGTGCTACACTCAATATGCCAGCAAGTTGGAAAACTCAGCAGTGGCCAGAGGATTGGAAAAGATCAGTCTATATCTCAAACTCAAAGAAGGACAGTGCCAATGCTCCAACTACCGTACAATTGCACTCATTTCACACGCTAGCAGGGTTGTGCTCAAAATCCTCCAAGGCAGGCTTATGTGGACTGAGAACTCCCAGAAGTACAAGCTGGATTTTGAAAGGGCAGAGGAACTAGAGACCAAATTGCTAACATGTGCTGGATTATGGAGAAAGCCATAATCCTGAAAAACATCTCCTTCTGCTTCATTGACTAAGCAAAACTTTTGACTGTGTCAACCACAGCAAACTATGGCAAGTTCTTAAAGAAATGGGAGTGTCTGACCACCTTATCTGTCTCCTGAGAAACCTCTTTGTGAGACAGGAAGCAACAGTTAGAACTGGATATGGAACAACTGATTGGTTCAAAATTGGGAAAGGAGGACAACAAGGCTGTATATTTAACTTATATGCAGAATACATCATGTGAAAGGCTGGACTGGAGGAATCCCAAGCCGGAATTAAGATTTCTGGAAGAAATATCAACAACCTCAGATATGCAGATGATACTGCTCTGATGGCAGAAAGTGAGGAGGAAAAGAACCTCTTAATGAGGGTGAAAGATGAGAGCACCAAAAATGGTCTGAAGCTCAACACTAAAAAAAACTAAGATCATGGCCACTGAACCTGTCTCCTCCTGGCAAAAAGAAGGGGAAGATATGGAGGCAGTGACAGATTTTATTTTCCTGGGCTCCCTCATCACTGCAGATGGTGACAGCAGCCACAAAATCAAAAGACTCCTGCTTCTTGGGAGGAAAGCAATGACAAACTTAGACAACATCTTAAAAAGCAGAGACATCACCTTGCCGACAAAGGTCCACATATTCAAAGCTATAGTTTTTTCCAGGAGCGCTGTATGGAAGTGAGAGCTGGACCATAAAGAAGGCTGACCACCGAAGAATTGATGCTTTTGAATTCTGGTGCTGGAGAAGACTCTTGAGAGTCCCCTGGACTGCAAAGAGAACAAACCTATCCATTTTGAAGGAAATCAACCCTGAGTGCTCAGTGGAAGGCCAGATCCTAAAGCTGAGGTTCCAGTACTTTGGCCATCTCATGAGAAGAGAAGACTCCCTGGAGAAGACCCTGATGTTGGGAAAGTGTGAAGGCAAGCAAAGAAGGGGACGACAGAGGACGAGATGGTTGGACAATGTCTCCGAAACTACCAACGTGAATTTTACCCAACTCCAGGAGGCAGTGGAAGACAGGAGGGCCTGGCGTGCTCTTGTCCATGGGGTCACAAAGAGTCGGACACGACTTAATGACTAAACAACAAAAATTGTACCATGAAAGGGTAGAAAGCTCCAGTAATGTACAGAATGATATGTCATCTGAAGAAGATATTTGCATGACACAAATGAGGAAGTGCTCTAAAAAGTCAGTGGTTGTTCAGTAAAAGGATGACGTTCATCGTAGGCAAAGCACAACAACACAAAGGTTTCTGTATTAACAGCAATCTAATACTATTAAGGAAGTAGAACACTTTCGTGACATATATAAATTCATACCTCTTTGGTTAAGGTTTCCATAAATTAAAATAGAAGAAGAGAATAGAATAACAAGCTTTACCTTCATAGAACGTAAGAAAGGAAGGAAGGAAGAATTGTTGTACATGAAAGCTTGCACTCTGTGTTTCTTCTTAAAACATCACATTATGTTCAGCTTGTTTTGCCCCTAGGAATATCTGCAATTCATGGAATTGATTGATTGATTGATTGATAAAGCTTATATACCACCCAACTTAGTGAGATTGCTACTCAAAGTGGTTTACATAACATGAACCCAATTTTATTGAAACCCTACCAAAATGAAAATACTCATCATCTCCCCAATGAATCAAACATTAACTAAGACAAACACATGATGACACCTGAAATAAAAGTAAACACTAATAAAATTGCAATAAACCAACACCCACACAAACTGAATAGACACAGTATAACCAAATTCAACAAAATACAGGTAGTGAGACAAATTATGGTAAGATGTTGCTGAAGATCTCCCTGAACTCAATCTTAAGTAATCTTCTAAAAGACTGTAAGGAGGGGGGGCTAACTGACCTCCAAAGGAAGGCTATTCCACAAAGAGGGTGCTACTACTGAAACCCCCCCTACTCCTGATAGAACTTTTCTTTGCTTCTCTCAGGGAAGGCACCCCCAATAGTACGGCCTGGAGGATCTGATTGATCAACTAGATATTCTTGGGCAAGAGGCGTTGGCCAATGCTGAGATCTGGTAGAGACTGTTGACTCTGGTTTTGCAGGAATAGTACAGCCATTCCAGGTTGTGAGAAGGATTTTACAGGATCTACCAAGGTCCTGAAATTATTTGGGAGATGGGTTTCAGCATTGTGGGCAGATGTTAGAAAGTTCTGATTTAAAACAGGATTCACTGCCCTGCATTCCACATACAGGAATCACTAGGTACCACTCCTGCAATCCTAAATATGATTATGGTCCCTGGAACATTCCAATGAATCATTCATTTTTTGCCCTACTCTTTTGGCTAGCTCAATCCTCAGTGCTTGCCCATCAAGTAGCCTTGGCATCCATGAATACCAGATTAACAACTGCATGGAGGGAGGCTTTATATAAACAACTTAAGTCCTGCATTTTCTGGAATATTGCACAATACATGAAATGTATTATTACTTTGTCATCAGTATTGGGAAATACTGACTGAAATCTTGCTGCTGTGTTACCTATGTGGAGCTCAAATAATGTAATGTTCAGACACTATTACTTGACAGTCAATGAGGGATTCTAGACTGTACACCAAGCCAGTCAGTGTGTATGCCCTCATGAATACCAGCAGAAACTAAGTAATTGCCAGTTAGAAATGACTGAATGCTATGCCATTTGCCTTCCACATGTGTAACAAATTTCACTATGAATATGCTGGGATCTCAGGCAGAGGTTCTTCTGACTAGAAAATTAAGCTACTGTCTTACTCCATTCTGATTTTGTCGTGTCACCTGCGGCTACTTATACTCCATTTTCAGTTGTTTTCCAAGAGTCTCATACATGTCATATGAATGCAATCCAGTTTGGATCTTTTAATGTTTTGAAAGAATAAACTTTCTTTAAAGACATTTTAAAAATGAAAGAAAAAAACAAAGAGGCAATCAATGAGGGGAAAATGCAATCCAGTTGAAATGCCCATATTTGTTAGCACATTTTTAAAAAGTAAAATATAATATGCTTCTTTCTTAAACAGTGCATACATACACTTTCTTAAACAGTACATATATATTTCATGTAGCAATGAAATATAGTTTAAGAAGATGTATCTTTGCAAACCTTGTACAAGAGAGACCTGCTGTTTTACTAACAGACAGTAATATTCAAGACTGTAACCAAACTGTTGGAGAGGATAAAAGCTTTCTCCTTTTAAGATTGTAACAGTGAAAAAGATTCTGCTCATGTCAAGGTAGCAATTCTACCAGTACATCTTCTGGGTTTAACAGTGATCTAAACACTGAAGTTAGCTGTGTACAGTACTTGTCTAGTCACCCATGAGCACTGCTTCCAATATTTAGAAGACCTTGTCTGGCATCTGTTTACTTCTAGAAAATGCAGGAAATCAAATGGAAATGACAGCCATGAACTCATGTATTATCTTTAGATTCCCCCCCCTTTTTTTTTCAATAGTGTGAGCAAGCCAGAACAGAGATATAAACCTATTTGCATGTGAATCTAACAGCCTGAATCATCGCAGCTAAAGTATCATTTTCTTATAATGCATAGCAAGAGTACTGCACTAATATAAGTTTCCTGTTTGGTGATGTTAGCAAGGCCCCTTTTAAACACACACTGCCATGCACTTGAAGGCTTCTAAGCTCAGCTGTGGGATCAGGGTGTCTCAGAAGAAGAGAAGAATCATACACAATCTTTTGAGGAAGCAGATTTAGTGCATTCATCTGATTGAGAAGTGAAGAAAATCCAAGATTAAAGCTCAGTGGTTTGGGTCTCTGGCTGAAGAGCCAGAGGTTGGGAGTTTGATTCCCTACTGTACTTCCTTGGCATAGGGCCCCTTTTAGTTCTGTAGTTATCAGATTATGGAATTCTAAAAGTCAATCTACTAAGGTAGGTGTGAAATAAGAAGCAGGAAGTAAGCATGGAATCAAGGACTGAAAGAAAGTCTTGAAGAATCAAGAAAAGGAACAAAGGAAACAAATGCAATAACTTATAACACGCTGGGCACCTTTAAAACACAATTAAAAACATGGCTGTTTATTCAGGCCTTCCCTCCAGCCAACTCTTGATTTTTTTCTTACTTTTCCTTTTTATCTTTACTGCTGTTCTTGTTTGATTATTATGTATTTGTCTATGTTTTATTATTTGATTTTATATTTGGAAGCCGCCTAGAGTGGTCTGGTGGGCCAGATAGGTGGGGTATAAATTAAATAAATAAATAAATAAATAAATAAATAAATAAATAAATAAATAAATAAATAAATAAATAAATAAATAAATAAATAAACATTTATATCCAAACTAAGGGTAGAAACAGGTGAGAGATTGCATAATAAGAAGCAGAGCTTCCTAAAGTTTACTTTTCCTACCATGAGATGTCTACAGCAAATTAGTTGGCTTTTGTTCCCAGTCTGAGGGACGGGGAAGGAAAATATAGAAAATGCAGGGCTGTGACTTGCAGGAGGGGGTGCTATGCAGCACCATCAACTGTGGAAATGTGGTGAACCTTCAGTTTGTAGGCAAAGCCCCTCCTAGCTTCCCTTCTCCCTCCTGCTTCTCCTGCAGGGAATTGTGCTCAGGAAAAACATGTTTTTGAAAGTATGGGCTATGTCTGCTTAGTTTCCCCAGCTAGTAGTCTGGCTTGCCCAAGTGTGCTCATTGCATAGCCCAAATCAGAGTGCTGCACATTTGGCACCCATCCAGTCTGGAACTTAAGAGGCACCCCCAGTAAGGAAAAAAAAGATGATTCTGCCACTAAAAGCAAGCAGCAGGCATTAAAAATAAAAGGAACTAGAAGAAGGGAGGGGGGCAGATATCACTTTGTGCTACTTCGACCTGTT
Source organism: Pogona vitticeps (assembly GCF_051106095.1). Lineage (NCBI taxonomy): Eukaryota > Metazoa > Chordata > Lepidosauria > Squamata > Agamidae > Pogona > Pogona vitticeps. The sequence continues at coordinate 66,707,686 of NC_135787.1, forward strand.
CAATCAATGCCTGCATGAAGGAGTGAGACACACACACACACACACAATTCAACATGCCTAAGAGAAAAGGCAACAGAATCCTAGAAAGTGGCCAGCCAGTAAGCAATATACCACCACCATCCTTTCCATGTCCTGATGATGTCTGCTCATTTGTGTGGATGGAGAATAAATAGAATCCAGTGAGTCAATCTGGGCCCTCCCCAAAGCTCAGAGAGTGGAGTTTCCAGTATAAGTTTTGTCTTTTAAGACCAAACTTAAGTGATTTGTAGGAAGGCACTAAATGACCCAAATGTAACTGGGTACAGTGGTGCCCCGTTTAGCGATTGCCTTGTTTAACGATGTATTCGCTTAGCGATGAGGTTTTTGGAGCGATCTTGCGCACTGTTGAGCGATGTTTCCTATGGGGAAATTTCGCATAGCGATGTTCGGGACCTTGCTTTGCTTAGCGATGACAGTTTAGGTCCCCCTGTTTCACTTAGTGATGTCCGTTTTCGCTATTTTAAGTGTGTCTTAAAATGTTCAAAAACTGTTTAAAATGCTTGGAATCGTTAGTGCACCTTGTAAAACCTTTGCAAACTTAATTTGGCTTTGTTCTGAGTCTTCGTTAATTTTTGGTGAATTCCCCCCCATTGGAATGCATTGAATGCAATGGGGGGGGGATTCACCAAAAATTAACGAAGACTCAGAACAAAGCCAAATTAAGTTTGCAAAGGTTTTACAAGGTGCACTAATGATTCCAAGCATTTTAAACAGTTTTTGAACATTTTAAGACACTTTAAAAATAGCGAAAATGGACCTGTCAAAACCATTGAAATGCATCGAAACCTATTCAATGCATTCCAATGGGGGAACCGCGTTTCGCTTAGTGATGTTTCCTATGGCGATTTTCGCTTAAGGATGGTAATCCGTTCCCATTGGAACAGATTATCCGATTTTCAATGCATTCCTATGGGAAATGGTGTTTCGCTTAGCAATGTTTTCCTATAGCGACGTGTTTTTTTTGAACCAATTGCTAAGCAAGGCACCACTGTATTTCTTGAACCACACTGTATCTGCTCTGGTAATGTACAAGTATCCATGCTTTTCCTTGTTTGGACACTTTTCCCCGTGAAGCCAGTGCATACCAGTGGATGTCATTAATGTGCATAGTATTTCTCATGGGAACTAGTTTGTATATAAATGGAAGCAAGGTGTCTACATTCAATGCCATATCTAAATAATCAGTAGAACAACCTTTGATGCCAAACTATACTAGGTATACTTGAGAATCAAAAAGGGAGTACATTTATTTTTTTTTTAACCGTTGCTATCTTAAATTGTTGCATGCAGTTTGAAATTAGGCCAGTTAAACTGTACAAGGGATGTGTGCTGAGTCTGTCATGCAGCTTTGTCAGAAACTACAGCAAGTGCTTCAGGCTAAGAACTGTTGATATATATAAATTTATATGTATGTTTGTATGTGTGTGTGTGTGTGTGTCTGTGTGTATATATAATGTATGTATGTATGTATGTATGTATGTATGTATGTATGTATGTACGTACGTACGTACGTACGTACGTACGTACGTGTGTGTGTGTGTATGTGTATGTGTATGTGTATGTGTATGTGTATGTGTATGTGTATGTGTATGTGTATGTGTATGTATACATATGTATGAAAATGTTAACGGATGACCAAAATAAGATAAAAGTATTACCCAAGATTTATGTCTAGGACTGAAGACTGAAGATATATGGATGGATTAGATCAGCCTTTCTCAGTCTCAGCCCCTCCTGATGCTGAAAATGGTATGTATTTCAACACAAATGGATGACACCAGGTTGGGAAAGGCCAGCTTAGATTAACTTTCAGTGCAACAGGTGTTTGTGGAAGATAGGTTCTTCACATCACTAGAAAATCAGTTATCTCTTCCTAGTGATAACATAATGGCCAAAAAGGCTATAAAGGCAAGCCTGGTCATTTTAGCATACAAGAAAGCACTGCAAGCACATTCCTGCTGTGAATATGTTTTCCAGAGAAATATCAATCCACGTTTACTTCCCTAAAGCGTCAGTGCTCTGCTTCTTATTCCGTGGAAATATATGAGTATCCTCAAGGGAACACCAAAGTTTGCACAGAGCTTAGGAAGGTTTTTTTGGACTATAACTCCCAGAATTCCTAGCCAGCAGGTCTACCACCCAAGCTGATTAGGGGGTTCTGGGAACTGCAGTCCAAAAACAACTTATCCAAGTCTGTTCCTAGACATATGAAATCAATTTTCCCTTCAGATGTTTCTTAGACTCCAGATGTACACATTTCTGTTTCACGCCTTGGGCAGGGGGAAATGAGACAGAGCTTCCATGGTGCTGTTTTCTAAAGGGAAGAACACCCACAGGAGGCTGTAATCTTGTGCAGGAGAAAGGATATAACATTTAACACTTTCACCACTGCCTGTTTTTCTGTTCCAGATTGCTTCACTCCCCCCTCATTTTCCTCTCCAATAGATCTGCATCCGAACTGCCTATACATTCCAAGTCAGCTTTTAAAGGAAAGAAATAAAAGGACTGAATGATTCATCCCCACAACTTCTACTGAGCACTTCATAATAGGCTACAGGAATACCTTGACTACAGAATCCCTTTATTAGTTTTATGCTGATTGGCGACAAAACCAAGAGAGAGAAAGATGCAGCCAGTTTCCAAAGCGATAACTCTTTCGTCTGTCACACCAAAAACAATAAAGACTCCCGTGGCACTGTAAAGACTCACAATTTATTGTAGTGAACCCTTCCATGTTTTCAGGGGATGGTGACAGCCGTAGTACAATACATCTGGAGGGCACTAAGTAGGGAAGGTTTTTCTAAATCATGCAACCCTCTTTTTTCAATGTACCTTAAGATTGGCATCTGAAGTTTTAAAAAAAAGAAAAACTGGAAACCTCTTTTAAAAAACTTTCTGTGATTTCTGCTTTAAGGGACCTTTATATTAAATACCGACTGGTAACCTTAATCATCTTATGATTTGACTAAGCGGTTCAAGAATTAGTAGAGAAATGAACAAAAAGCTGATGCACACAGATTCACCTACTTAATTAGTCAAGCACTTTGTATTTCTCTTACAGAAAAACAAGATGTGTCATGCTGCTGGACTATATTTAATCTCTCCTTTGCCCCTCCACCCAAATCCTGACTGTAAAACATATTAAAACAGTGCACACTGAGAGTGAAATCCAGAAACACACAGAAATGTCCACTAAGTTTTAAAAGGGAGCACCGAGAAACCTGAGCATAAAATAGGATTCCCTTGAAAGCTGCAAAAACTGCCACTAAACCTCCACCATCGGATGCAAAAGGCAGATTATCCTTATGGCCATAGAAGATGTTTACCAAGAGATCCATTTCTCTAGCATTTGCTAGGCAATCGAAGGCAAAAAGCAGCAAGGGCCGAATGGGATGGCTGGAGCCTGTAAATCAAGCCCGCAGCACTGCCACTTTATCCCCTATTTGATTTCCTCTAAGACAGTCTCTCCCATGTAGGCATACTGTGAATTGAGTTGCTCACAAAGAACACTGCTGGCTGTTCCAGCTATTGTGGTGGCAGTTTTTGCCTCTCTGAAAGAAGCTGGTTACAGGCAGAAATTATTATTCAGTGCATGTGTGTGTGTTTAGTCATTTAGTTGTGTCCGACTCTTCGTGACCCCATGGACCAGAGCATGCCAGGCCCTCCTATCTTCCACTGCCTCCCGGAGTTGTGTCAAATTCATGTTGGTTGCTTCACAGACACTGTATTCAGTGCATAGGAAGTTATATTTTGGGAATTACAAATACCAGAATCCGAGTTACGTGGTGCTTAAAGGTTGGCCCAGGACTTCAGAGATATGGGTTCAAATTCTGAGTCTGTCATGAATCTTCCTGGGTACCCTTCCCACAATCTTAGCCTGATATACCTTGCAGTGCTTTTGTGATGAAAGAGAGAAAGAGAGCTCATGGGATGGAAGATGGAACATAAATGTAACACTAAATGCATACATATATGCATATTTGTATTAGATATGGGATATTTGTATTCAAATACAAATATCCCAGATCCAAGTGGCCGAGAAGCCCAATCCTGCCTCCCCAAATTGACCTGTCCACTTATTGATTGCCACACCAGGTGTGCAGCTGACATCCTGCTTGCTGCACCAATCTCGGATGTAGCCTGGCTGGTGCTTCTCTGCTTCCTTGCACTGCTGGACGCTCAGCAGCTGACCAAGGAGACTCATCATCCCACCCACCCCAATGGCTGGATTGGTCAGCAGCACAAGGAGGTGGAGAGGTGCCAGCCAGGTTACATCTGAGATTGGCATGATGAGCAAGGAAAAGCAAACAAACAAACAAACAAACAAACAAAAAACACTAAAAAGAACCGTGTTTCCATATAGTGATACCTATGTAAGTTTAGAAATATTTGTTAGAATTTAAGTAGAAAGACGGCATTTGTCAAAGTTGTAGACTATGAACTGGCAGCCTGTATTCCTGTTCAGTTGTCTTATGGCAAGAAACATGATGGGCCTTAACATGCTGCTCTAGTTGCACCTCTGAGATTACCTCACTTTGGGTGCCATGTTCCCCTCTTCTTTACATGGGCAGGGAGAGTCCATTTCACATGAAGCTGCCTCTACCAATTCTCACGCATGGCAGTGCTATTGCTATCATGAAACTAGGTCCCTATCCTGCCTTCTTGGAATCTGTGGCAAACCCTTTGGCAACCTCATGGGGCAGAGAAGGATGACCTGCTTCTTGATGGGTCTGGTTCTTCATCAGTGCTGTGGTTAGCATATGATGCTCTGGGTTCTAATTAGCTATGTTTCAGTGAACGACCGCTGTTGATAAGGCAAGCACTGTCCATACCTTTTGCATTCACCTTCCCTTTCACCTTACTGTTTTTAAACCACATTCACCAGCCCTCATGTATACACATTTGTAACTCAAGACCAAGTGGATCCTAGTTCATGAATGCTTACACCATTATAAAATCATTAATCTTTAAGAAGCCATGGGATTCTGTTGCTTTTGCTGCAATATACTACCTTAGCTGTCCCTCTGGAACTCAGCTGCTTATTATTTTATGATTTAATATTTACATTTACAAACCATCATGCCTTTCTATAACCTTAAGGGGTAATATTGTGCAGCACAGGCCTGGATGCCTAAACTTCAGAGCAATATTCCATGTATTCCTTTCTTTTGTTATGCTTGCACTTGCAAAGGTGCCCCTGTCTACACAGACAGGTTTTAAAGAAACTAAGAGTACCTCTTAACAAAGCTGTACTAAGCAAACCAATCTCAAGAAAGTTACCATATTTTTCTGTTTATAAGATGACCCAAAGTATAAGACAATCCCCCCTTTTCTAACCCCAAATTAGAAAAAGCAGATATCAAAGGGCTCTCTTTTTGCTAAGCCCCATGCCTTGGAAAAAGGCAAGGCAAGCAGCTGTCAAAGTTACAGCCGCTTTTCCTTGTCTTTTGAGAAGGCACCAAGCTTAGCGAAAAGGAAGGGAAAAATGCCTCCCCTTCCCTTTTGCTAAATCCCCACACCCCTCACCTTTCGAGAAGGCATGGAGCTTAGCAAAAAGGAGGGGAGCAATGCCTCCCCTTCCTTTTTTTTGCTAAAGCCCCATGCTCCCACACCCTTGCCTTTTGAGAAGGAATGGAGCTTAGCAAAAAGGAGGGGAGCAATGCCTCCCCTTCCTTTTTTTTGCTAAAGCCCCATGCTCCCACACCCTTGCCTTTTGAGAAGGAATGGAGCTTAGCAAAAAGGAGGGGAGCAATGCCTCCCCTTCCTTTTTTTTGCTAAAGCCCCATGCTCCCACACCCTTGCCTTTTGAGAAGGAATGGAGCTTAGCAAAAAGGAGGGGAGCAATGCCTCCCCTTCCTTTTTTTTGCTAAAGCCCCATGCTCCCACACCCTTGCCTTTTGAGAAGGAATGGAGCTTAGCAAAAAGGAGGGGAGCAATGCCTCCCCTTCCTTTTTTTTGCTAAAGCCCCATGCTCCCACACCCTTGCCTTTTGAGAAGGAATGGAGCTTAGCAAAAAGGAGGGGAGCAATGCCTCCCCTTCCTTTTTTTTGCTAAAGCCCCATGCTCCCACACCCTTGCCTTTTGAGAAGGAATGGAGCTTAGCAAAAAGGAGGGGAGCAATGCCTCCCCTTCCTTTTTTTTGCTAAAGCCCCATGCTCCCACACCCTTGCCTTTTGAGAAGGAATGGAGCTTAGCAAAAAGGAGGGGAGCAATGCCTCCCCTTCCTTTTTTTTGCTAAAGCCCCATGCTCCCACACCCTTGCCTTTTGAGAAGGAATGGAGCTTAGCAAAAAGGAAGGGAGCAATGCCTCCTTTTTGCTAAGCCCCGTGCCTTCGCAAAAGGCAGTGGTAAAGAGCTGCCTTCCGTGTATAAAATGACCCTCATTTTTTTCTCAAATTATTTAAGGAAACAAGTTTCATTTTATACAGGGAAAAATACGGTATTCTTTAGACCACAGCTCCCAGAATTCCTTGAGATAGCATAATCACTTGTTGGGTGAATTTGGGAACTGCGGTCTAGAAATAATTTTACCAACCTTCATACAAGTGGGTTGGTTCAAGTGTCAAGGTTCTCCTGGACACCAACCATGGCTGAGACATTGTTGAAAAGAATTGGCAGTCGTTCCAAAACATGAGCCCTCAGATGTTATTGGATTTAAACTCTTGAAATGTCAGAAGACATATCCTTTTGTTAGGGAGTTGGTAATTGTAGTCTGACAACATCTGGGAGGGGGCCAAGTTTGGGAACTGTGGCTTAAGAGCTTTTCTCATATCTTCCTGTCTTGTTCCTTAGCATTGTTTCATCAGTTGATTTTTGCAACTTTGATATGCTTTTTCTGTTGCAGTTTTTAAATTTTTGATTCAATTCTTCTAGCAGAAGTACAGAGACCCCAGAAAACAAGAGCTTCGTGTTCCCCAGAGTAGTCTGCCCTTTTTCTCATTAACTGACACTACAGTCTCAGTGGGGATTCCCAGTGTGGTATAGTGGATAAAGTGACAGACTAGGATAGATCTCTCTCTCTCAGTCAGACAAACTGTAGGCAGCTTGCGAGGTTGCAAAAATTCCAACATTTTCTTCTATATTTTTTATCCGGGTGGTTTCTTGATAGAATTCTTGCCTATCCTAAGCTCCTTAGATGTGTTGTTGGACCAAATGTGTGTATTTCATATTTTTGCAAGACCTGTCAAATCACATCTAAAGTTCTGTCTTCTCTGTGTCAGCATGTGGCAGCCATTTAACAATCCACAAGAGCTGGAAAAAATGAATAAAGTGGAAACAAATGCTTACTCTTTTCAATGTATTATACTTATTTTACAGACTTCAAAGAAGGTTTTATTGTGGGTAGCAAATCGCTCTGCATTAGCTTAATGTAAATTATTTCATTAATCCATGAATATGGGACAAATGCTCGGTACAATTTTTCAGAGGCTCATTTCCTACTGTTTCAAAAAAAGAAAGCTTCATGAAGAATGGAGTAGTCCTTACATAATAAGATCAGTAAATTATCTGTCAAAACAAATTTTCTTAAACCTCTACTTACAATAATCATACAACTCGCTGTCCTAAATGCTGTTAAGCATCTTTGCAAACTCCTCATTTCCTGTGATGTATATTGGAGGCATAGTGCATCCCAGATGTGTGTGGCTGGTTTGATGAGTGTGAATGGATTCGTCAGTGTCTGACAAGCACGATGAGTGATTGAGGGCCTAAGAGAAGAACATTGTGGCCCATAATGGCTCCAGCCTTTGGAAGGTGACACTCGTCAGATCAGAACGTTTGGGAAAACAACAGGACAGTTAGTGGAAACCCCTGGCATTTGACGTGATAAGATACCAACATGCCTGGATAGAGAGCAAATGACTCATTTTTAACTGTGGGTGACTAAAACTTGGAGGCACTTTTTTAAATGGAAATCTGGTGCAGAACTCATAGAAATCTTGTGCAAATGCAAACACAACAGCTATTGTGTGTGGGTTTTTTTCCCCCTGGAGCTTGGCAACTTCTGTTCCAGTTTATAGGGCTCCTGCACAGCATGCTGCTCATGCAATTATTTCTCCTTCCAAAATGCATATTTTATTTCAGTCCATGCCTTTTGAATAAATGAAAACAATAACAAGTTGCCAAATGAGGCAGATACGCCAAAGAAAGGGTTGTGGTTTGATTGTTACCTCCATGTATTTTACAAACGGAAATGAAGATTCCGAATCACTTAACTCTGCTTTCTTCTTCCCTTCTTGGAGAGGCTGCTCTATGATCAATTATTCAGAAGTTGTATATTAAATTATAGGGGTAACATCAGTGTTAGGAGCTGGACTGTCATTCCTGTAAATTAGGAGACTCCTTTTTTCAATTACTCCACCTCCCAATTTTATGAAACATTTTCAGATTTCAATTGTGTTTCCTGTGACACCACAACATAGAGAAAACAAGCCATCAAAACTATGCTGGGTTGTAAGATAGCAGAACTAAGCTGGGAAAAACAGCAGCAATAGCTGATTTTAGATCAGGAGGATGTGTTCACATTGGCACCAATGAGGGGGGAATTACTTTTCTGGACTACAAAATCCAGCCTGCATCGTGGTCCAGAAACATTACTTCTCGGTACCTCTGGCAGCTGGTACCAGCAGACACTGGAAACTGAAGAGGTTGACATCTGAAATGCAGCTAATATTATGAACAGCAGACAGCCCAACACTCTTCAGATGTTTTCAACTTCAGTTCCCATCACTGTGGCCAAGAGTCACTGATTATGGCAGCTACCATCCAAATCAGCTGAAGGGCACAATGTTACCAGTGATATAGCACCTTATTGACAAGGCAAATGCACAGGAATAGCCAGTTTGGTTCCTTACAGATCTTTTGACTACATTCTGTGTTGCAGTCGAGTCAGCAAGTCTATGGCCAGAGCTTACAGAAGTTCTGGAGCAGTGGTTCCTAACCCTAGGTCCCCAGATGTCCTTGGACTAAAACTCCCAGAAGCCTTTACCACTAATAGTGCTGGCCAGGATTTCTGGGAATTGTTAGGGACCATCAAATCATCTGGGGTTGTTAGGGACCATCAAATCAGAACCGACTTATAGCAACCCTAATAGGACTTCAAAGGTAAGTGAGCTATTTAAGGAGTAGCTTTACTAGTTCCACTCTCCCAGTAGGTTTCAATGGCTGACCAGGGATTTGAACCCAGGCCTCCTGAGTCCTAATCTATCCCTGTATTCACTACACCACACAGGATATCTCAAAGTGTTATTAACCACTTTTAATTTTTTTAAAAGTGATATTTTAAAAATATCAGAATGCTACTGTCTGTTGGATTCTGGTACAAAACATGGTCTCCTCTTGCTGTTTCCTCACCACCTTTAACAGAACATAAGGCAGCAGTGCAAGGCACACCACTTGAACAATGGAATATTTGTGCTCCATCATTTAGTAAGCCTCCCAGCTATATGGGTAACTAAAAATGTGTAGTTACTCCATGAAATAAATAAAGTTATAATTCATTGTTACAATCATAATGTAATATAGCTGCGCCTGTGTTACACTTGTGTTACTGAGAAAAGAAATGGATTATGAGTAAGTAGTGATCAGCAGAGGTGAAAAGAAGTTACTTTTTTGGACTTCAACTCCCAGGATACCTGAGCCCACATGGCCACTGATCATGCTATTCTGGAAGCTGTAGCAAAAAGTTCCCTCTCTGTGATAACTGGCAACTCAAGTTATTGGATGGATCTGTCTTTTCTTCATAACTGAACCACTGATGTAGGAGAGGCAATGAAGGAAGGCATGAGAGGTGGACAGATGTAAGATATCCATGGGGTAAGAGAATGCTGCAGCTCTTCTTTCCAAAGAGATGTTGTGCCCCAGCCGTGGCTGGCCAGCATAGTTGGCAGACCATCTTGTCAGGCCCAGCAGGCACACTTTCCCCATGCACTACATGTGGGTCCTGGGGAGAAGAATAATGATGTCCTTGCAGGCACAGCTGTGGGGGGCGGGGTGCCTGAGCTAGAGATAAAAGGCAAACTGGAAGACTCAGAAGGGAAGAATGAGTTGGAAAATGCACAGGGCTGGTTGGTATTTGAGGGAAAAGACATCCCTGCTAATCTCCCCCAAGGGGAAATCATGGTGTCGCCTGAGCAAGCTGTCAGGGCAAGAGGTGTCTGGAAAGCTAAAGAGGTCCTCAGTGCTGCTGGAGACAATAGAGACAAGCAGCTGGCCCCCTTCCCTCCCATCTTGAGCCCTGGCTTCTCTGGCCAATCTGCTCAGCCTGATCTCTGCCTCCACACCCAGCCAGTATCTCAGACCTGAACTTCAGGAGGGGGTGCACGCAAATGTTCCCCCCGTCAGAGCCCAAGGGCAAGGGGGGGTGTGGCCATAAAAGAGCAGCCTGCCTCCTGCTTGCAAAGCCTCTTGCAGTTTTCCTCAAGATACCTCCCAAACAAGCTATACTTATGAACTCTGGAGAGTGAAGTAACTCCCTGGCACCCACAAAACTGTGTTGACTCATTGGATTAGGGTTGTGTCTCAATCCAGGAACTGGACCTTGTTTTGACTTGTCTATTACCTGCCCAGAAGGCCCTATGTCTACAACACCTTCATAAGTTCCTGGCTCAGCAGAGCCTGGGCCTGACAAGAACGGTGTTGCACCTGGCCTGGAGGGGCCCAGTCTTGCTAAAGACTTTTCAGTTGTTAGCCCAGAAGGTCCTTGGTCTGCAAAGCACTGTGTGCCCACTGCCTGTCAGGGCCTGAGTCTGCCAAAGCCTATTTCTGTTCAGTATCAAGCCAGGCCTGATTCTGTAAGGGATTTTTGGTGCAAGTTTTTCCTCCTTCCCCACTTTAAGAAAGATCATTCTTCTTCAATGACTCACCCTTTCATCATGGAGGGGGGCGGCAAGGATGGTTCACATGCTGCCTTTTAACTGTTTTGTTTTTTAAAATAAAAATAAATCTCAATGAACTGTTTTAGCAAATATGTGCACAAACTATCTGAGATGGTTCCTATAAAGGAGTATAATATTGATTGCTCCATGAAGAAACCAAGATGACAGCTAAAGCCACAAGTCTCTCAAGCTTCCTCCACCAGCACATACACTCCTCCATCAGTTGAGACTGACAGTGACAATTGCCAGTTTAGTCCACTGTAACAGAACAAGGTTCCTCCTGGAAGTCTTCATCAAAGGGAATGCAAATCCGATATTCCTTAGGAAAGAAAGAAATCCCTTGTAATGAGCCTCCTAAGAAGTAAAAATAAGAGAGTTTGTACATTTAAAATACTTCAGGCACATGTCAAGGGATGCTGGAGGAGTTGGATCTTTTTTTCAAATTCAGAAAGAAATTCAGCAGATCTGTGCCTCTAGGACTATTGTGCAAATTGGAGTTGATCTCATCCCCAAGAAATGCATAGTTTTCAAAGAAGATAGTATTATAAATGTGTATTTTTTAATAATGTCATAAACTATATTTAATCCTATAGATGTTGAGAGGAGATATTTTTTAAAAATGAAAATGGCATGGGAACGAATTAAGGAGTGCGAGGAAAAGTGTGATGGATTAGAAAATAGACTGATTTGGCAATTGCCATGTGTACATCACTGGTCTGGCCCAGAACTTCAATTGTGCAGAATCAGGGCTGTCACTCTCTCCTCTTTGACAGGTGGCAGGGCCAGGGATTTTGAAGACGATAGGTAAAAAATGGTTGTGGGTCTGGACAGAAGATCTCACTGCCCATCTACCCCACTCCATAATTTCCAATCCAGATATTAAGCATCGATTCCTGAGAAGAAGAAAACTTGTACACCAGTGCTGGACCTTGTAGTCTGTCCCAAGATAGAAAGGGTGGAAGTAGAAACAGAACTGTTTTTCAGGCGTTCTTCTTTGGCCAGTTCTCTGACCTGTAGAAAAGAAGTCACCCTACTGCAAACACTGGCTTTGAGGGTAGCCTTCTGTCCTGGAAGAATGGTTGAGGGAGGGAAGGGGCAGCAATACTTCTCTGTCCCTTCATCCCAGCATATCCTTTCACTCCATCAGGTTAGAAGTTCTCACCTCAGAAGGAAGCCATGGCAGAAATTTCTGCAGTGAGTAAGGGTCCGGAGTGGATAGCCAAGATACTTTTTGTTTCTGCGAGGTTGAAACATTACCTAAATGCCCATCTTTGTGGACCTTAGCTCACTGTCTTGGTTGGCACTTGGAACCTAAATATTGCTAAATGTGTTTTGAGCTACAGCTCTTTAATGCAGCCAGAGCCATTGGGGAATTAAATATTCTCTGAAAAATTCATCGGTTCCAAAAAGCTGAAAACCTTAGTGGGTCAAAAAAAGAACAGAGAGAAAGTGGGGAGGGGCAATGCACAGGGAGGTCTCTAATTCATTTGCTTCTGAAGCAAAAGCAGAAAAGATTGTTGCAAAATAAGTAAGCTCCTCACACATAAATACCTTCAGTATTAGTGGATAAGGACACTCAGACAGTGGTCCTTGGTGTGATAAGAAAGAGCAATAGCCCTCTCATGAGGCACAAAGGTTTGCCCACCACTACAGAGGGCACCGCACGAGGCATAGCCTATGCACCTGCTTTTGGAGACCCCTTGTAACTGTGGGGAACCTCTGCTGTTCTGACCAGCACCTATAGAGACAACTTCCTAAATGCTTGTCTCTGAGGAGTCATCCTGTTGACAGTCCCTGGCTCAGAGGATCCCTTAGAGCTGGACACTAGGGAAAAGAACAAATGCAACCAAACTGTTTTGGGGGCTGGCACAGGTCTGTGCTGAACTCCTCTACATAGGAAAACTCAGGTTGGTCCTGGTGTTGTTAATAAAGAAAACTTTGAAAAGCTCATGTGTGAATTAAGCCTCCTGTTTTAACTGAGTAAAAATAGCTTGTCGATGACAAACCTACACAGCATCCTAAAAGGCAGAGACATCACCTTGCTGACAAAGGTCTGCATAGTCAAAGCTAAGGTTTTTCCAGTAGCGATGTATGGAAGTGAGAGCTGGACCATAAAGAAGGCTGACCGCTGAAGAATTGTTGCCTTTTGAATTGTGGTGCTGGAGGAGATTCTTGAGAGTCCCCTGGACTGCAAAGAGAACAAACCTATCCATTTTGAAGGAAGTCAAGCCTGAGTGCTCACTGGAAGGACAGATCCTGAAGCTGAGGCTCCAATACTTTGGCCATCTCATGAGAAGAGAAGACTCTCTGGAAAAGACCCTGATGTTGGGAAAGTGTGAGGGCAAGAGAAGAAGGGGACGATAGAGGACAAGATGGATGGACAGTATCATCAAAGCTACCAACATGAATTTGACCCAACTCCGGAAGGCAGTGGAAGACAGGAGGGCCTGACTTGCTATGGTCTATGGGGTCATGAAGAGTCAGACATGACTTAATGACTAAATAACAACAAAGCTTGTCTTTTAGCACACAGGGCAGCTCAGGGACCTAGCAGAGAGCTGAATCACCACCAAATGTAAGCAGACCATTCTCGACTCTCCACTCCCTATGTTACCAAATCCTAAACAGAAAAATTGAGGAAATGAAATCAAGTGATGTAGCATCAGGAGAATGACAGGGAGTAGGCTCTCCCTGCTGGCATGCCATTTCCTCTATACCCAATGGTGACTGAAACAGCCATATAGACAGAGGTGGGAAAGCATCACCCACGACCTCCCTAGAAATACCCCAAAGGCTGGGGATGATAGAAAGCCCAGGAAGGAGGAAAAAACCCAAGAAACAAGCAACAGACAAAAGAGGTAGGGACAGGTAGAATGAAGGAAGAAATAAAAGGAACAGGGAAAGGGGGAGGAAGGTGAATCAGAGAAAAAGGAGCAAGGAGGAGAGGCGAAAGGGAGTCATATGGGGAAAGTAGAAAAAACTGAGGAAGAGGTACTTAAAGACTGGACTTGCATGGTGTAGAAGGACCTCTGGACGGAAGAGTGGGTTTGTCTTGAAGTCCTGAGAGAACAAGCTGAGAAAGAATGGCAATGCTAGCCCCCCAGAAAGCCTTCATATTGGGGTGAGTGAGAGTGGAGGGAACAATTAAAGAAAGAATGGGAAAGAATAGAGAAATGGAAACGACAAAGGGAGAAGGAGGACATAAAGAGAAGAAAGAGAAAGGAACCCAAGGTCAGTAACGGAGACAGGCAGACAATGGAGTGAGATCCTGGAACACCCTGATTTTAGTGAGCTTTTCCACTCACAACTGCCTGTCCCAGGAAGGAAAGTGTGGAGAGCGGGGGAGGGTGGTGAGAGATCAGTCATTAGTGGACCCACAGTCAATCAAAGCTGTTCCTCACCTGTTCCCCATGAAGGCTTCAAAGGGGTCCTGGGGCAGAGTATTCGCATTACAGACTCAGTTGTGGACCATGTCAAGTTCTTTAGTCAAGGCTGAATGTAAGCCTGAGCTGTATGAAGACCCTGTTGAGGGGGTGGTAGATGGGCTACCTGTTTCATTAATAAACCTTGTTATGTTAAAAAAAGAGAAGATATTCCTCATCTTTCTTCAGGCAAGGAGGGGGCAGCTCGCTCAGACCACAACTAGACTTTTTATTCCTGATACAGCAAGCTGCTCCCCCTCCCCCAAATAAGTAGTTGTCCACTCCAGGCATTGCAAAATTGACATACAAATACTGAGAGGTGAAAACAGAATTAAATCAACCTGTCTTGTTTGATCAATGGAGAATGTAATGAGTAAACTATATGCTAAACAGAAACACATTTTAATAGGAAGTAGAATATTTGGCAGCTCTGTGAAGTTCAGAAATATTGTCTGAGTACCAAATGCATGCGTGGGCACAAACAGAGTTCATGCCCACAGACAGCTGTAAAAAATCCTGTTACTTAAAGTCGCCATGGATTCCCTATCCTTCTTCAGTTCTCATTTAATCAAGAGTCGAAGGATGTACAGCATATGCAAAGCTGAACGGTGTTTCCTTCCTGCCTCTGCAACATCTCGGCCCAAATCAGCATGCATTTGGGATGCTCTTTTTAGAATTCAAAGATTAAGAGGCAGCAACTCAGTCGCATCCCCAGTGGACATCTACTCACTTCACAGAGCCATCACCAACTTAAAGCAAAATTTGTTGTCGTTGTCAGTCACTGCTTAAAGAGAGTGGCTGCTTTTCAAACCTAATCCAGAAAAACTCTTGCTGAAATGTCATTCATGTGGCAAACATGTATGTTTCTCATGTCTTCAGATAAGGGCAGGAGGCCTTCTGAAATGCAAATGATACATTTGGAGTGCTGAGACTAAAAGAGATTGCCGGAGTGCAAACCCTGAGGCCACACACAAGGCTGCCTAACATCACATTTCAGGGCAACAGTGACTCTAAAGAATCTTGGAGTGGGGTCAACATAGGCTTAAATTGTTGTGTATACTCTTTTTTTAAAAACAGAAACAAAACTTTATGGACATAGGAGACAGATGGATCTGTTGGTTTAGTTTTCGCCTACATCCACAATTGAGTTTTCTCTAAGTTTCTCATTATAAATTTTATGAACTGGTGAATTTGAATGAGTTCTTTAAAACAAATGAACCAAATAAAATTATCACCCAGCTGTAACAGGTGTGAAGTAATTTATTTTATTTTATTTATTTATTAGATTTTTACCCCGCCCCTCTAGACTATGTCTACTCGGGGCGGCTTACATCGATAAAAACACATCAATATGACATGGATAAAATCACAAATAATTAAATTCCAAACAAGATATTACCAAGATGGCATGACTTGAAAAGGAGAGAAAAAGGAAAGAATATATATAGAGAGAAATCACTTAATTGACTGGAGGGAAGGCCTGCTTGAACAGCCAAGTTTTTAACTGGCTTTTAAAAATACCCAGTGAGGGTGCCAGCTGAATTTTGGTAGGGAGTGTTCCACAGCTGAGGGGCCACTGCCGAGAAGGCCCGGTTTCTTGTTTTTTCCTTCTGGGCTTCCCTTGGCATCAGACCCCTCACCCGTCCCTGCTGGCTATGTCGAGTGATTCGGGTAATTCTAGGTGGAAGAGGATGATCTGCCAAATATTGAGGTCCCAAACCGTTTAGGGCTTTATATGTAATCATTAACACTTTGAAGTCAATGCGGAAATGGATGGGCAACCAGTGCAAGGCAGCCAGAGTGGGGGAGATATGCTGATATTTTCTCACCTCACTAAGAAGCCTGGCTGCTGCATTCTGGACCACCTGAAGTTTCCGCGTCAACCTCAAGTAAATTTGCTTTTGTTTGGAAAATCCTACCAGACTTTTTTTTTACCCTAACACTTTACGTGGAGTAAAACAGAAATGTATCCCAATGAAAAAGGTCAAGATTTATCAGGTTATTTTTATGTCCTGAATGTTCCCTTCCTTCAACCACCTTGCTTTGTTTGCTTACAGAAGGAAAATGGTAAAATTGGGAACAACGCCCTAGTATAGTATGTTGTGGATCTCTTCACAAATGCTGCAGTGAAAAGTGTGGCAGCGGTCTTAGAACAGCAGTTTTACAACAATGGTTTCCAAATATTCATTCCATAATTATAGTTACAACAGCTTAATCAGTCCCATGATCTATGCTCAGCTGGAGGAGTAGAAAAACTCTGGGAAGAATTGTAAAGAAGGTACCATTGGATTTTACCCTGTTATCTGTGTCCCAATGAAACTACAGCAGCTTCACTGGCTAACTACTGTATTTTGAGGCATACTTGAAAGGGCTGGTTATAACCTGTAAAGCTGTACATGGCATGGGTTCAAGCCATCTAAAATACTATCTCCCCTCTCATGAGCCTGCCTGGATCTTGTGTGTTGAGTACGTGGAAAAATTCTCATTCTCACTGATTTTTCTAAATATTGGCATGCAGAGGCTTTCCACTGTATCAGGAAAAATTTCTGGCTTCTTGTGTAAATGAGACCCTGGTATACTCCTGCTTTTGTTTTTACCAATTTATTCATCCCCAGCCCCTAAATGCCATAGAACGTAATGCCTTTCTGGTCAATTCTGTCCAGGAAAGATGCAATTTCCTTCAAGAACTGTAATAATCTCATGCAGATTAGCTCTTATTCTAGAAAAAAGTGATTTCTGAATCCCATAAGATTTCCCGTAAGATTTGTTTGATGGGGGGAAACATGCAGAGAAATCTCTCTGTGAAGAAAAAAGAAAGAGATTTCTCACCCTCAGATTCTCACTGAGAACAAGAGGCTTTGACATTCACATTCCTATCCAGGCGAAGACTTTCTCTTGATCCTGCCATGTTTACAGGGGCATTGGGTGAGGAGGACATGAGAGAGGGCTCCTCCCAGGTTGTAGAACTCCTGGGGGAGGCTGTGCTGCCCACTAAACATGATCTCCATGTGCAGAGACAGAAAAGATAATTTTATTTAAATGGGTCTCTGACCACATTCTGGCTGTTGAAGAAGAGTCTTTTGATCGCATATACATTTTTCTTTATTATGCTTTTAATTTTTAAAATTTGTTTTAATTCCGTGATTATTTCTAGTTGATACTTTATTTGATTTATGTCATTCCATTTTAAAACTATAATATTTTGGCCTTTAATCTGTTTTCATTCCTGTCACAGGAAGCCTTGGGTCATGCATCGGGAAAGAGGTGGGATATAAATGGTGTAAACAGTGACAAATAAATAGAAATAGAAGATGTGGCTTAAATCCTGAATCACCACATGAGTTAGTTGGGATGGAGGATATAAAGTGAAAGTGGCATAAATGTTGGATGTATAAGGAAACTGCAATCATCACCTAGCCAGCTCCTTAGTACCATTGCTGCTGCAATACTCAAGACAAGAATAATTAACGTAGGAAGATAATTAATTCTCTTGGCACCTAGCAATCAATTAATAATTTCAGAAGGTGTCTGTCTACTGAGTGCAGCTGCAGAACCTCACAACTACCAATTTTTGGAATTACATGTCTTATAAACATGAATGAATGTGAAACTGAGCTGCACAGCGATGTCTGTGTTTTGGCATGGCCTCCATGACTCAAGCAAAGGGAAAAAGAAAAGTTTTAAAGGTATTTCTGGATCTTTGAAAAAAGTGTGCTGGGTTTTTTTTTTCATCCTTCTCAGAAGCAATCCAATGGTGCTTCTGGAGTAGCGGAATCAGCTGCCAAGGTGCTATCATTGCTCAGAAGATGCCGCAACGTGTTCACAGCCTTCACATTCTCTGGAGAAGATCCTTCCATGTCTCCCAGCATGCTAGTATGTGAGAAACATTCATCACAGACCTTCTTAATTTGTCCCAGTTTAGCTGAACAGGTGAGATGGATAAACTTCCCTTGATACTGTTCAGAACAAGACTGGGCAAATTGCAATGTTTTCCAGAAATTATCAGAGCCTTATTCTGAACCAAGGTCAGTTGTTCTGAGATCTGGCATCATAAAAATAGATAGAAAGGGATGGCTAACTCCACTATACTCCCTTTCCACTTTGCTCACATAAGCAACAGCATGTTTGAAAAATGATAAAAACCTGCTCTTGCATAGACTGTATGTATCAGCAAAAAAACAGATGTTTTAGGGCAGTGGTCCCCAACCATGGGCCCCCAGATGTTCTTGGACTTCAACTCCCAGAAATCCTGGCCAGCAGAGGTGCTAGTGAAGGCTTCTGGGAGTTGTAGTCCAAGAACACCTGGAGGCCCAAGGTTGGGGACCACTGTTTTAGGGTTCTTGCTTGCATGTAGAAAATATATTTCAGCAAGTACTTCTCCCTTTCAACTGTATTTTGTGAGCAAAATGATGAGGAAAGATGTAGGGCTAGTTGCCCTCTCTATCCATGTTGATGACACCAGGCGAACAGGGCTTGATTCAGAATTCAGAACTCATGAAACCGCCAATGATTCCATCAGAAAGTGACAAGATCTCAGTGGGAGGTGATGGGGTTTCCTTGCTGGCTGTTCATTGCTCCTGCTGTTGTTTTTGGTCCAAAATCACCACCAACTGATTATGTCTTATACAGTTACCAATATTCCCCTATCATCCTAGGGTGAAAGCAGCACTGAAGAAAATTATTTTGCTCTGAAAAGCAACCTGCAGGGAAAGAAAGAGTATAGTGCACATGTGTACACATGCACATGGGCACAAACTCAGACAATACCTCCAACCAAATTCATAGGCTTCTAAGGGTGCATTTTATTAAAAAGAATGATGAGGAAGATACAAGCCATCAATTTTGGTCCTTAGCTATTTGCAGCAAAGGAGAGATTCCAATTATAATGAGATGTAGAGAAATACGCTCCATAAAACTACTCTGATCATGTGGCATATTAGTGGTGTAAATAAATGAATACCTTGGAGCTTAATTAAATTCCTGCATTTTGAAAGGAAAGGAAAGAATTATTGTGTGTCATTCTTGTCCAATGAGCAAAACTATTCAGCATAATCCTATACAAGTATGTTCAGAATTCGTTTTAAGTATAGTGTAGCTTACTTGTACGTGATAGGACTATAGGTTAAAACTATTGGCTGAAGGGGGTTGCAAATGTTGTTGGAAGCCACCCGGAGACTCTTGCGGACTGCGGGCAGCATACAAGTTGAATGGATGGATGGATGGATGGATGGATGGATGGATGGATGGATGGATGGATAAATAAATAAATAAATAAATAAATAAATAAATAAATAAATAAATAAATAAATAAATAAATAAATAAAATCAAGATGAAAGATGCTCATTGCAATACTGTGTCAGTTTCAGAATTATCATTGGGTAGATCCTCCTTTACAGAGTCTACATACCTTCAACTCAATGATTTCCCAAACTTTCAACTTCTGAAGAGAGTAGTTGCTGGTACAGGCTCTTTATTGGAGCAGCGGGAATTTTAAAAGGCCAACAGGGCCAAAAAACATAAAACTGGTAACTCAGGGTGCAAGGGAGTTAGTTTCATTCCCAAAGTCTTTGGGACAGTGTCCCAGTCTTTTTCTGGGAGAAGCACAACCCTACCTCCTCTACCAGGCCTAGGATCCCTCATAGATGGACCAGGCACAATGCACCACAATAAGAGTGTTGGATGCACAGCAGCTGTTGTCCCTGGAGTTGAGTGGAGAAGGCTTCTTTTCCCGCCACCCATCCATGGTCCCCAGTGGCAGCTGCTGGCTTGTAGGTGTAATAATCCTTCTGAGAAGTGTGGTCAAACTCTACATGGACCTTACTGGCCATGTAGCGGGGCATAGGGCAGGGAGGAGCAGGAGGCTAACTTTCAGGATGCCAGTAGTTAGATTCACGGTGGAGTTCCTCCAGTGTGGTAGCCTGCCCTTGCTGCTTCCTCTGCCAGAGATGGGCTCAATTTTGGTTCTCTACCTCCTTTTCTCTCAGAGCTTGGCTTGGTCCCAACGGGCCTGGGCAGCTTCCTACAGAGGCATGAGCAACTTGATCCAGTAGCCAGTATTGGGATCTTGGTGGTAGATCGTCTTCCACTCAGCCGTCAACCTCTCTGATAGTGGAAAAACCTCCTGGGCTTCACATGCCTCCCAGTCCATGCTGCCCATCCAACAATCCTCCTCTCTAGTTTCCCCCTCTTCTTTAAATCCAAGTCCTGCCATGGCCACACCTGTGGCCTTGAGAGTGTCATTCATCTTCCCTTTGTCGATGCCCCAGTTCACAGGTGAACTGCAGGTAGGGAATTCAGCCATTGCTCTCTGAGAGATGGAGAGCCAACTCTTGTGGCCATTCTGCTTTGATGTGTTGTTTGCCAAGAAATGCTTGAACATCTGTTATGAATTACAGAGATGGGGCAGATGTATGAAAGTGCATATTGTTGATTTCTCAGGATGCTGGCTTCATGGGCTTCTACCACTGATACATGTGTACACCATTGGCCCATTATTGATCCATGTCATGCAAGACCACCACCCCCCAGCGTGTGTGAGCACTGAACAGTTTCCTGTGACTGTGTCCATTGCAAAGTAATATCTATACTGGCATCAAAATAATATCTATGCTGGCAGAAGATATTATCTTCCAGGGAAGGAAGAAGATGAGCTACCATCTGAAGCACAACTATGATAATCTTCTAAAGAATGCAGGGTTCCTGACAACATAGTTTCAAAGTCATTGTCTTGTCTCAAAATACTGCTGAATCTTTAGATGAAATGGCCTGTAGGTGTCTCACTGAAACAAGCTGAGTTTATTTGGAAACAAACAAGGCAGACAGTATTTAAAAATAAGCTTGAACATATGTAAAAATAGCAAAGATGGACCATGTAAGGAAGAAGATGGGCATACATATAATTCATATTTTAATACTTTAATTTTTTTTTAATCTTCATTCTGAAAGTTATATTGAAATTAGTTTCCTTCTTTTCCCTAAGTGCTTTTTTAACTGAAGGGAACTGACAAAGTAAGCTTGCACCATTTTAAAAATACCATACAGTATTGGAAACAATGACCATTTGCAATGGGAATTGTTCTGTGCTTCTGTTGAGTTGCCAACTTAACCAGCTTCGCTGAACTGAACATGATTCTGAAAGATAACTCATCAGAAAATTAACAAAACCTTGCAAATGGAAACAAAATTTGCACTTCTGAACTTGTGAACCAGTTGAACTAATTGCTACTTGATGTGTTTGGGAGAAAGTTGTTTCAATTTATTAAAGTTTTTACCAGAATTCACTCATTTTAAAAATATATATTCAAGATGGAAAGAATAGATCAGTTTAACAATTTAGAAATGGAATACAGTAATTGCAAATAGAAGACAAAATCATTGTTACAGCCTCAAAAACCCCTCTACAAACAAGGCAAGAAGCATGTAGAATAAAACCCTGTTCTAGAAACACTCCTAATGTTTATGATATTTACATCTGATTTGAAAATGGATGCCAGAAAGTGAAACATTATCTCTTGTAGTTTGTTGCCGTTCAGTGGATTGTCTATGAATGAGTAGCCTGGATGCCACATCACAGCATCCTCTGGATGAATAAGGAGCTACTGGAGGCCAGCTTCTGAATATGATTCTGTTTTCATTGCTACATGTAGAAAATTATTCTGTACAGCTGGGGGGAAATGAGAAGAGAAGAAGGAAGACAATGACGAGGAAAGGGAGAAGGACAAGGAGGAGGAGGAGGGAGAAGGACAAGGAGAAGAAACAACCCCAGATGTTCAAGTGACCGGAGTCTTTTTTTTTCCTATGAGTTATTTCAATAATGGCTAGTCATGATGATAATATACTGCTTCCTAAATCAGAGGCAGGAGATCTCTAAATTCCAGTTGATGAGAGACAATATGAGGAAAATCTGTCTCTTGGCTTTCCTATGGCATTCCCAGAGGTATTTGATTGGCCACTGTAGACAATTAGATGGTGGATCAGATAAGCATGTGGTATCGTGGCTAAGATAGATGAGTCTTCCAGTGAGAATGAGGTAAAGCCTCCTAAACCTGACATGGGTGAGGAACTGATGACAGACCCTGGATCCAGGAAGCTGAACTCCCAGGTGAAGGTGACTCTGGAGCTACAATGGAGGAGAATGGACCAGGTGGACTTTCTCCCAGTCCTTGGGAGTGCCAGAGGTTGAGGATCCAGACCCAGACAGAAGCACCCTGATAAAGTACTTGGCTGCATGGACTCCTTTGGAAAAGAAGCTCACTCAGGAGTAAGAGGTTGCCTTTATGGAAATTTCTTCCTCCCTGGGCCAAGTTATGTACCTGAGCTCCTCTACCAGTTGGTCAAATGTTGAACTCAGAGTGGGCTCCAGAAGCCCAGCTGTATAAACTTCAGCTTGGAACCATATGGTTGCTGGACATGTCTCTTTTAGTTCTGATATTGCTATCTGTATATTCTAACTATTTTTTTTGCTGACATCAAGCTATATATGACTTTTTTGGACTAGCTTGAATATTATTATTTAATGTTTCCTGCCTGTTTACAGTAGCTACTGGCTGGACTAGATATTTAGATTCTTCTTGGACTTTGGCTCCTATCCTGATTTCCTGACTTTCCAGTATAATTATTTTCGTTACACCTTTGCCTGTTGCTATACACCTCCGCCTACAAAGTCCTGGCTGTGGAATTAGTCTGCCTGGGAACAGGACATATGGTCTGAACCAACAACCCTCTTTTTGCACTCATTTATGTTGAGTCCAGTCTTATGTTACACAGCAGGGTGACACCTTATGACAGGTTGATGGATCACAATCTGGAAAGGCATTTTATATATTTAAAAGTACCAAAACAGTGGCAAAGGATACATCAGCTGCCTTTCACTCACTGGTGCTCTGCTTCTTTCTCTGAGCCCTGCTGTAGTTAGTAAGAATCTAGTTCAAGACATGTGCTTGAAAGGCATTTAATTGAAAGTATCTGTGGCCTTCCTGTGAGTTTTCTGAACAATCCATGGCATTCATAGTGACTCTGTAGCCTGTTGATTTGCACCAAACAACCCAGCTCACGGCGACTTTATGAAAATTAGCAAAAGCTGAGAATTTCTGTGTGAACATTTGTCTGCCTTGAGGTATTTAAATAAATCCTCAGTGTGGCTACACATTGGATAGGAACATAGAAGCTGCAGAACTGCTCTCTTTTAAAAGTTCCAGCAGAATGTCTCACAGAGATTAAGCAAAATGGCTCCATTCCAGGCTCCGTTTCTGAGAACAAAAGTATCTCCCTCCAGCACTAAGGCTTGATTATGCCCTCAGATATCTGTAGCACTGAACAGAGAAATAATTTATGCATGTGAAGGGCTAGCAGCAGCCTCCACGACAAACTGTTGTTCCTCAGAGATCCGTCTTCTAATAAAAGGCAAAGAATTTGCCAGATACTCAGAGTGATTTTACTACTCTGTGCTTTCTTCAAATTAAAGGAAGCCTGACCAAAAGTTTAGTCCCCTTTTGCAAATGTGCAAATGCTTTAAAAAAAACCCCACCCCCCACAAGTGCTTATTACAAAGAAAGAGCCATTTGTCAGCCATTTTACTCAGAAGCTTTGAGAAATCAACATTTATTTGCTTTCATTCCAGGGGCGGCTGGTACCCACTGCTGTGGGTCGAGTGTCAAGCACTGCAGCCAATGGGGAGGCAGAGCCAGGAGAGGCAGACTGCTAATATGGGCTGCTGCTCCACTCTTATCCCTCCCCTGCTCTTCCAGCCACAAAGACTTAATAAAGACTGTGAGGCAGTGAGCTCTGCAGGAAGAGAGCACAAGCAGTGCTCTGACCCTCTGCCTCTGGTAAGAAAGCAGACAGGAAGGGGCTAAGTGGGTATCGCCTGATTCTAAAGTGGACAGTGCTCCTTTTTCCCTAGTGGGTCAGCTCCCTCATTGCCTTCAGATAACCTGCCATTCTGCTGTGAGGTTTTTGAGAAAAAATTCTGAGAAAACTAGCAGGAGACCTTGCATAACTTCTCAAAGTCTCAGTCACTTCATTTTGGGAGGAGAAATGCTAAGCTGTTCTAAATTATTACAATTTCTGCAAAGAATGGCATATTTCTTGCTGAAGAAATATCACACTGCACGAGATTGCTCCAGTGTCTACATGGAATGGCATCTTTCCAACACAGAATTGATGAGCAAAGGCAGAAGAAAGACCAAGTTGTACAGAATTTGGCAGTTTCCTACAGAGAAGAGTGGGCAAACCAATGAGGGGTGAGGGGAAGAGACAGAAAATGAAGGAGTCTCATTTGTGTGTGTGTGTGTCTGTGTCTGTGTGTGTGATGAAATTTCACTGATGGAGAATCTAATTGCTTCGTTTATTAAATATTTATTTATTTATCTATCTATCTACAGTGGTGCCTCGCTAGACAGTTACCCCGCATGACAGGTTTTTTTTGCTAGACATTGACTTTTTGCAATTGCTATAGTGATTCGCAAAACAGTGATTCCTATGGGGGAATTTCGCTGGACAATGTTTGGTCCCTGCTTCGCAAACCGATTTTCGCTAGATGACGATTTTGACAGCTCCCTCCGCGCTCGCAAAACAGGTGTTTTCGGGACCTAAGCTTCGCAAGACAGCGATTTGAACAGCTGATCGGCGGTTCACAAAGTGGCTTTCCTATGGCCGATCTTCGCTAGACAACAACGATTCTTCCCCATTGGAACTCATTAAACAGGTTTCAATCAGAATCTAACTGTTTATGGCCCTTTGTGTGTATCCCTATAAAACATCTATGCACCCGTGCTTCGGGGCTCTTCTCTGCTTTTAAGAGATTGGGCCCTAGCTGTGTAATTTAATAAATAATTGGCATCCTATACAGCAGGTTGTCTCGTGTCTTAGTCTGCTGCCTCTGCCGGAGAATTGCCTCGCTTTTCGGGGTTAACATTTGGAACGCATTAAACAGGTTTCAATGCATTCCAATGGGCAAATGCTTTTCGCTAGACAATGATTTCGCTAAACAGCAATTTCAGTGGAACGGATTATCATCGTCTAGCGAGGCACCACTGTACCTATCTATCTATCTATCTATCTATCTATCTATCTATCTATCTATCTATCTATCTATCTATCTATCTATCTATCTATCTATCTATCTATCTATCTGTCTGTCTGTCTGTCTGTCTGTCTGTCTGTCTGTCTGTCTGTCTGTCTGTCTGTCTGTCTGGGTGTGTTGAGATGTGGGAAAATGCCAAATTTTCCCAAATATCCATTCCATAGCTAACTTGTATATGCCAGAAGGATAGAAAACACTTCTTAATGTCAGGAGGCTCCCCTTTAAAGCTGGGCTTAATGGGGCTGTAAGGGATGTAAGTGTCCCTCCAGAACAGCTCTTAGTTTGTCAGCTATGGGGCTCATCACTAAGTCATATTAGCCATAGCACAGCTTCTTTTATTTATTCTTCAGAATTTTTTCTGGCTGGCTGGATAACTTGGTGATTTAGGGATCTGGCTACAGAGCCAGAGGCTGGGAGTTCAATTCTCCACTGTGCCTCCAGGGAGAACAGCCAGTCTGTGTGGCCTTGGGCAAGCTTCACAGTCCCAGAAGAAAGGAATGGTAAAACCATTTCTGAGTATTTGCTACCTGGAAAACCCTGAAAAGGGTCACCATAAGTCAGAATTGACTTGATGGCACATTAGCATTATTATCAAGCATTTTTTTCATATTGTGCTGCTACTGCAGTATCTCATACTATCCCATATCCACCATTGGTCCTGGGCACTGTGTGTTGTGATAGAAAATGAGAGGCAGTGGCAACCACTACATCTCAAAACAAAAAAACAAAAGAGGTGGAAAACATTTGTATCTAAATCTACAATGCACTCTTCTGTTTTTAAGGGGAGCCCAATGCTGTGTTTTGTTTTGGGTTTTTTTCTGTTGCATATTTCTGCATCTCAGGGCAACCTTCATGGCTACTATCCTCCTGATATTAAAAAGTCCCATTATGGGGGCTATCTTATAACACATTTTCTGTCACCACAACGAATCACAGTAGTCAATTTGCTGTTTGTCATTTGGAATCCTCTATACTGTATCCTCTACCTGGTATCATTCTGGGACCTAGGAATGGGAAATACCATCTTTCCACCCCCACATGAACAATATTCAGAGTAGCCTTATATGAGAGAGACGGAAATTATGTGGAGATAAAAAATTTCAAATAGAAGAAAATTCTTCTGACAGATTTTGAATCAGAGCTGTCAGAGGTCTAAACTGTTATGAATGGAATGGAAGAAAGCAGAAATACTCTTTTCCTTTCTCTCCCATAACATCAGAACACAGATAGCCTCATGAAACTGATTATTCTTTGATGTCAAAGATACTTAATCTGTGGGACTAATTACCAGAAGGGGATGGGTGAGAAGGGCTACTAGTTTTGAAGGCTTATTTTAAAAAAAGGGCAAGAAAAGAATATTGCAGGTAAGATTATGAATAGCTATTAGCTATAATACTGTAATATGGAGCTACAGTACTTACCCATTTTGGAGCTATATTGGGGACTACTTCAGGTATTAGAAATGCACCCAGGAACTTCCAGGGTTTGCATGAGTCATGCACTTGTTCACATTTCAGAGAGGATGAAATCTTGCAAAATTACACATTCTTGGCAAGACAGTTTGACTCAGGATGTCATGACAGACAAGGTTGAGAAATTGTTGGCCCTTGCATGAGTTTCCTCTCATCAGTACAAGAATGAGACAATGAGCACTTTTTCTTCTATGGAGATTTCTGCATCTTGCAGAAAATATCTGTACAGTGGTGCCTCGCATAACTACATTAATTCGTTCCAGCGAAATCGCTGTAGAGTGAAAACGTCGTAAAGCAAAAATAAAAAACCCATTGAAACGCATTAAAACCCGGTTAATGCATTCCAATGGGCTGAAAACTCACCGTCCAGTGAAGATCCTCCATACGGCGCCCATTTTCGGTCCCTGTATAGCGAGAAATCCATCCCTAAGCACTGTGGGGAGCCATTTTGAGCACCCGGTGGCCATTTTGAAAACCCGACGATCAGCTGTTTTGATCAGCGTAATGCGAAGAATCGGTTCCCCAAGCAGGGAACCGATCTTTGCAAAGTGAAAAAAAAACCATTTAAAACATTGTTTTGCAATCGCAATTGCGATCGTAAAAACATCATTGTAAAGCGGCTTCGTCGTAATGCAGGGTAATCGTTAAACGGGGCACGACTGTATTTTCTCTCTATGAATCAAAGTGCTCAGAGAGAGAAAGAGAGAGAGAGAGAGAGAGCATAAGAGGATTGTCTGATGATGAAAATGATACAAGCAACTCATCCAATGCTCCTAATTTTTAGAGGCCCATGCAAGCAGGAAGCAGCTGTTGTATTTTTGTGCAACTGTACGACTGCACAATTTGCATGAAAATCATTATCTCAAGAACTCTCATCAATAGCAAATGAAGACGCCTTGCTGATTCGCTGCTGAAGTGGTTTCTAGAATAAGATAAAAGAGGATTTAAATCCCTAATATAAACACGCACACAGGGATGTGGAGGAGGTTTTACCTTTCCCCATTTTCAGGATCACTGGGGGGGGGGGAGTTTAAATAAAACACCCTATCCTTTTCAGTTAAAAGGTCTTCATCTCATCTCCATGATGTAGCTACATGCTGTTTACACAGTGGATCCAATATGCATATGGGATGCGTCTAATCCGTGCCATGCGCACTTGTGCTGGGCTTTCAGACTAAGCTAAATTATTGCTTTTCATGTTTTTGTATGACTGTGGGCCAGAGAAGACATTTGTCACAACTGGCTCCCCATTGTTTTTAAAATTAAACACACGTGATATCCCACTTTTCAGTTAGGAGGTCTTTGGCACTAGTTCACATTTACGCATTCCTTTCTCAAAGATGTATCCTAGCTATGCTTTTTCTACTGTGCAGGAATTCCTGATGTGCCTTCACCTGGCTATCTTTAAAGGTCTCTTAAGGTGGACTGACCAAAGACCAACCAAAATGCCAATACTGGAACACTGTATTCTAATAATCACCAGTAGGGGGTGGAGTGTCTGTGAGAGACCATCTTTATATAACCAGGCATAAAAGCGACTAGATATGATGCTTTGGGAATAATATTTTATATTGTTGGCTACCTTCATGTTTTGCTACCATCGTTTAAACAGCTCTGAGGTAGATTTAAAATGTAGGAAAAAATCCCTATAAGTCACAGAATCAAGAGTCTTTGCAACTTATTCCTTAGCTTCCCCAGTTTTGTCATGTTGCCTGAGATACTCTGGGAGTTTTAATATTTTTTCCCCATCTCTGGCTTTTTATGGCTTAGTGACAATGGAAAAATTCTAAAAAATGCCTCCAAGAAAGTGTCCCCAATTTATATCTGACTTGCCCCCAAACCATTCAATATGGCAGGGAGAAAGACTCAAACCAGCCTTTCCTCCTGATGTAGGCATATTCATGGGAAAGTGAATTGCCACCCAGAGTAGACTATCTGTCTAGATGGGTGGGGTATACAGTAAATCTAATAAAACAAACAAACAAATAAATAAATCTGATCTGGATTGTTGAAGGCTCACAGCTCCCCCATATGTATTCTTGTGTGACAGTCCTAGGCAAAAATTATACCATGGGTGACTCAATATTTAAATGTCCCCATTATGTGCCAGAGAAACTTGCTGTTCTATTTAGATGGGCTTCAGAATGCAGGGCAGGAAACATTGACTGGTTCTCTTTTCACTTCAACTTATCTCTAGCTCATCAACAAGGAAACCTCCTTCCCATTATTATTTGCATCCTATAGGATACAAACTGTGAGATAGCATCCAATCAACACAGACCTGTAAGACTGCAGTATGCACATTCTTATATACATGTATGTGGTCAGATGGGCAAATAATTCCATGTAAACAGGATTTGTAGAATATGCAATACAGCAGAATATAATAGGTTAGAAATTGCCGATGAAGAGCTGCAGTTCAGGTGTTTTTTATAACTTAATTTCCCTTCCCTATTCAGAGGAATTCATTTTTTTCTGTGGGGAGGAGAATCCACTATATAGGTGGCAGACATTAAGGACATAATTTGCTTGGTGAAAGTAAATTATTTCTTATGGCAGGAAAAAAAGAGAGAAAGGGAGGGAGGGAGAGCTCTTTTCAGCCTAGTGTGCCAATAGGAATCTCAGACGGTTTGGAACAGGAGGAGGAATTTCTGTAATAATCAACTTAAGTGATGTGTCAAATTGCCTTCCTGCATTGCCTTTGCCTTTACAATTATCAGGAATATTTGTCCAAAATAAATGTGAATGAAGAAAAGAGGCAGCTAAAAGTGATCACAGTTTTTTTTTTTTTAAATCTCTTTTACTCAGGGAGGAGGGCTGGGGGGGCATATCCCCTTTCCCTGGAAATGGGTAAAAGTCTCCTCCGGAGAGCAACTCCCCCAAAGGCACCGCCTGCCCCCTCAACTCCTTCTACCCGCCCTTCCCCTCCTCTCCCCCCACTCTCCCGCAGGCCAACAAGAGGTGGCTGTGTTGAAAAGCCCTGCCCCCTTAATGCTCCGAAATAGCAAGGGGGAGGGAGGGGGGAAGGAAAGGCTGGCTGGAATTAGGACCCGGGGGAGTTGTATTTGTCGGGGAAGGAAATGTTGCTTTTTGACAGATGAGAGAAATCCCCTCCGTGCTGGCCATGAGAAGAGAGAAGTGAAGTCAGTCACCTGGTGGTGAAGGACAGTAAAACAGGAAAGGAGGAGGGGGATCTCTCTCTCTCTCTCTCCTCTTCCCTTCCTCTTACCTCTCTCTATTTCTCTGCGAGAGAAACACCCCCCCCCCCTTAACACTATTTAGGATAACCTTCAAGGAAGCGCGTTGCCCACGGATTGTATTATCTTCTTCCTTTATCCATCTCGTTCGCTCGCTCTTTCCGCCCCCTTTTCTCGCTCCGGCTCCGGCGTTGGCGCCAGGGGTAGCCCCCCCCCGCACTCGGGCCAGAGCTCCAGAGCTGCGAAACAATTTGGGGGAGTCGATGCCGGACTTGGCCAGGGGCAAGGGAGGTGGATCTCGTCGGAAGAGAGGGCAGTGATCCCCCCGCGCCCGCCCCGGGGCTCGAACCCTCCGCCTCCCCGGGAGGGGGGGGTAAGGATGAAGGCAAACGCCGTGCTTCTGCCGCTTCCCGGGCGCTCCCTCGCTGCTTCCCGGGGAAGATCGCCGGCGGTTTTGCTGCATTGATGCCGTCCGAGGAGGGAGACGCCGCCGCCGCCGCCGCCGCTGCTCCTGCCGCCGCTTTTTTGCCTTAGCATGCGGCTCTGGGCCGGTTTCTAAAGCAGCGAGAAGGCATCGCGCCCGGCGTGGATTTCGGTTCTCTCTCTCTCTCTTTCGGTCCCGCTTCTTTTCGCCTGCCCTCGCCCCCCCCCCCCCCCCGTTTCCCATCGCTTCGCAGGACAACCTCGGGGGCTCGCCGGCCGGCAAGATCACCTGTCGCTTGGCTCGGGAAGGGGAGATCTCCCACGAGAGAGAGAGAGAGAGAGAGAAAGAAAGAACGAAAGAGAGGAGGAGAGTCGGAGGGGGAGACCCCCCCACACACACGGCACAGGAGGCTCGGTGCCCTAGCGTCGAGATCTACCGCCGGCTCCCTCTGGCTTCGGGATTGCTTGGGAATGAAATTAACGGGAGCAGCCCGGATTTGGAGGACAAGGCTGACTTCCCCGCGTGGAAACTGAGAGGCTCGAATCTATGCGAATACATCGTCCTTTGGGGGGGCCCCCAAACGAATTTGGCACAACTTCTCTCGGGGTGGTGGTGGTTGCTTCTTGTTGCCCTTCGCCTTCCACCCTTCTTCTTCTTCTTCCTCCTCCTCCTCTTCCTCCTCCCCACTCCACCTCTGTGGCGCCCACGGCCGGTCTATGGAAGGGTCACCCCATCTGGACCTGGAGGAGCTCAAGGTACGTGGCCACCTCGCCGTGGGGGGCAAGTGCGGGCGGGCGGGGGGGGCGATGGGGTCGGGGAGGCAGGGCGACGGGGATGGTGCGCCCGCACGCGCGCGAAAGGGAGCTCGCCCAACCCTCCCTCCCTCCCTCTCCTCGTGAGAAGGGCCAGGCTTCGCTAGCCGGGTCCTTTAGCTCTGCCCGAAGGAGTTGGAGGCGCTTTAGCTGCCGCCGACGGTGGAGGTGGGTCAGGAAGGGACCGACAACTTGATCCTGGAAGAGAAAAGCAAACGAAAAGTGCGGGGCGGAGGGAGAGAAGAAGGTGGAGGAAGCGGCTGTGATAGTGGGGGGAGGGGAGGAGGCGAAGCGCCGGAGATGGAGGGCGCAGACAAACCTGGATCTCGCTCCCTTGGCGCCCGCTGTGCCTTAATAACCGCGATCACGACCAGAACCCCACCAGCACCGTATCTCGCCTCACTTCGATCAGCACCTCGGACAGCGCACCCTGGCTGTCTCGGCCGCCCTCCCTAAAAGCGATTGCCTGCTCTCCTCTCACAACACTCGCTTCTGTTCTTGATGGTGAAGGTGGTGGTTCTGAATCCCCTCCTCCTTTCCCCCCTTTCCTAGGCGAAAGTCCCTCTCTCTCCCCCTCTTCTCTAGGCTTCTGGAAACCCGTCTTGTAGCTTTCCCACTCTAGGGGGGAAACCGTGTCCCTGGGAATCAAGGTGGCTGGATCCAGGTTCTTGTTGGTGATCCCTTGCACCAGTGTTGGCCCTTAGTAGGGCTTCCCCCTGCCGATCGCCTCACTCCAAAACTCCGTCTCCCTCCTTCACAGGAAGAGAGCGAGTTTAAAGCTGGCTCCTTAAGGGTCATGAGACATTCAAGGCGAGTCTAGAGGATTCTCTTGACATCTAACATGACCTGGAGGGGAAGGGCTGGCCAGACTTGGTATTTGGATCACAGGAGTGGAAAAGCAGGAAAAAGAGAGAGAAACTTCCCCACTTCTCCTTCTCTGGGGTTC
This sequence comes from Pogona vitticeps, assembly GCF_051106095.1. Taxonomy (NCBI): domain Eukaryota; kingdom Metazoa; phylum Chordata; class Lepidosauria; order Squamata; family Agamidae; genus Pogona; species Pogona vitticeps. Next base: position 66,739,956 of record NC_135787.1, read on the forward strand.
CCTCTTCTCTGAAGGGACATGAGATGAAATGGCTACCCTTCCTCGGTTACTTTTTGGGTTAGAACCTGTTCTCTGAAAAATAGAGGATGAGGTGCTTGGGGCTGTCAAAGCAGACAGCAAGAAAGTGGGGAGAGGGTATAGTAAGGAGGAGCACAGGGTAGCAAAGGCGTGCAAAGGAAAAACTAAGAGGCATGGGGGAGAATGGTGCTGAAAGGAGCAGAGAAAACATTGCAGAAGGCGAGACAAAAGTATGTGGGGGTGGGGGAATCAAATAATTTAACTTTATGGGGCAAGGGGTCACTATGTTAGTGTGTAGAAAGCCAGCAGTGGGATAACTCCTGGAGGAAAGGCAGACTTTTTGTATGCTTAGAAATGGCTGCAGAATGAGACAAATAATGTGGGCATGGAGGGGGGTAGGGCTGCATTTTTTTAAAAAAAGAAATGTTCACAATCTGCTATTTACAAAACTTTTATGAAGGAACTATAATGTCCATGTTTTTTTTTAATTCCGTAGAAGTATTTAAGTCTTTCCAATATTGAGGTGTGGGTGACAACTTTGGATAGTGGAATTGTTGTTGTGACTCACTTTCCTAGCCAAACACTGCTGTCTGTAGACTGAAGCTTTGCCCATTTGCTCAGAAATAAGCCTCTAAGAGCTTCTTCGAACTTATTTGAAACAATGATGCGTCCCCCTGCAATCCACACTCTTGGAAAGATCAGAAGGTGAATGTAGAGAGGTTGAATTCATACAATTTTTCACTTTTATTACAACAGTGGGTGGTGATGGTGGTGATGGCTTATTAGGACATGCCAAAAAGCAGGCTAAAGCTAAAATTAGAGGCTGCCTAAAACTACAACATTTTCCAGCGTTGCCCATTAATGAATTTGGATCCATTTACAAGCTTGTTCTCCCTACCATTCTTTGCAGAAAGAGCCATGATTACATATTGTGTGTTCATGGATAAAGTTTCAGTTGAAAAGAGTGTTAGTCAATCTCCGTGTAACAGGGAAAGTGCTTTTCCCTCCTTCAAAGTTCTGTGAAAACCCAAAACTGGGCTACATCTTTCAGGAATGGCCATCACTTAGGGACTGACACTTTGCTGCTGCATGTGGTCTCTCTGCAGACCACTGCTGGAGGGAGAGGGAGAGGTGTTCCCATTAATCTTCTGGTGAGCAGCTCCGCAATTAAGGCCACTCTTGCAGTGGGTGACCTTGAGAACGGCAGCCTGGATGACAGGGGACTACCAACACTCCCTCCCCCCCCTTCTTGGGCAACATCAAGAGAGCGTCAGCATTTCTTAAGGTGAACTTTGTCTTCAAGTGAGAGAGAGGAGGAGGAGGAAGTGAGGGAAACACACCCAGCCTTCTGTTCACTCGAGGTGAAACATAGCTTCATGTCATCTCCATGATGTATCTACATGCTGTTTACATAGTGGATCCAATATGCATATGGGATGCGTCTAATCCGTGTCATGCACATATGTGCTGGGCTTTCAGACTAAGCTAAATTATTGCCTCTCATGTTTTTCTATGGCTGTGGGCCAGACAAGACATTTGTCACAACTGGCTCCCCATTGTTTTTAAAATTAAACACACATGATGTCCCACTTTTCAGTTAGGAGATATTTGGCACTAGTTCACACTTATGCATACCTTTCTCAAAGATATATTCTATCTATGCTTTTTCTACTGTGCAGGAATTCCTGATGTGCCTTCACCTGGCTATCTTTAAGGGTCTGTTAAGGTAGACTGACCAAAGACCAACCAAAATGCCAATACTGGAGCACTGTATTCTAATAATCACCAGTAGGGGGTGGAGTGTCTGTGAGAGACCATCTTTATATAACAGGCATAAAAGCGACTAGCTATGATGCTTTGGGAATAATATTTTATATTGTTGGCTGCCTTCATGTTTTGCCACCACAGCTCTGGGGTAGATTAAAAATGTAGGAAAACACCCTATAAGTCACAGAATCAAGTTTATCTCTTCAGCGCCAATATATTTTGTGGATGGCATTGAGATAGCACATTCTGCTTCCAATGTATTCTCTTTCCTGCTATGCATCTTTTCTATCCATACTGGTGATGCAACACCAACTTAAAGTTGGTACCGTTACTAGAGAGATCACCCTGGAGTATTTGTGACTATCATGCAGTTGAGCTTCAATTTCCCAACTAAAGAAAATCAGTAAACCTTCATCAAAGAAAAGCCTGGGAACTGTGTTGTGTTTGAGAGGAGCAAAGTTCATGCAATCACTGACATATCCTCTTACAGATGACATTTAGATTGTAAGCTTCTTTGATTGTTGCTTCTCCTTGTATTACTCTTCAAAACACTATGCATACAAATCGTGCTTTGTGAACAAATTAAAATAGTACAGCCAATACCTATAGTACAAACAACTGTACTGTAGTACTATTAGTTGTCACCTGCATTGTTGAACTAGTTAATATTGCTGTGCTTGATGCTGAAAACATGTTTCGCCTTTTAGTTCAACTGCTAACTTCATCTTAGTGCAGTCTATTTTTTCCAAGATCTGGAAGTTGAGTCATGGTAACTGGACTTCTTTCTTATTAGGTTGAAACGTTTCCCTACTTATCAAAGTAGCCTCTTCAGTCTGAGGAGAGTTGGTAGGAGATTCCTGATATATTCCCTATGTTGGTTTCACTCCCCCTGGGCTGAATAGGCTAGTTAGATGGACAAAGGACTGGGGGTGAGAGATAATCCCACTTCTGCAGTCCTTCTCCACCCATTGTCATGGGTCATTGACAGTCATTAACAGTGGTCTTTCTGGTGTGTGGACCTCATCTTTCTGGGGATGGATGAGAGAGAAGCATGATAAGTAGGAGACAGATTGTATCTAAGGCCTCCACCCCTGTTGAGTGAGGGATGCTCTATATGCACATGCAAAGTATAGCCTCCCTGACCCCACTCTCAAACCACCTATCTTCTCAGTGTCCTTTATCCTTCAAATGAAGAAACCACATTGGGCACCAGATGCTGCTGGATCACTGTCCCTGATGTTCCAAGCAATACTCCTCTAGACCTTCTCACATGTTATAGCCACCGATGAACATATTCTCCATGAGTTTGTCTGATCTCCTTTTAAAACCATCACAGCCAGTTGTCATCACATGTTGTGGCAGCATAGTCTCCAAATCAGTTAAGCACCATCCATCTAGAAAGAGACTTACCTCTGTCTGGAGAAAATCAAGTGCCATTCAGATTTGATGAGTGATCCCAAAGATTCAAAGTTATAGGAGGGGGCAAGGGGGAAAAAAAGCCCTTCTAGCCACTTTTAAAATCAAGACTAAAAGTAGGTAATTCTGGCCCTCCAGATATTGTAGAATTCCAGCTTTCATCAGTCTCCTATGGTTTCATATATGGTTTTTGTAGTCCAACAAATTTTGGAGAACAACTACCCATGATTTAAACTATTCATCATTTTCTGCATTCTTAACATTGACTGGCTCAACATCTTTTTTTCCATTCAAGAAAAGCGGTCCAAACCCCAATAATTCTGAGTTTCCATTTTTGGGCCTTTTACATATCTATGATATCTGTTTCAAGATACAGTGGCCAGACCTGTTCATAACAATCCTACCCCCCCAAAGCTATAGTATAGCTTTATATCAAGGCATTTATGGTACAGAGCAATGCCTTTTCAGGCTCTTTCCTCATAATCTCTCACCTGGAATTTGCTTTTCGATTACTGCCATGCATGGAATTGACATTATTGAGATAGCTGTCCTTCTCTTGAGATCTTTTCCTTTTCGGTTCAGCCAATCTAGATCCAATCAGTATAGATGTGTAATTAAGACAAGACACAGGGGGTGGTGAGAGATTAATGCATACCTATTTACATTAACATACATTGAATCTCCTCTGCCTGTTGTTGCTCTTTTCCTGTAGCATGGAGGGTTTTTGAAAAATTCTTCTCAGTCTGTTTTTTCACTTATATAACTGGGGGGCATATATAAAGAATCTCAAGAAAAGTGCAGGTGGTTTAGTCTCCAAAAGGACTTTTTAAGAGGCTGTCTAAGAAAATTAACAATAAGCAATGCCTACAACCTGTCGCAGAGATAGAATGATGAACATAAGAATAACCAGAAACCTTGAAACTACAGCTTGGAGGCAACTCATTAAAATAATTACTTACTTGTATTGGGTTTCTGTTTTTAATAGCTATGGCATAATTGAATTGTGTTCTGAACATAACGTTACAGAAATAACCCTACCTTTTTTGCAGAAACTCTCTGTTTTAGAATAATTTTATAGTTAAAGGCATAAGTGACATAACTACTTAAAATATACTTCATACCACAGGGCAGTGGCTTGTAGCATTCCTTTTCAAAAGTAACTAAAATGAACTGTTTAGTTACCTGTGAACACTCAATATAGAAAATTACTTTCATTTCCTAACTGTAGTATAATTAACTACTTAGAGGTTTGAAATAATAAAAAGTTATTTTGTAAGTATCTGAGATATTTGGAGGTTTTTGAATGATATTGTAAGATTACGTATTGGAAAACATTTCGGCTTCAAAAAGTTTAACATAGTTTAATGAAAGGTTCTTCCTGCTTTTGAGAGACTACTTAGGCAGTAGAACAACTAAAACAACAATTTTAATCATTACTGGAGGCCTGCTGCGGGTACAGAATGGTGCAGAAGGACCACTGCACTAGTTGGGGGGCCAAACATACTTTCAAACCGAATACAACTGGAGTGAAGGGGGGGTGGACTAGGAGTACTACTGGTCTTTCCATCAATGGTAGGAACCAGCTAAGACATTGGGGCGGGGGGCTTGGAGCCACCTGCTCTCAACCCTACTTGTTCAGACATTTCATATGGGTCCCCTAAATTATGCCAGTCTGAAGTTGCTATCGTTCAAGTCATTGCCTTTCACCAAGATGGGAAGGAAACATAACAAAACAAAACCTGCTGGTTAAAAGAATGGCAAGAAGAAAGTTCCCAACCCCCTTCATTCCAATGTGGTTTAGGGATTGCTAACATGTGTAGGATTGCTTTATAATTCACTCATAGCAGAAGTATACAGTATGTTCATCCAAAATTCTAGTCTTGGCAACATGTTCCTTACATCTTCTATTGTCAAACCATATAAAGAGATCTTGGAGGTGACTGATTCCTGATCCACTGTGTCCTGATGTCTGGTTGAGAGAGAATAGACGAAGTCTCTAGAACACAGAAACAGCCTGGAGTAAAATCCATCTACTCTTCTTCAGTGAAGTTTGGGAGATACCATAATTCTAATTCTGTCTAATTTTCTGGGCAGTTAGGTCATCAAGATTCTTGACTGGCTCAGAGCTTTCCTGATTTTCATTTTGTAAGCATAAAACTTTGGTTAAGGCCTCTCCTGAGTCCATGTAAAAGTTGGTTTCATTAAGCACTTAGCTACAGAGAAGTATAATAAGATCACCGCTGAATGCCTCTTTGAACGCATGTAGTGATATTTTCAAAGGTCCTGAGCGCATTTGAAAGGTCACTTGATACAAAACCGAAAATGAAAGAGGGAAGTTATGTTTCACCTTACTAGTCTGTGCACGGATTTGTGATGCAACAGATCAGAACTGCAGTGGGAGAGAAAGAGGGAGACAGAGAGAGAAAATGCATCCAGAGATTTTGAGGCTGATGTGTTTTTTCCTTTGATCTTTCAGCTTCTGCCTCAGATTCATACAAGAAACCCTTGTATATTTTAAATTCAGAAATACATGGTGTTTTGCTTAAAATTAGCCGAGAGAATGCTGTTCTAAACCCAGTCTCCTGGAAGTGCCATCAAAACTTAGGGAATTTCGTCTTGAGTGAGCACACATTCAGCTGTACTCTAAGACTGATTACTATCCACATTTACCTGGGAGGAAGCACGGAATGTTGCTTCTCATATAACTGTGTACATTTGAATCATTTTGTTTTATTTTATTTTTTGGTGATGATACTTTGCCTTTCATAGCTCTTGGAAGAGAAGCTTGCCTGGAACCCATTCCTATTATTCCTATTTTGGTCTTGTTGTTGTTATTGGTAGCAGTAGTAATATCATTATCAACTGCAATATCATTACCATTATTATTATCAGCAGTAGGAGTAGGAGCAGTAGTGGTATGTTATAAAACTTATATATATATATATGTTTTATACCATACCATACATACAAACATACATACATACATACGTGTCTCTCTGTGTGTCTCTCTGTGTGTGTACACACACACACACACACACACACACACACACACACACACACACACACACACACACATACATACATACATACATACATACATACATACATACATACATACATACATACATACATACATACATACATACATATACTGCTACTCCTACTGCTGATAACCATAATGGTAATGATACTGCAGTTGATAATGATATTACTACTGCTACCAATAACAACAAGACCAAAATAGGAATAATAGGAATGGGTTCCAGGCAAGCTTCTCTTGCACGAGCTATGAAAGGCAAAGTATCATCACCAAAAAATAAAATAAAACAAAATGATTCAAATGTACACATTCTACATATTTCAGTCAGGGCAATGGTGCACCAATGACTATACATGTGGATATGATGCTTGTGTTACCTAGAAAACCCCCTTCTTTGTCACTGTTGGTAACATTTTGCTTTGGCTGAGAACTACAACGGGCTTATTAGCATCATAAGAACAGGTGGGGTCACACCAGGCCTCTTTGTGTCACCCAGTCCCTTAAATATAATACCATTCTCTGGAATATGATTACATACTGTATTATTTTGAGAAATATTCAAAAATGGATCTGAAGTAGAACTTTCTGATATTGGGTTCCTTGATATTGTTTGACCACAACTTTCAAAAGCTAGCATAGCCTGTAATCAGAGATTCTGGAAGTTGTAGTCTTAACAGCATCTGGGGACCCAAAGTAGGGAGCTACTGCTTTTATACTCAAATCAGATGACCAGTTCACCTTTCTGACAGGGTAGCAAGAAAAGAGAGCTAGGTACTGCCAAAAAGTCTTTGATGGAGGACTCTTGTTACATCTGAAAAATACCAGTGTTCTGCTTTTGGTATTGTAACATGTACTTGCCCAACTCAAGTTGACTCAAAAACAGCTGAAGAAAAAGGAAAAAAGACAGCACTGATGGAGCAATAGGAGGAAGAGCAGTAAAATGTTTTAATATACTTTCAAATCTTTTAGGTCAATGGTTTTTTTTTTTTCTAGATGAAATACAGTGATACATCAAGAACAACAGATTACAAAACTGGCCTTAGGTTCCAAGTCTTGAGCAGTCTTGTGACACACTGTAGATTGATGGTATTTAGGAAATTTAGCTTCTGGCATGCTAAATGGAGCTACAAGAAGTTGATTGAGCAATTTTTGTGATAGTAAACCCAACAGCCTCATATGCCCAGTTCAGTTTCAGAGCACAGAAACAAATATACTCAGAATCATACTTTTCCTCAACAATGTGAAGCCGAGTCAAATAGGATTCAGTAGAAAAAGGAAATTTTGGTGCGCAAATCTAAGTAGGTGGTTTTATTTCTGCTGCACGTTAGTCATTCCATAATGCATAATACTGTTCTGTAACAAGATACATATTTTTAGTGCTATATATGTTATACTTTCATCACTACATTTGGAGCTGAGTGAGCATTCTCTGCTTAGAGATATTGGACTCTTCTGATAAACAAACACCTTGTCTTTCTTTTGTTCTCCCTTCATTTACCATCCCAAATCCCATCGTTTTCACAAAGCCTGTCATCATCAACATTGGATGAAAAGACAATTAACCTTTGCAGTTCACCTTCAAAATATCTAGTCTTCAAACTCTTCCTTAATTAAAGGTCAAAGCAGGAATAAAGTAATGCCTATGAATTTCTCTTCTTGTTTTGGAGAGGATGAGCTGGTGCTATCCTTCTCATAAGGGTCAAATTCTCTCTCACATGCCCAAGTATTAAACTCTATGTATTTACCTGGGAGTAAGCCCCACTGATCTCAATGAGGCCATTTTTGGGTGAGCATATATAGGATTTCTCAAAAGTGCTGTCATTTTTTGCAGAAGAAATGCTAAGCTGGGCAGAACTATTACAACTTTTGCACAAAATGGTGTCTTACCTGCACAAAATTCATCTGGGAAACACAGAAGGCATGCCAAGCAGTGTAAGATTGTTACAATTCCAACACAGTGTGCTATCTTTCCTGCATAAGATACACTGGAAATGGGTTGAGATGCACAGAACTGGGTGATTTTCTGCACAGAACAATGGGTGAACAACATCAAAAAGAAAAAAGTGGCAAAACCAATATCAAGGTTTGATTTTCGTAGGAAGTTGAGAAATCTCAGAGTAGGGGGAGAATCCTTAGAAAAGTGCTTTGGCAACACTCAGAAAATTTCAAAATTGTTAAATCTGGCGAAGCTTCCTCACATCCCAGAGCTCTATAACTGCAGGATACCACACTCTATATAAGTCCAAAGAGAGGTTTTTGTCTAAATAATGAACAATCTGCTATCCATTCACAACACTCCAAACCTGCTGCCTGAGAAAGACAGAGGAGGCCTTCATGGCAGGGCCAGCCTTGGAAATTATGAATAGGGAAGCTGATCACAGATTTTGCTGTAGTGCCTGAGTCAGAATAAAAAAAAAAATGCTTTCCACCCAGATTCCTGTGTGCGCGCATGCACACAAATCTACATCCTCCCCTCTGATCCTGAGTGTGGATGAAGGGAGTAGGAAAAACTGATATAAACAGCATAACATTTTTGCACAGCTATGCAGACCTAGGCACAACGGGGGTGAAGCATTATTGTAGGGGCTGGCGAGCAGTAGGATTTGAACCAGCTCTCAAGAAGTAATAAGATTGAACTCCATGAAATGATGAGTATAGAGCAGAGTTGCCTAGAAGATGCAAAGCAGGTTAAGAGAATTGCAGAGAGCCACCTCAGTATAGAAATCATCATCTTTCTTTATTAAGAGTTTGCCTCGACTCTGGCTGAGCACTTCAGTCATGCATTAATATAGAGGTTTTTGCTAAGCTCACTACTTTTTGAGCTGAAAATATATCAACACTTGAAGGCTTGGTTAAAAGGAAAATCCTTCTGACTTGTACTTATTCATGGCTTTTTATATATACTGTAGCTGTACTCCCAAAAACTGTCATATTGTGCAAAAAATGTTGATCGTCAAATGTAGGGCTTTTTTTTTGTTGTTAAAAAAGAAAAGAAAGAAGCTATCCTAGTCTATCCTAAAGGCCCAATTACAAGATTTTCTTCAGCCATCCACAATGGTCTTGACACGGGAGGGGGCTTTTATTGTGAACCTAGAAAAGAAAGGATTTGTTTCAAATCCATAGCCAAAGTACAGTACGCTGAATATACAATCTTCTATGTACTTGCATGTTAATCTCTTATGCTCTGGAAGAGAGCAGTGGCACATGTCCCAATGAGGTACAGCATTACTGCGCCAGCCTTTGAATTTTATTTTAGGAATAATTTAGTAGCTGCGCTCATCTACTCTAAAATATTCCACATAAGGCATCATCATTTGATATTCCATATGCATCTTCAAGGCACCCTTGTATATATTCTAATACATCCATGAAAATTTGCATGCAATGGAACGCTAATATTGATTGCACTCCTGTAATATTTGTGCAAAAGGTTCAGTGATGTGCAAAATTATTATGCTGCAGATTTTGTATGAATCAATCCAGATAGTAAATTTGAAATTGATTTTAACCACACAGAGCTCGAGACAAGGGATTTAGTATTCATAACAACACCAGTTTAAAGTAATGCTATGGTTTAATTTGCAGAGATCTACATGCACATTACTCCCTTCCATTTATAGGTAAAATGGAGCAGATTTATAGTGCTTGTACTATCACAGAAAGATGTCAAGCCCATATGCAGATAAGCATTAATTTCACATCAAAATACATTGCCCTTCCATGAACCTCTCTCAGCCCACCACACAAATTATCTCTAATTAGAAATGGATTCATTTTCACTCAACATAAAGGCTATAAAACATGGATTTTCTGAATTGCCAGCATACATTTGGCAATAAAAATGAAAGTTGCTTAAAAAAAGTCAACATGAGCTTCACTTCTGTGGGATACTAGGCTCATCATTAGCAATGACAAAAAGCAAAAGTTGATTTAATTTTTCATGACAGAAGGTGTTTCAGCTATGATTGTAGAACACTGAAATATGATTTGTACTAAGACTATTTCCCCTCAATACGAGTGCTGCTTCACTTTAAGAGTCACTACTCCAAATTCTTAGCAGATTCCATCACCCTATAATGAAATGCTAGCCATCAATTGCATTACCAAAGTGGACTGAATGCATGAAGGCAGCCCAGGGGTCTAAGAGAGCATTCTGAGATGAGCTGGAAACTGATTAGTGTGTGTGCAAGACTGGCCTAACCTGCTGCAGTTTATTGCAACTATTTGTTGATCAGAAACATGACTGACATCCACCCTAGCATCTCATCAATTAGCCACAATTAGCCATGGCAAGTTACAGAAACCTTATGGAAACATGGATTACATACTCACCACTGTGCCAGCAGGAGATATGCTAGGACTGTGCTGACAGAATAAACACTGTATTTTGTGGATGCCTAACCTGGGAGGATTGAAGAAATCATGCATCTCAAAAACCATACAAATACAGCAAACAGGCCCACAATCACCATTGGTGGCCACCGCAAAGGGCTGTGTTGATGACAATGCCCACACATTGTTCACATACAAAGAAAGCTAATTAATTCAGGATAACAGGACACAGCTGGAGCACATACCTGCACAGTAGAGCATCCACATAGTACCCTGGGCAAGATGCCATCACATACTATTCACAGCACATGGCTGTGGTAAAGAGTACATTCATATTAAATTACCAACCAAGGATGGCTCGGGTGACATGCTCCTTCATCTCAATCGACAAGCTGCCTGGTCACCAACATGACATCTCATCAGGTTGAACCTTCAGCTTGAACTTGAAACCCTCAGCTTGAACTGGTCCATCAACCTAAACTAGTTAAGAATTCCCACATACTGTATGGGTTCTAAACCAGTGTGCCATTCAGTTCTACAAGAATGCTAAGCCCCACAGGTACGTAGCTGACAATGAGAAAAATACAACTCACACTAACAAAATGTTGGCTTAGAATCATGATACGCTTCTGCTTTGATGTGATCAGTTTTTAGTGAATGTGTGACAGATGAGCTGAAAATGATAATTGCTAGGAAGAAAAAATGGGATAAGCCTATGTAATGTGAAAAACTTTATAGTGACTCATGTTCTGCATTGGATAAAAAAGAGTTTGACACTATGCGGAGTATCGGTAGCCATGGGAATAGTCGGCAGAGAGTCTTTCAGTGGAAATATTCCTGTACGTATTTATACCAGAATGAACCTCAGAAGCAGTTTTTAAAACAACAACAAGAAAAAACAACAGTGAAGTCTCTGGTTCTAAATACATTTGTTCCAATGATTATGTTTTAACACTGTGAAAACTTGATTATGTTTTAACACTGTGAAAACTAGAGCTGGGGATGCATCGGGAATCTGCAGTTTAAGGTCATTACTGCTTAAGAGTTCTATATTATTTACCAATGAAATATAATTCTTTCAACATATGAGTAACAATGCCATAGAATGATAGTACATATAGTATCTTGACTCTGAGTTAGAGATATAATCTCTTGCTGTCAGAAAGGAATCAAGAGGGAAAAATGCCTCATTTCTCCTTGCAGTGAGACTTCTCTGTGTCAGATTTTTTTTTCTCCTAAGAAATCTCATGGCAATCTTGTGGAATTTCTCAAAGTTTTTGTGGTCTTTTAAATGCCAAGTGGCCAGGATCATTACAATTTCTGCACAGAATGTCATTCTTTCCTGCACAGGATTTATCTTGAAAGCACAGAAGAAATGCCAAGCTGTGCAGGATTATTACAATTCCTGTGCAGAATGACATCTTCCCTGCATAGGATTCACCAAAAAGTGCATTGAACTGCACAGAACGTGGCAGTTTCCTAAGCAAAGCAAGAGGCACCACATGCAAAGCAAAGCAAAGCAAAAAAGTCACACAGAGGAAAAAGAGTCTGGGTAATCTTGGTGGTGCAAAGGAAAGTTTTGCCAGGGGATCTTGGCATACATATCAAAATTCAGAAAATCACCAAATTCAAAAATTTTGTGAGTCTCTCTGCCCGATCATGTTCCAACCCTGGAATGCACCAATTTCCATATATGTACCATTTGTACACAATAGGTCGTAGATATAAAAAACAGACATACACACTAATGTCTGTTGGCTGACTTCTTTGACCATTTCTTGTAAGATCTGCAAAAATTTAGGATGGTTACATACTTTTAAGGTCACTGGTTTCCAAATATACCAAAGTTCAGCATGCATCTCTTCTGCTTCTTTAGCCAAGGTAGTGGGGTGCCTTTGCAAAGTTAATGGGGAGTCATTTTGTGCAGAGATTAGAAAACTTTTTTTGGGGGGGGGATGACAACTCCCAGAATCTCTAGCCAACGTGGCCAAAGGCTGAGGGCTCTGGGAGGTGCATGCAGGAAAAGTAACTTCTCTAAATTCAAGCCTTGCCACAGATGTCTCCTTGTTTTCTCTTCAGACAAAATGGAATCCTTTGAAACAAGTTGCTCGTGAAGGGACAAATTCATAGAGGGAAGATGATATGGCAGTGGAAAGTGTTCACTAGAATAATGTGTATGTATCTTGGGTGCTTTAGTGTTCCATAGCAGTTGGCGAGGCTCACATAGTCTGATGCCACCTTCTCCTTCCAGCCGTGTTCAATGACCAAACGTGCTTCATTCTGTTATTATGCTGGAAATTACTGTGCTAGGAGCTGCAATACTATCACCCTGTTTTGCTTGCTGACTGCCCAGTGCTCCTGAAAAAGATCTCTCTGATTGTTCATCTGTCTTCAAAATATGAGTGTGACTACAGTTCTAAACCACTTACGTAGAAGTACACCCTGTGGAACTCAGTAAGACTTATTTCAAAGTACTGTACAGGTGTATAGGATATCAGGAAGTTAGGTAAAGGTAAAGGTTCCCCTTGACAATTTGTCCAGTCGTGTCCGACTCTAGGGGGTGCTGCTCATTCCCCTTTCCAAGCCATAGAGCCAGCGTTTGTTTGTAGACAGTTTCTGTGGTCACGTGGCCAGCGCGACTAGAACAGAACGCCATTACCTTCCCACCATGGTGGTACCTCTTTATTTACTCGCATTTTTACATGCTTTCGAACTGCTAGGTTGGCAGGAGCTGGGACAAGCAACGGGTGCTCACTCCATCACGTGGATTCAATCTTACAACTGCTGGTCTTTCGACCTTGCAGCACAGAGGCTTCTGAGGTTTAACCTGCAGCGCCACCACGTCCCTCTCGTCAGGAAGTTACTCCTATGAAATTCAGCCAATGAGTGTAGGATGGCTCTATAGATGCTTCAAACTGAAAAAGAAAAGAAAAATATTGATTAGAGCTGGAAAATTATGCCAGCGTAATTCCACTGGTGTAAATTTCAGTGATGTAATTGCTGAAAATTAAACATAAACATCTGTTCTTGCATGCTGAGTCATACAGCTGGTGTGTGAAAGTAAATGGCTACAGTGACTTTGTAGCTTCTGGCAATTTGCTGCTGAACTTCATGCCTATCGACTTAGCTAGCAGCTGTAAATAACAGGATTATAAGGATTCCAGCCGTTAAATGTATCTAATTTTAATAAGTCTAAATATATTGTGTAACCTTGACCATTTTATACATTTGTTCATATTGCCCTCAGAGAAAGAGTCCTTAAGAGATAAGAAACCAATGATCATTACAATTGTGGGATTCTGGGCGTTGTAGTACAGAAATAAGTGCTGCCCCCCTCCTTCTGCCCGTTGCTCAAACATACAAATGAATAAATTAATGTCATGTATATCTGTACCATTCTTCACCATGAAGGTGAACCTGTTCGTAAATCAGATTAGGAGACTAATTAAAAGCAGCAATAAACTACAAATAAAAATAAATAATTACAAAAGAGCAAGCTTACAAAACCAGGCTTTAAAACATGAGCCAAGGAAGGATATGTTTGACTAGAAATTAAGTCTATGTTAGCTGACTGGAAACATGGCTCTTCTGACATTGCTTTAGAGTTTTAAAGAATGACAGCTACTGTGTGAACATCATGCCATTTCAAAGGCGTTATATGTTCCAGGATGTTCGCTACAGCCTGTCCTAGTGAATTCAGAAATTAAGGAGACATGAGGAGAATGAGAAATATCGTCCTCTAGGCTGATGTTCCCATCAGTGTGCATGCAAGTTGACTTTATTTTCGTGTATTTAATTAGGACCATCTCTCTTCTTACGCAGAGGCAAATACATATTTGTCCTTGTTCACACACAGTGAGCAGGGAGCTGTAACAAAGCTGGGATCCCTATTCTTGTCCCCAACCAAGGACTTGCTGTGTTCACACTGCATTTGTATTTCACCCTTAAATTTATGGGAACAGTCATTCACCATAAAAACAAAAGCACCATGAAAGTTTGAAGAGTAATATATTTCAGAGAGAGCTTTGGGTGCACTATAATCCACTTCTTTAGAGACAGGCAACCGCTAACAACTGATAAAGCTGTGTGGTAGTAAAAATAACTACTAAAGGTATATCCTCTCAGTTGGCTGGATAGCTCCATGGTTTAGGTATCTGGTTGCAGACCCAGAGGTTGGGAGTTCCCTACTGCAGTGGTCCCCAACCTTGAGCCTCTAGATGTTCTTGGACTACAGTTCCCAGAAACCTTCACCACCACCTCTGCTGGCCAGGATTTCTGGGAGTTGAAGTCCAAGAACATCTGGAGGCCCATGGTTGGGGACCACTGCCCTACTGTGCCTCCTGCAAGTCCAGCCAGCCTGTGTGGCCTTAGGCAAACTGGATGCCCCAGAAGGAGGGAATGGTAAATCACTTCTGAATATCCATCTGGAAAACCCTGGAAAAGGGTTGCTATAAATAAGAATAGACGACTTCTTCTTCTTCTTCTTCTTCTTCTTCTTCTTCTTCTTCTTCTTCTTCTTCTTCTTCTTCTTCTTCTTCTTCTTCTTCTTCTTATTATTATTATTATTATTATTATTATTATTATTATTATTATTATTATTATTATTATTCTTATTCTTATTCTTATTCTTATTCTTATTCTTATTCTTATTCTTATTCTTATTCTTATTCTTATTCTTATTATTATTATTATTATTATTATTATTATGGCTTCTTTTTAAGAGTTCCCAGTTCTAGCCATGCCCATGCTGAATTATCATCATGTGTTCCATCAATATTTCTCAGGTGTTGTCCATGTAGTGGTTTGTTTTTCCAGCTGTTTAATTTATTTTCAAATTGTTGTTTCTTATATTGAGCCTTTGTTTTTATTGTTTTCAAAATCTCCATTTCATCCCCTTAAATAATTTTTCTCTGCTTGTACTAATGTAATCATTTAGGCTTCTTTTTCCTCCTCTACTACCTGCTATATTTGCAATAATTCATGGCCTCTAGTTTTTTGTGGTAAATATAATCTGTCCATGTCACTTTTTGGATGTAGTGTGTGATGCATGTTCATTAGTTTTCTTGTTTTTCTATCTTATTCTATTTGGGTCCAATCTATTATTTCAGCTAGGTATCTAATTACTGGAACTGTCCATGTGTTTCTGATTTTGATTGTATTTCCCCCATTTAATTCTGATTTTAAGATTTCCCACAGTCTTTTGATATATTCCCTTTCTGTCAGTTCAACTTTTGTGTACAGCATGTTATCTGCTTCTAGTGTTCCAAGGTGGTGGTGGTGGTGGTTATCTGGTAATGGTCTGAAAAGCAAGGGGATTTACTTCTCAGGATAATACCAACAGTGTTACAAGACAAGCACATGGGCTTGTAGAGGGTTGACGGATCCAGGAATACTGACAGCGATACTCTTAATAGGCCCGGAAAAGTTGCCAAGTATCCTCTTTGTTAAAATTATTGCAGTAAGTGGCTCAGCATTGAGAGATAACAGAACTCTTCTGGAAAACAAAAAGGTATGCTTTCCCCACAACTCCCTAGTAAAGAGTGATGTCATCTGGGTGTCTGAGAATGAAACACATGGTATGAACTGCAGGCAGAGCAAAACAGAGGCTCCAAAAGACACACAGCCACAGACGGCAGACAGGTACACATTTTTAAAAGCGTTCTTAAGCAGCATTTGAAAAGTTTATTATTTTTTAAATTGTGTGCACTTTTCAAAAGTATGAAATTTTTGGAGCGGATGCATCCATAGGAGTCTGCCAGCGTGAAGATTCCAGAGTACCAACTGCATTTAGGAAGTGCAAAGTTGAAAATGTCCACAAAAGAAGTCTGGTGGGTCAGATTCCATGCATATCGCTTACCATACATAGTAGATGAGTAGCACCTACCATCTGCGAAACCAGTCACCAATTGTATAGGCCTCTCAGTAGTCCTGTTCTTTGTTCTCACTGCCCCCCCCAGCAAATGTCTGGTTGGCTATGATCTATTTACCCAGCTCATGTCCCACCTAATCCTTATTTCATCTTGGATTTATTTTTATGAGGTGAATTGTATTTGCTGCACGTGTAAATATGTCATCTATTCAGTCTAGTAAGACTACTTATACTATGTTGTTGTTCTGTGCCATCACATTGCCTCTGACTTACGAAGACCCTATGATAGAGCAATCTCCAAAATGTCCTCTCCTCAATAGCCTTGCACAGGTCCTGTTGATTCTTTTAGGGAGTCAATCCCTCTCATATTTTGTGTGTGTGTGTTTTTTTCCTTTTCTTCCATCTTTCCCAGCATCATTGTCTTCTCCACAGAATTTTGCCTTTTCATGATGTGACCAAAGTAGGACAACCTGAGTTGCATAATTTTTGCCTCCAGGGAGATATTTGCAATATGGTCTTGAGTGCCTATTCCTTTTTGGAATCAAGTTTGAGTCCATTTGCACTATAGCTTAATAAAATTATGGAAATATGATTGGTGTCATTGCATCCCACAATAAAACTTCTATCATACTGTTAACAGTCTTAAGAACAAAAGCTTCTCTCTGCTAAAGTGCCTCCTGTTCTATTGAACCTGCAATGTTTCTAGGCCTTGATCAATAAACGGTATCTACCAGGCAGTAAAACTTCAGCATAATGATAAACAGAGCAAGAAAGCCGTTTGGGTGGATAGAATTTGAACATGTCGGAGATTATCGATCATATTGCCTGAAATTTATTTTACATGAATGCATACAAACTAAAGTCAACCTCTTTTGCTATATGTGAGAAGAAAGCCCCATTTGTAGAGCAGAGAAGTAAACTGCAAGGCTGGGAGGGTTGGCAGGGGAAGGCAGAAGGAGGCTCAAATGGAACAGAATGAAACATTTATAAACTAAACAGCCACATTGGAATCATATATTATGTTTCTGCAAAAAGCTAGATCTAAGTATAAATAATACATGCTTTGAGAAACAGAAATTGTTGACAGAAAGAGAAGAAATATTGATTGACTTAGCATCCACGTTCCTATGATAGGCTACCAAGTGCAGTATGGAAAGTTTTCTGTAGTTTTCTGTAGTCATCTCCAAGTGATGGGTATAAAACAATAGGAAAAATAATTTAAACAGAACTTTAGGGTATGTAAAATTCAATCTATGCATCATCTCAGTTATTTTTTTCCAGTTCTCTGTAATCTGTGACTAGTGACCATCAAGATGTGCCAGTGGAAGCAAGAAGCATCTCATTCAAGACCTTGGCAGTGCCTGGTTGTTGACTGGCTATCTGCCATTGCTTACAGTAGCTACCACCCCAGTCAACAATAGCCACATCCTTTAATTTCTGGCTTAGGCAGATTCTGTCTGGATGAACCATCCAAGTTTGCTGAAATTTGGAAGAAAACTGAAAAGCTAGGGAATTTCCACAGGTGGCATGAAAAATAGTTGGGGCTCAGAGTCAGGAGCCTGAAATTTGAAACAGAGGAATCTCTCCAGATATTAAAAATTATAATCATGAGCTCTCAAATCCATTCTGGTCTATCGTGACCCTTTTTAGGGTTTTCAAGTTAGAGAATACTCAGAAGTGGTTTACCATTGCCTTTTTCTGGGGACATCCTGGGACTTTGTGTAGTTTGTCCAAGGCCACACAGTCTGGCTCTTCTCCCAAAAGGTATGGTAGGGAATTAAGCTCCCAAACTCTGCCTCTGCAGCCAAATACCTAAACCACAGAGCTTGCCAGAAGCTATAAACCAGGAGCTGGGTTGTACAGGTCTTTCACCAGCAGCTTCCAGGCAGCATTAGCAGAGCTGGGAAAAATTACTCTTTTGGAGCCTAGCATGGCTACTCCTCAATCCATTTTTGAGGACTGTGAGATGTGGTGCATGATGTTGAGTTTTCTCGTGTGAGCTTCAAGGGGAAACATGGCAGCTCTGTACATGCATTTGTGAATATGAATGATGTCCGGTAATAATAATAATAATAATAATAATAATAATAATAATAATAATAATAATAATAATAATAATAATAATAATAATAATAATAATAATAATAATAATAATAATAATAATAATATAATTTATTGTCATTGTAAGTATATACACAGTATACCATACAACGAAATTCACAGACACCCAGAGACCAGACACATGCACACACATAACATTCCCCAAACACTCCCCACCCACTAGAAGTCCCCCACTAAAAATACAAACATCTACACCGCAGGCCAAGTAACACAGTCCAACTAATTATTCACTACTGGTGGTCTTTAAGCTCATTATTAATTGCAATTATAGCTCTAGGATAAAAACTATTTAGAAAACGTGTGGTCCGAGTCTTAATTGTTCTATATCTTCTGCCAGACGGTAACAGTTCAAAAAAGTTATAAGCAGGATGGGAAGAGTCTCTCAGGATGCTGTGTGACTTCCTCAGACAGCGGGATGTGAAGATGTCATCCAGGGTTGGTAGCTGGAGCCCGATGATATTCTGGGCAATTTTAATGGTTCTCTGTAGAGCTTTTTTGTCCGCTACAGAGCTACTCCCAAACCATGCCAGAATGCCATAAGTTAGGACACTCTCAATGGTGCTACGGTAGTAGGACAGAAGTAAATGCTGTGATAAATTTAACTTCCCGAGCATTCTCAGGAAATACAGCCTCTTCTGTGCCTTCTTTATTAGCATGTTGGCATTTATAGTCCATGAGAGGTCCTCTGAGATGTAAGTACCCAGAAATTTAAAACTACCAACTCTCTCCACTTCCTCACCGTTTATGTACAGTGGTAAATGTACATTTCTCTTCCTCCTGAAATCAATTATGAGTTCTTTAGTTTTTTTGATGTTAAGTGTGAGATGATTTTCTTTACACCATAGTATCAATCTTTGTACTTCCTTTCTATAAGCAGACTCATTGTTCTTATTTATGAGTCCCACCACTGTCGTATCATCCGCAAATTTAATAATTGCATTGGTGTTATATAGTGGGGTGCAATCATGTGTGTACAGGGAATAGAGGAAGGGACTCAGCACGCAGCCCTGGGGAGCTCCTGTACTTAGTACCAGGGTAGAAGAATGGTGGGATCCCATCCTTACTGACTGTGGCCTATCTGTCAGAAAATCCTTTATCCACATGCAGATCTCCTGAGGTAATCCCAGGTTGATCATTTTTAAAAACAACCTATTTGGTAGAATGGTGTTAAAAGCAGAGCTATAATCCACAAACAACAGCCTCACATAAGTTCCCTGTTGTTCTAAGTGGCTCAATACAGTATGGAGTACGATGGACACAGCATCATCAGTAGATCTATTTCTCCTGTATGCAAATTGCCATGGATCCAAAGAAGGTGGAAGACTAGCCTTAATGTAATCCAGCACCAATCTCTCAAAACATTTCATAATAACAGATGTTAAAGCTACTGGTCTATAATCATTGGGAGATACCACAGCTGACTGCTTCGGGACTGGCACTATAATAGATGTCTTCAGGCAAGTGGGGACAGAACACTGCAACAAGGATAGATTGAAAATATCCGTAAAAACTCCAGCTAATTCTACAGCACAGCCCCTAACAACTCGTCCCATGATTCCATCTGGTCCAGCTGCCTTTCGAATATTAATATACTACATTTTGAACTTCTAAATAAAGATGAGAGCTGCCAATGTATACTGGCCCAGTACGTGGGACAAGGCTGAATTTAAGAAATTGGAAACAAGTTGGTAGGTGGAAGACAGAGGGCTTTAGAGTAAATAGTTCTTATTTTTATTTATTTATTTATTTAATTTATTTGTACCACACCCATCTGGTCCTAAGAGCACTCTAGGCGGCTTCCAATACGACATTACAGCAAATAAAAAATAACACAAAGATTATTACATAAAATATCTTCCAACAACTACAAGACAGAAGATAGAGTAAAAATAAATAAGGAAAAATAAGGAGAGAAAAAGATCAGGTATTGACTGGAGGGAAGGCCTGAATAAACATCCATGTTTTTAGTTGGTTTTTAAAGATACCCAGCATAGGGGCTGTGCGAATCTCAGGAGGGAGATTGTTTCAGAGGCGAGGAGTTACTGCCAAGAAGGCCTGGTTTTGTGTTTTTTTCCTTCCGGGCCTCTCTCGGTGTCAAGCTCCTCAGCCTCACCTCCTGACTTGCTCAGGACTTTTGGAATCATCTCTCAGTGACAGTTCCAGGGTGCAATGAGGGTCCTCGGGTTTGCCCAAAGTTGGTAGATTACAAGGTAGAAGTGTGACAGAAGGTTGATAACCTGGCTTTTCAGAGTCAAATGTTGTTACCTGGCTGGGTATTGTTTGACTTGCGACATAATGGCTGTTCAACAGTGCTCTGCTGAACCCAGCAAAAAACAAAAAACAAAAAACAAAGTTTGATGATATGGTGAGGCATCGTCGTCAGATTGCGAATAGCCAACTGATCATTCACTTCTTCCTTCTACTTCACCAGAAGACCTCCCATTCGGTTGACTTCCTTCCTGCCCTTCTGGTCCATGCATCTAGACTCTTGCTTGGTCTCCACTCTGAACATCTGGTTAGTTCTTCATCAGCATAGCAACATCTGTAGAGTCTGTCAGTAAGTCCTTCCTTGATGGTAGAATAACCATGGGATACATACGTAAACAACAACCAGCACTAAGTCTCAGCTTCTGTGTGTGGTGTTTGACATCCAATAGTTCATGTGCATAAAATAATCACTCAAGGCTGCACTGATCAAATAAGCAGCGTACACCTGCAGCCCACAGGTGCAAAACAAAAAAAAAAAACCTATTCCACTGAGCTGCTATGAGGCTGGAAGCTTCTTAGTGGCAACACTATGTGCATAGTAGAAGTCCTTGCATGTGAAGCAGCACTGCACACATGCTTTGCATGTAAAGACCCTCCCTAGCAAAGCCCAAGGACATGAAGATTTTCCCTAGTAAAAGCATTGTGTACTCATACCTTTGCATGGCTGCAGTAATATGTATGTTGTACATTCCTCTGTTCGTGAGCATCATTGTGGGCAATGCACATGCCTCTGTACATGAAGATTGTATGTAGCCATAGCACAGTATGCACTGTATGAGTGTGAAATGAATGGTGCCATTATATTATCAAGAATACTGTGTGTACATCTTAGCATGTGAAAGATCTCGCTGAGGCATAAGAATATAGGAACCACAATTTGGAAATTAATGTTGTCTCCCTGTTTGCGTATCACCTGGATATAATACTCTGATACTGCAGATTACCAGTCAAAAAGCTGTAAATTTAAGGGACAGAAATATCCCTCCACTGACTTTTTTAGAGAACTGCATGGCCAACTTTTGGCAGCCTTGAGGGGAAATTCCTGTGGGTGAAAACAGAACAAACTGTACACACAGAAAATAAGACACCAACCCTTCTACCTGCTTCTCAGACAATGTTGTTTTCCCAGGGCTCAATATCTGAGTCTGGCCTTTATTTGTACTCTGCTATTGGAAGTCACAGGGTTGTTGTCCAGCTGTCCCAAAGAGAAAGGCAGCAGCTGTCTGTTGGAGAGCTGGAGGAAAATATATAAAGAAACCGAAGCGTTAAACTGTAAAAATAAAAGAAGAAAACACAGAGTTCAACTTTTTAAACAATCAATGTTATTCTGCACACAGCAATTACTTCTGCTGTCAGTAGGGATAAAGTTTACAACTGCAGGAAACAGTAAAAAGTCAAATGTGCTTTTGTAAAATCCAGCATGAGCTTGCAAAGTCAGTGACACCCTACCTTGGGAAGGCTGCTTTCAGATGTTACATTTACTAAGAGACAGTACATACATAAGTCAACCCATGGTCTTTGATGCCATCGTTCCATCCTCTTTTTATTCTTTTGATGCGATTGCTGCAGAGCTTCTCAAAAGCACAGACATGAATAGGAGTGGAAGGGCAAGCCAAATTGCTTGTGTTGCATGGAGACAACTAAGTATTTGGGAAGCTGGCCCATCTGTGGAGATGCTAACCTGGCTGGTGAACCAGCTGCCTAAACAGCTCAGTATTCTCAGGCTCATTCAAGGTTGGATCTGAGATGATTAGAATGTATCTACGCTATACATGTAGTTCAGCCAGTGCCATTTTAACGGGCGTAGCTTCACCCTTATGGAGTCCCGGGTTGTGAAGTTTAGTGAGAAAGTGCTCTTGTAGAGGCATGTGCTCTAGAACTTTTTTATACAGAATGTGCCTCACTAAATTAAAAGTCTCAGGATTCCACAGTATGGAACTGTGTCAGCTATGCTATGGTGTCAGATTGCTGCAACTGTATGGTGAAAAGACATCTAAGAGTACTTCCACTTAAAGTTAAAGCTTGTTTGATTCAGCTGGCAAATTGCTGCTCCTCACGCCTCCTTTAGTTCTATTGGTTTTGATAATGACTTCTGGTTTCCCCTTGACTGCAAAACCTAGGCCATGGCCTATCCCTAAATACATGTGTATATTCATTTTAAAATATGGTTTTAAAAATACATTATTTCCTTCACTTGTTTTTGTTTTATGCCATCAAGTCACCTCTGCCATAATGCAGATCTCCAAAATGTCTTGTCATCAATAACCATGCTTAGGTTTTGGCAACTGAAGCCTGTAGCTTCCTTTATGAAGTCATCTTAGAGTACTTTGATTCATTAAAAAGAGAACGAGTGAGAGAGAGAGCTACTGCCAGTTTTGAATGACTGTATGAATGAATCAAATCATGAATGAAATCTCTCCCTGAGTCCACAGAGGGATGTTCTGAATCAGGGTCAAGCAAGAAAGAGCAGTGTTTCCCAGACTTTTGATGGCCAACAGCCTGAAATATACTTTTTTTTCCTGAATTAAAACTGGAGGCACACTCATGCTCCAAGAGATAGGGAAATAACACATCGGATGATAGTGTCTGAGAAGTATCCTGGGAAATGTCTGCACTGGGTATAATAATAGCAGTCTTACCCAATGAAGAGGCAAGTCATTATCTGCCCTCAGAAGATGCTGACTGGAACCAGGCCTTCACAGAGATTCAGAAAACTTTCAGTCCATCTATTCCTCATATGATATACAAATACTTCTCCCAAGTCACATTAGCGTATCCCACAAGCACAGTGTTTGCGAACAGCTGACCTAGATTCTGCACGAGGCAGTCTAGCCAGATTCCATATAAGTAGCTCTTTACATATCTGCATTTATCTATTTAAAGTATTTATGAGTCACTTTTAAACAAAGCTATATACAGCAGCAAAACCAACTTTACAATGTATCAACAAACACTTGAACACTTAAGCATTAACAATAAAGCGTTCAGCAATATGAAAAGCCAGCAGCATCTACAACGAACAAAGCATCATGTTGTTATGGCCAAAACAATAGAGCAAAGTCAGTTCTTAAAATTCTTCATTTCTGAACATTAACCAGTTGCTGAAGTAACACTCCTGAAAATATGTCCCCAATGTGCATTGAGAATAGGAATGAGAAAATCTGTCACTTTACTATTATTCCACACTAAAGTTTTTAAAACATCGTCTGTCTTCTATCCTAAAAATGAAAACAAAAATGTGAATTTGAGAGAAATTCTTCCAAATTGGATCAAAATATCCCCACCTTTATACCGTGCAATTTCAATTGGTGCATCTGTTTCAATCATGGACTATACTATGGAGGTGATCAGACGAACATACAGGACACTTTTTGGTGTGGTTTGGTTCACCCTGTTTTCCAGTGACTACATGTGCTTTAAGTAAGAGTGATCCGTTCTGCCCTTTTTGCAAGCTGTTCTGCTCCTTTCTGGCACAGCGCTAGTTTAGTTGGTGTGATTGGGAGCACTCCTGATTATCCCCTTCTGCAGTCTGTGTGGTTGCTTAATCCACTCCCAAATACAGCATTCCCTTTGGTGACAACCCTGTGATGTATACCCTGGGTTATGACAGCATAAAGGATGTTGGAGGAACCCTCTCCTCTATTTTCCTCTTCTCACATTTTTTTTAAATTCTAAGCAACACAGCTCTCTTTCAAATATGAGTGAGTGTCCATGCTAGGTTGGTGTATTATTGTAGCACTATGCCACTTACCAAATTTTAAAAATGGAAGTTGATACATGACTGAATACAGAAAGATTCAAGCCCAGGCCTTTAAGCACTGAAAGCCCTGGATTTAGACAGATGATGTCAATTTTTGACATCTTTCCTATTCATCATCATCATCATCATCATCATCATCATCATCATCATCATCATCATCGTTATTATTATTATTATTATTATTATTATTATTATTATTATTATTATTATTATTATTATTATTGGGTATGTGGTCTTTTAGGTATCATGGTTGCAAACCACTGATTCGTATGATGTGCAATTTCTTTTTCTTAATGTCTGAGTGAGAGCATCTTTGTTTTGATGGAAACAGTTTTCCCAGTTCCATTTAAAGGACTTTTATCTTCTCAAAGATTGTAGCATCTGCTTTGTGCTTGTGGGGGAGAGAGGGAGAGAGAAAGGAAGAGGGATGGAGGGGAGAGAGAGGCGAAACCGTGGTCTTTCATTTTACAGAAAATATACATCTCCTTAAAAATAAAACAGAGAAAAACGGCAATGCATCCCAAATGTACAATGTATATCAGAAGACGTTTAAAGCAGAGTTTGTTTTTATTGATGTCTTCATTTGAAAAACAAAAGAAATCCTAAAGTTGTAAATTTCAAAGACAGGGGATAAGAAGAAGATGCTGATACTGTGTACCACAGATAAATCAGGTGGCACCAACAGAATTTCAATACCTAAGGTTAATAATATCCCCATCAGTAGTGCTTGAAAAAGCACTGACTACTTTTAGAGGAGGCTTAATTTTAAATCTCAAGAGAAGTCAATCAGTATATGTCTAAAATATGCGTTGGAATGTGCATTGCATACATTAGTGCTGTTTTTCTACCTACCTAAAATGCATCTTGTTTCCTGTACAATTATTTTATACATTGAGACTGGCGGTAGCTTGAAGTAGAAAATAATATTTCAGAAAAAGAGTGCAAATACAAAAAACAGAAGCAACTATGATCATTAAATGCTTTTGATGTCCTCCTCATCAGTTGTTTTCTGGGTGGACTTTTGACTGTGGGACTGTGGATCTAGCTATGTCATACATTTTCTGGAACCCATGCTTTCTCGTTGTTTGTTTGTTTGTTGTTGTTGTTGTTGTTGTTGTTGTGTGCTATCAAGTCACCCCCAACTTATGATGATCCCATGAATGAATTACCTCCAAAATGTCCTGTCCTCAGTAGTCCTGTTCAGCTCTTGCAAGCACATGCCTTCCTTTAGGGAATCAACCCATCTTATATTTCGTCTTCCTGTTTTCCATCTGCCTTCTATCTTTCCCAGCATTGTTATCTTTTTCAGAGAATCTTGTCTTCTTGTGATGTGCCCGAATTAAGACAGCCTCAGTTTTTACATTTTTGTTTCCAGAGACGCTTCAGTCTTGATTTGATCTGGGACCCATTCATTCATCTTTCTGGTAGTCCAAGCTGTTTGCAAAACTCTCCAAATAAATTTTCATGATGGTTTTCAAATGCATGAGCATTCCCATGATTATTCCTATGACTTAACCTAAACTAACATGACCAAGGTTTAGAGAAATTGTGGTGGTAGTTCAGGGATCTGTAGTCTAAAAAAAAGTGTTTGTAAGTGGTGATTATTACATGTAGGATTTGCCAGTTGATAATCAAGCAACCTCTATGTTATTTTCTCCAAAACCCCATTGAAATTCAATGGATTACAAGAAGCAAACATCAGATAAACACTGTACATTTTCATTCTGTGTCACAATCATGGAAATCACTTGCAGAAATCATTCCACATCAGGTGGAAACTGTTTCCAAATTAGAATTTAGTAGCTTGATCCAGAACTCTGGTAACCTGATCTCTGAACCTTGAAATTGCAGGTGCTTATAAATATTTTAAAATAACTGAACTAGAGATTTCCAATGTCATTGTGGCATTCATGTCATTCAGGCCCTATCCTATTGGAGAGCAGCAGCTAGTCCTGCCCACTCCCTTTGTCAGCAGAAGCAGGAATGAGTCTGAAGAGGTCTCTGCTTCTGTATAGATCATGCATGTGAACAAGAACCCTGATTTTCCAGATCTTCTTTTTCACATATAGAGGTTATATGCAAGCAGAAACCTCTCAGCTTCCAACTTGTCTCTACTCACAGGGAGAAACTGATGCAGGGAAAGGATTAACTGTCTCTCTTTCTGTATTGATCTTGTTGAATCAGGAAAAGTCTGAATAGGGATGCAGTGGTCAGCAGTGCAGCATTCATGGTATCTTGCCACAGTACATGTCCAGCATCCCATTCACATTTGTCAACAGGACCTTTATCCACACTTTTTTTTCTTACCCTGTTTAGACAGCTCAAGATGGCAGATATAGGATTATATCATTCTCTTGCAAAGACTGACAAAGTGCCAAAACTGGTAAATATAGTACTTGAAAGGTCAAGGTGATTCTGCTTTTCAGCTGTAGGAAGAAAATTCAGGACACAGTATTTCTTGTTGTTGTCTTTCTCTGATATAAAAAAAAAATGGGGAGGACAGAATAATATAAGATGCCCTTGTTTTAAAGAGTTGTGCATTCAACTTTGTCTCTCTCTTTTTCATTATCCAAGTTACTGTTGATTATTTTCGTAAATGTTCCCATCTCAAGAAGATATGGAGAACAATACAATTAAAAATGAGCAACCAGCAAAGAAACAAACAGAAAAGTCATCTGTCACATAAGGTATGCTTTTTAAAAAGACGAAGAACTCGATGCCTGGAAGAATTTGCTTGCTTCCTGATTAAAATGTGATTATAAATTACAGAGCGGATGCTGTAATTTTGTTGAGTTTACATTGTCAAACTTGACCTTGAGCTAAATAGCAAGAACAACCATTTGTTGTTGTTGTTTGGCTTGTTTTGATGTTTTCTTCCAACTATTCAGACATCTTATGTTTCCTTTATGTGGGAAGAAAGAGAAAGAATCGGAAGCATGTGAACAGAAATAGTTTGCCATCTGTGACATGAGTTTACATCTCCCTGTATCACTGCTTGTCGGATTTTTGTACCCTCACAACTGCAAACTGTAGATTCTCTAGAATATGTCCTACTGTATTCTCTTTTAAACTTTCTGAGTTGAGATAGAAAGAGGATCTACCAGTGCTGGACACCTCCAAAGGCCTGCATGTCCATTACTGACTGCCCAGAAAGCCCCTTCCCTCTGCAGGTACTCACCTCTTGGAGTATGTGGCTATAAGAGTAAGGAGGGAATGGCACAAAATACCTTTCATTCGCTTCTCCCTCTCCTTCTGGGATTGTGGAATGTTTGTGTCCAGAAATGCCATGAAAGTGGATGGTAACAGCAAGGAGGTAGGAGGCAGACCTAATAAGCAAAAGGGCCCCACTCCATTTGTCTGTCTAGCCAGTTCTTATAATAAACTCTTCCATGGTGGTTTATGCAACAAAACTGAAAAGGACAACATCCACGAAGCAATCGTAAACTAATTAAAACTAAAGATATAGTCCTTGTCTGCTCCTCAAATTCCGAGCGCTTCCATGCCCCTGTCACTCCATGGCTATCCTGGATTTCCTATGTATAACAGAGGATATTCTAGGTTGTGTATCCAATTGTCGTGCAAACCACCTGAGTTTCACTATTGTCATCTGCCAAACTGAGAGTACACCTCAAAACAAATGCGCGGAACATGTAACCAGAGTACAACTCCCATCAAACCTAGCTGATGTAACCAATGTAGAGGGAGAATGGGAGTTGCAAATCAAAAACACTGAGACGATCAAACATTCTTCATCTTTCTTCCTCTTAAATTCAATGGTTGAAATCCCATTGCATGGTGTATTAAATCACACTAGAGTAGACCCAAATCACCCATTTGATGATTTGATTACTACACTAGGCAACATAATTCAGGCCAATATTAGGTTTCTTCCTAAATTTTGGTTGCAGTTATGGGCAGTCTGTGCTTGTTTTCTGTGTTCTTTCATTGAACTTAAAATTGATACTGACACTGCTTTTAAATGAATATTCTTACAATGTTAATGAGAACTATAGGAAATCCCTATGGAAACCACTGACACCCATTTTATTCACTTTATAATTATTCGTTCAGCTTAGAGGTGGATTTTATTTTGATCTTCTCGTGCTATACCTGTTAAACCAAAACCAGATTTTGCTTTTAATCTAGAAATGCAGTAAGGGAAAGGGGGTTATAGTATTTTAGGGGCATAATCCTAATTGTCAAATATGTGCACTTCAATTTACAATACAAATGCAGGAACAAGTTATAACTTTGTTAGACCATTAAGAAAAAAAAACCCAGAAAAGTGAGCTTTCGATGATAATTCATCTTCCTTGAGCTTTGCATCAACTTCTTGAGGAAAGTTCCAAAATTATATGCTTTTACTGGAATTCCAAAGTCTCAAGGCAGATATAGAGGCCAGGTTAGCTTCTTAAATAGAAATTGTTGCAGGCTGTAGTTTAAAGGTCTCGCTTAAGACTCACTTGAATGAGCAGGGGCAAAAAAAAAAAACCTATGATGTTAGTACAACAGGCTGGGTCCAAGGCATTTGGCTGCCTAAGGCCGCCTAAGTAATGATACCCAACACTCATCCACACATAGTACCCAGAGCCAGTCAAGTTATTTTGGCACCTAGGACAAAAAAAATCACAGACACACTTCTCTCCTCTCCAGACAGCTAATGGCAAATTAAATAACCATCAATTTCCTGCCCTTACAGGGGCAACCTGACTCTGCTGCGCATGGTAGCTACCTAATTCTATGTAATGGTAAGGTCAGCACCGTGTCACAGGGTTTTTGGGCAGAAGCTGTCAGTGCACACACAAAATGATGTTTGCTTTGTTTTGCTTTTAAATTATTCTAATCGAAAATCATCCCTATGCTGCCTGAGGTAACAATCTCTTTATGAATGAGTTGGAAAGAAGTTATGCGGGAAGACTCAGAACTTGGTGCTGAGAAGAATTTACTTGCTTCCTGACTGGAATGAGATTATCAGTTACAAAGCAGCTGCTGTAATTTTGTTGAGAGTTTATACCACCCCATTTTGGTATCTTGTATAGGTTCTGATGAAGTGGCTGGGCTGTATAAGAAATTCAAACCAAACAAAACAAAAGCTGTCATGCTAACTTTCAGGGTTTTCATCTATGAGTAGGTAAGGAAGGGACCGTTGCTATGCAACTAGCTCTGGTTTCTATGACAAGGATAATTTGTTTTTTGAGAGAGGTAAAGCAAGGAACCACTTCTCTCC
This sequence comes from Pogona vitticeps, assembly GCF_051106095.1. Taxonomy (NCBI): domain Eukaryota; kingdom Metazoa; phylum Chordata; class Lepidosauria; order Squamata; family Agamidae; genus Pogona; species Pogona vitticeps. The sequence continues at coordinate 66,769,774 of NC_135787.1, forward strand.
TATCTAGTGGTGGACAGATTATATATATATATCCTTTCAAACACCAAGATTTTAGTCCCTGCAACATACATGGGTATATCCCTTTCCTTCCACACAACAACCTTTTGAGGTAGCTTAGGCAGCCAGAGGATGCAGTTTATTCAGCGCCACCTAGGGAGCTGTCAGTATGGCTTGCAGGATCTGTCCAGCACTCCCTCCATTGCATGTACAGTATCTGTCCCCATCATATGGTTTGGGTGAATAAAGAAATAGTGCCACTATAACAATCATGGAACCAGGTAAAACCCTGACATTTACAGACTTGCAAAGACCTTCTTGTATCCACTGGAGACATCAGCAGAAGTTAACTTTGTTGTGAAGCACAAATGGAAAATTTCTCCCCCCCCCCCATTCTGCCTCACTCCCATTCCCTCATGCGCCTCATTCCACATGCACAATCGGTTAAGGAAGAAAAGGAAAGAAGCGAGAAAAGTAAAAACTGTTTACCACCACTGTTTTTTAAGTACTCTGAGCATATGCAGATTTGCATTTTAAACTCACTTAAATCATAGCTCTACCAGGACTGTGGGAATGAAATGTGACTTGCTTCTACTGCCCAGATGCTAAACACGTTTCTTGGGGAATAAGCAATATTTTGTTGTAGGAAAGAATACATTTTTAATGCAAAAGTGATAAACGAGCATCTGTAACCAGGCCTTTGCCTCGCTGGCCACTTCCCGTATATAGGAAGTTTTCAAAAGGAAAACAGGGTGGCTCAGAGAGAAGTGTCAGCTGTGGCTGACCTGACTTAACCATGCAGGCTCCAGGACTGATGCCAGGCTTATTGGCCACTGCTCCCCCTCACTTGCTCCTCTCTGGTTGGTTGCCCCCCCTCCACCCCCTGGCTATGGGATGCTGAAGATGGCTTCCGGGTCCAGCCCCACGTGTATCTTTGCCCAATGTAGTCAATGGAATGCACAAAACTGGGGGGAAGGCAGACAAGACAAGCACCCTACCCACTGTTGTGTAAGCCAGGTGGGTGACTGACTGTCCGAACGCTGCACTCTGAAGACTTTTTTGTCTTCCATTTCCTGCAGGCAAGAAATGTCTTCTGTGCCGGCTGCTTTGCTCTGTCACAAATTTCTGGTCCTTCTGTCATTACTGTTACCACACAAGAGCAACAATACATGCCTCATACTCTATAGCAGAAAAGTATTTTTTTTTCCCCTCGCCCTCTAAAACCTGTCTGAAACTAATGACCTGACATTGGTTGTTAAGTGCCACTTTGAGTACAGAAAAAGATCCCCAAAAGATTTTTTAAAAAATCCACACTGCATCCCCTTCAGACCATATGTATCAGGCCTGACGTATTCAGCTCTGGAAACTTTGCTTTCTTGGTAGGTCAATTGATCTGTTGGTTCATTATCATGCTCTCTCTGCTTCCTTTGGCTTTGTACGTGTGATTCGCCAGGTGGTTTAAAGTGTGATCAGCTGCTGTAAATTGATTTCTTTCTCAAGGAACAGGCCAGCTTTTCCCCCTCTTTCCAGCTGCAGTCACTAGACACAAAGTTTTGTGACAAGCAAGCATGCACTGTGCTTTTCATATATTAATTTATTAATCCACTGGGGAAGCTTGTAACTGCCTTTCCACAATGCAGTCTTTGCTTTGTGTGGTTAACAAGTTCTTTTTAAGGGTTAACAATTGCAATATGAGACATGTTTACTCAAGAGTAAGTCCCACTGTGCTCAATGGTGCTTATTTCCAGGAAAGCATAGTCAGCAGTTCAGCTTGCAGTTGTAGCCTTCCAGACTTACTTGGGAATAAAACCCACTCTCAGTAGAACACGATTTATCTGTGCAAAAGACCTTCTGAACTCAGTTTTGAACCTATCTGTGTGAAAGATTCTTTTAAATCAATGGAAAGTCAATAGGAGTCATTGCAGATAATGATCAGCTAATTGAAACAGTATTGCATAATCAAAAGCAGTCAGTTGATCAGCCCTGTTTTATTAGAACTGGGTCATCAAACATATGAAACACAATCAAACAAGATTTTAAAAATACATGTAAAACTTTGCATACATAGCAAAGATAAAAATATAAAAGTCAGATGACAGTAGCTAGGAAATTTATGCCAGCCTAAGTCAATATACCCCCGAAGAATTGATGCCTTTGAATTGTAGTGCTGGAGGAGGCTCTTGAGAGTCCCTTGGACTGCAAGGAAAACAAACCTATCCATTCTAAAGGAAATCAACCCTTGAGTGCTCACTGGAAGGACAGATCCTGAAGCTGAGGCTCCAGTTACTTTGTCTGTCATCCTCAATAGTTACTCAGTCATTAAATCCAGATAACCAGATAACCAAGTGAAATATTGGCAGGGGTGCCTTTTTTTTTTTCCTCTGAGGAAGTCTCTTGCTACTGAAGTCTTAGATCAGAGTACTCAGATCCAGGCAGCTTACTCTGATAGATGAAGCAGAAAATTCCACAGCTATTTTCCCCATTTCTGGCAATAAAAATAATACAACCACGACTAACAAGTTCCAGTCATTTCATGACAGGCAAAATCTGCTGTCAGAAGCAGCCGTTTGACAGTGGCTGCTCTGCCCATTGCTAGTGCCCATCCTACAAATCTGAAAGGCTAAAAAGACAATAATAAGTCCAGCCCATAAGAAATTACTTTTCAAAAGTAACTTATTCCATTACCTGTTGAATTGTTCAAAAGTACTCATTTCTCATTACAATGATTGTATTTTTATTGCATTTATTATATGGCATTTTAAATTATATTTATTATATGGCATTTTTAATTGTGTGTTGTGAACAGTCCAAAGAGAGATAACACTAATGAGGAGGTAAAGAAGTGGAATGAACGAACAAACAAATGAATGATCAAACAAACAAAGAAAGAATTCATTGGGTTACTCCTCACTTTATATTACTAAAAAACAAAAACAAAACTCTTTGTGATAGATCATGACATAAAATGTGAAAAAAAAATGCGGTCCAGAAAGCCTTTAAAAATATGTAAATACACTGTTGAAAAGGTGTCTGTTCCCTCCTTCCCTCCCTCTTTTCTTTCCTTTTTTAAAAAAAGAAACCTAAGTCATCTTAGGTTAAAAGGAAAAAAAAATCTGCCCCTAGTGGTAGGAATGGATTAACCGGCTTTGCATTAGTTCTTATGGGAACTAATGATTCGAGTTCCAAACCGCCCCTTGACCTAAGAAACAAAAACAGCCGGAACGGATTAATTGGTTTTCAATGCATTCCTAGGGAAAATGCTGATTCGACTTACGAACTTTTCTACTTACAAACTTCCTTCCAGAATGAATTAAGTTTGTAAGTTGAGGGTTGACAGTATTACTAGCTCCTCTAAAAGAGATGAATGTTTTGCAGTGGGATCTAATCTGATGCTGAATCATACCAGAACATGATGGGTAGATTTGACAGCCCCACTGGTGGCCAGATTTCTTTTTAGTGAATGTCCAAGAAGTATAGCAGGACCCCCGATATCTGTAGGGGATAGGTTCCAACCCCCCCCCCCCCCCGCTGCCATGCATGCATGAACTCATTAAAGATAACATATTCCAGGCTGGGTTGCAGCAGTGGCAACTATGGACAGCGAAAAGTGAGAGGAAGGGTCAAAGGAGGAGGTATGTACATGTGCCTACTGTAGTGTGCACATGCACACTGGAGGATGGGTTGCAGCAGCAATGACCACAGAGAGTGAGAGGCAGGGGTAAGAGCAAGTGAGGAGATAAATGCTTGCGTACTTTGTGGATAGGGGGTCCTACTGCATTAATAAATGACACCTACTGCTACTGAATGGAGAAGGGAAGTGAGAGCTAGATTGGGGGGGGTTACTCCTAGTAACTCCATCCCTTCCTCTTCAAGCCTGTACCTATCTATATAACCGCATTAAAAGTTTTGTTTCTTGGGCACACCTTAGTGTGGCAAGATATTCCCAGCATGTTGGGAACTGGCAGATACACAGATTTTTTAAAATGCTCTTTGGTCTAAAGTTGACCACTTTGGCCCTAACTTTTTGGCACTTAGAAAAAAATATGTGTGCTCCTCATTCACTGGCTTCTTCTTGGAGCTTTCATTGTACTGGCAGTGAGATTTAAAATGCTTTTAGTTGATTGCACATAGATTAAATTAGATTCTTGGACCTGATGATTGGCTTTGCCTATTATGATCACTATTTCCAGCACTGCAGTACAATTTTATAAGTTCCTCTCATTTGCGGTATCGCAAAAGCTGTGCCCCCCTTTTTTCAGCCTTGATAAGTACAGTGTTTGAGCTGCATGTCTTCTGTTTTTAAAAAAAGAATTATAAAGGGGTATCTCAATGCCACCATATACATCACATACATATCATATAAGGTATCAAAACCGCTTGCAACATCTGTTGGACTATTCAACATGGGAGCACTGGGACACAATCTGCTCCCAAAAAAGAGCGTTGAGACATTTTCAGAATACAACTCTGGTCATGCAAAATGAGGAATTCTTCATATTGTAGTCCAGAAAGGAACTTTTTCATACTGTGGTCCAAATGAAGTCCCATAATTTCTACGTAGGTCATGTCTTTTGTGAAAGCACAAGAGTCCAACAATCTAAGTCTTTGAAGGGAGAAGACAGTGAGTCTCTGATTCTCCTTCCATGCTTTTCCCTTGGCATCCATTATGAGCAGCTCCAAGGATTATACAGCAGTGCTTCTCAACCTTGGGTCCCCAGATATTCTTGGACTACAACTTGAAGAAATCCTGGCCAGCACAGCTAGTGCTGAAGGCTTATGGGAGTTTTAGTCCAGGAATATCTGGGGACCCAAGGTTGGGAAGCCATTGTTATAGAGGAATCTCATGTATTCTGATGGTCACCAGTTAATTATATTTACTCTACCATATGTATAAAATGTAACACTGCATATTTCAGCCATAGGTTTGGGGTGCTAGCACAGAGAATCAGTGGTTTCACAAACTATAGCTACAGCACACAATTAGGACGCATTTTCTCCATTGCTCCTCAGAAGTCCAATGGACGTTATTTTACCTCTGAACTATCCATCTTTGCTTGGTCATGCTTGTATGTGAAGACATCTGGTTATTAATTAAGAGCTTAGACAGCTTTAGAATACAGCGCAACACAAGGCAATGAAAACCAAGAAACTAAAAGGGATGAAATGTCAACATTTGGCCACAAAACTAGGCTTGGAATATATTTGGAACATCAGCTTGTGGAGGCAAATAAATATCGTCGCCTACTCATAGACATAGTGACAGAATAGCTCAAGGTCAAAATTACTGCCAGTGGCTTTTACATTTGCAAATTGTTGGAGAAATAAAACTCTCCTGTGCTGTATAATGGCTTCTCATTCCCCGCATGACAACATCTGCATTTATTCCTGATCATTCATTGGATATATTTTAATGTGGACACTGATACTTAATGTACAGGCATTCCTGTTGACTGAGGCACTCATTAGTCTAGAGTCAACTGTTTAAAAGTCTAGGTATCATTGCCTCTGCTCTCTCCATAGCTTTCAATTTGGATGACCGTGATGAGCTTTAGGTGGGCCTGTCTTGAAAATAGTTCAGACATGTTGGTTGCTGCAGGAATGGGCAGCCAGAGTTTTGACTGGCATGTTTTGACTGCTCATGTAGACTATATCCTCTCAGTGCTGTTAAAATATTACTGGATACTCGTTTGCTTCCAAGCCCATTTCTAATTGCCTTGAGGCCTAATTCTAAAATGCTTTGAGGGAGCAACTTCTATATTCACTTACTAGTGCATTGAGATCATCTCCAATCAAGAATTTCAATTACAATTTCTGAAGAGGTAGGCTGTGCTTTAAGGTAGGGACTCAAAACAGGTGGCCCTCAATATGTTCTTAGATCAAGGCTTCAATAATCCCTCACCATGTGCTAGACAAATTGTTATCATTAGAGGCCACACATTGCACATTCACATTTTAACCACAGAAAGAGCTCTCTCTCTCTCTCTCTCTCTCTCTCCAAGGTATCCAATTGCAGAATGTCTTTTCTAAGGATGTTCACCTAAGCAGAGGAACTGTTTTCATACACATGCCAGTGAAATCCTTCAAAAAACCATCAACAATCAGGCATTGTTTACATCCTGATCATTTTAAACTCTGACTTTTTCTGCTGCTTTTTCGTTTGTAATACTTGAAAATATCTATTTACAGTATGTAGATCTTTTTAACACTGTAACCTACCTTGGGATTTTTTATATAGCTGTACAAAAATGAACACACAGTTATATGCCTCTGTTACAGTGCTGCTTATCTAGGGAAGCTGCAGAGAACAAGGCACGTCGTTGCCACCCCAAAGGAGATAGGACGTCTGTTTGGGGACACAGTGGCATCACCCTGCATGTGATGTAATGTTGGGGGTAGAGAGAGAAGGCTTACAAGCCGTTCCCCCTCTGGTGCCTGCCTTTTTTGTTTTCATTGGGCACTTGCCTGCCCTAAGGCTCCAGTACAACTTTGTATACTCACCTAATGTGAGTGGACAGCACATTAGATATCTGGTTGCAGAGCCAGAGATTGGGAATTCAATTCCTCATTGTGCCTTCTAAGAAAAGAACCAGCCTATGTGGCCTTGGGTAAGCTGTACAGCCCCAGGGCAACCCAGAAAAAGGGAGTGGTAAACCACTTCCAAGCATTGTATATGTACAAAACCATGAAAATGGTAGTCAGAACCAACTTGACAGCATGTCATTACTAGGAATAGTTTTGCTCAGGGTCACTTGATTGAACAAAGTGTTCAGGGTTTTTAATTTATTATTTTTTCCCCTCTCCTGCACTGATTGGCCACAGAGCACAGACAGGAAGAATGGAGAACAGTTTGGAAGATTGGTAAATTGGCCACACCTTGTGGCTAATGCAGTGAGTACTCAGTGGTAATTGTGAGTTCCTGTAGATGAATGGGGTTCAGTGTAGGTACCTTGGATCACAGTATTCAAGGAGGTCCTCGAGGTGCTTGTTCAGATCAGCGAAGATCATGTTGCACTTAAAGTCATGGAGACTGAGGTGGGAACTGGTCTGGGAAGGTTTCCTGCACGACCACTGGCCAATGCAAAGTGTCCAGCAAAACCTCAGGGTTGGTGGCTTACCTACTACAAGGGAGGTGGTCAGGGCCAGTCCTTGATGCTACACTAAGACCTGAGCTATAGGAAGCCTCACAGGTCTTAAATAGAGACCTTCGGGTAGTGTGGGCGGCATATAAGTTAAATAAATAAATAAATAAATAAATAAATAAATAAATAAATAAATAAATAAATAAATAAATAAATAAATAAATAAATAAATAAATAAATAATAACGCTCTGAACCTGGTTAAACCTGTACCTTGCTTTTTAAAATTATCTCTTGTGTGTGGTGATGAAATGGAAAATATGCACTATAGAGGCCTGCTTTGCTCCTTAAAACTCATGTTTTAAGAAACTCCAAGGTAAGATTTCCTCAGGTGCTTAAAGTTTGGCTTCTCTCTCATCTTGAGCCCAGCTTCTGCGTGGCATTCAGTATACCCATTCAGATGCCACCAGAAAAGATGCACCGGGTACCTATTTAACATTTTCCAACACCTTTCACGGTCTGGATTTGGCATTTCCATCTAAGGATCTTAAGTATCTAGCTAAGTAGCTTCCTCTCTCTCTCTCTCTCTCTCTCTCTCTCTCTGTGTGTTTGTGTGTGTGTGTGTTGTTGTTGTTGTTGTTGTTTTTGTTGTTGGAGTATTATTTATTTCAAAACCACAAGACTGAAAATCTAGAATCTGGTGTTCTAATAGCATCTTGTTTTGCACATAGCTAAGGCTTTAATCCTTCCTCCTTAGACCTTTCAAGCCACTCCAGCATCTGTGACTTGAATTAGCAGAACAGCTGTTGACCTTTTCAACATACAACACACAGAAGGACCTATCAATTCCTAGTAGGTCACGCAGAGTGGTTTCTTAGATAGCAGCAAGAGCTGCATTTTGAACTGCAGTTTGCTGGAGATGTTATCTGGGAATTTGTCTTTGGTATGCAGGCTTGGGTCCAGCATTCCTTTCTGCCAAGACCTACTGCCTGTTGATATCATCAGAAGACAACTGCACTGCTGTTCACATATATTTAATGCATAGATTTAGCTCAGTGAGTTAGGCTTCTGGCTGTGGAATCAGAAGTTGAGAGTTCAATTCCCCACAGTGCCACCTGAGAGAAAAGCCAGCCTGTGCAGCCATAGGCAAGCTGCATAGTCTCAGGGCATCCCTATAAAAAAAAAAAAGGAAAGGTTAACCACTTCTAAGTTTTTTATACTTAGAAAAAAAATCTGAAATGGGTAGCTATAAGTTGGAATCAACTTGACCATATGTAATTGATTAACTTAAAGCTGTATTAAGTCTGTTGCAGGCCAAAACAGCAAAGGGTCCTGTGGCAACTTAAAGACAAGCATATTGGATCTGGTTAGGACTTTGCAAACTGCAGCTCACCCTTCCATCTATAGTCCATCACAGCCTATGTCAAATAAATCTTGGGTGGAAATGTATCTCAGGGGTAGAACCCATGCTTTGGATGCAAAAAGTCCCATTTCAATCCCTGGCATCTCCAGGAAGAACTGGAAAAACACTGAGGTAGACGGACTGAGGGTCTGATTCAATTCCAGTGTTCCTGTGCTCAGATTCTTTAAGGCACCACAAGACTCTCGCCTGTTTCTGTTGCATAGAATGAACAAAGGTGCAAAGCCAGGCTTCATTCAGAGTGATGTATTTGCCCTCAGTAGATTATTAATGAGAGAGCCAGTGTGGTGTAGTAGAGCAGTGGTCCCCAACCTTGGGCCTCCAGATGTTCTTGGGCTACATCTCCCAGAAGCCTTCGCCACCACCTCTGCTGGCCAGGATTTCTGGGAGTTGAAGTCCAAGAACATCTGGAGGCCCAAGGTTGGGGACCACTGTAGCAGAGGGAGTGATAGACTGGGATTCAGGAGATATGGCTTCAGCTTCCGGGTGTGGGTGGTAATGGCAAATCTATGCCTTAAATATTTCACATACCATTGAAAAGCATGCTAGGGTCACTGTAAGTCAGATGTAATTATAGAATGCATAACAGACAAATAATCTTGTTTCCCTAAAGAGGCCATTCAAGACCTAGCTTTGCGCAAGCAGAAGTTCTGAGATTAGGATTCCTATCTTCTCATTGACTGCTACTATTACTGGCAAAATGTAGTGATTTCTTTCACCTTTTTAACCTCAGATGAAGTGAGCAGAAAACGCAAGGGGCAGAGAGTCACACTACTGGTATTTATGGCAAGCCCAGCCAATCCAGAAAATCCATACATGTTTAAAGTCACCTGATGACAAAGAAAAAAAGAGGTCATTGTCCCTTTAACAGTGGTGTGGAGAAGAAACTTTCAGGATGTGTGGCTTGCACTAAAAGCTGAAACTACTGAAGCAACGATTAAAGGTACAGGAACCCTGTCCTCTTTTTCACCCTATACCTGTTGTAGTGCAGCATCAACACATGAAACAAGTAATCTGCATCCGGGCAACGGGTGTATAAATCAGAGGTTTTGCCCACCTTTTTCCCTAGAACTATGGGCAGATTGGTATCTTTGATCTTCCTTCCTCCTCCTCTGATGTGACTGCCTTTCCTTTCCTTTCCAGTTAGAGAAGCAGACCTTCATACATGAAAGCCACTTTTAGGAGCTCTTGTAATATGTTTTAAAATTTTTATATCCTGTTCCACTGTTAAATGGATTTCCTAGTTAATAAACAGAAAGACCTGCCCGCTTTTGGCCTTGCCATCAGTTTCCAGAGTCATTATTACTCCCATTAGATAGTCACAAGCAGAGCACTAGACCACTGTATGGTAACTATCAGGGATGTGCTCTGGCAACACATACATGGATTAATATGAACCAAATCAGGGGCATTTGTCCATTTCCAGGGTGACCAGGGAATGGCAGTTTCTCCCTGTGGATTCCCTGCGTTCAATCCTAGATCACATGTCATCACTGGAATTGCAAAGGGAAACTAAGGAAGGTGCTGTGTTGGCAGCAAAGGAAAAAGGGAGTGTGCTCCTTACCTTATCTATAATAATCTTGGAACTACAGAGCTAGAAGGGACCATAAAGGTCATCAAGTCCAGCCCCTGTCAAGGAGGCACAGTGGGGAACTGAACTCCCAACCTTTGTTTCCGCAGCCAGACACCTGAATATCATTATAAATGAGATTTCCTTGCTTTTCTCTGCTTCAGTCAATCCGGCAGGCTGGTAGCACTATGGCTGCTATTGCCTTCATGTGCCTCCACTGCAATAAGACTTGAGGCAACCACACAGTCCCAGGTAGTCAACTAGACTCATTTAAGCCTCAGAGTCTTCATCACCTATAAAAACCTCTATTAAGTGAAATGTTTTTTACATTTCACACACAGTGAACATTGTCTTTCATTTAGAGTTATTTTCTCTAACATCTGCTTCACAAGGGAGGGTCTGGCTTTTCTTACTTGTGAGTCACAGCACATATATTTAAAACTTTGTCTGGCTTGGAAACAACTTGTTAAAATTCCAGTACATCACTGCTAACTCCAAGGACTTCTTCCTATACATTGCACGTAGTAAAGGTTCACATCAAAAGAGACAAATTTGATTTGAAGCTGAACTCCAATTGTGTTGGCAATGCTTGACTGTATGATTATTCTAAAAGGATAATAATGTGGTCGACACCGTTGGTGGCTATGCTGAGGAAGTTGAGATGTATATGGAAAATGTACAAAAGGAAATGGAATTTGGAGATGAGGCTGGTTAATTACAAGGAAGATAAAAGAAAATTAATTAAAAGAAACAACCCACGAGCTATTTGAAAACATTGCTATCTATAGGGCAATTGGCACTAATTGGTTACTGTTTCTTTTTTTAAAAAAAATCCAAGACTTCTTTGGTTTATTCAGAGGATACCGTCCTGCAGTTCATTACAATATTTCATTGAACTTGCAAGCCTACGATACTTGAAACATAATGGGCCTTATTCTTAAGGCATTGTAGTGGAAAAGTAATCATGGCTCTCCTTTAAATGTCTTCAGAATAACTACAATCTGTGTTTTATCAGGGTGAACTTGAAATCATAGGCAAATGAACATTGTGCAATCATCTGCATTAGAGCCCCAGGGAGCAATCCACTAAGCTTTGCGTCCTCTCCACCACCATTAAAATGAATGGGCATTGCATAAAATGGTTGTTGACAGATGCACCACATGGGGTCTCATTTATAATGTTTGGAAGCAAAGACTTAGAAAGAAGGGCTATTTCAAATTGTATTGAACAAAATCAGGGACATTATATTTGAAATATCTCTTGTAATACCACATTCTTATTGTGTAGAGTAAGGGTGGGCAACAACATCCCTCTTGATGTTTTTCATCTCCTACTCCCATCAGTTATAGCTAACCTAGACACAGTGAGGGACTGTGAGAACTGTAGTTCCAAAACATCTGGGGAGCTACAATGGCTGACAACTGCTGGCAGTTCTCCCAAGATCCCATGCTAAAGATAAATTTGAAACCTTAATTTATAGCTGGAACACAACCTTTTAACAGTATAACCCTATGCAGGTATATTCAAAGGGAGATCAATAGTGAGTTCAATAGGACTTATTCCAAGCAAATGTATATAGGACAGCAACATAATCCTCACTTCTGCAGATCAGTATTGCAATTTTTATGGCTTTGACCAAACTCTAGTTCCATATAACTGGTTTCATGCAACAGGTGGTTGATGCTGAGTTAGCATAGCCTTTAGTGCATCTCAGTCTTTGTTCTCCTACAAGAAGATTGCACAAGTTTCTCCTGTGTTGGAAATTATTTGGTATGGGCTGTCACTCATTGTAGGGAATTATTATGGGAGGATATTTTGGGGCGTGCAAAAAACTGCTTTCAACATGCTGTGGCCATTGTTTACCTATTTGTCAACACTGTTGTTACTTGCTGTTAGCCGTGACTAACTTCATTTGTCTTTAGTGAAACCATATGGCAGTCAAATCTGATAAGTCATGTGACACCAACCTATTCAGTCCAGGATGCCTGGTTTTCAAAATTGCTCTATGTGAGAAATCTAGGAAACGTTTTCTTCACCCCTCCTTGGATACATGTGTCTTCATTTCCAAAATGAATGTGGAAGGAAGGAATGCACCCCAATAGTTTCGAGTTCACTTTAAGAGGAAAAAATAAAAAAAATTAGAATGAATGAAAGAAAAAAAATGGAAACTTGCGGTAATTTCATTCATCCAGTTTGTTGCTCATAGGAAGAATTTCTGAAACCAACTAGAAACACTGTGTTGCATTACTAGGAAACTGACAAAAATTGGCAATGCTAGGATCATTCTACAGAACAGGGTGGAAATTCAGAGAGCTGAAAAAAGGACAATATATGAAAATTGTTCAGTCTAAATGATATACAGTGGGAAGCTTGCTGTCACTTTTTTTAAAATGGCTTATACAATGTGGGTACTTCTTTCAAACCATCTAAAACATAACAGGCCTGATGCCATGGGGCATAGTGCAATACTAAAATATTTTATGTCATTTTGATGCAAATGTTACAGACCTTGGGATGGCTCACTAAAAATGAATGGGAAATGAAAAATAAATGAAAAGAGTAAGGAAAGAGAAATGAGACCATAATGAGTAGAAAACCACCATTCTGCCAGATATGAACAGTTAAGGGTGCATCCCTACAAATTGCCTTTATGTTCTTTCAATTACGGTATTACATCAGACAACTCCATTTCATAGGCTATGTTACACTATGATTTCCGGACCTTAACTATGTAATTCCTTTTGGGATGAAAATAACTATTTGACTAATCTAAGGAAGAGGAAGCCATGTGGGGAGGCAGAGCACTATTTTTTTAAGTGTTTGGTTGCATTTTTTACACACTTTCATTTGCTATATAGTGTGATGTTGTGGTCACCATCCGCCTTATTTATCCATGTTACCAGATATGAGAAGACAAAAATAGAAAGAGGTAACAAAGAGAGCAATAAAGGAACTATGATTTAATACTGAGTTTGAGACAATAAAGTGAGATCACAAAGAAGACAAAAGCAAAAATCAGAATGTAGAGTGAGGGGTAAAGCAACAGAAATAAGAAAATATTGGAAAAATTGTTTTGTAATTTAAAAGTCCCGAGAATTTAAAATTTAAAAAAATTATTAGGAGCAATGGTAGCAAAAAACCCACAATCCTTTCAAGTTCTGTGTACAGTATAAAGTACTTGTTGTGTCAAGTCACGTCCAACTTCTAGCAACCTTCACAGGTTTTTTTGATACTTAAGGAGTGGTTTTAGAGTGCCACTCCCCACTGACTTTCCATGGTTGAGCAGGAATTTGATTTTGGGTCTCTGAGAGTTAGTCCATTTATTTATTTATTTATTTATTTATTTTATTTCTATCCCGCCTATCTGGTCTTATTCGACCATCACTCTGTCCACTATACCACAAACACACACTGACACACAGGTCCAAGTGTTGGTATTTGACATATTCCCATTACCAAGTAATCGCCAGCCATGCCAGTGGCACAATTCAAATATTGCAACATGGATGCTGAAAATGACCAAAAAGATTTGCCAACCCTATACACACACACACAAAAAATCAATACCAGAAGGGCCTTGGCATTCAATTCCAGTTTTGATTGGGGTGAAACTTTTCTTTGTTTTTAAGAAAAAAATTACTTCCACACACTGGCTCATCTAATATAAAACATGCTGCTTCTTGAGTGGAAAAATCCATTTTTGGTCCACGCTGGAGGACAGTGGGGGTTCCATGGGGGGCGGAGCCAAAAAAATGTCCTTGGGGCTACACACGTTTCCCCAGGGTGCACTTCACCCTTCCCTTCCCCAGAGCTCAGTGAAAATGTGCAGAGTGACTTGCTGTACTAATCTTTTACATTCCCTTTCCAATTAAATTGAAAATTGCAAGGGGCTTGATCCTACAATGAGAGATTTACAAGAAAAGGGACTGTGGGACTGGACCTACTGAGTCTATCATAATTAGAGTTCCTATTTACTCATTAATATGCTGGAGAGAATTAGGTAGTTTGGACACAATAGGCTTCCGCAAAAGATATAGAGTATGTAATTGGAATTTGCTGCTTAAATGTGGGATAAGAATATTTCTTTTTGTTTTTTTAAAAAGTCAGCAATGCAGGAGGAGAGATAAAATACAGATTCTTTGCTTTTTCTCTGTGCAAAAATGAGCACTGCCTTGTTTTCTTCATAGTTTAACCAAATGCTTTTTTAGACGCATCAGGAGCAAGAGAACGAAATTGTTCGACATGCTCCTAAATTAGTATGTATTACATGTGGGCATTTGAAAGGTCTTTCTAAATTAAATAATAATGATTAGGTAACTCCTTACACTGTAGAAGAGTGAACAGGTTGCATAAATGCCTTCTATTGGTTTTTTTTTTTTCAGCGTGGGGGAGGCGGCACTGGCATGCTTAGATAATTGCAGTTCTTCAGACTGAAAGGTTCCTCAAAATAGACACCACTCCCAAACTCCATACATTGCAAATGGTGGTGAGAAGGATTTATGCCCCCCCCCCCAGAACAAACAGTCAGTGTAGCTAGGCTAGAGCAGTGCCTGTCTTGGGTAGTGGGAGGGGAAGGCAAAGATGAGATTGTCAGGTTATCCATATCTTTGGGAGGTGTTGGAGAATCTTTGGCTGGATGTTTTAGGTTACAGCTCCCATAATCCTGTATAATTCGCAACACTGGCTGGAGTATCTGGGAATTTATGGCAAAAACATAGGTTCCTCATCCCATTGTTTGGGGTGTACATGCCAGTCTCATCTCATGAATCACTACATATAATATCCGGAGGAACAATTTTGGAGCCCACTAGCCTGGAGTCTAGGAAATCTAGGCCAAAATCCCTATTGTACCATGAAAACTGAAAGGGGGTAGTCCAAGACATTTTGCTACTACAAAGAATAAGATGGTACCTTCTGTCTTTTCATGTACATAAGGTGGCCAGACGGGCTTTTAAACTTGTCTTTGACCTCAGTTTGCTGGATCAGCAATCTCTGATTCCTTGAGATTTCAGAGCCACAACCTGAGACCAGGAAGAACTTTGGTAATGTCATGAGATTTCACAGGCCTGTGAGATATCACCACAGTGGAACAAACAAGGAACAGAGGCTAGAACTGCTTCAAGGCCAGCTAACTATGGAAATGTTAATGAAGGGAATCCATGTATATTGGCCCAGACCCTAGGTAAAACCTAAGTAAAGAGGTAACATGGACCGTACCCATTTTTCTATGGCCGGGCAGATGGCAAATCTGCCTAGCATCTATAGGGGCTACCAGTGAGCCTATAAGGGCTCTCACACCATGGGTTTGGGGCTTCATATCTGCTGCTTTAGCTGGAACTTTACAGGAGCTGTCCAAATTACTGAATTCCAGACCTGTAGAAGCTGCACCAACATTCCAATGGGAGCCTTTTTTTCCTCTCCTTATACCCTCTTTCAAAGCTCCCATAGCTTATGCAGTACAGACGATTCATGAATTATTGTGTATTAATTGGCTTTACTCCCTATTGGCACCCATCAGCTATCCTCCCTTCCTCTCCCCTTGCACCTAGCTTTTTGTGCATCAGTACTGCACAAGTGCAACATATGCATAAAGGCCTTAAGGTCACCTCACATGTGAAAGTCCAACCTTCTGCTCCTCCACCTCCACTTGCCCTTGGATTGATCTCTCTTCCTGGACACATTGAGAAACACAGACATTTCCTAATGCTTTAGCTGGAGCCCTGAGAGTTGGAAAACATATTCATCTGTGATGTCACAGGGACAGTCCCTTGTGGTGCCCTTAAAGTTCAACAAGGAAGTGTTGGATGGGAAGATTCTCCCCCTGTCCCAAGGCAATCAAGGTTTGTGGAACAAGAAGCCTCGTGAGTTGTGATGCTGCCTCTCCACTCCTTTCCCTATTGCAAATGGCATGGTGGACCTACCATTTATGTACCAAAGAACCAGGAGCAAAGGGAAGGAACTAGGGGAAAGACATTGGATGTGTACATTGTGCCACTTGGAGCAGTGCATATACAGACTCGTTTGTGGTGAGCAAAAGAGCTCTGGCAGCAGCTGAGAACGAGGAGGTAGGCTTTAGGGTGCTTGAACTTTAAAGCCACTTGACAGAGGGAGGTCAAGCAATCTTCTCCTCCACTGCTGCTTGACAGAGATTTTTCTCGCTTCCTGGGGACTCAGAGAGGCATAGCAATTCCCAGGGACTACAGTTGAGATCTGGCAACCCTACTAGTATTTCACTTTTTGTTAGGATGAATGAGGGGAAAATGCCCCAACATATTATGCAATAAATATCCCATGATAATTACTTTTATTTGTTTCTCTAAGTATATGATAGTTTTTAATATGTATCATTTGCATGATGGTGTGTACCTACAGTTGAACACTTTGATGCAGACGCAGAGGACCACCAAGAAGTGCAAAGGAGGGATCTATTGTTGAGAACATTTTGGCCTGTGGTTTCATAGATGGCCACTCTCCAATACACCATTGTCTTAAGCTTAGGCACAATGAAAAGGCTGTTCTTGTGGTACATTACCCAGTTCAGCAGCACTGGGGGGGGGGTCAGCTCTCCCCATTTGCTCCCCTTTTTAAGATCCGATCATTTCAGTTCTACATGTCAAGCTCAAGCACACTGGGGAGATTGAACACTCCTGCCATTTCATATTCACCTCACAAGCACTAAGAGTAGAAATAACGGCTTTCATCCTGACAGGAGAACTTCCAGATTCCATGCCATTAGTATCAGAGAACTGCTTCTAAATATTGAGAACAATGGTAAAAGAAATAATTTTAGAACAGCAGAGCTGGAATGGATTCTCTGGTTCATGAAGTCCAACCCCTGCCAAGGAGGCACAGTTGGGAATTGGCTTTCAAACTCTGTCTCCGCAGCTAGAAACCTAGTTTTGAAGCCTATTGTAAATTGACTGTAGCCCATTTGCTTTTTCATCAACTACAACATGGATATCCTCCAAATGGAGTCAGGGCAAAATATGATAGAATTAAACTATTCTGAATTTATTTGGGGTACCAGGGTGGAAGAGTTCATAATCCTTCACTGTGTCTACTTATTCCCTGTTCCCCACTCTACCCTGTTTTTCTTTACCAGCAAAGGTTTCTTGGTAGAAGCTATTTTGTTGCCGTTATTATTGCATGATTGGGAGTCAGAGATCATCTCTAATCTATTTGAAATCACCCAGAGATTTACCAGTGATCTTGCTTTACCTTCAGCCTACATCACATCTGGGAGAAAAGACACATTCTCCTCTTTAAAATGGAACCAGCTTTCCAACATCAACAAAGTAGTAGATGCAGTCTCTGATCTCTCCATGTTACACTGAAAAAAATGCTGTGTGAGAGGAAACTGGAAAATAGGGCAAGAATGGAATTGCAATTGAAGAATCCGCAGGGAGGACTATGTAAGACTGATGTAGGAATTTGAATGGCAGCATAATAAGAAACAAACTCCTATTCATGTAGCCAACACTTAGATGAGAAGGCTTCTAATTAAAAGCTCTTTTCTGAAAAATAACAGGTCATCTCCATTAATCACCTGGCCAGTGGAAGCAGCTCCTGAATCTGAAAGAAGCTCTTAGGAATTAATCATATTACAAAAATATGCATAGCCAAGTTAAAATCCCAGAAAGCAGCAGGGTTCTAAGATGTTGCACAGAACAAAGGCTCTGTAGCAAGCTTCTTAGTTCCGAAACTGGAACAGCTTTTCTACTAAAGCTGATGATCTTCAAAACTGCTGTTGATTCTTCAGGACTGCATATCAAACCAGCACCCTCTGCAACATTTTTCTTGACAGGTTTCAGGGAAATAAAACCTGCTCTCTGTTTAAACCAACAGCTTTCAGAGCAAAAAGTGTCTGTTTTCTGGGCTGATAAATACAGCCTGGTAGATACGCAGGAGATGAAATCAGGTTATAACTTACATAGTATTTGCACCAATATATTGTGTATATTGGAGACTCATCTTATAAGTGATACGGATATTCTGCTTGCGATGTTATGTTTCTGATGATTCATGCATACATGGAAGTGACCACAATATGTTTTAATAATTGTGTACCAAAATCCATGTCAAAAGTGATGCTGCGCCCTTAGACATAAAAGCCGAGATGTGAGAATGAACTATATGTCAGGAGACCACTGCATATGTGTTGTGATGTATTATCCTCTCACATGTGTCTGAAAAGGTTGTTAATGATGTTATAAGTTTCTGGGGTCACCTGCTTGATCTGAAAAATGGAGGAGTCCAGAATCTATCTTCCTCTCTTCCATGTTAAAATGTTGAGTAAACAAATTAATGGTTCCCAGCCTTATGTCACTTGTGATGTAGGAAACTGGATGGAGCTGCTAAACTCAATGTCTTTATCCAGATGGAGAGGAGGCCTCGCGTGCCTTATTAACATCTGAAGGCTAGCTATTGGCAATAAACTGCATTCACAATAAGTGATTACCATTAGCTCAATCTCAATCTTATCAAAATACCAACAATAAAGTTTCCCTGAAGACATCTAAGCTAGCTCAACCCGTCGCTGGGCATATGCCAGCACCATTTTATTCTTTCAGTTCCATTTGTATTTCAAAATACATAAACAAAGCAGCCACCATAACAAGCCAATGACTCCAACTAGTATACCTCCTGCAGCCCATCACAAAGTCCAGATATCATCCAAATGTGCTACGTTTCCAGAAAAGAGTATCCCTTTCAACCCATGAACTTACTGGTACAGATTACTTCGCCTCTTTGAAAACCATACCAGGCTCACATACAACTCCAGTAACACATGCTGCTCAGGATTTTTTTTTTTTTCAAAATTAGCTTTGGCTAAACATGCGCGAGCTGCATATGTGAAAAAATGGAGTTCAGCTGAACTGCTGTGACTTGGGGCACTGACTCCAGAAGGCTGAATTGAAAAATTAATTGGAATTGGCTTAGATGTGAGTACACTTGTGTGATCTGAGACCTGGTTGAAAGACGGCAAACAAACAGTAACTATAAAGAACAGGTTACTGAGTTGTGGTGAGAAAGACCTGAAAGAGGAGCCTAGCTGGGTGCCACAGCAATCAATTTGATGTCTGCTCTTATTCAGCATCTTCATTAATGATCAGCAAATGAGCCGAACAGCATGTCAATGACATTCAAATGATGCTACATTGCAAAATATGGCAACAGAGTACTAGATAAATAATGTTTAGGGTTTACAGAAATAAATAGCAAAGGGGGAGAAAGTTCATGGCTATTGTTGAAGAAACAATACATTCCTTTAATTTCAAGAACTGAACTAAAGAACTAGCCTCTGGGGCCATTCACACATGCCAGTTAGGGAACACGTTAAGTTTGCTTTAATTTCCGGTTATTTAAAGGGTTTCAGGTACAGATGCATTATTTCAGGTACAGACGCCTTCAGTACAACACAAAATCCCCCAAAATGTTGGATTCTTTCATTCCAGTTTTTCCATTCTGGTTTCTGGAACTAGAGCCATGAAGCCCTACAAAATCCTCAAAAGTAGTTTTAAAAAAAGGCAGGGAGAAGGCAATAAAAAATCATTCATCCATGGACCTATGGAGACACTATTGGTACTTTAAAGTTCACATTTATCATCACATCCTCCTCCTTCTCAATTCAGCAGGATCAATCCAGATGAAAAAGAAATCATAATTATGATCATAATCAAAATGAAACACACACACACAGTCACTACAGGCCATATATTCAACTCCCACAACTCGAAACCCAAAAATATAAGGAATTAGGGAGATAGCTTTCCCTTTACCATTTTGATGGTTTCAGTCAAGCTACGCAAGCTATAGTCCGCTGACTAGATGAAGGGCAGGCAGGCAGGCACTCCAAGCAACAATAAAGGAAATGATGGTGGTAGTGAAATCCATCAAAAGTTCAAAGGAAAAAAAAGGCAAAAAGGAAAGCATAGAATCCAAGTAATCCAAAAAGTAATCCAAAAATAGAAGCACTGTAGCAGCAAGGTGTGTGTGTGTGTGTGTGTGTGTGTGTGTGTGTGTGTGTGTGTAAAGTCTGCAACAGAGAAACAGCAGCAGCATTAGCACACCAATTGAGAAGGAATCCAATCCAAACTGAAGGCCAGAGGAGCTCCCTCAGCAGCAACCTTGAGCAAGACACGAAACAGCTGATCCAGTTTTTCAGACCTTTTAAAAAAATTCAGACTTTTCACCCACACCTTCCAGAATTTTCTATGAATCTGAATAGGCAGCTGACAGCCCTGCTCATACAATGCTACTACAGTGGTGCCCCGTATAGCGACATTAATCCGTTCCAGGATTAACGTTGCTATACGGAAACATCGTAAAGCGAAATTAAAAAGCCCATTGAAACACATTAAAACCTGGTTAATGCGTTCCAATGGACTAAAAACTGGCAGGGACAGGGTGGGTGGGGGATCCCGAAGGCTTCCAGGCAAAAGCCTGGAAACCTTCGGGACCCCTCTACCCTGTCCCTGTTGCCCCGCGCTGCCGAGCCCAGGATGCCTGACAGGCATCGGGTCTCCCCACCTTCCCCCCGTGGCTTGGATCCGGCTTGGATCCAACCCGCGGGGGCTACCCCGGGCATGGCTGGACTCTTAGGAGTCCAGCCATGGCAGGGCTAGCCCCCGCGGGTCCGATCCAAGCTGCGGGGGGAGAGTGGGAGAGCGGGGGGATCTGGATGCCTTTCAGGCATCCCGGGCTCGGATCCCACCCGCCACCGGTTACCCAAGGCTAGCCCTGCCATGGCTGGACCCCGCGGGTCGGATCCAAGCCGCGGGGGGAGAGTGGGAGAGCGGGGGGATCCGAGCCTCGGCAGTTGCCGAAGAGCCCGGCCATGCCTTCCACCCCCCTCCCCGTGGCTTGGATCCCACCCGCGGCCGACTACCCCAGGCATGGTCGGACTCCTGACAGTCCGACCATGGCCGGGGAAGCCGACCGCGGGGAAGGGGAATCCCGGCGGTGGCCTCTGAAGGACCCTTCAGAAGGGTCCTTCCGAGGCCACTGCAGGCATTTTCCCCCAGCTGAGCTGCGGGAGCGCTCCTTGGGAGGCTCCCGCCGCTCAGCTGAGGGAAAATGGTGCCTATGGGGAAAACATCGCAAAGCGATTTTCCCCCATAGGCAACATCGGTATGCGATTGCTTTTCCGATCGCAAAATCCGCATCGGTATGCGGATTTGTCGTTAAACGGGGCACTCGTTATACGAGGCACCACTGTATTTAGTGGAATATCAAATGAAGTGATTTGGCATAGAAGGGTCAAATGAAGGTAATATGAAATACATTAAAAATTGTAAAATTTTGTAAACCTCTCATTTGGAATTCCAAATCTTTCATATTTCAGAGGCTTTCTGTTATAAAGCCATAAAATATTCAGAAAATGAAAGAACGAACCTCTTTCATGTTTTTTTCCATTCATATTGACCTGAAAGTCCCATATCTAATGCCAATAACCGATTCAGCATCCCAACATATAGTCTGAGAGTCTGTTGTTTAGCATAGTAAGATGCACTAGAGAAGGCCCATTGAATCAGTGTGGATTTAGTGAGTCAACTCGATAAGCCCTATTGATTTAAATGGGCTGAGAATGCCATCTGACAGACCCACAGCTGGAGACTACTAAATGAGGTTTACCTGGGGGGTGGGGGGAAGCCTAGTTGAAAAACATCTAGGCTTAGCTTCATCTGCAAAGACAGTCCTGACACACAATCTGCTGGAAAAAGTGGATGTGGGTGACATCACTGGAGGGGAAGTACAGTACATCTGTTAATCCTGATCTCATTCTTCAGTTAATGTTTTGGCCTACAGCCTAGCTTGTATGTGTTCTTTACTATCAACCCTGGCATCTAATTGCTGGATACCTAAGTGATCTAAGTTCCTGTCTGAGGAGCCAGAAGTTGACAGGCGCCGGACTTGATGATCCACAGGGTCCCTTCCAGCTCTTCAATTCTAAGATGATGATGAGGAGGAGGATTGCAATTGAAAAACACTGGGTTACAAATAGAGTTGTAAACACTTGCTAATGCACCTCAAAGGATTGTTGATAACAACATTGTGGGCCTCCTTTAAAGAAAGGCGCATTGGAAAAAGGCAACGAAACCCTCCAGGACTATAAAAAATGCTCTACAATGATAACTTGTTGAAATAAGATTGAACACAAAACAAGATAAACAGCCGAGGTACAAAATGTATCGAATCAAGTAGTCTTGTTTTTCCTCATTGGATCTGAATACCCCTAAGCAGTGTCACACTCCAATGGGGATTCTAACTGGCTCAGATTTATTTGGCGGAGGGAGTGATGGTGACATTTATATGAAGCATGTTTCAGTTATTGTTTTCTAACTGTCATCTGAGTGGGATGGAAGAAAAAAATGGGAAATGTATGTAATGCATTGTCTCTATCCATTGTTACTGGCGTGTCTTGGTAAAGTGGGCAAAAGTTAAATCTATTAACCCATTATTTTAAGGACAGGAATTGTTCTATGAGTAGATTTAATATAAAACCTGCAGTGCAATTTTTCTGAAGGTTGCTTATGTGTCTCTTTCTGGGGTTCTTTTTACCAGTTGCATGGTCTTTTATTGTTTTTTTTCTTTAGTTTTATAAAAGAAGTCAAATGACATAATAACACCAGATTGGCAAATGTTGTAGACCAAGCCTTTCCATGTTTATGAAAATAAATGCCGTTAATGTTCTTCTGAGGAAATGTCTACATTTCCCAGTCTTAACCTTAAATCTTCTGTGCGCTTCTTTGCTAATACCTCCCAGTGATCTTAGTGAGTTTACTTTTGAGATGCAGCTTGTAAGACCGTGCCGTCACTGTTCATTTGGCAATAGCATACAGTATTTGGTTACTTAAATTAATCAGTAAAGAAATTCATACTAGAAGTAGTGGGAAATATTGCTAGCATCAAGTTTAGAAAAGTCCATCCTCCTTCTAAGCATTTAAAAAGATATTTTCGTGAATTACAACTCTCCCAAGCCAGTGGCTAGGTTGGATAGGAGATTTTGGGATTTGTGATGCCCTCCAGAAAAACCCTTTTCTAAATTCTGTTCTTTTTTTTGCAACCAGGAATGGAAAGTCTGTTGCAAGATGGTATCTCTTTTCAGATATTCCTTTTTTTATATAATTGTGAGACATTGTTGCTGCGTTTAAATACAAATGTATGCAGGTTTAATTAACTAATTTAAAATGGTGTGATTACAGAATTTACAATTACGGATGTTCACCATAATCTCCATATCATTGGAGACCATAGATCTCAGGGCTGCAGATGGGGTAATACTGAAACCATAAGATTAATTTAGTAATTCTGTTGCATTGATTGCAAAATTATCTGTTTTTTTTTTTGAAAAAGACATAATGTAGAGCCAAGCCTGTGCTTTGGCCAAGTTTGGCAGTCCATGATTATGCAAACCTCACAAAATTGAATAGATACTTAAAAATAAAATAAAGTCACCGCCTTCTATTTGTTTGATTTTTACACTGCCAACAGGTCTTCAGGCTAGAATTCTTAAGACTCCCTAACAGACCAATGTCTACACAGAAGCAAGTCCTACTCAGCATGATGGGATTTCTTCCCAGTTGACAGGGCAGTCTTTGCTACTATCAGTGTACACTTTCATGGAGTAAGCTGCATCGGACAAGGTGGGACATGCTTCATGGCAAACATGCACAGCAGTGCTCTGTAAAATTGAATGGGAGGTCCATCACATTTTTTAAATGAAATCCCTGGTCCCAATCTAGCTCTAATTTGGGGGGGGGGCATCTATGCTCTGGATGGAGAAATGTATAAACATATATAAACATATAAACATATTTCACATTTCAAATTTCACATTTCAATCAATGCCTGCATGAAGGAGTCAGTCTCTCTCTCTCTCTCACACACACACACACACACACACTCCCAATCTGTGAAATGGGCTGTGCTGAGCATTACAGTCTGAATGGAGTTACACATCCAGATGTTCCTATGACAGCTGTGCTAGTGAAAGGCTGTTTCTATGCATCTATATTCCTTATGGGAGCACACAGCTTTGATTAGTAATTTTTGGGTGACTACAACCATCAGACATCCCCCAGCCGGGAGATGCTGGTAATCGTAGCCCAGACAAAATAAGTTGTCCAAGCTCTGCTTTTTCCAGTTTGTGCCTTTAGAAATCCCTCTTCCTTCTGTTCCATTTTTGTTGCAGGTAGATTGCATTTATTGCTGTAAAAGCCAAAGGCATTGGAAGGCTTTCCTTTAACCTTGGGAGACAAAAAGTAACCAAGGGAGCTGCATGACAAATTTCTTACACCAGGATTCCCCCTGCCTTTAAAAATTGATGTATCTGATCTACATCTCTCTGGGAAGGGAAGAAATTTGTGGTAGGGGATCTGTACATTTCTCAGCTTTCTGAAAAAATTCACAGTAGCTTTTAAAAAATATCCCTTCTGGGATTAGCTCAGAATGGACTCCAAAACAGGAAAAGTACAAAGTCTAGGGGAAAAGATTTGGAAGATCTACCCATTTCTTGTGGCTTCATCCTGAAGGTGATTTCTGCTTGACATTTGGCTTCAGGATCGATGGGTTGTTCAGCATCACTTAAATCAGAGATTAAAGAGATCAGCTGCAAACCCAACTGGCTCTGGCATCTGTTTGCTACAACAACTGACCTCAGCTTTTTGTCGGTCTAGCAGCCGACAATAGCAACTTGATATTCAAGATATCTTTTGGCACTTTCCCTCCTGCAACCCTACCATTCATCTGATCTAAATGAGTCCCATCTGTCTCTTCACACTTTTTTTCCTAGCCTCTCCTTCAGTAAGATCAAATATCCAGAGGAGGGCGCTTATGGCACTCTAGTCAGCCACATTCTCCAAAGACAGTACTTCATACCATAAACTTATTTCGAAAGGGGAAAACAAGACATTTTCAAGAACCTTATCTGAGCTGAAGCACTATTAAACAATCATGGACAATGCACTGTTATCAGCCCTGAGATTAGCTTGCAGGTTTTTGCAATTAATTGGCATATTTATCACTCAAGCTCCGCTCTAAAGGGGGGGGGGGGAAGCAACCTCTTTTTAGGGCTGCCAGCTGTTGACTGCGGATATCTGCTGCTCACACCATGAAAGCTATAAGCACTTCTCTCTTACTCTGTGTTCTGCCTAAAGTATTCGTTAGCCTTAGTAAATACTGAGAAAATTACATGTCCAGGTCCATCTTCCCAAGGCCCGCTGATTTAACATGACAAGGAATCCTTTGGCTGCTTTTGATCGAAGGTGACTTTTGTTTCCTCCATGAGATAAAGGGGGGGGGGTATATGAACACAAGAATTATATAGTGTCGTCTTTTATTTAGCTTGAGTCCACAAGCAAGGAAAATCTTCACCGCAAAATGAGATTGAATAAGATGAGTGGAGAGTGGGTCTTCTGGGTGGGTGTTTCTGTGGGGGGGAATATTGATTCTGTGTTTACACTTCAAAAGCTAGCTAGATTACCTGTGAAATGTGTGTGAGTGACATTCTGGGGGAAAATATTATTGGAGTCATTCAGTCAGTATTGGTGTTCCGTAATCATCATAAATAATATGCAAGATAGAAAGTAGTCTATAAAGTCTATAAAGGATGGTGCTATTTGATTGAGCAGCTCTCCAGAAAAATCCCTTCTTTTGCCTCCAGAAAACAAGCTGCCTCTGCTACAAAATGGCAGTTTCTAAGGTATCGGAGATGCAGAAAAAGAGGGAGAAAAGGAGAGGAGAAAGAGTTTTAATTGTTGAAGGGGAAGTTCATGAATCTGGGAGTGCAAGGCATCAGCAACATTTCTCTCTGCTCAGAGCTTTGAAAATTCAAATGTTTTCACTGCATTGACAAACGATGGATGTATGAAAGCAAACTGATAACTACTGTGGTAAATGCTAGGATATTTGAAAATGAAATGGCCCCTGCATTCTTGCTTATTTCAACACAGACTCTGCCCCACCCAAAGCCTGCCTGGAGTTATTGGTCACCCGAATGTGCCAAGAGGGCCATTTAACTCTTTTGGCTGGCACACCCAGAACCGGTCCCAGCACCCCCGAACAAGCGAAGAGGGTCATCCAGCTCCCTTTGCAGACCCAGACTGAGCAGTAAGAAAAATGAATAAATGGTTGCTCTTGTGCAACTAAAGTGTACAAGAGCAAAGTGTTGAGTGATGCCCATAATGTGCCAAGACAGAGGGCTCTCCGGCCATGTTGGGACACCCAAAGCTGGGCTCTACCCCATCTAAGCCTGTCCAGGCATCACCCCATTGCCTGGCTTCAGACGGCAGAGCTTGTTTGGTTTTCAACCCGAGCATCTTTCTTTCTTTGAAGGTTGTCAGCAAGTCTAGTTAAACGTTGGTGGACAGGTGAGTCTCCTAGGCCAGGCTCTGCCCCACCCAAAGCCTGTCCGTGACTAGGCATCCCCCGTGTCAAAGAGGGCCTGTCTCAGCCCCACCCAAAGCCTGTCCAGGCGTCATCCCATCGCCCCATCACCCGGCTTCAGACGGCAGATTTCGTTTGGTTTTCAACCCATGCCAAGCGGGCCAGCTTCTCTAAACACCCCCCCCCAAAACCTCCAAGGGCTATCTTTATCATATCTGGGTGGTCTCAGCAGCCAAGTTGGAAGCAATCCCCAGCTTTCCAGTTCTAAATGAGCATCTTTGTCACCCCATTGCCCGGCTTCAGATTGCAGAGCTGATCCGTTTTCGACAGCCCTGCAGCCCCATGGATTAACCGCTGTTAGTAACACCAACCCTGTTCATCTGACGGTGCTGGTGGTGCTGTTGGAAGTTGCAAGCAACCTCAGTTGCCTCCTGGGGGCAAAAACCTTAGCTTTGCAGGCAAATCTGATGTTGCTGAAGAAGACCAGAGTCTGTTCTACTGCCTTTTGCCTCAGTGCCCAGATGGGGCAAGACACTATACTTTCCTGCTGCCTTTTCCCTCAGTGCCCGATGGGGCCAAAAAAGCCTGTTTTCCTGCTGCCAACTTCCTTGGTGCCCGATGGAGCCGAAAAGCCTGCTCTGCTGCCAAATACCTCCTTGCCTCCAGTCCTCCTGAGGACAAACTCTACTTCACTGGCAAATGTAATGTTGCGCTGAGCTGGAGACAAACTCAGTGTCTCATGCATGCCTCTGCCAAAGGGACCTCTCATTCTGCTGGGGCTAAATATAACTCCCTTAATGCAATGAGCTTCTGTGCCATGTGGTAAAAATTCCTGGGGGGACCCAATTTGTTGGTGAATAACTCAGAGTTCTGATATCCAATCTTCACCATGCACTTTGGCAAGCATGTTGGGGAAAGATATTGGAGCTCCATTGTGATTCTGGATTCTCTAAGTACCTGGGGGAAGCTTTCCTGGGGAGGTCCATTTTGTGACTATATAACTCGGGGGTCCGTGATCCAATGTTCACCAACCTTTCAGAAGTTGTAGTAATGTGTCTGAGGAAGCTTACCTGCAACTTTGGTGTCTTTAGGTCATTGGGGGCCAGCGTTATAGCCATTTAAAGTGCAGACAAATTGACAGATTGATTCATCCATTTGTCAAAGAATATTCGTATATTTGTATTTGTTGATTTGTTAACCTTGATGAATAACGGATCAAAACAAATCACCATTTTTTTTATTCGTCCCCATTTCTAGTCTGTAGCTTTATTAGATAAATTAGATGCACATCTATGGCTTAGATTCAACAGTCTCAGTGAAAAGCTCACCTGTTGAATCAGTGGGAACTTGGTATAACAAAACCTACCTCATTTCCATTGATTCAGTGGAACTACTCAAGTTGATAGTGGCAATTTAATATAAACCATCATCAGCTATGCATCTGTAACTATCCAAATACATTGCATAAGAGCAAAGACACCACACATCAGTTCAGAAACATGGAAGAGGAAGTTGCAGATAACCAAGGTTTGCATAATTAGGATTTATTGCACTTTATGCCATCCTTTTACTGATGCATAATGTATGGGGTCTCTTCTGCCACCAGCAATATACTATAAGGGTACAAAGGAAATGTGGAATTTTATTATCACGTTCTTTAAAATAACAATATATTACATTTTCATTTATTTAATACAGATACAAAGCTAAATTTTACAATAATGGTTTCCAGTCCCTGTAACCCACTCTTTTTTGGTTCTTCGTGTATACTTTTTTTGTGAAACACTCAAAAGAGCTTTTATGAAATGAACTTTGATGAGCTACAAGGCAATATTAAAGTTGCCCCACCTAATTTGTATTTGTAAAAAGTGCAAAATGATGTTGTCCTAAAATAGGATTATAGCAATAATCCCCAATCTTCTCTTTCTGTGCCAAGACTGAGGGGCTTATCGCTTTGACTTAAAGTATGAAAGAAAAATGAAACATTTTAATGAACTTCTTTCTCTTTGCATTCCTGAGAAAGGCGAGGTTGGTTTGAACATTGATATTAAGCCTCATGATGGTTGAAGGGTTATGATTGACCCCAAAAGGGTATAAAATCATGACAAATTTAAAACTGAGGGGTATAATATCATGTAGAATTTATGCTGAAATAATATCAGTTCATATTCCTATAATGCAAAAAATTGTTTAATTTATGGCAAAACATTCCTCTCTCTCTCTCTCTCTCTCTCTCTCTCTCTCTCTCTCTCTCTCTCTCTCACACACACACACACACACACACACACACACACACACACATATTAGATTCTAAACTGAACAGGGCAGATCATGATCCTTAATTGATGAAACTTTAATTGAACTACTTTATATCTGTATTCTCAAAGACTTTATATTTATTTGATAGTTAAGATAGAGAGGTTTTTTGCTAGGGAAGAGCGATAATTTTGCTTCAGCTTCTTTTTTTGCTACAAACCCATCAAATTCATACGGAATGGAAAGAATTTGAGACTTGTAAAACTCAGAACTCTGTCCAGGCCCAGGGTTTCAAATGTGTTTTGTCACATTTTATCTCAATTCTCCATTAATCTGCAGGTTTAAAAATAAAAAATATAGTATTTAATACTTAATATATAATTAATTTTACATTCTCTCATAAAATATACATTTCTAAACATGTTTGAGCCTGATATATGCATTTTCTAGGCATTTTCGTACAGCTGTGTATATATGCGTTTGTGTGTATGTGTGTAAAACTCTGAAGAACTATGAGCTAAATCCAGTTTTTATTCCCAAAGACGTAGACCCATCAAATCAATGAAGCTTTCTGTGTTTGATTTCCCAAAGTCATATCAATTCAATAATGTTTTCTAGAATTTCCTCAGGTATTAAACTGAGCAGCTCATAATTTGCCAGATGTTTCACCCCCACCACAGATCCCCCCCTTTTTAAAAAGATCCCTTTAAAAAACTTATATTGACTGATCTTCAGTCCTCTGGTACACAGGCTGATCTTAGGGTTATGTTACAGTCTTTTATTAAGTACACGTTGTTAAATAGTTTTGTTGCTTTTTAATAAACCCTATAGTTAGTCCTTGGAAACATCTTAGTCACAAATCACAAAATGGATGTGGTTCTTATATAGCCTCTTCATTGGCTTGCAGGTTTTGCATAGCTCAACACAGTTCTCAGTTCAAAACAAAATAAACCTATGATCATTAAAAGCAGTGTTTTCTCAATTATAAAAGAATATTTGTTAATCTGCCGTCATTAAAAATAGGAAAACAAAATTTGCTTGAAGCTTTTTCTCACTGAAAGTCCAAAACTACCAAAACATCATTTATTTTTCAAAAGACATTCCAGACATTCACTAATGGCAGCTACATGACTGTCTTTGTGGGATAAGCATGAGTCTGGCCCTCGGTGATGTGTGTAATGAATAGAGCTGATGCTAATTAGTGAATTTCATAGCTCTAGCTGTTTTTCAGTTGGTTAGAAGTATATCTTTGCCTAGTTAATTGCTTTTCAGCACAGGAAGCCTTGTGGATCATAAAGGGAGAATACCCAAATTAATTTTCATGACAGCATATTTACTGATTTGCTAGATAAGCCCAATTTTCCTTTTGTTTACAGACACATGAGGTCAAAGAACAAAAGAGTAGGAAAAGACCTGTAAAAAATTACCAGTATTTTCACCAGCGGTGGCCATAAGGAGTCCATGCTGTTGGCTGGGGAAAAAAAATCTCACTGTGAGATTTTGAGGTGGGGGCCTCTTCTAGTAGTATCACCTCCCATTGGTGGTACCAGTCTTACAAGATGGCTGAACATTTGCCTCTCTCCTCCCCCATGAAGAGAGTACCTTATGTGAAGTGGAAATACCTAAATGACTCATCAAGTAAAGGCACCCTTGTTGAAGTGGTCACTCACTCTGCATGGTAGAGGCCCTTGGAAATATAAGACATTAACTTAGAGGCAGAGAGTAGGGGAAAGAAAGCATTCTTCTCCATCATGCATAGATGGCATTTTCCCAAGTGATTCTACAAAATGTACAGAATACAGAGGCTGAAATCCTATTCCATAAATGGTGCTGTATAAGTCTGTTGACTTCATCAACCCTGATGAGTTCTTAGAGATTAAAAAAACTTCCTCTCCTAAAGGTCTTGAAGTTTCCATGGAATCCCTTCCACCATCAAGAAGCTTGGGGGTGGGGTGCTGCAGGACAGTAGAATAGAGATTCTTGAAACACCAAGAATCTGTGCTGCTGGGATGACTTTGGCACCAAATTTCAGTAATTAAAGACGTTTCCCTGTCCCGCAGTCCCCAGAACAGTTTTTGAGTCACAAAAGGGATTCCATGGGAGCCTCGGGATCTGCAGGGGAGAAATCAGAAATGTTTAACTTCCACAATATTGCTATAGCTAATGACATCATCATGCTGCGTAAATTATGGAACCATATTTCAGTCATAGCATGCTTACGGAATGCCAGAATAGAACTAGGATCTCCCTGGAATCCAATGGAAGAGCCCTGGAGGAACAGAAGTCCACCGTGGCCAGCATGCTGCTTCCTCCAATGGCCAAATAGAACTTTTTAAGTCCATCGTAAGAGCAGGAAGACGTAAGACTCCTGCTGCTGAGAGTACCTGGCTGCTGGTTATGTGCCTCTAAATAGTTATCATGGCAAACAGGCACCAATAGGTGGGCTATAAGTCAGAGAATCCCTAGTCATTATGGCTAGTGGCTATCGAATTTACCCACTCACTTTATTTTCTGAGCACTGAGAGATCTTTCGTGGTAGTAGTGTAGCCAATGTTGCCCTGATGTACCACAAACAAGATCCTATTGCTGGCATAACTCCAGCACAGGATTGTGTTTTACGTAAATATGAAATGGAATTGCATTGTGTGAAAATAATGTTTTGTGTAAATTTATACCTCATGCTAGACCTGAATTATTCATATGGCTACATGTCATTATGGGGAATTTCACTTGCAGGGATCATTGTGACGCCTGGTTTATCACACTGTTTAATGTGCTAGATATAGCACCCATTTACATGTCCTGTATTTTGACCAGTTTTCTTCAAGTTTCAAAGTGGGAGGAGGTCTTGAAGCAGAAGGCACATGTTATGCATGCAGAAACTCAGTCTCTGACATTTCCAGTTCAAAAGGTCCTGGTAAGCAGGACTATGCAGGAGCTAAAGTAAGTTGTTTTTCTTAACTGAATAATATATCACTTTAGTACGGAGACCTGTTATGGATTTTAATTCCTCCTCCCCATCGTGAACCACAATGAATACTAAACGGAGGGAATAACATCCTCTCTGATGTTTTATCCTCTCCTGCCAAATATCTGCCATGTGGGAGTTTTGTGACTGAACTAATTTTGATCTTCAGCTCAGGCTTCCGGGCGACTGCCAAAACATTGATTTTGGCTGCTATAATTGAAAATAAATCTGCAAATATGAAAATACAAATTGCAGGACCTCAACAGGCCAGAAGGCTTTATCCTATCATTAGCATATCAGCAAGAAACAAAACAAAACAGAAGCCAATATTTAAAAAATTAAAAAGACAGAAACATTCCACTGTTTATGTTTTTACATTTGTACATGCCCCCCCAATAAAGAGAAATTTTTGTGTAAATATTTGCCATGTAATCCCACTGAAGAAGTGGACATGTCCATGAAAACTCACATGAAAATATAGCAGTGTTTAAGTTACTGCAATGTTTTTTTTTTAATTGCTTCTCTTTTGTTTTGTTTCTTGCTTGCTATGCTTGGACAGATTAAGATGGCTACCTCTTCTAAAACCTATTGTTAGCATGTGTAGCATGTCACCCTTGCCACTCGCTGTTCACCACCAGGCATGGAAAAGCTCTCGGTTGTTGAAAAAGAGGTCGCAGGCAGCACATAAAGAGCCAGCACAGCTGAGTTAGCTGCTCCCCCAAATATACAGTCTTTGCTTATGACAATTGCTAAAGGTGAGAAAATTGTTTTCCTCAGACCATTTCAGGCCATGTGCCAATGTTAGTACAGAGCCTTTCCAGACTTTAAACCGAGGTAGGAGTATCAATGAGGAGAGAGGCCAATATTCTTTATATAACACTGTAAGCCACACCAAGCCAGAAAATGGCCAGAAACAGAAAGAAAGTGCCCAGACTACAATTTCCAGTTTTATGTTTGGGGGGGTTCAGGAGTAGAGGGTTCCTGGGGGTGCCCTTCCAAAGCTCCACAGCACCACCACATCCCTTGAAAGAGGCAAGTATAAAATATAAAGTCTTCAAAAGTGTCATGCATAAAATGGTACAAGCACAGGACTGTAACCCACACAGTTCTACGAAACCATTATTTCTGCATAATAAATTGATTCTATGATGTATGAACTTCCTTTCATAGACTTCTCCTTTAATGTAATAATCACAGAGATAACAGTGGGGACTTTTAAATCCAGACTCCTGTGATTTTCTTTGCCTCAGTAATCTTTTGTCATGAGAGCTAAGTGGAAAAAGAGAATAGATTTGTTGTGTGACTCTATTAAGGCTATTAGAAAGGAAGCTGGAAGGTTGCATAGGGACAAACAATTAAGCAACAGTGAAAGATGGAAGGAAGAGGATTTGCTGATTAAGTTAATATCTGAAGTAGCCACCTGCAGCAAAAAAAGAGAGGCCTGTTAGCAAAGAAGGCAATGAAGAGAGAAATGGAATTTGAGCTAAACCATAAAGTGGCATAAACATGCCAGCATCGTTTCCATATCTGTTGTTATGCTGTGAGATTCTTTTCCTGGCATATGTGAATTTGTGGATATTCCCTGATTATAGTTTCTTACGGTTAACATAGCCCCTTAGGGACAAAAGAGCTACTTTAACTTAATTCCACTTCCCATTCTGTCTGTTTTCTGGTGTCAGTTGAGTTTAAGTGTGCACCAGAAGAAGTCTTACTTTGAATCCAACAACTTTTAAACCTAGTGGTTCCCAGCCCTGGGTCTCCAGATGTTCTCGGACTATAATTCCCAAAAATCCTGGCCAGCACAGCTAGTGATGAAGACTTCTGGGAGTTTTAGTCCAAGAACATCTGGGGACCCAAGGTTGGGAACCACTGTTCTAATCCATGGTTATACTTGGTATTTGCGAAATTATTGCATGCGTAAAGTAGTGTGTGGATATGACCTAAATTCAGTGTAAGATCAGGGAAGGTAAATGAAGTATGGTTTTGTTTTGTTTTTGTTTGCAGTTGGGCATGTTGTAGTACATTTTCCCCTCTGGTTCCAAGGTGCACTGTAGCTTAACCAACTGCTTGGGTAACTGCTTGTGAAACCAACTGCACAACTGGAAATTGCACTGGATTCCTTCAGTCAAGAACTAGATGCCCATTAGGGTTGCCAGGCTGGAAGCTTCTATTCAGGTCCCAAACCCATTGCAAAGTTACATGAGATCTGCACTTGTCACATTACGAGGCAGTCACTTCTGCAAAATAATTATATCTGTATGCAACACATGTGCAGCGCAGATACAGACATCTTTGGGCTGGTTTGTTAGCCCTGGCAACAGTTGGACATAGGAAAGAAATTGGTGTCTATGCTTACAGAATAAAATCATACACAATAATATCTAACTGTCTTGGGGGCAATGATCCCTGAGATACTTTCCGGCTCCACAGTTCTTTCATTCTATTATCTTCTCCAATAATATTGCTTGCTCTGAGATTTGTCTTTCTGTCTGGAGACAAAGGGAAGTACAGTGGTGCCTCACAAGACGAATGCCTTGCAGGATGAAAAATCCACAAGATGATTGTTTTTTGCGATCACTATGGTGCCTCGCAAGACAGTTTCTTCTATGACCAAGCTTCGCAAGACATTGTTCCCCCCAAGACCAATGCCTCGCAAGACGAATAAATTTCATTCGTCTTGCGAGGTACCTCGCAAGACTGTTTTTTCGCAAGACAGCGATTCTCACGGAATGAATTACATTCATCTTGCGAGGCACCACTGTATAGCAATTTTTGGAGACTTTTGCCAGTACCCTGAAATGTGACATCCTTACTCTGGATCACTTGTGCTTGCAGAATACTACTAATTGATATTCACCTAAGGTATAGTGGTTCATTGTTACTTGGAGTCCGTCTGAAGCATGGTTGTTTAGAAGTCAGCCTGCTTTTATTTTTCACATCCTTCCTAGCAAATGATAACACCTTTTGTCTTGCCAGTAGCTAATCCTTGTACATTATCAGTTGAATTCTCCCTCAATCCCATCCTTGAATTTGTCTTCCATTCCTTCTGAAAAAGAAATGGTTTCCACTGACTCTACAAAAGCCTGTTGACTAGGAGGTGAATGAGAAATGCATTTCCAATCATTTTCAATAGCAATGTATCAAATTAAAAAATGTCTTCCTGCTCAGGAGGGAAAGACGTTGAGAGAAAGCAGGAAAATCAAAACTAATAAATCCATGTCTTTGGGGAGAGAGCTTGAGCTCTTGGGTCCTTAAGATGTGAATTTGAATCCTTGTATATTAAGTGATGTTAGTGCTGAGTTTAGTAGCCACCTCTTCCACACACACCCCGCCCCTTTGGAGAATTCTCATCTTTTACACTGATATGGCCAGTGTTTTGCACAACTGAGGTGACAGGCAGCCCAATGTGAGGTAGTGCCTTATGTATCAGAGCACACCGTTCATTGCTGGCAGTAAAACATGGGCATTTCCATGACACAGATTATTGTATTTTGTGAGTTTGATCAGTAGAAATGAGGGTAAATTATATTTTGTGTTCCCTTTGAAGCACTACAAAAGCTTGCGAATATGTTCATATTCAAGAAGGAACATCTGAGGGTTTTTAAAAAAAATTAAAAAGGGAGGGAGCCAGGCAAAAGAGCATTTCTGGTTTTAAATAACATATGCTCTTTAGGATGACAAAATAAGTATCTGCAGTGCCTTTTTGTGGCCTACGTGACTTCAATAGAACAGCTTACTTCAGCTTCAGTATGAGTAGATATTGAATCATCACTATTTGTTCAAACTTCCTAGTGCCTTTGAGTTTTCCCAACATTGGTTCATTTCTTCTGGTGCCTTTACATATAGCAGAGAGCTGATGAAAAATACCTAGAGAATAAGGGTGGGCAAGGACCTCCGTGGGGCCACATGTATCCCACATGGCCCTTTGTGTGGCCCCAAGAAACCCTCAACATCCCTAAAAATATCCCAGATACAAATCATGTCCAGAGGCCTCTAGGGGTGCAATTTGCTGTATCAAGAAGCTAACACTTCCAAGAAAGACATGAACTGACTTTGTAGCTTCAAGTACCCCTCACAGTTTTCAGCAAAGACATCCAGTTATTTCTCAAATTGTAGCAACATAACTTGGCTTCAACTGGCCAAATCCAATCAGTCATCCATTGGTTCAGAATGGCTCATATCAGTATACAGCTGCACAACTCTTAAGAGGTTGATGGAAGGGAGGACAGGGCTGTTACATCCGTTAGTTACTGTTCTCCATGATGCTTTGCAGTATGTAATGGAGACAATATAGTTAAGAAAAGCATATATTCTA
Organism: Pogona vitticeps; assembly: GCF_051106095.1. NCBI lineage: Eukaryota > Metazoa > Chordata > Lepidosauria > Squamata > Agamidae > Pogona > Pogona vitticeps. The sequence continues at coordinate 66,805,763 of NC_135787.1, forward strand.
TACATAGGTGTATATAAAAAAACAGATATAATATGAACATAGTGCCAAATTGGGATCATGAGATCCAAATTCTGCAGCTTCTGAAAATGGTTTCAATTTGCATATCCTTACAATTTTCCAATATTTCCCTTCCCTTCTAAAGGAGCAACCATGATTTATGCAGGACAAAGGCACTCACCCCTGGTAATTGGAAAATTTGCTCAACCTCATCACTCCAAAAGATTTTGATGTTTTTCTAGACCCCATTCTCATCTCTTTCTTTAAACTTTCATCCATAGAATAGATACCACCCTTCAGTTTCTAGCTGTCAGAGCAGCTTGTGTACAATAATTGAAAAATAATTAAAAGTAAATGCAATAAAATTCCTTGGTGTAAATTTAATTGGTCAGTCCAACCACACTTGACCCATTGAATCACTTGCTAAAGTCAAGACTTTAACATTGTGGTTAATAATGTAATTGGATCCAGGCCTTCATATTTTTCCTAGTTATAACAAATGTATAATGGCTATAAAAAATCATAAAATTAAAGTACAAATAAATGAAAACACAATTTCAGAGCCTTTAGATAAAGACCTGTGATGTTTCCTTTTTTTAAAAAAAATGAAGCATCAGCTTTGTCCTAGAAATATTTAAAATTCCTGGTCAATATAGTAGTGATGGAATATTTCCAGTTGCACGGAACTTTATCCCAACACAGCAGTCATGGCTTAGTCATTCCCTGTTGGTCACTAAATGTATCACTTCAAAGCCCTAGGAAAGTAAGCAGAGTCCAACAAACAACCATTGAATGCAAGACCCATCTTCATTTGCCATATATGAACCAGCAGTGTCATATTGTAGGATTACAGGAATTAGATGCTTACCAAACTGCATCAAAACCTATGCCAAACTCTCTGCTAGCTAAAGATAAAAATATTTGCACTCACTGAAAGTCTGGAAGTGAGGAAAATATGTGAAAGCTGACACCCATTTCCAATTTTACCCTTCCTCCTCCCTCTCTCTTTTACTGATGCCACCACCATTGCAGGCACATTTGGTGAGGACTCAAGAGAGGACATATTCAGTGGCTGTTCCCAGTCTGTGGAATTCCCTTTCACTGGAAAGGAAAATCTTCCATTTTAACAGGCTTTGAATCTGTGAATATCCTAGGAGAATTGGAGTTTTTACTAGGGGGTGCAGCATATTTTTATCATGTGTTTTACATTTGTGGTTATTATTTGTTTTAACTACTGATGTCTTAAATGTTGTTAGGTTTGTAATATTATAATTGGATTTTAATATTAATGTTAACATATATATGTTTTAGCTGTTGTGCATTGCCTCGAGTCCCTTCATTGGCAGAAAGGTGGAAAATAAAGTAAATAAATAAATAATAATGCTCTGTCTATGCTTCAGCTTGTTTTTATAAGGTTTCTTTTTTAAAAAAATCATTTAAAATAATAATAATAGGGCAGATTCGGCCTTACTGCTACTTAGAGTAGACCTAACTCTGGACCAAACTATGCACATTTTTAAAAATGCTGTGCCCTTAAAATTGTATAAAAAAATATAAAGCCCTATACTTTCACTATTTGAGTGAAACACCCTGCACATTTTGGATCAGGTTTTTTTTGCAGGTGGTGAAAGTTACCTGTTTGTTATAGGACATGAACTTCCTTACCTACCTATCATGCAGTTATCATGCTTTGTGATTGCTCATTGGGAGGTAAACACAGACAATTCTGATTGTCAAGGTAAATGTCTCTGAGGAAAACCCATTGGGGGAAGGGAAATGGGTTAATCAGGAGAAATGTACATTCAAATTCAGTATCTAATTTCATACTGAATCTGAAATTCACATAATCCTAATTATATTAGAATAGATGAAAATAAAGTTTCTTTTCTTGATTTCAGATTTGTTTCTTTTTTAGAGGTATTCCCGATTCAGGCATTTCTATGAAACAAAGCAATCCAAGGGTTCAGCAAGACTGTTAATTAGGCACGGGATTTCAAGGTGTTTTTTTTAAATATTATTATTGTAAATCCAATACGTCTCCATTTTGGAAGTTCTAGCTGACAGGCCCATACCTAAGAGAACTAAAACTGGGCCATCTGGAGAAAAAGCCTAGCTGGAAAGGCTTCAAGGCTCTGTTCTGAATAATTTCCTTTCCAGAAAGTTCCCAGTCAGTAGTGGGGCAGCTTCCTTTTTGCATAGGAAGCTATGGCAGAGTTAGGCCTGTGCCAGCCCTTGGTCTTCCCAGCTAGGCCTTTTCTCCAGGTGAACCATGATTAAGTGTCTTTAGATATGGATCTGTTGGGTGGAACTCTCAGAATGACAAACTATGAGATTTGTAGTCCAAAAAAATGAAAATTCAACTACTACTGTTAGTTACAGAATCTTCTGGATAGTTTTAATTCATAGGATTACTATAGGCCTGAAGCAACTTGATGGCACAGCAGTTGCACATAACAAGAAGTTGGTGGGTAGTGATTTGTTATATGCACATTCTAGTCATGCACAATTTGGAAATGTTTTTGTGGAGATTTTTTTTCCTCTCCAGAACTCATCACAAGCCTCGCAAATGTATGGATTTTTGAGGAAAGATATGTTCCTGTCACAATCTTGAGTGGTGTGAACTGCCAAAAGAAGCTGGGTATCTGTGCACAGAAATGTCATCCAACAAACTTCTTTCCCATCTCTTTTGGTGAATTCCTGCTGTAAGCTACTTCACCACAACTTCATCCATAACTGAAGCAGACATGTATGCCTCGGATGGTCTGCAGATAGGCAGGAGGAAGAGGCTTGTTTTGATAACTGTCTTTCTTGGGAAACAAAACTCTTTTCTACTTACTGATTCAAGATGAAGACCTACGTCTCCAGTTAGAAGAACATAACTGGAGCTCTGAGTCAGGAAGCTGCCTGAGCTGCGAACAGTTTGGCACAGATTTTGCTCAGGCTTTACAATTTACTAGACAACTTAATGAATAATACTGATTTTTTAAAGACTGCATATCTTGGATGATAGTGGTCAATTTGCACTTAGTCTTTGTTTATATCTTGCATTGAAATATCAGTTCCTCAGAATACCTCGAGTATCAACACACTGTGAAATTACGTCAACGAAAATAGTGAGGACAAAAATAAGACATACAACTAAGCAATTTTATGTTCAGAAAAGAAATGAGAAAATGGAACAATATTTGCATATGTTTATTGTGCTCTCCCCTTGATATAGCATAATGGTCTAGCATTGCTTTTGCATTAGGGGAGAAGGATGGAGGGTGACTGTTCTGAAGGCACCACTAGGAGCAAGACACAACTGCTAAAAAGGCAAGATGGACTGTGAGAAGATACTGTTCTGTCACCTGCAAACAATCTTCTGAATCCATCACCTGCTTTCTTAGCTCCCCACCCAAAATCATTAAAATGTGTTCCACTTTCCATGTCCATGAATAAGGTGGTGGGGAAAAAAAAAGAACATACATTTGTTTTGAGTTCTGTTAATAAGAACTCAATGATCACCAGCAAGTTGCAACATACTTGCAGCCTCATAAAGGCAATGGAAAGAAGGGGATTATTTTGCCATCTATGAGGGGTCCGTCCTCTGTTATTTTATATATAGTGAAAGAAATTCTATATTTTTTACCAGTTTGTTTAGAGGTATGCTGCTTCCAAAAGGAGAACCTATGGAATGAATGTTAGTGGAGACTCAGATTCAGAATGATTGATCAACGTGCAGAGAGATCTGTATTAATTTTCTAGGAACTTGACAATACCCTACAAGTAGTAAGATATTTAGAAGTTTTTGCATACAGAAACCTAACAGATTTTACATGCAAGTATACTTGCTTTTGAACATTGTGCTTGAACATATCAGCTATACATATCATCCATGATGAAGCAGCATCCAAAACAGGGCTGAGCAACCCATTACACTCCAGCTGTTGTTGGGTCACAATCCCCAGGGTCTTTTATCACTGACTATGTTAGCTGGAGCTGATTATGGTTCTAGAATATCTGAGTGTTGTGCTTGGTCTAGGATAGGCCATACCACATAAATTTCAATATTCATGATTGACTCAATACATTTGGTTGAAATGAGGGCTGCCATCCTTTACTAATTTTCCTACACAGCAGGAAAATTTCTGTGTGATCTGCTGTGAAGGAAAGTCAGGTGAATTCACTTTCATGACTCATGCAGGACTCAGCAGAGAGAGCAAAGGAAATTGCCAATCTGAACTTGTTAGCACCTTAAGGTGGCTCTTCTGCAGCTGTTTAGATTTGAAGGATCAGAGAGAGAGAGAGAGAGAGAGAGAGAGAGAGAGAGAGGATGTTTCAAGCCCTGCTCATTATGTTGGCTCAAGTGATCACACTGCCAGAACCTACAGTGGACCCTCTACTTAAGGAATTAATCCATATTGGAATGGTGGCTGCAAGTCGAAAAGTCTGTAAGTCGAATCTCCATTGACCTACAATGCACTGAAAACCGATTAATCCCATAACCAGTGGTTTTTATTCTATTTTTATTCCATTTTGGTTTTTTTCTGGTCTGTAAGTCGATTCTCTGGCTGCAAGTCGAATCTAAATTTTGCAGCCAGAGAAGTCTGTAACTCAAAAAGTCTGTAAGTCGAGCCGTCTGTAAGTTGAGGGTCCACTGTATTTGAAAGTTATAGATCCTTTTTTAAAAAAAGAGGTGTCCCAGTGGTGGGGAGAAAAAGAACAGACTGGTGGTGGTGGGGGGACTTTGAGCTAATTCACATTGACTTGTACATCATGTAGTCAAAAGAATATAATGTGAATTAGACCATCTCAGTCCTGGAACATTTCCTGTATTATTTGTTAATGTAATCACACCCATACTAGATTCCATGGAACTAATTTTAGAGTAGGCATGCACAGAATTGTGTGTTTTAGTTCTTTTAATTTCTGTAAATACTAGTTTTCAGTTAAGCATCCTTTTAAAAAAATCTTCACAGCCTTTGGAAAAAAAATACATGTGCCAATTGTGATTTTATTGGCAAGAAGGTAAGGATTCATTTACATTGTCTGCTCCTTGATTGCCATTCTGTGTGAAGGCAGTCATGAGTTATGACTAGACCCCAAACGCTTTTGCTAATGCTGCTCCGCTGATGACTCACTTGCTCTCAGGAATGAAACAAAAGCTTGATTGAATTGCCCATTAATGGGAGCTCTTGGCTAGATGAATCTTTGTTCAGGAGAGGATAGCAATTTTGGTTGCGTATCTTCAGGCATTCCTATGACTTTATTATAGTTCTTGATTGCCAGTATTTGTTCTTGTAACTGTAACTGTGGACCATTTGTTCTTGTAACTGTGGACCACCTCTGGGCAAGTCCTTCAGTGAACAAATTTAATGTGTGAACTAATGCAGAATGGGTTTTGTCAGCACCAGTATATATGTTTGCAAGTCTTCTTCCAGATACTGTAGTGTTGAAGACACAACCCCTTTCAATATTCAATGAGTGCTGAAGCTCTCTCATATCTTAAAATGTCCACAGGAGCTTCCATGATTGGGAGCAACAACTGTTTTAATAACACCTCAGGTCTCACAGTCTGTAAGATATCAGAGGTCATTCATTATTCATTTATTTGTTGACACTATTGTCACCTCTGCCTCACGTAGAACCTAAACTCCATCTCACGTTCTTGGCAGTCTGGCTTCATGGACACTGTGTGTTAATCAATTTAAAACTATTTGTCTTATTTGCCAGGTTTTATCCCAACTTTGCATGATTTTATTTGTGATCCAATGAAGATGCAGTGTTACCCAGCTTCAACCTTGTTATTAACTTTGTTGCCAAATGTGTCCTGCAGCTGGCTTGAACCAAGACATTCAGCAGCTCTCCCTCACCGTTTTACCTTCTCCACTGTTATCATGCTGAGGCAGATACTGTAGACAGACCAGGCTCCAAAGTTTAAGTGACATCTCAAGATTTCACTTCTGGCCTGAATGGTGTCATTTAAACTTGTAGCCCAGTGGAAAGCCATCATTCCCTAAAAAATCCCTCTTTTTAGGGTGGTCTGGCAGTCAGAGAGAAATTCTTCCTGCTGGATAGCAACACAGACTGTGTCCTGCCTCTCTCTCACCCTGCCCTTTACTCCCTTGCATAGTGCCATCCCTGTCTCACATTGCCAATATTACCTCGCACCTGCTCTGCTTTATGTTCCCTTCTTTTATGTCACAGCCAGTTTGCCATAGTTCACGCCAGTTCATTTTATCACTATAATTCAACTGGACATTTGATCACTAGTCTGCCACTGCTATAAGTGCTATGATAATGTGTCTAGCTTCTGCCCTCCATTTCTTCTTTCTCTGATCTGGTACCCAACCTGTAGCCTGTTTAAGATTGTGCCTCCTTTTCTCAACCCACATGTTCTTCCTCTTTTGTCAGACCTGAACAATGTGGCCCCAGGCCTGACACACTTACAGGTGTGCCTCTTCTTTCTAGTCTAGGAAGCTTCTCAGACAGCTTGTGATCAAGTTCTACTCAGCTCCTATCACACCAATCAAGAAATGGTGGCACCTTCCCCTAGTTTTTTTTTTTTTTTTTGGTCAGGTAGAGTTCTCATCTGTCCTTCCTCGAAGATATTAAGGGTAGTATTGATATTCTTTACCCAATTCTATCATCATCCAACTCTTTGACATAGGCTGGTCTCAGAGAGGTGAAAGTCTTAAGAGAAAGAGAAAAAGAAATAGAAATGGGTATTTGCATAGGCATTTACACAAAAAGAAAAAGAGAATTGTATTTTATTTTTATGTTCTTTAATTGATTAGCATTACAGAGCCTCTAAAATAAAAAAAAATTATTCATATTAACTGAAGAGAGGTACAAGAACATTTTATGTTTCTTTTGTGTCCCCTCTTTTGTGTAACCTTTTTTTGTCCCTTGTATATCAAATTGCATGATGATTTATTTTATTTTTTTGCAAAGAAATGGTGTTGTGACCAACAAGCACTGTCAGCAGACAACCAGAAGGGCTGGAGGCAAGGGGAATTTTGAATTTGAGAAGGCCTAGAACCCAGTGAAGAATATTTTTCAAAAACAAAATTCAGTTATTTTTCTGCTACTAGGCAGTCTGTGCCAGTGGGCCTCCTTGGGATTCTCTTTTAGAATTCGCACCCCCTCAGTTTTTGGGATGATTTCCCACCACCTTTGGTGTCTGCCCCTTCCTTTCTTCACTTTTGCTCCCGCATGGGCCAGTCCTGCCTTTTGGATTCAAAGAAGAGAATAAAAGTCACCAAACGGGAGTGTGGAAGAAATCTATCCATATTCTAAGAGTTATAGTGTGAGGTGGCTTTGACTATATTTTTGGCCTTTATTTCCCTGCTTAGTTTTCTTGGTTTGGGAGAGAGAGAGAGGGAACTGTGTGTTGTTGTTTTTCATTTTATTGTTGTTGTTATTTTCCTGTATGTATGGAATGCTGCTTTCTCTAATTTGAAAAAGCTGTAATTTGTTTAATTGACTGTGTCTGCATTCTGTTAAAGATGTATATTTTGGTTGTTGTTTTTTTAAATTATTATTATTTTTCTTTCTCATATACTTTTGCCTACTTTTGGAGTAGATTGAGTCTCTGTCACTTGGCTTTTTAGGAGTTTTAAAGCATTGCTTACAACTTAGAGTGCCAGAAGCAAGAATGGAAAGCCAGTAGCAAGAGAATTCAATAGTTACGTTCTCTTTATCTAAATAAAAGGGACAGCCGCCAAGAAACCTGAAATGAAAGAAACAAAAATTTTCATTGTGCACATAGATATGGGTATGGTGGGGAACTGGTAAAACCACTCCTTAAATATCTCTCAACCTGAAAGCCCTGCTAGAGTTGCTAGACGTCAGTTCCAACTTGACAGTGCATAACAACAAATAAGTATAATTAGAGGTACAGTGGTGCCTCGCAAGACGATTTTAGTTCATTCCGTGAAAATTGTCGTCTTGTGTCAGTCTCAAAAAAAAAAGTCTTGCGAAGCATCGGTCATAGAAAACAATGTCTTACGAGGCACCATAGTGATTGCAAAAACCAATCGTCTTGCGGGTTTTTCGTCCTGTGAGGCAATCGTCTAGCGAGGCACCACGGTATATATTTTCAGCTGTATATGTCTGAAATATATCCCTACCTGTGCCTGAGTAGTGCTTTGAACCTGAATTGCTGCGTGCTGTTATGACATTGTAATCACATTGGATCATCAGTGGCATAGTGGATCATCACCCTGCTATGTTTGCATTTTTCAAGTATTGGAGGCTATATCCTTTTACTATATTTTCATAAATAACTACGTGGTTTGTGTTTTTTTCCAGAAATACCACGGTACATGATTCTCACAGAACATTTTTCAAAATCTGGAAGTACTTTTACAAATCCAATTTTCCTGGAATGTTTAGGAAAGGGGCAAGTGAGAACAAAAATATACTGAGATTGTGGCTGAAATCCTGTTGCTTAGTGTAGTGAGTTGAACTACACTAGGCCCATTGAATCAGTTGAGATTTGATAAATCAACTTCATAAGTTCCAATGGGTGAAACAGGCCAACTTCGGTTGTGATTTACTGCACTAAAGTTTAAAACTAGAGGAGACCCATTGGAATCAATTGAACTCATGTAAGAGTTGATTCACTAAATCCCCACTGATTCACTGGCTTTCTCCAGTGTGATTTACTATGCTAAGCAACAGAATTGCAGCCACACTCTTTAAAACATATGTAGATGACCAAAGAATGTAGATGAAGCTCTCTACCCACCCATTTACTTTTGCAGCCCTGAGAATGAACCAAGAACAGGAGGAAGGGAATGTGTGGTACTTAAAAAAATACTAATCATTTAGATGTGCTTATTTTACATGTGCGCTCTGTATTAAAATGGGTTGTGCTGTATATAAAAATAGTTAACTTTTAGCACATATTTAAAATTGGTGACTTTTTTGCATTAATTCTGAGATGAAATTAATCACACTGGATTACAGCTCCTGCTGTACAGATTTTGTGGTTTACCTGCATTCTGAGTTTTTGCTTTTAATTATAATTACAGACATCTGATGTAGATGGGGGGCATTTCTGAGCAAGTACTTAAAAGGAAGAGAAGAGTTCAGCCTTATTATCATAAAATGAATCCTTTTCATCTGTCACCAATCCTAGCTCTTTAGAATCATTTCCCTCCCTTCAATCTCTTTTTTAAAAATAATAATAATAATAAATCCAACCTACCCTGTCCAATCTGACCAAAGAGGTATGCAAGACAAAGTATGTAAATTAAGTATTGTTATGCATCCTTGCCTTATTTTGCATGCACCATTCCAGCCTCAGCACTTAAAGCCTTCCGGTCCTGGACAGTGAATCGTGATTTCATAGTGTAAAGTAAAAGACTGCACCTCTGATTTATCTTTTGTGTGCAGCCAATTTAGCAAGCTTGTTTGTCCACGTGGACCATCCTAAAACATGGATGATTAGAACTTTTGATTACAAAAGAGTCCTCCTGCTTCTATCAAGCAGCTTTGCCAATTATGGGGATGGTGGGTTTTGATCGCTTGGCTCTGAAGGAAAGTTTCTCTTATTCTTGCCTATCAAAAGGAACAGCTAATTAAGGCTGCAAAGCTTTAGACCCTACCATGGGCAGATTAATAAACTAAAGCTTAATTAACTGATTATTTGATAACAGTTTTAATCTCTGGGCTGCAAGTTAAGGATGCATGTGTCCTGCTTTGGAGGCTTTTTTTATTCTTTATTCTATTACCGATAAATTGAGATTCAAGCAGGTGTTCTCTGGATGTCTTTTATTTTTTTATTTTATTAAAGTATTTCCAACTTGCCTGATAGTGACATATCTTTGGGGTGAGTGCAATCAATAAAATCACAGTGATAGAATCTGATGCAATCTGAAAGCATTAGAGATATTAAACCTTTTTTAAAAAAAATCTTAAAATTGTTTAAGAATAAAATTAAAGCAGTTAAGAGAAGCACAAAGCAAACGGAAGATGAAACCATGATCTCTGTAGCTATAAAATGCCTATAAAATCTTATGCTTTATACCAGTGGGTTCGGCTAGGAAAGAAAGTGGTGGAGGATCAAACAAGATGGATTATTAACATTAAAAATATTGATCTGATTATGGGAAACTAAGCTTTCTGTAATATATACACATTTTCTTATTACCCATAATTTGAATTTTGATTAGATTTATGGAGATTTTTCTCTGCTCATATGAAGCAATGGTCAATTTCATGGTTAGGTTTGTATAATTCATTGCAGTTTGCCCCTGAAGTGAATATTTTATGGGATAGCTCAGTGGTTTAGGTATCTGGGAATTTGATTCCCCACTGTGCCTCCCTGATAGGGGCTGGACTTGATGATCTGTAGGGTCCCTTCCAGCACTGCAGTTCTCAGATTATTGTTATTAAACTAACGAAATAACTTCTGGATAGCAAGTGGATTTCATGAAAGTTACAAACGTTGTTGTGTTTAGGGAACCTCAGCTGTATTATTAGTTTTTGGTTCAGTTGCTGCCGAGAGTCTGGGCTACAACTCTGAACTCCTTTGCTCCTTTTGCAGTAAAGGCCACCGTGTTATTAAAACAATATTGCAAAACCCTTAGTGGCACGTCGAGCATTAAAAGCACATGTTTGTTATATGTGACAACCAGCAATTTGTGAGCTATTTCTAAATGACATTTCGCATACTTAGTCTTTATGCTTTATTCTTCACTTAGCATTTCTTCCCATTTGCTGGAGACATTATTGCAGAATAGCTCCAAGCGCCCCCATTCAAGGTAGTTTCAAGGGTTTTATGACTTCTGTGGAAAGCAGTTACAATGGACATTATTACCAGCAATCTTTTTGTCTTAATTACACTATTAGGTCTTTTGGTAAGCTTTTGGAATACTTTTAAGACGAGACATGATTGCAGTTTATTTGAGAAATATTTTAATGTGAATAAAAGCTTTCTTTGTTCATGAAAGTCAAGACAGAGTTTGATCAGAAGAGCATTTGTAGGGGCAGACTGGCATGTTCTTTTTCCTGGCAATCAGACAACTCAATCGCAACAGCAAACCAATCCATCCCCACAAAGCCCATTACTGCACCTTTTTGAGCCCACGTCAAGGGCTGCTATGTCTTCGGAGTTGGTAGGTATGCTCCAGTTTAGTCAATTTCAAGTTCATACAACTGCTAGAAAAGGACCAAAATTGAGCTTTCAGCTGTCATAGCTACCAAGGCTCCTTTTGCTGTCAATTTCCAGTATGGTAAAATGGCTTAATAAAGAAGCCACTTCAGGATATCGGCAGATTCAACACTTCCTCTACTTCTTGGCAGAGAGGCAGGAGAAGTGGAAAAAATTGTTTTGCCCCTTTCAGACCAGTGCTGATGCACTGAATTACTTAGATTATTATTACTATTTTAAAGTGCCTTTGTGTGAAGTGCCAAGTGAAGCTGCAGGTGCAGACAGTTTCTCAACTGGCACCTCACACAAGGCAAATTAAATATGTTTTTCAGTCTAATCTAAGTGATTTAGTGCACTGGAAATAGCCTAGCAGAGGCAAAAAATAATTTCAGTTCCCCTGCCCCTCCACAGACGAGCAGGGAAAGTGTTCAGTTTGTCAATATCTTGAAGTGGCTCATTTATTAAGGTACTTAAAATTGACAGCAGAGAGAGCCAGACTAAATAAGATCACTTGGGGTCAGTGTGGCAATTGGATATGAGGATCACACCAAATGGTGTATCACTCCTTCCCCCAGCTTAAGGTGACACTATTTAGATTGCACCAGACCACTAAAAAGAGCCAGTATAGTTGCAGCCACAGTTCCTCTTGCTTTTCTTGAAATGAGAGTCACTGAACATTTAAAGTGGGGGGTGGGGCTTTCTGCTTTTCTTTCCTATTATATAGCTGGGCATAACCTTTGCCTCTCCGATTTTACCATCCTCATTTGACCCCAAACCTCTTAAAAACAACTCCACTCATGCCTCATCCTGTATTATGTTCATTGCTACACTTATATGTCATATTTAATCATAAAACTCAAGAATGCATTAGGTTTCCAGGTGGCTTTCCAAACAAGTATTAGTCTCAAATGCACAACCTCTTCTACCACTAAGGGTGAGAAAATCTGTCACTGCCTAAATTCATCCCCCCCCCCCCCCAACGTTCTTTCCAACCCACATATGAAACATACGTATTTCAGTAAATTCTTCAGGAACAGACTTGGATATTTAAAAAAATCCATTGACACTGGACAAGTTCAATACCTATGGCTAGTCATAGAATACACAAGTCATAGCATATTCTACCCACCTGTTTCCTTGCCTTCCACATACACACTTCAAAGAGACTCTCAAAAAAGGAAGGAATGGATGCCAACCCTAGTCCAGCCCTCACATTCTAAACATTAAGAAAACTGTAACTTTTGATACTCATCAAAAGTGAACTGAACTGAAATTCTCCTCCATCCTTTCTTTAGAATATGCCCTGGAATTTGGAACTCAATTCCAAAACACTTACATAGCATCATCAGAAAACATCCTATATTTGCTTTGAATTTCATGGCTGAACTCCCTGAACAACTAAAAAGGAAGTGTAAATATAATCAGCAGCAACGTTCAAGGGAAAGCAGCTACGTAATGCCAAACAATGTAATAAAAGTCATCTCTAATTTGGCCCTTTGACAGTTACTTGTAGATGCTGGGAATAAGAGAGGACAGGAAATGGAAATCAAGCTATTAAGAGTAAGAACACTAGGAGGAAAATGTGGGAGGAAGAAAGCCAAGTCTTCAGGAGTTTTTGGAGGGAGAACTGGTAAAGTGAATATTACATGAAAAAGAAAGCCAGGTCTGTGGAGCAGCAAATGACAAAGTATAAAGGGGGGGGGGGGGCTTGCAAAATATCTAGGGCTGTGCACAAGTATGAAATCCGCATGTGTGGTTCTTCTTGTGTACATCTGCACATATCTTCCTATACCATCTGTATATCCAGCTCATATTTTCAGCACATTGTGGAGGAAGAGATCTCATCCCATTCTTCACTTATTCTGTTCCCTGCCAATTCCCCATGTCTGCATCTTTTTATACATGTTTTAAATTTTACCCACTGCTTGAAAATATTCTCTCGCTCATAGCCTACAGAGGGGAAGAAAAAAAAAACCTCTGGAAATTGTATGGGATTGGAGCAGGCTGATTCACATTCTCCCCACACCACCATTGATCACATTACACAACAGGAAATGCAGATCAGTCCAGAGTCTCAAATCCATCAATCCATCGGTTTTTTCCTCCCCACCAGAGAAACTTGTATTTTTTTTAAAAAAAAATCCCAGATCCTTTTGCTTCAAAGCACGTGAGCACTCTGAACCCATGCACACATGCGCATCAGCAGTGCCAACACTCACCTCTCTAGGTAAAGCCTGTTTCCCAAGAACTTTTTTACAGCTTCTCCTGAGTGAGCAGAGCACTTTATTTATTTATTTATTTATTTATTTATTTATTTATTTATTTATTTATTTATTTATTTATTTATTTATTTATTTACCATTTAAGGAGCTCTCCTGTTTCAGCAAGATGAGATTAGTCAACAGGTAATTGAGGAAAGAAAAGCCATAAGGCAGTTCCTTTGAACCATGCCACCGACGGGCACTGCCATAGAACTGCAATAGTGCTGCAATTAGAAGGCTTTTGCTCCCCTGCCTGAGGCCACTCGAACGGAAGAGAACCAAATCCCCTTGGTGGGACTTCATAGGGAGAGAACGCAAAGTGAATTTGCATTTTCTGCACTTAGCAAAGACTTGCTTATGTAGCGTTTTCTGCTCATTTTTCCTTGTACAGTTTTCAAACATGAACTATTTGTGGTGTCTCTCTGTCTTTGAGATGTGGCAACCTTTTCTCATTGTGAGGATTTTGGAAGCACAAATTTCATGGGGGGAAAAAAACCCAGGAAGAGCAAACTGAGGCAAGCCCACTGAATCTTAAGCTGAAACCAGAGGCTTTGTACATTCCCTACAAAGAGCTCTTGCTTCTACAAGGGCAGGCTTCCGTGTTTTGTTCTCTTTTTTGAAATTGGGCAGCAGTGGTCAGAGCTTCGAAAGTTACTTCTGGGACTAGACGTATCCAGCACCGCCCAGCTACTATAGATAGCATCATCTGGGAGATTCTGGAAGTTGTAATTCAAAACAGAAAGTAACTTCCTAAGCTGTGGGAAGGGGCTAATTGTGCTTTCTGATACCTGAGGGCACTTTCACAAAAGCAGCATGCGATATGAGGTGTGGAGATGCAGTTTCTGCCATCAGAAGAGAGAAAATGCAAGTACCCCCACTGCGAAAAGCCACATACAAGGTAGCTGTTTGAGACCTGGACACCGAAGTTAAATGGAATACATGGCATTTTGAAGAGAAGAGAGTACTTTGCCCCAGGCACATTCGTTGTCTGATGACTAGGCAGAGTCTTCCCCAGTGAAAGAGGAAAAGCTGTGCTTCACTTCCAATCTGTAGCCTTCCACTTTTATGCTCAAATAAAGCTGTAGCCTAGTTAAGCCCAGCAGGAGGCATCCTGACTTGTAGCAATTTGTAGGTAGCCTCATCAAGTCAGTTTAGTGCTCCTTTAGGAATGAAGAGAAAGAGAATTGTTCATGCGGCCCCCTCTACACTTAATATGGGCCTTTATAAATTAGGCTGTTTGCCCTCTTAAGACCCAGTTATTTTCCTTCAAAAATAAAAAATAAGCATAATCACTGCCTGAACTGGGCAATTTGCAGAAAATAACCTTTCCTGCCCTTTTCACTGCCAGCAAGCTGGGAGGTGTTTTTTTATTTTTTATTTTTTTATGGTGATGATGGCCACCATATAAAGGGATAGAAATGAAAAACAGATGGTTTTCTGTACAAGCAGCCCTATTTGGAACTGAAAATATATACCTTTGTCTAAATACTCTTACCATTTCACATCATCAGTGTTCCTTTCTGTAAATCTTCCCAGTGGAAAACAACTATTATGGAATTAAATTGCTGGTCATCTTCCTAACTGGAGCCAATATCACCACGCACAGAGAGCTGATCTTCTTCCAGGGCAGAATGATTAGCAAAATGGGGGTTGAACTCCATGTAGTAGAAGAAACCGAAGTGTGTGGGTTTGTGGTACCTGTCATTCAGGTCCTAGTTTCAGGCTCCAAGGGAATACTGGGCAGGAGGCATATGGACATGTGAACTGGACTGGCCTATATATGGCCTATGGAATGGGCAACCAACCTATGGAATAGCTTGGTACTTGCAATGGGAGGGTGAACTTCAATGCCCAATAAGCTGTATAGAGGTCACCTCCAATGGAATTCCTCCTCTCACCAACCTTTGTGATTCCCAAATAATCTTGGGACTCCCACAGTGCACCACAGTGGCTTGGTGTTTCTTCTGCCATTTCCAAGGGAAGGCTATGTGGGAAAGAGGACATTAGATGCAGGAATTGTTATAACCCTACACAGTTTAGCATTTCTTCCCAAAAAAGGAATTGCAGAACCTTTAAGAAATCCCATAAGATCTCTTGTGAAATTCTAAGGGGAAAAACGCACAGAGAAATCTTCCTGAAAATGAGATAGCAAAAAACGATGAGATTCTCCCTAGATTGTAGAAGAGTGGTTCTCAACCTTGGGTGACCAAGATGTTTTCGGACTGCAAATCCTAAAAGCCTTCATCACTAGCTGTGCTAGCCAGGGTTTCACGAAGTTCCAGTCCAAGAACATATGGGTCACCCAACGTTGAGAAGCACTGTTCTAGGACCTGATTTTAGAATATAAATCTGTTAGAGGTGCCAAAAAAAGAGGAAAATACATCACTAGAACATAAGACAAAAGTGAACAATGATTTGCATATAATACACATGTACTGAATTTTATGTATGGCTACAAATTTATTTATTTATTTATTTCTATCCTGCCTTTCTCCCCAAAAGGACCCAAGGCAGCTTACATCATTAAAACAGTATTCAAAAACTAAAAACAATAAGTATACAAATATTTAAAAAAAGCATTAAACAAGTGTTATATTAAAATGCTAAGATTAATATTAAAACACATTTGAACAACAGAACACAACAATCCATTTAAAACCCCTCTCAGACCACCAGTCATTAAGGAAAAGCCTGCCCAAAGAGAAAGTGGTCTTTGCCTGCCTGCAGAAGGACAGCAAAGATGGGAAATAAATGATGTAATTTAACTAGAAATTCCACACATCCCTCCCCCATTGTAGGTAGAATGTGGGCAAGTAATCTGTGCACCTGTTCTGTTGGTTGCTAACTGTCAACTAGTTGACCATACAGTTCTGGTATCCCAGGGAGTAGCTCAGTTTGTCTCAGTCGCTGAGCTTGTTCTATCTCCTCCAGTGCTGTCATTCTGGGAAGACTGAAAAAAAGCAGTTGTTTCTCTTGGTCATCAAAGACTGGGTGGATGAATGGGAGTTTAGTAGTAAGCAGCATCAATTGGAAAAAGACCATGTCTTCTAATCAGTTTTCTTCCTGCAAGTGTTCTCTTCTGAGACTTAAAGCCATGAACTATGATTCCCACTGCAAAGTAAATAGCTATTCTAAGATAGGGAATATTGTACAGTTACATTTACAATAGGCATCAAAATGCTTGGTGCCGCCATAACTCATTGCAGGTGGGGAAAAGGCTGTTTATTCCTTTTTATAAAGCCATTCATTGTTGGGAAGATAACTTGAACTGAGAGACTGATGGTTGTGTTTGGACTCATTTCAAAAATACGTGATGCATAAATTTAAAGACTGCTTGTACCCATGGTAAGTTGAATATGATAGCCTTATTACAATTTAATCCATTTTTCAGACAATATTCCCAAGAGAGCAATGGTTTGAAAGTACCAATGCTTGGCAACTTTGAATGAACACATACGCAGACACTTTTACATCTAACTCAAAGTTGCCAAGTGTTTGTATAAATTGTGAAATCCTGTGTGACATTACGGATGGTGCCATATGCATTTCTTTTTTAAAAATAAAGGAGGATGAGAAACAGAAGAATTGCCAGAAACACTACTTTAAATGTTATTTTAATGACAAGGAAGAAGACTGCTGTAATCTTTCTTACCCATTCAGGCAAGGTAACAAAAGCTAGAAAGTGCCAGTCTGGCATGGGAAGAATGTAAATCTTCTCTTGGCTTGGGTTCATTGATGAGGATGAGAAAATGCCTAAGTAGAGATGGGATATTTGTCTTTCTCTCCCAGGAAAATGACTTTTGGACCCACCTCCCAGAACCAGCTAGTCCACTTACCACTTGTGGTGCAGTGCATGTGGCCATTGTCATTCGTGCCATGCCAATCGCGGAAGTAGGCCAACCAGCACTTCCTTGCCCTCCTGCCTTGCTGAACACTCTGACAAGGGGGTGAGTAGGATGATGAGTCTCCACACTCAGCTGCTGACTGGGGAAGCGCCAGTTGGGCTACTTCTGCGATTGGTGGGATGCGAACGATGGCCATGCGTGCTGCACCACAAGCAGTAAGTGGATGTGCCAGTAGTGTGGCGGTGGGTCCAAAGGCCCCCACCATCTGTGGTGGCAATATTTTTATTTGTTTTCCCCAGGTAATAAATAGGAATATCCCATCTCTATACCTACATATTCTCATTCTCCTCAATGGATAAGCATGAACATGTGCTCCAACCCCAAAATTAAGCCAAATTATGCAAATAGTTATTTAATACAAATGGTGCAAGTTGTACAAAATAACAATGGTAGCTTTGTTGTAGAGAGTTTAAAGGCTTAGAAGTATCACAAGGTTGTTCTGCCTTTCTAATTATGTATTCATACATCCCTCTGATGTTATGAAGTGTGTGGGCATTCAAGCTTTGTTTCTCAAAGGGAAAGAATGCTAATGTTGCACGTAGACAGTTTGCACAAATTGCATAGAGCTTGACAGGGGAAAATAGTGTTCCTTGTCTTTCTTTGGTCTAATAGCAAGGAATCTTTTGGAACTTTATGGAACTTTTATTGAGTTGGGAAAAGTTACATGGATAAGAATCAAGACTTCAGTGAATGTCCTCCACATCCCTACGGAGTAGTTGCTAGACTTCTAGACTGCAATTTGGGAAATCTGGATTGTAGCCGCCACTAAACCATGTAAACTACAGAGTTATTTTGGGTCTGTCATTTTTTTCTCAGCCTGATTTACCTCACAGAGTTGATTAAATAAGTAGCTGAGAAGTATGTGTGCTGCCATGACCTCACTAGAGGGAAGGAGGGACAAAAATGTGATAAATAAGTAACAGTGAGATGTTACAATTTGAAAAAGGTGCTTAAGTTGGTATGACCAATGGCAGACCTACATTGAAGCTTGAACAGTTATGGGGGGGGGGCCCTTGGCAAATAGCAATGAGATCTGGGTAACCACTGTTATCTTCTTAAATTATTGTCTGCTAAGGATACTTCAGCTTTTGAGATCCTATGTTGGCAGAGAGTTGGATTTGGGGACCCTTTGGATCCCTTCTAGTTCTAGAAGTCTATAACTCTATGCTTCCAGCCTCACTGAGGATTTATACAAATGTGAATTGTAAAGTGGAAATTCATTTGATGCAAGTTTTCCTATTGCTGCATGTCCTTATGGAGAAAATATGTAATGTGCAAAGGAATATTCTTCCTTTAAGCTTTGAAGAGGGAAGGTGGAATAACTGCATCCAGACTTCAAGGAAAACCACAATACGGTGGTGGCTCATATAACGAGTGCCCCGTTTAACGACGAATCCGAATAGCAATGCAGATTTTGCGATTGCAAAAGCAATCGCATTGCGATGTTTCCTATGGGGAAAAATCACAAAGCGATTTTTCCCCATAGGCCCCATTTTCCCCCAGCTGACCGGCAGGGGCTTCCGAGTGACTGTGGTGGAGGCTTCCCCAGTGGTCGCTCCCGCCCAGCTGGGGGGAGAAGATTTGGAGCGCCCGCAGTGGACGCTTCCCCGGAGGTTGCTCTGAAGCCTGCGCCGCTCAGCTGGGGGGCGAAGGTTTGGAGTGCCCACGGTGGACACTTCCCTGGAGGTTGCTCTGAAGCCTGCGCCGCCCAGCTGGGCAGCGCTGGCTTCAGAGCAACCTCCGGGGAAGCGTCCACCATGGGCGCTCAGAAGCCAGCGGTGCCCAGCTGGGGGAAAATGGCCGCCCGCAGCGTTTTCGCACCTCGTTTACCAAGGTGGCGAAAATGGCGGCCGGATAGGGGATTCTTCGCTTACCGATGAGTTTTTCCCCAATAGGAACGCATTAAACAGAGTTTAATGCGTTCCTATGGGTTCCCCCCCGCATAGCGAAGAATCCGGATAGCGACATTAATCCTGGAACGTATTAACGTCACTATGCGGGGCACCACTGTACAAGAGAATTCCAGGGTGATGATGATGTGACAATAGCCGCCTAGAGTGGTCACAAGACCAGATAGGCGGGATATAAATAAAATAAATAAATAAAATAATAAATAAATATGTTAGCAAGTGCCAGCAAATAGTGGGAACAGCTGAACAAAACCGGGACCTTTTTACCATGGCTGGTTTATTGTGGCATGTGAATGGGCACTCTGGTTTGTCTCTTCCTTACAAGACAAGAGAATGCAGTGGTGCCTCACAAGATGATTTTAATTCGTTCCACAAAAATTGTCGTCTTGTGAAAAAAATAGTCTTGTGAGGTTCCCTATGCATCGGTCTCAAAAAAAAAAAAGTCTTGCGAAGCATCAGTCTAAAAAAAAAAGTATTGCGAAGCACAGTCATAGAAAAAAATGTCTTGCGAGGCACCATAGTGATCGCAAAAAACAATCGACTTGCGGGTTTTTCGTCCCGGGAGGCAATCGTCTAGCTAGGCACCACTGTACTCCAGTCAATAATTTTCTGGCTTGCTGAGGATGGAGAAACATGTCAGAGAGCCAGCCACCTTCTAGGTTCTTACATCATGCTAACCATGGGAAGAAAGTCTGTCATTTAGCTGTTCTTGCAGGTGCAAACAGGCAATGTGCACTAGCATGCTGCTCATTCATGGTAAGCCAGGGTTACCATGGATCCTTGGCTAACTGTGACATGTGAACCAAGCCATAGTCTCTGATGTGGGTTTTTGGAAGCCAAAATTCCATGCACACATCATATTAAGTGATCTGATGGAGTACTTAAAAGTAGCAAACAATGCTGTCTTGTGAAATATGTCACACAGTTAAGTTTGCCTTGAAGTGCAGTAGCTTGTCCCATGGCAAGCCAATTCGTACCTTGTGGTATACCAAGCCAAACAGTGGCCAGGGGAAAAAGTTCTTTCAATGGAAGGACAAAAAGAGACTGCATGTTTTTTAAATAGCCTTCCTTAATTACTCAATACATTTTTAAAAAGTGAGAGAGCCAGTGTGGTATAGCAGGAGTATAAATGTTCACTTGCCTTGTCCTTGCAGCTGAGAACAAGGTACAGTGGTGCCTCAACTTGCAAACTTAATTGGTTTTGGAACTCCGGTAATAACTCAAAATGGTTGTAAGTCAAAGCACATTTTCCCATAGGAATGCATTGAAATGCAATTAATCCGTTCCGGGTAGTGTGGGCGGCATATAAATTGAATAAATAAATAAATAAATAAATAAATAAATAAATAAATAAATAAATAAATAAATAAATAAATAAATAAATAAATAAATAAAATCAACAAAAAACACAACAACAACAAACCCCACTGCAAGACCCATCAGAAACGTGATTAATCCGTTCTGGCTGAGGGAGGGGGAAGAAAAGCAAGCAAAGTGTGCAAGACCCATCAGAATTGCAAGAAAAGCAAAGCAGAAAGCAAGCAAAATGTGCAAGACCCATCAGAAAAGCAGAAAGCAAGCAAAGCTTGCAAGACCCACTGGAAATGCAAAAAAAGAGAAGAAAGCAAGCAAAGCGTGCAAGACCCACAGGAAATGCATAAAAAGCAAAGCAGAAAGCAAGCAAAATGTGCAAGACCCATCAGAAATGCAAAAAAAAAGCAAAGCAAAAAAAACCCCAAACCCCAGAAGACCCATCGGAAATGGGGGCAGGAAATCCAAAAAGCAAGCAAATCCCCCAAGACCCATTGGAAACGAGGAAAAAACTCCAAAAAGCAAACAACCCCCCAAGACCCATCGGAAATGGGGGGAACCAAAAAACAAACAAACCCTGCAAGACCCATCACAGTATAGAAATATAATCCCACCACCCAGCCCAAAACCACACTGCAAAACCCACCCAGAAGAGTTTTTAAAAAGCAGAAAGCAGCACCTTACCTTACCAGCCAGTCCGAAGCCTCCTCCGATGGCACGCACTCTAACCGTTGTGGCAAAAGAGCTACAAAAAAGCAGCCTCTTTGCCTACCAACAGTTAGCAATTTGAATTCCCCGCTTTTTTGCCCTGCCTCTTTTTTTGGTTGTAACTTGAATCTCCAGCCGCAAGTTGAAGCAAAATTTTGCGGCCAGAGCTGGTCGTAACTCGAAATGGTCATAAGTCGGGACGTTCATAAGTTGAGGCACCACTGTACTGCAAAACCATTCATCTCCCTCCAGAGGATGAGGATGCTGTCAAGAAGAGAATGAACCAATAACTTTTCTGCATGGATTAAGCACAATTGTTAGCAGAATTCATTCCAAATAATGAAAATTGCATAAAGGGTTGATGCCTGCTGCTTTGTTTCAAGGACTCTGGAAGGTTACAATTATTGGAGGGGTCGTTTGCATCTCCTCTTAATGGGCAGTCCACCATTCTGTACTTGTGGTGTGGGTGCGCTTTGGTTCTCAAAGAGAAAGGATGTTCGGTTTGTATCGAAATAGTTTACACGCATACAGTAGATGTATTTCTCTAGAATTGGGATTTAAAATGAGAAACAAGAGGAAAAGGAACAAGCTGATTAGTATTTAGTTGGAGAAACATGTACAATCAATTTGTGCCCCCTCCCTGCACGAATGTGCAGTCTTTATTTACAGAAGAGGGAAAATGTGGAGCTAGCTGCGTATGTGTCTCAAGTTTTAGATTTTGTTGGTATTCTCTGAGCTTTTAAATAAAACAATTTTATAAGAGGGGTAGGGAACCTGGACCCCTGAAAAATTAATAAACCACAATTCCTATTTTTGTACTATTGGCTAGGCTGATGGGAATTCAATTCTAAGAACATCTGGGAGACTACAGGCTTCCCCAGTTTTGTCATACAGTCATTAGATTTTTAAAAGAAAAAGGGAAAAAAGCTTGGGACATTGTGCACTCATGTCCATTACACATGCATCTTTGCAGATTAAATACCTTGATTGTGCAGTATCAGCTGTCAGCAACTGGAAATATATATGAAAAAACAGGGAAAGTTTTGCAGACATACTCAAGACACCTTGTTTAATCATTCTTTCTTCCCTATGGGAGGTTCTCTTTCATTTGAAACTACATGGACTATGGCTGTTTTGTTATCTTCTGATACAGTAGATGAGCTGTCCTTGAAAGCTCAATATGTGGCAGAACTGGTGATCCCATGACAAAACACACTTACAAAGCACTCAGCTACTCTTTCCTGTAGGTCAAGTCTGTCGTGTGTCTTCAGAACTACAGCTCCTATCTGTTATACTTGGACTGGAGCTGATTTTCATCATTGTCAACAGATGTGTCACAGTAGGTCATGGCAGTGCAGTTTGTCTCATTAAACCAATCAACAGCTATCTTCCCTTTCATAGGCAACACAAATGCGAAGGTCACATACTATGCTCCTGAATATTAAGGTGTATCAGTAATTTGCAGTGTGTTTTTGTGGCTAAGCATATTTTAAACTGTTCAATAGATAGGTTAATATAGAGTTCATATCCATGTTAGTGTAAACCTCATTTAATACGTGTTTGCTACCATCAAGTTCCCTGGATATTTTTCCTCCTCATTAGCTGCACATAACACAATTAGAGCTTGCCCAACTTGGGAAGGGAATAAATTAGTTGGCGAAAGCATTCAGTGTGCGCCACGTCCCCTCTGATGTTTTGCAGATGATGTGAGAGATCTACCAGTGCACTGGGAACACCCCTGTTATCACATTAACGATTGCTGCTATACACTTTATTTATTAAGCCAGCAAAAGCCTGTGCCTCAATATCTTCTGAAAGGGTATATGCAATCTGACTGCAATAATTCCCCTAAAAATATTTCTGTTGTACCCATTGTACTTTTATAAATGTAGATTGTTAGATCTAGTATAGTTTTAACTGTCAAGTTTACGTATTATGAAATAGTTTCAACCACTTGCCTTTCCTGCCTTCTCCCATCTCTTCAAAGGCAAAAGCAAAGTGTGTTGCTTATAAGCCCCATAGTGCTTAAAGAATTCTCTAGGTGGTTTACAATGTAGTTATGTAGGGTACACATTGCCCCCCCCAGCAAGGTGTGTACTCAGTTTACTGGCCTCAGAAGGATGGAAGGCTGAGTCAACCTCAAGCCAGCTACCTGGGATTGAACCCGGGTCGTGAGCAGAGTTTTGGCTGCAGTACAGCACTGTGCCACAAGGTTCCTTCAGTATGCTTTCACCTCCCCTTTTTCTACCATCTCCCCTTTGCAAAATATTTCTAGGCAATAGAAGTGATTGACTGTAAACAATAGGGATGGACGGACATTTTAAAACATACAGTGGTGCCTTGCTTAATGAGCGCACCGTAGAACGACGAATCCGCATAGCGATGGGGTTTCAGCGATCGCAAATGCGATTGCATACCGATGGCCCCTATGGGCAAAAATCGCTTTGCGAAGATCGGTAAGCGTTTCGCTTACCGATCTTCGCAAAACGAAGCCCGACGATCAGCTGTTCAGCGGGTTCAAAATGGCCGCCGGAAGCCCCAAAATGGCGGCGTGCAGCATTTTCGCGCCCTGCCCTCACTTACCGAGGGCGCGAAAATGGCTGCCGGCTATGGACAACATCGCTGAACAGTGAGTTTTCGGCCGATTTGGGCTTCCCAGTCCCGTTCAGTGATGTTTTCACATAGCGAGGGTTAATCCGGAACAGATTAACCTTGCTATGCGAGGCACCACTGTAATTCATCAAGCTGCAAAATTCACATGTGTGTGTGTTGGTGGTGAGGAGAACAACCAGCTACTCCTGTAAACCAGGAATCTTATGGGTATTAGAGGCCAGACCAATAGGTAGAGACAGAGGTGGGTGAAGAGACTGAACCTTTCTTCAAGTCCACAGCTCAACACTGAGTGCATGCATGGGCTCTGTTTGAGGCTACCCTCTTTTCAGCTGCAGGAAGATTTTCACAGGAGTAGGATTTTTTTTAGGAGTAAGAGATCTTCTCAACTACAAGTAATTTCTCCCAGGAAGAATTAGTGAGTTCCAATACATGGTAGGGGAGGCGTAGACAAATCAGCCATGAAACACACAGTTCTGGCTTAGGGTGCAGGTCACAATTTGGGATGCTGACAGCATGATATGGTTTGCTCTGTTTCCTGGTGACCAGACAATGTACTGCAGATTGCAAACCAGCTCAATCCTGTTCTGTCCTCTGCTTGGAACTTTTGATCCAATAGCAGAGCTTCTTCTTCTTCTTCTTCTTCTTCTTCTTCTTCTTCTTCTTCTTCTTCTTCTTCTTCTTCTTCTTCTTCTTCTTCTTCTTCTTCTTCTTCTTTGGAGCAGCTTTAAAAGGTCCCTGAAAGCTACCCTTTCTGATGTGATTCAGTGAGATCTTTATGTCATTATCCGATAGCACCCCTAGCCTAGTTCCTGAAGAACTATTTTGTCAGCTGTTCTGTTTCCTCACATTCTTCAACCACTCCTCTGGTGTCCTGATCTGCTGGTGCCTAATCTTGGACACTGTTTGCCTTCACTCCTTGGAGTAGCCTTGCTTGCTTATTGTTCTGAGCTGAAATGTCTAGATTCTGGACTGCTAGAGTTTGACTTTGGATTGATGTGACCTACCAGTAGGGATCTGTGTGCTTTGACCTCACCACCCTTTTCTGACTCTGCTTCTGGATTCTCCTTCTGTGGCTGATATTTCTGTGATGGAGAAACTTTCTGGTATTTAAACTTGACCCATTATAACTTAAACTGGGAGGCACTTTTGTTACTGTTGTTCTAATGAAGGTTTGTTCCAATGAAGGCCATGTTTGCTATTGGGATCTTGGACCACAGCCCAAACTTTTCTAGTTCCCAGTGCATAAAAACGGACAGATATTCATTGGCTAGAAGGAGGAGCTGGAATGCCAACTCCAGTGCATACTATGGTATCCTTCTAGACCAGTGATGGCTAACCTTTTTGGGCCCGAATGCACAAACTGAAAAAAAGAGAGCAAAAACCCAGCAGGCAGCGGGTGGTGGTGGCAGAAGCAGTGGAGGAGGAAGTGGCGGTGGAAGGGGGAATCCTGGGCACAGAAGTGCCTCAAGACCCCACTCTGGATCCACCACCAGCACCAGCTGCTCCAGATCTTGGCCTGCCGTCTGTCGAAGCGCCAGCACTGCAGCTGCAGCTGCCTCCTGAGGTTTGGCTGCGAGGGGAGTAGCAGTTCGGTGACTTAAGGTTCCTGTGCCCACAGAGAGGGCTCTGCGTGCCAGCTCTGGCACGTGTGTCAGGTTTGCCATCGCTGTTCTAGAGTCTGTCACCTGCAATATCTGGTCTCCTGCAATGGGATTTGGAGCCACTGCTCCATAGTGGCTGTGGCCCTTCCTAGAGGGATGAAGGTCATTTTCGAGTCCCCCTGTTCAATGCCCTGGCCTTTGACCAGTGTTGTCCCTCAGGGTTCTGTTTTTGCCCTCATGCTATTAAACATATACATGAAACCACTGGGAGAGGTTGTCCAGAATTTGGCGGTTCCGTGTTAATGGGATGTGAATGACACCCAACTCTCTCTCTCTCTCTTTTCCATTAAATCCAAGGAAGCTGTTTCAGTTCTAAATTGGGATCTCATGTCAATAATGGGCTGAATGAGAGCTAATAAATCAAAGCTTAATGAAGACAAGGCAGAGGCTGCTCCTGGCCAGTTAAAAGGCAGATCAGGGAATGGGGGTTCAATTCGTGCTGAATGGGGTTCCATTCCTCCTGAACACATAAGGTTTACAGCTTGGATGTGCTTCTGGATTTATCTCTGAACTTTGATGCCCAGGTCTCAGTGGTGGCCAGGAGTGCATTGGCACAATTAAAACTAGTGAGCCAGCTATACTCATGACATCCTGCCAGTTTACTATGACATGCTGTATGTGGGGCTGCCTTCAGAAAGTGTTTGAAAACTCCAGTAAGGCCAAAATGGTGTGTACACACACACACACACACACACACACACACACACACACACACACACACACACACACACACACACACACACACACACACACACACACACACACACACACACACACACACACACACACACACACACACACACACACTAGCTACCTTAGATTGTATCTCCCTTTATGAGCCTGCCCAGGTTTGAAGATCTTCAGCGGAGGCCTTTTTCTTGATCCCACCACATTCAAAGGTGTGTTTAGTGAGGACACATGAGAAGGCCTTCCCTGTCATTGCTCCTAAACTTTTGAGCTCCCTCCTACAGGAGACCAGGCAGCCTCATTCTTTGCAGTCCTTCCTCAAGCAGGCAAAGGCAGACAGGCCTCCCCCACCCCCAGTAAGTGACTAGCTAAGAAAGCAGCTCTTAAAATTTTAAAAACTGTTTTCATATGTTTTTAAAAATGTCTTTAAACTATTTTTATCTGTTGATCTTAAAGTGGTAATGATTTACGGTAATTGTTTTAATATGGTAACTAACTTAGTGTATTTTTAATTTTTAAATATAATCCATTTTAATATTGTAAGATGACCTGGGTCCTCTTGGGGAGAAAGGCAGAGTGTAAACACACACACACACACACACACACACACACACACACACGCACGCACGCACGCACGCACGCACGCACATGCACGCACGCACGCACGCACATGCATGCACGCACACGCATGCATGCACGCACACACGCACGCACGCACACGCACGCATGCACACAATTGAAACAAACACCCCCCAAAATATTCATTTTGAATATGCAGAAGCATATTCAAAACAGAAGCATATATCTTTGTGAGCAGAGTCGACTGATTGCGTGCAACTAGCCACAACATTCGCCATCATATTTTTATTCACCTGTTCAAAGAGAACTGTTCCGAGACACAGGATGAACATTTTAGTGAAGTCTGCAAAATCTTAAATTAAGAATCCCTGTCTTTGTGTTTATTGCTTTCCAGAAAAGGAAAAGATTAGAAATGTACTTTAATTTGGGAACAAAATCAAAGTGAAACACTTTTAGGTCACATTTACTGTAAAGAGAAAAAGAGATTTAAGCACATACTTAACTCCTCAACTGGAACCAAAGACACTTAACAGTACTTAACTTACTGCTGGCTGGATTGCCCACATCATCTTTATGTCCCATTGTACTTACAGAGCAAAGCAGGAACTTGAAGAGGAAGTTAATCTTAACAACTTGACTCAATGTGCAGAAAATAACTTTGTGGCATAGAAATGTTATTACTGCAAGTTTTAATAACTCTAATCTGCCTTGCTATTGTTGGTTGATGGCACACTCACGCTCTTATCCTGGTCCTTATTCTTGCTAATGCACAATCCTTGTTTTGCTTGTATTTTCATATTTGGGTGAAACTAGAGGATTTCTTAAATATGTGTTTATCGCTGTTTATTTCCGTGCTGGGCAAGCCCCAGGAAGCCTCTGAGAACCAGCGCCGAACAGCCGAGAAGCGGGTGGGGCAGGGAGTGGAGATGACCACAAAATGGCTGCCTCCTCTCAGCTGTTCAGCGCTCTGGTCATACAGAGTCCGGCTGTTCTGGGGCTACCAAGGCACTGTGAGGAGCAGGGCTCGGTCTACAGTACCTGGTACTGTAAGTGACTTTGTTCTGACTTTTTTCCTGTGTTTTTTCACCCATAGGAATGCATTAATTAAATTTCAATGCATTCCTATAGGAAACTGCGCCTCACAAGATGAAAAAAAAAATTCCTCTTGCGAGTCACCAAAACCTCCCAAGACGCTTTCGTCTTGCGAGTTTTTCGTTGCACAAGGCATTCATCCTGCGAGGCACCACTGTATAACAAATGGCTCTGGCAGTGAGCATGGGATCTTTGGACTGGCCAGACCACTTGATACATATCTGAAGCCTTGTTTGGATCCATATTTAGGCCCAGGCAGTGCAAACTGGATAGCTTTCCATTTCAGATGCCAACCAAAGACATTTCTCAACTGTCTCTAATCCCTAGTTACGTGCCTTACGTGTTGCAGCAGAAGTGAGAAAAGGCTTTGTCATTCCTCCTCTTGGGTATCCAGTCATTTCTAAGCATACCTGCTGTCTCTTCTTGGAAGTGCCTGAAAGGGATGACTGAACTGAATACACTGTATCCATTCCCCTTTTACTTAACTGGTGGACAGGTGATTGGCTTGAAAGCTTCCGATGTTGCTCGTTCCTTTTGAGCGGGCAAACTAATTGGACAGCAGACAAGATTCAAAATACACCCTAATCAGTATGCGAGGTGTGATGTTTGCAGACAAGCACTGGATGGAATGGATTTGAACATCAAAACAACAGAATGCAGTACGTGATTGAAAACAGATGCTAACAGTAAAGGGTTCCCAGCATGGGTTCTTCATAAAGTCCACTTGGTTTTTCTGCAGACAGCTCTGATTCGTTTTCCTTCTTTTAATCTCAACACAGGAAGCTTCCCAGGTTTCTATTCTTACTGAAAGAAAAGGAATTTTCAATGATTTTTTTAAGGCTTTTGTTTTCACTGTGCCCAGACCTATTAAAGCCAGGGCAAAATCCACTGCTTTTCATTCTTGAGGCAAATGACATTACTTTGTTCTATGTATTTACAGTATTGATTATCCAGAACAAAGCTACATGGCTCAGTTTGGGCACAGACAATATCATTTCGGAGAACTGGAAGCAAGAAGATTAATTTTGTGTAGCATTTTTTTTAATTTTTGCAGGCAAGCATGCACTTGTACTCTCTCCTCCAATGAACTCATGGCTCCTCCCCTCTTTATCTTTACAAGAATGCTGTGAGGTAGATCAGGCTGAATGCATAGGACTAACCCAAGGTCATCCAGTGAGTTTCATGGATCAGTGGGGCTCTGAACCTGCATCTCCAGAATCCCAACTCTCATTGCTCACAGGTACACACTTCCATGGTGTGTGGGTGGGTGTTTCTGATCAGACAGATTTCACAGGTTCTTTAAATGCTACCTGCAAAATCTGATTAGCTAGAGATTGTGGCGAGACAGGACAACATATGAAGCTGCACATGTATTCATGGGCAATGGTAGCTCTATCACACCTGCCTCAGGTTTCTAAAACTGAATCATCTGTACTAAGCCTCAAAATAGCAGCACACATCTGCAATCAGAATTATCACATTGAGTTCTAAAAAATTGGATCTGAAGCTGTTTTTAATCTTTGCTATTATTACAGGTAGGAAAGGAGAAGAAAGTGTGGTGCAGAATGTATCTGCTAAAGGAAATGGTGGCAGTATTCCTGCGGGATAGCTGAACATTTTGGTCCAGTACTGGGAATGTTGTCCACAATTCCAAGGAAACTATAAATAATAATTTTAGCAGTATTGACCATGGGTCCAGCTCCTGATCAGTGTTGGAAATGAGTGCACAGAGGACCAGATTACTGCCTTAGCTGGTTGACATGAGTTTTGATTCAATAAGAGCAAAGCCTGCACTGAAGCTGCTCAGGGTCAAATTAAACAGGGTGTTAAATACATTTTTGCACACTTTGTGCAAATAGAAGTCCAAGAGGAAGGGCTTATCTCTATAGGAATCTTGGAAGCTGCAGGCCTGACAAATATTGCTCTCTTGGAGATGCTACTTGAATTGAACAACAACTAAAACCCCCTCCCATTACTACTAATGGGGAATCCTTCCTAATGGAAACCACAGCTTCAGAGCAGTGATTTGCAGTGAGACTATAGCTGGGAGGAAAAAGTTTTCCCTCCCATCTTGCTGCAATCCCAAGAATTCCCCCTCCTTGCCATTGGCTGTTGTAATAGCCATCTTATACCTCACAAAGGGGCCACTACATCACACTCAATCACTCTTCGTTTCCACTGCCACCAACCATTCCCTCAAATAAAGCTTCAGGCCAAAGTATGATTTCAAAATAAAAATTTAGGTTTATTGTATACAAACAAAAGGAATGGTAAATCACTTGAATATAAATAATACTTTAATCACTATAATAATATAACAATCACACACACACTCTCACAGACCCTCACTATATAGCACAGTTCTTATCTCACAGTATCTCCAGTCCGTAACCGTCCCTAACTCCCTATCTCAACCCTATCTCAAAGCCCTATCTGGCCCTATCTGAATCTCTCACACCATTCACTCCCCTTATATACAACAGCTCCACCCCTTATGTCCCACCCTCCGTCACGCCATTGGCAGATGACACACAGCTTCAGCAGTGACGGGCAGGTGATGTCATAGCTGTATGTAACAGCTGTCATTTGCAATTTTAAAAATATGTATCTTGAATTTAAGGTGCACTCTAGTTTGGCTCTGTGTTAATTGCTTGTGTGTCCTGCTGCTATTGGACTTACTTCTGTGGGTCATTTAAAACACAGAGATTGGAGAAATTATTATTATTTTTTAAATTAGGATTACACTGGCCATATTGGAGGGGAGATTCTAGGATCTGTTATCCAGAAATAACAGTTCCAGTCTCTAGTAAGGTAGGATAGCAGATGACATTTCCAAGTAAA
This sequence comes from Pogona vitticeps, assembly GCF_051106095.1. Classification (NCBI taxonomy): domain Eukaryota; kingdom Metazoa; phylum Chordata; class Lepidosauria; order Squamata; family Agamidae; genus Pogona; species Pogona vitticeps. The sequence goes on from NC_135787.1 coordinate 66,836,471, forward strand.
TGTGTGGTAGAATAAAATATATCTGAGATGCAAGTAAGGAGCAGCTCACTCGTTCAATTGAGGATGTATTTTACCCATTAATATGCCTGAATTCTGAGCCAGTACAAAATGTGCCGCTAAATATTTCATGTGTTCCTTAAGTGGACCAAATAGACTTTCCCCCCTGCTTTTGGCTTTGCCCCGCAAATGCTCATAGTCATAGATTTTGTTTTCATAGCGCTTAAAAGTGCAGTCTACTAAAAATGGTCTACACAACATTATCTCTGCAATTTAAATATACAATATTGGCTTTGCTTTTAGCCAGAACAAAATCTGTTCTGTAATTCCCTTCCAAGATTTGTTTAAGCTGTCAATAATTCATCTACCAACACCATAATGTGGAATGAGTAAGCAGATGATGAAGTTGCTAGATTCATTGTTGGCCAAGAACTGCCTGTCACATAGCCATCAAAATTCTCCATAGTAACTGCTATGTCAGAATTATCCACTGTGAAATAGAGGAGCAGGGACTTGCTTCTGTGAGTCATTTAAAACACAGAGATTGGAGAAATTATTATTTTTTTAAATTAGAATTACACTGGCCATATTGGAGGGGGGGATTCTGGGATCTTTTATCCAAAAAATAACAGTTCCAGTCTCTAGATTTTTCTGAAGAATGCTTTCTGCTTACAGAAGAGAGAAGGGCTTCTCATACAAAACCCTATGTCAGGCAATTATATTAAAAAAAAAACATAAAAACTCACCGGTATTCTTTTGTCTCCAATTCAGCAAACAGTTTCACTCAAAGATGCAATTTGTGTGGTTACCAATGATTGTGGTATAGCAGCGCCCAAAGCCAAACTGAGTGTGGAGTTTTGCTCTCTTCCCAAGTATTTGCTCCAGAGGATTCACACTTTAATTAGATAATATTGTCACACTGTTGGATGCAGGGGAGAAAGCAGCATGATGAAACATGGACTCTGGTAAATGTTAATTTTGAGGACTAGCCAGGTGGAAATATGACTGTAAATCCCTTCTTGTCCCTACAAAATTATTCTCCTGCCCGATGAGAGAGCACAGTACTTTGCGTCACTCTTAACAAGAGACCCATACAATATATTTTTGCATATTTCGGGCAAAATTCTGCAAACACCATAGGACCGCAGTATCCACAGAGGTTTGTTCCAAGCCCCCCCCCCCCCGGATGCTGGAAATAGTGGATAAATGAAGCGCTTCCAGTTTCTCTGGCCGAGAGAGGGAACCTTGCCCCAGTCTTGCCAAAGGACTGGGATTCGTGCCCTTCTGTTTGCAAGGAAGCCTTCCCTGAAACTATGAACTAACTACCATCTCTTGCCTGTCTCCCCCCCCCCCATGCATGCAAATGCAGCTTCTCCATTTCACTGGAAGCTGCTTTCTTCTGAAATGTCAAGCCACAAATGCGTTTCTCTTAAGCCAGTGGTCCCCAGCCATGGGCCTCCAGATGTTCTTGGACTTCAACTCCCAGAAATCCTGGCCAGCAGAGGTGGTGGTGAGGGCTTCTGGGAGTTGTATTCCAAGAACATCTGGAGACCCAAGGTTGGGGACCACTGGCTTAAGCCACCCACATCTAGTATAGTATTTGGTTGTATGTAGCTGTCAGTCGTGGCAATGCACCATGGGAACACGTCTGTCTTTCTTTCTTTTCAAGCAGTGGATAAGAGAGCCACAGATATGGCAATCCTACTGCAATGTGAATATTGCTTTAATGCAAAGAATGTCAACTGCACAGAACGACAGGGGCTGCAGCTTTTTTTATAAGAACGTCAAGCATGAAGCAGTTCATGGCTTCTTAAGCAACAAGCTAGGTAATTGTTCTCTGCTCCCCTGTATGCTTGCTTTGCTTGTGAAGGTGAAAAGGTATTAGTTTCGCACAGAAATAATTTGAGAAAATTATGAAGACCTCAATGAAAAAAAATAGATCTTCTCTCTCTCTGATCTAGAGTTGTGAAATCTCACAGCACTTCATAATTCTGTGTTGAATGTTTTGCAAAGCTAAGTCACCCTACTTTTAAGAGACTGAAGAATGTTGTCTATATTCTTTCTATTCCTAGGTGGGCAAAAATGTGCCATAACAGAGAAATATTGTAATACAGGGGTACTGCTTGGGAATGTGACATGCTACAATTAACCTTTTGCCCAGAGCTCAGCAAATGTTTCTTCTTTTGCCTACATTTCCCAGGATTCCTCAGACTGCTCATTTGAAAAGGAAAGGTTTCCAAGCCCTGTTTTTGCTTTAATGCATCCAAAATAATCCCATCGAGGCTGTAAGTGTTTTCTGTCTATTAGCTGTACAGGACTTCCTGGAAGATTTATGTGATTTTCAGAGCTAGCTAATCCATTTTGTCTGACACTTGAAGTGAATGATAAAAACAATAGCCTTGAGTATTATAGTTCATGCCAAATGCCTCCTAGTTTCTCTCCAAAATAAGCAAATGCCATTAGAATATTTGATCTGGAGTGTCTGAAGCAGAAGGCAAATTTTATCTCATTCAGTATCTAGTACATCTCTTGGCTTCACAGAATGCTGTACCAGTTTTCTTTGTTACTGGGATGGTTCCTAATAAAGAGCGGCTGATTAAGAATTGCTACAAGTAATACAATGATCATATTTAACCATTTTATTGATGCCATTAAAGGTTTGTAATCATCAATGCATTCTCCAGATATGATGGCTTTCTGAGGTACAACCTAGAAATAGATTACATGGCAATCGAACTAGCTAGCTAGATCCCTGAAGCAATGCTAGATTGAGAAAATCAATATATGGAAGCAACATTTTAGCTGTTCTGGCTTTTTAGAATATTCTTCTTTGCCAAGATACCGAACCCTCATTTAAAGGTAATTGTAAATGTCATTCTTGAGTCACTTGGAAATCATTGTTTCAGACAGGACCCATCATTTTTGAAACATAGCATGTCGCACTGTGTTCCATTACATATACCCAAATGGATCTGCCTGATTTCAGTCTGTGATGTATTGCATGATGTACATACATTGGCTTGCCAACATTGGTTTTAATTCTGAGCTGCAATTTGTCATTACCAGGTAAGAATTTGGCCCAAGGGCATTTTCAAACATTGCCACAATCACAGCAGTAAATTACAGCACTCATTAAGAATCATTCTGATGTGTTACACCAAGCTAGAGAAAATGAAAGGCCTTGTTTATGAACCATCATATGCCATAATTCATTTATTGATCATCAGGGCAAATGCTGCTTGTTTGGAGGGATCAACTTATTCGTTCTTACCTGATATCCATCAACCAATATTTAGTATTATTTAATTAGTCAAGATTTAGATTCTCATCTTCACAACAAATGTGGGAAATGGGCTCAAATCCACTAAAGGTTATTCCAAATAAAACTTGTTAGTTGCCACATGACTCTTTGTTGTTTTTCCTGTGTGATAGGTTAAGTGACAGAGTGGATGGGCCCAGGCGAAGTTCATGGCCAATTATAGACTTGAACTTGGATGACCCAGGAGTCCCTTCCAGTTTTGAAGTTCTGTGATTAACAAATCAATTGTTCTGGGCTCCCTAAGTGTGTTTGCTTTGCTTGTGAAATAGAAAGAGTACTAGTTTTGAGCAGACGTACTTTGAATAAATTACAAATATCTCCTTCTTTCGCTCTAGAGATGTGGAATCTTGTGGATCTTCATAATTCCTCCTTCAAATGTCTTATTAAGTTGATAACACTGTAAAGAGATTGAAAACATCAATGTATATTCTGTATATTCTTAGGACGAAAAGGGTTCCCATAACAGTGAAATGTGTGCAAAGGTGGTGCCAATAGCCGCAGCAAATTACCACTGATTAAAGGCTTCTCTTGAGGATTTTGGAGTGCTTGTGGCTTTGTCTCAGTGTGTACTAGTTGTGCGCATCCCAAAACTGGCAATTTGCTTTCACTATTGATAATTTGATCCTTTTGATGACATTATTTCTATTACATATGCAGAGCTTGCAACAAGATTTCAATGAGTCTGTGATTTCCTATGTTACCGTGTTTTTTGCGAGCATTCAGAAAACAACTCAAGAGCTTTTTTCACTGTTCAAAACTAACTAGCTGTGATGGTTGCCCCACGTCACTCCTGTCACTCACAGTCTGGATCTCAATTGCATGAGCCTATGGGAGGAGAGGAGGGGCGGAGTCAGCGGAGATAAGACAGTTTTGGCAGAGCAGAAAGAAGCAGGAGAAGCAAAAAGCAACATAGAGAGATAGGGTGATAGTGAGAAGAAATAAATATAGAGATAAGCTGGTCAAGGTAAATAGATAGAACAGGTGGCGAATGTGGTGGGGAGACATAGCATGAGCCCTTTGTTTGAGGAAACAATCAGGTTATGTGGTAAATGTCACACAGTAGCTAACTAGCGAATTTACTGATTTCCAGGTAGGGATGCCCGTAGGGACTCAACAATGTGACTTGGAGAAATGGGTCTGAGTTGCGAGTCAAGTCACAAGTCTCTCCTCAAAACCCAGCTGGGTGGTGCATGCACAGTCTGACTCTTTGCGTCCAAGTTCCAAGTCCCAAGCCTAGAAGGGGCAGGGCAAATTACTTGAGATTCAGACTTGATCCTTAGGACTCAGGATTTGATATAAAAAACTTGGACTCAGACTTGGGACATGGGCTGAAGACTTGAAGACTTGCCAACATCTCTGCTTTTAGAGGTCCTCAGGTGAAGTCTTTGGCAGTGGGTTGGTTTTCCAATGGTCTTCCAGAGAGTGCAGTTCTTTTATATATTTCAGGATACTTCCATGTTCCATAAATATGTTACATATATTTAGACATTATACTTAAAAACATGGAGAGGGCCAGCTGGGTGGTAGGGACAGGGAGATGAATACATAAAAATAAACTGTAGGTAGATAGAAACAAATAGATCAACGGGTAAGACTATAACCTTAGGAAAGAAACTGAGCAGAGAATTGATGGATATATTGTGATATCTTTGGAATAACATGCTTTATTTCCTTGTTACCTATGAAACAGGCCACAGAAGGCTAACTGAACATAAGATGGTGTCATTATGACTTTCAAGTAGATGTGTACTGCCTCTGAATTTCATCTAAATGTTAAGGTGAATTTAGATGTGCCTCCCTGAATGAGATGCGTAGGAATTCCACAATAGTCAAAAAGTACTGGTGAAATTTGTCTGGAGGTATGTGGATTTGCATACCTCTGTTTAGTTACAGAATTTTGAATCTACAGAAATAGGATTGAAAAGAATTAAGAAGCTGCTGTTTGACTGATGCATCTGTGGAAAATCAAAGTTAACAAAATCAGTTTTGGAAAAAACCTAATGAGATGTCTTTGGTGTTTTGTACATCTCTGTATAAGGTGTGCACTTGTATAAATAAACCATTGATAGATTTTTCATATCCATGTATTTGAGGCAAGAAACCCAAGAAATGTACCACATTGTCGGTGTTCCTGTAGATATGTAGTGAACCAGCTTCTAACATCCCTGTGAATTGATCATGTCTTTGGATTGCAATTATAATCTTAGCACAAAATTCATTGTTAGAATGTATTGTAGACAAGCTTACTAAACTTGCTACACATTTGCCCTGCAGAACTAGAATGCCCTTCCATTCTTTGGGTGGTCAATAAACCACCAGCAGACAAATTGTATTCCACCTGAAGTTTATATCAATAATATTGAATGGTGGTCAGTCATCTTCGTGAGACTGTTTACTTCCATTAATGAGTCAGGGTTGGTTGCTCCAATTGCTGTTTAAGCATAATAATTCCCATATTAAAGAAGGGCTGCAATTACCTACCAATCCATATTTCACATATAGGAAGTAAATTCTGTGCCAAATGACCTCCTAGGCAAATTGAGTACAGGATCTATTACCAATGAAGGCTGGTATGAAGAACAAGCTGAAATTATGCTGGGTCTCTCACAGTGGATAATTACATTTCTTCCCCCTACATAATTTGGATCACTTCTATTTCATGCCCCTTTCCTGCCCTTGGGGCTTTTTGTGGGTTTTGTCTGTCTAAAGGCAGCCTTGGATTGAATTCATATGAAGCTTTTGTGGGAGATGCTACAAAGGCTCAGCCAGGATTGTAAATGCTTTCTATTACTGAGAACACAATGAGAAAACAGCCGCAAAAAGTTTGAATTAGTCCCCAGTGCCATTTATCTGAAGTTATCTGAATTTCAAATGTTTTCTGGCAAGGTTGCTTGTTAGAACAACAAAGCAAAAACTTTACTTTTATCTCAAAGCTTTCTTCTAGTAATTCCAGTGCCTAGGGCAGGGTCTACTCCTTAAGTATCTCTTAAACTACATCTATTTATGGTACCTTATGAGGTAGTGATCTTCAACCTTTTCCACCCAGAACTTGCATAGAATTTTTCTTAATGTATTTGTTTGCTTTTCTTCTCTCTTTACAGTAAGAGCTAGAAAGGATAGAGCAGCCATGCTTTTAATAGAATGCTTATGGTGGGAGACATGTAAGCATAGTAAGATCTAAATCCTCAGAACTAAACTAAAGTGGATTGATTCAAACAGATACAGGAAGTCCAGTGGTGCCTCGACTTACTAACCTAATCCATCCCAGAAGATGTTCGCAAGTCGAAATGTCCGTAAGTCGAATCAGCATTTCACATTGAAACACAATTAATCCATTCCACCTGGTTTTTTTGTTTGTACTGTATGTAGAGGTTCCAGTTGTAAGTCGAAGCATTTGTTCCCATAGGAACTAATGCAAAACTGGTTAATCCATCCTCTACCACTAGGGGCAGAATTTTTTTTAACCTAAGATGATTTAGGTTTTAAAAAGGGCAGGAAAGGAGGGAGGGAGGGAACAATGGGGAAAAGAGGAAAGAAAGAAAAAAAGAAGGCCATCACTGGGGCACACAGACCCCTCAGACAAAGATTTGTGCTTTTAAGCACAAAAAGAGAGAAGACACAGAGAGAGGAGGCAATGGGGGGGAGAGAGTTTGGAGTCTAAAACACATTTTAAACCCACACATGCTAAACCCACTAATTTTAAACCCACACATTTTACACCAATACATTTTAAACCAAATCAAGCAACATTTTAGAGCCCACCAGCCATCACAGATTTTTGCTAAAACATTTCTGATTTTAAAACCAGAAGACTAAACTCCATTTTAGAGCAAACCAGCCTGCACAGAACCTTGCAGAAAGGGTCTGCAAGACCCATCAGAACACAGAAACATAAGCCCCCCCACCTAGCCCAAACCCAAGCTGCAAAAACCCTGCACAGAAAACAAACGGAGCAGATCAGAAATGTACAGAAATCAAAGGAAAAAGGAAGGGAAGCATGCAGGAACCATTGCAAAAGCACAGAAAACAAACAGAGCAGATTAGAAATGCAGAGAGAACAAAGCAAAAAGCAAGAGAAGCATGCAAGACACATCAAAAATGGGGGGAACCCCAAAAGCAACAAACCCCCCAAGATCCACCGGAAATGGGGGGAACCAAAAAACAAACCAACCCCCCAAGACCCATCAGAAATGGTAAAAAAACTGAAAAAACAACCCACCCCCCATTGGAAATGGGGGGAAAACCCAACAAATAAACAACCTTCCAAGACCCATCACAGCACAGAAACATAGCCCCTCCCAGCCAAAAACCACACTGCAAAAATACCCAAAACACTTTTTTAAAAGTATAAAGCAGCACCTTACCTTAGCAGGCAGCCTCCTTGGATCTTGTGAATTTTGGTAAACTGGTCCAAACCAAAGAGAAACCAAATCCTCGCGCATCTTTATTTTACAATTTTAGTTCTATAGGTGAAGAACTTTACCAGGCTGACTGTTTAAAATGTATATTTAATATTTTATGCTAGGCAAAGTACCCTCCTGCTCTTGACTTGATGGAGACATTTTTGCCAGCCTCTCCCTTCAGAATTTTCAGCCCTGAAGTCCTTCTAATCATTTCCACTTTTGAAAAAAAAAAAGGTCCTTCCTAGGCTTAAGACAGATTGGGGTGAGTGACTGGCAAAATTGCCCACATGCTTTCTGACAAGCAGCAAAAGGCTGGGGCTTCCATGGTGGACATTGGAAGTCTGAGCAGGGCAATCATCTTGGTGAGTGGCTGCCTTCTGAGCTTTGTCCTTCAACCACCGGCTGAGGGTCATGGCAGACCCAATGGGTGCCACTTCGTGGAGCGTAGCCTGCCTCATGCTCCCAGCCCCAGAACCCCCTGTGGCTGCCCTTTTGGAAGGAGGTGCCTCCTCTTGCCTCTCCACATCTCCCCCTGGATCTGCTCTCTTCCCTCACCCAGACGGGGCTGGCGAAGTGCCTTCCCTGGACCGGATGGTGCCTCTCCACATGTTGGCAGAGGGCGGTGGAGGACTGATGCCTGGAGTCTGACCCTCTCTGGACCACCCCAAGGCAGGCATTGCAGCGTGCCAGCTATGGGTCATCATTGACTGCCGTGAAATGATCCCACATGGCCCCTCTGTCGTGTTTGCCCAAATGAGGACCCACTGCCTGCCCCTGACTGCTGGCCTGGGACGAACTCTATGTCCCAGGGATGCTGCTGGTCTGGGAGGAGGGAACAGATGACTCCGGGGATGGGAGGGAGGTTGTGAAGCCTGCCCTGCCATTACTGGTTCCAAATCAGACTGGGGATCTTCAGAAACCAGTAACTCCTCAGAGTCTTCTAGAAAGAGAAGCGGCAATTCTTTGGGCATCTCTGGAAGCTTTGCTTCCATGCCTGCCTGCAAGGCCACCGAAGGAGAAACGGTGGTAGTGGTGATGGCGGTGCTGCCACTGCCTAGCCTACGTAGCTTCAAGCCTTCTTCCCCTTTGATTCTGTGTGGTGGAGGGAATTCCCTTCATTTTCTACTGCCTACCAAACCAACTAAACAAATAATGAAGCAATAGGGAAGGAAACTAATAGAGGGTCAGAGTGTGTGTGTAAATTTTAGTTTTTAAATGATGGTGGGGAGTGGTGGACCAATTGTTTTACTAAAATGTGACCTGCCTAAACAAAGCCTCCCCCCAGTGTAATGTAAATTAGGAAAGGGGATTCCAATCCACACACACAATTCCCCCACACACAAACACACTGTGGCTGAACACAAGTCAAAAATAAACTCCAGAATGAATTAAGTTTTTAAAACTTAAAGCCCTGCCAGCAAAGTCTCAGATACACACACAGCCAAATCAGTTTTAGGGGAAAGGAAAAGGGACTCCAATCATACAGCAGATTCCCACCCATCCACCCACTGTGACTGAACACAAGCCAAAAATAAATTCCAAAAAGAATTAAGTTTTTAAATATGATGGGGTGATGATAATGAAATAAATGAAAATGAAAAATATAAGTGTTTGCTTTGTTGCCACAAAAGTGAAACCATAAGAGCACCAGCAAGCCAGTAACTGCTCTCGCTCTGGAGAGAATGAACAGAAGTGGGGAAAGGCTGGAGGGCAAAAACTTACATGAAGCCTCTATAAAAGTTAGTTACACCTTTCAGCAGCACTATTGGCTGCAGGACATGCCAATCCAGGATCTCTGTTCTGATTGGCCAGAGCCTCTAATTGGCACCAGCAAACTCAGAGAGGCCCCCAAAAGGGTAATGAATATTAACAAATTGATGGATTGACAAATAACACAGAGAAAATATTCATCAATCCGTATTTGCTGTGACTTATAATTTGACGAATATGGATCGACGAATATATTCATCAAAAAAAGTCCGATCCGTTTTTATTTTCCTCCCCATCTCTAATTCTAACCTACCAAATTTAGTTTTCTACTTGTTTATTTTCCTTTTCCTTCTCCTCCTCTTTTTTCTTAAGAGAAAGTAGCCAGATAACCATATGGGACCATGAGAGAGTACATGTGTGAAATGTTAACACAGTTGGCCTGAAAAATATTTAACATTCCCTTCTTGCCTTCAAGATATAAACCTGGGGTGGGGAACATAATGCCTTCCAAATATTACAGGACTAAAACGTTCACTTTTTTTTTACCATGGACTACACAGACAACGTCTCAATAGTCAGTTTTTAAACTCCTCGTAGCAAGTATCAATAAAATGTTAATATTATCTTTTAAAAATTCTGACAACTATGAGCTGTGGTTATATATGTTTTTGCTCTTCTTCTTTTTGTACATGAGAATAAAGCTACACACACACACACACACACACACACACACACACACACACTTGCTTGCAAAGAAATATGATATTTTCTGTTGGCATCAGTGAGAATTCTCACTTTTGCAAAGATAATTTTTGCACAAATGTATCTTTCTGATGAGTTGGCCAACACATCTCATATGTATGTTTTGCTCCAGAAACAGAGAGGATACTCATGTTACACAATTTTCACAGACTGTGAAAATCTTTTTTAAAAAAATAGTGAGGAGAGTTCTATATAGGTGATAAGAAATTTCATGCAGGTTAATGAACTGCTCCCAAACTACATCAACGAGAGTGAGAAATTCAGTTACATTTCTCCACATAGGTAGGTTATCATAGTAATGTACAGAAGTGGTGTTGATTACTGTGATAACCTATATTTGGATTAGCTGTGCAGAGCTGTTTGTGGGCACAAAGGGTCAGGTGGTTTTCAAGCCCTGATTATGTTTTTCAGGTGTGTCATTTCTGCCTCTGTCTGTTGGGTCTTTATGAAACAAACACACACACACATTCCACAAACATTTTAAGTTTCCTTCCTTCAGCTTTCTCCTCTATATATAAAGCCCTGCTTGCCACATTGGCTTTAGAAAGATGGCATACCACACAAGAATGAGAACCACCACAACTATTTATGAATTCCCACTTTAAAAACAGACATCATTTATGGATAGGGGTCCTGAGAAAGCTACAGTTCTGCACATATATTGCTGAGCCAATAGAAAACCAGTAGCTTCAGTGCACAAACATGTAGTGTAGAATAGTCCACAGAGTCTTTTCTACACTTTTAAATTGGGATTAAATAACATAGGATGTTAAACGGGCTGCAGTCCCATCCTCATTTAAGATGACTGGTACTTCACTCAAGAAATGAAGCACTGGTTAGGTTATTTGGATCTTTCTTTTGTGGGAGGAACTCTTTAAATGCTCTGTTTAGACTGTCTTGTCACAATTGAACACTTGATAAGGAAGTTTAAAGTCCTGAAAGATCATTTACTTCTAGCCAAGGCCAAGACATATTTCCACATCAAGATGTCTCATTGTGTAAGGATAGGGTAAATTGATTTGAGAGGAACTTAGTGAATATTTTGCCTACCTTCGGAGCACATTCTAACTGTGCAGCCCTTTGTGCTTTGTGATGGGGAAAAAATTGAACAAAGATAGATAATAGTAGGTGTACTAAAAAGGTAATAGTGATTTAGATGTAATTTGTAGAAGACATGCCCATTTGGCAGATAAGTATCTTGAACCTTCAATGGCAGTAGATGGGTGGGTTAGATATTTCTGTGAAATCAAGGGAACAGATTGGGTTTTTGTGATTGCTGCACTTCTCTAATGAGAGTTGTAAGACAGTCGGTCCAACATATGCAGGGAATCTGATGCATGCATTTCTTACTATATATCAGATTAGACAAGTGGCTTACAATTTTGGATACCTAGATGTTTTCAGACTACAACTACAAGAATACTTGAACATTGGCAATGGTGACTCAAGAGTTATGAGAGCTGTAGTCAACAAAATCTGGGCATCCTAGGTTGGGAGCCATTGTTTTTAGACATACATTGATTTTAAAAAGAGCTTACCCATGTCATAGTCCTCTCACTTCTTTGTGTATAATTGTACAGGGACATGCAAAGAGGGAGGGGAAATTAAGTTTATAATTTTTGTATCTGTTGCAGGTCTTTCTTCTTCATATTCATCTCAATTTTTCTGCAGTTATGCAGAGAACTAACTTTGATGGTAAAACATATTGAAATAATGCCTGGTTTTATTACAGCTTCTGTTCAAAGAACCAGCAAATTAGACTGCACTCATATAACACCCATTAAAATTCATGTTATGACTCATCAATCACAGAAAGTCTTAATAGATAAAAATAACAAAAGTTGAAACGGAGAAAAATGAAAGAAAATTAGTTCTAGCCACTGAGGCTTTCCTTCTAATATATCCTTTTTATGTTGTCTGTACAAAAAAAAAAAAAAGAGCTCAGTTTATCTCTATTTTTCCTCTTTCCTTCACCGCTCAGTCCACCCAGTATGGTTTTTCAAGGACAATTTCCTTCTTAACATTATCTATGGAATAACAAACATTTCCTCTGTTGCTAAGCAACAACTATTTGTTTCTTTAATGAGACACCACATGTTAACAGTATTCCTTTTTGTTGCTGTTTAAAAAGTTCCTGTTAATATATAATTTATTTGAATTTAAAGTAGAACTAGGCTTCTGTTTGGCATTATGAAGCCATCATTTCAGCTTCCAAACTGTTGCAAACAAAGAAAACATTTCCAGAAATCTTAGTTGAATGGTGGACTTTTAAAAGAAGTTGTCATAATTAGTTTTTTTAAATCACTGTATTGAGGGGATGCAGGGAATGTCAAGTTGATGTTCATTTGTTATGAACACTTTTGCTTTGGGCACAAACAGTATGTAAATACAATAATTATGAGTTATCCCTACATAGAATACAAGGATTAAATTTAGTTATTTATAGTTATCCTGATTGTAACTGTTGGCCTAAATAGTGATGGAAGTAGCAATGGAAAGACATTATTGCTGCACAAAAGTGCAACAATGATCTTGTGTTGGCAGAACAAATCAACATTCGAAAAGGCAATTTGTAGCAGACAATCTAGTCTTGCTGTGTACCAAATTTGGGGACATTTGGGCAAAGGTTTTTTTTGAAATGTAAAACTATTTTACCCCCAGTGCAGAAAAAAGACAACCCTAAAATGTCCCCAGATTTAAAATAGTTTATGTCCCCAGATTTAAAATAGTTTATACAAACTGAAAAAACGAATCTTGTTTATCTTGAAAGAGAATGGTTTGTCTCACCTGCTTTTTTATTTGGAAAGAACCCAGGCTACAGGGGGTGAAATATTGATGCTAAAAAACCACGCCTCTTTCGAAAGGGTAAAGCATCCATTTTGTTGTAAGACTGAGCATCCGTAGAGCAGGTGTACTCCCAAGATGATTACAAAGTAGATATATTGCTGCAGCTTTATGGGCCAGGAAGGGAAATGTTTACAGAGCAATGAAGAAAGGAACATTTTACCATGTATTTCCAGAGAAACAGCATACAATTTTGTAAGGTTTATTCAGAGTATTGGATTCACTACTTCTCACCTCAAAAACAGCTCTGAAAATTGCTTTGTGTTTTGGTGAGAAGTGGTTAACTGTCAAAAAAAAAAAGAAGAAGAAGAAGAAGAAGTCCGCTTCTGAGATTTTCTTTTACTTGGTGTCACTTTGTTAATGGTAGTGAGCACAAGAGGGTGTCCTGTAGACTAGCAGTCCCCAAACTTTTTGGACCGTGGACTGGTTGAGGGGCGCGAGCTCCATGCACAGGGGGGCGGGGTACCCCGTACGGTGGGCGTGTCATGCTCGCGCGAAGGGCATGTCGCACTCACAGGGGCATGTTGTTCACTCGCATGCATGCGAGCATGACATGCCCCCTACAGGAGAGACACCCCCCTGAGCAAGCTGACACCCCCCCCACACGAACATGACACGGTCACCATGCGAACGTGGCATGCCCATTGTGATTACGACATGCCCCCTGCATGAGCGTGACACGCCTGCCACATGAGCGTGACACGCTCACTGTGTGAGCGCGACACACCCACCATGAGCACGATGCACCCCCACAGGAGTCACAGGCCCCTGCACAAACGTGACATGCCGACAACACGAGCACAACACGCCCATCGCGCAAGCATGACAAGCCCATCATGGGCAGTACATACCCCTCACGCAAGCGTGACACACCCACTGCATGAGCGTGACACGACCACTGTGAGCACGGCACACCCACCACATGTGCATGTGGCAGGGGAGCAGAAATATATATCCACAGCCCAATTCCGGCAAGCCCACGGACTGGCACTGGGCCGCGGACCAGGGGTTGACGAGCCCACTGTAGACCATCTTGACTGCTGTCATTTGTCTTGTCGACATTGAAGCTTCCCTTTGCTATATAAAGCTTGCCATCCTTTTTCCTGCTGCCAGTGTGGGCACAACATTGTGCAACTATATCAGGTTATTTTCTGGTGTTTTGAATCATGGATGGAGAACTACAATATCCCACATTCAAAAACCAGAGATTTTTTTTGAAGAATTGAATGACCTGGCTTTTCAAAATGTTTTGAAACAGACTTCTTAATGAGGCCTCATGTGTACAAGGGTGCTATCTAAGTAAAGAGCCATGCTGAAGTCATGTTACTCATGTTTAAATATGATGATTTATCCCAAGTGCTTCACCACCTTGGGTACAAAGTTGACATATTCTACTCTGCTTGGGACTAGCAATTGGACTGATAGTATGTAATCCCCTCTATGTTTTTTATTATTGCATTTCCCTCCATTGAAATTATGACCACAGAGTGTAACCAGGAATTGTCAGAACTTGATTAGGATAGCTGACTCCCCCAAGAGTCCCACAAAGATTCATAGACCTCCCAGGCAAATAGAACAGATTCATTATACTGTAGCTGACATTATCCCAGTAAAGGGTTGATAGCAGAATCAGTAATCAGTATTAAGATCTTGCAAACTCATCTAAGCATCTTATTAAAATTGTCTTCATTGTTGCAATAATTCCAGAAGTTGTTAAATCTATACAAGTTCTATTCATTTATATCATTTCTAGTTTCCATATGAAAAACATAAAATCCAAAAATATTACCGGCATGTAACTTCTGAGAAGTCACAGGTATGCTGCTTCATCTTGCAAAAATAATCCTTACAGCTATAAACAAAACTGTAGGTACAAATACTTAAATGCTTAAAAAGTTATACTTGAATGCAAAACATAGGAGGGTTGAATTACAGGAACATTTCTATCAAGAATACAGACTCTTTCAAGAGTAAAAATGAACAATAAGGGTTTATAGCCTAAAGAATACATCTTTAAAACACTTCAAAGTTCTTAAGAATACAATTATAAAAGCAAAAAAGCCTTGTAACTTTCAGTGAAAGGCATGAGAAAGTAAGCTTTAAAAGTAAAAACATACTAAGTAAAAAAGCATTATTTAGCTCTAAGCATATAGTTGGCACACGGAATTATTTTTTCTTACCAAGAAAATCTTTAACCAGGTGGAATAAATAACTATGTTGTGTCCATGTTATCTCGTGGCTGCTTTCAATTTGTCTGCTTTGTTTGTTCCCTTCAGATAGAATGCCTCTCCATTTTTAATCCCTGCATGTGTGCTTTGTGTTTATAGCCTAGTGCCACATCATTAGTTTATACTTTTCAACCAATTAGAAGTCTACATGTTTAAGGTCAGGAAGCCTCAATCTTTGACCAAAAGTGAGCTGCAAATTGATTAGCAATAGTAATATCACATTGAGGACCATTAGACTGCCCAGAATTCTGAACTATGGCAAAACTTTTCACGGTTTTCCAAACAGAGAGTGCTCAGAAATGGTGTACCATTCCCTTCATCTGGGGATCACTTTGGACTGTGCAAGTTGCCCAAGGCCACACAGGCTGGCTTTTCTGGGGTCTGTCGTGGGGAATCGAACTCTCCGCTGCCGTCTAATTCACTGTGCTATCCCGCCAGCTCTGTTTTAGGGAGGAGTTACTCTTTCATTCGAATAACAAGCAGAAGAAATAAAATGTGAGACTTAAAAATATAATTTGGAACATTACAATTCCTGGGCCTGAAGCAGAGACAAACATGGAGCAAGAATAAATATGCCATAATCCATTTAAATGGTACATGCAACAAAGCAGCAACTACCATCATTTTGTGTCATTTCATCATTTGCACTAAAGTGGCATTTAGAATAAAAGCACTGTTTGCACAGTTATGCTTAATGTACCCCCAAATCACCTTCCTGCTTGTTTTCTTTGTCATCAAGAGTGCCACGAAATACATTATGCTCTTACAAGACAGGGAGAATAATTTTGTAGTTCCTTATCCTTGAGTGCAAGATTAGACAAGTGAGGATTCCTGTACATTCCTATGTTATTCGGAGCTTATTCCCCCACTAAACTGGCTAGATGAATATAATATGTGCAAACATAGTAATGCACACCTGATCCCTAGCAATCTTTCTCCCTTTGTTCAATGCTCATGTTCAGGTTTTCTTCTCTTTCTTTGCTTGGATTACTGCCATGGAGTGCTGCCAAGCTGAATTCAGAAACTTTTTGAGTGGCTATGCTTTCTATTTCTTCCTCACACTTAAAACTCCATTTTCCCACTGATAGCCCCATTGAGCTGTTCTACCACCATAAAAGTGTAATAAAAAAAATCAATGAAGCCATTTAAAGCTAATTAAAGCACTACCAATGCCACAGCAAGGAACATGGTAGCCCATTCCAGCCCTAAAGGGTAATTGTCCAGCAGTGTCAGCAAACAGGGAGCTTAATGCTGAGCATAAGAAAAGCTTTCCAGAAAATAACCAAAAAGGCGCAGGTTTAAATAGAACTCTGGACAATTCCCAGGCATGAGTTGAGAGATTTAGGGCTGGCTGGCCGGCCTATCCATTCTAGAATTCAAATCAGATCTTGGCTCAAACTAGACAATACCAATAGAATGTCATGAGAAGTTGAGTTCCCCGAAGGTAGAAGATACCTATGTATCACAGTGTTTTCTCAGTCTCCATGGTACAAAATTAACTTGCTTCTGTTTTACTATTAATAACTGGGAGGTGATCAGAGGCTTCATTTACAAGTCTGATGGCTCAGGAACAGAGCTTTGAAGGAGTGTCATCTTCTGAGGGAAAACATTACACACATATTTTCCTTGATACACAATTTAAGCCCTTGAAAGGGATCAGTGAGACATTTGTTATACTCATTTTTTTTGGTACAGACTTTTGATGATTTGAGAACTTCTTCCACAAGTTTGGTGAAAAGAACACTACATTTTTTAAGAAGAGAAACCGAGAGAAAGATTTGCCCATTCATATGGAGAGCTGTGAGTGTTTGGCTCTCAAATGTCTGGTTATGAATCCCTGCATGTTGAGTCATGTTTATGGTGCTGAATTGCCTCCCCTTTTTTGCTGATAGACCCCTCATCTTTAATAGCTACATGACAGGGATGCTGGCAAGTATTTGGGTCTGAGTCCTGAGTCTGAGTCTTTGGAACCTAGTTCCAAGTCCAAAGCCTCAAGTCCGAATCCCTATTAAAAATAAGCTTTTCCCCCAGAAAAAAAAGGTTGGGGTGGATAGGTTCCAAGTTGCAAGTTGAGTCCAAGTCCTTGGGGGAGGAACAAAAAAAAAGAGTCAAGTCTGAGTCAAGTCATTGGTGTCACTTAAGTCCAACTTGACAGCAAGTCTCATGACTCGAGTCTCCATCCCTGCTACATGGCAGCCAGGTTACAACATATTTCATTCCATAAATGACAGTTTTATTCATTTCATTTTTTTTGTAAGGACTGACCAATAACTTACCAAACTTCATAAATTTCTTCATCAATACACAGACAAGGACCTGCTTTTTAACATTGAAATTGATGTTTTATGATGATAATGATAACTTGTGAATGGAATGTGGAAAAAAGAAGCATAGGAAAAATGAATGATTTGTCCATCCCTATCCTTGATGATGGTCTTATTTATATGGTCAAACTCCACCTCCTGAGTAAGTCTCTGACATAGCATGGTTCATCTGCTACAGTGCCATGTTGTTAGGACTGAACAGTACAGATATATCAGTATCATCATACCCTTGACCATCTAGGTAGTCACTATTAGAGAGCCAGACAAAGGGGTCACATCCAGTGGGGGCACATCAGGTACGTATGTATGGAGTGTAGTCTTGGGAGAGTGTTCTCAGATATATGCTTTTCCCAGTACTGGTTCCTGCATAGTGGTCCTCTGAACTGCCAGATGTTGGCATATGAACAATGGGGGGAAATGATCCTACAATTCCAAAACTGTAAGAAGTTTAAAAAGCGTTTCACTCTTTGTATTCGCGAAGGCTTTCACGGCCGAGATTGTGGGTTTTTCAGGCTATTTGGCCATGTTCGAAAGTTTGCTCTTCCTAATGTTTCGCCAGTCTCTGTGGCTGGCATCTAGAAGCTATATCATGCAACCTTTTTAGGAGAATATTACACACAGAGAGAATGCACTAATAAAGAAGGTCAGTGTAAACACAGCTCTCCACAGTTTGGGGCTAGGCTACCAGTCGGAGCATTTCTCTCCAGTCCACTCCACTAGGTTCTCCTAGGCATTGCTCCTCCAGGTGACCACTCCAAAGGAGGCCAGGAACTCATCTACCAGATCAAGGGCCTTCTTTGCAGTGGCACCAACACTCTAGAATCAATTTCTGGTGGCTGTGCCTGGCTCCCTCCCTCCTAATGTTTAAAAGGCACCTGAAAACACTTCTTTTCAGAAAGACCTTTCTCATTTATCTGGCTTGATTTTTCATTATGCCTCATGTTCTGCTTTTAAGCTGTAATTTATGCCTCTTTGAGCCTATGGTTATTATCTCTGTGTTTTATTTTAATTTCACTGTTTGTGCGTTTTTATCTGCTGTAAACCACCCAGAAAAGTGCATCACATTAGTGGAGAAGTGTGTGTGTGTGTGTGTGTGTGTATGTGTGTGTGTACAAACAAACAAAATAAATAGCTATGCCCACCTATCTATGGTAAAAGAGAGCAGTTGTAGTAGAGTAACTTCTGGAGGGCCACCATGTGTTGCCTTCCCCTGATTCAGGGGAAAGGTTCTTACCAGAAACCTGGATTTAACTTGGAGATCAAATTTGAAAGTCTCCTTTCCTCTCCCAAACTATTGAAATACAAGCATTCCTGATTGAGGTGGTCCTTAATTGAACAACATGTAACACATGTTTGACTCTCATCTTGGGTTCATTACCCAGATGGACAGTTTTTATAATTCGTTGCCATTGAAATGTTATAAGCAGTTGTGTAGAATGCTGTTTCTTAGCTCCCAGAAGTCTCCATCCTGTATGATTCAACAATAGCGAAAGGCAACACTTTGTTTAATAATCAGCTTTGTAGTTGCTCACCATATTTTAAACTATGGGGTTTACATTACTTTATTTTTTCTTCTCAAATATGTCCTGTTTACATTCTGGAATGAGTCATGTGTATGATTCAGATCATTTCAGCTTTTTTAAAAGGAGGGTTCACTTTCACTTTCACCTACTTGCTATATAGTACCGTAAGAAATGATGGCTATCACTAAATAGCAGAGATATCACTTTTATATCAAACCATTTCATAGTCTCCTTAAATATTGCTTAAATGTAGTTAATAATGGAAGCAAATGCAGTAACATAAGCCATCTCACATTCAATTTTGGTGTGGTAATTACAATTCATGTGATCCATGAGCACACAGCATTTGCATCCATCTTAATAATAAAGCTTTCATTAGAAAGGATCTTTGCACTTGTAAAGTCAGAATATCATAATTTATTCCCAGCCAATATATTTGGAATATAACCAGCTTTTCTTGGCACTTGTATCTGAACTCAGGCTAGGGCACATAAAACATTTGCCACATGGAGGGCCAAACCTTTCCTTGATTTTAATCTGGAAGGAGCAGGATGGTAGCTGAAGAGTGGACACACATTTGATATGGATGCTTTCAGTCTTTCATTATTAGCTGCTACTTCTATCCATATGTCACTGGGTACAATGCCTGCTTTGTCCTTGACCAGATAATGCAATTCCTCTGGCAAAATGGAATAAAATTGTTCTAATCCAATCACATTTTTCATTTGTTCTGAGGTAGAGACATATTCATGTTCCAACCATTTATGGAGCAATTGTGTCAAATGTGCTCCAAGTTGGATAAAAGACTCCTCAGGTTTCTTTGAAATGGATCTAAATTTCTTTCTGAGGTGCTCTGAATTAATTCCAAATCTGGTATACACCATTTTTCTATATGCCTCAAAATCTCTAGCCTGATCCAGAGGAATCTGAAAATAAAGTTCAGCTAACACCCCACTTATTTGTGATTTCAAGATTATCATCCTCTCATCATCTTTTACCTCAAAGTCCCATCAAGCTCTCTCAAATGAAATCAGGAAAGTACAGGACAATCTCCATTCCTATACAGTGGGGTCTCGACTTACGAACTTAATCCGTATTGGAAGGCAGTTCTCAAGTCGAAAAGTTCTTAAGTCGAATCTGCATTTCCCATAGGAATGCATTGAAAACCATTTAATCCGTATCTGCTCTTTTCATCCATAGAAACTAATGGGAAGCTGCTATTCCGCCTTCTGCCACTAGAGGGGGATACTTTTTTCTTTTTTCCTTTTAACCTAAGATGACTTAGCTTTTAAAAAAGGGAAAAAAGAGTTCGTAACTCGAATCTAAGTTCGTAAGTCGAGTCCATATATCCCTATGAGAGCGGTTCGTAAGTCGAAATGTTCGTATGTCGAGCCGTTCGTAAGTCGAGACCCCACTGTATTGGGGAAATTTCTTTAGGTCTCTTTTTGACAGATTTCCCACAGAAGAATTGTTATTATTATGATTATTTTGAGCAGCAAATTCCAGTTTCTTCATCTCTATTTGAAATTGCATTTCTTTTTCTCTTAACTCAAATTCCCTTTGCCTGTTTTCTAGCTCTCTTTCTTTTAATTCCATTTGTCTGGCCTCAGCTCGCTCTCTCCTTAATCTTTAATTCCTTGAGCTGTAGTTCCTTAACTTTCTCTTCAGCCCTGGCTTTAATTTCTAGTTCCTTCTCCTTAAGTTTGAATTCTTGTTCCAACTTCCATTTTTCAAAATCTTGGGAACTTTGAATATTTCCCCCCTCTGAGGCAATCACCACAGTTCCCTCAGATTCTTCCTCAATCTGAATTTGAGGGCTTCCATCCCCCTCAGCCTCCTGAGGTTCAACTCTCTCCATAGCTGATTTCTTTATTCTTTTGGGTGACATGTTACTGTTAAAGTGTACAGTGGTGCCTCGCATGACAACGTTAATTCGTTCCGCAAAAATCCCTGTCAAACGAAAACATCATCATGCGTTTTTTAAAAGCCCATAGAAATGCATTAAAACCCAATTAATGTGTTTCTATGGGCTTAAAACTCATCATCCAGCGAAGATTCTCCATAGCGCAGCCATTTTCGCTGTCCGTGCAGCGAGGAATCTGTGCCAGAAAACGTCGTCAAACGGAGCGCTCGTAAAGCAAGGCACCACTGTACTTTATTATACTATTTTTAAAAGGACCTCTCTTCCAGCTGTTTTTCTCAGTAGTTCTGTTGTGCTTTACTCAGCAGCTTTCTCTGGCTGCTCTCTAGCTCACAACCTTCGTCACTCAGTTTCTGTGTCTGAGCAATTTCTGTGTCCAAACACCAGAATAATTTTCTTTTTAGCTTTTTATTTTCCTATCACCTCAGATCTGTTCTGAATCTGGCTTCTACTCTTATCCACCACTGCTCCCGTTCTCTCAGAGCCGTGGATTTCAAGCTAGCCCACTGCGTCTGTTAAATCCTGAGGTTAAAAAAGGTTTTCTTTAGATGTATTTGCGAAGGTTTTCACAGCCAGGATCTAATGGTTGTTGTGGGTTTTTCAGGCTCTTTGGCCATGTTCTGAAGTTTGTTCTTCCTAACGTTTCACCAGTCTCTGTGGCCAGCATCTTCAAAGGACAGGAGTAGCACTCTGTGCTGTGCTGTGCTCAGAAGAGCACAGAGTGATACTCCTGTCCTCTGAAGAAGCCGGCCACAGAGACTGGTGAAACGTTAGGAAGAACAACCTTCAGAACACGGCCAAAGAGCCTGAAAAACCCACAACAACTGTTTTCTCTAGAATCGGTTCCCTATCTTAAGTTCCCCAGACCAGGGTTGAGAAACCCCGGCATTAAGCTTTTCCACAAAAGCTCTAGCAGGTCACCCACTTCTTCACCACAGATCTCTAACTAAAAAGGTACCCACAGCTCTAGAAAATTCACTTTTAAACTTTAGCTTCACTGGATTATTTCATATCCCGCCGCTGGACACCAATTGTGATGTGCCCCTCACGTGTCCCCAGGTTGTTTCACTAGCCTGAGGCCCATGACACATTCTCTCCTTTCTGCTGCCACTAGTTGACCTCTATCAACACCCTTTAATTAGAAAGATTGAGGACCAAGCTGAGTATAAAGTTGAACAACATAAGTTTATTGATTACAGTTTGCTTAAACAGGTTTTTCACAGACTTTAATGTATTTCTTAGATTAGTAATAACTTGTTTCAGTCTTAACTCCTTTAGCTCTTTATAAGTTCCATACTCTTAACTCGTAACTCTGCCACACTCTAACTACCACAGACCAACTTCTCCTTCAGACTCTCATCTCTCACTGACTTAACTTCTCAAACTCTGATTTACCCCTCCCTTCTGGTTTATCTGGCTCCGCCTGCCAAAAGCTTTCAGTGGTACATGCAAATAATCTTCTACATGATCCAGAGAAGGGTGATCACCACAGATGGTTCAGGGATGCCTGCTATTTTCTGCTGCTTCCCCCTCTCCTTTAAAAGTAACAGACTTCCTGTCTATGGAGGAAAAACTATATAGGCACTGTAATTTCTGCCCCTGAGAGGGAATTTACTAGTGGAGGCAACCCACTGGCAGGGAAAAGGTTAACCATTGTTTCCTCCTTCACGAGCCTTTGTTCAATATCATGACTTGCATAGTATCTGAAGGTATAAGAGCTTCTATCCAGTTGTTATTTACCCAGTTCTAGGCAATGAACTTGGAGAGGAGATCCTAGGCCGCCTTCTCTCTGTTGTCATTTTCCCCACATGAAGATTGTTGTGTCTGAGGAGAAGGGTTCTGCTCACTTACAGCTCTATGCACAAGCAAGAACGCTGGAAAATCTTTCTTGCTCCATTAGAGAACCTACATTTGAATCAGACCTATGTACTCTTCTCTAAATGTCTTGCTTAAATGATTGAATAGGGCTTGTATAACAGTTGTATCTGTATTTGTGTGGGTTTGATTATTACATCACTGTAAACCATTACTTAATCTGCATATTGTCTGCCAAACCTAAGCTGGAACTAAATCCTTTTGGACTGCATCCCATTATCCTTATACAAAACTAATAGTACTCACAATGCCAAAGAGAGGCAGATAATTCCCATTCAATTTATTGTGGGCAAACACAACACGACCTCGATCTTAACTAGGACCCCTGGGTTCTACAATTTTAAATAATGAGCAGCGATCTATATTTTTATTTCTGCATGCCTAATCTCAATGGGTGCTGATTTGTGTATCTTAAACATTATTATGTGTGGCTCCCTCCTCTTCACTATTGAGTAAGTTTTCATTCTGACGAAGAGATTTTGAAATTTACAGTAGACAGTAATTGACTTTATTGTGTAACCTTCTTCCATAAGTAGCATCTCTTATTACCTACTATAACATTTATTTGATGGAAAAGCTAACAGCTGTGACCTAATTGCTCTTAGACTCATTGACTTTCCAAGAAAAGTTGATTCTATTTGTGACAAAAGTTGCATGTTATGGGGAGGGGAGCATGATAAAGCTTGAGCAAGCATTCGGGTTAACACATATTTCTT
Source organism: Pogona vitticeps (assembly GCF_051106095.1). Classification (NCBI taxonomy): domain Eukaryota; kingdom Metazoa; phylum Chordata; class Lepidosauria; order Squamata; family Agamidae; genus Pogona; species Pogona vitticeps. The sequence continues at coordinate 66,860,093 of NC_135787.1, forward strand.
TAACTGATGGGAGAAGCCATGGTTCAGTGGCATGTGCTCTGTTCACAAAAATATCCTTCATTCAGTCCATACCATGTGAAATAATTATTTGCTGAACCATGGACATAAGGATGTGAAAATCATTCAGCTACAGCTTTGGTGTGATTGCTGCCTCTGTTTTCTTCTTATCTTTATTTTGCGTTGAGATGGCGACCTCCCCCTACCCATGATGAAATCTGCACACAATTTTTGTTGTATCTTTCAATTTTGTGCGCATTTGTTTAAGTATCTTGCCTAACTTACTCTTTTTTTCCATTAATTATTTTAGTTGCACACTTGTCTTTTGAAAAAGTATGCAAAGGTTTGTCTGTGTTTTATTTCTTCTAAACTCCCCATACACTTGGAAAATGTGTGAATTCTCAGTCTGAGGTGCAATAAATCCCAGGAGATGTGAAAAGGCTACATTTGCTGAATCTAGTTAAATTATTTTCCAACCCTATCTGATCTGGGGAGCTGCTGCTTATCTGTTTAGCCAATGATCTGATTTGATACAATGCAATTTGCCACCTTCTTTTCCCCTACATTTGCAAAGAAGCTGGAATATATTTCTCACAGTCTTTCTTCCCCTTGTTTCTGAACCTTGAATTCTGGTTCTTGAATGCTGTATTATGTGCTGTGACAGTCATTCTCCTAATGATGCACTTGAAATATGACTTCCAAGAGCCACAAGTGGGACCAGGAAAAATGTATTAATTAAATAATGGAAGTGTTCTATGAGAATCTGTGTATATTCTTTCTGAGACAGACTGTTATCAGGGTAAATGGTTGTGCAATGATGGAGTGGTCCAATCAGGATTAGAGACGTAAATTACTGCCAGCTGAGGTTATCCACAATGATTTTCAAATGAGTCATTGCCCTAGATGTGATTCTTTCCCATCTTTTCATTACATCAGTGTGTGGCTTCCCGTTTTAATTTAGAAAAATAGTTTCAGCCATTAAAAGTCTGGAGAAATCTGTGGACATAGATAGCAGGTAACATAAATAGTGGCTTATGGTTTATTGAGTGACATTTACATGATATGATCTGCTTGAGGTTTTGTGGTCGCTGGAAAATGAAACGGCGAACTCACTTTCCAGCCAAGACTGTGATCGAATATAAAACATCTCTGGGGGGATATCTTTATTACATCTTTATTTAAACACAACATTTTCATTTTAAAATGGACCACAAGACCTCTTTCTCACACAAAAAGTCTCCATCAGACCATTTACATCATTCAAGAGAAGCTGAGGTGGAAGGCATTCTCAACACCACTTGTGAAACCAGTCCACACACAGGCCTTGACGTAACATTTTTCATAGAGCGTTATTAATTCTTCTTTAATGTTTATATAATTCACTGTTTTTAGCTTTTAATATTGTATTTTTAATTATGTAAGCTGCCTTGGGTCCTTTTTCAGCAGAAAGGCAGGATTAAAATATTTTTAATAAATAAATAAATACGTTCAAAAGCCCTCTGCAAGAAATCATGCCATAAACCGTGCAAGAGCAGATGTTAGAAATGTTGCTTTTGTGAAAAACTCTGCAGGCTGGCTGTGAAATGGGTGATAGTTCAAAATAATAACTTCCACATTTTGGGAAACGGGCATGAGAAAGAGGCAGAATGACAGGAGAAAGAGGGAAATTGTTGGGCCTATACATTTGATGCTCAAGCCCCAGTGGTCTCCAACCTTGGGTCCCCAGATTTTCCTGGGCTACAACTCTCAGAAATCCTGGCTAGCACAGCTAGTGGTGAATTTTAGTTCAGGAACATCTGGGGAAGCACTGCTCTAGCCCTACCACTATGCTGGCTTCAATCTTCTCCATTAGCTCAGTGTGGTCCACATGAGATTATCCCACATAAAATGCAATCACTAACAGAAAAACAGTTCCTCTCTCTAGTATTCCACTGTGAAGCCACACATACTTGGGAAGGAGATTTATTGAAACCAGTGGGATTTGCTGCCCAGTGAGTAGACCAGGATGCAAGCCTGTCTTTTGCCTCAGAATTCAAATTGGTTATAATTTCTAAGCAAAAGCTTTTATAATTTACTGACTGAATAGTACAAATGAAAGATTCCATGTGTCTGCCCCCGTCCAGCTATCTCATAAATCCAATAATTTATTTATTTATTTATTTATTTATTTATTTATTTATTTAATATCCCGCCTATCTAGCCAACTCAGGACCACTCTAGGCGGCTAACATCAGGTAATAAAAGTATACATACATACAACAAATAATACATACAACAATAAATTAGCCTTTTGCCCAAAGAAGCTTATGCTGCTCTTCGTTTTGTAATTGAAGTTAGTTGCAGTAAAGTCCACAGAAATTAATGTCATTTAAGTGTGTTCTTGTTGATTTCCTTGTGCCATCAAGTCACTTTTGGATCTCCAAATGACCTTGTTGTTAACAGTCCTACTCAGTTCTTGTAAATTATACGCTGTGCTCCCTTTATTGAGCCAATTCCTCTCATGTTACATCTTTGCTGTTTCCTGCTGCCTTCAAATTTTCCTAGCATAACTGTCCAAATTACAATAGATCCAGTTTAGTCATTTTAATTTTGGGTGAGAATTCAGGCTTTATTTCATCTAGAATTTATTTATTTAATCCTTTGCCAGTCCACAATACCCATGAACTCTCTTCTAACACCACATTCTAAATGAATCATTTTTTTAACTTGTCACCATTCTTCATTGTCTGCCTTTCACATTGGTACAAGGTAACTGAAAACACTACAGTGCCCCTGGCCATGTCGTCAAACATGCTGAAACCCACTTACCACATTAACACGTGTATCCATGAAAGGTGTCTTAAGTTACCTGTGACTAATTTGTCCCATTGTTTCAATGGCAATTAAGCACTTTGCATTTTTATGGGGAAGAGAGTTACTTGTCTTAAGATGGATGAAATGTCTGTTATTAAGGTCATCAAAATATTCATTATATGGCAACCAACTACATTTAGTCTATTGGCAAACAGTAGCAAAACATTTAACTTCCACTCGCTTAAAAACAGTTTTAAATAACATAAAATTCTATCATATAATTATTTGGTTAAATGAACCATTTTATTTCACTCATGTATGCACACAAAGATCTATTTGGAAGGGGTCTGCAATGGCAAAAAAATTCTTTAGGGGCTTCATTTCTGGAAACAATACCTAGCATTTTAAAGATTTTAAAAGATAACATGCTACTGCTTGATGTAGTCCCATATTAATAACATTTAATTAACTTTCATTTGAAGCTTTTCAGTTGGATTACATTATCTATGTGTATATTTCTTCCCCATAAAAACACAACCTGCATGTTAATATTTTTCATCCCATTAGAATTAACAAACATGTTTGTTGAAATGGGCTGCCAATTTTTATAATACTCAGGAAACATATCTCGCCTATTTTTAAGGCATATTAATAGCAGGTTTGCTAGAGTGGTAGCTGGTAAGGTTTTATTTTCATTCTGAGATGGGAAATGTTGCACTGGCTTAAACGATAACAGATGTAAATGATTTGATCAGTATTAGGATAGCACTTTCTAAATCCAAGGTTCTTGATAAATCAAGAAAAAAAAATGCCCTTATTACACCAGTGAAAATAGGTGCAAAATGTAATTGTTTTCCCAGAACCATACTAGAAAAGAAAGAGCATCATCAAGATTCTAAGATGAACACATGGACATGTTTACACTTGTGTCATATTTGCTAACAGAACAAACAGGGTCGGTTCAGACATCTGGCCCAGCAGAAACACCCTTTACATGCCTGGTATGAATTTATATGTTAAAAGTCATTGCTCATTACCTCATAAACAGAACAATGTGACATCAAAAACTTTCATCCAGATTCTGTTTTCAGCAAGTATTTGGGGGGGGGGGGGGAAGAGATGATCCACAGGTATTGGGTGAATGATGTCTGTTATGTGTCCATGTTAATGTTCAGTTGACCTCCACGATGTACTAGGTACATGCCCTTAAAAAATTAGACCTCCTCCCCACCATTGCAAATGTCAGACTTATTTTTGTAGAATTGTTCAGCATCCCACTGAGAATCTCATTCTGTTCCAGTTTTGTATCATGAAACTTTGTTTCTCCTCCTGTGTACATGGTTCTGCAGAAATAACAGGGTTGCATGCAGTCCCTCCAATTACTAAAGTGCTCAGTTAAAGAACTGTAGGAACAGGGATCAACCTTGTCTTACTTGCTCAGGAGTTCCACAACTTTAAAGTAGTCATCAAGAAAGCTTTCTCTCATGTTCCCACCTCGCATACCTCTTAGATTGGTCAAAATCGGAGAGGAGCCTCCTCTGAAGATCCCAGAGCCTGGGATAAACCAATGCCACAGGGCAGGAGATTTTGTAGACCTTAACTACACCCTTGATTGCTACCCCCAAATAGACCAGCAGGCAACTTAGCTCTTGGTAAACAATCTGAATGTAGCATCTTGGATGAGCAAACATCTCCATACACCTTTCTACAGCCGCTGTATGTGGTATATATACAGTAGGCCACATGGAAGATATGTAAGACATATTGCCATCAGAGATCTCAAGGAACTGAGAACAGCGATCAGGGCTGAATTCACAAAATGCATAGTGGATTCTTCAAAGGGAGCATGACAACATCTAGCACAGAAGTCCTTTCCCCATGGTTTGCCTTAAGACAAACCAACAACGTTCCTGTCTTGTCTTGATTAAGCTTCAGTTTGTCTCTTGTCATCCCACCCATTACTGACTGCAGACAACACTTTAGAAACAGAGTAGCTTCCAGGATGTAGGGTGGTAAGGAAGGATAGAACAGGGTGTCATAAGCATATTTTAAAAGTATGTTAGAATGAATAGATGTATTAACAGTCCTGTGGTGCTGTGCTATATATACTTACTAGGAAGTCCCGCTGTGTTCAATACATCTTGCTCCCTGTTTAGGATCAGAGACTTATTTCTGCATAAACAGGCATAGAAATGCAATGAAGTTATGAGTGATGGAGAAAAAAACCAAAATGGCAAGGACAATGAAATAATAGAGAAATAAGTAATACTAAAAGGGAAAACATAGAAAGCAAGGTGAAAGTGATTAAGAATGACAAACTACCTTGTGATAAATGAATTCATACTTGAAAAGTTCTATCCAGAGGTGCTTTAATTAAAGAGTCACTAATTCTCTACCAATGCCAGGTGCACACATCTAATTGCATCTGTCAGAACAAAAGTAAATGATATTCTTTGGAGATTCCTTTTCTAGTGGAAAAAAAAGATCCATTCCATCTGTTTCAATTGCATTTGTGTATTCTCACAAGCTACTTGATGCCTCATAAACATCAAGATGGTGTTGATCCCCAAACACCTTCTGCCCTGAAGAAACTGTGGGATTGCTAGCGAGAAAATAACTGCATGTTTGTAACTATGCCTTGTACTATTGAAGATGTAATAAATTGTCATGAAAACGCTCTGTAAATAAGGATGAATCTATAGCAAAAAAAGGGGGGGAGGATGGATTTAACTATAGAGGCCTAACAAGCAGAATCCTAAGGCAAGAATCTATACAATAAATAATTGGAGATACTAAAATAGAAACAGGTATGACTGCCACTGACTTCTGTTACCAGGTAGAGAAGCGGTTTTAGTCATCACCTTTTAGCTCATTAGTTCTCATTATTTGAATTCTAGATGCTTTGGACTTCAACTCACAGACGCTCCAGTAAGCATGGGCTATGGTCAAGGATTCCTGGAGCTAAAATCTAAAACACTGGTTCTTAACCTTTGTTACTCAGGTGTTTTTGGACTGCAACTCCCAGAAGCCTTCACCATCAGCTGTGCTGGCTGGGGTTTCTGGGAGTTGCAGTTCAAAAACACCTGAGTAACAAAGGTTAAGAACCACTGATCTAAAACATCTGGAGGGCCAAGGATTGATAACTACTGGTTTTAGTAAACCTTTAAAATTAATAGTTGCATGCTGCCAAGTTGATTCTGACTTACTGTATGGTGACCTTTTCCAGGATTCCCTTTTCCCCATCTTCTTCTGGGGTGCCCCAGGACTGTGCAGCTTACCCAGGGCTACAAAGGGGTAGCCTAGGGCATCAAATTCCCAATGTCTGACTCCACAGCCAGATACCCAACGCATTGAGCTGTCCAGGGCCTTTTATAAGCTGATAGTTTCCATCCACACAAATGGAAACTTTTAAATTGATCATAATATCTTCAGAAACTTTCATCCATTCATACAAAAGCTTCTATTCTTATAAATGGAAAAAGTGTTTTAAGTGAAGTTACTTAGATAAAAATAATAACAACAAAAGTATGTGGAACACTGAAGCCTAATGAGTTTATTTTAATATGAGCTGATGTGGGTTCATTCAATTCCTTGAGACAGATGGAATACAGTCATATGAAGAAATGGATTGTGTAATCCATAGAAGCTCACACTGAAATAGATTTGTTAGTGTTGAAGGTGTAACATACTTTTGGTGTTGATAATGGTATTGTTTTTGAAATAGATTAAGGGTGTGATCAAACAGTGCTTTATCTCACATTTTGGACAGAGGTTTTTTTTGTGACCACATGACTTACTAGTAATTGTGAATTGGCTTGACCAGCCAGATCAGCACCTTTGCAGATCCTTGATAGCGGCTCATTTTCCCCCCTCTTTTTTTAAGTGAATGTAAGATTTCTCCATTTTAATTTGTTTTCCTGCATGGCAATCACTAGCATTGAACCAAAGATGCACTGGTGGATATTCACCCAGCAACTCAGTGCTATGTCATTTGGGCTGCAAACCAATGAAGTGAAGTGTCACTTGCCAATAAATGATTTTGTTTTCCTTGCTGCTTGCAGAAGGAGTGACAGTATTTTTTTTTAAAAAAAAACACCTTTCTTCCATTCCCTGTGGTGAGGGGAGAAGATGTGCAGACATGGATGCTGAGAGGAAGAAACAGGCTAAATAGGGTTGTTTTGAGGTGCTCTGTGGTTTCCTACCCTGAAACTACCCAATCGTTATGCGTGGATGCAAAATTTATTTTAAATATCAGACCACAATTTCAGGTGACCCTGTTTAGCCCAATCAAGGATGGGATAACTTCACCATCTTGTCACACCCTAACATCGTACCTGTCTGAATTTTTTTAATAGAAAAATTCCTTGCACAAATATCCCTCAGAATGTTTGTGGTGAAATACAGCCAAAAAAAACCCCCACCCCTTTGAGCAAATTCCTTTCTATTATCCAGCACAGGTATACCTCTGAGAATTGATTGAATGATTTGCATTTAAATGAAACAGAAACTCTACAGCTGAGCCCTCCCCCACCCCAGGCTGCATCTTGCATTTTTTTTAAAGTTAGCTACAAAGTATTCATTCATAGCACCAGCACTTGAGACAATTAATAATGATAATGATTATACTCTTCCATTGAAAACTGAATTATTTCTTAATTAGCATGAATGGGATATTAAGGCATTGATTTAACAGATAAAGCAACTTAAACATAGAGATTGCCATGCTTATGAAATACTAATTAATATTAGATGAGTTAATTGACTTTATAGCACTCTTGTCAAAATGTCAATGCAAAGTCAAACAAGTTTTAAGACAATTGTTTTGCACATTTTATGGCTTATCATAACTGTATTGCTGCCTTTGCCTCACTTTGCCATTCTGCAGGGATTCTGAGCTCAGCTTAAAACTCCAGGACCAGAAGAATACTCGTTCGCTTCACTTCTACATCTAGAGTTTTGTGTGTACAAGGATGTATGTATGTATGCATCCATGGATGGATGGATGGATGGATGGATGGATGGATGGATGGATGGATGGATGGATGGATGGATGGATGGATGGATGGATGGACGGACGGACGGACGGACGGACGGACAGTCCTGTTCTGGCACTAGCATGATTGCACATAGAGCTAGAACCAAGGATGAGGACCTTACTGCACATACATGTCCTGCCTCCTAATGTTGTTAATTAGGTTATTGAGCACTGAGAGAAAAATTCTGTACCCTGTTTGGCTGAGTATAGTTACAAAGCTCAAGTGACCAGTGACCCAGATTTATTCTTCAGAAAACAACCTGAAACAATTTCATTCCCATCTGCAAAATCTACATTCCATGAATAGGGTTATTCTAGGAATAGAGAGGAACACGTTGGCCTGCAGGAAGCAGTTCAAGGATGAGGACCCTGTTGGAAAAAAACAAGGATTCTGGAACCACATATAATATACCAACTTATTACTTTTCTGTAGATTCTGTGGCAACACCAACATAGATGAATACACAGTGATTCCAAGCCAGAGTTTTAAGACCTAAGAATTCAGTCTGGGTGAACGGCAATGTCAGTTTCTCCCATATTCAGGTATTTTAAAACAAACAAACAAACAAACAAACAAACAAAAAACCCGAACATCCTATTCTTTGAAACCTTACTATGAACTCTTTGTGAATGTTCATAAAATCTTAGGAAACGTTCACCCATCCTTATCTTATAATATGGAATCATTCTTAATTGTTCATATAAGCCTCAATAGCTCTGAGATCAAAACAGGTCATGTCCCCACTGCCAGAATAAACCTGCAGAGAGACTAGTTTTTTTTTTAAATTAAGACTAAAGTAACAAAGATTTCACCCAGATCCCGAACTTTTGTGGTGCAGTGTGCATCCTCACCTCGACCTCCTCCTCCTCCTTGGGCTCCCTGCTGTCACCACTGTCATAGCCATCTCCATCTCCAATCAGCTGTATCTGCTCTGGCAGGACTGTGGTAGTGATGGGGATAACAAGAAGGGTGGAAAGGGAAAAAGAGGCAAGGTGGGAGGGTGTGGGGATAGGTGCCTGAGGGGATGGATGGGTGGGTGAGTGAGTGAGGGGGTGGAGGTGGGCAAGATGGTAGGAGACTGAGCGAGTGATTGGGAGGCAACTGGAAAGGCAAGGGGCAAGCAAGTAAACAGGGTAACTGAATGAACAAAGGGGTGATTGGATGGGCAAAGGGGCCATATTGTATTTAAATTATATTTTAATTGTTGTAAGCTGCCCAGAGACCTTTGGGTAGACTGGGCGGCATATAAGTTAAATAAATAAATAAATAAACAAATAATAAATAAAGTGACACCTTGCCCACCCAATCACCCCTTTGCTCACACTTGAGCAGGCCAAGGGGTGTCTTGTTGGGCAGGCAAAGAGGCAATTGGGTGAGTGAGGAGGCAAGTGAGTGAGGGGAGGGAGTCAGGTAGGTGAAGAGGTGACTGGATGGGCAAGGGGATGAGTGAGTGAGGGGAGTGATCAGGCAGGCAAAGTGACGATCGGGTGGGCAGGGGTGGGTGAGTAGGTAAGCAGTGGCTTTTAAAAAAATAAAATAAAAATCCTGCTATCTGGTATAGCACTTTATCAGACAGCAGGAACATTTTAAGAAGTGAATGGGTCATCCACATATGTGGAATCAGTTCCAATGAATCAATTCCACATCCGCCCCCAACAAAGGGACCTCCAGCAGAGGATCAGAACAACTCACTCCCCTGGCACAGTGCTCCACATGTGCATGGACCTCGGGTGTATGGTAAAATTTAAGGGTTTTTTAAGGAGAACTTGGTACAAAAACAGGTTTTATTGTCAGTAGGATCAAACCCTGACACATACAGACTACCATAATTATTCTTGATTTCTTCAGATGGTACATCTTGTTACCTACGAGGGGGTGCTGAAAAGTATTGAGCCTTTCCCAGAAAGAAATGAGCTAGGAAGTATATTTTGCAGGGAGAAAATCCCATTGAATTCAATGGAACATACTTCAGAGTAGACATGCATAGAATTTGGCTGTAACTTACTTTTCAATAAGGGATGTGGTGGCGCTGTGGGCTAAACCGCAGAAGCCTGTGCTGCAGGGTCAGAAGACCAAGCAGTCGTAAAATCGAATCCACGCGATGGAGTGAGCTCCCGTTGCTTGTCCCAGCTCCCGTCAAACTAGCGGTTCGAAAGCATGCAAATGCAAGTAGATAAATAGGGACCACCTCGGTGAGAAGGTAACAGCGTTCCGTGTCTAAGTCGTACTGGCCATGTGACCATGGAAGATTGTCTTCAGGCAAACGCTGGCTCTATGGCTTGGAAACGGGGATGAGCACCGCCCCCTAGAGTCGAACACGACTGGACAAAAATTGTCAAGGGGAACCTTTACCTTTACCTTTTTACTTTTCAATAGAAAATGTGTTGTTGCTTTTGCTTCTAATCTAAAAAAAATACATTAATAAATATCATTACAGACAACTATTACTCAAAATATTTTCTAAAGAAGACTGCTTTCCCCCCTTGATTTTATGTGTCAGGTCGACATGATGACAATAGGACTATTAGGGAAGTCTTTGAGAAGTGTTATTATTTTAAATGGAATTAATTACTCCATATAGATTTAAAACTAGTTCCAAAAATCCCTAAAATCTTTAACTGGTGGCCACAGCACAGCCTTGATGATCTATATGGAAACAAAATCCATTGATATTCTGGATATGTTATTTTTTATAAATAAAATTATTTCCCAGTTGTTACATCACAATATGCTCTTGGTTTTAAAAGCAAATTCTTAAGACTGATTACCTTTATTTAAAAAAGGAAGAATCAACATTTTCTTCTTTGTTTTGTTTACATTCAGGTGACCTTGCCATGAAGTGCAAATAGCTCCCCTGAGTTCTGCAGGGAACAAATGGACAGCTATATAGAGAGGACTAATTGGCAAGATCTTTTAATATGATAGGAGTTGGTTTCTTCCCATGTGATAAACAGCAACTCTTATCAGATTGCTTCTCTGCTTGAAGCCATTATCACAGATCGGTTATCAGGGAATGTTCTTCTCTCTTATCACATTGGCGCATCATTGAACAAGGGGGAGGCAGGCTTTAAAGAGATGGAAAAGAACAATATGTGACAGCAGATTTTTGATAATGACTATATCTTGTTTTTGCTGATGTTTTATTAAACTAGAATTTGCCCACAACTATGATGTATGAAAAGTTTTCATTCCATTCATCAGCTTAAAATAGTTGCAGTATTCTCAAATGATTTATCACCCAGGAACCAGATTCCCCCCCCCTTTCTTTTAACCCCAAGCACCAATGAATACATGATCACCCTTGTTAAGAAATATAAGTGTTTTTATTTTACAATCAAGATCTGTGCTCACAGAAACAAAACATTTCGGAAAATACATATTTCCTTTTTTAAAAAATAAAAGACGGGTGCTTTCTCATATTTATCAAATTAAGGGCAGACAAGATCATTAAAAAGTGTTCTAATTATGTTTTCCTCTGTGAAAATGTTCACATTTTAGGCATTGTTTAAGACAAGAAAACTCCAATGTGGTAATTGCTGAACTGTGCACCATTAAAGAATTGTGCTGCCAGAAGTGGATTAACTCTACAATTAAAGATGCTTATGATCCCAGAACAACAGAAGAAACTGTCTCTCTGTGTGGAGATCTGATCTTACCCACATTCTAACCAAGTACATTACGGCTGAGTCAAAACTGATTAGAAGACTTTGTAAAAATGATTTTTGACATTATTCTTATCTACAACCCTCCCCTGCTCACCCAGATAAAAGAACTTTCTCCAAATATTTTGTCCTCCCCACCATCCAAAGGGAAGGAAAAATGATACTACCTCCAGGGCGACATGAAGAATGTAAAACAATGGGCAGGCTTCCAATACAATTACTGCTGATGACATCTGAAGTGGCAGAAACAAAGCAAAACAAAACATAAACCCTGGGATTGGGGGATATACATTTGCAGCATAGTGTTCATAGAAGCCCATGTGATATGGAATGAAGAGATTATATGTGGATGTGTTTGTATGAACTGGAACCTGATCCCCATCTAGGAGAAGGAGCCCCTTCTGCAGAGGTGAAAATTTGAGAGAACATGGAATCTTGAGAAAAACGCACAGTGGGATTTTGTTGTTCTTCAAGTCCCCTTCACATCTTCAGCCTCTTAACAGCTCTTCATAATTTATTTCTCAAAATGCAATCAAAATATCAACTAAATTATAGGCTACATTCAAGCTTCATTATATGAAATTCTGAGCATTTCTTAGTGTCCTAGTGGCAAGGAACACATACATCCCTCAGTGTTTTCCTGATTTAACTGTCTCTTTAAAACAACATCAGGAAGGCCAATGTTGAGGTTTTCATATGTTCGTAAATTATTAACACAACAGGCTTATATGGAAAAAGGTATGAATGTGCCATATCAAGAGAAAATATTCCTCTGGAGGATTTTGGTTTGTTTGACTTATGTGTGTTTAGTCGTTTAGTCGTGTCCGACTCTTCGTGACCCCATGGACCAGAGCACGCCAGGCCCTCCTGTCTTCTACTGCCTCCCGGAGTTGTGTCAGGTTCATGTTGGTTGCTTCGCAGACACTGTCCAGCCATCTCATCCTCGGTCGTCCCCTTCTCCTCTTGCCATCACACCTTCCTAACATCAAGGTTTTTTCCAAGGACTCTTTTCTTCTCATGAGATGGCCAAAGTACTGGAGCCTCAGCTTCAGGATCTGTCCTTCAAGTGAGCATTCAGGGTTGATTTCCTTTAGAACTGATAGGTTTGTTCTCCTTGCAGTCCAGGGGATTCTCAAGAGCCTCCTCCAGCACCACAATTCAAAGGCATCAATTCTTCGGCGGTCAGCTTTCTTTATGGTCCAGCTCTCACTTCCATACATCACGACAGGAAAAACCATAGCTTTGACTATTCGGACTTTTGTTGGCAAGGTGATGTCTCTGCTTTTCAAGATGCTGTCAAGATTTGTCATCGCTTTCCTCCCAAGAAGAAGGCGCCTTTTAATTTCAGGGCTGCTGTCTCCATCTGCAGTGATCATGGAGCCCAGGAAGATAAAATTTGACACTGCCTCCATATCTTCCCCTTCTATTTCCCAGGAGGTGATGGGACCAGTGGCCATGATCTTAGTTTTTTTGATGTTGAGTTTCAGACCGTTTTTTGCACTCTCCTCTTTCACTCTCATTACAAGGTTCTTTAATTCCTCCTCACTTTCTGCCATCAGAGTGGTATCATCTGCATATCGGAGGTTGTTGATATTTCTTCCGGCAATCTTAATTCCAGATTGGGTTTCTTCCAGTCCAGCCTTCCGCATGATGTATTCTGCATATAAGTTAAATAAGCTGGGGGACAATATACAGCCTTGCCGTACTCCTTTCCCAATTTTGAACCACTCAGTGGTTCCATGACCAGTTCTAACTGTTGCTTCCTGTCCCACATATAGGTTTCTCAGGAGACAGATAAAGTGGTCAGGCACTCCCATTTCTTTAAGAACTTGCCATAGTTTGCTATGGTCCACACAGTCAAAGGCTTTCGCATAGTCAATGAAGCAGAAGTAGATATTTTTCTGGAACTCTCTGGCTTTCTCCATAATCCAGCGCAAGTTAGCAATTTGGTCTCGAGTTCCTCTGCCTCTTCGGAATCCAGCTTGTACTTCTGGGAGTTCTCGGTCCACATACTGCTGAAGCCTACCTTGCAGGATTTTGAGCATAACCTTGCTAGCGTGCGAAATGAGTGCAATTGTACGGTAGTTGGAGCATTCTTTGGCACTGCCTTTCTTTGGGATTGGGATGTAGACTGATCTTTTCCAATCCTCTGGCCACTGTCTATATAGTCTTCTGAGGAAGCCATTGTTCTGTGACATGTTCACTAAACTGAATTATGCTGTCATTTTGCATATATTTTCATACATGGTAATATTTTAAATGCTTCTGCAAAAATCTAACAGAAAGGCAATTACTTGGAATATGCTTGAAGTTTAAGGAAAGCTAACCTTTGTCTTAAAAAGCAGAGACATCACTTTGCCAACAAAAGTACGAATAGTCAAAGCTATGTTTTTTTCCTGTAGTGATGTATGGAAATGAGAGTTGAACCATAAAGAAAGCTGACCACCGAAGAATTGATTCTTTTGAATTGTGGTGCTGGAGGAGACTCTTGAGAGTTCCCTGGACTGCAAGGAGAACAAACCTGTCCGTTCTTAAGGAAATCAAACCTGAGTGCTCACTGGAAGGACAGATGCTGAAGCTGAGGCTCCAATACTTTGGCCATCTCATGAGAAGAGAAGACTCCCTGGAAAAGACCCCAATGTTGGGAAAGTGTGAAGGCAGGAGGAGAAGAAGAGATCAAGATGGCTGGACAATGTCATCAAAGCTATATGCCAGCAGAAGAATCAATGTATTTTTTGAAAGGAAAGGAGTGAAAAGTGGTGCAAATTGATATTATTGGTTATCTAGTCCCAAGGGTAGAAGACTCCCTGGAAAAGACCTTGATGTTGGGAAAGTGTGATGGCAAGAGGAGAAGGGGATGTCAGAGGACAAGATGGTTGGACAGAGTCATTGAAGCTACCAACATGAATTTTACCCAACTCTGGGAGGCAGTGGAAGACAGGAGGGCCTGACATGCTCTGGTCCATAGGGTCATGGTGGTCAGCCTTCTTAATGGTCCAGCTCACACTTCCATACAACACTACTGGAAAAAACATAGCTTTGACTATGCAGACCTTTGTCGGCAAGGTGGTGTCTCTGCTTTTTAAGATGCTGTCTAGGTTTGTCATCACTTTCCTCCCAAGAAGCAGGCATCTTTTAATTTTGTGGCTGCTGTCACCACCTGCAGTAATCATAGACCCGAAGAAGGTAAAATCTGTCACTTCAGTTATTAGCTATTAGCTAAATGGCATAGACATAGCTGCATACACATATTCAATTTTTAAAAAAGAATATTTTAATTTGATTCTTATAGTCCTTATTTAATTTGATTTCTCACTTTTGTAGTCCTTATTTAAACTGCTTTCTCTCTTTCAATAAAATCAATAGCCTAAGGCTCCAGTCATATTCACATATGCCCAAGGTCAGGACAGCTGTGAACCTTTACTCTGTATCAAATGTTTTCTGCCTTCTGGATAACATTACAACAGCAATTTTGTGAATTTTCCCCCTCATTTCTTGAGTTCATAAAATCTTGCATTTTGCATGAAAAACCCTCATATTTTCCACCAAACTCTCCCCCAACCCCAATTCTGCTGCTGTAAAAAAAAAAAAAAAAGGAAGTGCTAGCCTTTTCAATCTTATTCAATATTTTGATTGGGTGTCTTGAGAATTTGTGACCCTTTTAATTGAGGACAAGAAATTTGCAAATAGTTGTGACATTCTCAGAAGTCAATCCATTGAACCTCAATAGGTTTGCAGCACAGACAAACAATGAACTGTTACAGCTGAATAACAGCAACAAAAAGCTATGTTATCAATAACAAACTATTTATAGTGAAACCCTATGATAGCATAGACAAGATCAAAGCTCTCACCTTATTTATTTATTTGTTTGTTTGTTTGTTGCCTTTCCCCCCATAGGTGACCAGGGAGCCCCACAACAGATAAAATTATCAAACAAATTAACAGTTTTTAAAATGCTATATAAATATCATGTTAGAAACAAACATATTAAGATTAAAAACAAATCTGTAAATTAAAAAAAATGAAGCATTCTTGAGGCAAGTTGCTGCTTAAAGACCTGCCTGAAGACGAAGGTCTTTACCTGGCGATAGAAAGAAAAGAGGGAGGGGGCCATCCTGGCTTCTCGGGGCAGAGCATTCCAAAGCCTGGGAGCAGCCACTGAGAAGGCCCTCCCTTTCTTTTCTTACAGGAAGTACCTTACTCCTCTGCCTCCAAAACTGGGGGAAAGGGAAGATCGCTGGAAGACCCATATTTGAGCCTTCCTACTTCCAGCCCACAGAATTCCAGCTGGCGTAAAACATTTCCTTTCCACTTCAACTAATGGGCAGAAAACAAGATGTTTCTCCCTCATTACTGCCTTTTTTAGCAGGAGCTCGGCAATGTTTGGGGTATGTCAGGCACTGTGATTCCTACACCGTCTGGCTTCAGCTGTCATTAAATCTCTTCTTCCCAGGAGGCCAAATTCTGCAATTGAACTCCCTTGCCAGCTGAGAGAATGCTTACAGCTCAGCTCAAGTACTGGCTATATAGTCCAGTTATATCGATCTCCACCTGGAAGTTTGTTTTTCCTGGTGACCATGTCTTTTCTGGTTCCAGCACATTTTCCTCATTTCTTACTTCTTAGTTGTACATGACTCTTTGGACTGGCACAACTATGCTTCTTGGACTCTCCCAGTTTTCTGATATAGGTAGACTATCTTGACTTCCGATGGCTCTTGGACTTTGCCTTTCAATTCCTGATAGGATTCTGGTTGTCCCCAACTCTGGACACCCCTGGGCAGCTCTGTTTTGTGGTGCCACCTGCTAAAATCTTGCCTTTGGTGTCAGCCTGTGAGGAAGCAAGAAAAAGTGGGCTACCACACAGAATGCCCTGTTCTAAGTACTTATCTTTGAGGTATGTATGTAGCACAGCTTCCTCAATAGATTTCAAGGAACCTATGTAGGAAGACTATCACATGTTTTCCAGTCCTGTATATGTGTCCATTTAAAGGTTTCTTTTGTTCTACTCTAGCAAGTTAGGTGTAAGTTCCACTGAACCCCAACTGATTTATAGTAACTATGAAGCTCTAAACAGCTCGGATCCAAGCTATCTCAAGGACAATGTCTCCCTTCATGAGCCTGCTTGGGTGTTAAGAGTGTCAGGAGAGGCCTTCCTCTAGTTCCCACCACCTTCACAGGTGTGTTTGGTGGAGACATGAGAGAAGGCCTTCTCTGCTGGTGCTCCCAGGGTGTGGAACTCCCTCCCACAGGAAGCCAGGCTGGCTCCTTCCTTGCTGTTCTTCCACAAACAAGAAAATACCTGTTTGTGGAAGAACAGGAAAGCTTTTTCTCAGTGAGTAGCTGCCTGAGTGGGATTTTTATGTGAATTGCTGTGCTTTGCTGTGTTGAAATTCTTTTTAATATTATTTATGTTTACCATTTGTTGAAGTGGTATTTGTTTGATACTTTTTAGTATTTGTATACTTACTCATTTTAACTTTAGATCCTCTGTTTTAATGATGTAAGCCACCTAGGGTCATTTTTAAGGAGAAAAGTGGGGTAATATATTTTAAATATATAAAATAAATAAATTGCCTCTAAGTAGGAGTGGTTCTGGTTAGAATCCATATTCCGGTTCTAAGTCAAATTATTGCCTGTCTCTTTTCGTCTAAAATCCCAAGCCAAAAAGACCATCCAGAAAACCCAAAGAATGCTCTAGTGCCCTGAAAATAACTAGGAAGGGAAGCATAATTACATTACCATATTTATAAGGATAAAAGAAAAGCTGTCCCGGTAGCACAAACATCAGCACTAACAAATTCCTATATGCATAGTAGCAAGGGAAATGTAATGGGATCCTTTAAGCAAAGCCAAGGGGATTGTTGTTATTGCAATGAAATGTATGTCGCTATTGGACTATTTCATTTTATTTTTATTGCCAGTTTCTAAGAAATAAACAAATGATTGTTTGTGATTCTCTAATTCAAGAATTTATGGTATATAGTTCTCCATAAACAATGAAGATAGAAACAAGGAACAGCCATCGAAGTACAGACATTCATGGTCTCTTTGTAATCCTCATGCTTATGAACTTTGATTATACATCTTTTATTCAGCTGCAGTCAAAAAGCAGGCTCCAGTAGGATTGTTGAACTGATGGAACTGTTTCCATCAGCATGACTGGAAGGGGGTGCAATTCCTTTCTCCATTCTATCCCCCCCCCCTCTAAATTTGCTTCAGAAGGCAAGGAAACCCTTTGTTGATGGCATGAAAGGCTGAAGAACAGATGGAAAACAAAGGGGGAAAATACCTTGTCACACAAGGTCAACATTCTGTTGCTTACTAAAGGAAATTTCACTGGAATACACCAAATGAATAAATGGGGATGTGGTGAGTCTACACCTCTTACTTTAGCATAGTAAATCACAGTTAGAGTAGGCCCATTTGAATCAATGGAGCCTTGACCCACTAAATCTGCATTGCTTCAATTGGCTTACTGTAGTGCAATTTACTAGGCCAAGCAATGGGATTTTGGCCAAGGAGTCAGCTGTTAGTGTGATGTTCAATGGCTCACATTTCTTTTTGTTCTGTTCTGTTTTTCTTCACAAAGTGGAAAATATTTTTTCATTCTGTGTGTTGTCAAAATGAGTAACATTTCCAAAATGTTCAGCATTTAGTAAAAAATGTTGACCATCAACTGTTTGCATCATATATGCAATAATAATAATGATACTCAAGCTCTGTGACAACATTCTCCTTGGACAACAGGACACTTCAGTAGCGCTTCCCACATGTCACTCTTAAAACTCTCTGCTATTCATTAGGAAATGGATACTGAAACCTGACTATAAACTTCATTTGCTAACTGACTTCCTTAAAATTCCTGTTCTAATTAATTATTAACAAGGTAATTTTGCAGAACAATAAATGTTCTCCTATCTCTTCTTAAGAAAAAAAACATGACAAGGGCAAAACTGTAAGTGCTGCGTCTGATGATCTGTGCAAACTGAAAATGAAAGCTTTTAAAAACAAACACATGCATTGTGGGTCTAGATGAACAAGGGGCATTGTGTCCTGCAGGGCTTTCAGGTTGCCTCCTGTCATGCACATTATTGAAGGAAATACATCAGATTACCTTGAATGGAACATATCCGCTACAAACTTAGCAGATTTTGCTCCCGTGATTCTCCAGGGATGATTTGTCTGCCATAAACAAAGTATTCACACAAAGTGTTTAGATCGTGCAGACAGACAATCAGAATAGGTTGCCTCTCCGTTTTATAGCCTAAGACAGTTGCTCATTTTGACTCAAATGGGAACATGAAGCATTTGCTCATACATGTGATTACTCTAACTGTAATGGAAGCCAGCAGGGCAGCCTAGACAGGCAATCACTGTCTAAAGTGGGGATGCAGAGCCCTTGTTTCTATAGCTGTTTTAGACGCCAACTCCCACAATTTCTTGCCATTGGACAGACAGCGTGGGCTTCTGTAAGTTAAAGTCCAAACATTTAGAGTGTCAAAGTCTCCCATCTCTGTTTGACATGTATCCCTTCCATTTCTGCCCACTTAATTGTCCATGGTCTGGTTCTTGATACTGCCCATCATGTTAGGTCATCGTATTCAACACCATATTCTAATTTACCAGTACACTCTTGTTTCTCCTTGTGTGCATAGCATACTTTATATTAAGGCAGAGTTACAGACACGTTGTCTCCGTGTTACCTTCCAGACATGTATTTTCATAATATTGTAACATCAACTTGCTGTGCATTTCCTGGCTCCCACTGCCTAACAGTGTCTCAGCTGATGACATGAGGAAACATATACATCAACGATATCCACATGTTTAAAGCACAAATATAGGAAAGCGTTGAAGCTAGAGGAGATTTCCACTGGC
The DNA here is from genome assembly GCF_051106095.1 of Pogona vitticeps. NCBI lineage: Eukaryota > Metazoa > Chordata > Lepidosauria > Squamata > Agamidae > Pogona > Pogona vitticeps. The sequence goes on from NC_135787.1 coordinate 66,879,462, forward strand.
AAAAACTGATTTCGGGGGCATCTTGGACACAACTATGTTTATTATAAAAGAAATTGGACACTTCAGCTAAATGCTGGCATTTGAGGCATATGATTAATGGATGTGTTCAATGGTAGTGTCTTTCTCACTGGATGTTTTGCAGTAAGTCAATTTTGTACTAGAAAATTACTTTATGCTTGTACTTTTAAACTATGTTCCTGAAGTGTGGAACTTAACTGCAAGTCAGTAGGGGTAAATTTCATAATCTCTAACTATCACCAAAAGATTTACACTTCAGGAGTAGAAAGATAAACACACTCTGAAGAACGCAGTGGCAAAGCCAACCCTCTGTCAGTGGGTGGTCACAGTCCTACCACAGGCCAAAGAGTGCACCAGTTTACCACTGGAGATGATGGAGGGATTAGCCATGGAAGGGGACAAGAGATTCTAAGCACAGGATGCTCAGTCTCAAACCAAGCCTTGACATCTGCCAGTGACCTGGAAACCCAAGGGGCAGATAGGTAACCCCTAGAAGGTTAAGAAGCCCTTAGTTCATCCCTGAAGATAAAAAGACAGCATTGTCGTGAGGCAGCTTAATTCCACCACCAGAAAGAACCTGCAAAGAGCCGGCATCCCAAACAGAGGACTGGAAAGAAGCCATTCTACCCTTGAAGAGGTAAAAGGAAATGTCACAGAAGACTGGGAACATACAGTGGAGTCTCTACTTAAGAACTTAATCCGTATTGGAAGGTGGTTCTTAAGTTGAAGCAAAATTTCCCATAGGAATGGACTGAAAACCAATTAATCCATTCTGGCTGTTTTTTTGTTATGTAGAGGTGCGTTCGTACATTGAAGCATTAGTTCCCATAGGAACTAATGCAAAGCTGGTTAATACGTACTCTACCACTAGGGGGAGAATTTTTTTTAACCTAAGATGACCTAAGGTTAAAAAAAGAGCAGGAAAGGTTTTTTTCCTGTTCTTATCTTGGATTTCTGTTCTCAAGTAGAAGCAAAATTTAGCAAATGGAGCTGTTCTTAAGTTGGATTGTTCTTAAGTAGGGACGTTCTTAAGTAGAGACCCCACTGTACCAGAGGATTTTTCAGGAGCCTGTCAGGTTGAGGATAAAGGAGAACCCTGAACAACTTGGGGAGTAGGACTACATTTATAAGGAGGGATCCCTGGAGAGGGGTTCTTGTCCAGCTAAAGGTCCAAAAAAGGGGGGGACACGAAAAACCCCAGTATCTCCAGAGAGCTCCCTAATTGGAAGGAGCAAAAGAGAAGGGCCATAAAAGGCTAATGGCCTGAGCCAAAGTTTGAGGAGGCCTCCGGCACTCAGCTGTGATGCTGGTGGATGAAAAAGCAATGCCCACACCAGAAAGAGGAGGAGGAGGAGGTGAGGGCACAATTCACTCGGGAGTCCCAAAGACCACCCAGAAGAGCCTCCCAACATATCTGCCCTCACTGCAGGTATACCACCCCTTGTTGTACAGGCAGGAAAATTGCCAATGTCATTTAGACTAGGAGCCCTGGGTCCATCATCCACCTCAATCTCAGTGAACGCAACTGGGACGGAGACAGACAAATCTAGTCCCTTGGTGAAGGGAACTGAGGGACAAGAGACAGTTCTTTGTAATGTAACCCCAGTGAAAGAAACTGGATAAAAAGATTCAGTGTTTCTATTTTTTTAATCCCTCCTCTCTTCTGTTGCAACCTTTGTTTCCGGAATTTATCGTCCACAGAATGGAAGAGTGTAGCCCTGCCAAGCCAGCTTAGGTTGGCAAGGCTCCCTCACACAAACCTATTGTTTGCTTATCTGAACTTATTATTTCATTGGCCACATATGAATGTCTATTCTAGCAATGTAAACTCCATACAAAAAATTTTTCAGACGTATAGTCAGTTTATATAAATGTATATTGGTTGTTATGTGTTGTCAAATCAGAATGGATTTATAGTGATCCTAACAGGGTTTTCTAGGAGAGATATTTTAGGAGTGGTTTTACCAGTTCTACTGCCAATGAGTTTCCAGGGCAGAGTCATGGAATTGAACCAAGGTCTGCTGAGTCCTAGTCTGTGACTCTATCCAATATGCCACACTGGGTATCTCATGAATGTATATGTCTAACCCATAAATATATTTTATATATTCCTCATTCATTTAATTTCATTTGCTTTATATAGATAACTCTTTAAAAGAACAGTTTATTCACATGCTGGTGAGAAAGGGACAACAGGAAGAGAGAGAACCTGCAGATTCTCTCTTCAGAGGTCTCCCTATGCTATGGGTGATGTGTACTTCTGCCTTAGACAGACTCGTAACAGAGAAAAATTTGCATATACCCCTAAGGCTCTGTGACATCCTATTTGACTTTTATCATTGCTAAAATCTGGATTTCTTGTTTGAAGGTCCCAGAAATATTTATAAGACCCTAGGCTAGTTCAAATCATCTGCCCAATTCCAGCTGTGGAAATAGGTCACCATAACTTGAAGAAGAGAATCCTTGCGGCATTGCAAACTCAAGCTGGGCTGGGCAATACTTCTCCCTGTTTAATTAGCATTATGAGTTGTAAGCCCTTTATAGGTCTTTGCGAGCTATCAAAGAAAAGAATTACAGAGCAGTGCTTATCCCTAATTGTGGTCTAAAGCAGTCTTAATAAAAAGAGAGCTAAATATACAAGTAATGACCGTAGCCTGATTTATGTTTCAAGAAAATATTCATGGTAATGAATGTTAATTACCTGTTAACGCTTAAAGATGGAACTCAGGCAGACAGAAGAAGGATCAAGGGCAGTGGCATTTATACCAGAGTCTGTGTTCGAGGTGCTGCACATAAACAATAGAATGTGAAAGAAATAAAGAAGTGGAAATGTACATCAGAAAGAACTTGATGCAAAAATGCAAGTCACAGGAATAAAACCAGAATGGATAAATATTAGTATAAAATAAGTATAGGCCATAGTTATTAGAAGAACTAAAAATAAAAATGGTCATTCAGAGCCTTTCCAGATACCCCAAAAGAAAGGAGGAGAAGCTATACACTGGAGTTATTGGGACAGATTGTATATCTTTCCACTGGCATGGATTTCAGATGGGACAGAGATGTACAGGTTACAGGAAATACAGATCTTGCACATTTCTGCTCCCCACATACAAGGTATTATTTGGTGCACATTATATATTTCTTGGTTGAAGCAGTGTGTGACGCAGCTGGGAAGAAACACAGTTTGCTGTCACAAGTCGCAGGCCTCATGTCCTGAAACTGCAGGAAGGTTTGTGTACTTTTCAATCAATCACACAAAGCTTCCATCACAAATCCTCATCCCGACAATCTTCCCCCCCCCCACAGTTCCCAATTATCTGGAGAAGCCTACTCATATACAACGAGGTTTTGCACAGGATTGCACAGGAATTGGGATTGCCTTGCACCCATAAAACCTTTGTCATGCTCTTACATGGTCTCTGTCCTTTCCTCTTTCCTAGACAATACTTTATGTCATGTAATCTTTTAGAATCTATGACACACGCAAGGAGAATCCCCCACTCCCATAAATAAAGAGATAAGAAACAAGAAAATGGCCACAGATTCACAGTATTAAGTATTTAACTCCCTCAACATGCAGTAAGTGCCTGTGGTCATGTGTAACCTAAGTCAAGGAGCAGGATGTCCCTCCTGACCTTCTCTCCTGACCAGTGAGGGTGAACCTTGCCCCAAGCCCTGCCATGACTTTGCTGTAGCTGACCAAACATGGGGAGGTCCATTTCCAATCCAAGACACAAGATTTGAAGCTGGCTGTAGCCGAGTTAGCCTTGGGGAGTGTCTGTGTCACTGAGTCACATGACATGAGGGACAAAAATGTGCCCTCCAGAGCTTGTCATTACCAGCCAGCCTTCCAGCGCTACCCACCAGGTTGTGATTTATTTCAACCAAGAGTGCACACAGGGATAGGCAACAATTTGTTGGGACCCCTTGGTTCAATACGTCAAAAAGGGAATCAAGGCCAAAAATTCCTATTCAGGAAGTGTCCAGGCAACCTCTGAACCTACAGGGCAGGTAGGTGGGCTGCGTGCTGAGGGGAAAAGAAACCTGTCTTGTGATGGGGCCACAAGGTCTTCTTTGAGGGGGCTTCCATGCCCCCAAAGAATGCAACATAGCAACACTCCACTCAGCATTGCTGACTGCATCGTGCCCCCACGCTTGAGGGGAAATGAGACCCTCCTCTTCAGTTGCATAGCAGCATCACTGCAGAGCCAGTCATTTCATTGTAAGGTAATCTTTCAGATTTATCTTCCTTTCCCATTTCCAAATCAATTCCCTTTTTAAACCTTTCTTTCATTTTATTATGTGCATTGGTGTGGGGCTGTTTTCACAGAAACCCTAGCAGAAGAACAAAAAGTTATTGAAATAACATTGCCAACAGGAGGACGGAAAGGTTTCAAGAAATCCGTGACTGCCTGGACTAACCCACCAATCAATTAAAACAGACACTCTCCAGACAGAATGGTAGTGATAGAGGACGATTGAAACCAATTTGTCACTTAGGCAGCCACATCCGTAGCTTTCTCGCTCATCATTTGAAATGGCATCTGTTGTTGATGTCTTGTATTAGGGAAAGAAAGAACAGGAACTTTTTAACTGTTGACTGGGAGAAGTAAAAACAGAACAAAACAGTAGAAAGTGAAGCTGAGGTATTTTTCAAAGTTGCATTTTAGGAATGGAATTTTCAGATTTTCTGTACTTCCAACATGATAACTTTCCATTCTGGAAGTTCCATCTACCTTGCAAGTGCCTGGAATCTGATGTATTTGGGATAAAGGTCTAAATTAGAAGGCCCTGATGCTTAGCTAGGCCAATCACTGCCAAAGTGACCTGCTCAGAAAGAAACCTCCCAGCTAGCACTGGGACAAGAACAGGAGATGTTGTTGGAGGTATGCTAAGATAAGCCTCAAAGACTGAGAGAACCACAAAGGATTCACTAAGCCATGAATGGGGTACAAAATCAAATGCCTTTTGGTAGTCAATAAAAATTACTGATTCAATATGAATGAATCAATAATGAGCAATTCCTTACAGCTGTAGGATTGTCTGATGCATCTATCTATCTATCTATCTATCTATCTATCTATCTATCTATCTATCTATCTATCTATCTATCTATCTATCTATCTATCTATCTATCTATCTATCTATCTATCTATCTATCTATCTATCTGTCTGTCTGTCTGTCTGTCTGTCTGTCTGTCTGTCTGTCTGTCTGTCTGTCTGTCTGTCTATCTATCTATCTATCTATCTATCTATCTATCTATCTATCTATCTATCTATTAAACGTATATGCCACCCATCTAGACAATGTCTACTCTGGGCGGCTCACAGCAAATAGATTTAAAGCAATTAAAAAATAACAATATCACAACAATAGACAGTCATTCAAGATGGAGAATAAGAAAATAGTTGTTGTGGGTTTTTCGGGCTCTTTGGCTGTGTTCTGAACCTTCAGAACACGGCCAAAGAGCCCGAAAAACCCACAACAACCATTAGATCCCGGCCATGAAAGCCTTCGCGAATACAATAAGAAAATAGATTAAGTAGTGCCCAGAGGGAAGGCCTGCCCGAACAGCCAGGTCTTAAGTTGGCTTTTGAAAATATGCAGTGAAGGGGCCAAACAGATCTCGGAGGGGAGATTATTCCAAAGACGGGGAGCTACCGCTGAGAAGGCCCGGTTTCTTGGTTTTTTCTTTCCCAACCTCCCTCGGTGTCAGGCTCCTCAGCCGCCCCTGCTAGCAAGAGCAAATGATACCAGTAGATCTAGGTGGGAGAAGGCATTCCACCAGATGCAGAACTTCTGTTGTACAGAATGCAACCCTTCTGTTGGTCTGTTAGGATGCAATTGCATTCAAGAAAACTACATATATATGTGCTGCATGCATACATACATACATACATACATACATACACACACACACACACACACACACACACACACATACATACATACATACATACGTGTGTGTGTACACACACACACACACACACACACACACACACACACACAGAGGGCTTAATTTAGGGGATGTTTCATTTTACAATCATGTCATCTTTTGGTTGCTGCACAATGCTGTACAATGGGGGAGGGCGGGGTTTCACTTAACTAGGGCTTATTTTGGGGGTAGGGCTTATACAGTGGTGCCTTGATTTACGAACATCCCAACCTACAAACAGCTCCATTCACAAAATTTTGCTTTGACTTGCATACGGAGCTTTGACTTAATGAACAGAAAAAACTGTGGGGAAGGCGGGAATTTTGAACTTTCAGTTAACCATTGGCCAGCAAAGAGGCTGCTTGTCTGCTGCCTTGCTCGCCCCAGCGCTTAGAGAGTGTGGATACAGAGAGAGACTTCAGACTGCTGACTGCCTGCTACTGCCTGCTACTGTACTGCCTGGTACTGTACTGTACACACTGTATTTTTTGTATTTTTTTGTATTTTGTATTTTTTTGTATTTTTGACTATCTTTTTAAAAAAACAGAGAGACTGCCTGTTCTGAGTACACTGTATTTACTGTACAGGGGTTTTGCAGCTTGGGGTTGGGCTAGATGGCTAGGGGAGGGGTTATGTTTCTGTGCTGGGTGTTGGATTTAAAATCAGAAAACTGTTTGCAAAGGTCTGTCTGGCTGTTGGGCTCAAAAATGCATTTTAGTTTTTTGGCTGCTTGGTTTAAAATGTGTTGTTGTAAAATGTGTGGGTTTAAAATGTGTGGGTTTAGCATGTGTGGATTTAAAATGTGTTTTAGACTCCAAACTCTCCCCCCCCCACATTATCTTCTCTCTCTCTGTCTTCTCTCTTTTTGTGCTTAAAAGCACAAACCTTTGTCTTAGGGGTCTGTGTGCCCCAGTGATGACCTTCTTTCTTTCTTTCCTCTTTTCCCCATTGTTCCCTCCCTCCCTTCCTCCCTCCTTTCCTGCTCTTTTTTAAGCCTAAATTCATTTTAGGTTAAAAGAATAAAAATTCTCCCCCTAGTGGTAAAGGATGGATTAACCAGTGTTGCATTAGTTCCTATGGGAACTAATAGTTCGACTTATGAACCATGCCTTGACATAAGAACAAAAAACAGCCAGAGCAGATTAATTCCTATGGGAAATGCTGATTTGATTTGCGAACGTTTTGGTTTACGAACATATTCTGGGATGGATTAAGTTTGTAAGTCAAGGCACCACTGTATTACAAGCATCCTGAAAAATGATATTAGGGCTTATTTTCAGGTTAGGTCTTATTTTCAGGGAAACTGAGTATATATATGGGCATGAGTGGGTTTAGTTTTTTCTCCTGCTTGTAACAAATTGCAATAGAAGTATGTCTGACTTTTGGAATACATAGTTCTGCAATGTCCTTTTGGTGATGTTCATATACCTCAATAACTGGGCTGCCTTTGTCTGAAGCTTCTGTTTCTGTTTGGGTAGTTTAACATTCTAAATCTTATTCAGCTGTGGTATTTCAAAATTGGAATTAAGCTTAAAAAAAAGACTGTCCCTATCTCCTTCCTAATAGTGGCTCCTCTACCATTACAGAGAAAAGCAATGGTTTTATTTCTTATATGGACCCAAATATCTTTTATACCTTTCTTTAATCTTAATTACCGGGCAAGATTATTGGAAGTTTTGCTTCAGATGTGTGGTCTGTGATCTTGTGTGTAACAATTCAGAGACAATTCAGAGATTGGTACAGCCTACAATGCTCTCTCTGTGTGTGGAAAATGCTTCTCCCAGTCTTCTCAGTTTATTCATCCTTGTGAGCATCAAAAGATAGATATGAAACAATGAGTTAATTTAATGGCTGAGATCCTGTTGTATTTTTACACTTTGAGGTGAATTACCTCAAGTTAAGACATCTATCTTAACCTATCAGTTCTAACCTATCAGTTCTAAAGGAAATCAACCCTGAGTGCTCACTGGAAGGACAGATCCTGAAGCTGAGGCTCCAGTACTTTGGCCATCTCATGAGAAGAAAAGAGTCCTTGGAAAAAACCCTGATGTTAGGAAGGTGTGACGGCAAGAGGAGAAGGGGACGACAGAGGATGAGATGGCTGGACAGTGTCTGCGAAGTAACCAACATGAACCTGACACAACTCCGGGAGGCAGTAGAAGACAGGAGGGCCTGGCGTGCTCTGGTCCATGGGGTCACGAAGAGTCGGACACGACTAAACAACTAAACACACACACACAAGACATCTATGTAGGCATTATCTCACTGCTCAGCATGCAACACATGGTGCCTATAACTTGTGGCAGTTTGCCTTGAAAAATTATACCTTTTGCAGAAAAATGCAACAGGATTTGAGTCAGTGTGTGTTATACTTGGGTCTGAAGAAATGGTTTTACCCACAAAAGCTCACATCAAAATAAATTTGTTGATCTTAGAATTCTTGCAATTTTGCTTTTTCTTTGCTTTCCCCCCTCATTCTCCTGAAATACAGTCATGGCCAAAAATATTGGCACCCTTGCAATTCTGTCAGAAAATGCAACCCTTCTCTCAGAAAATTGTTGCAGTTGTAAATGTTTTGGTACTCACATGTTCATTTCTTTGGTTTGCATTGGAACAACACCCAAAAACAGAGAAGAAAAGTCAAGTTTGATACAATCCCTTACAAAAATTGCAAGGGTGCCAATATTTTTGGCCATGACTGTATACTGTACTGTTTCCACTCCACATAGGTCATGCTGCCTGAGGAATTCTGAGAGTTGTGCTCAAGAAATGTAGCGTTTCCAAACTTTGCAGAAGATTACATCTTTGACTATTTTTCATTTATTGCAGTCCATTTTGTATGCACCTAGAGCTGGTTTTTTTTTTTTTTTTGGTCTATCTCCTTTTCAAATAAAAGCAGTTTGATATATGCCATTCTTGTGTGATTAGCTCTATTAACCCTCTTAAATCTTTCTTCTATGTTTGGCCTTTTTCCCTGGATGCAAGTTCCATTTTATACTTACCATCTGATGCTGGAGCACTTTTCAACATGTTGCCTTTTATTTGTTTTCACTTTTTAAGTATTTTGAGCTTTAAAGTGCTTGTAATATGGAACAATGGCATTTTAGCTGGATTTGGCTAGCTGTTTGGGAACATATTTGTGAGGCATTGCATAAGAAGCAGAGGCAATTGACACTAGTCAATTGTTTTGAATTCTGCTGATTACTGTTTCTTTAATCATCAGGGTGCTTTATTTCTTTTAATATTCTCCTGCAGAAAGACTAATTATTCATTCACTGATGTCCTTCTGCTTCAAATTCTGTTTAAAAAATATTCAAAATTGAGATGTCCGGGCTTCCTGGTAATGAATACAGTATCAATGCCTATAAATAAATCATCAATTATCCTCCCAGCTGTATAGATACATGGGCTATTCAATTATTCTAAACTCTAAATTTGATGTTTATTTTTTTTAAAAAAAAATCCTGTAGTTCAGAGAACCATATGGTGTCCTTCACATAATAAATTCATTCAAGCTTGAAAAACCCTATTAGTGTCACCACTAGTTCTTTTCATATTTTCACTTCAACCCTCAGTATTCCTTCTGATCTCCCATCACCAAAAGGTGGGTATGGACAAATGAATTCCCTAGACTTATATTTCTAACAAATTTTTATTTCTACAGATGTCCTAAGGAGTTCAGTAGATTTCAACAAAACCCAACAAACTACTTCAGAGGCCAGGAAGCATCAACCCAGCAGCACAGAGCTGTGGAGAGATCTCTTCAGAGAAAATATCTTTCATTTTCTCTGGGCATAGCCATAAGGTTTACTCAGGCAAACTTGGACTTGTGGGAGTTTTGTAGTCCCTGGACCAATTTTCCTGTGGTAAGAAACAAAGCCCACTCATAGTTTACTGTGCTTCTGATACAAAATCAGTGGCAGTTCGGTGATGCTGAATCACACAAACATGTGGTGAGACAGATGTTGAAACACTTAAATAGCTATCTTGCCATGCAAAAATCAGTCAAGGCATACCCTGTTTCCCTCAAAATAAGACCGAACCTGAAAATAAGCCCCAATATGATTTTTTCAGGATGCTCATAATATAAGCCCTACACCAAAAAATAAACTCTAGTTAAGTGAAACCCCTCTACCATTGTGCAGCAACCAGAAGACGATGACATGACTGTATTTGAATGGATGTAGACTGTTGCACAGTACATGAAAAAATAAAACATCCCCTGAAAATAAGTCCTAATGCTTTTTTTTTTTTTTTGGAGCAAAAATTAATATAAGACCCTGTCTTATTTTTGGGGAAACATGGTATTTACTCAAGCCGTACCCTTGTATGGATACAAAAAGTGAACCAGATTCCATCTATTTCCTTTCTTTATTTTCCATTATCTAATAGGGATGGGCTTTATGTTTTGGCTGAGAAATAAATGGAACCTGGACTTTTCATGTGTGTTTGTGGCAGAACAGGAACCTCAGCACTCCCTCTTGGAAACACTATTAAATTCACCGTTTGTGAGTTAATGTTTTAAAATGTGGTGTACTTACAAGTGGAGAACAGGAAATGGATAAGGAAGAAGCTGAACTGGCTCCAAAGGAGGGACTGACAGCTTCAATGAGGTAGAAGAACTCTTTTGTACGCTTCAGCTCCTGAAGGTCTCCGGCTGTGGTCAACAGGCTGTAACAGTAGCTGCAGTGCAAAGTGAGGAACTTCCAGTGGTACAGCTTGTTGCCTGTACTTTGCCTGTTTTCTTTCTTTATTGAAAAATATTCATAGTTATACTGCGATTTGTAATTACAGTGCCTGCTATCTTGTGGTTGGGAGAGATAATTAGGACATATTTGGGACATTGGGGTCTGTCTTGCTCTCCTGCTCTCAGTTTCTTTTTGGTGTCTGGGTATCATTGTCAAAGGTCTTTAGAACTGTCTTCTGCTTCTCTTTTTCGGATGTGCTCTGCGGTGCAGGTGGGCAAATAATTTTGCTAGGAATAATTCTGATTCTGCTGTATACCTCCTCTCTAAAAAAAATCACAGCCATTTGTGTTTGCCTATTGACGGGAATGGGATTTTTCATGGAGATCTGGAAATGGCATAGAAATGGACAGTGATAGCATTAAAGTACCTCCAAAAGGGGCAAGGCTGGACTGGATGCTATTCTGTGTGGTCTTATTTGGGCACAATTTATTTATTTATTTATTTATTTATTTATTTATTTATTTATTTATTTATTTATTTATTTATTTATTTATTTATTTATATCCCGCCTATCTGGCCGGTTAAGACCACTCTAGGCGGCTAACAGCATAAAATAGTATGAAAATTTTTAAATAGAAGAAATCTTAGGAGAGGGAGAGGAGAGGGCATCAGGAATTGTCTGGAGGGAAGGCCTGCCGAAACATCCATGTTTTTAGTTGATTTTTAAAGATACCCAGCGAGGGTGCCACGCGAATCTCAGGAGGTAGGTTGTTCCAAAGGCAAGGAGCCACCGCCGAGAAGGCCCGATTTCTTGTCTTTACCTTCCGGGCCTCCCTCGGCGTTAGGCTCCTCAGCCTCACCTCCTGGCTTGCACGGGTAGATCTTGGTGGGAGTAGGCGTTCTGCCAAGTATCGAGGCCCTAAACCGTTTAGGGCTTTATACGTAAGCATCAGCACTTTGAAGTCGATGCGGAACCGGATGGGCAGCCAATGCAATGCAGCCAGAGTGGGTGAGATATGTTGGTATTTTTTCACTCCACTAAGTAGTCTGCCTGCCGCATTCTGCACCACCTGTAGTTTCCGCAGCAGCCTCAAAGGCAGCCCCACGTAGAGCGCATTACAGTGGTCTAATCTTGAGATTATGAGCGCATGCACCAAGGTAGTGAGCGCCCCAACATCAAGGTAGGACCGCAGCTGGGCTATCCGCCTAAGGTGAAAAAAGGCGGAATGGAACACGGACACCACCTGAGATTCCATAGTGAGCGCCGGGTCCAGATGGATCCCCAAGCTGCGGAACCCATCCTTGGTGGGCAGAGTCACCCCCCCCCAAAAGAGAGGGAGTTTCCCAAATCCCCAACTGTGGGGGCGCCCATCCTCAGTACCTCCGTCTTGTCCGGGTTCAGCCTCAGCCCGTTCTCCTGCATGTATTGCAGTACAGTCTCCAGGCAGCGCTGAAGGGATAGAACGGCATCTCCTGCAGTTGGTGAAAAGGAGATGTAGAGCTGAGTGTCATCGGCATACTGATGACACAAGGCTCCACACCCTCTGATGACCCCACCCAGTGGCCTCATGTAGATGTTGAACAGCATTGGGTTGATAATCGACCCCTGTGGAACCCTAATTTGGGCACAAATTAGGCCAGGGAGCCAGTGGTCTCTAGCATAACAGAGATTATATTTGCTTTGTCTTTCTCAATTTGTTCTGCCAACCCATCAACCTCTTCTAATTTCTGTATCCTAAAGTCAACCACAGTTACTAGTTGCTTTGTACCTCTTTCCTTGTATCTGGCCTATTTTCCCCTTTCAGAGCTAGCTAACAAAAGCCAAGGGGTTCTGTTTAAGTGCAATCAATCTGTCTTGCTGCATAATTTAAACAGAAATAATATCTGGCATCCCAAACATTCTTCAGAATCATAGGTACAAAAACCTGAAACATACATAGTAGAGCTTGTAAAAATTGACTTTTGGGATTACAGTGGCAGAAACCTGCTTAGAGCTAAAGTACAAGGAAGTATGCTGCTTACTCATCTCCTCCTCATAGGCATCCTTCAGTCTCGAGAGACTATGGTAACGTGCTCTGTATGGAGGACTTGGAACAGCGTCTAGTGTTTTGACGCAGTACGCAAAGTTGGGGTATCCTCTCCAGGGCACGAAGCCTGGGTAAAATAATATGGAGGATCGGCTGTTATCCAAGCAGAAAATCCCCCCTCTCCACATCACTGAAATAGTCCAATGGAAAGGCAAGAGCCAATACAACTGGTTTCAGCAACGTCGCAGGAGTTGACAGAATGACACGAACTGCCTCCGGGACTCTGGCTCTGGATTTTGCCTCGAGGCTAACTCCTGAAGCCTTTTCCATGACTGGATATAGCCACAAGGCAGTGGAGGTTTGAAGTCAGAGTTTTCCTTCTCCTAGATGGGCTGCCTTCCCAGGCTAACAAGTCCCACCTACCCAGCCTGCTCACTCATGCCATGGAGGCTGATGGTAGCACCTCAGTGGGGGTTTGAAGTCAGAGTTTTCCTTCTCCTAGATGGGCTGCCTTCCACAGCTGAACGAGTCCCACCTACCCGACCTGTTCCCTCATGGCAAGGAGGATGATGGCAGCACCTCAGTGGTGGTTTGAAGTCAGAGTTTTCCTTTCCTAAGCACAAGCTGCTGACAAAGTGCTGGATGAAGCTGCCTTTCATCTTCCATTTCTGATTATGGTGTCATGCCTCCAATTTCATATCTTCTTCAGTCGTTGTAACTTGTGGTCACTGGTGATCCTTCCCCGCCACCTATTTCAGTCTCCAAACTGTTAGAATACTTCACCTGATGTTTTGTTGGAGGAAAGGTCTTCTGGTTTTCAGAAGTTACCACTTCATTGCAGAAGTTTTTGGTACTTCTGCAGTGAAATCAGGCTGTTAAAGCAGCCCTTTAGGATCCAAAAAACAAAGGTATATTTTAGGATGCCCAATAGGATGTTTCGGGAAACCTACACATCTACTAAACTTGTTATTGCTGAGTTCATCCTTCCAGATATCTGAATTTCTGATATTTTGAAACAATATAGTACAATCAATAACCCTACACGGTCAATGAAGCAGTTCATAATCTTTTCAGGTTATTTGTAAACAAAGACCCACTGTCAAAGCTTTAAGATCTTCTGAACATATTAATCCATGACAACTTGTGGCGAATGTGGTGGCTCATAATTTATCAGCCCACTTGCATGAAGCTCCACTAGAAGGGTACACTTGTAATAGCAGTTTGAAACTGCTGTGGCAACAGTCTGTGTGGGGAGGGGGGATGATTTTAGAGTATCTGAATTAGGCCATGAATATGACTTGAACTCTTTATTATCTGGACAAAGCATGTTAGTAATCAAAAGCAGAATAGTCTGAAGCGTGCAAATTAACTCATTTCCATTCTCCATGATAAACAGGACTAACAGTATGCATGGGATGTCCTGGAATTTCTACTTCTACAGCCATGCCTCATTGGGTTTAAATCTCATTAGAAGCATGTAACAATTTCACTTAAAATTTACTGCACCATAACATATAGTTGCACAAAATGTTTTGTTTTATAGCAAGTATAAAATATCATTAGGAAGGTGATAAACTTGATGTCGCTATTAAAAAATTTGATATTTCTTCTCAAGCATACGTAAGTTCTCAGGCATACAGGTGTGCTTTATGCATATCCAGGCAGTGAGGGTGGCAATCTCTCCCCACCCCTCAACCCACGATATAGAATCCATTCTCACTGGGCCATTATGTATGATTGACAAATGCCAACAGGGTCTTTATGACAGGGTTGCTACTGCTAGAAGTGGTTGCACAGGCCTAAACTAAATTGATAGTCCCAAATAGGCTACAGCCATTAATTAATTGCTAAATGATAAATCAACAGACTTAGGTAAATGCCACTAATGGATCTAATCAAACTGTAACTACTACTTTGTGATAACCCCACCACCAAAACCATTGGGGGGAAAATCACTAAAATTTGCCTTCCCTACAAAAAGTTCATTTGCTTCTTTCTCTACTTCCTAAAATTCCTCCCCCTAGCAAAATAAAGCTCTCAGCCCATCTCTGCTGTTCACATTAGCTGGACACCAGCTTCACACCAATAATTGTGGTCATGTTAACTAACATTTTGCAACAATATCTGTGGGTGTGTTGTACTATTTTGGGCAATGTTCTTATACTGAGAGATACACATCTTTCTTTGCATAGAGGTTTCGTGACTGCAACTAGATCAGGTGGATGGATTTTGCTATTTTTTGCAGTTTCAGCCAAAATAATCATTTCTTATATCTCAAGGCTTGTTCTTCAGGGTTGTTCCACTTTGATAATCTGTACATTTTCAATACTAACAAGGCACTTTGGAAGAATAAATTGCATGCAGAAGTATGTGCATATTTATAAACTGGGAATAGCTAAAAGCTGCATACCATGTATTTTTAAAAGTGTGCTGGGTGATACCTTTATTGGGCTGCTAAATGTTAGCTTAGTGGTTTAGGTATAGTTGGGAGTTGGATTCTGCATGGTGCCACCTGTGATAAGAGCCAGGTCGTGTCGTCATGGGCAAGCTGCACAGTCCCAGGGTGCCCCCAGAGGAAGAGAATGGTAAATGTCTTCTGTGTATTTTCTACCTTAAAAACCTTGAAAAAGATCACCATAATTTGGAATTGACTTGATGACACAAAATACATACATACATACATACATACATACATACATACATACATACATACATACATACATACATACATACATACATACATACATACATACATACATACATACATACATACATACATACATACATACATGTTACAAACAAGGTAGGCTTTTGCTAATTCAAGGGTGCAAAGCCAAGCTGCACGCAAAGGAGGGATCCAGAGGTGATACCTAAAAAGGTGTCCTTGCTATCTCTCTGTTGCTTGAGATAATTTCTTAATTCTGCCTAACGGTGGGAATACTAACTCTGTGCCATTCTTCTTCCATTCCTTGGTCAACATAGTGGAACCTTCTGTTTGTGCCCAGGAATCTCAGGCCCTCCATGCTGGAGGGCAAAATTTGTTTAGATGTGGGTAGTTTATAGCTGACCATGGCTATCTGTAGCTGAACATGGCAAATTTCACCAGCTGTAATTTTTTTTTTGAAAAAGAGGTGAAAGAAATAAACTCAGTGATTGATTCGCCAGTAAGCAGGCATTGCCAAGAGTCCATTTACAACAGTGACAGCTGAATTGCAATGTTGAATTTAAAAATGGAGAATTAAATATTTTTAAGTCCTAAGGACTCTGTCCTCAGCAGTTGCTTAATGTAGCTTAAATAGCATAATGGAAAACAATTCATCTTTTCTGGTAATAACAGCAAAGCATGTGTGTGCTTGTCTTGATAATGTTTATTGCAGAGTCTGTATGATTTTTGTGTTTTACATTCACTTAAATATTAATGTCAGGATCTGCTCAGTTCTGTGTCACACTAGTTATGCTGATTTCAAGAGAAAGGTTGAATACTTTTTCCTCCTCTCCAGGCAAAGCATGTCTCACATCTATGTTTCTTTCCCTTCCTGAAGAATCCACAGCATGCATGTGGGATTGGGATAATAATCATTATGTGCCATCAAGCCAATTCTGACTTATGGCCACTCTCCCAGGCTTTCCTGTGTATAAAGTATTCAGAAGTGGTTTACTATATTGAATTGCAATGGGGGGCGGAAATAGTATGGAGAACTATGAGGGAACATCAAGAGCAATATAAACTGATCAGAATCTTTTGAGTTAAAACAAACCCATGAAGCTGAGATGGAAAATGTGAGATGGAAACTCCAGAGGGTCCTCAAGTTAAAACAGCTCTGTGGAGTAAAGCTTGACAAAGTTAATTTTCTGGAGGACAATTATCAGAATATAAACCAGTGCTTATGATGGCTGAGCAGTCTGGGAACTGTAATTCAAAAAAGATATTTTTTCCATATTCTGCTGTGGATCTGTTCTTGCTCTTTGATCCATTCCACTGGGAATAACGTCCTCATCCATGCTGGGTATCTGTGTCAAGAGTCAATGTCTCAGAAAAAGCAAAAACTATGCAAGTTGCGCACTGCACCCATTTTTATGTTCTGCTCCATCCATCATCTGACCCCACCAAGCACTTATGTGGATCGAAGGTTGTGCAGACAATGAAAGTCTCCCTTGCTCCAAAAAAGGGACGAGGTGTATGTTGGCTGAAAATTGCACCACTGCAGAGAAGACATACATAGGGATTTGTATTGTGAAATTTTTCTAATTTCTGTTCTTTTGGGTTTGGGGGAGAGGGCCAATCCTCTTTGTTTTTTCATGTTTTTTGTTTTGCTTGAAAAAGTCCTCTTTTCTGGGGTCATTTTGTTTCATATTTCCTCATTTGTGTTGTCTAGCACTAGTCCAAAAAACCCTAAATAATTTGTAAAAAATATTTCAAGAAAGAGAAAGAGAGAAGCAGGGAAGAGTGACTCAATCTCCAAAAGCTGGCAAAAGTACAACCAACCAACAATCACCATCCAAGTAGCCACTGGCACAGTCACAAAGCCCACACACACAGAAGCAAGCAAAACAATCCGCCAAACCCCCACACCAAAATGTACAGTTTTAACAGAAAAAAATACAAAACATATTAACCCAATATATTTTTTGAAAAGTCAGTGAAATAATGAATGCACCCCCAACACAGGGAAAAACATAGATGATAATGAAAACAACAGCAAAAACAACAAAACACACACCCCTTGTCCCAAAACCAAGAAAAGCAAACAAGCAAAAGTAAAAACATTAATTCAATAACGCCCCCACCCACAAGCAAAATGAGTAGAGTATAGTGAGACATCCCTCCTCATCAATTCATTCCTTCACTTCTCTTCCTTGAGTCCAACAGGCAGCAGCATGCAAGCCAGGCATGCAGCAAAAACAATTTAAGAAAGGAAAGGATGGGAAAGGAGGGAAAAAAACAAGGGGAGGGATTAAGAAGTAAGTAGACGTGTTGGAGCAAGTAGGTTATTTGGCAGCAGCAAAAATAAAGAAATGTGGAAAGCCCCCCCAAAAAATCAAGAAAAAAGGGGAGGAAAAGATTCAAGATGGTGGCAGAGAGGCAAGCAACACAGTCCAAGACAGAATTGTCCAGAAGTTCTCACAGCTACAGCGAACAACTGAAGCCAAGAATGAGCATTTCCTCACTGTATATCAACCAGCCCAGGACCTTTTACAGATTCGAAATTCCCACTCCACCCCCCTGAACATTCTGATTGGCTGTTAACAGCAGTCTCACAATGCTGTTGGAGGAAAAATTTCCTAAACATTTTGACAGACAAAGGGTGAAAGAGAGGTTAATCAAAAGAGGGAAACATAAAACACATACTAAATGTTTGTGAAGCTCTTGTTCATTAATATGAATAATTCATATTTAGGAGAATCTCTCTTTTGTGTTTTTCTTTCATGTTAACATCATATATAAAACTAGATGTTAATGTAAAGATGTCCCAGCTTTCCACATTCAGGCTCCGTATGCAGCAGACAGTTGTTTTCATGGGGAAGTAGTTTTCAATCCCATGATTTCTCCCTCCGCTGCCCAAAGTGGCACATTCCACCATTGGCTAGTGGCAGTCATGAGCAAAGAGGCTGAAATGGAAAAAAATGGTTGACTTAAAAGCTCCAGACCGAGAACAGAAACTTGCAACCAGAGTTTGTTACATTAAAAGTTGAGATGCATTTGATCTAACAAGGTACTGACTTAATTTAGTTTTGTTCACATAATTACAGTGTGGTAACAAACCACAACATGATTAGGCCAAAGTTAATTTTCTGTTTAGAAAATGTATGTAATGATTGCACATTTTGACTGAATCGTTTTAATGCAGCTGAGTTACATTGTTGTGTAGACATTTATTCTCTATAGCATATGTTAATTATGTGCAGGTTGATTGGCTGCTGTCATTAGGTGAATCCCAGGTGCCATATGTTTTGTCTCATTTCCATCTTTTTTTTTAACTGATGCTAATCAAACTTGCCCGAATAGAACTCCCTTGGTCTTAATTATCTTTTACCTATGCACTGTTTACTGTATTAGAATTACAGTTTGTTGCATTTCTAATTCAACATCTTGTTCTCTCTCTCTCTCTCTCTCTTTTGGAAAGCTTTCAATTTTCAAATCTGCTATGAAATTACTGCTCTCTGCTCAGCAATGCTATTACTCTACATTGACTATTAAAGCACAGTTCATTTTTCTGCTTCAGAAATTCAAATATCCTCTTTGATAGGGTTAAAAGTTGAGGTTAATGCACATCTTGTTGGACAGTAGTAAATTATACCGCTGTAAGAGATTATCTTACCTGAAAGAGTACCTTCTTTTTAATTCCCACACTGTTCCTATCTGTAGTTCAGCCAGTCCCCAAAAGATGAGAGCAGACAAAAACTCTGTTTAGATTAATGCTATAAAAACAGATTATGGGGACTGAAACATGTTCATTTTATTTTATTTTAGAGTTTCCGTGTTCTACTGACAACTTGGCTGGTAAAAATGTTTGAGCATAGAAGTTTAGGGTTGAATATAAAATACAGTAAAATTTTAGTAATCTTCAAGTAAGCAACCTGGAGCTTACAGTATATCTGTCTAATTACTGTAAGTAGAATGAGCTCCCTCTGGTTCTACAGTTTGATTTCTGAAGTGAAACATGTATAAGGTGTGCTCCACATCTTTAACAAACATGGGCAGTAGGTGAAAAAGGCGGTTATGGTGACTTTACTCTTGTCTGAATGAGAGAACATCTGATAATACTTGGGATCTGCAGCACAGCTAGGAAAGAAACTTGTCTGAAATCCTGGAGAGTTCCTAATAATCAAATTTGACAATACTGAGTAAAAGGGAACAATGAACTGATTTAGGCATTTTCCTGTTTTTCTATATTTCTATGTGCTTCCTTACTGCTCCTTCACCTTTTAATAGCCAGCCATCTTTGTGGGATTATAAAGGCCATTGCTTTTTTAAAATAAAACATGAATCTTCAGTAAACAAGTGTCAACATAGCAGGCAATACCATGCTGGTGACCAACCCAACTCAGTTTTCCTTTACCAGGAAAGCACAAAGAGGTGGGCCCTACCAGCTTCTTACCCTTACCCATTTGTTGGCTAATAAGAAATTTCAAGGACTTCTTAGACTGGCCCCTAAACTGGACAGATTTAAGTGCCAGCTGGATGTTGCAATTCTTTAACCAAAGAAGACACCCTCTGGATGCTCACCAGAGCTCCCTGAATACAGTATTTGTCTTCCCTTCTCTGGCCAGCCATCCCTGCTAGTATTACAAATTAAACCCAAATTCAAATGAAGTCAAAACTCATGTTTAAGAGTCTGAGTATGTGAAAAAAAGATAACCCATGAGGGTAATGTTAGGATAACATACTTCAATTCCCATGCAGCCCCAAGAAGCAATGAGGTGAATCCATACTATGGTGAGGTCATGGATAGCTTGCATAGTGCATGCAGCTAGAAACCACCCTATAAAATGGCAGAATAGTCACATAAGACTTTCTCATATTCCACTCTTGTTGTGTTTGAAGAGTAATGAGAACTCCCATCAGATGGAGCTTCATTCCAAGGACTTGGTGGGGGTGGAATTGAGCCATTGCTGGCTTAATTGCTGGAGGAATTGACACCCATAGAAACTCAGTTCATGAAGCTATTCTCTCATGAAGTTTTACAAAAGGAAAATGTCCACTCAGTGTGGCTAAACTAACCTTAAGTGTCATGTCCGTGTAAAATAAATGAGAAGATGGGGAGTCTATAGTCAGAACACTAGATTTTGATATGACAAATCCAGGTGAAATGTGGCATATAAGTTAAATAAATAAATAAATAAATATGTTTACAAACCCAGACATATACTATAGAAGTACTGCTTCTAAGAGAAGCATGACAAATAGCCCTTCTCCGCCATATTGCCAGTGTGATTTAAATGTCTACAAAAACTCCTTTCCCTCAAGTTTCATCTCATCTCCAGAGCGACTGGGTTCTTAATGATTTAATGTTTGAACGGGCTTCACTGGGAATGCATTCTACTTGAAAAAGTTCTCTCAGTACACTAAATCTGTGATGAGTAATTCACAGCAAAGTATTGAGGTGTATCATCAAGTGATGTGCAGGTTTATACATATGAATCTGTTCACAATGATGCCACAGTGCAAATCTGTTCTCAGTTACTGCCCAACTGTTTCTTTCAATATGAAAACGGTTGAGTATGTGTTCATGTAATGCATGTTTCAAAAAGAACTTTTTTCTATCTGTGCTTTGCATCCCTTATATGAATTTACCATTTTGGAGGGCTACATTACATGCAAGGGTTGTTTCCATTGCAACCTCATGTATGTAATGGCAAGTGGATTTCAGTTCAGTTTTTGTATTAAAACAAAGATTATAATCCAGAGTACAGTGCTTAACTAGGGTCCAAAAATTCACAACCGTTTTCCTCCACCAGACATAAATTTAAAGATTCACTTTGAAATTTGACTTTCTGTATGACAAAGCTCCTTCATGTTTTTTTAAAAAACAGAGTACAGTGTTTACAAGAGACAAGCTGAAATTACTCATGTAAAAACTGTGCCCATAAGGGAACAAATAGACACAATTTTTGTATAATATTTCTTCAAAAAAATACTTGAACGAAGCACATATATTATCTTTTAATATAATAGATTTTTCCAAGAGCTTTCTGGTACAGACAGGCTAAGAATATAAAATGAAATCGTAAACCAAGTACTTCTAAAATATATTTGTATTTTAGGACTTCTTACTTGTGTTGAATTATATTCTATATGAAATCATTCACTGGACCATAGTGTGTATTCATACTATGTGGGAAATAAATATAAATGGGATTTTCTGTTTCTGTCTCCCTCATTGAGTTAGCACTGACTGACAGCCACATATTTTTCTACATATGCCTATGAAATTACACTGCCATCACTCTGAAACAGTTCTAAAACCTATGTATTCTTCTAAAATGTGAATTTGGGATAAATGTGAAACTAGAGCAGGTGTTTAATGAAATATCATAGAACAAAACTGCTTATTAAAAAAAAAACCACTCTTATTTTTTTTCTCTCTCTTGTGAAGGGCCCCCCAAAATGTTTCACCTTTTCCATTGCAAGAGATGCAAGAGAGATAGTTCTGCAGTCTCTCCTCCAAATGAAAATGAAAAAAAAGCTTTTTTTTTTTGTTTTTGGTAGCCAAGAAATCCCATGAGACTTTAGAGAGATTTCTCTCCAAAGAGACTCGGGACAAAGGAGAACTCGGGAAGAAAAGAAATGGACTCCCTCGTGATCCCACTGCCTGGTTGGAGAGAACAGGAAGTTGGGAGAAGCACATTCATATGTGCACACCCGGTCCTCAGTAGCCATTAGCCAACTGACAACAAAAGCAAGAAAATTCTAGAGTGTGGCCACTCTAATCAGTAACACTCCACCCTCCCTTTGCCATGACTGGGCATGTAAGAGTTGCTTGGTCAAGTTGAAGGGGAATATGTAAGAGTCCTATGAGATTAATTTGAGTCCTCCGTGGGTGTTGGTGATTGCAATTTCCAGGAGATGATTATTATTTCATTAGAGCTATAGCTGCCAGTCTTCTGCTCTGGCACTTCCTTATTTTCTCGTGGTTTAGTGGTTAAACCGCTGTACTGCAGCCAAAACTGTGCTCACGACCTGGGGTTCAATCCCAGGTAGTCGGCTCAAGGTTGACTCAGCCTTCTATCCTTCCGAAGTCGGTAAAATGAGTACCCAGCTCGCTGGTGGGGGGGGGCAATGTGTAGCCTGCATAATTAACTTGTAAACCGCCCAGAGAGTGCTTGAAGCACTACGGGGTGGTATATAAGCAGCACGCTTTGCTTTTTATTTTTCTATAGCAACTGTTGCAGAGCATTTTTGTTCAATTTCAACATTTTTAACCCTCAAACCACCTGAACCAATTTCTCTGATTTGTAGGGATGCCCTAACTAATATGATCACAACTGGGACCAATATTTCATCAAATTCTCCTGTTTCACCTGGTTTGGTCATTTTTCATCCCAAGGCCAGTATACAACCCTAATTGTAACACAAAGGACCTCAAGCTATTTTTCCTTGAATCCTGTTTACAGAGAAAAGTATCACTGAAATAATGGGACTTGGAAGTCTATGCCAAGTTTATTTTTCTCTGCCCATTGCCTGGGGACCTGGAAAGTATGTGTTGAGCTTTGCTTTTCTCAAAATGTCTCTAATTTTGTGCCAGTGCCGTATAAATCTGCCAGACTCTGAAGAGGCATTTAAACGTGGGAAATATTGAGAGAAATGACTCAAGTGTTTGATGTATCCAATTTTTTGCAGCTTGCTGACAACATCTAAGTGTGGGTGTCTTTTTAATTATACTTTATTACTAGGAATGTTTTTTTGTCTGCCTGTTATCAAACAATATAAACGTAAGTATACCTTAATGCTAACATTCCCTGAGGATGAAAAATAATACAGTAATTCACCGGCATGTGAAAATATGGATTTGGGTTGCAAAACTGGACTTGCATAGTTTAAGATGGCACAACATACATTTTCTACCTCAGATGAACAGGTCTCTGTGTGTACCATTCCATTTTCTCATATATAAGAGGTATATAGCTGGCATCATCCATTTCCACTATTCAGCCTCACTTTAGGTCTAGGTTTCTATGCAGGAAAAAAAAACCTCCATAAAACCGGTACATGCTTTGAATTTTTGCTTGGGTACCCACTATAACTGGCAGTCATAAAAAATATTCATAAAGTTTGTTCAATTCATGTGTTTGGATGTCTCATATGTCAGGACTCTTCCTTTATTGTGATATTGATGCATGGCTGAGTCTTACAGCTTCTTGCTGTTGTGCTGAATTTCAAACGAATTTTGCTTGTTACAGCATTGACAGAGAAATCTTGACCATGTCTCCCATAGTCATAAAAGAATAATAGACATGAATTTTATGGGCCTGCAAAGCAGGCGTGTATATGTATACCCGTATAATCTCAATAAGCATGTTTTATTGTTAAAATTGCTGATTTAAAAAAGGTAATAGACAATTTGTCCAGTTGTGTCCGACTCTAGGGGGTGGTGCTCATCTGTTTCCAACTCATAGAGCTAGTGTTTGCCCAAAGACAATCTTCTGTGGTCACGTGGCCAGCATGACACGGAATGCCGTTACCTTCCCACCATGGTGGTACCTATTTATCTACTCACATTTTTGCATTTTGCATGCTTTTGAACCACTAGGTTGGCAAGAGCTGGGACAAAATGAAGGGAGCTCACTACATCACGTGGATTTGATCTTACGACTGCAGGTCTTCTGACCTTGCATCACAGAAGCTTCTGTGGTTTAACCCACAGTGCCGCCACGTCCCATAAAAATTGCTAATTACTAACCTGAAAATTAGTGTAGATGGTCTCTTGCCAGAGTCGGTCATCTTAACACATGAATGGCGATATGGAGCATATGGACTTTGTGTTCTCTTTATAATCTCATTGGATTTTCTTTCTTTGACATCATTCTCAATGCCTAATTGTATCTGATATGCTTTTCTAGATTACTAGAAAAACCTATCCTTCTCAATGTATAAATAGCACAAATTAGATTCCAACACAGCAAGCTTGTAAGCTATTAAATATTACATGATGATGGAACAACTTATGAGACAAAGAGTGAAATTGTGTCTTGCAGCTGATCCTACCTTTCCGGCCTTGATGTACAGACTCCTCAGTTTGTCACAACCTGTTCTCAAAGTCAAGAGGTGGTACAGAAATGACAAAAATCAAAGTCCAAAAACTGAGATTTTTGTAGCTGTGTTCAGGCATTATAGCATCCTGAGTTGTTAAAGTTCTTAGAGGAGAGCGCCTCAGCCATCACTTTGCACACACAATCAGCAATTACTTTGAAGTGAAATTCCTGTTCAGATGTAGCTCTAGGAACTTCTTTTCCAATTTGCTATTGATTATGTCAGCAAAGCAGTGATGGAGGGTGGTGGGGTCACAGTTAGCCCCCCCCTTCTAAATCTGTCAATGATCCTAGGTGCTGTAACACTTGTTTATGGCTTATGTTGCAATCCAACATATTAATAAAGTGGTTTCAGTTGCAATATCATCATGTAGTAAACTTAAAACGTATATATGTTATATATAGTGATAGGAAGATGAATGTAACTTGAGATTGTTAGGATTTTGGGATTGCCACCTTCATTCCAATTTTGGTCGATAACTGCAAGTTTACATACAGATTTCAGTGGTCACATTCTTCAGACACAGCCGTGAAGTGGATTTCCTGCTTGTAAATCTATGGATTTCTGATGATTATGCATTTGGAACAATGTTCACATCTGAGGGTAACAAATTAGGTAACCTTGTATAGAAAACATGTGACTTATGTATTACCACCAGCACTGTTGTTCATTGTGCTGAATTCATGGCAGTAAATTTAGCATTCTAGGACTCCACCATGTTGTACCTTTCTGTACCTTGCTTTCTCCTGGGGCCTTGCAAGCTTCTGTGGTGCAGGAGCTTGTTCTTGCATGGAATTACTGGTCAAACTATGGCTGGTTTGGAGAACAGATGCTAATTAAAACCAGAACTGAAAGTAGCCAGTAATTAAAGAAGCTTTGTTGGTCTGATTGATAAGCCTTAACTGACAGGAATATGACTTGAAAGTAAACCCTACTCAGACCTTCTGAAAGATTATGAAAGGCTGAGATAATGCAAAGACAGTAGCCCTACCCCAGCAATGGTTGCTTTCTGCATGTGAAAGTGACAGTTGTGGGGGGAGCCTTATAAATTTTCCATGTGGATCAGAGCACGGGGTGGGGGTGGGAGTGGGAGGTATTCTGGCTCATGCGGAAAGCCTGCCCCTCTTCAAAGTGTCACATTTAGCAATCTCACAAATCTCTCATAGTGCTTGGCTGCATATGCCCAAGATGTAAGAAGAGTCAGGTCCTGAAGCAAAGAGTTATTATGTCCTTCAGTCAGATATCCTGCCCCTGCCAACAATTCTCTATTGACAGGGTGATCTCCATTGACAGGAGGCATTGTTTGCTTTTGTTAACCCAGTATGATTATAATAGTTGTAGCTGGCACAATGAGGTGACACATTCCTTCTTTTGTTCTTCCTTATTCTTTCTTCTCATTGACAAATGTTGTCATCCAGTGTGAAAATCAGAGAGAATCCCAACAAATGTAAAAGCCACATGAAATATGGGAGCAGAGGATGGACAAAACCCAAAAGTTCTCACACCCCAAATTGATATAAGAGCCCTGGAATATTAGAGCTGACTGTTCTGGCATGCTGGACTCATCATCTCTCCATTCTGAACAAATATTTCTCAATTTGTAGTTTTTGTTATTTCCTCAATGCAATTACTGTGCAGATTTTGATAGTTTTTAGTAGCTCTATGGAAATGTGGTTTGTTACGTGCAATGCATCTACATAAGACATGCAACACTTTGTGAGAGCAAGATACAGCAAAAATGTTTTTTCCTCATGCTGCGAAAGTGTGAGATTTTTTAAATGCAGTTAACTTATATAGTGACCAAACTCCAGATGCTTAGCATAGTAAATTGTTCCAGAGCAAGCCCATTGAATCAACTGGGATTTAGTGAATCAATTCCTCCATAAGTTCCAGTGATTCAAATGGGCCTATCCTAACCGTGACTCACAATGATAATGAAGTAATGGAACTTACGCAGGAGTTGAATTATCAAATATTCATTGATGCAGTGGGCCCAGTCTAGTGCAATTTACTACACTAGGAAATGGGATTTTGCCCAATGTGTGCAAATGGAGCAAAACTACAATAGCTGCTGCCCTGACATATGGATTTCTAAAATTTAAAAGCATCAGGTTGGCTGTTCATATCTGTAAAGATCACTACCCAGTCTGGTGTTTGTTCTCCCTCCCTCCCTCCCTCCGTGTGTGTGTGTGTGTGTGTGTGTGCGTGTGCACATGCACGCACGCATGTGCGTTCATGCATGCACATACATGCTTTGCTATTTAAAATGATCAGGCAATAGTTTTGCACAGCTATAGAGAGATTTTGCAGAAATTGCAGAAACCCTTTTGCTCAGATTCTAGTAACTCTGAAAGAAGATAAAGCACTGGGCATTGTGTTTTCTTACATTGGAGGTTCGAAAATTCTTCGTCAAGGTGTCTTCAGAGCACTGAAATTAATTTGTATTCTTCACATCTCTTGTCCAAAGTTAATACTTTCAAAGTTCAGTGAATAATGTGTACATCTAGAACATGTATGAACCAGCGTGTAAGAAAACCAGTGTGTAAGAAAAGAGAGGCCAACTCAAGTTGATTAGTACATGCATGTACTTTTGCATAGATCTGCATTGCAACATATGGATGAAAGTGGCCAGAAAAGGAAGGTGGCCTGCACTGGCTTGCTTGAAGGCAGCAAGCCAATGCAGAAAAGCTCAACATTATTTATTTATTTTATTTTTATTTATTTATTGGACTTATATACCGCCCCATAGCGCTACAAGCACTCTCCGGGCGGTTTACAATTTAATTATACAGGCTACACATTGCCCCCCCAGCAAGCTGGGTACTCATTTTACCGATATTGGAAGGATGGAAGGCTGAGTCAACCTTGAGCCGGCTACCTGGGATTTGAACCCCAGGTCGTGAGCACAGTTTTAGCTGCAGTACAGCGTTTTAACCACTGCGCCACGAGGCTCATTATTTCTGAATACATTCACAGAAACATTGCAATTGCTCTTTTTGTTTTAAATCTGATGATTATTCATTGTGATTGTGACAGAGTTGCAGAATTACCAGGATGCACCAGGTGGCGCTAACCAAAAAGAACTTCCCTGAGAGATGAAGACGCCAAGCAATAAAACAGTGTTGATAGCAGAATAGTTGTACTATTTACAGCTTAGTCCTTGTTTCCAGTCCCAAAGTCATACACATCAGTTTCCACAGAGTTCAAGGCATAAATCAGAGTCAAAGTCCTTGTAAATTAGTTCAGCAGTCAAATACGATATGTTCAGTCCAGTAGCCAGAGTTCTTCTTCCAATATACAGCACGAAGACACGGCTTCTTCCAGGATACTCCAGCACAGTAACACGACGACAGCAATCCACGACTACACCAATCCACACCACCACAGAGTGTATGTGCTAGGTCTGCTAGCTTTATCCCAGGGTTAGCCAATCCTGGGATTGCTTTCTCAGCTGTTACAATTTACTCAGCTGGATAAATTCTAGCTTTGCTTGTTTCTACAGCACTGATTCTGAAAAATACTTATTTCTATGTACAAAACTGTATTTAACAATTCCACCAGGTTTAGCTCAAACCTGTCAGATTGCCTAGAAACCCACAATATCCACATAGCACAGTTTGAGTTAGTGTGGATGTTGAGCTGCTGACTTGCATAATAAAAATTAGCCTTCACAGCATTTTCACCTTGGTTCTCTCTGCGGAGGCATCACACCGGAGGGAAAAGGAATGAGTTGATCCTTCCCCTGTGTTAATGTACTCATTTACTATATTGCACTAAAGGAAAATGCTGATAGCACGGAAGTTGCACAGTTGTCTTAAATGATGTCCTCAGAGACCATGGGATTGTACAGCAAAAACCCAGGGTCCAATTTGGCCTGCCAGCTCTTTGTTACTGAAAGGGCCATGCTTTTTTTCTCAAGTCCCAAGCGGAATTTACAGTGATGGCAATTGCTTCTAACCTGTGCAGAAATTCACAGAGAGGCGATAATCAAAAAGCACTATCTGGTTTTCTTTTCTGTAGCACATGCTTGCCTTGTGGAGAAATCAAACATAAAGCTTTCTGATTAAAAATGTATGCACATAACAAGATAGAAAAAGAATCCCACAGTAAACCTACTTAAGTCTACTCACTCAGAATTGCTGTTTAAATATATAACCCACAGAGAACAGCAGAAGGACAGTTGTGGTATGGAGCCTTCAAATTCTCTTGCTAAGGCATTTTTTGGAAGGTAAAGCCTGGTGTGGTGTAGTGGATAGAATGACAGAGTAGGACTCAGGAGACATGAGTTCAACTCCCCAGTTCTGTTGAGAGTTCTGGGAACTTCGGTAAGTTCCAATAAAAATGCACAGTGGAAGGCCAGCTAACTTCAGCTAGGCTAAGGAAGTTCCCTTGTTTATCCACCCTCACCAAAGCCTAGCTCTTTTGAAATACAACAGAGGCTATCTTTAAATGTAAAAAGGGTTTTGTATTTTTAACTCACATGAATAGGCACTCAGTAGGTTTCAGGAAAATAGTAAAAGCAAAGGTTTCTTTTCTCAGCCCACGTGGCTAGGAGGGTCTCTGGGGTTCAGAGATCCTGCCTGGAGGTCTAACATCTTGCAAGGTGAAAGAGGATCTGGATTACAAAATGGATTACAAAAGGGGAGTGACAAGGGGAGGAGCTTATTTAACCCGGGAAACAAGAAATCCCTCTGATTGGTTAGTATATAAACAAACAAACAAACAAAAACAAGTTAGTCTCTGATGCAGGCCCCTTCCTCCCAAATCAGCAATTTGGATTGCTGATTAGCCAACAAGTTCTGCCCTGGAAACTCACTATGGTCCATGTGTGTGGAACTGATAAAAATAATAACTTCTAACCACTCCTTAAATATTTCACTTACCTCAAAAGCTCTGTTAGGATTGCTTAGGATTGCTATAAATCATTTCTGACTTGATAGTACATAGCAGACATACACACATCCAAAACAACTTGGATGCGTTCTAATGGGCGAAATACCTCATCGTAAAGTAAAGATCCTCCATAGGGCGGCCATTTTCTGCTCCCTGTAGAGTGAGGAATCCATCCCTAACACAGCGGGGAGCCATTTTGAATAGCGGGCTGCCATTTTGGAACCCCGACAATCAGCTGTTTTGATAGTTGTAAAGCGAAAAATCGGTTCCCGAAGCAGGGAACTGGTAATCGTAAAGCATTTTTTTGCTATCTAAACATCGTTTTGCGATTGCAAAAGCGATCGCCAAAACCTAATCGTTAAGCAGGGCACCACTGTATTGGTCTTTTTGTATCTACAAGATACCTCGTATCTTTTTGGCTATTGTTTTATAACATGGAGAAAAATTATGATGGATGGGCCCCTTTGCTCTTCAGAGAAGAGAGTCCACCTATTCCACCTGAAAAGCATGTTATCATTGTTGTTCTTTAACACAGATTTCTGAAATGGAAAATTACTGCTAAGAGAAGGTAGAACACTTCCCTCTGGAAGATTTAGAAGCTGTGTAAGCATTTCAAGAGTCAATGAAGTGTACAAGTTGTACCATCAGGAGTACCCATCATCTAAACATTTTGGATGAAATGTTTCTCATAAACTGGATAAAGGCAGGGAGGCCTTCTTCAAAAGACACAAAACAATGAGAGTATAAAGAAGGATTTTGATTGTTTATTTTAATGATGCTCTAGGCATAACTTAATGCAGAGGTCGTCAACCCCCAGTCCGCAGCCCATTGCCGGTCCGTGGCTTGAACCCGACTGGGCTACAAAGACAGACCTCCCACCCCCGCATGCACTCCCCTCCCCACAGCTGCTTTGCACGCGTGCCAGCGCCGGCGTGAGCGCTCCCTCACCCCTTCAGGCATGCACCTGTGTGCAAAGCAGCTGTGTGGAGGGGAGTGCGTGTGGGGGGCGGGAGGTTTTTCTTCGCGGCCTGGCGGCAGTGGGGGTGGCCAAAAGCCGGGAGGCTAAGCATGGTCGGGTGCTTCAGCTGCTGGCCTCATGGTGGGCTCCAATGAGGCTGGGGTTGGCGCTCCTCACCGCCCTCAGCAGGACGATGCCACCACTGGTGCCTCTAGCTCCAGAACCGGCACCAGCAACTGCATTTGAATTTCCTGCGGCGGGCAGAGAGGAGCCCCACCCACAGCCTCATTGGAGCCCTTTGGGAGGCGAGCGGCCAGAGGGAGCACCCTGGTCATGCTCAGATCCCCAGGCTTCTGCTGCCACCGCCGCTGCCAGCACACGCTCCTGCGGCACGCATGTTCCCCTAACACCTTGTGAAAGCATCCGAGAGCATGAGCGTGCGGGGGCACCCCCCCTCCCTCAGAGGCTCAGATGGTCTGTGGTAGGAAAAAGGTTGACAACCTCTGATTAATGGGCACATGTAAAACCAGATCTATCCATTCAGCATGTGCAAATGGGATAGTTCTATTAGCAAAAGTTAAATTGGATTCTTCTAGATCTTCCAGCAGTTGAGAAGAGGTTGGTGAGGCAGGAGCCACCTGCAAGTCTTTAGGGTTAGAAGGGTAGCATAGTGCTTTTTATTTTGTTACAGCACAACAGCAGGTTTGGGAAGTTATACAGTAAGGCTGGCAATGGGGTGGAAGAAGATGCCGAGGTATCCCAAGTGTGTGGAGACAACAGTGGGATGGAGCATACTGGTTTCCTGACTGGGGTGGTAGCAGAGTCAGATCTGAGGACAAGAGTCACAGTGTGCTAGTATAAGATGGCAGTGCAGCTGAGGGAGACTCACATCCCCTTTTACACCTCT
Source organism: Pogona vitticeps (assembly GCF_051106095.1). Taxonomy (NCBI): domain Eukaryota; kingdom Metazoa; phylum Chordata; class Lepidosauria; order Squamata; family Agamidae; genus Pogona; species Pogona vitticeps. The sequence goes on from NC_135787.1 coordinate 66,910,644, forward strand.
GTTGTTACATGCCATGGAAATGACACATAACTATTCTGATAACCCTCAAGCGGTGTTATCTCAGACCACCTTAGATGCAACATATGGCTGTAAAATCATAGGCTGCCTGTGCCTGCAATAGGATTGTAGCTTTAGTGTGTGTTTCTCACAAATACAGTATTTTGGGGGAGAAATTGTTTGGGTCAACAAAAAAGCAAATGAGCCAAATGAAATATCAGTATTGTGTAGTACCAGCACACTCTCAATGATGTGTCTGCTTTGCAGAGTCTTTGGCTTTATGACTGTGTGCCAGTGCTTCACTGCGTTTATTCTGTGTCTCCATAAACACATAACTCCAGTCTTCATTGCTTTCGGCAGATGCATTTGGGTTATCGGTTTTCAGAGGAGCAACGCAAAAGATAAGGCCTTCAGTTACAGAACCACTTACAGTTTTAATTCTGTGTATTGAACCAAAACGTTTGCTCCTGAAAATTTGGACTCAGTTGCAACCTGGCAGCAAACTGATATAGTAATTTCCTATACAGCTTAATTCTCCAATTTTTACCTAGGGACACATTTTTAAAAATCCTCCTTAGTCTTTCACACATTATTTTTAAATCTCTAAACCACAACCCTCTAACTTCCTGGCATAAATCAATCTGGTGGGACTGTTATCACAAGGCAGCAGCAGATCATAAGGTAACATGGGCTGATGTGTCTGTGGCACTAAAACCTCCCTATTGAGCACAAACCCCCTTAATCTTCATTGCCAGATTTCTTGAAAAGATATGAACACTTGAGGTTACCCATCTTGCAGTGTTGATATATCAGAATTTGCCCCAGGTAGGAATTTGCCAGTTTTACAGAGGAATGTTTTCTCTTTTAATGGTGGAATGAGTTTCTGTGGAATTTTTTTTTCACCTTAAAAAAGAGGGGGAAATGCTTCACTTGGTTTGCAAGCTAGTTACAGCTAGAAGTCTCTGCTTTTTTTCCAGCAGTTGATGTATTTTATGTTGCTTTAATAAAACAAAGTGTGTGTTTTACAGAGGAGATGGACGGTTCCTCCATTCTTCTTAAAAGGGCCAGGACTTAATATACTTGGAATTTCTCAGCTTGTCTGCTTTTTCTACTCAGACAAATAGCATCTGCGCCCAGAATGCCACTTCAGCAATTTCTCCTTGGAGTGACATATATAGCCAGACTGTCTCTGACTACACGGGTACAGTCAAGCAAGAAGCTCACTTTCTCCATCTGTGCTCTATAATAGCAACTGACATGTCGTTCGAAATGGTTTAGGAAATGTAAGTTTCTGTTGGGTAATAAGCTACAACGAACAACAAAGAAGGGAAGAAGTGGTAATGAAAACTGACATGCAGGTCATGATAAATGCCAGATATGTCAAAGGAAATCCCGCAAGAGGCTTCTTCCTTACTGCCTGTTGCAACCCGCAGCTTGTCAGTTCCACCCAGATGTGTGTGCACGTGCTGCTAAAATTGTATAGAAGGAGATCAGAAAGGTTGGTGTTTATCGGCTCCTAACAAGTGCAAGAGAGCTGCAGTGGCTTTTGTTCAGACTGCAGACATCCCCTGCTCTGCTGGGCCACCTTATCAAAAGGTGTTCCCAGGCCCCATGTACTTGCACGCTCATGCAGGCTTGAAATGGGATGAGGGAGCAGAGAGCATTTCATCTAAGCAAGGCAGGACCTTCTTTGGGGAGGCTCCCAGGATCACACACACACACACACCACACACACACACACACACTCTATCCTTGTTCAAAAGGCAAATACCTTTTGATTCAGACAGGCTTCGGGCAACTGATGGTCTAATAAGAATATGCTAGTTCTTTTTTTTCTACTGTTAATCCAAACTGGCCTTAAGACTTGGCTGAAATTCTTCTTTTTTCTCCATAGCAAGATGTTTCTGTGCAAGACTGAAAAATCTTGGGAGAAACCAAGCAGAGGTTTTGTGGTCATTGAGTCAGAAAGCAATGACAACCTGTGCAGGATTATTGCAATTCTTGTGCACAATGGCACCTCTCCTGTGCAGGATTCACATGGAAACTGCAGAAGAAATGCCAGAGTGATATTTTTCCTGCACAGTATTGGCTAGAATGGCTATTAAGCTACATAGAATTTGACAGTTTCCAGAAGACAACAGGGAAAATAAAAAAAAAAATGAACAAAAATAAATTTATAGCAGGACAGAGTGGGAAATCTCACAAGTGCAGGAGAAGGTTTGGCAAAGTGACTACAAAAACGGTCAAAAATGAGAAATTTTGTGAGTTCTCATCCCATCCCTCATAATGGGATTAGGCAAAATGTAGCACACACACTTTTACCCAGTTCTAACAATCCTGATTACAAGATATATCAAATCAACCAGAATTATTTCTTGAATAAAATACAGTATATCCCTCCCAATCTTAGCACAGTCATTCTTTGACTAGAAGAGAACTGAAGAGAGAAGTGACAGAATTCCCAATGTATACTGAGGTGGCATACATTCCCTGTTCTCCCCATGCCTTTTTGTTTATTCTGTGGTAAAGTATAACAATTGTGAAGAGGGATGTGGTCTAACGTCTGGGGAGGGGGAAGTGTCCAAACAAGAAAAAAGAGGGATATCTGTCACATTTGGGCTGGTTAGGGTGCCCTTACAAATCAAAGAAGTTTACTCTGGCATTTGGGAGCTAAACATGCTGACATTTGAACACAAACACTTGGCAGCAGTTGGTGTAGGAAAAAAAGGAAGCACCAAAGTAAGAGATTGACAGCTGAAGAACCAAGGAAGGAATCTACTTATTTCCCTTCCACATGATGAAACACCCATTATGCATCAAGGAATGGCAAAGAGAGAGTGGAGACATTGTTTCTTAGACTGGAAGCATTTTCGACTCTCCTTGCTTTTGCTTTTAGGTGGGGCTGGCTATCCTACCTGACTTGTCATTATACCAAGGAAGGATTGTGTGTGTGAATATGGATAAGGATGTGAATCGTCTAACCTCTTGTTCTTTGTGAAGAGGAGAGGGGCCCATTTTCTTTTGTCTCTGAGCTTTTCCTCCTCTCAGATTTCCCTGGAGAGCAATCTCTCTAAAATATTGTGGGGCCTCTTAGTTGTCACTGTGATTCCCACAGAAAGGAGAAAAACCTTTGTTGCTTTTGTGCGCTTTTGAAATCAGGTGTCCTTGGGATTTTGGATTTTTCTCCTTTTGAGGGAAACAGCTCCATCTTCTCCCATTTCAGATGCTGAGACACATTCTGTATTCAGTGTGCTTTGAAAATCAAATGTCTTACACCATTGTTCCTTGGCAAATGTTGGGGAGACCCTCTCAGCAAATATGGTATTTTGTTTGTTGGATTTTGATCTTTTTCAATTCTCTGTGCATGTCTTGGGGAGACATCTCTGTCTTTCAGTTTCACATTTCTGCTGCACTGAGGAGAGGCTCCACTTGATGTCATTTATAAATCAAATTTCTTTTATGCCAATTGTTTGCTAAATACCGGGGACACCCTCTCAGAAAATATTCTATTTGCTGAACGATGGGCTTTTGTAAAAAAGAAAATGCCAGTGGTGAGGGACAGGAATCAGCTCTATCATTGACAGTGTCTTCTCCCAGGTGCTGAGAACAGTGGCTGAGGTCATGGTGACACCAACAAAATGTTTTCCAGTGCTCCCCCTTTGATTCCACAATTCAAATTTGCGGTCATAGCTGTTAGTAAATCATTTGCCTGGCAAGCGTGTGAACTGTGGATCATTTCCTACTCAGCCAGAGGTTTCTACTTTTGTTGTTGTAGTAGATCTTTTGAAAAAATATTGTGTTGCTGCATGTGTGAAGAATCTTATCACAACTTTTATGAACTACTGTCACCGTGCATGTCCTTTTAAAATCTTTTTATTTTAAAAATATTTTTCTGCGGCGTTTCTGTCGATGAATCGGTTAATTTCTGTCAAATACTCAATGAGAAGCTCTAGGTGCTCATTGAGTTGGAAGGAAATGACTCAGTAACCCAAAAACACATTGAGATGCACATCTTGGAATAAATGCCATGTGGCCTCAAAGCATGACAGCAACATGATTAAAAGTCATGTAACCAAAGGGGGACATTTTGCTGGTGTGACCACAGCCTATGTCACTCACAGAAGAAGCTTCTGCCTGAAAAACTACCTGCCTGCATTTTTTCACCATGGCCTAGGCAATGTATCTTATGTTACTGGTACCATGCTTCTTTCTTTCCTTGCTGGGGAACTTTCCATCTAAATTCCAGAATGCATGGGTGTCAAATATCTGGTGCTTTTATTTGTGATAGGCAGTGAATGAGAACACTTGGGAGAACTAGGCTCCCGTCTGGGGACACTAAAGCAACACTTTCCACACTTCCATCACGTTTTCCCTAGGTACAGCTTTGGGGGTGGGGAAAGAGAAGGAAGCAAGCTAGTAGGAGCTTTGCCTACAACCTGAAGGTCCATCTCATTCCTCAAGTTGATGGTGCTGTGTAGTGTCCCTCACCTATCCCAAGTTATCGTCCTTTACTTTCTACATTTTCAACGTTTTCCCCTCCTGATCTGGAAACACAAAAATATATACAAGGATCCTCAGAAATCTGAGAACCAATCAATTCAGACCACTTTCAGGTTGGCTTGGAGTGGCTTGGTCCTGATTGGTATAGCAAACATGTGGATGGCAATTGGATTGGGGAGTATCTGGACACTCCTAATCTTGACCCTCATCATTGCCCCAATTGACTGCACCTTCAGCACTTTGTATTCCTCAAAAGAAAGTTGAATTTGGTGGCATTCCTGAAAATAAGCAAAGCTGGTTCTGAGTTTATGCAATGTCTGTTCAGAAAGCACAGCCCTCACTTTGTTTTAGCTTTGTTTGCCCTTCGGTGATGCCATGACATAGCCAAATCTATTTGCTTGACAGTATCACTTTGTTGCTGGGCAACAAATATAAAATGTGTGCAAACTGCAGCAAACCAACACAAATAGTAGACTTGGGAGAGAGATCTTTCTAAACATTTTTTTTGGCTTCTCTGAAAGATGACCTTCCAGAACTAAATGCACCCCTGGTTTATTTTGCTTTATTTTATTTTCAGGAGAATGATTTAAATCCATGTCAAATATGAGAATAAAAATACTGGTATGTTGCAGGAGGAAACCCGGTATGGCTTTAATACTGTTTTGTCATATATATTCACTTCTTTGGTACTTTTCCTTATTTTCAGTGATAACAGTGGACATATTAAAACATAATTTGTTTTGGCTTGGATTGTGACCTTTTAAAGTCTGCCAGATATCTGAGTATGATAGGTTTGAACCCCCAGCTAGTTTGAATCATTTGTGCACAATTTTGGTTGTTTTGAAATGGAAGGATGGATGTTACATTACAAAACAAATAACATTTGCAAATATTAGACAAATGTAGACACTATTCATGGAAATGAGAGCCCTCTTTCCCTCTCCCTAACTTATTCACTTCATGATCATCATCATCATTAACAACAAAAGGAAACAAGAGGTAATACCATCTATTTCCTAGCAGATGTGTGTATTTATCTCACATCATTATTTGCACATAGCCTTGGGCAAAATAGATTATTAGGGTGCCAGAACAATATCTCCTTGTGTTGACATTTCTGTTGTAAAACATGTCAGTACATCATCAACAAAAGAGTGGACTGTGTGTCCATTCATTGTTTCAAATTAGTTCACTCAACCATAGTATTGCTTATGGAAGAGAATATATAATTCATACTGGTGTGTCATAGGGATTTAAGTGGTACAGGGACCAAACCAAAAAAGGTGCAATGAAAGTCAATCACAGCTGTAAAAAGTTGGGGAAAAGTCTTATCACAAACAAACAAAAGGCCAACTAAAATACAGAGAAAGCTGGGGGAGGGAACTGTGTGTATGTGACTGTATGTGTACATGTATGCATGTGTTTGCACACATATAAACACACACAGATTACTTTATCCCATACAGTGTTAAATAGACTGAACTTTGATTATAATGAACTGAACATACAGTGATTGAAAATGGGTAAACACTAAAAAGTATCCATAGCCTCCATGTATTATGGTCGTTGGATCTTCCTCTATGGGAGAATAAGCAACCTCATAAGCAGATTATATTATGCTACTTATTAGATTTATGTACTACCTACCTAGGATATTCCCTTGGGCAGTCTGCAGTCATAAGCCAGCCATAAACAATAGGCAATACAATCAAAGCTCGACAAAGTGACTGTTATGGAGTTGAAATAGGTCAAAACTTGTTGTTTTGACCTATTTGTTTTGACCAGCAACCCCCTGGTTGCTGGTCATAGCTGCCTCCGTGCTGAGTGATACAGTGGGGTCTCGACTTAAGAACTTAATCCGTATTGGAAGGTGGTTCTCAAGTCGAAAAGTTCTTAAGTCGAATCTGCATTTCCCATAGGAATGCATTGAAAACCATTTAATACGTATCTGCTCTTTTCTGTCCATAGAAACTAATGGGAAGCTGCTATTCTGCCTTCTGCCACTAGAGGGGGATATTTTCTTTCTTTTTCCCCCTTAGGTTCAGGGAAGGCAGGGAACACTAAAGGCAGCACTTTAGAACTCTTTTTTTTTTAAACGAAGCCAATTTTAAATAATGTTTTAAAGCATGTTGTGCTGATTTTTTCAGCACAAAGGCACTCAGGCAGGCTTTTTAGGTGCTGAGCAAGCCTCCGGAAGCCTGCTCAGAGCCAGCCGATCAGCTGTTAGGCGGGGAGAGGAGCGGGGAAAACCACAAAATGGCTGCCAGGCTCTTTCTGGGTGTCGGTTTTTAGCTCTTTCCTGCTCTTTTTCCTGTGGTTTGGGGGCTACCAAGGCCTGGTAAGTGACTTTATTTAACAGTACAGTATTTATTTTTAAGTTTCTGACCCTTTTCCCCCCTCCAGAAGCCTCTAAGGGGAGGGAGGGGGGACTTTTTTCCTGTTCGTAACTCCTTCATGGTTTGCTGCCTTGTCGTGGCGAAGGGGCTTGAGTAACTCAGAGAAGCTATGGGCTATGCCGTGCAGGGACACCCAAGATGGACAGGACATAGTGGAGAGTTCCGACTAAACGCAATCCACCTGGAGTAGGAAATGGCAAGCCACTCCAGTATCTTTGCCAAGAACGCCCCATGATCAGAAACAAAAGGCTAAAAGATATGACGCTGGAAGATGGGCCCCTCAGGTCAGAAGGCGTCCAACATGCTACTGAGGAAGAGTGGAGGACAAGTACAAGTAGCTCCAGAGCTAATGAAGTGGTTGGGCCAAAGCCGAAAGGACGCTCAGCTGTGGACGTGCCTGGAAGTGAAAGGAAAATCCAATGCTGCAAAGAAAAATACTGCATAGGAACCTGGAATGTAAGATCTATGAACGTTGGGAAGCTGGAGGTGGTCAAACAGGAGATGGCAAGAATAAACATCGACATCCTGGGCATCAGTGAACTAAAATGGACAGGAATGGGCGAATTCAGCTCAGATGATTATCATATCTACTATTGTGGGCAAGAATCCCGTAGAAGGAATGGAGTAGCCCTCATAGTCAACAAAAGAGTGGGAAAAGCTGTAATGGGATACAATCTCAAAAATGATAGAATGATGTCAATACGAATCCAAGGCAGACCATTCAACATCACAATAATCCAAGTTTATGCACCAACCAGCATTGCTGAGGAGACTGAAATTGAACAATTCTATGAAGATCTACAACACCTTCTAGAACTGACACCAAAGAAAGATGTTCTTCTCATTCTAGGGGACTGGAATGCTAAAGTAGGGAGCCAAGAGATAAAAGGAACAACAGGGAAGTTTGGCCTTGGAGTTCAGAACGAAGCAGGACAAAGGCTAATAGAGTTTTGTCAAGAGAATAAGCTGGTCATCACAAACACTCTTTTCCAACAACACAAGAGGCGACTCTATACATGGAAATCACCAGATGGGCAATATCGAAATCAGATTGATTATATTCTCTGCAGCCAAAGATGGAGAAGCTCTATACAGTCAGCAAAAACAAGACCTGGAGCTGACTGCGGTTCTGATCATCAGCTTCTCATAGCAAAATTCAAGCTTAGACTGAAGAGATTAGGAAAAACCACTGGGCCACTCAGGTATAATCTAAACCAAATCCCTTATGAATACACAGTGGAAGTAAAGAACAGATTTAAGGAACTAGATTTGGTGGACAGAGTGCCTGAAGAACTTTGGATAGAGGCTCGTAACATTGTCCAGGAGGCAGCAACGAAAACCATCCCAAAGAAAAGGAAATGCAAGAAAGCAAAGTGGCTGTCCAACGAGGCCTTAGAAATAGCAGAGAGGAGAAGGGAAGCAAAATGCAAGGGAGATAGGGAAAGTTACAGAAACTTGAATGCAGACTTCCAAAGAATAGCAAGGAGAGACAAGAGGGCCTTCTTAAATGAACAATGCAAAGAAATAGAGGAAGATAACAGAAAAGGAAAGACCAGAGATCTGTTCAGGAAAATTGGACATATTAGAGGAACATTTTGCGCAAAGATGAACATGATAAAAGACAAAAATGGAAGGGACCTAACAGAAGCAGAAGACGTCAAGAAGAGGTGGCAAGAATACACAGAGGAATTATATCAGAAAGATTTGGATATCCCGGACAACCCAGACAATGTAGTTGCTGACCTTGAGCCAGACATCCTGGAGAGCGAAGTCAAGTGGGCCTTAGAAAGCCTGGCTAACAACAAGGCCAGTGGAGGTGATGGCATTCCAGTTGAACTATTTAAAATCTTGAAAGATGATGCTGTTAAGGTGCTACATTCAATATGCCAGCAAGTTTGGAAAACTCAACAGTGGCCAGAGGATTGGAAAAGATCAGTCTACATCCCAATCCCAAAGAAAGGCAGTGCCAAAGAATGCTCCAACTACCGTACAATTGCACTCATTTCGCACGCTAGCAAGGTTATGCTCAAAATCCTACAAGGTAGGCTTCAGCAGTATGTGGACCGAGAACTCCCAGAAGTACAAGCTGGATTCCGAAGAGGGAGAGGAACTCGAGACCAAATTGCTAACTTGCGCTGGATTATGGAGAAAGCCAGAGAGTTCCAGAAAAATATCTACTTCTGCTTCATCGACTATGCGAAAGCCTTTGACTGTGTGGACCACAGCAAACTATGGCAAGTTCTTAAAGAAATGGGAGTGCCTGACCACTTTATCTGTCTCCTGAGAAACCTATATGTGGGACAGGAAGCAACAGTTAGAACTGGTCATGGAACAACTGAGTGGTTCAAAATTGGGAAAGGAGTACGGCAAGGCTGTATATTGTCCCCCAGCTTATTTAACTTATATGCAGAATACATCATGCGGAAGGCTGGACTGGAAGAAACCCAAGCCGGAATTAAGATTGCAGGAAGAAATATCAACAACCTCCGATATGCAGATGATACCACTCTGATGGCAGAAAGTGAGGAGGAATTAAAGAACCTTGTAATGAGAGTGAAAGAGGAGAGTGCAAAAAACGGTCTGAAACTCAACATCAAAAAAACTAAGATCATGGCCACTGGTCCCATCACCTCCTGGGAAATAGAAGGGGAAGATATGGAGGCAGTGTCAAATTTTATCTTCCTGGGCTCCATGATCACTGCAGATGGAGACAGCAGCCCTGAAATTAAAAGGCGCCTTCTTCTTGGGAGGAAAGCGATGACAAATCTTGACAGCATCTTGAAAAGCAGAGACATCACCTTGCCAACAAAAGTCCGAATAGTCAAAGCTATGGTTTTTCCTGTCGTGATGTATGGAAGTGAGAGCTGGACCATAAAGAAAGCAGACCGCCGAAGAATTGATGCCTTTGAATTGTGGTGCTGGAGGAGACTCTTGAGAATCCCCTGGACTGCAAGGAGAACAAACCTATCAGTTCTAAAGAAAATCAACCCTGAATGCTCACTTGAAGGACAGATCCTGAAGCTGAGGCTCCAGTACTTTGGCCATCTCATGAGAAGAAAAGAGTCCTTGGAAAAAACCTTGATGTTAGGAAGGTGTGATGGCAAGAGGAGAAGGGGACGACCGAGGATGAGATGGCTGGACAGTGTCTGCGAAGCAACCAACATGAACCTGACACAACTCCGGGAGGCAGTAGAAGACAGGAGGGCCTGGCGTGCTCTGGTCCATGGGGTCACGAAGAGTCGGACACGACTAAACGACTAAACAAACAACAAACTCGAGGGAAGTTCGCATGTCGAATCCTTACTTTCCCTATAGGGCAGGTTCATAACTCGAATTGTTCGCAAGTCGGGTCGTTCGTAAGTCGAGACCCCACTGTATCTGGTCTGCTGGCAGAAAAAAAAGAATGCTGTTTATATCCTGCCATATAGCTCTTAGAGCACTTTCTGAGCAGTTTAGAAGTTAATTACATGGGGTAGATATCCCCCCACCCGCCTTGCAAGCTGGGTACTCATTTTACCAACCTCAGGACTGAAGACTGAGTGAACCTTGACCCCTGGGATTGAACCCTGAGTCATGAGCACAATTTTGACTGCAGTACAGCAGTTTAACCACTTCACCACGAGGCTCAGTTTGGGCTGTGATCAGCAGGCAGACGAAGGGGAGAATAGGAAGAAGCTGGTTTGTTCCAGATCCAAAACCCTCTCAGCCCTGCCTCATAAGTACTATGCTAGCAAAAAGTTAGGTCTGGGTCAAGGTAGTCCTAGACAATTTTCAACATCCCTAGGCTGGAGAGTTTCAGATTCAGCACAGCTGTAGCTGTCCTAGTATCAGCTCAGCCACTCCTCACCCAACTTGGCTGGTTGGGATTGTGCCCCTCAAAGAGCACAATAAGACAGTCAATTTAAATATTGAAATATGAGGCTGTTAAGATGTTTTTAAAAAACAACGGATGATATTTTAATCAACACCTGTGCTGGTTACCAGGTTCAGGGAGCTCTGTAGCCACTCAACCATACTACCCTGTTTATCATGGAGTAGGTGAACCTAGGAGAATCAGATGTGGTGATGACTAGGGAATCTGCCTGATTCAGACACTTCTCAACATTCCAGTTTACCCTGAGTCGGCAGTGTTTCCAGAGAGTTCAAGAATCATAAGGTTAGGTACTCAGGATCACTACACCGACCTTGCAAGGTAGAACTGCCACCACATCTGCACAAACACCAAACCCCCTGGTTGCTGGTCAAAGCAAGATCTGGTTTTAGTAGCACAAATCCTCAGAGTCAAAAACCCAGACTGGTGGTTGGAGAGAATTTTATGTTTCATTAAAGATAGTGGAAAGGCAAAAAGGCAAAACTTCCAGAAGTTTTCAGAAATGTTTCAAAAAGCATTTGGAGCAAAAAAAAAAACAAAAAAAAACATGAATTTATTAGAAAAGGTAAGGCAATCCATAGGAAACAACAGAAAATAACAAAGCTAAGTGAGTCTACCTAATGCTCATACATCAGCATAGAGTCAACATAGTTCTGAAACATATATAGAGTGCATCCTTTCAGGCACAGCATGACAGGACAGCAACTGAGCATACCTGAGAGGTAAGCTAAGCTCTCTAAAGTCACTTGTGAACCACTTGTTGTACAAAAGGGTGGAAGCTTCAGCTAGTTCAAAATGTTGCAGCCAGACTGTTGAAAAACTGTTAATATATATTTTGAATTGTTTTTATCTTGTATGTTGTGAGCAATCAATCAATCAATCAATCAATCAGTCAGTCAATCAGTCAGTCAATCAATCAATCAATCAGTCAATCAGTCAATCAGTCAATCAATCAATCAATCAATCAATCAATCAATCAATCAATCAATCAATCAATGCCAGCCTGTTTCCATGCCTAATTCAAGTTGCGGGTTATAACCTTTAAAGCTTGGGCCCAGGCTATCTGACAGACCTTATCTCCCCATATAACTCACTGTAGGTCTTAAGATCATCCGGGGAGGCTCTCCTCTTGGTCCCATCAACTTTACAGGTAAGTCTGACAGGGATCGAGAGCAGGGCTTCTCAGTGTCCCCCCCCCCCCCCAGTTATGGAATCTCTCTCTCCTTTCTTTTCCATGACAATTGAGAAGATTTTGGTTCCAACTTGCATTTAGTATTTAATCTCTAGTTTTAACATAGCTAGCTGTCCTATGCTTGCTGTCAGTTTATCCTTTTTAATGTTTTTTCTTAATGCTTTTATCTGTTTTTAGATACTGATTTTAATATTTCCATGTTTGTAATTTTTAGTGGTTCTTGTATGTTGTTTTAATTCTTGGCTCTTTTAATAGTCTGTCAGCCACCTTGAGCCCCATCGCTAGGAGAAAGGTGGGATAGAAGTGTAGTAAACAAACAAACAACCATTCTGGAATAGGGCATTAACTACGGCCTTGCACAGGTGTTAACCCCACTGTTTTTGCCAAGGTCATCACCAGCTTGCATAACTGCAAGCCAGAGATTTTGGAGTGCTCCACTAGCAGAGCAGTGGAGCAATTTGATTTTTTTTTTAAAGAGCTCATTTTTAAAAGCATCTTTTAGTGCATTAATGAAAGTTGTTTCATAAGTGATGGTGCATCAGGATTGCCATCTGTTTTTCCTGATATACCTTTGATCTTTAAGAATAGATGGTAGGCAAATTCTCCATATGGAAAAAATATATATACTATATTTAATTTAGTCTTTAGTAATCATTGTGGATTTAGCTGGTTTCTTTTAAAAATAATTTATCTAAGTAGTTTCTCATATATTTAGTGTGGAAATATTTCATAAATTTGATGGGGGGGGAGAAATATTGGTTTTGAGAACTGAATGGGGGTGCGGGACTGGACAAGCATACCCGTCCTTTCTTCACTAGTATGAAGGGGTTTGTGAGCTGACTGAGGGAGCCCCATGCATTTATGTCAAACAGATGGGAAATCATGCCTGATTTGGATTTGGATGTGCAAAGAGGATTTTCTGTGCATATGTAGCACAATTGCCATCCAAACAAGGGCATGCCCTCATTCTCCCACCTCCTTGATGTACCTAATGAACACACAAGCAAGGTTGTTTCAACATCTCCTTTGTAAGCATAGCAGAAGGTAAACATCATGAAAAAGAAACAAATGAGATGAATTTTTAAAGACCACATGCTATTACCCATAAGAAACGATGTGAGCAGTATGATGCCAAGAAAGAAGAGATGACAGAATTGCCATTAAACTATGCAGCCCCTGCCAACAGAGCAGCAGTAGGCAATCACAGAAGTATTTCAAATACTCTAAAGAGCTTGCCTGCTACAGTAATGGTAACATCACTGAATTTTCCAAGGGGTTAGCTCTCTTAATCTGGTGTAGCAAAAACAACAAAGGCCTGAATCCAACTGGCAATCACAAGTAATGTAGACCCACTGAACTGATAGGATTTAAGCATGCAAATCCTCACTGTTCAGCAGTTGGTGCAAGGGCTGAAATCATATTGCTTAGCATGCTGAATGGCACTAGAGTGGACCCACTGAATCAGTGGGGATTTGGTGCGCCAGCTCCTCCATATATTCCATTGATTCAACAGGCCTACTCTAATTGTGATTTGGATTAGAGTGAGCAACTGAGATTAAGCCAAAGAGGCTGAAGTCATACATTTGAAGAAGCAGGTTTTAGCCCACCAAAGTTCATGTCAGAGGTGTTACTCTTCAAGTGGCCCGAACACTTGTCCTTCTTGTTAAGATTCAGTGCCCAGCAATTCTGGTCCTGATGGTTATATCAGAACAATCTCTCCTTCTGTTGATGATCCACTTCTTTATTCCCCAATGGATGCCTGACGCCAGTGTTTACCAACCTAGGGATCGTGACAATGTATGTGTGTTCTGGGGGATTGTGGGTTATATGTGTCATAGCCCTTGTCACATAGTTTCTTCCTTGACCTTTTGGAGCTGGATATTAAAGTTATCATGTGTATGTATGTAGGAGAAACAAGGCCTTTGGGGGAGAAAGAAGCCTCTGCTTTCAGAGAAGGGAAGACTGTACCCAGTAAAAATGGGGCCAAGGCATCCCATTTTTTGGCAAATATGGTGGGGACTGTTACAGGTTATTTGGCTATTATAAAAGGGCTTGTGACTCAGAAAGGGTTGGAAACCACTGCCTTAAGCATTTATCTTCCCAATGTCCCATATTTATATTACATGTCATGGAAGGTTGAATGTATGTAAAAATCCTTTCAACCATGGCTTATCTGTTTTCCTCTCTCTCAGATCTGTAATATCTGAGTCTATCTGGGTAGCAATGTCCAGAGGAAACTACACAATATTGTCAGCTTTTATATATACTCACAGAACTTACTGTTGCCATTTTGATGGAACAATACTTGTATCTACCCCCCAATTCCATGCTCAAGCTGGAGAATACTGAGTTCTACCCACTGCAGATAAGGACTCTGTGATGGTTATCTCATCATCTTAAAATGCAGCAGTGTTCCCTATGAGCACATCTTCCTTTGTTAATGGGAATAAGCAAATGGACAGAAGAACTCATTTGAGCCCTTTAAATACATGATCAAGTAGATAATCCCGTTACAATTTCTTCTGCTCCTGGGAGCAGGGATGTTGCATTTACTTTCAAGATCCGTTAAATTGTCCTTCCCATTTTGGTTCACTCTGAATGTTCCCACAGCATTAGACTCTCATTTTTCTCCTTCCTCCAAGGAACTCTCCAGAGCCCCAGCTTGTATAGTGAAGTCTAAACACAGGAAAGCAAAGATTATGGCTGAACAGGAAAAAACAAAATATTTTATTTATCATGGAAGAAATGCATTCTCTCTCTGCTGCCTTTTGAACTTCAGCGATTGTGTGAGAGCAGCAGAGAAATCCCAAGCAGGATGCTGAAATCCCATTCCCTTACTTCTGATACCCTTTAAAATCTTGTCTATAATTCATCAGGGGATTTTAAGGGACATGTGCCCTAGGAAGATCAGTAAGCACTCCCTAAGGGGATGTAAAACTAACAACATCTTTAATGAGGGAGGCCTGGATTGCTTCTGACACAATGCAGCCATTTTGAACATGACTTGTCACAAAGATTCTCAGTAAAAGAAGAGGAGAGAACCACTACTCATGTGTTTTTGAAAGTTTTTGTAAAAGTTTCCAGCAGAGCAGCCATACGAATCCATCGTAGCAGAACGACAAAGACATGGATCTCTCCTTAAAGACTAACACATTTTATTTGGCAGACATTTCTGTGGACTGTAGCCCACTTCTTTGGATGTGAGTTGAAAGTGTTTTCAGGAAAGAGAAAAGGGATCCCATAAAAGGAGACTGACATATGTTGTGACGATGGAAGCTGTAGCGATAGCCATTCTCTGCGATGTGTCCTTGTGCCCCAAACTGTTTCTGTGAGGCTGTGTGATTGACAGTCAATTATCTTTTCAAGACCAGGAATTAAATTTCCAAAAATGAATACATCGACTTAAAAAGGACGCACTTCAAAAGAAAACTGAAAGAAGAAAATAACTCATTTCATTAAAAGTGACCAGTGGTTTATGAAATAGACTCCCACAGTGCCTCTTTGAAATCAAAATGCATTGAGATATATTGTCTTAACAGAACGTATCCAGCATGCAAAGAATGTTGCAAATCTGGCATGCATCCCATATATTATTTGTATACAAAGATTCTGTTTGAAGTGGTGCAAAATCACAAAACCTATTGAACCTGAACTGCTCCATTCTGCTAAACTGTTCTGTCAAATTTTTAAAAGAGGCTTACTCTCTTTTTTTTTCACTTTCATTTTAGCGGGATCATGTAAAAAATGACACACACACCCCCATAAAAAGACATTTCTTCTTCTAAACTTTTCCTGTATAGAAGTAATGTGTGTTCACAGAAAAAAATTAGGAAAGCTTTTAGCCAGAGCTATAAATTCTGACACTTTAAGGGTGAGACATTGCCAACAGTGTAGATGTTACTTTTCACCACAGGGATTAGCTTCCCTGTCACCATCCCTCTACACATATACATGTGCGTTCAGTGTGCATGTGTATAGTTATGCATAGTCTCTCACACACATAGTAAGAGAAGTATATTGTGATGCAAGATGTGTTATGCGAAATTGGATATTGTTCACAGACACACACATAGAGAAATAAAGAACTGGAATTAGCTGTGTGAGACAAAGGCAATCTTACATAAAGAAATGCAGAAACCTCTAATTTCCGTGCATACATATACCAAGAGAATGATAGCTGGAGACTGTGCTGTATTAGATTTTTAGATTTAGATTGGGCATCTTTCAGTCTCGAGAGACTTATGGTAACGTGCTCTGTATGGAGGACTTGGAACAGCATCTAGTGTGGCTGAGAAGGCCAATTCGAGAGTGACAATCCTGTCCACACTGAAGACAAATGCAGTCTGTCCCCTGTCTAGCTCCCTGATTTTGCTGCTTTCGTGACTGCCTCTTTGCCTCGGCCTGCTGGACAAGGGTCTCTTCAAATTGGGAGAGGCTGTGATGCACCACCTGCCTCCAGGCCGAATGCTCAGATGTCAGGGTTTCCCATCTGTTGAGGTCCATTCACAAAGCCTTCAGATCCTGCTTGCAGATATCCTTGTATCACAGCTATGGTCTCCCTCTGGGGCGATTTCCCTGCACTAATTCTCCATACAGATCTTTTGGAATCTGACCATCAGCCATTCTCACAACATGCGCCCAAGCCAACATAGACAGCGCTGTTTCAGTAATGTATAGCTCATTCTAGGACTACTCTATTTGGAACTTAGTCCTGTCAGTTGATACCAAAAATGCGTTGGAGACAACGCATATGGAACGTGTTCAGCTTCCTCTCTTGCCATGCACAAAGGGTCCAGGACTCACTGCAGTACTGCGGTATGCTCAGGACACAGGTTCTATAGACTTGGCGTATGCTGTCAGCTTCTTATTGAGCCATACTCTCTTTGTGAGTCTTGAGAACATAGTAGCTGCTTTGCCAATGTGTTTATCTAGCTCGACATCTAGGGAGAGAGTGTCAGAGATCGTTGAGCCAAGGTACACAAATTCATGAACAACCTCCAATTCTTGCGTGGAGATGGTAATAGAGGGAGGTGAGTCCACGCCCTGACCCATGACTTGTGTTTTCTTCAGGCTGATTGTTAGTCCAAAGTCTTGGCAGGCCTTGCTAAAACGATTCATGAGTTGTTGGAGGTCTTCATCAGAGTGGGAAACAATGGCTGCATCATTGGCGAAGAGGAAGTCCCGCATGCATTTCAGTTGGACTTTGGTCTTTGCTCTCAATCTGGAGAGATGAAAGAGCTTTCCATCTGATCTAGTCCAGAGATAGACACCTTTTGTTGCAGTTCCAAAGGCGTACTTCAGCATGACAGCAAAAAAGATCCCAAAAAGGGCCGGCGCGAGGACAAAGCCCTGTTTCACTGTAGTTTGGATGTCAAGGGAATCTGATGTTGAGCCATCAAATACTACAGTGCATTTCCTCATGAAAGGACCTGATGATGTTAAGGAGTCGAGGTGAACATCCAATCTTGGGAAGTATTTTTAGAAGACCATTCCTGCTAACCAAATCATAGGCCTTTGTGAGATCTATGAAGGCCACAAAGAGTGGCTGTTTTTGTTCCCTGCATTTCTCCTGGAAATGTCTGAGGGAGAATACCATGTCAGTGGTGGATCTATTAGCTTGAAATCCACACTGGATTATTTTTTTTAATGACATGAAACACAAGTAAAAATAAATACATCATATAAACAACAAAATCGTTCAGTGGCTCTGTTTTGGGAGACTGGGGAGCACATTCTATTTGAGAGAGAGAGATGAGGGAAGCACATGACCCATGCGTGCAACCAGCTGACCAACTGACCCTGCTACATAAATACCTTTTATTTTCCTCAATCACAAAACACAGGCCACAAACTAAAGGCTGAACAATACTTAGGAACTGCGTGTCACATGGATCAGCCCAATCAAGTTAAAAAATCCAAGCCAGCATGTCTGAGTGTCATGCAGTGATGATCATTTCCCTTAGAGCATGCTGTGTAGTGGATATACCTTTATATTACAACTGCCATATGCATGGCCCTTACTTTCCAGCATGATCTTCATGTTGTACAACATTAGCTGTATTAGCTAATGACTATTTTACACACACCTCCACATGCAGATACACATGCACACATAGAACTGTAGAAGAATCAAGATGTGGCATAGGGTGACTGTGTAAATTTCCTCCGGCTCTTCAGTGCTGCCATTGATCTAGATTTGAGACATGACAACTGTTCCATAACAGCTACCACTGGCATAATGAGTTATGTTTCATTAAACGCCCAGGAGGCAATTGCTGAATGCACTTTTAGGCATTCTCAGAGATGATCCAGTTCAAACCTTTGCTGTAGATCAAGATCACCCATTATCGAAACCTCTCCACGATGTACTGGAATTTTAAACAGACAATTTCGAGCAATTTTGTGAGGGTTTGTTTGCTGTTGTTTTTTTAACTGAATGTTTAACATTTTATACTGGCTCATGTATATACTGGCTCACATTATGTAAGACGTTTTGTGAAGACTTTTTTCTCCATGAAGTTGTTTTCGGCAAAATAGCTATGTTAGGCTGCTTAAGCAGGTGTAACAAACACAAGAAGGAAAGAAGAATGGATACCATAAAAACCAAGAGATTTATTCCAGTGAACTTTTTGTAGATAAATATCTACTTCTTCTTCAGTTATTTTTAAACACCTAAATAAATGAATCTGGCCTCTGGGACTTCGTTCCCTGAAGCTTGAGTACTCATCACCATTATCTTAGAACTGCAGAGCTGGAAGAGACCTTCTGGATCATCAAGCCCAGCCCATCAAGGAGGCACAGTGGGGAATTGAACTCCCAACCTCTGGCTCAGCAGCCAGAGACCTAAGCCACTGAGCTGTCCAGCAGAGTAATATGTAGATTAACTTTGGCCTAGATGACTATGACGTAACAAGCTATAGGAAAGCTTTCCCATGATGGTACAGCAGAAATACTTGGGAACTGCTTGTCACATGGATCAGCCCAATCAAGTTAAAAAATCCAAGCCAGCATGTCTGAGTGTCATGCAGAGATGAACATTCCCCTGGAGCATGCTGTGTAGTGAATATACCTTCATATTACGACTGCCATATGCACGGCCCTTACTTTCCAGCATGATCTTTAAAACAACAACGACAACAAAAACCACTGAGTAAGAGAGAAATGATTTTAATGATTAGTTTCTCAAAATCGAAACTGCTGTGATAATGACTTTTGTTCTGGTCAGCATCCCTTTCATTGACACTTCCTAAACAACGTTATTAGCAATTAAGGCAGTGGGAGAGCTAGGTTTCCTAGATCAATGCAAAATATTTGGTAAGCAAATCTCAGGTTTGTACAAGCTAATTAGATTCATGCAGTGCAGCTGGGGATCTTCACCAGCAAAGAATGCCATGTTTGTAAAGTGGGTATGAATGAAACTCAGTGGCCACTGAGTTTCATTGGGACACCCCTCTTTTAATGAACCAGTTAAATCATATATTTGACATTATATGATATCAATACTTTTATTAATTTTATAGTCAGTGAACATGCCCTAACACCTTATGAATTTAACAGATGTTATTCCTGTTCTGTTATTGGCCATTGATATCAGAATGGCATACAGATGTTGTATCTTCCACAGCCTTGCTGTTTAGCCTCTGTGGTTAGAAAAATGAATTTGAGTGAGGTGACAAGATCTTCTGATATGATCTTCAGTGCTGAACAACTGCTCAGCTGTGTTACACTTGCCACTACATGTAATCAGCTCATCTTCCAAGACTGTTGCCTCATTGCATTTAATGGGATAGAGTTAAGCATAGCTTTCCCTTTTCATCAGCTGGGTAGAAAAGTATTTCAATTGGGCTGGAGCATACTCAGTGCATGTGCACTAGTGCAAGTGTACACACACATGTGCATACACAGTCGGACCATTGTAAGTCAAGAGATGCTTAAAGTTTTCAAATTCATTTTGACCCTTCAGTATAGGTTTCCTGTGCTAGATAAGGTATTTTGTTTGTTTCTCATATCTGTCCAGTGTAGTTTTGTCCAAGTATCCACTGAGTTATCGTAATGGATTATTCTTCTACATTGTGTATTTGGAAAAGTGTATGGTGCCGTATTTATTACATTTGTCTATAATATTCTCAAAATACATCTCTCTCCTTTTGAAGTTATTTATCAGAAGAAAAAGCCAACATAAAGTGTTTTTCCCCAGTTCTCCCTGTGTGGGTTTCCTGTTATGATATACTTGTCTGTGCGGTCAACATGTTGATGCCATATAATCCCAACCGCCTTCTCTCTGGGTGTCTTCTTGCCATGTGTCAAGTGTATTCTCTCATTCAAAAATATCAAAATATTTTCTGTGATTTCATGAAGTACTAATTGATTGGGCAACCAATAGGACGAGAAGCAAAATACATGCTTCTGGTCCTATTAAGGAAGAGCTTCAACAAAAAAATGGTAAGTGTTGTTTTGTGAAGAAAAATATAGGTACATTTGAAGAACTCCTTGGTACTTGTTAAAAAAAAAGCACTTGCGAAATCCACAATGTATTTTGCTGAAATGCTTAAAAATGGAGATTACTTTCAGGTTTGATGAGCATTCATCACACTAAGCTAAGCAATAGAGGCTTGGGATCAGATTCAATTCTAACGCAGTATAATGAAGGCTTCACTAATCTCAGGCACAGCTCTTGATTTAAAGATTGTTCTTGTTGTTTTTCTGGACTGATGCAGTTAAGCAGGGTTTCCTAATTTTATTTTTAATGAGTGAAAGCTAGAGGCATGCTTTCTCTTGCTGTTTAAAAATCTTATGCATGCTTCCCTAGAATTAAGCCCTGCAGTGTTCAAGATGCTTAGTTCAGGATGGCAAAAGCCAGTGGTGAATCTCTGAGATTCTGAATAAACAATATTTATAAAGCAGGCCAATCTATAATAATAGAAGGATCTGTTTGACTTCATTGTAGTTCAGAGACCATGAAACCTATACATCTGAAACTTGGCGAACATACCAAAGGGACTCCGGGGTGTGCATCTTGCTTTTATGTCATTTTTAAAAAGGATTGATCCATTTTAACATAGTAAAAAAATGTCTATAGATTGCAGTAGCATGTTAAATCACTAGGTGGCAGACCTTGAATTCCTCAGGAGTAAGAAGACTACTCAGGAGCATTCTCCTCCACAAGAGCAGGAAGTTTTGAGCCTCTGAGCAAATTTATCCAGCTGCTTTCAGGTGGGGCTAGAACGAGTTTTCATTCCTGGTCTGCTAGAGTGTCTCAGTACTGGAACCATACAATCTCCCTTCTGGGTAACCCTATATCTCTTCATTTGGAATGACCGAGAGGGGCTTTGAGAATTTGTTATGTGGCAGGGGAAGAAGATGAGGAAAGGAAATGAAGGAGAGGTAAAGACTGAACAAGCAGAAAGTGATGGAGGGAGAAAAGAGTGGGAAAGCAAAGAGGTGGAAAATACAATTGACATGTGGTCCTTTTGACTGGGCTTTGCTTGAAACTGTGAGTGACAGTTAGGCATATCATTTTGTTGAAGCAAAATGAAGTTCCAAGGGGGAAAATATTCAGCAGTTTGAAAGATGCAGGCAAATGTTTATGAATGGAACTGTGTCTTGATTGGTTGTAGTGGGTTTTTTGGGCTCTTTGGCCATGTTCTGAGAGTTGTTCTTCCTGACATTTCACCAGTCTCTGTGGCCGGCATCTTCAGAGGACTGGAGTAGGAACTCTGCTCCCTCTCACTTCCCTACTTCCTTCTGCTGCCGCTGCCACCACCTTCCTTATTTCTTATCTCTCTGGGGAAGCATTTCTCCTAAAGCAAACGGTTTCTAATGTATTTTTCTTGATGTACATAGTTTATGTAGTTTCCCATTGACTAAAGCATGTTTGTGTGTGTATTTAAAGGTATGCATGTTTTAGTTGCATTATGCATAAGTATTTGCAAAGAATTCATGAAAGAATCTGAGGCTGACAGGAAGCTTGAAAAATTGTCACCTATTTTCATCTCCCAGAGCACAGATTGCATAAATTCATAGAAACATTCAGATAATGTGGATATCTTCTTCATTCTCAGTGGTAAGTAGGCTAGTAAAAATGTTTATGAGCTACTGCCTTTTTCAGGGGTGGGGATGGGGTTAGGGTTTTCTTCAAGTCAGGTTCAGATACTTAGACATACTCACACTTGTTGCGGAGACTAGAGGCTTAATTATCTACTCAAGAGACAATGCCATCCTCTGGCGGTGATAGCTGGGGAATTATGGGAGAGTCCTCAAAGGAGAATGTTTGCACATGAGAATGTTTTGTAGACTACAAGGACGAAATGAACAAAGACCTTGGTAATCTACAAGGTCTTTTCCTTGATTTCTCTTTGGCTTTACCCTCTCTGATTAAGACACATACATTACATAGAGTGTTTGGTTTATCTCAGGCTAATCGAAAGCAAACTTGAGAGTCCAGAGAGGAGAAATGCAGCTGGGTAAAACACCAACTCACACAACTATTAATAGATTTACAGTGGTCGTGACTGCTTGTCAGACATGTAAGATGTTTCTTAAGGCAGAACAGAGAAGGATTTTGAAAAGCAGCAAGAGAATCCAGAAGGATCTTGTGGAAGAGGATTGACCTCTAACTGAAGACCACAACACTGACTTGCTTAACAGCTTAAAGGATTAACTGTGAGTGAGAATGCCAGAAGCTTCAAGATTTATTATGACTTTACAGAGAAGCTTATCTAGAAGAATCGATCAGATTAAACTGAATATGTGGTGGACTTTTCGGGGCTATGATCTTAATGCTTTACCCTTTGCAAGGAGTTCCCAGACGATCACTGGGTCATTGTAGTGCTTCCGAGGACAACTTACCTTTAGAAAACTTTCCAAACTGTGATGAAAGTGCTAAGGGGTATTGATGATGTTATTAATGATGGTGATGATGATGCAATTGCCTCATCTTCTCTATGTTTCCCTCTACCAAATGTGGTGCAGACAAGATGATAAGCAATGATTTGTCATGGCACATCAACAAATGATGTACATATTATCCCATTGAGCATCTGTACGTAAATTGGGGAGCTGCCAGGGCTAAAGTTGGAGAACCCATTGTTCCATATACAACTAAGGTTGCAAGCTGGAGCATCTCCTTTGGAAAGAAAAGGTTTTCAAAAATTGGAAACTTGTCTCCTCACAGAAGGAGCTGCTTGAATGCTGAGATTCAACTGAATGGGTTTCTCAGCACTCATTTGGGTTGTCCAAAGAAATAAGGAAATATTTGCATATTTTCAGACATCCTTAAAATTTACATGAGATTGTCAATATTCACCTGTCCATATATATTAGATTTGATCATTGTGGGGTTTTGGTTTTGTTCTTTTTTCCCTTTTCCTTTTATTGTTTACACTTCTGATTAATGCGCCCAACACATCAAGTATAGAAGGAGGCTGCCAAGATATGTGGAGCAATATTCTGGACTTCTGGAATGGCAAAATTCTGCTTGAGTTCCATTTTTGGCAGCAGCAGTCATCACAGCGCCTAGAGTTTTGAAACTTTAAAAGAGATGATAAAATGTTCCAGTTATAAAGAGAACTGACCTTCCAGGCATGCTTAAGCACAGCAATTCATACTCTGCTCTACTTATGGTCTGAGCTGTTTCAGTTTCACTATTGTTAGGCTCAGTTGAGGCACTCATCCTCCCTCCTGCAGAGGAATATTAGGATTTTTGAGAGCTCCCGCTCTCTGTCTGCAGTCTATGGGGTTAGTGGGTCAAGAGGCTTACAGGCTTCAGCTCACATTCCCAAGTTATCACATCAGAATTTTATGCACATCTGGCTAGTAATCGTTCAGTTCAAGGGGATTTTCTCCTAGGTAAGTGTGTGCAGGTTTTGCAGCCCAAATTTTGACCTTTTCACATGTTTCTTGGATCATTTAGACCAATGCTTGAGGAAAGGAGTTGGGACATGCTGATTAGTTTTATCTTGATGCCATGTTAGCCCTTCTCTCTCCTGGCCCTTGCATGTGTAGCATGAATGGCTACAGAAAGGAGGGTCTATCCTGAATAGGTGTACTGTACATCCAAAAGGTTCCACATGATCTGAAGCTGTGAAGAATAGAACAATCTCAAGAAGGGATGTGCTATTCCTTCCTGTCAAAAACATTTCCAGATATACACACCCCGATGTTGGCTCAGACCTAAAAAGAACATACAGTAATGAGGATTCTAAACTACAATGTCCACCCTGCCCTTCTTTGAGTTTGTAGATGGCTGTACTGATGCTGAGAATATTATCCCAATGCAGGGTAATGAATCCTGCTTTTTTAAAAAAAGAGCAATGTATTCTGTGATAGTTTTCCATCGTGAAAAGGGCAATTAAGATGAACTAGAAGGACATGCCAGCAGGAAAGGCCAAAGATCAATTTGGACCGGAGTCTTACTTAGTGTTGCTGCTGGACAGTTGGCTGCTATATACAAATACATCATTGTGTTTTATTAAAGAATAAAAAGTGACTGTATGGAGGGCTCTCATAAATATGCCTGTGCTTTGTGGGTACAGAGTATGCAGAAAGTGTATTTCATTGGGACATTTTGTTCTACTGGGCGAACATGTGAAATGGCTACATTAGTTGCAGGTTCTGATCTTTTATGGCCAAAGCATTAATATCCTTTCTGAAGCCTTAGCTGTTTTGTAATCCATTCTGTTTCTTAGGCAATGGCTTGCTTCTGTTGCAGTGTGGTGACTTCTGTCAGTGCTATAGATCCAAGTATCTCATGACATACCAAACCCCAGAGCCATAATGAGCTCTTTTTTTGGCATTTAGGGCAAATGGCACTGTCTCCCAGCCCCTCTGACCTGAGGAATGGATGCAAGCTTCCGCTAAAGAAAAGAAGGATGGGAATGTGGTGCCCTCGCCTCCAAAAAGAGAAGGCTTATGTGCTCCCATACCAGGAAAAGTGAATAAGGCCCAGAGATATTGCTACTGTATGTGTTATTCCAGCCTTCAGCAGTAGATTCACCTCTTGATTTTGGCACCCTCTAAATTTTGGCACCATGAGGCAAAGTTCCAGTTGCTCCTCACTCCCCGGTTACAGCACTGCCAAATCTCCCTTGTACTTTAATTCAAATCTGTGAAATGCACAAGCCATTTCACTTCATGTAGAGTTAATACATTCACAGAATTCAAGTATACTTCTTATGTAACTCCGCAAAATTCATGGGTGATACAGTCTGTTATCCTATATATACACTTTCCTGGGAGTATGCTTCATTGAACTCAGTGGATCTTTCTTTCAGATAGTATTGTTACCAGATCCGACTGTTGGCCTATTATATGCTGAGCACCCATTGCCAATAGCATGAATTTAATTGTCGGTTCAGTGTTATGAGAAGCAAGCTGTTGCATGTACAGGAATTACAGCTGCATATACAGTCATATTCACAGGGTGATCCACTAACTACCTAGTCTAAATAATTTGTGCTGCAAAGGAATAATGCTTATTTTCCCAGCAGCAAATAAATAATTAAGCCAACAACTGTTAAAACAAATTACAACGGGGGGTGAATACTTAGATACGTGAAACACTTGCCAGAATTTGCCACGTTGCCATTCTTCTTATGAATGCAATGCTCCAGAGTTAGAATTTATGTTCCATCTCATGTATTTTACCTCAGAAATTTCAGCAGTTAGAGTATTTTTTGCCGTTAGAAGGCAATAACTGTAAACTTTTCCCAGGTTACTGCTGTCAAATACCTTGGCATGTTATCTGTGAAATGATATCGATATATAATGAATACCATGCATCAATTATTTAATAATGCTACAAGCAAATTATGTAATAACTATCAGTTATAATATCAGCCAGAATCCTATTGGTATTTGCATAAGATTTCACTTGCTGCAGCTAACTGCAGCTAATTGGCAAAGTGCTGGGGTGTTTCTGGGTAATGTTCCCAGTCATGCACCCAACTGGATAATTCAGTTTCATCCTGACACCTTGCTAATTAGCCACAATTAGCTGCAGCAGATTATAATAAGAACACCAATAGGATTCAGGCTATCAGTTATTGAAATAAAATATAACTGCTTTTTTAAAAACATATTTGAATATTCAAGGAATCCCTTGAATATTCAAGGAGAGGGAGGAAGAGGTATAGTTTCATCAGCCATAAGACGATCACAACATTTTATGACTTTTTGTTGTCAGCTCTTCAGGATAGTGGCAATATGCAAAACTGTTTGATCCCTTGGAAATAAGCACACTGTTTATTTATTTAAAATATTTCCCCCTGCCTTTCTCCTAAAAAGGACATAGGGTGACTCATAGTGTTAAAAAAAGAGGACAGTATAAAAGCTAAAAATAATAAATTGTTACAGTATTAAAACAATTAAATATAATCTTAAAGACTCACAGACAAAAGCAGTGTACTAGAAAAACTTTAAGATGCAGGGAAAAAAAAGTTCTGCTTTAAACCCCACTCCACTCCACTCTTAGGCAGCCAATCACTATTCACAAAATAATTGTAAAACTGAATGGAAGCATCACTTGAATGATTCATCTGCCTAAATACTGCTGGCTATGAACTGAGATTTGACCAAACTCCGGGAGGCAGTGAAAGACAGGAGGGCCTGGTGTGCTCTGGTCCATTGGGGTCATAAAGAGTCGGACATGACTTAATGACTAAACAACAACATGAACTGAGAATCACATTGGAGCCAATATAAACGAAGGACCAAGAAACCCTGTTTGGATGTTTCCCCCATGCCATTAAATTAGCATGAATGATTTTAATTGACAGGATTACAGGAGCAAGTATCCACTTCTCCACCCCTGCAGTAGCTCCCTTTCTGTTTCTTTGAAACTGTCCTGTAGTTGGTAATCTTCAGCACCCTATACACCCTTGACAAAGAGTCCTATAGTACCTTAAAGACTAAAATCAGTCTATTATAGAAAGAGCACTCATGCTATATAGTATATGCCTTAGTGAATCTGTTTATCTCTAACATGCCATCAAGTTCTTTTAGTTTTTTGTTTTGTTTTGTTTTGTTTTTGCAACAGACTGACATGGCTAACCATTTAGAAACCTCATTGTCATAGTATTTCTCTGTTTCACGCATTCACCCTTAAATGCACAAAATGCGGCGGACATGATGAACATGATGTACTGCTTACGACCCAGCTTTTTAGGGTACTCTCTGTCACATGACTTGGATTGCATGAGGAAAGAAAATGCCTGAGTAGGGCTTGTATTGTGCACTCTTGGGTAGGTAGCAACTCAGGAGCTCAGCTGTGCTAATGGATAGATAATCTTCTGCCACAGGATGTACATTCAGAGTTACAACAGCTTTTATAAAGTTCTGTTTGAATGTCTTCATGAGATTCTCATAGCTCAGCAAAATCTGTCTAGAAACCTTTGGACACCAAACAAAAGAGAACATACATCTGAGAAGAATTCCGGAGGCTAAGGCCCCTGTGGACTCCCACGATAACCCTGGCTGTATGTTGCCTTTCAGCATTTTTTTATAACTTTTTAGGGTTGGCTCCCATTCAGTTCAGCTGGTGATTTAAACATTTATCTATATGCTCTGTGGCTAGCTGAGGTCCCTTGAGATTGAGAAGGCCAGAAGTTCATTTTCCAACCAGGTTTTATTTTAAGCCAACATCAGAGTATATTGTGGCATATTAAGTTCTATCCTGGAGCAGGTGAGAGATGCCTTGATCATTCTCACATCTTTGTTCATTTCTAACTGCAACAATTGCTGAGCTTTCGGAGAAGATAGATAATTGTCTGGGTTTTATCACACCTGAAATCTAAAAAATGTCCTGCAGTGATGCCGGTGTGACTAGAATTGAAACTGTCCCGTCCAATGTATTTCCTTTTTATTTATTTATTTCTGTTATAACGCATGCAGAATGGACTGTGTGCTCTTTAGTATTCTATACTGTGGCCATGCTGTCTGGAAGATTTTAGAGAGTCATAGTCCAAAAATGTAACTTTTCTAGACTCTCGAATCTTCTGTCAGATCATCCTACCATTGGCCATTCTACTGAAAGCTTATGGACATGTATACTGGGACTAGAGTATTCCTCCACCTTTTAACTTCAGGAAAAAAATAATACCCTGTTAGGAAACTCTGTTCTGAACAGATAATGTCCTCATTGACAGATCTGTGAGGGATGTTTTAAAGCATTATTCTTAATGATGTTTAATTTTCCTCTCTATGATCAGCAGCAGTAGTCTTACATCTCCAAATACCAAACTGAAATGGAAAATGATGATATGATTGTCCCTATAATTGGTGCTGTTGAGAAACATGACAGAGAAATGTTCCTGAGAAATTAGAAGGTCGAAGGTCTGCAGAAATAAAACATTTAAGGGAATTGTTTTGTTCCCCTGGGGGTGAGGTGAAACTCAATAGAATTGACCATAAATATATATATGGGTGTTTGAATAATTGACATAGCAATATTTAGAGTCAGTGAATTGTAGCAGCCAATCAACTGATAGTGACATTTCTTTTTCCCAAGGCTATAAGGCATGGGATCTCTCCTGACAAAAGAGGGACAAGAAGTGTTTGTAATTTCCTGTAATGTTCCTGTTGAGTTCATTGGATTTTTAAGATAATGCTTCTAACCCAGGTTATGCAAATATTAAAACAATAATAGAATAAGAGATGTAATTCTAAGAAGACCATTGATTTACAAATATGTAAACACAGTGCATTTATTTATTTTTTAACTCAAGTGGTGTTATTACAGAGTTGTCACTGTTAGTCCAACTTATTTGTAATGGATGTTTACCTATGGAAGCAACTATTGGGTGCAATGCATTCAGTGACTGGGAACTTTCACAGCCTGTGTTCCACCTCTTCCACCAATGAACCAACTCATATATATCTGCACCTGGGAGAACCCTTAAGTCACCTGCTCCTCAGATCAGAAGGTGATTGTGGCTTTGGTTTGATATTAAACAGCCACAGCACTGCCTGGTCAGAAAGAGCAAGTGTACTAGCCTTTTGCCTCTTAAGACCTTGGTTCTCCTGAAACTTAGCTTGATGGTCAAATCCCCTTATGAAACACAAATAAAAAAGTTTTGACTGCCTTGTATGGATGCCAGTTAGTATCAATGGTCAAAAGGATCAAGAGTTCATTCCATTGGATTACTTGCAGGTAAGCACTGACTTGCACTTTTCAAACTGCAAATGGATGAGTGGATTGTGTCTTTCCATATTCCAAAATAAATGGCTTGGCTTGTTTTTAATAACAATAATCATAGAACTGTAGAGCTGGAAGGGACCTTGTGTATCATCAAGTCCAGCCCCTGTCATGGAGGCACAGGGGAGGATTGAACTCCTAACCTCTGACTCTGCAGCCAGATGCCTAAACCACTGAGCTATCCAGCAGTTTAAAGTAGGGTGGGCTGTTATAAGTTATGGAGGGAAAGACTCTCGACTCTTATGTCTTCCTAGTTAGTTATATTGCCTAACAGTATTTATTTATTTACTTATTTGACTTTTATACCACTCAGCTGGCTGCCAAGACCACTCTGGGCAGTGTATATGTTATTTATTTATCTATCTGTCGGGCTGGCCAGTTCATACAAGCTTCACTGTTAGTCTTACAGGTATATTCATTCATCCTTTCTGTCCAACATATATCTGCATCAGTATTTATATAAAATGATATTTCCATATTTTGAAGCTATTGATTCATGATACAGTGGTGCCTCGCATTACGACGTTAATTCGTTCCAGCGAAATCGCTGTAGAACGAAAATGTCGTAAAGCGAAATTTAAAAGCCCATAGAAACGCATTAAAACCCGTTTAATGCGTTCCGATGGGCTGGAAACTCACCGTCCAGCGAAGATCCTCCATAGGGCAGCCATTTTTGCTGCCTGTGCAGCGAGGAATCTGTCCCAGAAAACAGTGGGGGCCATTGTGTTTACCCAACTGCCATTTTGAAACCGCCGATCAGCTGTCCGAAAATCATCGTTTTGCGAAGAATCGGTTCCCGAAGCAGGGAAGCGATCATCGCAAAGTGAAATTCCCCCATAGGAAACGTCGTAAAGCAATCACAAAAAGTTCATTGTAATGCAGTTTCGTCGTTAAACGGAGCGATCGTAAAGCGAGGCATCACTGTACATGTGTTTTTAAATGTATTTCATCCTAATTTCAAATGTTTTTCAGTACATTTTCTTATTGAGCCAAGAATGACATCTCAGAATCTGGACAGATGAAAAATACATAAAATAACAGCATTCTGAACTGTATGTTAGTTCCAGTGATGTGGATTGTTTAGTTCGCATATGTGAATTAAGTGAAACATGAATCATACTTGGGCTTGTATGGATGCAAATTCTCATTTCTATTCCCCACTCCAAATTCTCATTATTTTCAGAACAAGAAGATAGTTTGTTGTCGAATGAGCGTTTTCATATTTTTGAGAACAGTATTTCAGAATTTGTGCAAAGTATGAAAAGTATTTAACTAAATTACAATAACTATTTTATACCCATAAGTCATTACAGAAAATTGAGTTATTGATAATGTTCGTGCACTAAGAAGTTTTAATCTCTGTTTAGGCCCTTAGAAGTGCACTGGAACTTGTTTCTGTAACCAATTTCTTTTTTTCTGTAATAGCCATTTTGAAATCCCTAATACATTCTGGGAGGTTGAAATGCTCTGAAACTGGTTTCTCTCTGTTGCCACTGCTGTTAGATTTGTATCAATGCATTCTTTTGTGCAGAGATTATCCTGTTTGTCCTGCAGAGAAAGCAGAGGGGCACTGCTGGCAGGGGATGGGATAAATCTCATTAGAGGAGAAACATTTAAATGAGCCTCTGATGTGGATGACAGTGTTGGGACTCTTGATGATGTAGCTAGTGTAGATACAGGAGCACAACTAGCATCTAGGTTTATGATAGGGTCTCTTCCCTGTCTCCATCTCTATGCTGTGTCGCCTGTTGTGTGTGAGTAGTTATTTCAGATTGAAGAGTTGTTTGTTTGCAAGTAGAGGCCAGCCCCAAGCCCCAAATTCTGCAACCGGGAAGTATTGTTGTCCAGAATGGGCTTCAGGTCACTGATTGTATATCTCAGTGGTCTCATTTGAGAGCTGTAGGTGACTATTATTCATGTTCTATCATTTTATTTATTGGGTCTGTTTTCTAGCAGGTTGTTCCTAGGTACTACTGTTGCTTAACATAAGTACTTTATTTGTCTTGAAGGAACAAATCTTGTAGGAACATATTGCTTCATTGAAGGAACTGCACACAGTTTAAGCTTCCTCTCGGTGAGAACTGTGTTTTTGGGAAGCTTGTTGCATAGTAAATGCTACCTTAGGGAAACCTCGACAATGTGTAGTGAATTTTAAAAATTCCGGCTAGTATCCTGCTCAGTATTTGCCCATGCAGGGAACTCCAACTGCAGAAGCTGCCACAGCAACCTGACGGGTTACGGGTCACACACAGCCAAGGGATCTTGTCTGATGCCTAAACCACCTTCTGCAATTGGAGCCCCTTATCTATAAATGTTGAACAGGGTGACGGCATCAAGGGTTGTGTTCCCTATCCTCTCTTCTAGATAGCCAAAATCTAACATTGCATTTGCAAAGCTAGCATATCAGTAAATGTTTTGAACAAAACAATGGCTTCATACCATTGGGTCTTTCTGCTTCGCATCTGTGCTGATAGCCATCTGTGAAGATGGGCTACAGTTCTGAATGAAGTCGAAAGGGTTGCAAGGAGTGATACTGCATTGCCTACCCCACAACAAGAATCTTCTCAGAATGATTTTTAATCTGGTTTCTTACTCAGTGCCTAATCTTCTCCCTCAGCTCCATCAAATACTTCATTAATGAGATCATTATACAACCCCCTACTAACATGCTGTGCAAGTCAAGGATGCTATCTATTTCAGCCCTGAAAACATGTGTAGGAAACCTGCAAACAGATTGTGTTATTGAGATCAATTTTTGTGGTTAATTTCATACTTCCATCTAAATATAGGTATCTTAAATGTTATGAAAATACCTGTAGAAATTTAATTGCTTTGCTCATGAATCCATTTCTCCAGTCTACACCTATTGCGGCATGATCTTTCTAACCAAGACATTGTATAAAAGAGAGGCCTGCACCAAAAACTGGCTTTATAGATTTCAGGGTGAATTCCATTATGCTATCCCTGTAGATCTCCCTGCACGAAGCCGCATTATCCAGGCTCATTTCAGTGAGGGTAAATTTCCACCCTTAATGAACTTTTCCTTATTTTCAATTGTTCTGCCACTAAACACGATACCTCATGCTGAGAAAGAGAGAGGAAATGTATCCCTCTGAAATTAAAAATGGGGACGGGAAGAAAGAACAGATTGGGAATCCAAGCCGGAATGAATGGCATGTTCCCAAATAGAACACACACCTTCCATTCACAATAGGATAGAACAATAAGAATATTTGCACTCTCCTTTCAATTTGTGTCAAGGCCAATTCACATATGACATAAATATCACTCAGTATACCGCAGCCAGTAATTAACAACAGAATGTGGACTGTTTCCATTGGCTACTATTATGCTTGAGAGATTATTGAGATTCTGTAAATTTTTCTGTCTCCAGTTGCTAGCATTGGGGATGACATAAATGACATGCTAGAAAGGACCCGTAAATCTTGTCCAGTAAAGGGTTCAGTAAAAGCAATAAAAGAAGGAAATGTGGGCAACCATCATATCAATTAAAGATATGTATAACTATCATTAGGAGAGGTTGAACTTTC
The DNA here is from genome assembly GCF_051106095.1 of Pogona vitticeps. Classification (NCBI taxonomy): domain Eukaryota; kingdom Metazoa; phylum Chordata; class Lepidosauria; order Squamata; family Agamidae; genus Pogona; species Pogona vitticeps. The sequence continues at coordinate 66,943,342 of NC_135787.1, forward strand.
ATCTATGGTCTCATAAAATTGTATCTATGTTCTTGTAAAGTGCACGTTGCTCTCAGACTTCAGTAAGCAAGCCTGATAATTGTTGGAGTTTATATTTTAAATGGCTGTGACTTACTTCAAGCTGAAAACAATAAAAGAGGCAGCAAAGCTAGATCATTAAAACCCTTGTAAGAGAAGCACTAAATCTCCAGGGACACGTGAACATGCTGAAGCGGTTTATTATCCCTTCTTTCTTTCCTCTAGTTGGTCATTAAGCTGCAATACTTATTAATTACATATTGTTTTCTATTGTTATTTCTCTCTGTTTGCATACACAGGCTATTAGATGGAGATTATCAGGAGAAGCTAAGGTCTGGATATATACAAAACTGGAGTGCTCAGCCATTTTTTCTCTCCTTCCCATGGTGCATCCAAGATCTTGGAAGTACTGTAAATCATTGGCCAAAATCCTGTTGCTTACTTGCAGTAATTACACTAGAATAGGCCAGAGTGCTTCTTGGGACTTTTAATTCATTGAGAGGCACCTTTTACAGAGCCTAATGGGCAGTGAGATTACAATTGCTCAAAATTCTTTTGCTCAGTATAGTAAATTGCACTAGAGTGGGCCCATTGGTTAATAAGTATTTGGTGAGTCAATCCCTCCATAAATTCCATTGATTCAAGTGGGCCAACTTTAATATGCTAAAGTAAATCACAGTTCGAGTAGGCCCATTTGAATAAATGAAATGTATGGATTTAGTGGGCCTATTCTGGTGTGATTTACTATACTAAGCAACAGAATTTTGACCAATATAAACAAAAAATGTGTAATTATTTCCCTTGTTGGTATAACTAAATTACATTAAGATTGCAATATGTGAGATAGTTTCATCCCAGAGTATAACTAATTGTTTGAGTTAATTTTATAACGATTATAAAACAGGCATGTGGAGAAATTTCACCAAATAGGCTAAAGACATAACTGGTTGATGATCACTAGGAGTGCCTTTCTTTACTCCTAAATAGAGATGCACATTTTGTTATGTTGATATGATTTCAGTAGATGTTAAAACTGAAGACAAGCTTTAGCAAAAGGTAGGGCCAAATGTGGTCCTTAGTAACATATTATAGGCTGGAGCAACTGGAAACAACACTCCTTCCCAAAATCCAGATGGAACTTTTGGGACATTTTCCAAAATGACTCTAAAGGCAAATGTCTGTGTTCTCCAGACAGCCATTTTGCTTAAACACTGCACTCTAGGAAAACAGAACTTCTGATGTTGTTCTTCCCCTCAAAGGGGTCTCTAGTAATTCCCATCATGAATTTTTCATTGTGGGGTGTTACACAGGACCTTCCATGACATTCATATGCTCAAAAGCTCAAATGTGCTGTTAAAGAAGCCACACGATACTTTCAAATGTGAACAGAAGAACTACTCAGTCAGGCTAGATGAAAACTCCTTCTCATCCATCCTTCTCTTTTCTTTTTTCAGCTCCCCCCCACAAGCTGGATGGGGGGGGGAAATCACAGCCCTTATCTATTATTTGTCCCCTACCAACTTACGTTCAGAGGTACATGATCTGTAAATCTATACAGGTTAGGTAATTGCATTTCCCTGTCAGCTATTTGCTGGACAAAAATTGCTCAGAAAAGCAGAAGGGGAAACTTCTCACACTCAAAAAGCCCCAAGCAGTTTTCTTCATCATGGTTGAGAATTAAGAGAGAATTTGTGCATACGGAAGGACCCCCCCCCCCCATCTACAGGATCAGCATCTGCTAATTCACTTATCCACTGCCTGTAAATGTTAAATAAAAAACCCCAGAAATACATATTTATATGTATTTCCAGGGTGTATTTACTATAACAGGACACTAAAGGCAGCCAGAGACCATACAATGTACAGCATTCAATACTTTCACATTTTTTTTCATCTGCAGGGAACTGCAGATCAATTCCAATTGATTCTCTGGGGATACTACAGTTTTATCATATTTCACATTTTCTCCTATTTTTGTTAAAAATGTGTGGAAGTGTTTTGTGCACCCCTCCCCAATTTATACACATACACAAATCCATTTTGTACAAAACACATTGTTTTTAAGAAAAACATAAGGTTCTGAATAGCAAATCAAAGGCTTTAAATGCACTTTTGCGCATGGGTGAAAATTCTTGAAGATTTCTTTCAATAGGGCTTTTCAATATATCAAGACTTCTGTTGTTGTTGAGGATGAGAAATTTTGAAATCATTCCTTACATCTTGACTTTGGATAGAGAACTGGCTGGAGTGGGTGGGGCTAAGTTCTGATCCACCTGGCATTCAGCAGCTTAAACTCTGAGCTTTCTCCTTTTTTTTTTAACAGTAGCAAAGCTATTTACAATTCGGTTGGATTTGACAGTCTTATTATATGTACCATTTCCACACCATCAGAGAGTTACTGTGAGAAGAAATATACTTCACATTGAGAATGTGTGCAGTTGCAAGGAATTTTGGAGAGAGAAGTGCCCCAAAAACTATGGCCACAGTTAAAAATCCAAATAGGTCAACTGCAAATAGGGACAACTGTGCTTTAACCAATTGGCTATAAGGAATGAATGTTTCTGTTATGCAGATTGTTTAAATAATGCCTAGATTAAAAGAAATGTGTAAAAAAAAAAAAACCTACCAGAGGGCATGCATTTTGTTACAGGAAGGAAAAAAGAGCAAGTTTTTCGAGTCAACACAGAAATGGAAAGCAAGTGTTCATGTGGGATATAAAGACACACAATGAAACTGAAACTGAAATTTTCAGCATCTGCAAAATGCAGGACACCAGAATGTACAGAGAGAGCATGCATGGTGATGTGTGCATGCATACAGTACTCTGGACAATGCACAAATAGAATTCACTGACATTGGAAATTAAAATGGAAACTGTGTCTTGACCTTCAGTCAACCTGTATTAAGAATATCAAATAGGACTGTAGAGGTGTGATAACAGGCTTCTTTCAAGCCTTATTCATGTATTCTCTAAGCAGCATCAAAAAGTCTTTCATGTGGCAGAATCCCATAGTGTTATAGTAAGGTGTAGAAAGGGCACATGTAAGGTGAGAGTACTTCTTAATACTGTTATAGGCTCTCTCTGGGCATGGTTCATGCTGACTGAATAATGAATCTTGACTGTTGCCTGTGTACCATGTGAATTTACTATTGCTGTTAATGAGGGCAGCTCTGTAGATACCAGCTGCTTAAAAATATATAACTCGAAAATGTTCAAGACCTTTAAATCTTTGTTGGAATAAATAATATGATGAAAATGTATTCGCGAAGGCTTTCACGGCTGGGATCTAATGGTTGTTGTGGGTTTTTCGGGCTCTTTGGCCATGTGCTGAAGGTTATTCTTCCTAATGTTTCACCATTCTCTGTGGCCAACATCTTCAGAGGACAGCACTCTGTGCTCTGGTGTAGTTGGCTTGGGAGTGGAGTATTAATGGCTGTGAGATAGACTTTTGTCCTTTTCTAGAGATGGGTGATTAGTGTGTCTTGTTGTGGGTGAGATTAACTGTCACAACCAATATGATGAAAACATGGAAGGAAACATAGAGCTCACTCATGTTTTGACTGAGCTGCATGGTGGTTTGAAAATCTAAACCCAGCAACGCTCTCTATAGCTACCATGGTCTTCATGGCACGGATATCAAGAATATGCAGAAAGTTAATCATTTTCATCTATTCATGCTGTCTTGACTATAGATGTTTCGTCTGTGTTTTTGGATTTCGGTGTTCCCCCTTTCCTTGGGATTTGCAGCCAGAAAACCAAAACAACACACCTGTAGCTTTTGCCTCTGCACAAAAAGGAGGGCTTTCAGATAATTTACCTTCACCAATGGTTCTTCTGGCCTTCATGTCTTCTGTTGCTTCCCACTTTTGATTTGTTTTTTTTATTTTTTAAAGATAGATGCCACATTGCTTCCTGGGAGTTGTAATTCATTGAGAAGCATCATTTACATAGCCTAATGGGAAGTGAGGCTACAACTCCGATGAAAAAGCACACTTCAAATCTGACAAAACATTCTCAAGTCCTATTAAGTTCCTGATGAGAGATGAGCATTTTGTAAAAATTCTAGTCTGTTTCCTCTGGAAGGTCCAATTTTGACTACCTGTTAAAGAGAAAGAAAGAAATACCAACCGAATGCACAAGACTGTCTTTTAAAAATACGGGATTTGGGTTTTATTGAAAGATTTTACATTCTTCAGAATTGAGATGAACAAAGCTGTTTGCTCAGATCAATTAATCTCACCATAGTGAAAGAAAAGCCATTCCTTTATAGGGATTACAGCTCATAACAAGCTGAGATCATTACATCAAATGTCCTAAATTCTTGCATAGTTTATACACAACCCATTCTGGTGTAGCCTTGTACTGATGGTACGTTTTAGTCTTGTGACGCCAACTGACACTTTTATAGAAATATCAGAATTATACTGATTGCATGGCTACAACACTAGGATACAATAGCTGTTTTGTATTTTTGAAAATGAAGAGTTAAGTTGTTGTAAGGGTTTCCAATGTAAGAAAGTTCAGTTTGACCTTTCCCCTTATCTTCCCAGTCTACTTGGCTCCCAACTGGGAGGAGGAGAAAGAGTCCTTGTGAAGCACTTATCTGGCAGGAGAGGAAATGTTTTTAGGGGAAAGTTTCTTCTGAATAAGCTCCTTTATGCTTTATGCTGGCCTATAGGCATTTATAGCAACACAAAGCATTATATATATATATTGAAAGGAAATATATTGAAAAAGTAGAAATGGATAGAATGTTTATATCTATATCAGGCACCAAACTCGGTTTGGAGGTCCGATCCAATTCATCACCACGCTTGCACAGGTGTTGTGCAGGCACAGCATCCTCTCCCTCCTGCCTCCTGTGCATGCTCGCCCATTCCTCTGGTGACTTGCACTTCCTCCCACACCTTCCTGCTCACCTTTGCAGCATACTCTTCCCTCTTCTGACTTCTCCATCAGCTACCCACTCAAAGGCAGCACTGCAGGAATCCATGCCCTGCCTCCTTGTCAGATGAAGGAGGCAGAAGAGAGAAGAGACATAGCAAAAGATGAGTGGGCAGTTGCACTGGGGAGGCAGGGAGGGAAGTGTCCATCACCCAAGGAATGGGTGAGTGTGCAGAGGAGGGGGGAGGGTGCTGTGCCCGCACCACACCTGTGTGAGCATGGTGAGGAATTGGGCTGGACTTCTGAATGAGATTTGTGCCCTCTCTCTTCTTGGCCTCCAGCGTGTAACTGGTACAAGAGCTCCTTATTTCTGTTAAGGTCCTTACAGTTTGCATGACATATCTCCATGCTGTCTTTTAAATTTGAAGAACAAAATATTTCTCCTCTCCAAAAACACAGAACGAACAATTGATAGGCTTCCTTGTACCCATCCCTGAATGCTTCAGAGCTTTAAAAGTCCATGGAACAAGCCCTTGCCATTTTGGACAGTGTGTCCAAAATTATTCGCACTATTTTGCTTAATTTTGGGGGAAATGGATGCCTGTTCTATTCTCTAATTAAGAGCACACAAATATGCCTTGCTTTTTTTATGGGGAGGAGAATAACAGAGCTGCTCCTCAGCTGTATCCCTAGTCTGTACTTATTTTCCTCATTCTGTAAACACTTAATTGACAAGCAAGCAGGATTTAAATAGAAATATGCCTTCTCTCACCATTATGTTCAGATTAACATTTCAGCCTTTCTTCTTCCCACCATTTCTTTTGTCTCACTGCATCCAAAGTTTTATATATGACGTAAACATACAAAAGAGATGGCAACCCTAATTCAGCAGCAACATACTAGGAAATGCCACAATTGAAGCACAGTTCTTGAAGTGACCTCTCAAAAGCTTGGTCCTGGGTGGACAAATGTTAACATTGATATTTATGTATAATGTATGTATAAATCATATAATTAAACTCAGAAAAAACATATATATATACTTCAAGAACTGTGTTTCAGGCGTGGCATTTTCTAGCATGTTGCTGATGAATTAGGGTTGCTGTCTCTTTTTCTGAGAGGCTCCTTATCTTAATAATAATAATAATAATAATAATAATAATAATAATAATAATAATAATAATAATAATAATAATAATAATAATAATAATAATAAAATTTTTGTCATTGTAAGTATATACACAGTATACCCATACAACAAGTTATAGTTTTTTTAACACATGACCTATAGGTACAACATGGTATTCTCCACATTGGAGATAGCTGTGCCTGTTAGATTTGGTTGATGTAAATGATGAAGAGTTTTGTTTCAAATCTTGATTGGAAAATTTACAAACTTTATAGTTGAAGTTGAAAAACATGGGCTAAAAACCTTGTGTGGAATACCACACATGTGAGTACAGTTGTTTAGATGGTGGTCTCATTTTGGTGTCTGTCTGTCCCATGTCCAGGTGGACAACCAAGTGCACAACTGACTGCACCATCTGGAAAAGTCTGAGCATGAGACTGACAGCCGGCAAGATTGCCTCCTCTACTTGTACAGTTGCCAGTTTATGCTCAGAGATTCCCACAGGTTTGTGGCTTTGAGGTTTACAGTAAATGTGCGTGACAGAGAAGCCAATGTTGACTGATTTTCCCATCCCCTGTTCTAGAAGGAGATTTTTAAAAATCCAGAAATTTTCCATGAGTGTCATTTTAGATCTTTATATCAAAAATTTGGACATTTTATAGACTGGTCATGCTGGGGAAATGTTGGGAGATGACAGTGGGGAGATGTTTTGTAGTGCTCTACATAACAGAATAAAATTAGAGTGACATTTGTGTGGTACAAATTAAGAAATGTAAACAAATAATGCTCTGCACATAGCAGAAACTGCAAAGCACGATGGTGACTGCTGCTTCTGTTGCACGAACAGGATAAGAAACCTTTGAGGGACTTTATTTTTCTTTGCTTCTTTTTAAAAACAATCTTTCGGTCATTTTGTGCTCGTTCTGTTCGTATGCTTTGCTTCTCAAAGGGAGAAGAGACTCCTTTTATACAGTGACAATCTGTACATATTATGGGAACATTGAAAAGGAAAAAACAGCCCCCACTTAAATCCCTGTCACCTGAAGGCAAGGGATAAAGTGGCACTTGAAAATGCCTTGTCAGGGCACCTCGTCAAGTCAAGACATCCCAAATAGACAAGAACAAAGAATTTAGTGAGTACTCTTTACATCCCAAGTATGGACTACAAGTGAGAAAACGTATGGCTTTTACTATCTCTGGCAGATTAGTTGTAATGATTCCCTTGTCAAATTCTTTCTGTCATGAATGGCCTATGTTCACTTCTTAGAGGCAGACTTGCAGGTTCTTAGAACTAATCCAGCACATTGTTTATGTTAGGAGCAGCAATCAAGAAGAAATGTGCCTTGTCTATGAACCTTTTGTTTAGAATGTGTGGGTAGGCACCCAATCATGAAATTATAGTTTTCCCCCCAAGTGCTTCTCATGCCCAGGGGACTTCGCAGTTGAAATATCTAGATATTGCAAGAAAATGTCAAGGTAGGGCATAATGTTGAATAAAACAAACCACTGTTTTTAAAATTAATATTTATTATAAACATTCTCCTACAATATGGATACATATATGAGATTTGTTCCCAGTTTGAAAAGAGTGTTCAAGTGGCTAAAAATAATGTAATTAATTTTATAATGTTGTTCTATATAATGTCTATAGAACAAATAAATATAACTCATCTGAAATGAAATAAGACTAAAAAAAGACATGTGATCTGGGGATATATATAGGTCATTATATATGTGTGTGTGTGTGTGTGTATTAAAATACAGTACATAGAAACTTCAAGGAACCAAATCCGTCCAGTAGTCTAATAAAAATAGCTAGTAAAATATGGGCTAGACAATGCTACTATTAAATGGCTTTGTAGCTGATTGACGGGCCATACCCAAAGACTATCAATGGTTCCTCAAAATCCTGGAGAAAAGTGAGTGATGGGATACCACAGGGTTGTGTCCTAGTTCCATTGTTTTTTAACATTTTCCCAAGTGACTTGGATGAAGATTTGGAGGGGATGCTAGTTACATTTGGAGAATACAATAAACTGGGAGGGGTGGCTAATAATTCAGAAGATAGAATCAGGATTCAGGAAGGGTTTAACAGATTGAAGAACTTGGGCAAACCAAAGATACCGAGGGTGTGACACCACAGTGAGAGAGAGCAGTGAGTTCCCTCTCCATGAAGTTGCACTGGGGAGTTCAGGTTTCCTGCATTTGTGAGTTAACTTGACCACATAGAGAGAAGAAGAAATTGGCTAAGCAGCCTGTCCAATTTATGGTAACTCTAAAAATTAGTGCCCTCTTGCAAATCCCGGCCTTAATAATTCTGGACACATCCATAAAGGACAAGGCTGTCAGTAACAGCCTGTTAAGGTAGCTTTTCTGTAGACCAGCAGGGGATGCAGTTACAAAAGAGGTTCTTAATAAGGTGCTAAACAAGGACAATGCCAATTTCCTCATCTGGCTTCCTTTCTCATTTCACCATGTTTCCACAAGGGGAGGGGGGAAGGAGGCAAACAGTGGGACAAGCTGGCTCTACCCATCTCAAGAAGATCCATCTGTTAAGCAGTGAGTGAGAGGTAGAGAACACTGAGCTTACCTAGTAATAAATGCTGGATCAATTCCGGAATGGAGTCATTGGTTCAAACAATTACACTACCAGAACCGATGCAAATAGATACGATGCTTAAAAAAAGGTGGAAACCTGAAGAACTGAGGGCAAAAACTACAGATTGGGAAAGAACAACCCTGGACTGATTCACATTTCCTTTTATGTCATGTGATCAACAACAAAAAGGTGAATCAGTGCATCCCAGTCTAGGAGCATTTCATACATGCTCAGTTCCAGCGGGGAAAATGTAAAGTTTTCTACCTAGGAAGGAAAAAAAATTGATACACAAATATAGGATGGGATAGGTTGCTTGACAATGGGATGTAAGGAAAAGATATAGGGTTTTAGTAGATTAAAAGCTAGGCACCAGCAAGAGAAGCCAAGAAGAAGAAGAAGAAGAAGAAGAAGAGGATGCAATACTAAGCTGTATCAGTAGAAGTATAGTGTTCAGATCAAGGAGAGTAATGCTGCCACTCTATTCTGCTTTCAACAGACCTCAACAGGAATAATGCAGTAGTGGGATTGAGCTGGTTCGCACCGGTTCTACAGAACCAGTACCTAATGCACTATGAGTTCTACAGAACCATTTGCTGGCCTGCTGAATCCCACCACTGGACAGATCTGAAACAGGCTCGGATGTGGTCGCTGTGACCCGGGTGGGGCAGAAGTAGAGGAGGAGGCAGCGGCGGCGAAGGAGGCGAGGACGGGGATGGCAGCTGAAGTGGTGGCGGCGGCAGCAGCAGCACTGCTTGCAGCAGCAGCAGCAGTAGCCGCCGCCGGTGGGCCAGGCCTGGTTGGTGACTTCGCACCGGGCCGGCTGGGAGGATGAAGCACCGGAGCGCCAACTGCAGCAAACTCCGGCGGCCGCTAAAGCGGAACCGCATCACAAAAGGGATCTATCTGTGGAGAGCCCCCCCTCTCCCTCTCCTCCCTGCCTCTCTTTGCCTTGCCTTGCCTCTCTTAGCTTGGCGGAGAAGAGCGGGCACCCTCCTTCCTCAGACTCCTCTCCCTCCCCCCTCCTCCTCACCTCTAGCCTGCTTCCCTCATGGAGGGAGGTGCTGCGGAAGAAGAGAAAGGGATCGGCCTCCGCCACTTTCACCCTCGCCCTCACGTCGGAAAAGCCCTGCTCCCGGTCCCTTCCTTCCTCGCATCGCCTTCTGCCCTGAGGCGCCTTCCCGTCCATTGCCTTCCCTCAGGCTCCCCTCACACAGCGCCGGGGCTGGGGAGCCCTGGGCCCATGGTCCGTCCCCCCCTTCCCAGGAAGGCCAGGCGGGCTTCCCTCCCTCTCTCCCCCCTGAGCTTCCCTCCCTCTCTCCCCCTCCACACGCACACACAGTGGCTTGGGCTCCCAAGACGGCTCAGAAAGGCTTCCGAGGCAGCCCTTTGGAGTCTTCAGAGCCTTTCTCTGTTCACTCGTCTTCCCTGCTCTCTCTCCTCCCCGCCTCCTTGGCCTGGCGGCCTTTCCTCACTTTCTCTCCCCCCCGCACACACACAGTTCAGCCTTTGGAAGCCCGTGCCCCCCCACTGCTCACACTGGGACCTTTTCCAGCCGGGTTTCCCCTCTTCCTCTTTATGGCAGCTCTGCATGCAATGGTGTGGTCAACGGCCAGGTTTCCCTGCCTGTCCCCTCCTGGCGCCGCTCCAGCCAGCAGGTCCATACATCTTCCCAGACCGTAATCTACCTCACCTTGAGGCACCTGCCCTTAGTTCTCCTCCACCCGTTGCAAGCAGGGGAAGTTTTCATTCTAGACTCCTGCCTTAATATATACATGCAAACAGGTCTGGTTTTCTTTTTTTTTTTTTCCCTTCAGGGGATTTTATGCATGGGCAAAATAAATACGCAGTTCCCCCTCCTGTGTTTTGTGTCACTCGGGTTCTTTCACTTTGCCCCCCCTTCCTCCTGCCCCATACAGATAGAGTGCAAAGCATTTCTTTAAAATCCCTCCCCCAATACATACACTCAGGGCCCACTCTTTTCCATTTTTCAGAAGGCTGCCTTTTCCCTGTGAAACCTCCCCTCCTTTGAAGTTACCCCGACCCCAAGCCAAGTATGCCTTCACCACCACTACCACCCACCCGCTGGCAACCTTACTTGTTGCAATTTTGCCAGATTTGCATTATGGTGTTGGACTACAGTGCCCATAAGCCTGTACAATGATGCATGCTGACTGAGGGTGATCAAAGGAGTAGTTTGTATCTGGCGATGTCAGGCCCGCAAGCGGTGCTCTGTAATTTTTCCCATCATCAGCCAGAACTAAGGGATGAAGTATGGAAGGGAGAGCTGGACCATAAAGAAAGCTGACTGCCAAAGAATTGATGCCTGGAGGAGGCTCTTGAGAGTCCCCTGGACTGCAAGGAGATCAAATCTATCCATTCTGAAGGAAATCAACGCTGTGTGCTCACTGGAAGGACAGATCCTGAAGCTGAGGCTCCAGTACTTCGGCCATCTCATAAGAAGAGAAATCTCCCTTGAAAAGATGTTGATGTTGGGAAAGTGTGAAGGCAAGAGAAGGGGACGACAGAGGATGAGATGGTTGGACAGTGTCATTGAAGCGACCGACATGAATTTGACCCAACTCCGGGAGGTAGTGGAAGATAAGAGTCAGACACGACTAAACGACAACGATGACAGAAAACAGAGGAGCTTATGGCAATTTACAGACTAACGCATTATTATGCGATGGCTCCTGGTCAGAGCAGGCATGGTACTTCATCTAGAAATTTGGGGGTGGGGATTTGAGGTGCCCCTCTCTGCTCAGACCAGGGGCCACCTATGGAAATATCTTCAATAACTGTTTGTCAGGTATTTAATATTAAAAATCTTCCTTTAAACATAATCTAGTTGTCTGTACTTCTTTTACTGTTATTATTGCAGTATTTAATGTGTGAATTATTAAACTACCTTTTGGTATATCTTTTGGTATAGTTAAAATGGTCATTAGGACATAGAACCTGTTGTTAATTTATTTGAATCCCACCACTGGAATAATGTGTCCAGTTCTTAGCACCACTGTTTAAGAAGAATGTTGAGAAGTTGAAAGTTGTCAAGAGGAGAGCAGCCAGAATTATAAAAGGGTTTAGAAACCAATCCCTACAAGGAACAAAGCTGGGTATGTTTAATCTGGTGAAGAGCAGTCTGAAAAGTGACTGAATGACCAGGTTCAAATATCTGAAGGGCTGCCACATGCAAGATAGAGTGAGCTATTTTCTGCAGTTCCAGAGAGTGGGACACAAAACAATGGATTTTAATAACCAGAAAGGCAATTTTGACTCAACATTAGGAAGAACCTCTTAATCATGGAAGCAGTTTGACAGTGTAATGGACTGCTTCATAGGGTGGTGGATTCTCCACCACTGGTGGTGTTAAGACAAAGATTGAATGACCATCTGTAAGGAATGCCTTAGGTAAAGAGTTCTTGCTTTGACAGGGGACAGAACTCCAACTCTTATCCATGATTCTAAATTCTTTTCACCTCTTGAAAGTCTCCTTTGTGACTAACGAAAAAGTAGAACAACTGCATTCTATAATTTTAGTGTAACATGCAGTTCAGCCACTGGAGAGTCAATTTTTCTTCCCTGCTAGACTGTGATTGACTCTTGAAACATATAAACACTTAATAGCCAAAATTACTGTATGTTGCTTAATGTAGTATGTAGTACACTAGAGTAAGCCCATTGAACCAATGAGGAATTAGTGAATTAACTCCTCCATAAGTAAACTAAGCTGCAGTTAAAATAAACCCATTTGAATCAATGGAACTTATGAAGTTGACTCACCAAATCACCATTGACTCTATGTCTCCTCTAGTGTGATTTACTACTGTAAGCGACAGGATTTTGACTGCTAAATGGGAACACAACAAGGATATTTCTTTCTATAAGTGCTTTAATCGGCCAGATTGTTGACACGTTTTGCTGCTTAAGAGGTACTCATTCCTGCTCCTAACTGGCCATCTGTTTAAATAGTTACTTAAACTACATATCTCATAATAACTATAGTACAGAAAGGTGAACATGCCAGGTTGGTTTAAAATTCCACTTTAAGATGAAGAGCTGAAAAGGTCAACAAAACCGTAGTTTTCCTAGAGCATCTCTGAAGAAAGCACAGTGTACAACTTCCTGTTTTAAAATGTATGAGGCTTTGAGAAGAATATCCTTCATATTTTTTTGTCTCTGCAGTAACCAGTCCAACACATGAAGATATTTCTTTCTCGAATGAGTATACATTAGCATGTGGCTATGTGGTGGGAATGTGGTGGGGAATGATCATTAAAACCTTGAAGCTTTGTCCAAAAATGCACTCAATGATATCATTTGTCTTGGATTTCCAAACTGTCAGCTATACTGAGTAACATGAGAGCAGGGAGTCTCCTCTAATAGCTGTTTACTTCTTTCTTTTGGGATGTATATTGCTTTGAGCTAGCAGTATCAGATGCCTTAAATAATTTTAGCAGCAGGGTTGACATACTGGTCTCTTTGAAATAACAAAATATGGATAGTATAAGAGCAAACAAGTTGGTTAAAATTAGATGAATGATCATATTTCATATATTACACACTTTTGTGGGTTTTAAAAACCAGGCACAGGCACTTCATTACAGTAAATTTCTTGTTATTCAGTAAATACACTGAAATGTAGTGACCAGTTTCATGGTGGTGCTGGGATTAACTTTTTCACCAAACATGGCTCATCCACACATTTTGGATTTCCATCTCATTTAAGGAATCATAAGGCATGTGCCATAATTTTGTCTATGGATTATCTGCACAGTTAATCCATGCAATCTGTACAATGGCGAGCACTGGGATAAGTTCAGTTGGTGTGTTATTCATGTGTTGAATTCCTGAAAGCAGTTGGACCTGTTTATTCCACGAGTTTGCATGATTCAAGAGAGGAGCCTTTTAAAATTATTGTAATGCCAGATCATGTCGCTGTGCAGCTCTGGGAAGTCTTAAATAACTCTTAGCATCCCTAGAGTGGTCGTATAGACTAAATGGGGAGGATATAAATCAAATAAATAAATAAATAAAAATAAAATGTGTTATGCTACATATGGATGGGATTTTGGGATTTTCTGGGCTATCAATACCACAATTTTCCAATCTGGGAGTTCTACCCACCTTGCAGGCACCTTTGAAACACTCCAGTGTGATGCATCTGTGAGATAGGTCTCAGTTAGAAAGCTTCGAAATTTAGCTAGGCCAGGCTTCTTATTCCTGCCCCAGTGCTAGCCAGGAACTTTCTTTTTAATGAAGACACTTGGGCAAAGCTTGACCTAGCTGAGTCTCAATGCCTTCTCTCAGGTGCATCACACTGAGGTGTTTGAAAAGTGGTCCCATGGTGGGTGGAACTCTCAGAATGGAGAATTATGGTATCTGTAATGTAGAAAATCCAACAATCCCATCCTTGGGATGACAGTTTAGTGGTAAAACATCTGCATTGCCAGCAGAAGGTCATGGGTTTGATTTTTCGCATCTACTTTAGAAAGAATTAAATGTAGTGAAATGTCATGGTCTGAGACTTAGGAAATTAGCTGCCAATGTGGGCAGACAATGTTGGGCAATATGCCCAAATAATCTAGTCTGGTCTAAAGGAACATTTGATTTATTTGGACAAGGGGATATCCTAAAGCTGTGGCAAAGAGTAGTCCCATGTGAAGGAACCACATGAACCCCTTGCATTAACACCTGGGCTTTTACAACAAGCATTATATTTTTGGAAAGAGACGGGTAAGGTTATATAAATTATGATGAATCATATTGATGAGAATATATAAATTTTTATTCCTGATGGTGGTGGTTTGCACTATATATTTGAGTTGTTAGTCTATTTGTCATTTATGCTTTTCTTATATTTTGTTTTATTAAAAAAACACACAAAAAAACACCACCAACTGGACTTTTCATGTATCATATCAAGAGAGTGCTTCAATGCAAATATTCCATTACTATTTGGCATTTGAAGACAACTCTTTTTATTGTGCTGTAAAGAATGACATAACAGTTATTATAAATGCATACTGTGATAAGAAATGCAATTCATAACCCATTTACCTTGAAGTACTTTCTACAGGAGTCAATAGGGCTGTTCTTGCACAACTCTGGGGTAAGTGGGTTGTAAATTTCACCCTAAATACTGTTCCCCTCCACTTCTCCTTTTCTCTCTTTTCCTTGACATTTAACTTTCTATCTGCATAATTTAATGAATTCTATTTTGAAGGCTCTGTGGTTATGGATAAAGACCTAGGCTAAAATTCCTTGGAGTACAAATACAAATGTAATTGGCAATTCAAGCAAACTTTCTCTTGAAATGTATGAGAGAACATTTAACAAAGCATATTGCAGTTGATGGTTTATGAAATACGTCTATAGTCAGACAAAACTATTAATGTCTTGTAAATATATCAAGAACTTTATTAGGTTTTTTTTATTATGAGTTTTATTCATCCTTTTTAATGTTGGAGGTGAATAATGAAACTACCAGTTTATTCTTTTCTTAGACATCCTGTAAATAATCATCGTCAGAAGCAAAGTCAAGACCTGGCTATTTAGGCAGCCATTTTCTCCTGCTGTATCTTAAATTCACATTTTACCATCTTGGATTTATAGTGCATGTTTATTGGTTTAACTGTTTTACAGTTTGTAATGCCACCCATTACAAAGGTAGATGAGCGGGGTAGAAATACAATGAAATTAAAAAATATAACATTTTTCATTTTTTTCAATTTTTCAATTTCAAAAATTGGAGGGGACCAATTTGCAGCATTTTTAAAATCTAAAGTGGAGGCCATCTGCCGGGAGCTCTCTCTTTTTTTGAATACAGTGAGTAGAGCTGAGATGTCCAGCGCCCTGTCTTGCCCAGTAATTTTCGATTCCTTTCAGCCTGTGATGCCTGACTCTGTGGACAAGGTGCTTGACCGCTGTTGAGCCACCACCTCCTTCCTTGACCCTTGCCCAGCCTGGCTAATCAAAGCAGCCAGGCCAAAAACAACAGTATGGGCCGCAGCAATAATAAATGGGTCTTTCCTTTAGGGCAGGTTTCCACCATCCCTCAAGGAGACACTCATTAGGCCCATAAGAAAGAAACTTAATATGGCGGCGGATGAAATTGGCAACTATAGACCCATCGCCAATGTTTCTTTCATTAGCAAAGTGGTCGAGAGGGTGGTGGCCAACCAGCTTCAGGCTCATTTGGATGAAACAGATGCCCTGGATCCATTTCAGTCGGGCTTCGGGCCGTGCCATGGTACAGAGATGGCATTGGTCGCCTGTATGATGACCTGTTGAGGGAGGCTGACAGGGGTAAAACATCTTTGTTGGTCCTCCTCGACATCTCGGCGGCCTTTGATACCGTTGACCATGGTATCCTCCTGGGGAATCCCTAGGAGTTGGGAATTGGTGGCTTGGTGTTTGCCTGGCTCCGTTCCTTCTTGGAGGACCGTCCCCAGAGAGTACAGCTTGGGGAGAGTGTTTCGGCCCCGTGGAGTCTCAATTGTGGGGTTCCGCAGGGGTCGATTATCTCCCCAATGCTGTTTAACATCTATATGAGACCGCTGGGTGGGGTCATCAGGGGGTGTGGAGCATCGTGTCATCAATATGCTGATGACACCCAGCTCTACATCTCCTTTTCACCAATTGCAGGTGATGCTGTCCTGTCCCTTCAGCGCTGCCTGGGGACCGTACTGCAATGGATGCAGGAAAATGGGCTGAGGTTGAACCCAGACAAGCCAGAGGTTCTAAGGATGGGTGCCCCTGTGGTAGGTTGCTTAGGTGACTCTCATTTGGGGGGATGACCCTGGCTGCTAAGAGTGGGGTTCGCAGCTTGGAGATCCATCTGGACCTAGCACTCACCATGGAAAGGCAGGTGACGTTGGTAATCCGTACTGCCTTTTTAAATCTCTGGTGGATTGCCCGGCTGCGGCCCTACCTTGATACAGGGGCACTCACCACCTTGGTGCATGCGCACGTAATCTCAAGATTAGACCACCGTAACACGCTCTACGTGGAGCTGCCTTTGAGGCTGATGTGGAGACTTCAGGTGGTGCAGAACGCGGCGGCCAGACTCCTTAGTGGGGTGAGAAAACCTGGCCGCATTGCATTGGCTGCCCATCCGTTTTCGCATTGACTTCAGAGTTTTAATGCTTACTTATAAAGCCCTAAAGGACTATGATATTTGGTGGAATGCCTACTCCCACCAAGCTCTACCCGGATCACCCGTGCAGGTCAGGAGGTGAGGCTGAGTGGCCTGACACCCAAAGAGGCCCAGAAGGAAAAGACACGAAATTGGGCCTTCTCAGCAGTGGCTTCTCGCCTCTGGAACAAACTTCCTCCGAAGATTTGTGCAGCTCCTACGTTGGGTATCTTTAAAAGCCAAGTAAAAACATGGATGTTTATTCAGGCCTTCCCTCCAGTCAATACTTGCTTCTCATTTCTCTTTATTTTTACTCTATTTTCTTGGTTTCCACATTTTCATTTGTAGATTTATGTAACTATGTGTTTTTATTAATTGTTTGTATTATATTGGAAGCCGCTCAGAGTGGTTGCATAGACCAGATGGGCAGGATACAAATCAAATCAAATCAAATCAAATCAAATCAATCAATCAATCAATCAATCAATCAATCAATCAATCAATCAATCAATCAATCAATCAATCAATTTTGTAATGCCACCCAGAGTAGACCTTTGGTCTAGATGGGTGGGGTAGAAACCCAATAAAATAAATAAATAAATAAAATAACATTCTTTTGATAAATATGTTCTAGCTATGGAGTCATTTTGGGAGATGTAGTCATCCCCAATTTATCTAATGTTCTCAGTCAGCAGTATTTTCCTACCTTGAATGCTGTGGGTACAGGCAGAATGTAAGGCTATGAATCAAACAATCAATCATTCAAACAAACAAACAAACAAATAGCTTTCAATTATAACTTGGTCCTGTACAACTAGCCTCCTGATTTCAAGGGTAGATAAACCAATTAATTTAGGTTCTTCTCGGTTCCACATTTTATCACCTTAAGTTCATTCTGTCCCATTTCTGCATCAGTTTGTATACTAAAAAGGTCTATATGAAAAGCAGCATAGAGTGGTCAAAATGCTGTTGCTTAGTGTGATAAATCACACTACAATAGGCCCCTTGAATCAATGGGGATTTGGCGAGTCACCCCCTCTACAAGTTGTATTGATTCATATAGGCTACTCTGACTCTGACTTACTATACTAAAGTAAGTCACAGTTGAAGTAAACTCATTTGAATCAATGGAAGTTAAGGAAGAGGTATTCAAAATATCCCAACTGCTTCAGTGGGCCTCCTTCATTGTGATTTACTATGCTAAGCAACAGGATTTTGAACATTCCTGTGTGTATTATGCCTATTATACGTATTTTTGAGACACGTTTACCCAATGAATTTTTGAAAATAGCTTCCTTTATTTAATGCAGTTTTAAAATTATTTTTCAAGAACACATGGATTTTTCTATTTGCCTCTAAAATATTTCCCTAATGTTTGTATTTGTTGCAAAAAAATTAAATGAAGCAGATTTATTTAAAAGTGGGGTAGATATCCTTTAGCCCTCCAGATAGAGTTGGAGTTCCATTTTTATTGGCCCTACCAGAAAAGGTCCTGGATTAGGAAGATTAGAGTCCAACAATATCTGCAGTGCTGCCAGTTCCCAACCCAAGTCAATATTGAAGTGCAACTGCTTTCCAGTTTGTATGTTGATTTTGGAGGTATGAATGCTTGGAAGTTCTTACCAAGAGATAAACTGAACAAAAATAATTTCTGATCCTTCCCTGTTGTACCTCCTTTATAAGGAGGTACCTTCCAATTAGCTGCTGAGATCTGTGGCTGAGAATGTTAGTGTAATCAGTCAATATGTTTTAATCATTTAGCATAAAGTCTGGATTGTTGGGTATAAAATGACCTGGCATAAAACCCAGGTGTATTTGAAATTCCGAAATATATTCTCTAAGCTCATTAAATACACAGTTTCTAAAAACAGTTTTGGAAGTACACATAGCAGGTTGTCACACATGAATATAGTGTATGGATGCTGCTGCCATAAGGAACAACATAAAGCTATCCAGATGGGACAGATAAGTATGTACTAGCCATAAGAAATGGCTTGTTTAGTGGATATTGAAAACATGGGGTATTGAAGGTCAACCAGGCTTGACTTTACTGTGAAATACAATAAGGTATCTGCCTGAGGCAGAAGATTTGGGACATTATTAAATGACTTTGAGTTGCCTGTTATTGTGTTAGGGGAAACATTTGTATTTTCTCCTTAGAAGTGTTGACTTAGTAGAGTATATTTTTCTTTCCTATTTGTTTTTATTTAAAGAAAAACTGCTTGTAACATATCGCTTCCAAACTCAGCAAAATATATCTTACCTATAGAGAAAGTGAATAAAGAATAAGCAAAAATAATCAGTGTATTTGTGTGTTTGGAGTACATGTCTTTAGACAAAAGGCTGTCAGGCTGTGAGCTTTTTAGGAAAAAAGACATCTAAGCAGGAAAGCATGATGTATTTTTGCAAAATCATTCATGGTGTATAGCACATGGGTAGAGAATGTGCAACTTTTCAGATGTTGCTGGTTTGCAACCCCAGCTCTACTGTTGCAGCCCAACATTTGGAAAGCCACATAGTCTCCATCCCAGTATAAAGAATGGAGACTTAAAGTTTTTTCCCACCTCTTGTCCACCTTTAGTAGCTTGGGGTGATGCTACCATTGCGATGACGTGCCTGCTTCTCTCCCAGAAGCAGGCATCTCTCCCACAGTGACAGTTTAAGTGAAGAAATGAGCCTGTGAAATGTTGCCACAGATGTTGAGGCACAAAGGATGATAACGTCTTTTTGGGTACATTGTTGTTCCAGTTTGCATATATTAAGTGTACCGATTTGAACGGTGGCATTTGCCTCCCAGTTGTTGTTGATACACATAAAATGAATTATTTGCTTATGCTTGGTGATGATATTAATCTTCCACTCTAGCAATTTCAACATGTCATGCTCCACATCTCCATCCGTCTCTTCAAAGCAGGTTGCAGGTGGCTCTTTGGAATCGTACAAATATTACCAGCTGTTCTGGATTCTTCAGCTCTCATAAGTAATATGATATGTCTCTTGTATCCTAGGAGCTTGTTTAATGATGGAATATGAGGAAATAGAATGGATAATTAATGCTACAGAATGAGTTGCTGTGTTCTTCACTCACACCTCCCATGTGTTTCTTCTGGCTCTCCCATTTATATTATCTTGGCTGCAGAATCGTGGACAGTATTAGCACCTGCTTTTTCCCATTCATACAAGCTATGTAGAGACTTCTTCAAAGTGCCAGCATGCTTCGTTCTTCAGTGACTGCACTACCTGGCTGCTATTAGTACCCTCATTAACAAGTCAGACCTGGGGAGAAGGTCAAATGTTTATGTTTTGTAGTTATGTTTTAAGAGGCATAAGAGTTATACACGGATTTTGAACTACATTGGGATTAGGCACCCCCAACCCCAAGATTGCTGAAAGGAGAAGTGTACCCAAAAATTATTTAGCATTCCCTTCTTCTGGGACTATGCAGCTTGCCCAAGGCTACATAGGCTTATTCTTCTGAAATACACAGTGGGGAATTGAACTCCCAACTTCTGGCTCCACATTCAGATACAGTGGTGCCCCGCATAACGGGCACCCCGTTTAACGATGAATCCGCATAGCGATATTTTTGGCAATCATTTTTGCAATCGCATTGCGATGTTTTAAATGGTAAAACATCGCTTCGCGACGATTTTCGCATAGCGATGTTTTCCTAACAGCTGATCGGCAGTTCCAAAATGGCTGCCGGGAAAAAAAATGGCCGCCCGCAGTGTTTTCGCACCCATTCCTCGCTTAACGGGCAGTGAAAATGGTGGCCGTATGGAGGATTTTCGCAGAACGGTGAGTTTTTTGCCGATAGGAATGCATTAAACGTATTTTAATGCATTCCTATGGGCTTTTTTGTTCCGTATAGTGACAAATCCATATAGCGACGATTTTTCCAGAACGGATTATCGTCGCTATGCGGGGCACCACTGTATCTAACTCACTGAGCTATCCAGTCAGCTCTTTACATTGCATAAAGTGCAAATCTTATGACTGAAAAATGATACTCCATCCAAAATGAATACACATATGCAGTATAAATATACTGAAGTCTTGTTAGCTAATTCTCATGGCAATTTTGTTTCGACTACAGTTGTGCTTATTTTTTTTTTATTAAAGATCCAGTAACTTTTTATCTAGGGTTAAAGATACTCCATGACCTTTAAACACATTATTCCCATGCTCAGTTAAAACACTGGACTGAAATATCAAAAGTACACTATAAAAGTGAAGTATCCTTGTTTCACTGCAGGCCATGCTACATTGGGCAAGAATACAGGTGGCTAATGACATACCATTAAAGTCCACAGCATCCTCATGATATGTCGTTAGTACCCACTATATATCATTATAGCTCTCACAATGTTCATGTATGCCGGCAAAAGAAAAGAAAAAAAACAAACAAAACATTGTAACACCAACTCATGTATTTGCACTCCAATGTCCGGGGAAGTGACCCTGATCCATGAAAGTTCACACTGAAATGAAACTATTGCTCTTCTTTGTGCTATAACATGGTGTCCCCCCCCTCATGCTACTTTTAAAATCTTTTCTTGCCAGTAGACCGAGACAGAATAACATGGCTATTTCTTTGAATATGTATATTGGAGGTGACTGGCTGTATACACTGAGAAGATGCATATCTTTGCATGAGGAAGAACAGACAGAACAGGATTTCCTAAAGTGTCCTGGACCATCCTTACCTGCTCTGAACTATGCTAACGTACATTTAACCTCGACTGATGCTTTTGTTACCTCCTTTCCTTCTCACATTTTTCTTCCTGACATCATCTTATTTTCCTAGAATAAGAAGTGTAGCTGAGGTTTCTTTCCAAAAGAGGAAATATGCTGTTCTAATCGTTCAATTTTCAGGGGCCAAATCCACAAATTAACTCAGTTGGTTCACTTTGCTATGTAGGCATAGGTGTTGTGCAATGCAGCTAACCTCAAGAAAGTTTAAATAAAGATTAGAAATATTTACTTCTACTTCCTCCATATATTTATGTTTTAAGAATTTCAGGATTAAATTATATGTTTCAGGAAGAATATTCTAAAAAGTTGAAATCAGTTAGTTTTCCAAAGATGTGATTCTACCAGATCTTCATGACTGAACAAATTAAGTCCATGTTTACAGTCAGAAGACCAAACACAGAACAAAGCAAAATGATTTGCAAACCAAGAGAGGTGTGAAAATCTCCAGCTCTGACAATCATACATTTAAAGAGTTCCCTTTTCTAGTGATGAGCTATCTGTAAAACATAGCTTGACCCTCACATTCTTTCTACCTCAGGCATGAACAAGTGTGAAAATTTTACACTTCTATTCTCATGAAATGGCCAAAGTACTGGAGCCTCAGCTTCAGGATCTGTCCTTCCAGTGAGCACTCAGGGTTGATTTCCTTTAGAATTGGTAGGTTTGTTCTCCTTGCTGTCCAGGGGAATATCAAGATCCTCCTCCAGCACCACAGTTCAAAGGTATCAATTCTTCGGCGGTCTGCTTTCTTTATGGTCCAGCTCTCACTTCCAAATGTCACTACAGGAAAAACCATAGCTTTGACTATGTGGACTTTTGTTGGCAAGGTGATGTCTCTGCTTTTTAAGATGCTGTCATCGCTTTCTTCCCAAGAAGCAGGTGTCTTTTAGTTTCGTGGCTGCTGTCTCCATCTGCAGTGATCATGGAGCCCAAGAATGTAAAATCTGTCACTGCCTCCATATCTTCCCTTTCGATTTGCCAGGAGATGATGGGACCAGTGACCATGATCTTAGTTTTTTGATGTTGAGCTTTAGACCATTTTTTGCACTCTCCTCTTTCACCCTCATTACAAGCTTCCTTAATTCCTCCCCACTTTCTGCCATCAGAGTGGTATCATCTGCATATCAGAGGTTGTTGATATTTCTTCCAGCAATCTTAATTCCATTTTGGGATTCCTCCAGTCCAGCCTTTTGCATGATGTATTCTGCATATAAGTTAAATAAGCAGGGGGACAATATACAACCTTGTCATACTCCTTTCCCAATTTTGAACCAATCAGATGTTCCATATCCAGTTCTAACTGTTGCTTCCTGTCCCACATATAGGTTTCTCAGGAGATACAGAAGGTGGTGAGGCACTCCCATTTCTTTAAGGACTTGTCATAGTTTGCTGTGGTCCACACAGTCAAAGGCTTTTGCGTAGTCAAAGAAGAAGAAGTAGATGTTTTTCTGGAACTCTCTGGCTCTCTCCGTAATCCAGCACATGTTAGCAATTTGGTCTCTGGTTCCTCTGCCCCTTTGGAATCCAGCTTGTACTTCTGAAGCCTACCTTGGAGGATTTTGAGCATAACCTTGCTAGCGTGTGAAATGAGTGCAATTGCACTGTAGTTGGAGCATTCTTTGGCACTGCTCTTCTTTGGGATTGGGATGTAGACCGATCTTTTCCAATGCTCGGGCCACTGCTGAGTTTTCCAAACTTGCTGGCATATTGAATGTAGCACCTTAACAGCGTCATCTTTTAAGATTTTAAATATCTCAATTGGAATGCCATCATCTCCACTGGCCTTGTTGTTAGCCAAGCTTTCTAAGGCCCACTTGACTTCACTCTCCAGGATGTCTGGCTCAAGGTCAGCAACCACATTATCTGGGTTGTCCGAGATATCCAAATCTTTCTGGTATAATTCCTCTGTGTATTCTTGCCACCTCTTCTTGATGACTTCTGCTTCTGTTAGGTCCCTACCATTTTTGTCCTTTATCATGTCCATGGGTGAGCTAGAAGCTGATTATTATGAACCCTTAGAACGTGTGAAAAACCAAAATGACAGTACAGCTGTTTCATTTGAATTCTCAAAGATTAGGCAATATTAGAAAGTAGTTTACAGCTTCCTTTCTGGGTTGTGCTTATTCTCAGGCCTTAGCACTCACCAGTAGTCCTTCAGCTGTTGATGAACTAATGTTCCCAACAGACCTTGCTACTGGGCATGCTAGCAGAGCCTGGCAAGCAACTGAGGGCCACAGGCTATCCTGCCCAACCACAGTATAATGGAATCATAAAACAAGGTGAAATTGAGAGAATGAGAAGCAGGGAAGTTGAAAATCACACGCAATTCCTGAAAATTGTGTCTCCTCACAAAATTTGGAATGTCAGCAAAATGGAAGAGAGTTCCTGATTCATCCTAATCCTGGGGGTGAGAAAACAAACCCTGGCAATATTGTAGATAATGAGGTTGTGGGAGGTGGCTCAGGTGGCATTCACAAGAGGGATGCAAATCCTTGCACATCTCCAAGGACGAGGAACTGCTAGAGGGTTCTTCTCAACCTGTGGTGCTCTCGGTCACAAAAAGAAGAAGATGAAAGAGAACTATTTTTGTCCCAAATCAAAATTGAAGGAATAACATTTTAGCACAAATAAAGTTTTCTGCAAATTGCACAAAGCGGTAATGAGTGCAACTTCGTTACACTTGTAAGGATCAGAAGCACTGAAGGTGTTTGGCATCCTCTTCTTTTTCACACTTGAGTTGTCATTCTGTGGTGTGCTGTGGCTGTGTGCCTTGCTCCTCAAAAGGAAGTCATTTTGTGTGGAGACAGTTTGCACAAATTTCGGAGGAGGGCGGGGAACAGTGTTCCTGATTCTGGAGGCTTCACGGGGCCTTGCCAAAATAAGAAAAGTGAAATCAAGAAGAATAAAGAATTTACCAAGCAGTTAGTTATATTCCTAACTCACACAACTTTCTTTCTGAAGGTTGGATTTCCTATGAGTCATGCTATTGATGTAGTATGTGGTACTTCCCCTCCAATCTTCCTTCTCCCACATAATAATTGCTCAGAGTTGCCTAACAGTAGTAGCGGGGGTGGGGGAAGGCTATAAAAACATATCTCATGCGGCAGACGCCTTCACAACACAAGGGATAGTTTAGTAAAGCCATCCAGAAAATCCTTCTGGCTACACAGCAGGGGCAGTCAGTTAATCATTTATATTTCTTCCCTGGAGTGAAGAACAAGTGAACTGTCCATCTTTGTACCTTTTAAATCATGTCAACGTAGCAGCTTGCGAAAGGTTTCCCAGATGCATCAGAGCAAACAATGTTTGGTGCTGTCAGTTTGTGTTTGCACTCTTTTGCTGTATTTTTTTTCATTTGCAGAGCGACTCAATTGCAGCGAAGAAAGATAGGCAAAGGCCTGATTTATGCCGGCTCATATTTCTTCTCCCTTTGTTTTCTCATCCAGTTATGAAAGCTGGTATGTACACAATGCTAGCTTGGCATTGTGACTGATACGGCTTTCTGATATGGAGAGGTGTACAGCAGAGCTTGGAAATGTTACATTTCATGGACTACAACTCCCAGAAGCTTGGTAGGCACATGCTGATCTTGCCGGACGTTCTCTGGTTTTGATTTCGGTGTCATCAGTACACCTTACATTTTGGAGTGTTAAAGCATATGAAAAGTCTCTTCTCTGCACTTATATTTTGTTGTTTGGTATTGTTATCATTTGTTGCATTCATATCTTAGCTTTTCAAAATTGAGTTTATGGTGGCATGTTTGAATTCTCTACTCCCCCACCTACTAAAGTTAGTCTGTTGGACGTCAGTGAATCTTTTGAGGCCTGTTGCTGCAAAGCAGTCATGTTTGTCAGTTTGCTGTTTTATCTGTTGAACTATAAGTAAATGAAACCTTTTATTCTTTCTACTTGTAATATGTCAGAGTCAGTTACTGAGACTATAAGTGCCAGTTGATGAGGGAAAAGGGGTGGTCTACTGTGGGGAACTTGATGCTAATTCTGCTCTATGAATCCCTGTATTTCTGCTGCACAGCTAGCAGAATTTAACCCAAATTCAAAACTTTGCAACAGGTTTTATCCAGACTGTAGGCGGATTTACTTACACAGAGATTAATGAAGCAAAGTTTGGAAAGGAAGGTCAGAACCACTTCTGGACTGTCTAATTATGAACACGTAAAATCAAGGAAATAGCCCCAGAATCTGAGTAGAACCTGGTTAACTAAGCAATATGGAAAGCTTGAGATAGCATGTTTGAAAATGACTTCATTAGTGTTAAATGTCAGAAGTGGAGAGATTAATTCCTTCCTGTTAACATCTGAAGCTGAAAATGTTTACTTAATTGAATTAATGTTTAAAATGTATTAATTACATGGATGGCTTTTAAATAAACAATGGGATTTACAGAAAATGGCATATGGATTGTTATCACTGACCTCTAGTGGCATGTTTGTTTTTGGCTCTTTCAAAAGGGCTCTTTTTTATTCACTTGACATTTTCCTTCTGCAATCTGGCAGTTTTTCCAAACAGGCTACAAATCCCATAATGTGTTTGTTAGCTGAGGATGATGGGGTTCAATATGTTTGACAACCGTCAGCTTGAGGAAGGTGATCAGTCGTAAAATCTGGGATCTTGCTGCAACAGCTTATAATCTTAAAATACAAATAAACAGTTTATCATAGTTAAAGAAGTATTGAAATAAAACAGTTTAATGAACTATTTAAAGCTGAAAAAGAATAAAAATAACTCCCAAGAAAAGCCAGCAGTGAAAATTTTGAACATACACTGGTGCGCATTTAATCTCTTGGAAGTGCACATAGGATCTAAGTCTGACAAGTATTATTCTGGCATAATAAAATAAAGCCAACTTCATAATGGCAATTAAAAATAAACTTTATATTTACACTTAAATATGCTTGATTTGTCTCTAGTCTAGAGGACTCTGTCCTGTGGCTACTATAGTATAGGAGCCACCTCTTTGGACATTTCTACAGAGTTAGCTATTAGAGATGGGGACGACACACCATTTTGGTGAGTTGTCCCACTTCGTGAGTCATCAAAAGTTGAGGACTCACGAAACACGAAGTTGCCCCCATGAAGCGATGAATAACAAAATTATTAGTCAATTTGTTGGGGGGTTATTTAAAAAAACACCCACGCCCCCCACTGCTACTGCCACCTCCCCTCGCTGACACTCCCCACTGCTGCGCCATTGCTGCCTTCTCACTCCTGCAGGGGAATCCAGGTTGCCCTTTGCAAAGCTGGCAGCTGCAGCTTCCCTGTCCTAAATGAAGCCATTCTCCCTTTTTACACACCATGGCTGCAGAGGCCACATGGAGACCTTGGCGGTGGCAGTGGCGATTATAGTAAGGGGGTGTCGGCGGGGGGTGGGGCTAAAGTAAGGAGAGGAAGAGGGTGGGGTAGGTTGTGGGGGTGGGTGGCTGCCTCTCAGCCCATCGATCAGTTGATCGGGGGTCGGTAGGCAAAATGGTGTTTTTTTTTTAAAAAAAATGAAGGATGAATAAAAACCGGAAAATATTCATTGATCCGTATTTGTCTGGACTTAAAATTTTATGAATATGGATTGGCAAATATTTAACGAATCAGCTATTTATATTCGTCCCCATCTCTAGTAGCTATTGTGATAGCTAAGTGTTGTGCAACATAACGTCTCGTGAATCTCAGCACCAGCACTCTACTTTTCTCCAGACTGTGTAATTGGCCTACATGCATGCACCCCTAAACTCTTTCCTCTGTCCCCTCTCCCCTCCTCCTGACCTTTGGATAGGCTGATGTTGTGCAAGTGCAAACACCTTCACACCAAGTCCGGGAGGCCCTGGCACCATTTAGGAGTGGGTGGAGACATGTAACCAGATTTTCAAGTCACCTCAAACACGGAAATCAAACTTTCTTACCCTCCGCCACTACTTGCTCTGAGATTTGTCTCCCTGCCTGAACACATGGGGAAGTATAGCAGTCACGTAAGAGCTGCAGTCAGTGCCCTGATGCCTGACAACCTGCTTGATAGCTCAGTGGCTTAGGCATCTGGCTGCGGAGGCAGAGGTTGGGAGTTTGATTCCTGACTGCGCCTCCATGACAGTGATGCATAGAGTCCCTTCCAGTTCTGCAGTTCTAAGATGATTAGATCATCAACCTTACTGTGGGTGCTGTATTTAAGGGTGGCAGAGGGGAATGTACTATATTGCGGAGAATGCAGCACAGCAGGTTACAGCATGATGAAAACATGTAACACAGAAAGTCAAGGAGCACAGACTTGTATTGAATTCAGTTCGCCTAGGGTAGAGCATGACCATTCCTCTGTATTGTTTGTTCAAGGCTCCAACATGTATTTTGGCTTTAATATACAGCTGAACTTTCCAGGAAGCCCAAGTGGCATTTGACTTTTAATGTAATGGCATTTCTGGCACCAGCTTCCAGTTTAATATCTTAAATCAAAGGAGAACATCTTTAACAACGTAGCCCAGCTGTCTATGCAAGATTGTGGTGCCAGCACTGGGTATGAACTCAGCTGCTGCAGGGACTTCAAATCATCCTTCTCTGGCTTGGAACTGAATGTGCTATGATACATAAGGCTTGACGGTTCTTGAGATCACTTAAGCATATCATGTACTGTTGTGAGGGGGAGAATGCTTAAAATATAGGGTCTAACTGAACTGCTGTAAATGATTCTCTGAGGTCATGGAAGGGGCAAGAGTAGTAATAATCCCAGCTTTCTGAAGAGACAGAAATTAGCATGATAGCATCAAATATCATCATTGGCCTTGCCAAGGTTAATTTTTATAACAGCCTTCTTATTCAGAATACTGTAGGATAAAGTAGTACTATGCATGCAGCCTCAGCTACAGTATATAATTTTCAAATTTTGTAGATCATTTCTAAATTCTATTTTAAAAAATGATTCCTCCATTTACTTCTCTACAAGCTATCAGTCTGCAAGACTAAATTGCCCTGATTAATCTTGCATCTCATTACATTTCAAGTTATCCTTGCACACATTTTTTTCCTTCCAGGAGGTCAAAAGCAGCTGACAATAAGGAGAGCATGATCCATATAAGCATTTTTATGATATCTCAGCCATTACATTTTGTGTTTCAGAACTATAACATTAAGAGAACAGAAACATATGAAGAAAAATATCTGAACGACAAAAACAATCCAATAGATAGAATCCCGGATTCATGAGGGCAAACCACTGGATAGAAATATAGAACAACCTATTGAAAAAGAAGCAGGAAATAGGATCAAATGTTTAGGGAGTGTTCAGTGATCTTAAAATGTTTCAGAACTTTTGCAGATTGTAGGATTTCCCCTAAGCTTGATGCTACCTTGTTTATAGCTGATGCTACTTAAGGGTCCATACACTTACTTCTAGGCTTCGGAAAGGGAAGGAATAACAAATAAGGTTCTTCCAGCACTGTACTAGAAGGAGAACAGAGGTCAGCAACCCACTCCTTCCTGCTGGATATAACTCACAATTTATTTATTTGCTTGTTTGGTTGGTTCATTTAAGGCCACATTTCTCCTGCTAAGGGGACCCAATGCAGCTCACAATATTAAAAGAATACAATTTAAAACATAAGAAGTTAAACATTAAAAAAAAAATTAAACTGTACACTAATTACAAGACAATTGAATAATTAAAAGTGAGTAAACATTTAAACCTATCTTAACTTTTAAAAGGCATTGAGGGACTCAATCATGATTGTTAAAAACCTGAGTGAAACGATGGGTCTTCAGCTGTTCGTGGAAGGATAAAAGTGAGGGAGCCTTTCTCATATCCCCATCAGCTGTGCTTGTGCTGGCAATGGGACTCGGAGGAAGGCCTCCTCTGATGGTCTTAAGTGGTGAGAAGGCTCATATGAGGTAACCTGGACCTAAGTGGCTTTATAGGTAGTGACCAGAAATTTGAATTAGGCTCAGAGGCAGACGGGTAGCCAGTGCAGTTGTAACAGGGACCTCATATGTTCTGTATAACTGGCCCCAGTCACTAGTCTGGCTGCTGCATTTTCTGAATTGTCTTGACAGGCAGACCCACATAGAGTGTGTTGCCGTAATCCAGGTGGGATGTAACTAAGGCATGTGCCATTATAGTGAAATCAGACACCTCAAAGAATGGACGCAGCTGGAATACCAGTTTTAACTGTGCAAAAGCACTCCTGGCCACCGCTGAAACCTGGGCATCCAGGCTCAGGCATGAATTCTGGAGAACAACCAAGCTGGGAACCTGAATTCTGAGGGGGAGTGTAACCCCATTCAGCACAGGTTGTATCTCTATTCCCTCATCTGCCTTTCAACTCACCAGAAGCACCTCTATCTTGTCTGGACTAAGTTTCAGTTTGTTTGCCCTCATCCAGCCCATTGCTTGTACCAGATACTGGTTTAGAACCAAGACAGCTTCCTTGGAATTGGATGTGAAGGAAATATAGAGTTCAGTGTCATTCGCACACTGGTGACACCAAACCCCAAGGCTCTGGACAGTGTCTCCCAGCAGTTTCATGTAGACATTAAGAAGCATGGAGGACAAAGGCAACTCCTGAGGGACACCTGACACAGGTGCCAGGGCATTGAGCAAGAGTCCCCAGAACCACCTTCTTAGTTTTCCCTTCCAAGTAACATCCCAGAGAGACGGCCCAGAAGGATACCATGGTTGATTAAAGCTAGTGAGATGTCCAGAAGAACCAACACACTCCCCCTTGGCCAGTTCCCAGCATAGATCATCCACCAAGGCAATCAAAGCTGTCCTGTCCCATAGCCAGGCCTGAAACCAGATTGAAATTGGACGGGATAATCAGCTTCCTTCAGGAATTCTTGGAGCTGAGAAACCACCACACACATTCCAGTACCTTGGCCAGAAATGGAATATTCCACTGCTCTATAGAACAACTCTGCACAGAGTATAAGGTAAAGGTAAAGGTTCCCCTTGACAATTTTTTGTCCAGTCATGTTCGACTCTAGGGGGCGGTGCTCATCCCCGTTTCCAAGCCACCGTTTTGTCCGAAGACAATCTTACATGGTCACATGGCCGGTGCGACTTAGACACAGAACGTTGTTACCTTCCCACCGAGGTGGTCCCTATTTATCTACTTGCATTTGCATGCTTTTGAACCGCTAGGTTGGCAGGAGCTGGGACCAGCAACAGGCACTCGCTCCATCGTGTGGATTTGATCTTACGACTGCTGATATTCACGGAAATGCTAACATGTCAGTCCATGTGATGTGGCTGTGATGTTGTCCACTTAAAAGAACTGAGTAGGGCATTACACTTCATTCTCCATTCACTGGGAGTGATATATGATATGGTAGGAAATGACAGCTACTAGTGGTGGAAGTGATACATTTTGAAAAGAAGGTACTTATCTTGACAGTCCACGTAGTTAGGCTGAAAAATACAGACAGTGCTGATTGTTCATAACCATTTTTTTCTCTGTGTGCACACAAATTCATGCACAAATACACACAACAGTATAATTACATTTCTTAGGATTAGCCAAGAATAGCAAGCTGGTAAAGTGTAGTATGGTGATTAGCTTCTTGGATTTTGGCTATGGAGACCTGAAACTACATACCTGGGGGAAGGAAAAGTGAAGAATCCAATCTGAATCTAAGGAACATAAGACCATTGGCTTAAGGTACTTCAGGAGCTTTATTCCCTGGTACTTTATCTCAAAGTCAATATACCAGTTCTAGCATTTTGGATATTAACAAGAAGTGGATATTTTATAAAGTTAACGGATTA
This sequence comes from Pogona vitticeps, assembly GCF_051106095.1. NCBI lineage: Eukaryota > Metazoa > Chordata > Lepidosauria > Squamata > Agamidae > Pogona > Pogona vitticeps. The sequence goes on from NC_135787.1 coordinate 66,974,615, forward strand.
TAATTATCAATGGAAAACTAAGTCATGCCCAAATATTATAGCAAGGATCGCTCATAATAGTATCTTGTTGCTTGCAAAATACATCCCATTTCTTCTCCTGTGAAGGCTGCAGCTAAGCTCAGAGGACAGCAAATAGTAGATGACACCATCATCTCTGCTCTTCTCAAGTCTTGGTTCCAGAGTACAAATGACAACAATACACTTTATGTGCTAGTCTGGATTGCAGTGCAGTGCAATGTCTTTGTGCATTTTTAACACAGATATGGACATGTTCTTTCCTCTCTTCTTCAGTGCAGGGGAAATGTGGGTTACTCTTTCCATTCTCAGAAATGTAATCCTTTTGGTCATGGAGAACAATTTATCTGTGTGTATAGCAATGTAGTCCTCTGCATCTCTACTCAGAAGTTAAGGTCTGTTGACACCAGCAGGGATTTACACCCAGATGGGTAGGTGAGTACAGAAGATTGTGAGGGTTTTTTTTTTTTTTTTTGTAGAGAAGGCTGTGTATACCTGAATGAAGCTAGTAGAAGAATCAACAAACTGAATGAAGGTGAACTATAAAAGTCTCCCCATCTGATCCCCCCCCCACAATAACTTTCTTACTTTAACTGGAGGACTTAATTTGGTATTCTCTGCCTGTCTCCACATTCAGCACAGCACAGTAGCCTTCATAATATCAGTGAACTCACAGTGTGTGGCTGTAATTGACATGTTAATGAAGCTGTGCCTGGGGAGGGTCTTACACTGGTTCCTACTGCATTACAAGAGAAAAGTTAATGAAGAAATGTGTTATAAAGTTGTTGTGACAAAAAAGGAAAGGAGAAACAGAAAAGGGCAGGGATGATTGCAGGTAGTTATCAAGAGGAATCCACTGCAGAGCAGCAGAAGGGCCCACATGCTGGCCAGCAGTAGAAGCCTTACCCCATTTCTTCCGGGCAGCAGGTTGGAGGGAAAGGGGTTCATATCCTTTGTGATTTCTTGACATATTGATGCGGCTCCTTTCTTTATGTGAAATTAAGTGAGACTGGGTGAATGCTGAGATCCCACACCAGTTCAGAAAAAGCTCTTGTTTGCAGAATCGATCTTCTTGAAAATGTCTAGCCTTCCTCACTTCTCTTGTTTTTTAAAAGCAAATGCCTAGTGCTTGATGCTGTAAAGAAGTGAATCTCAGATGGCATGAACTAATAAGGAGAGCTAATGTCCACTCACCAGAGAGCCCGACCTGTGTTAGGTTACTTTTGCAGGTAGGCATTGCAAGACAAGTAGGCTTAATCCGGTTCCAAAAATGACCACAGTGTTAATGAAAGAGTTTGTCTGAGAAAGTAACTGAGTTTCATATCTGTAAGTTTGATCTGATTGTCTTGACATGCCCATGTGATGTCATGGTTGCTGATTGGCTGAATCATACAGCTAACAAGATGAACGAACGAACGCATGAATGAATGAATAGGGTGGGCAAATCTGAGTATGTCAGTTGGTACCAGCCAAATCCTCAGGGAATTGCTTTGCTTCCCCCAGTCTCCATGTGGGAAGGTCCATCTCAAGGTGACCTGGGATCCCATCTGTACCCATTCTCAAACCTAGGAACTCACCTCTAGCCATTTCCAGCTGGCACTTGTCTTGAGACTGATCACCCCACTTGGAGGATCTGGGGAAGCACAACAGTTCTCCCAGACTTCAACCAGCACCCTGAAAGCTGGCCAGGCCTAAGCACTGGACATTTTCCACCATTCAGAGTGAATGGCAAAGTAAGTGGAAGTGTAACACTCTCTGGTTCTATGGGACTATATGTATTTATAATTTTTAATGAAGATTTCAAATGCAAACTTTACAAAAACAATTATATATACATACATAACAAAACAGCAGCGATAGGGATATAACACAGCCCACAGCTGGATGCTACAGTTATACACCTCTCAGTTCTTTTCACCAACACCAGATCATGAGTTGCTTAAAGTAACAGGAAAGGATGCAAATGTCTCTTTAAAGCCAAGTCGGAACAAAGTCCCAGATATATTTATTGATTGAAACAGCACATTCACAACACAATGGAATGAGCTGCAAGTAGACAGTCTCTGTTGTTATGTGCTGTTGAGTCAGATTTGACTTATAGCAATCCTGATAAGGCTTAAAAAGTAAGGGAGATATTTAAGGAGTGTCTTTACCAGTTCAAACCCCGCCCGCAGTGAACTTCCATGGCTATGTTGGGATTTGAACCCACGTGTCTTGAGACCTAGCCCTTCAGACTATCCGTTATACCACTGGGTATGCCAGATAGTCTTTAAAGCCCTAAAATAAAATAAAATGCAAATGCATAAGATCACTACATGTATTCACCCTTTCAGTGCTCCTCCTATACAAACAGATAGAAATTTTGCTACCTAGAATAAGGTAGTAGATAAGGGCCTTACCTTCTTCTAGGGGGGCAGCAGCTCCTGTGTCTACAGCTCTCCTGCTCTTTCTCATCTCAAAGCTTGAATCACAGCCCCTTCTTAATATTTCCCCACCCATTGGGCTAAACTGAAGAGTTCATAGGGGTTACTATGGGTTTCTGTTTCTCTTTCTTTTGCTCCTGTCTCAGGACAGATGAGCAAGCAGTGATATTAAAACAGGTCAGGCATGTTGGGTGGGAGGAGGCTGCTGGGGTCTCAGTCATGGTAGTGGTCCAACAATGCTGGACTCAACTGTGATCATGATCAATGCCTTTTCCATCCATCCATCCATCCATCCATCCATCCATCCATCCATCCATCCATCCATCCATCCCCCAGCATATATACAAAAAAAGTCAGAGCCCCAGGGCGATTAAAAAAAAAAGGCAAGTTTCTGGAGCCTTGTTAGTTGACATAAAATCAACTAACAACACTCTCGCATATCTGCATCTGTTATATATGGATTCTGCTGGTTGTAAGATGACATCGTCAAACACTCTGGAGAAGCTCCATTTCCTACTAGCTTGATTAGTCTCTCATGCTTCCCAGCCAAACAAAATCACATAATTGCATTTTCTAATTTTGTGGTTACTTGAATTCCCACTGATTATATGATTAGATGAAATGACAATAATTACTATATGAAAGTGGACAACGGTCATTGGAGAGGGGAAAAATATAATAATTTTAACCAGATAACACCTAGCACAAAAGGGCAGGCAAACTTTGTTTTCTCTGTTAGGAATTTATTCAGATATCATGGGCAACAGCTTGAAAGGTTCAGGCTTGGATTATGAGAGATTCTATATGCAAAGAAGGCAAGTGGAACTCTAATGATAGAACAACATCTGAGAGAAGTTTAGCCAGATGTCTCTGTCCCCATCAAAAGGATTCAAGGTTTGCCTCCAGAAGGGAGCACAAACAGAAATGCCATTATATCCCAACAACTAAACATTTCATTAGAGATTTACTGAGCAATACTTCAGTTATTATAATTAGAGGTGGAACAAGAACCTCCTAACAGAAGGAAGCAAATAGATGGTGTTTTGTAATACAGTGTTTGCATGTTTACTCAGAGATAGGCTCCCTTGTATTTGCTGCATAGTTTTGATATTTGGTGGTTAACTCTTCTCAGCTATGCAGTGCAAGTGCAGGAACTCACAGACTATAATAACTACAGTACTAGTTTCCAGATAGCCCAGCTCTCTTTCATTAACTGACACATAGTCTTAATGACTCACTCTGAGACATTAAGTAGTATAAAGAATATGAATGTTTCATTTACTTACAAATGTGAATATATTAACAATAAATTAACAATATGACTGCTTTTAGCAATTCTGCTTCAATATATTTTAACAGACATTTTCTGTCAACCACCATCAATGGGCATTAACAGACTCTGGGGGGGGGGGAAGAACTCTTAGCCAAGAAATGGGACTTTCTCTGAATTTAGAACTCAGGAAAGAACTATTGGTTAACGCTGGACAGATTGATAGTTGCTTGCAACCTAGAAAGGTCCCTCCCAGTCAAACAAGCTAGAAGGCAGCAGATGAGGTTGTAAAACTCCAAAAATATTCTCTGGCCAAAATCCTGTTGCCTAAGTTACACCAGCGTAAGAGTGATGACCTCACTAGCAGGCAAGATGTAAAGATTTCCTGCTGCTGTCTCACAGCTCATAGACAATGAGGCTGAGTGGATGTGTGTTTGACAAACAGTGGAACAGAATTACGGACTATTTAATTACTGAAGATCTCCCCCTGTTGGTAAGGTCATCACCCTTAAAATATCCAATAGGATTTTTCCTGTTGTTTTTTCCCCTTCATTAATGTGTTTAGGAGTAAAACAGCATAATGCAATTCTGTAATATCTATCATATTTGCCGGCGTATAAGACGACTGGGCGTACGACTCCAACATTTCCACTCAAAATCTAGCATTTGTTATATACTCGCCGTATAAGACTACCCCCTACCTCTGCCTTTTACCCCGCCAGAGGGACCAAAGAGGGAGGAGAAGGAAAGCAAGTTTCTGGTGTGGGCTACCAGCTGGCCCGAGGCAGAGGCCAGCACCTGCTCGCTCGCCCAGCCTCCGGAAGTCTCCTCGGGAGCCCAGCGTGGCGGTGGTGCTGGCGACGAGTGGGGCGGCGCTGGCTTGTCACAGGCGCCGTTTGCTTGCCAGCTTCTCTCTTGCTGGCAAGCAAACAGCTGGCAAGCAAACAGCGCCTGCCACAAGCCAGCGCCGCCCCGCTCGTCGCCAGCTCTGCCGCCATGCCGGGTTCCCGAGGAGACTTAATAGATCACGGGGAAGAAGGAGGCGGCACTGCTGCTGCTGCTGCTTTCCGGGAGGGCAACTGTGTCAAGGAAGTGACAGCTGGCGGGGACCGAGCTCCGCCCGCTTCCCGGGCTGGGCTCGCCTCTCCATGCTGCTTCCTGCTGGGCCATGTGGCTCCTGAGAGCCGGAGCCACCCGCTGCCTCCTCGGGAGAAGAGGCGCCACCTCCTCTTCTTCCTCCTCCTCCTCTTCTCCCTCGTTCACCTCTCCTGTTTCCTCCTTGCGCTACATGCTGCCCGCTCTGGGTGCACCCAGTATATAAGACAACCCCCCCCCCCACTTGGAGGCATGTTTTTCAGGGCAAAAAAGTCATCTTATATGCCAGCAAATACGGTACTCAGAATTAAAACTGGTTGAGCTCAAAAGAACTTGCTCACATGTATATATGGGAAAGCAGCTTTACAGAAGAAGGTGTCACCCTGAGTGTGGAAAATTGTTTTTAAAAAGTAATTAGTTACAGTCATGCCTTCCCAGCAAAAGTCATAAAAATTTCTTTAAAATAGGTGTTTATTTTCTTCTTTGTTGGAAGTAAACAAACTAGCTAATTTTGAGCCACCTTTTGAACAATCAGAATGCAAGAAAAGACACTCCCTGAGTCCACCTCATTGATACTGCAACACCCACAGCAGAGCTAAAGGCAGCAGCTTGAAGCTCAACAAGAGCCAACCCATGAACAAAGTAACATCCCTTCCTCCTCTATCATTTAGTGAGATCACATGCCTTAAGTATAAGAGGCCACTAAATGATAGTTACAACACAAAAGGAGTAATGTTATCCCTCATTAAGTTACATTCCTAATATAATATACACATTATTGAGAAAAGGAAGGAATTATAAGTGGCTAGTCATTTGTCATTATTATTTCTTTCCAAATTTTCTTTCTAGATATATGGATTATTTAGCCTGGTGGAAACCCACAAAGGCTGTTTTTCCCTTTCCTTTTCCCCAGGTTGCACACCATGCTGGAGAACCTACTTTTTGTCTTAATTTCTTCAAAACTCTAAAAGCAGCATGTATTCAGCAGAATCTGAATTGCTCCAGAAGTTCTTGAAATACATATAATCATCTGTAGATTTCATTTCCTTGATTATTTGCCTTTATAGCTAAACAGACCAGATGCTGGAGTCAAATGGGATTGCAGGGGAGGACGTGATTATTGTACACACTTTCACAAGTTGGAAAAAAGAGAGAGAGAGAGAGCATTGTGTTCCTGTAGTTGAGCTTTGCTCAGTTCAGTGAAAACTGCATCTCAAATATTCTACATCCATTTATGAACTGCAATATTGTTTATGAATGATATGTCCATCTATGAATGTGTCACATTCATAAGGAGTGCACAAACACTCAGAGCTTTCTGGAGCTTGTGCAAGGAGATATTTCTTGTAGAAGCAAAAAAAAAAACCTGTTTAAGAGTGCCCTCCAGCTTGACCAGTGACAAACCACAGACCATGCAGAGTGCTATGCCTGCACACTCCGCAGTTTCCGCAGTGTATCATGTGAAGCTCTGGAGAGAGGGCCTTTCAACTATCGTGCCCCATTTGTGGAACGCGCTCCCTTAAGGGCTTGGTTTTGGTGCCCAGACTAAAGATTATACTGCCTACCCAAGCTCAATGATCATCAGGATTCAGTCCTCTGGATTGCCTCTTCCATTTTGACATTGCTGAATTGTTCATTGTTGCTTAACATTGTTTAAAGCTGCTTTAAGTTATGTGTTACAAATCTTGCCCCACTATGATAGGATCAGATATTGAGCAAGATAGAAATATTATAAATGAACAATCAATCTGAACAGTTTTCCCATGGATTGTTGGAGGAAGAACATTATTCCATTCTTCTCTGGCCTTGTAAGGGTGGGAGTTAATTAAGGGTTCATTGAGCAGCAGGAGTTAATTAAGCAGAAAATGGTTTGGCACAGAAGTCCTCTCTTGTATATAAATAATTTTTTAAAATTTTGTTGCCTGCTGAACCTCTATAACTGTCTCTAATCTTTTATTTATTGCTTGTGGGCCGAAAAACTTCATAGCCATAGGTGAACCACAATTTTGTAGAACCAAGGGAGTTTTCAGGAGCAGAAAAGACAGAATTTCTTTTATCTTGAAAGAGTCTCAAAATATGAAGTGAATCATTGTGACATATACCTTTTGGCTATTTTATTTTCATTCCTGCCCCCGCTCAACCCATGCTTGATTTACAGTTTGCTGCTGCTTATAATGCAGACCAGTACTCTCCTTAACAGTCTAGTGGCCTCATTTAAGGGGAGTTGACTGACTTCCAAGGCCTGTCATAATCTGGTAACTCTCCTCTGATTCATAAGGGATTAATTGCCCCTTAGTGCTGGTGAGCTGTAATGTTGTCGCCAAGGCTGTAGATCTGTCACTTTGATACATAAGATAATCAAGTTCCATAATAGACTCTCCATGCATGTGAATAGCCTGGAATATCTAGGCAAGCAATGAAGAAAATGGGGTGAACATGTTTTATCAGCAAACATTGTGCTTTTTCATTATTATTTATTTTGCAAAGCTAAAGAGGCATAAATATGGATACATATACATACAGATTTTAAAACTGTTAGAATATGCCTATAAATACATTTTTGTTTTATTTTAAATATGCAGTATTAAAAAGCAATGTTTGTTTTGATATTATTTACTGCAGAATCCTGTACTTGTTTAGTCATACCTGAGTCCTGTGGGACTTACGTCCAAGTAAATGGGTATATTATTGGACCATCTGGACTCAGTGAAACTCAGATGAGTAAGTCTATAAAGGACTCAGTTGGCAATCCTCCCAGTAATTCTATGGAAAGACACCATTCTGAAGCAAATTTCTCAGAACGTTGGTTTAATTATATTGTAATAGTAATATCTTAATTAATTCATTTAAAATATGAATTTTAAAAAAGCTATTGTTTGATGCCATGAGTGCCTTCATTAGGAGAAAGGCAGGCTATGAATAAAGTAAGGGGGGGGGGGGAAATGAAAATAACACTTGTTGAAATCGTGTTACACTACTATGTGAAAGGTGTAGCTTTTGGAGTAAATAAACTCAAACTATGGAATATCTACAGTATGTATTCGCAAAGGCTTTCATGACCGGGATCTAATGGTTGTTGTGGGTTTTTCAGGCTCTTTGGCCGTGTTCTGAAGGTGGTTGTTCCTAACATATTGCCAGTCTCTGTGGCCGGCATCTTCAGAGGACAGCACTCTGTGCTCTGGTGTTGTTTGCTTGGGAGTGGAGTATTTATGGCTGTGAGATAGGCTTTTGTCCTATTCAGGGGATGGCTGATTAGTGTGTCTTGTTGTGGGTGTATATGAAATGTTTGGAAGAACAACCCTCAGAACACGGCCAAAGAGCCCAAAAACCCCACAACAACTATGGAATATCTCTTAATTGTTAAGCCTTAAGAGGCGAAACAATTTCTTATAGACCCCATACAAGGCCAGCTTTAGGGTGTGGAGACCTAGGCACCTACCTTGGGCACACAGTTGAACAGGGCCAATTTTGGATGTCTTCATTTTGTTGTCTTCGTGTGAACTGCATCTGCTTTTTCTTCCCATCAGTGTTTTATTACCAGAATCAAGATTGTGAGATTTTGGTTGAAATCTCATTGCTTAGCATAGTAATTCACAACTACAGTAGGGCCAGTAGTGACTGGATAAGTCAGCTCCAGTAGCATTGTGTTATGTTAAGCGACCTTTATTTTGTTCTGGTTTTTTCATTTGCATAAAAATGTATTGGTGTTTCAAGACCTTTTCCTTCTCTGTATATTTATTCACAGATTTGAGTGGCAGTCCTTATTACCCCCATTGACTAAAGCATGGTTGCACCCGTTTTCTCAACTGTGCTCATTTTTTGATGTTTGTAATTTAAAATTTGAAATTATATTGGAAGTATTACGTGGATTTTCAAGGAGGAATATACACATTTATATAAATATAAATATTTATTTATTTATTTATTTATTTATTTATTTATTTATTTATTTATTATTTATTATTTTTTTTATTTTTTTATTTTTTATTTATTTAATACCCTGCCTATCTGGTACAATTAGCACTCTAGGCGGCAACAATACCCTGCAGGTACAGATTTGTCATGCCATTATAGCAGACCTTCCAGTCTTCCAGGTAATAATTTAGCTGTGGCCTCCTCCAGAACAATACAGCTAATAATATTTAACAAGTCTCCTTTAAAAAGGGCAAGTTCACTCCTAGAAGTGTAGACAATTCTGGAGCTTTCTCTGAACAGAGTAAATGAGCTGGAGGGAAGAATTTCATGGCCAGCATTAGAACTGATTCCTTTAAGAAGGGTTGGCCTGCCCACGATTTTCTTTTTGCTATATTGATTCTTGGTTAGCCTTCATGTTTTAAATACGAGGTTTAATGGCAGTGAACAAAAACTCCATTATGCCTAGTAATTGAAGAGAGTATATTTGAATTATATATTTGAAAAAAGAGTTGAACAGAAAACTAAATTAGGTTAAACTGTTAAATGTTTTAGCCATGCACTTTAAAGGCAGGAATATTAAATAATACTCCAGAATATTTAACCACACGGACTATGTGAATTTGACTATATGAGATGAGATGTGATGAGATGGTAGAACCCAAAAGAGTGGATCCAAATTACAACTCAATACATTTCAGCTATAGAAGTTCCTGGCAACAGGAACTGTAATGCTAGAACACACTACCTTGAAGATGTTGGACTCTGCTTCATTGGGATGTTTTTAAAAGGGGTTAGATAGCCAAGGATGGTCAGGCATGTTGCAAGAAAATGTCTACAGTTTTGTGGTGAAAACTTTTCTTAGGGCATTTCTCCATCTGTGGGGGACTGGAGCTTTCCTGAGGGGCAGAAGGGCACGCCCAGGCCACTAAAGGAGTCATGTGCATTCACTGTAGAGCTAAGATTAATGTCATTAAATGTATGTAATTAAAAGGGCACATGGAGAACATTATCTAGAAATGCAACTGACGACAGGCAGAAAAAGAGAAAGAAAGAGATACAGAGGGACAGATAAGAAAGACAGATAGGACTCCAGGGAAGAAAGGGTAAAAAGAAAGAAAATGAGATGACATCATAACTTTAGGGATTTTTTTTTAAAAAAAGTAGAATACTGAAAAGGAACAAGGTATATCGCAAGTCATGATTTATGCAATTTCTAGTAAACCTCAATATAATATGACTTCACAATGTACAGAAAAGGACACCTATTCCCTGACTAGAGATGGGGACGAATATAAAAGCAGATCAGTTTCTCCGACGAAAAAAGCCGATTCGTTAAATATTTGTCGATCTGTAATTGTGGGTTCCAGAGACTCCCAGGAATATGAAGGGATGAATATTTACCCATTTTTATTTGTTCTTCATATTAAAAACAAAAACAAAAAAACCCATTCTGCCTACCGGCCGCCGATCAGCTGATCAGTGGCAGAAAGGCAGCCACCCCACACAGCCACCCAATACCACAGCCTACCCACACCACCTTTCTTTCCCTACCTTAGGCTCCACACCATGCCACACCACCCCCACTGACACCCTCTTAATTTAACAGCAGCTGCCAAGGTCTTCTAGCCTTGCAGCCACACATGTAAACGGAAAGCAGGCTGCCCTTTGCAAAGATGGCAGCTGCAGCTTCCCTGCCCTAAATGAAGCCACAGCCACCATCTTTGCTAAAGCCAGCCCGGCTCCCTTTTTACACACTGTGGCTGTGGAGGCCTGATGGAGACCTCAGCAGCAGCTATTAAGTTAAGGGGGTGTCGGTGGGAGTGGGGTAGGAGCTACGGTAGGGAAAGGAAGGGGGTGCGGGGTTAGGCTGTTGGGGTAGCTGGCTGTGGGGTGGATGCTTATCAGCTTCTGCCAATCTTCACCAAAGTTGGCAGGTGTGTTGGTGAAAGGCATAAGAAGCTCCATTTTAATTCTGGATTCTCTAAGTACCTGGGGGGAGCTTTTTTGGGTGGGGTCCTCTTTGTGATGATATAACACAGGGGTCCGTGATCCAATGTTCACCAATCTTTCAGGACTAGTAGAAATGTGTCTGAGGAAGCTTCCCTGCAAATTTGGTATCTCTAGGTGGTTGGGGGCCAGTGTTACAGCCATTTAAAGTGCAGATGAATCAACAGATCAATCCATCAATTCGTCAAAGAATATTCGTATATTCGTATTTGTTGATCTGTTAACCTTGACAAATAATGGATCAAAACAAATTGCCATGTTTTTTATTCGTCCCCATCTCTATCCCTGACCTTTGGAGTCTTCAGTGCTTGCCTCCATTAGGGTTTCTTTTCCTCCTTTTCCTCTCAGAGTAACCTCTGAGACGCCAGCAATCTGGTAAGCGAAACAGTCTCCAATTTGGCATTGGTCCGAAGCTCTGTTCAGTCATTCAGGAGGTGTGTTTACTTAACACGTGGAAAGGGGGAACATGCTAGCAGGGATAGGAACTTGAGTCATGGGACTCACTGTCAAGTTGGATTTAAGTTGCACTCAACTTGGGGTTTGTTTATTTTTTTTCAGTGACTCAAACTCGACTTGCAACTCAGAAACCATCCACCCTTTCCCTTTTTTTCTGGGGGGAGAAAACCATATTTTTAATAAGGGACTCGGACTTGGGGCTTGGGACTCTGGACTTGATATCAAAGACTCAAACTCAGACTTGAGACTCAGACCCAAAGACCTACCGATGTCTCTGCATGGTAGCTCCTCCCTGCTCCCTTGTCATTCCATCATGTACTAAATATGGACAGCAACAGTCTCTGAAATGGATTGCCTCCATTACCCTGACAGCTGTCCCCTCATAGGTTGGAACCATGGAAAATCGGGACTCTGACTCATGTAGAGAGAGTCCAAAGGTATGAAGGCTTTACATGTTAAGTAAACACACCTCTTGAATGACCAAACAGAGCTTCAGACCAATGCCAAATTGGAGACTGTTTTACTTAGCAGAGTCCTGGTGTCTCAGAGGTTACTTCAAGCAAACAAAGGAGAAAAAGAAGCCATAGCGGAGGCAAGCACTGGAGACTCCAAAGGTCAGGGAATAGGTGTCCTTTTCTGTACATTGTGAAGTCATATATATTGAGGTTTACTGGAAATTGCATAAATCATGAATTTTGCAATATACTCTGTTCCTTTTCAATAGTCTGCTTACTTTTAAAAAAAAAATCCCTAAAGTTATACTGTCATCTCATTTTCTTTCTTTTTACCTTTCCTTCCCTAGAGTCCTCTCTGTCTTTCTTATCTGTCCCTCTGTATCTCTTTCTTTCTCTTTTTCTGCCTGTCGTCAGTTGCATTTCTAGATAATGTTCTCCATGTGCTCTTTTAATTGTATACTTTTAATGATATTATGCTTAGCTGTACAACATTACATACAGAAACCTTTATTGGCATTACTGCTTAGCTGTACAATGAACGTACATGACTCCTGCTAGTTGCCTGGGGATGCCCTTCTGCCCCCCAGGAAAGCTCCAGTCCCCCAGAGTTTGGGGAATGCTCTAAGTGGCTCACTGTCATGATTCCCACGTGACCCCTGCTTGTGTCACCAAACTAAGAGCTCATGCTACATGTCTTTCAGCTGCCACCAATTGATTATATCAACATTATCTATTATTAATGAAGAATGTCCAAGCCATATGTCATTTTTAAAAGAACCAAATATAAATTGTGTATTGTTACAGATGATGACAGTTCAAGCAATGTTGTTAGCTCTTAACAAACATCCTCCTTCATTTCACTCTCCACCATCACTCTCCCGTCCAAACTCCCAAAACTCTTCAACTCTCTCTAAACTCTCAATCTCCCTGACTAAACTCCCCCTCCTCCTGAGTCTCTTATATCTTGTGACTCTGCCCCTCCAGCACACCCATTGGTCTATGGGGATAGCACATGAATATTCATGACCTGGGTGGATGCCACACTGACATCTTCCAAATGGGAGGGCAAGTTGTACAGGAAGCAATCCTACTGTTATCTCCAATGTGTGACTGATGCTAATGGCGAATTTCCCAGCCCATCCTTCCCAGAATCAAGACAGCAGCAGGATCCTGCCCATCCCCTTCTATCTGTATCATCTGTTACTGGTATTAGAGGCAACAAAACTGTGACATTCTGAATGGAAAAGGGGGAGTCAACATTTGGGAGAGGTTGATGATGTCAGAGGTAAGGTAGGGTTAGGAGAATGGGCTCTGTGATCTCTCAGCTTCCCCACCCCTGTTTTCCAGTAACAATCTGCCGAGCAGTCCTGCTTTATTCTTTGAAATCAGGCATTTTGTGCCTGATTTTTTTTAATTAGAATGACAGGGTCAGAATGTAGGGACTTCTTCATAGAGTATTCATTCTCTGCCATTCAGCTACAGCATCATCCCTACAGCAACAGTCCAGAAACCTGGAAGACCCAGCTGCATTAGGATTTTCAGCTCCTAAACACTGGAAGAAAAGATTTCCATCTTCTGATTCTGAGCGCAAAGTATATTTCTCGCAGTAGGAGGGAAAGGGGCCTTAACTACCGCTTTGTCTTAACTTTCTGCCACTGATTTAAAGGGAAATAAAAGCCATAACAATTGCCATCAATCTGAAATATTTCTATTAGATTTAAGGCTCCCAATAGAGGCTACAAGTATAAAAGCTTTGATTCCCCTATTTCCTCCTTCTCAAATTCTTATTGAGAAGCAACTCACATTCTGTAACAATAGAAGCTTTCATATTTAGAAAAGGAATGCAATTTTAATTTGGCCTATAATGATACTTTAATAGGCACGCCTGTTATTAGCCGCGTCAGCCTGATTGCTTTCCTGACTGCAGTTTTCAATTAAGGATAATGTCTTATATTCATGTGTGGCAGAGAAGAGAGGGAAGGGGTGGGGACTATTTTTGTTGGCAAATCACAATCTTGAATAGGCACTTAGAGGAAATACATCTGGGAAACCTGTTTTGGATTACAATGAGATTGATTTTCCCCCTCCCCAATTTAGCTGAATGCATTGCACTTGATTAAAAGGCTCTCCTTTCTGATACTCCCTAAAAACAATTTTGATTCTATTTTTGGGCTTCTAGCTTCCAATCCACAATCACAGGATTCGTATCAATGATGATAACAGTCACAGGTTCTAATTCTTATCTCTCCAGTTTTGTGAATTTCTTCAAACTAACCTTACTTGGCTTCAGATACATAACCACAGTGGATTCGATCCAGGAATCAGTCACACTTAGAACAAGTTTTGAAAAAGGTAGCGACAATAGTCCATTTCAACATGTATAAACAAAAATAAACAATTAAAAAGAAGATGTTGTGGCACCTTAAAGACTTGCCGATTTATTTCACAGTGAGCTTTCACAGATCACAATCCATTTTCTCAAACACAATGGCTGGGATCTTTTTGTTTATTTCTTGCAAGGTCATGCTATCAACATAACTTTAAGCAGCAAAACACTACCAGTTAAGGAGCCAGCACTGGCACTGCCCAATGTGCAGTAAGTCGCATGACTGGCGTAAGATAGGCAATATCTACCCCAACTTCTTAATTTGTGATAATTTACTGCTGAAAATTACATCAATGCCATTATCACCAGTGCATATTCTGACCATGGAGTTAAATATTTAGCCACATGTTTTATATGTAAGTATAATTTGTGGGGGAGAAAAGCCAGAGAAGGGGAATGCAAGTTCATAAAAAAAATGAAATTTCCAAGTCACAATAGCATTAATAACAAAAATAATGGTTTAAGAATATTGATTACATAAATATCTCAGCCATATCTTGAATAATTAGTTGTTGACCAGGTCAACATTGAGTTATCTCTGAAGGGCAAAGAAAATTTGCTTCTAGAAGTAGCTGGTTAGATCAGTTGTATCAGTGGGTCTGCACTAAGCATAATTGCACCTGTATCTCATTCCTCCTCTTAGTGGGGGATAGGTAAGGATACAAAAATGTTCATTTTGTAAAATTCCTTTATCCCTGCAATTGATCCTGCACCTTGGAATACTCAGCATGTAGAATGAACATTTCACATTTGTGTATAAGATAAGGATGCCATATTCTCGGTTGGAGAATCTAGGCAGCCTAATTTACATATTATGCAAATGAGGAATGTTAATTATTGCATTTTTTAAAACCAATATATTTCATCCTTGACACTGTCTGCACAGGAGGCATAGATCCAAGAAAGTCAGTATTGCACACTCATCATAGTTCTGGATTTTAGAATAAAAATTGAGTCCAGATCTCTGCTTGGTCATAAATAGAGATGGGGATGAAGTTTTTTAAAAAGGTGCTTTGTCAAAATTCATCATTCATCAAAGTTGACAAATGGACAAAGTGACAAAACACAAATTTTTAGTGATGAATCTATGAATATTCGTCGATCCATCATTAAAAGACAATGTCCTGCTGAACAGCTGATCGGTGGGACATTGACAAGCAGGCTGGCTGTGGGAAGGCAAATCCTAGGCTCAGTTCCCGCAGCCAGCTTGCTTGACAATGACTGAATCACCAGCTGAACAATCAGGCTGGTTGCAGGAACTGAAACTGGGGCTTGCCATCTCACAGCCAGCCTGCTTGTCAATGTCCCGATTATTGACAAGAACATTGACAAGCAGGCTATCTTCAGGAATGCAAACCCTGCTTCCATTCCCGCGGCCAGCCTACACGAAGGGTTGAATAAAAATTGGTAAATAAATATTCATCCCTTCATGTTTATCAGGGTCTCGGTAAGCAAGGGGAGGGCGCGAAAACACTGACAGGGGGCCATTTCGGGTCATCCAGCAGCCATTTTGGAGCTGCCGAACAGCTGATCGGCGGCTCCAAAATGGCCGCCGGACCGCGAAAACATCGCTGGAGGGGTAAGTTTTGGCGCCTATTGGAACGCATTAAACTAAGTTTAATGCGTTCCAATAGGCTTTTCCTGCCGCGTACAGCGATGTTTTCGCATAGCGAAGGTTAATCCAGAACGGATTAACCTCGCTATGCGGGGCACCACTGTATATACTAAATTGTGGTTGCATGTTAGTAAATAAATGATCGTAGAGTTTTCTGGTGATCACTATCATTTTTAAAAAAATTTTTTTTTTGCTACCGGGTTCTACTGATGCAAAAAGAACCATAACGATCCAGAAAGAAAGGCACAGGAACCACCCACAAATGACGCACTGCTGCCTGATTTTCAGAATATTAAGAGAAACTGAAGTCTTCACTGAAGGAATCCCAAGGAAAATATGTGTGACTTCTACAGTATCTGAGATACAGGTGCACTATTTTATTATTATTAGAAAATATTCTAGTTCAACTTTTTTTTGGCCCACTTTTCATTGCAAGACATATTCTATGATGGCTCTAAGTAAAGGTAAAGGTTCCCCTTGACATTATTAGGCCAGTTGTGTCCGACTCTAGGGGGCAGTGCTCATTCCGTTTTCAAGCCGTAGAGCCAGCACTTGTCCGAAGACAGTTTCCATTGCCACATGGCCAACGTGACTAGGGAACACCGTTTTACCTTCCCACCAAGGTGGTACCTATTTATCTACTCGCACTTACATGCTTTCGAACTGCTAGGTTGGCGAGGAGCTGGGACAAAGCAACGGGAGCTCACTCTGTCACGTGGATTCGATCTTACGACTGTTGGTCTTCTGACCCTGCAGCACAGGCTTCTGTGGTTTAGCCCACAGTGCCACCACGTCCCTACCACCTCCCAACTACTGTTCCTTCATTATCACATTTAAAATAATGACCAATGTCTGTACTTTTTGCCTTTTCTTGCTCTTTCACCCCACCAACTAATTACATTCTTCCAACGAAATGTGTATATAATAAATGAGGCAATGTGCCATACAGCTGGTGGAAAAGTATGTATGTCCAGAAAAATTCACAGCAAATAAAACTTGGCCATTTTTAGGGTGTTGCAAGACTGTTGTTTTTGCTGCAAAAGGCAACAATTGCAAAAGGTACTTCTTTGTCTACGAAATATGGATATTTCAAACTCAGTGTCAATCCAATGTAGCAGGACTGCCCCCTCCAAAATTCATTTCCATATTTTGCTTCCATTTTTTCTGAATATAAATCCATTTAAAAACTCCACATCCATCAAATGCTGATTTGTTTCACTGCTATGACCTTATGTTGCATTACAGAATGAGATGCACAACAGTGCTCGAATGGTTACTTTTCGTAGGACTACAGCAGCCAAAATCCTATAACTGCATAGCCATCTATCTATTTATACCCAAAGATAGATAGATAGATAGATAGATAGATAGATAGATAGATAGATAGATAGATAGATAGATAGATAGATAGATAGATAGATAGATAGATAGATAGATAGATAGATAGATAGATAGATAGATAATAGTATGCTGTTCATTTTGACTTATAGTGGCCCTTTTCAGGGTTTTCTAAGTAAAGAGTACTCAGAAGTAGTTTACTATTCTCTTTTGGGCTACACAGTGGCAACTGAATTCCCAGCTTCTGACTCCACAACCAGATGCCTAAGTCACTGATATATATATATATCCGTTATATCTTCAGTTCCCACTGATGTTTTGCTGCGGTGACTGCTGGCATGTAGCATCCATTTCCTCTCAATTCAGTGCACTGTCAAGTCATCCATTCAACAAGAGTTTGTAGCTCCCCAGATGCATTTAATTCACTTTTTCTTGTAATACCTCAACAGTGGCCTGTTCAGTATTCCCAACATGGTGTGTTGGAGTGTTGAGCTGAAAGAGATACCAAGACATGATACCAGCCTTTAAAAGAACCACTATAGGGTAAGGAGAGATTTTATAAGTATTGCAGGAAGTTTTCAGTTAAAAAAAAAATGTTCACTCCAGTTGACAAAATCTGATGAGATCTCACTACTTCCTGCTGATTTCTATGGAAGAACCTGAAACATGAGCTTAATCTTGTCAATATAATAAGTGATATTTCTAACTGCTGAATCTTTTCTTATGGATCCAACATTTAGTAAAAACATATCAAATTTGTAATAGACACTCTTTCTAATATATTTCTGTGTTTTTATTTACAGCAGATTAGGATTTTTGTGAGATTAACATTCAAGTGTTCTCTTGATACAAAAAACCATTTTCATAAAGTTAATAAATCCCACAGTTACAAATTGAAATGTGGCATTCTTGCAATTTCTCATTAGATACACATAATCGTCAATAGAGAGAAGAATGTTGTGTGAGAGCACATCTGGTTCTGCTCATACTGCTTCCTTCAAGACACTTTGGAAGCCCTCAAGAATCCTATGTATTGCAGGAAGCATCCTTGAAGAATTCTGAACAGGACACTGGTTATCAATGTTATAAATCATATTAGACTGTAGATTGCTCTTGTTACTAAAATATTCTACTGCCTGGAAATGTTGGACTAAGCCATTGTCAAAGTTCTTTTAAAATCCATTCTTTTCTGGAAATTATTTTTATTTTCTGAATATCAATAAAAATAAAAAAAATTCCAAATTAGCTTAGAAGCATTTCTAAGCTCCCTTTATTTTAGTTCAAAATCCAGCAAGCATTTAAATCTAACCCACTGTATAATTTTGGCTGGATTGTTCTGATCACCATCCTGCATTTTTGACAGACAGATAAATAAATACATAGATAGAAACTGCAGTGATAGGAACAGCTTCCCCATTGTCTGCTCTGCACAGGAATGGTGTGTTAAGAAGAGCATTAGAAAAGAGAGATGGTAGAAGCCTACTGAACGCAATCTATTTGAAATAAATTGTGCTGCTGAGAAATAGCCAAGTGAACTCTGTAAAGTGAACCATGGGCTTGATTCTGACAGCTGTCTGGTGCTGTATGGCTAGTGCACAGCTCTCCAGAGTCCACTCAATCACAAACATCTTTGCCGCCTAGAGTGGTCCTAACAAGACTAGATAGGCGGGATATAAATTAAATAAATAAATAAATAATGTTTGCTCTGCAAGGTCCCAAAACAGTGTGGGCACAGTAGCTATGAAGACTGCCAGTGCTAGAATAGCCACTCCCATTCATATTGCCTCACTCTGCTCATGAGCTCTCTTCTGAATATTAGGATGGAGGGGGCCAGGCATAAGCTCCACCAGGAGCTGGTTCTACAGAGTCATTGCCATTGCAAAGAAGGCCCAACCCCTCGTAGAAGACTTCTGGGCCTCCTTCGGAGTGGTAACTTGGAGGAACGTTGCCAGGGAGGATATGGTGGCTTGGGCAGATGACATTGAAGGGGCCAATGTGTCTTCCTAAAGGCAACTTGGAAGATCTACAGAGGTTCCAGCCAGGCATTTTGTCTGTTGAAAGAGAAGAAGTTGTAACCAGACACTTGGACACCTCCATCTCACTTTAAATTAGCAGAGTCCATCTTGGGTTGTTTTGTTTTGTTTGGAAGTCTGCCTCCAAGAGCAATGGACAAAACATCTGGTCCCGTTTTCTGAGTTTTCTGACTCTTTCCCCACCCCCATTTAATGCCATCTGTGCACAATTAAGAGTTGTGGAATACTCAAAAAGTCGCCCTGTTGGTACCTTTTCTTCTGTTTTTTGTTTTGTACTGATTCAGCTCAAGTTTTCAGTTAGAGTGCAAGCCGCTCATGCCAGAAGGCAATGCTGGGCTTTTATACTTTCTAGGTGATAAAGAGATTTCAAACAACACTTAGCCCTAAGTATAGCATCTGGTTATTTTTATTTACAGGCTAATGTTCACATTCTGCTGCATATTCTAAAACAAAAGCAAGACCAACAATTTCCTAGGAATCAATGCCAGAATATCCAAAATGGTCTGATCTGAATTGTTTACCTTGTGCCATTGTCTGCCCTAAGACTGGTTAGGGTAGTGTTAAATTTTTAGTATCAGTAACCTGGACAGATATTGGAAACTTGGCATTCAGTAAGTTAGTCTCAGTTGGGCATTCAGTATAATGAATACTGTGCACACTAGTCAGAATGCCACTGCTCTGAGGTAAATCCAATAATTAGCAGGGAGTATTGGCTCTACATTTCTATTGCTCAAGAAAGAATTTATTGCCAAAGTTTGAGTAACTAAAGCTTGGCTCACATGTCATTGCGGAAGGAGGTAGATGGAAATGATTCTCATTACAGTAAGGTAATCAGGCAACATCCCTAGATCTTCTGTAATAAAAAAGGAGAGAGAGAGAGAGGGAGAGAAAGGAATTCTGTAAAAGAACCCAAGTTAATAACAGAAATGCTTGCATTTCTATAAAAAACGAACAAAAATATTTTGCCTAATTTAAAATGTATTATATATCAAATTCAAATTCTGAAGCTGTTAACTACACAGTGACATTACATTATCGAAAGTAAACTACTAGTAATTTACTAGTAGTTTACTAGTAAAGTATTAAGTATTTAAGTAGTAAGTATTTAACTTTTGAAATGAGCAGCTGATGAGCAGCTTTGTAGATGTAGTACACGGCTCCGCGACTAGTTGGACTGCAGAAATTGTAATTTACTGTAACTGCATACCTCTCAGAAGGCTGCTGTTGTGTTTAAATTTAGAGTCGTACCCCATAATCTTTGAAATACTCCTATGGAAACAGTCTCTGGAACTGAGACATTATGGAAGCGTTCAAGATAGTTCTGATCAGTCAGTATGACTCCTGTTGGTCATTGATTCAGAAAACAGCTGCTTGAAAATCAAATAGCCTCTGTGCATGAAGGTGTTCAGGTGACAAATGCAACATCCCTCACAGACATTAGGGATAGGTACCAGTTTTGGAGAAGACTGTCTGAATGGGAAGGAACGGGATATTTGTGTATTTCTGAATGACCTCCAAGGCAGGTTTTGTTTTTGTTTTTTTAAAAAAAACACAACAACCCCTACTAGTCCTCAAATTGGTTTGTGTGCCCCTTATGAATCATCAAAGTTTGCTCTAGCATTTTGCAGATCAGAAATGCTGGAATGGAGTGTGGGGGGGCACCAGTTGCAGTAGCAAAAGAAGGAAACCCCAAAGCAGGATTAGATTGATAGCTGAAATCCCAGTGAGAGCCAAAACCAACAAAGGCTCAGACACTGGAGTTTCCAGGGCAGGTTTTGGCCAAGGGAAGGCTCAGGCACTAAGATGGCATACCACTTAGGTCTGAATGTGTGCTTGAATGTGAGATGGATGACTGATTGCTCATGCAGCACTGATTTGAGCCAGGCAGTGGGCACACTTGAGAAACCAAGCTAATGATTGAGAATATTAAGGGGGACAGCGCTCTCAGGATTCAATTCTATGTCTTTTCCACATATATCATTTAATTCTTTAAAAATTTGTTTCCAAAATCTTTGTACTTTTCCACATTCCCACCACACATGAAAGTATGTACCAATTCCCTTCTCACATTTCCAACAGACATTCAGATAAACAGCATTAATTTTATTTAATTTTGTTGGTGTTAAACACCATCTTAGAGCTTCTCCATCCCCAACACATGCTTTCTCCTTCCTTGCCTTGAGTTTACAAAAGCAATATCCACCTGCCTTTTTCTCCATGGCAGGGAACAGCCTTTCGTGTGCTCCAACACAGTCACATCAGCCATGTTCCTCATAGAGAATCCAGATATGAGCACCAGCTGGTCATATCTGATAATATTAGGAAGGGGGACTCAGTCCAAGGTTGAGGCATCTCAGTTTGGCAATATATATATATATGTCGGTTCATACATATTGTCAGTAGTTGAGATTTAATGTTCATATCATATAAAACATGATAGGTGTTGGTTAATGCAATTTTTATCCTGAAAAGCAATAATCAAGGTTAAGTCCGGATTAAGTTAATGGGTTCTACTTCTCCTGTATTATCATGCTTGTAAACTGGGGTTTGTAGCGTTAGTTTAGATTTTGCTAGCCATTTTATATCTTTCGTAGACATTTTCAGTCTTATTAATATATCATTCTGGCAGCCTATATGGATTCATTCAGAGGGTTGAAATGCTGAATGAAGAAAAAAGTATTTTGCAGACCTCTGTATAGTTATTCCTTTAAAGGCCAACACAATGAAGCAGGTGTTGCTTTGAGGTATATACCTTTGACATATTTGCTGCAGTCAACAGTTCTAATGAAACAGAGGGAAAAGAGGGCAGGGAGAACACTTTGTACAGTTGCCTAGGCATTTTTGATGGTGATTTTGGTCCTTATTCTGGTTCTGTGCCTTCTGTGTCCCAGGAGGGAAATTTCTGTTTTGATAGATTACAAACCAGCAAAATAGCCTTAGGTTAATGAGTCTACAAAAACCTTCATATAACTTGGCTTGTTTTTATGTGGCTCATTTACTATAGCCTTTTTGGTTGTTCTACTTAGATTAATATGTTATTGACAAATTGGGGGAAAAGTCAGTCTTCATCTTATTCTGTTATTGAATATATCCATATCACTATATTGCCTGATAATTCTGCAAATTATTGATGAAGTATTAATCATGTAGGTATTCAATGTGTGTCTGCTTTTGTGAAGCACTAATGAAAAGTCACTTAGCAGTTAGTAAATTGCAGCTGAAGACATGAATGTTGTGTGCTTTGTGTTTGGGATCTTGTAGGGTGGCATGAAAATATTGTGTTTGACCAGCAGAGATCAACTCATACAGATAAGCATCTTTCAGTTCTCAAGAGATGAAAGTATCAATATGCACCAGTGTATCTGGTGATTAGAAAGCATGGCTCTCAGTTTCTAGACACGTAACCTGACAGGACCACACATGGAGTGTGGTCTTAATTGACTAGATAGGCGGGATATTAAATAAATAAATAAATAAATAAATAAATAAATAAATAAATAAATAAATAAATAAATAAATAAATAAATAAATGGTTGGAATCCACTTGAGAAAGATAGCATGGTTTCTAATTCTGCCTTCAGAAATTCTTCTGTAATGCTTCTTGGAATAAAGGATCTCAGGAAAGAAGGATCTCAGGAAAGATTAAAAAGATTGAATTAAAATGTTGTTCAGCAGCTGCCTTGCTTTACTTGGCTCTTTTTAAAACCAGTTTCCGACATAGAGTTATTATAACATTTAGGTCAAAAATCATATTCCATTGGGTTCAAAATTATTGGCAAAAATATCTATTTCTCATTATCAGTGATCATCAAGATACAAATTTCCCCTTGCTTCCAAAACCTACATGCTTCAAAGGACTGTGTTGTGATTGTTGGAAATCAAATATTCAATGGGTCATGAAGGCATTTTAAGGTGGGAATAACAAGAACACATACAATCGGAGGGGAGGGAATGCATGAGCACACATTAGATGTGGGCAAAATGTGGCCCTCCAGATGTTGTTGGACTAGAACTTTGATCAATGTAAAAAAGGATGACAATTGCTAGCAATGAAGTCCCATTCTGTCTTTAGGTCATGGGGAATGGTGTACAAAAAACCATAATTTTTTTAAATGGAAAAAAATAATGAGTTCCTCTGCAAGAAAACACACACACATGTCTCACAGCCTGATATATACTAAGAATGGGTGGTGGAATACAGTTGGTATTCAGAAAAACAGAAATCAAAGCTGAGAGATTTTGACATCCCTAAAATGGTAAAAGGGAGGTGCTTCTCTTTCAAAGATTTAGGATAGATTCATGAGAATCATGCAGCAGTAAAACCTATGAGACACTGAAATAGGACAGGAAAAGAAATAACTCTTTCACATTAGTTCTCCATACATTGAATCCATTGGGAAGCAACATCATGGAAGCTGACTCCAACCATCAATCTACATCTACATATTCACTGTAAAATCTATAAAGATATCTGCATATTTTAAAAGTCTGCTCTTCAGGATTCCAGAATGCTTAAAAGTCTTCCATGGGTGCATTTGTACTCATCTGCTATTTCAAGCTTTACAAATTAACATGCTAAAGTGAAACAGGAAGCTAAGGTCCATCCATGTTCGTAATGTGCAAGAGAAGTGTATGAATATGACCACTGAAAATAATTTATAAAGATCACAATTAGATTATTTTACAAAGAAAAAAATGTCTTTCTGTCCTTTATGTATTTTAAAGACTCATTTTCTAAGCACAAACCAGTATTTTTTTTTATCAGTGCTCACATCTGGAAAGGAGGACTAGTTTATTCAGTTTGCATTTTAATGCAGAATTTTCTCATTTCATATCAAAATGCAAGCTGAAATGCAGTTATCTTTCAAAGTTCCCACCTCTCCCAAGTTATGATTCAGTGCTCCAGTCATAAAAGCATACAAAATGCACAGATTAGGGGTTTGTGTGCACACAAATGTGCGTAATGTACAAAAGGGTGTTATGTTGGGGAAAATTACTTTTTAAAACTTGCATATCTAGCAAAATTACAGACAAAATTTCATAGATCGAGAGAAATGCACACCAAAACATGTAAATTTTTGTCCTTTTGAAGAGGGGGGATCTCAATCTGATACAAAAATGGGACAAATGAAACATGCCCAGTAGAATCAGAAAGTTATCCATCTCTAGTTTATATCAGCGTCAGAAAAAAAAACTTATCTAAGTTGCAACATATTTTAGATAATGTGTTTTGTAGTCTAGGGTTAAATTCTGTTTTACTGTATTTTTCGCTCCATAAGACACACTATTTCCCCCCCAAAAAAAGTGGGGGGAAGTGTGTGTGTCTTATGGAGCGAATACTGTCCCCCCCGCCACCATCGCTGCCTTCCAAGCCCTCCGGAGGCCTCAGAAGGCAGCGATGGTGGCGGGTTGGGGACAGTATTTGCTCCATAAGACACACACATGTTTATTTATTTATTTATTTATTTATTTATTTATTTATTTATTTATTTATTTATTTATTTATTTATTTTGTATTTAGAAATTAGGTGCATTTTATACTCAGGTGCATCTTATGGAGCGAAAAATATGGTAGTTCCTCTCTTTAACATCTGTGTACAGATTAATTTCTGTGGTTAATTTAAAGGCTGCTGCAAGAGTTTTGCAATAGCATGTCCCTCAGAAGTTTAAACTTTGCTGGCTAGGTCAAAGACTATGTTTCATGTGCCAGTTATTAATACAATTCTTGAATGATATAATTAATAAGAATATTTTCTGACATCACTGCTTACATTTTTCTTGATACATCAGCCTCTGAAAAAGATAAGAAACCTTTCCAAAACATGTTGGACTCAAATAAAATTAGGTAGTTTTCAATAACTTATTTTTTCTTGGTTTTCTTCCACTGGTTATTGAAACATTCCATTCAGGTGGATAACTCAAAGTATTTCTGGTACACATATTCACCAAAGTCTGTGCATTTTCTCTTCTTAAAATTTGCAAGAAAATCCATATGTAATTTATATATGTGTTCCTGAACCTTCAATCCTCTCAAAATATGCATGTTGTTATTTACCTAATGCAGCAAACTCTCCACAGCAATAAGCTGACACAATAAGCTTATGTTGGTTCATGTACTATTTAGTGATGATGCTACAGAGGGAGGTAGCTATTGAGAGAGAAGGATATTGTTGGTTTCAGCTAGCTGCTGCTATCAGAAAAGCAAACAAACAAAAGGTCCCTCCCTTTTCTGATCTTCCTTTACAAGTGAAGTTGAGGTCAATATTGACAATTACATTGGCCTGAACTGCTATGCCAGGATCATCCTGCCCTTCACAACTGACATTTGTGAAGCCCAACTTCTCCTGAACTGCCGGCCATTTCAATTATAGCAGGTTATAAGCCCTTACATTTATGACAGCCAGATTATCCCAGACAACACCTTGTAAATAACACAAACAGCTGCTTTGTAAAGCATTAGCCTTTGACATTATGAAGCATAAAGTCTTTGAAATGTTATTGGCACTACTGTATTCTCTTCTCTCTTCTCTGCTGCAGTGGAAATCAGCAATCCAATTTGGGGCCGAACAGGACACGAAAGAACCATTGTTTTTCACCTATCAGCTATCTCTTGTAATCCTATAGACCAGTGGTTCTTAACCTTTGTTACTCGGATGTTTTTGAACTGCAACTCCCAGAAACCCCAGCCAGCACAGTTGGTGGTGAAGGCTTCTGGGAGGTGCAGTCCAAAACTCCTGAGTAACCCAAAGTTAAGAACCAGTGCTATTGACTAGTAGTTAGCTGTGCTTACTCATTCCCATTTACAGATTGTGATCTGTCATCCTAAGGACAATTTTCCAGCCACACATGGCGAACCTTAGGACTTAACAATTCACATTTATTACTAAGTTATATATAACTAAATACATACATTTATCTTTCTGTTCTTCCGTTTCTGGTGTGGAACCCCAGTAAATGGGTGGGGGATTCTTCTGGGTTGGGTGGGGTTGGGTTGGCTGGAAAATATTAGGTTGGTCAGTAGTAGAGAACATGCTTGGTATGCAAAATATCCTGGATCCAACCCCTGGCATCTCCATATAGGGCTAGAAAGACCAGTGTCTGAAACGGTTGGATAGCTTATTTATGAGAGTTCAATTCTCCCCTGTGCTTCCTTGACAGGAGCTGGACTCAGTGATCCATAGGGTCCCTTCCAACTCTGCAGTTCTAAGATGATGATCATGATCATATCATAGAGCTTTAGTTAGTCAGTACAAACAGTAATAAGCCAATGAACTGGTGATCTGAGTCAGTATAGGAGGACTCTCGCATTCAACTAACAGCCCCCCCCCCCAAAGCAGGAAAACAGCAACAACAGTGAAACTGGTTCAGGGATCTCAGGAGAACTAGGTTTAGGAACTGCCTCCCATCACCCACTGCCATGTTAAGAACATGATCAAGTGCAAAATTGAATCACATGACCAATTGGAGAATTGTAATATGCAGTTCCCTATTGCTGGGTATAATGCCCAGCCCATTTATGTGGGTGCATGTTGACATTACATCTGCATGAACAAGATTTTGTCTATTGTATTCAGATTTGTCCAATGTATAAGAATGAGAATTTTATTTTTTTTGTGTGTGTGCAACCTTAGCAAAATTCACAAATTTCTTCATAAATGGGAGGGAGCTGAATGCAGATGAACACTTATCAGACATATTTGTATATTTCTACTTCACACCCAATATTTTCCCTACACTAAAATTATCCCTAAGTGGGTGGGGTGTATCATTAATAAAATGCAACTTAAGTATTTTGCCTCAAGAACAGAATACCTTGAAAACCATATATTATTCACATTTTGAAGAGTTAAAAAAAAAACCAGAATTGACAGACCTCCAGAAAGGGACATTTTGCCATGCATCTCCATAGAACTAGCATGCAATTTTGTAAGGTCTGTTCAAAGTGCTTCTGCATTCCCAAAGTACAGAGCAATTGTGCTTGTCCAACCCTGAATGCTTTCAGTAAACATTTCTGAAACCAGTTTCCTGACACAAGTCTTCAAAGGGGAAATCAGCTCCAGGTCAAAAAACAGCCCTGACAATTGCTAGGTGTTTAGGTGAGAAGTGGTTAACCAATGAAAGGAGTCAGCTTCTGAAATTTTCTCTTGCTTGAGTGTCACTGTGCAAATGGTAATGAGCACAAGAGGATCTTGTAGACGATCTTAATTACTACCATTGGTGCTGTAAACACTCAGGATGCTCTTCCTATATAAAGCTTGGCATCCTTCTTCCTGCTGGTGGTGCAGGCAAGATATTATGCAGAAATAGGCTATTTCCTGGCTTTTTGAATCATAGATACAGAAGCACAATATCCTACATTCATAAACTGGAAGGGGTTTGTTTGTTAGTTTGTTTTGGGAAGTACTGATAAAGTCTAACACAGTTCTAAGTGGCTCCCAGTGAACGTTTTATGGGACAGAACATGTCCGCTGTTGTTTAACTCTGTACTAAGAGGAAGGTAGTAAACTTTGAAATAAGCTTGCAGAAATAATAAAACCTGCCTCACACCACTGAATTCTAGTGGCTGTCCACCATAACACTGGCAAAGCACTGCAATCCTACTGTTTTCCCCCAGTACATAATGTTGATGAGCACTGTGCTTGTAAATTAAGCATCATGGGGCCTATGTGTTCAGGATTTCCCCCCAAAAAAGGTTTTCTCTCTGCAATAAAGTCATATGGAGTATATGGCCAGGAAAATAAAATTACGTATTTGTCCTACTGCTGTTTAGCCAATGGGCTTTACTTTACCTGCATCATAACATTTATTTGAACAGACAATTTTGAGGGTTTCTTTAAATTTAGTTATGTTGCATTGGGTTATGATTATTGTTGTAATTTTCTGTTGTAAACTGCTCAGAGGGGCCTTTGGCCAGATGGGCGGTATAAAAAAACCAAATGAATGAATGAACGACTGAATGAATAATCTCTTCTTGTTGTCTCCACTGTGATGAGGTGTTAACATTTCCTTGGTAACTTATTATATGCATCTGCCTTAAAGTAGCTGAAAATATCAATTAAACATTCCACATGGTCAGAGTTTAGCACTGCATATTTGTTCAATGTAAGAAGAAGAAAGAGTCCTGTAGAGGTTTATACAAATACATAACTGTGAGGTGTATCGGGTTGTTCATGGAACTGAGCTTTTTATTACAAACACCCAATTCACGTACAATAAATAGAGTCACAATATTTGCTTTTAAAGCCGCGATAAGCAGAGCTAAGTATTTGGAAATTATTTATATAAATTGCCATAAAGATTTAGATATATGAAGACAGCCATATGGAACATAATTTAAATGTTATATTTAAGTTTTATCATTGAATTTTAGAAGGTTTTAGCTAAAATTATTTAAATAAATAATAATCATATTTACAGACCCATTTTAAAGTATTAATATTAGCATAATTTTAATTTTAATTTTTACTGATAGCTATGGCATGACAGTACTGTTGCTCTAATGCAGCGTATTAATTTCTTTTAAAAACGTACAATGATCTGTTGATTATAAAATAAATATTTGAATGAAGGGTTGTTCATGGCAACATGACACCAAAGAGCACATTTCCGTATTTGAGTGCGGAGGCATTTTTCCATTAATGTGGAGAATGATAAGTGTAGGGGTAAGGGTGAGTGCCTGCAGTTATTTTCCACTTTTTGCAGTTGGTAAAATCCATCTGTGTGTCTGCATGGATATTTTCATATTCCTATAGACTGACATTGCACTGAAGACATTTCTTCGGTTTATGTAATGATTTCTATAATCAGTGATCTGCAAAACGAATACATTACTTTTGCAAAGGGGATCAGAATTGTAAGGTATAATCAGTAAACCTACATTAAAGAAAGCTAAAAGGATTCAAATATTATGAAACTCTCAAAATCTAAAACACTTTTAACACTTTTAAGCAACTTAAGAAGTCAAAAGAAAAAAAAGGCAGGAAACTAAAAGGCTAAAACTGAGCCTAGGTATCAAATATATATTGACCCATAGCCAAGTTTTGACATAGTCCCAAAAGGCAGTGTCAGCTTGGCCTGCAAAGAGACAGCATTCCCAACCAAGGTGCTACCAGTGAACTAGTCCTCACCCACATCTTTCCATTGCATCCTATTGCTGGTGGTGGGTGAAAGTGGAGACCTCAGCAGCAGAATGATACAGCAGACATATAGGGAGAGTGTCTCCCTCAAATAACTAGCTCTCAAGCGCTAAGTGGGGTTTGAAAGTCATCTTCACCACTTGACCAGAAACAGTGGAAGCCAGCACACTTCTTTTAGAACAGGGGTCAAGGAGATTCACAACTAGAGATGGGCATGAATTAAAAAAAATGTAATTCATTTTGTTTCATGATTCATCAAGGTCAATTAACCATGAATTGCACATTCATGATTTTTCTGGTGAATCGACAAATCAATTCATTAGTTCATTTTTTATGAAAAATCTATAATACACCCCTCCAAACACCTAAAAATGCCAAAATCACAGAGAAGGTCCTAGTGACTTTCCTCTATAATCCCGATAAGTTTGATGAAGATTAGTTTTTAGAAATCCAAGTTATACAGTGGTGCCTCGCATTACGATGTTAATTCGTTCCAGCGAAATCGCTGTAGAACGAAAACGTCATCATGTGAAAATAAAAAGCCCATTGAAACGCATTGAAACCCCTTCAATGTATTCCAATGGGCTGGAAACTCACTGTCCAGCGAAGATCCTCCACAGGGTGGCCATTTTTGGTGGCTGTCTTGCGAGGAATCCATCCCAGAAAACAGCGGGGAGCCATTTTATTTACCCAGTGGCCATTTTGAAACCATCAATCAGCTGGAGGAAAATCATCCCGAAGCAGGGAACCAATCATCGCAAAGCGAAAAAAACCCATTCAGATCATCGTTTTGCGATTGCAATTGCGATTGCAAAAAGATCGTCGTAATGCAATTTTGCCGTAATGCGGGGCAATCGTAAAGCGAGGCACCACTGTACATCTACAAAGTGGGTCCCTAAAGCCCATAACATACTGAACATAAAAACTACTGAAGCACAGAGCTTTTATCTTTCATGATCTAGACAAGTAGTATTTTTCTGCTCATAGAGCTAAAGAACATATTTACAACATTACTAATGGTTTGTAACGAATTTTCTGCAATAAATTTTCCTATCTCTAGAATGTTGTTATTTAGTCATTAAGTCATATCTGACTCTTTGTGATCCCATGGAGTAGAGCATGCCAGGCCCTCCTGTCTTCCACTGCCTACAGTCAAATTCATGTTGGTCGCTTCTCCTCTTGCCCTCACACTTTCCTAACATCAGGGTCTTTTCCAGGGAGTCTTCTCTTCTCATGAGATGGCCAAAGTATTGGAGCCTCAGCTTCAGCATCTGTCCTTCCAGTGAGCACTCAGGGTTGATTTCCATAAGAATGGATAGGTCTGTTCTCCTTGCAGTCCAGGGGACTCTCAAGAGTCTCCTCCAGCACCACAATTCAAAAGCATCAGCCTTCTTTATGGTCCAGCTCTCACTGCCATACATCGCTACTGGAAAAACCATAGCTTTGATTATACGGACCTTTGTTGGCAAGGTGATGTTTCTGCTTTTTAAGATGCTCTCTAGGTTTCTCATCGCTTTCCTCCCAAGAAGTAGGAGTCTTTCAGTTTTGTGGCTGCTGTCACCATCTGCAGTGATCATGGAGCCCAAGAAGGTAAAATCTGTCACCGCCTCCATATCTTTCCCTTCTATTAGCCAGGAGGTGATGGGGTCAGTGGCCATGATCTTAGTTTTTTTGATGTTGAGCTTCAGACTATTTTTGGCGCTCTCCTCTTTCACCCTCATTAAGAGGTATTTTCTGCCATCAGAGAGGTATCATCTGCATATCGGAGGTTGTTGATATTTCTTCCAGCAATCTTAATTCCAGTTTGGTATTCCTCCAATCTGGCCTTTCGCATGATGTATTCTGCGTATAAGTTAAATAAGCTGGGGGACAATATACAGCCTTGTCATACTCCTTTCCCAATTTTGAACCAATCAGTTCTTCCATATCCAGTTCTAACTGTTGCTTCCTGTTCCACATATAGATTTCTCAGGAGAGAGATAAGGTGGTCCAGTAGATAGATAAGGTGGTCAGGCACTCCCATTTCTTTAAGAATTTGCCATAGTTTGCTGTGGTCCACACAGTCAAAAGCTTTTGTGTCGTCAATGAAGGAGAAGTAGATGTTTTTCTGGAACTCCCTGGCTTCTCCATAATCCAGCACATGTTAGCAATTTGGTCTCTAGTTCCTCTGCCCCTTCAAAATCCAGCTTGTACTTCTGGGAGTTCTTGGTCCACATACTGCTGAAGCCTACCTTGTAGAATTTTGAGCATAACCTTGCTAGCGTGTGAAATGTGTTTCTAGAAATGAAATTTCTCAAATACAAATCCCTATTTGTGAAAAAGCTATACCTGTGGAAAATGTGCTGTGAAAAAGAAATAAGGTTGTGTGGCTGCCCCAAACACATTGGACATTCCAGTGTTAAACACAAATACATAGTTTAATGAGACTATGATTCGGATGGTCTGTCTATTATGTATTATCCCACATTCATTTTTTTAACCCTTAGGTTCTTCCCATTCCAATTTGAAGAACGTTGGTAGTTTTCAAAACGAAAAGGAAATGTAAGCTGTCTCCACTAATCAAATTCAATAAGTACAGTATATATTAAGATTAATAACCTCTCCCAGAAGAGAAGATGTAGCAACCTAGATTTTATTGGAATTATAGCAACCTGCATATTATCCCTTTGGGAGTTTCAGATAAGAGGGACTTTGGGGTTGAGCATCAACCACTTAGCAGCAGCCAGTTCCTCCCTCTCTACCCTAGATTCCTTTCCCCACCTTTTTGCTCAGTGTTCTGTGTCAGTTAGAGTCAGTTCCCAATGTTGGTGTTCTGTGTGTTTTGGTTTGACAGTTATGGAATCAGCAGAGTCTGAGTGAAATTTTTATCTAACCAGTCAGTTTGTCAAATAATGAATTAAACCAGTTAAGATCTCATACTATGTAACAGGTAAATGTGTTTTGTTTGCTATTCCGACATATATGAAGATTTGAGAGTGAAATAGAATTTTTTTTAAATTCTTTCTTAACAACAAAGTCCCTGACTGAATCTATTGAGACTATATTTCCAGTTGAGGTAAAACTAACTAACAATAAGGAGTAGTATATTTAAGACATAAGACATAAGAAATTTATTTGTCATTGCACTCACAAGTGGGTGCAACGAAATGAGGTGCTCTTCCCCAAGGTAAAACTGGACAACACCACTACAAAAAAAAAGTTAAAATATACACAACACTCACCATACAGATATATATACCCCGTTTCTCCCAGCAATTAAAATTCCACCAAAAACTTATGACCCCGCATTTAAACTCAATACTGCACTTGGGTAAAAGCTGTTCTTGAATCTGCTTGTCCTTGCTTTCAATACCCTGAATCTCCTTCTCGATGGTAATAGTTTAAAGAGCTGATGTCCCGGATGAGAGGAGTCTTTCAGTATGTTAGATATCTTCCTCTTACATCTGTTCTTATACAATTCTTCCAAAGAGGGGAGTGAACAGCCAATGATGTTTTGGGCCGTCTTAATCACCCTTTGAATTGCCTTTTTTGGGGGAGATTTGTAATTATACAATAATCTGTTCTGTAGGACCCTATCTGGATTTCTATTTTTTTCTGTTGTGTAGGTGGAAGCTACAATGGAAGCCTGCAATTTCCACTCTCTGCCAATAAATTTAACACTAATGTAGTTAAACACACAAGGATTTAAACCCAGATGCTTAAGATGATATAAAGAAAAAAGACAAAGTAAAAAAAAAGATAAAAAGGCTAAAAAAAATCAATCTGACATTTCTAATATGACATAACAAATGGTAAGAACCCAAATCAATTTTGCACATCATGTTATAAAATAATACAAGAATAAAGCACAGCACTGAACATTTATCCACACCTCTCTTCCACCACTCTGATCAGCAACACTGTCAGAGCTCAACAAAAGAAGAAGAAAAGAGAGAGAGAGAGAGACCCTGATCTGGTTAGACCAGTAGACCAGTGCTCCCTATGAACACTACCTCCTCTTCAAAATCCAAGCCAGAGGCCTGGTTTACTGAGTTCTGGGTAGCCCTGCCCTGTGCTGCCCCAGCAGGGCCTGGTCTACTAACCATGGGCACATCTGCCAAATGTGGTACCCTGGAACAAAGCCCCAGTTGCCCAGAGTCTGGGTAGCTATTCACTAATAAATAAATAAAATAGGTTTGATTTTCTTTCTCACCCTCACCCCACTCCCCACTAAATCCTGGAGAATCTCCTTTATATCGTCCGTCCAGAGAGAAGTGCTGAGAGAATGGGCAGAAATGGCTGGACACAGTTTCTCTCTAAGAAGTATCTTGGAACCAATGCTCCTTGCACAGTATGAAGGATAAGCAAGTTTGAGAGGCAGTGGGAACGGCGCTAGCCTTCTCTTGCTTGGATGTTTTCCCACTCTCCTGCACAAAAGCAGCAGAGCTTTTAGCCAGAGACATATTGGGATGGAGAGTCAAGGGATTTCTATGTGCATTTGCCATTCCCTTGCCTTGTACAGCTTCTGCTACAGGACAGGAAAGGAGAGCAACTGATGGTTTGTTGACTAGTGTTTTTTTAATTGATCTTTAATTTGGCATTCTGTTTTATTTGGCTGTAAGGATTTTATTGTGGTTAATTTTTTTTACTTGTTTTTGTTATGTTTTATGGCAGTTATAAGCCACCTCAGGCACTGCCCAGTAGTGGAAAAGTGGGTAGAAAGGTTAAAAATAAGAACAATAACAATGATAGCAATGTTTTTAAAGTGAATTGTGATTTCCATAGCTATTTTCATAGCTATTGACTGTCTAGCACATTGCATTTTCAAAATAAAAAGCACACCTTTTTATACCATGTAGTTAAGCTTCACCTGCCAACGGAGCCTGAAAATAGAATGAAGTATTCCCCGAGGCAATTCCTGCATGTCATTTCTAGGTAATAATAGCCAGCCAAAACTTGACAAAAACTGTCAGTAGAACTAAATACGTTAAACTCAAACTGCAAAGACTGAGAATACTGTTTTAGCACTAAAGTAAGAGTGTTGCTGCCCCAAATACAATGTAAATGCAATCATTCATCACATCCTTTTTAGCTGGTGTGTGAACATGGTGGTAACTTATAATTCGTATATAGTATATATAGAATGCTATTGAATTAAAGGTTTTTGCAGAGCTGTTGACACAGGCCTGTGCAACTTTTATGTGGAAATAAATCCAAATCATTCAAGAGAATGTCACAAATTGTGTTATCCAGCAAGGTTCAACAGGGCTTAGTCCCTAGTATGCATGCTCAGGATTGGAAGGAAATTAATAAAAAGAGACACTCGCACATAAATATTCAAATTAAACAGCAAGAGTGATGACTTACTTTTAACTTTCTGGTAATAAACTTAACCCATACTTTGTTCAATAGCTACTGTTCTCCATGTAGGTTTCTCTGAGTTCCTATAATATGCCACACACACACACACACACCCAAGAATCCAAATCAAAACTGTATTTACATTTCCCCCCTGCCTCCTCTGCATTTCATAACAAATACAATGGTGGCTTTTCCTGCTTTGTAGTTTTTTGTAAATTCTGCTCACCCCTGTCATCACTCATCAAGTCTTTCATTGTTGCTGGTGCTCATTGTTGTTTTTCATATGTCAGGTAAGGCAGCCATCTTTAAGCTGGTGCCCTCAATAATTGGGGCAGCACTATCCATGGACCCCAGCCAGCACTGTCAAGTGTCAGGCATAATGGCACCTATTATCCCAAAGATCTTGGAGGCACCACGTCAGGGAAGGCTTTTGGTTTAATTGTTCATAGTAATCTTTAATAGAAAGAGGAGCAAACTGATGTATAAAAATCAAAAGAATCGCTTCCCACATCCATATTTTAATTATAGGCATTTCACTGGTGATCATTTCTACTATGGTGTCTGCCTGTTGGGGCCACATTGGTGTGTTGGGCAACTATGTTGTTGTTGTTTAGTCGTGTCCAGCTCTTCATGACCCCATGGACCAGAGCACACCAGGCCCTCCTGTCTTCCACTGCCTCCCGGAGTTGGGTCAAATTCATGTTGGTCGCTTCAATGACACTGTCCCAGCATCTTGTTGAAAATTAAAAGTTGAGAATTAAAATGGAACAGCATATGGATAGCTCAGTGAGTTAGGTATCTGGCTGCAGAGCCAGAAGTTGAGAGTTTGATTCTTCACTGTGCATCCCAGGAGAGCCAGCCTGTATAGCCTTGGGCAAGCTACATAGTCTCAGGCTTCTACTTGTCTTCTAGATTTGGGCAACTCTTGTCCCATTTCCACAAAATATTTAGAAACTCATCTGTATGTACCACTCACCGTCCTGTGATAATCATTCTTCAGCGTGTTAAATGCAAGTAAATCATGAGAAAAATTGTATTTGGACCAGAAAGCTGCATACAGAATAATTCCTGTTTTGCGCTTCCCATTGTTAGATTACCAGTCTTTATCATTCAGGGGAATGTTTAATATACTGAGGGGAATACAATAATTACTCTGTAGAATCAGATTGCTGAAGAGGTAAAAGCAATAAAGCAGAGTATTATATTTGTAAAGTGTGTGCAAGGTGTTAAACCTGTAACTTCTATTTCATATAGTGGATGCTTTTGTGGCATCCCCAGAGGTTTTGGTCTGAAATGGGAAGAGAGCTAATATTCTCTGGTGGTGCCCTCAATACATTTAAAACTGTCAGTTTCCTTTCTAATGTAGTCACTTCTGCTCCATGATTTGAATCGTCTTTTGATTTGAGTGAAAGCTTAGAATAAATTGATTAAGGAAACATAAAAAACAAGATATTAGGGCGGAAACAACATTTCATACTTCACATCAGAAGAAAAGAGGAAGCACAAAAGGTGATATCAGGGAAAAGCAAAGAGGTATTTGTAGCCACATTTAAAATATTTATTTAAGTGGTTATAAGGGGGTTTATGAGTGTAAGGTACCTAATTTCCAGCCCTGTCTCAATATATTATAGCAATCATATATGGAGTGGAAAGAATGCCGAGCTGCTATTGAAAATACAAAGGGCCCCTACTGTAATCACAGGGCTTCCAATACCCGAATTCTAAGATTCTGTTGGTTTTGTTGCAAAGTTTTGAATTCCTGGCAGAATTATCTTTTTGCTAAACAGTAGAAATACAGAGATCCACAGAGGAGAAGAGCTACAAGTCCCACAGAGTCCACTCCTTTCTCATTAACAGGCACTTAAATGTCTCAAGAATTCACTCTGAGATATTTATAGGAGAAAGAACAAAACAGTTACTTGAAATTGTATATACTGCTTTCTTTATTAAATTCATACTAGCAACCACCTTCACAGATCAACAACAACAAACAGCAGCCACCAACTGATGAAAGAGAGGGATAGAGCACTCAGCAAAGTGGTAGGGCTCTGAATTTGAAGGGCTGGAAGGAACAATTGGTTAACCCCAAATAGATAAACAATCACCTCAGCCTAGAAAAGTTCCTCTCACTCACCCAAACTACATACAGCATGTAAGGTAGTAAATAAAACTTCAACAGTTTTAAGCAAGCCTATCACATTTTGCATTAAGGAAAAAGAAGGCAAAATGAAGTCATCAACTCTGGCAGCAGAGTTGATAACCTCCAGGATCCAGGTGCAGATTCCTTTATTAGCCATGATGGGCAAGGGTCGAGTTGTGTAGTGGTGGCACTAACCAATCCAAGCACCCTGTCCACATCCTAGGGTCATAACAACTGAAACTCATAGGAAATAGGAACCTACTTCCAGATGTGGTGAGAATGTGAATATACAATGAAGTTTTGGAAGTTGGTTTTTAAAGAGATAAAAGAAATATTAAAGCTAAATATAGCAATATGTCCAAAAATAGCAGTTTTAGCGATATTTGAGAGCAGACAAAGGAATTGGACAATGAAAGAACTGATTGCAAATTTAGTAACAGCAGCTAAATTAATAATAGCAAAGAATTGGAAATTAAAGTGTGATCTCCAATTAAATGATTGGTATAAAGAAGTGTGGAATATCAATGTGACAACCCCAGACCTACTGGAGTATGCCACACTATACTTATGCTGCCACCAACCATTCCCTATAAGGAGTCACACAGACCAGGAATGGATTTTTACAAATAAAAGAACAAGGTTTATTTAAATAACCAACAGGGTAAATAAAAAGATCAAGTAAATAAGATACTTTAACGTGGCTTAGTCTCAATCATACATACAACAGTTTGGTTCACACAGAACACTTTAAAGTAAAGCACAGACCCTGAACCTATCAGTTCTGGCTACCTATAAAGAAACCTGAACCTATCAGGTATGTACTAACTGACACACAGTTGTACTCAGTCTGACACACAGACTCCCACTCCTCACTCCTCACATCAGCTCCAAATATATATACAGTACAGCCCCTCCTCCCTGATGTCCCGCCTTCCACTCCCCATAGGATGGAACTTTCCCTCCAAACCCATGACAGACAGGTAACATCAGTGCTGTATGTAACACCTCCCCTCTTTATAAGTTGTTTTGCAGGGGAAAAGCTAAAGTGCTTTTCTCCAAAAAAACAACCCGGATCAAAACACACAAAAACAGTTATACAATAACACAATCCCATACTTACACTCTAGGTTAAAGATATCAATTAGGCATTTAAACATTCATATTTACAATACATTAAGTTACCTTTATTAATACAAACCAAGCATGTTTAATAAACAGGTACATTTAACTTTTGGTCAACAAACTATACATAGTCCATAGTTTCTTCGCCGTCTTCACTCTTCGGGTCTTCTTGACAAGGCGTCAGCAACACAGTTCATTGACCCTCTGACCACCTTCACTTCAAAGTCATAATCTTGCAGGTTTAAAGCCCACCTCATAAGTTTACTATTATGGGTTTTCATTGTCTTTAACCACTGCAGTGGTGAGTGGTCAGTGCACAGAACAAAATGTCTTCCCCAGATGTAAGGTTTGGCCTTCTGAATCGCGTATACTATGGCCAGGCACTCCTTTTCCACGGTTGCCAAATGTCTCTCACCTTTCTGGAGTTTCCTACTCCGGTAGGACACTGGATGCTGGTCACCATTTTCATCCTCCTGGCAAAGAACTGCTCCTACCCCGCTGTTAGACGCATCGGTGTAGATGATGAACTCCCGGTCGAAGTCTGGAGCACGCAGCACTGGATAATGGATGAGCGCCTCCTTCAACCTCCGGAACGCCTCCTCACAGTCGCTGGTCCACGGGATGCGGTCATCAGTCTTCTTCCGCGTCAGATCGGTCAGCGGAGTCGCCATCTCGCTAAACCTCGGGATGAACTTTCTGTAGTAGCCCACCAACCCAAGAAATGACTTGACCTTTTTCTTGGTGTTGGGTCTGGGCCAATCACGAACAGCTTCTATTTTGGCCTCCAGGGGTTTGATCACTCCTCCCCCTACTATGTGACCCAAGTATTTTATTTCTGGGCTACCCAGCTGCAGTTTGTTCTCTTTGCAGGGCCTAGGCCAAAGCACTTCCTCCCCTGGGTTAAAGTGCCCCACCCTGGTTTCCTGGTCATACCAGGTTTTCTGTCTAACCTTCTGAGCTTGCAGGTTCTCTGCTGCTAGCTCTAGGTTTCTCTTTAGGTCATTCATTAAAGATTCTATATATGTCACAACATCTTGTGGGTCATCCTGGGTGATCTGCTCCCAATTTTGCTTGATTAAATCAAGTGGCCCTTTCACCCTTCTCCCAAACAAAAGTTCAAACGGACTGAACCCGGTACTGGCTTGTGGCACTGATCGATAAGCAAACAAAAGGGATTGCAGCTTCTGGTCCCAATTGTTTGGATTCTCTGCCAAGTAAGCCCTAATCATGCGCATCAGAGTCCCATTGAACTTCTCCATTAACCCATTACTTTCGGGGTGATAGGCAGTGGTTTCCTTGTGTTTAATTCCACAGATTTGCCATAACCGTTTCATGAGCTTCGATGTAAACGATGTGCCCAAATCTGTGATTATTTCTGAGGCAAATCCCATCCTGGACATATACCCCACCAAGGCATCTGCCACTGTGTTAGTTTCAATGTTAGTCAAGGGAATGGCTTCGGGGTACCTCGTGGCATGGTCCACAATGGTGAGAATGAACCGGTTCCCCCTCTTTGTGGCCTTGGGCAAAGGTCCCACAATATCCACTCCTATACATTTGAACGGGGTGTCAATCACAGGCAAAGAGCACAACTTCGCTTTGGTCCTGTCACGGTTATTCCCCTGCCTCTGACACACATCACATTGTTTACAGAACTCCTTGATCTGCTTCCCTATTTCAGGCCAGTAAAAATTTTGTGTGATTCTCTGCTGTGTTTTGTTCACCCCTAAGTGCGCAGCAAACATGTCAGAGTGCCCCCTTTGTAAGATCATGGGGCGATACTTTTCAGGTACCACTAGCTGACTTCTGATCCCATCTCCCCCTTTTGAGCTATTCATCAGGGTCTCTCTATATAAAATTCCCTTTTTCTCACGAAATCTCGCTGTGGTTTCAGGTGTTAGCTGGGTGTCTGTCACCTGTTCAAAACACTTTCGGAGAGTGGCGTCTGCCTTTTGCTCTTGGCCAAATTTGCTGTCTGTGGTTAAGGTTTCCACCACAGCTTCGGAACTACCCTCATCTGCTTCCGCCTCGGGCCCTTCAATACCCCCCTGAACTGTCCCCGTGGTGGCTTGTGAGCGTGTAATCACTAGCACCCTTTTCACATGTTCAGCCAGGTCATTTCCCACGAGCACGGCTGCTGGCAGAGTCGATGAAATCGCTAGCCGCCACACTCCCCCCCAGCCTTGAAAGCTCACAGGTACCTCAGCTACTGGCAGTGAGATCACCTGTCCCTCAATCCCTGCCACCCTCAAGCTCTCATTTGGGATTATATACTCCCTAGGAATAATATCTGGATGGCACAGGGTCACCTGGGAACAAGTATCCCTTAGCCCCCTATACTGATGGTCAAGTATTCCTGCGTCCACCCCTGCGGTCTCAAACAACTGCGAATCTGTCCTCACTAGTAAGCAGCGCTTGACCTCCACAAGAGGACCATTTTCCCCAGCCTGATCAGCAGATGTAACTGTTCCAGATTGAGTAGCCATGGTAACAGGCTCCCTCAGTGGCAAGGAGCTTTGCTCTGTCTGGACACAGAACACAGCTTTTGGCTTGGTTCCACTCAAATCATGAGGCAAATTTCCCTTTAGCTGCTTTAATTTCTCACACTCTGAGATTAGATGGCCCTTTCCTTGACAGAAATAACATTTTCTGATGTACTTGGAGTCTTTCTCCTCTGGTTTTGGTTTTCCCTCCAAAATCTGAGGTCTTTGTGGTTTCATGTCTGAGGGCTTCCCTTCAACATGGGCCCCTCCCCCTTGCTGGTTTTTTCCTGGTCCCTGAGAGTACTTGCTGTAGGTTTCTTTGGGTTTACCTACAGATTTCCCCTCAGCACCTAAGGGCTTCCTTATTTGGTAAATAAAATCTGCGATCTCTGCCGCCTCTGTCACAGATTTCGGTTTCCTCTCCCTCACCTGGAACTTCAGTTCCCCATGCAGGACTGAATAAAACTGTTCCAGCGCTATCAGGTCTTTGAGCTGCTGGAAGGTCTCTGTCCCCTCCTGAGACAGCCATTTCTCTAGCAGCCTCACCAGTTGGGCCCCCATTTGGGTAAAAGTCTGCTCTGGTTTCTTTGTGAGTGACCTGAATCTTTGCCTCAGCTGTTCAGCATTTATCCCATGTCTGGCAAACACCAGTTTTTTAAACTCAGCGAAATCTTTCAACAGTTCCACTGGCATCTCTGCATAGACTTCTGCCAGGCTGCCACTGATTAAAGATCGCATAATGGTCATCTTCTCAGTTTCCCTTACTGAGAAGTCCACAAACGCTCTTTCCACGAGGGAAAAGAACACCTCAGGGCAATCTCCCTTGTGGTACACAGGGAATTTCTTCAGGTCAGTTTTAGACAGGCTGCCTTCCCCATTCCCTGGGTTCCCCTCATTATTATTGTTATTACTATTTCTATTCATTATCTCCAGCTTCTTCAGCTCAAACGCCATTTTCTCTAACTCAAATTTTCTTTGTTTCTCCCTTTCCCTTTGCTCCATCTCCCTCACCCTCAGTTCATGCTGTTGGGCTAGGAGCATTTTTCTGAGTTCTGGGTTCTGTTCTCCCGTGCTCTCATCCTGCACTGAGCCAAATTCCTCCTCAGAACCTTGGTCTACCTGTGGGTCTCTTACTTCCCCCATTTCTGCCATTTGGCTTCGAGTCAAGGGCATAATCCCCCCCCCAGAACAGGCTGCCTTCAAAAGTCAAGCCTCAACATAAAGCGATGACTTTTTTCCTTTTGCCTCAGGAACAGCCTTCTATAGATTGCTGCTGTTCCTTCAGCACTAACTTGCTACTGTTGCCAGGCAGAATCCACCCCCTCTGCTAGGCCTCTCAGCAGACAGGCTAGATCACTGTTACTTCACTCAGCTTTGCCTCAGCTCTTTCCCGCCAAAACGGGTTGCCTCAGAGCTCCCTAATCTAGTCCCCAATCTGAGTTGGCACGTTCTTCCACTAGCATACCTCCCCGTGAGGTAAGCCTAGAAGATTACCTACGCGCTCTCAGATTGTCCCTGACTAGACCCCCCTTGCTCTGGGCACACTTGCCAAGGCTTTGCTGGACCACTGGACAACTGGACCAGTCGTATCCCACACGCTGGACACCAATCAATGTGGCAACCCCAGACCTACTGGAGTATGCCACACTATACTTATGCTGCCACCAACCATTCCCTATAAGGAGTCACACAGACCAGGAATGGATTTTTACAAATAAAAGAACAAGGTTTATTTAAATAACAAACAGGGTAAATAAAAAGATCAAGTAAATAAGATACTGTAACGTGGCTTAGTCTCAATCATACATACAACAGTTTGGTTCACACAGAACACTTTAAAGTAAAGCACAGACCCTGAACCTATCAGTTCTGGCTACCTATAAAGAAACCTGAACCTATCAGGTATGTACTAACTGACACACAGTTGTACTCAGTCTGACACACAGACTCCCACTCCTCACTCCTCACATCAGCTCCAAATATATATACAGTACAGCCCCTCCTCCCTGATGTCCCGCCTTCCACTCCCCATAGGATGGAACTTTCCCTCCAAACCCATGACAGACAGGTAACATCAGTGCTGTATGTAACAATAACTATTAATGATAAATTGATATGTAATACCAAAGTAAGAAAAGGACTGTCAAATAAGAATATATTTAGAAATATATGGCAAGAATTTATTGATTTTGTACTAACAAAGTGGAAGAGCTGTGTACCTTCTCAAGAGTCAATGTATTTTTTGGAAATGAGGCTCCATAAAAGGAAAGAAATAGCATATCTCTGTTGGTCCTGGTGGGGATGAGCACATTGAGTGTATGTGTTTTCTTTTCTTAGTTTTGTATGTTTAAAAAAAGAGAGGTGAAGATAAAGGAAAAAAAGAAAAATCTGCCTGGACATACAAAGGGCTCATGAAAAATAAAAACTAGTTAGTCTGAAGAAGGCAGAGGACGAGATCAGCAGATTTGTTTTCACATGGGGAAGAGCTTCCTGGCTCAAAAAGAGGTGTTTTCCCTCATGGAGGAGCCGTATATGCCTGCTTCAGTGTGTATTTACAGCCCCTTCTAACAGTTTTCAGAGTCACCCATGGCAGTATGTCACAGTCTAGGCAGAGCAATGTCCCTTACACTTTTTTTTTCAGTGTTTGTAGATAGAGATTTCCTAACAGTTTTTCTGTCAGAAATGTGTGTCTGTGTTCATAAGGGATATGAAAACACTAGCTAAATTCCATGTTCTTTCCAATTTACACTGACTCCTCATCAAGGAATTTTTAACAGTGTTTGAGGTTCTCCACCTTGAAGTGTGAAAGAAGGACAAGGTGTTTTCTTTCTTTCTTTCAAATAGCAGTATTCCTACTATTTGTTCAAAATGTCTCTGCACCAGTCTGTCCGAAACTAATGTCCTTTCCTGTTCAAAAACCAAGCAGGTGCACAGAAGGACCACCTGGTTGTTCAGAAATGAATAGTCCGTGCAACAAGGTAGCAACTTCCTTAGTTCTGAACAAGTTTCCCCAATTTGTATGGTTTTGTCAAAAAATCATTCCGGCCTCA
Organism: Pogona vitticeps; assembly: GCF_051106095.1. NCBI lineage: Eukaryota > Metazoa > Chordata > Lepidosauria > Squamata > Agamidae > Pogona > Pogona vitticeps. Next base: position 67,017,894 of record NC_135787.1, read on the forward strand.
TTGATAATACCAGAAGATATGTCGCCTTCTCTCAGCAAGAAAAAATAAATAAAAATATGTGCAAGGACAGGACAAGTAGGGATTTATATTCCTAGTGTGTGAATTTTTAATTCCTTGCCTACTCCTGTGCTCATATAAAATTATTATTAATACACAGGTATTTCTCCCCCACCTAAGTCCTCTTTTTAAAGCATAGTACACGAGCTTTGTTTCTTTTCTGCAGCTGGAAGTCGCAATAGATTTCAGTGCTTTTTTCCTGCCCTTCCTGTCTTGTTGAACATCACTTTGATCGGCCACAGCTCACATAACTTTTGAGGCTGTTGTCGTTACGTCAGTGCATTTTCATGGTGTCTAATAGGTAAGTGCAGCATTTGTTTGGCTTCCCTGAAACTTCACGTTGAGCTCACCCAGCCATGGCAGAGAACATAAATGGGTTTTTAAAATGTCTCGATAGTTCCTGAAGACATTTCACACCCACGTCTATTTACAGGAAACAATATTTAAACAGTGAAGAATAGTACTGTTTTTGGCCCTTGCAGGCCATTCAGCATCTGTGGAGAGTTAGGCCATACTTTAGCAACTGAAAAGTAGTCATGGCATGCCTGAGCTGCATTGGGAGTCTAACAGGAGGGAACATTTAACCTTTTTACTGTTGTGGTCTCACCTGGATTATTGCCCATTGGCTATAAAATGTGTAGGCCAGCTTTGGGCCCTCCAGATAGTCATTAAGGAAGACTAGGTGATTGCCTCAGGCAACAATCGAGGGACACCACTAGTGCCCGCCATCTTCTCACCCTCCATGTGACCATTTCTCAGCCAGCTATGTGAATAATGCAACTTCTACTCTCCTCTTCCCACTCCTCCCTTCCTTCCTATGGGTGTTGCCATGGGGCAACAGTGTGAGGACAGAGGCAGTGCCTTTATTCCCACCATAGGTAGCTGGACAGCTTGCCCTAGAGCTGCCCCATGTGGTGTTTGGAGTGCCTCTCCTATCATCCGTAGCCAGTGTAACTGGTAGTGAGGGATGAGTTGCAGTCCATCAGAACCTGATGGATCACGAGTTGTCTACCCCAGACATTGGGATGGAAAAACACTCTCATTGAACCAACAGGAGTCTTATATCCAATGTGTGTGTGGGGGGGGGAGGTGTCTCAATCTGGGGCCACATGAGGTCAAAGCCCCCTTAGCACTAAGCTCCCAGTCTGTCTCACATCTACCAAGAGTAAGAAAAAAAGCACTGATATAGCTGTATGCAGCATATTAAAATGCACCATATAGTATAAGTGTCACTACTGTTTAATTGTACTGTTAGCTCCTGGTTCTTCTTTTGCCATCTACTGCCTCAAGAGAGACGTTGTCTTTTTTTAATGGCATGTTTGCATGGCTGAGCCCATTGCTGATGGAGGTACATATAGTTTTTTGACTACAATATAGATTGTACTTAATTATCCCCTTATTGCCTATGCATTGTTTATAACTTTTATATTTATCAACTTAATTGATATTTCCTTCAGTACTGAGCTGAAAATTAACACGTAGGCTTTTTATAAGATTTTAATATATTGTTACACACTGTCTCATTCTGTACAAGTGCCTTCTGAGATTATTGCCTTTGATTCTGTTTGATGAGTTGGCTGTGTTGGGCTTTCCTTTGGAGTGAAAACTAAGAATAAAATAAATGAATGAAAAAAATATTGAAGATACATGAGCAGCTGGAGTCACCACCTGTAACTACAAACACACACAGAGAGAGACAAACAAACACACACATAAATATATGAGACTGAATATTAGATTCTGGTTTTCTTTTTCTTTTCTTTCTTTCACTTTTTTACTTTGTGGCAAGTCTCTTTATTAAGGTTTCTTGTGCAACTGAGCAGAAATTTACTTAGGTAAACCATTTAATAAATCGGGCTGGCTGGATGTGATTGGAGGCTCCGGTGTCAGCAATAGTAGATTAAGGGCCTTTGGCAAAAAAACCAAACAAACATGGCTCCACTTGATGTTGATTCCCGACCTCGTCTGTGTATTTGGATCTCAGCCTATCTTGGGTTATGGTATAGGGTGGAAACAAAGGAAAGAAATAAGCCTCAAAATTAAAAGTATAATCTCTAGTTAGAAACAATAGCAGCAGGTTGTGGTTTAAAAAAAAGAGTATTATACTAAAAAAAAAACCTTTAAAACGTAATTAAATTAAATTAAATTAATTAATTAATTTATAATGTTTATATTCTGCCTTTCTCCTCAAGAGGACCTAAGATGGCTAGACCCAATAAATTAGTACAGTATTAAAAAGTAATTCAACAGGTAGAATATTAAAACTAGTATATAAAACGGTTCTAAAAGCCATTTTAAAGAACACAAACAGATCAGCCTCATTTAAAAAAAAACCCTCTGAGGCAGCCAGTCACTGAACACACTAAACATTTTGAAACTATATATTTCTTGAGATTTGTGAAGAACAGAAACAGCATGCAAATTATTTCTGGGGGTTGGGAGTAATTTCCAGCTTGTCATTAAATTACTTTTCTTTGACGTGCTGGTATAAGGGGAAAAGTCAAATTACAGTTTCAAAACAATGTAGCAGCCTGTAGATGTTGTTTTAAAACCCCAAAGCAAACCCCAGAACTATATTTCCTTTTTTATAAAGAGACATACTCAACTTTGGTTTTAAAATATATCTGATGTTCAAGGAAGTGAAGTCAGTAGAGATCACTTCTCATTTTTGCTGGCAAAGCCTTATGCTCCACTGCCACAGTTAACAGGATTTTCCCATTAGGAAGTGAGCTGTGGTATACCCACTGGGACATCTCCTTGGACACTGTAGATTGCTTCAAGGATTGCCAAAGTGAATCTATGGGGGGCACTGAGACCAAATTTCCCCAGTCTGGAATCCTATGGATGTTTAGATCATGCCCAATGGTTATGGATATGCAAATCTATATTTAACATAGCCTCTGGTTCTCTCTAGTGGACACTTCTGGTAATACACCTAGGAATCATGTATTTCTGGGTTTTTTAATTTAATATTTTCTGGCAGCAGATAATTGAAACCACAGGCACTGATCCCACAGCAGCCCTCTTTTTAAGGCAATTGAGGTGGTCAAAAGCAAGCTGCCGTGGAGATGAACATATTCTTTTGCACATCTCCATAATTTTATTCCATCTAGTTTTCATGTTAACATACTATTTTAATAAAATAATCTATAAATAAAAATGTACATTTTTTCCTCATTATGTTTTCTTTCAGAATTGCTCAATATACCTTTGTTGTGTTTATGGAGTTGAGAACTGTGACAGAACATCTGAAAATAATGAATGCTGATAAGTGAACTAAGTTGAAAAAAAGATGCCATTAGGATGGGAAGCATGAACAGCAGTGGTTTATCCTTGCATCAGCAGAGATGAGATATCTCAAGAAACTCTAGGTGGTAGCGCAGTTCTAAAAGAACTGGACAAGCAAGGGAAGTTTCAGAGGCATGCAATATGCCTGAAAGCAGTGTAGGGATAATTTTCTGATGGAGGCCGGGGAGGCATGGCATCGTCCGGGGATTTGTACATCTACTTGACGATGAAAAATTGCATTTGAAAAATTGAATATGTGGACTGAATATTGAAAACATAAGGAGCTGATTTGCAGTGAAGGTAGTAAAAAGCCAAATGGGTTCTTATTTAGTTGTTTGTTTTATTTATTAAACTTAGACCTTGCCCAACTGGTGGCATGCCACTAATCTGGGTGGCTGGATCCATCAGTCCAACTGTTATTCTGTTTATAACTCAGGATGTGAAAATCTCCCAGTCATGATTTTCTTACATTTCTCCCACTCCAGCTGTATGTTCTTCCTAACCATATTTCAAAATCAAGGTCTGAGAATCATTCTAAATTTCTCCTATAGTAAAATTTAACCTTTTTACTAATATGCACATCTATTTGCATATTTTAACTTAATATTGAGCCTTACCCAGAAAAAATTGAGCCTGGAAGCTATAAATTGCAGGGTGTATTGGCCAGTTTGTCTATATTCAATGGTGCAAAAATCAACTACCTATGATTTTAACTTTACTTTCATTTTCCGGTCCAAAATGAACATCGCAGCACCTCCAAAAAAGTTCAGTGTGGAGGAGCATAGGACCATAATCAAGTTCCTGTTTCTCAACTTTGCCCTTACCTGGATTAGCACAGCCTGGCAACAGTGTCACACACTGCAGGTGAAACAATGGCAAAACTGACATCCTTAGGCTTTCAAGTGATGCCCCATCCACCCTATTCTCCCGACCTGGCTCCTTCTGACTATTATCTGTTCCCCAAACTAAACAAAAACAAAAACAAAACAAAACACCTAAAGGGACAATGATTTGGGAGTGTTCTGGAGGCAACTAATGCTGCAAATGAGTGGTTACACCAGCAGTCGGAAGAATTTTGTTTTCAGGGAGTTAAGAAGCTGCAGGACAGATGTTGCAAGTGCATTGACTTTCCGGGGGAATATGTAGAATAGTGTGGCAGTTACGGCTTCCTAGCTCAATTTTTTCTAGAAAAGGCTCAGTACTTATCAGCAACCCCTTCTATTTAACCAATTTACACACTTCTCATCAATTGCTAAAATATCATGGCATTTAAAAAAATATATATGTATATTAGCCTCTCACATTTAATACTTTAAAATGTGGGCATACTCTATTTCTTTGAAATGGCTGATACATCCGTGAAAGTATTCCAGATCCCAGTGCATAAATGATAGCTGTGGTCAGGAAGTGCCAAATTACTCCTCATCCCTTAATTCACAAAGGAAGAATAGAGAAGCTATGGCCAACCAGATGTTTCAGCCTACAAGTCCTACCAGACTTACCCAACATGGCCTACAGTAAAGGACTGTGGGAGCTGTGTACCAAACCAATCTGAGACCCAAAGTCTCCACAGCAGTGTTATAATGGTAAATCTGGAAATAGAGAAGTTCATCTCCATAACCCCTACCCAGAAAGAAAGTCCAAAGATGCAACCAGCTGGATCAATCTTTCTCAACAAATGAAAAGCAGATCTTTTGTAAACATAAAATCATAGAATAGTGAAATTGGAAGGGTCCTATAAGGCCATCAAGTCCAACCCCCTGCTCGATGCAGGAATACAGAACAAAGGATGTCTGTCAGGTGGTTGGCTAAGTTTCTCTTGAATGCATCTAGTGCTGAAGGACTCACCACTTCTTGAGGTAATTGGTTCCACTGTCCTACTGCTCTAACAGTTAGGAGGTTTTTCCTGGTATTCAACCGAAATCTGGCTTCTTGTAACTTGAGCCCATTGTTGTGTGCCCTGCACTCAGAGATGATTGAGAACAGATTTTGCCCCTCCTCTGTATGATAGCCTTTCAAGTATTTGAAAAGTGTTAGCATATCACCCCTCTGTCTTCTTTTCTCAAGGCTTAACATGCCTAATGCTTTCAATCTTTTCACTCAACTTATTGGTCCTTAATTGCCCGTTCCAAACCAAACTGTCTAAATACTTTTTGTTGCAATGGAGAATGTTCATAATAATATGCTGTTTCCGGAAAGAAAAAATCAATTTCTCTCCCACCTACTGAGAGGATTGTACCTCAACCTGTCATAAACCCTGCCATTCAGAAAATTCCTAGTCTCTCATTCACTGAGCTTTGGCTCCACCATACCACTTCTCCCTACCACTGACATATAGGAAGCTGTCTGATACAATGCTAGGTCACTGATCTTTATAGCTATGTATTATCTACATTGACTGGAAGCAGCTCTCCAGGGTTTTAAATTGGGATCTTTTTTCAACTCTCACCGAAGGCCACCATACACAAACATAGGACTATAGTAGCTGAGGAACAGTCATGCTTGTAGTGATATCCTAGCTGGATTTTTCTTTTTACGTAAAGAACAAGTCTATAATACTGAGAAGCTTCAAAGCTCTATACTGATTTCCTAAGATTCTATTTTTAATGTGTGAAAAGACCTAAAGGATTGAGTCACTCCTTCATTTTTAAACCATTAATGCATTTTCACCTATTGCTGTGAAACCGTTCTCCCCTTTACTATATGCACATTTACTTTCATATAACCTAAGGGGCCCCCTGTTCCTTCTGGATATATTCTGTATAAGTTGCTTCTTTCAATGCAGTATAAACCTCCCAAGGAGCTGAAATACTAGGACAGTAAAGCCAGCAAAGCTTTACTGAACTGAATTTGAATAACCACTTTCTGTTTTTTTTTTTTTTCCTTTTGTAGTTTCTTGTGAAAAGTATGTCAGTTTCTTTGTGCAAAGTTCATTGTTCCTTTGTCAATTAAGCCAGGCATCTCCTCCTCCCAAATCCCATCTTTGCCAGAAGGTCATCCAGTACAGGGTGGTGGGGATGAAACTTGACTGACATTTGCATGGCAGTTCTTTGCTACTTAACAGTTGATGGAGAAGGAGGAGGTTTTATCTCCCCTTTCCTCAAAACAGCTTAATGTTCTGCTGAAAGTCAAAGTACAAACATACAAAGTACAAAATACACCCAGCAAGTCTTCTGCCATCAACACGTGTTAAGAAAATCTGGGCCAGAAATAATGCTGTGATCACAAATTGTCATTCCCAGAGGCTTAACCAGCTCTCTCCATCTTTTCACAGCACAGCAAAGCAGAGTCATTGAGCAGAGCTGGGAGGAGTTACCATTTTCGACTACATTTCCCAGAATCCTCCAGCCAGTATAGCCAATGGCAGCCATTGGGGTGGCCAAGCCTGCTGGGGAATTCTGGGAGATATCATTTTAAAAAGAACTTTTCCAAACTCAGGCACTAGATGTACTTTATCACTACTTGGAGCAGCTCATTGTTAGTCTGATTTCTAAAATAAATATAAATAATACATCTTAGAACTTCAGAGCTGGAAGTGACGCTATGAATCATCGAGTCCCCTTGACTCCTGTAAAGGGGAGACAGTGGGGAATCAAAGACCCATCTTCAAGCTCTGCAGCCAAATAAACCATGTAAAGGAATGGGAACATTCATTCCTTAAAGAAGTCCTTGATACTGGAGTAGTGCAGGCTTTAGGGCAAACTGAGCTGAAGATCAAAAGTTTGAGGATTAGAGGAAAGCCATAACTGATGGATTTTTCCATCCCTACTAAGTAATCTAGTCTGTGTGGGACCGCTAGTTGAAAAGACTGCATAGATGGCATCAGCTGGGAGCACAGCTATAAATTGAAATTTTGGCACCCAAGGCAAAATGCAGTGTCCCCCACTGATTTGGTCCTGGGCAATGAGCGTGATCCTCCCTGAAGAAAAAAAGGAACAAAATTTGGTGCCTCCTCCTGAAAAGAAAGAGTTTATATTTTCAGAAAAGAAGAGAAGTAAGTGAATGGGGTGGGAAATATAACTGTTTATTTTCCTAACCAGTAGACTCAACAAATGGAATTGGAAGAGAAGGGGAGAAGTGAGAGCCTAGACCGATAGCTTAATTGCTCTCTAACATTTGATGCCTTGGGACAGTTGCTCTGCCCTAGCTACAGCCCTGGCATGGAGCAATATTTTTCTTAGCCCTCCCACTTTGTCCTGTGTAAGCTCCTTGATGACATAACTAAGGATAAGAAAGCACAGGCTCAAGTAGCAGGAAGTTACAAGGAAGAGACTAATTATATGGGACAATGGGAGCCCTCTTGTGATCTGCTCAGGGAGTCTTTAAACAAACAAATTAGAGTACTAGGCATTTGTCACCTCTTTGCATTCCTGCTGTCAGCCTCCTTTCTTGCACAACCCAAATGGTTTAGATAACGATCCCTCATGTGTGATGATAATAAACTTTTGTCCAGTTGTGACATTTGAAAGGGCCTCTGATGCTTGATTGGTTATTGTGCAACTGAGATCAATATAAGAAAATGGAGGAAAGAAAGACTTGGATTCTGTATATTATGCACCACTCTGTTTTCTTCTTTGCAGTAACATATATTGGGCAGGACACATGCTAGTGGATTACAAAGCTCTTATAGTATATTGGTCCTTTTCTATATGTCGGTGTATTGTTCTTTTGCCTTCTCTTCTCTTAAAAAAAATGAGGATATCATTGTGTGCTTCTCTTCCCATTCAAACCACTTGTTTGCCCCATGTACTTCTTCTTAGCATTGCGCATTTGCTTTTAGTAGCTGGTGCAAACTTTAGGATTGCACCCTTCCATCTTTTGGATGCATCACAGGAAGCCAGACAAGTTTCATGTAATTCTATGAATATGGCATTGGTGGTGGATATGCTTTAGTGCTCACATCTTCTGAGCCCAGTTTGATCCTAACCATAGAAATAGTCTGTAAAGTGAAATGGAATTTGGCCCTTCACCATTTAAAAAGGGGGTGAAGCTTCCTCTGGGAGTAATCTGGAAGGAAGAGAACATGTACTAGTGGTGAAAAGTGGATGGAAGTAATCCCTTTATCTTTTTTTGCTAGTCCCAACTACTCTCATTCTACCAGCTCTTCTCTCTTTCTTGACCCTTCATTCTAAAGTAAAATCAACCTTGAGTGCTCACTGGAAGGACAGATGCTGAAGCTGAGGCTCCAATACTTTGGCCATCTCATGAGAAGAGAAGACTCCCTGGATAAGCCCCTGATGTTGGGAAAGTGTGATGGAAAGAGGAGAAGGGGACAACAGAGGATGAGATGGTTGGACAGTGTCGCTGAAGTGACCAACATGAATTTGACCCAACTCCAGGAGGCAGTGGAAGACAGGAGGGCCTGGCATGCTCTGGTCCATGGGATCACAAAGAGTTGGACACAACTAAATGACTAAACAACAACAAAGCTACTGCCACCCCCCCCCTGCATCCATGTACCATCTTTCTTTCCCACTCCCCCACTTGTAGAGAATTGATAGATTGCTCTTGCCAGATGTATGAACAGACCATTTACAGAGGCCTTTTTGGAATTGATTAAGGGTGACATTTAGCCCTTAGGCCAAAGGTTCCCCACCTCATTTCTCCCCCATAATGGCTTTGAAAAAGAAAGAAAGTCTAAGATATCCCCTGCTTTAGGTCTGACATTTTATCTAATCTAACAAGCAATATATAGATGAAAGGTGACATCTCTATGCAGATCTCCTGGATTGGCCTGAGCCAAAGAAGCAGGGGTAGCAGTAGGGCATCAAAGATTTGGTGGAAGAAAAGGAGAGATTCATTCATTACCATTCATTCTTACTCTAGAAATATTAACTGAGCAAATTAGAGATAAAAAGGACTGAAAGTAAGAGGTCATACTTTTAAGCTCCAAGCTTTTGCAGATGATCTAGTTATTATATTGGAGGATCCAATGGACTCAATTGAAGACCTGATGGGGATGCTGATGAATTTTGTTGATATGGCAGGAATGAAAATAAAACAAAAGAAAACAAAAATACTTGTTAAAAATATGGGAGACCAAGAATGATAGAAATTAATAGAAAGGACTAATTTTCAAGAAGAGAAGAGAGTCTGATACTTATGGATTCAAATCACAAAGAAAACTAGTACATTATTTAAAGACAATTATATGAAGTTGATTAAAGAGATACTGAATAGCTTGGAGAGATGGGACAAATTACAGCTACCATTGATGGGAAGAATAGCAATCATCAAAATGAATGTTCTACCTAAAATTTTATTTTTATTTCAGACAATTCCCATAATATTAAAACAGTCATTTTTTCAAGAACTTAACAAGCTAAACATGAGATTTGTGTGGCAAGGTGAAAAACCAAGAATTAAAATCAAGGCAATGCAAGATGCCAAACAAAGAGCAGGTTTCGGTCTCCCAGATTGGGTATTGTATTATAGAGCCTGTGTATTAGTCTGAATAAAGGAATGGACAACTTTAGATAATGATCGACTACTCAAGTTGGAAGGACATGATTTACAGTTAGGTTGGCATGCTTTTCTATGGTACAAAAAAGATAAAGAGCAGAAAAGTTTCAACTCACACATGATAAGAAAAGCCCTACTAGGGGCTTGGAAAAAGATCATCCAGCAGTTTTACCAAAAAACACCAGGGTTGGTATCACCCATAAAGGCCTTTACACAATCTAACCTCATGACAGCAACAAAGCTTTTCAGATATCAAGATCTATTAAAAATGATTGTGAGTTAAGGTCCATAGAAGAGTTAGAAATGCAAAACATATACAGTGGTGCCCTGCTTGACAATGATAATCCATTCCAGGAAAATCGCTGTTAAGCGAAATCGTCGTCAAGCAGAAAAAAAAACCCATTGGTTAATGCGTTCCAATGGGGGAACTACCTGATCGTCCAGAGACCCTCCATAGGGAGGCCCTTTTACGATCCCTGTGTTGCGAAAATAGGTCTGGAAAACAGCAGGGAGCCATTTTGTGAACCACCGATCAGCTGTTTTTAATCGTTGTCCAGCGAAAAAACGGTTCCCGAAGCAGGGACCAAAATGACGTGAAGTGGAAAAAAACATAGAAACATTGTTTTGCAATCACTATAGCGATCGCAAAAAAGTCATCATAAAGCGATTTCGTTGTCTAACGGGGTCGTCGTCAAGTGGGGCACCACTGTATTTAGACTGGTGGTCCAGAGCACAAGTAGAATCTTGGTATAGAAAAGATAAAATAGAGGGCTTTTACACAAAACAAACAATATTTGATAAACTTCTGCTGGGCTCAAATGATAAAGTAATTAAGAAAATGTATGATTACTTGCTTGAAACTAGTATGCAAGATGAGATGGTAAAAGAATGTATTATTAGGCGTGCACAAAATATAGGACATGATATTGATCAATGGTTGCAAATATGCAAAAATAACATAAAGCTCACGAAATCGGTAAATTTTATGGAGAACATATATAAGATGTTTTATGGGTGGCATATGACTCTGAAAAAATGTCAAGTATTTATACAGAGGTGTCAAATGTTTTTTGGAAGTGTGAAGAACAAGAGGGAAGCTTTCACCATATGTGATGGACTTGTAGTGTAGCGAAATAGTACTGGATAGCAGTACATTCTCTGCTTTGTAATGTTCCACCAACCCCAGAATTGATTTTACTGAGCATCATACCTGATAATATAGATAATATAGATGACAAAGAACTACCTAGTTATATATATATAACTATATATATATAAAACTATATATAACTATATAACCTAGTTTTTTATATAGTTTTTTATAGTTTATATATACAGTAGTTTTATATAAGAACTGGAATAAATTGGAGATACTGAAACAAGAGGAAATCATTGAGAAGATATGGGAAGCAGCAGAAATTAATATTCTATCAGAAGTGCTGAAAGACTGTCCAATAAAAAAGGCAACTGAATAATGGGATTTATTATATAAATGGTTTGACTCACTAGATAGTGCTTGAATATCATAGAATTAAACTAAGATGTAACTGTAAGTTGAAACTTGGAGGGCAATCAAATTGTAGAAAGGCAAAAAGTGGACTTGATATCGCAACATGAACAAACAGACTGGATGACAGTACACTTTGTGTTCTCCTCCCCCTTCTTCCCCCCATATCCTCCCTACCTTTTATACTCTTACCTTATACCTAGTTTTTAAAAATAAAAAATAATTTAAAAAATAAGATTCAGTGGAAGAAGAGGGGAAAAAACAATTCCTACTTCTGTTCTTCCTTACTCTCTGCAAAATTTCTGCCTTTGACTTGTATGCTTGTAAAATTTAATGCATCACTTTCAGATCTAAATCCACTTTAATTGTGTGTCTGAAGTTACTGCTGTGTCTAGGGAGACATAAGAATGTCAGTTGTTCTGCTTTCTCTGGGCTTTGCAAAATTAGCAATTTTTCCTCACAAATGAGATGAGGGAAAACATTGACAAAAAAAAGGATGTGAAAGAAATTGAATCTGACAGCAACTGAAATCAGACAAGTCTTGATAAATTCAACAGAAAAATCTTAAATCTTGGTTTGTTTGTTTTTTTAAAAAATTCAAAAATGGAGAAAATTTCATCTGCTCCCTAATCATGCCTATTTTAGCCCTCCAGTCCTTAGGACCTGTGTTATGGCCAAAACAGTCTATCCTGAACTCACAAGTAAATGCAGTGTAAAATGGCAGGATGTGGATGGAGCAGCTCCCTTTGCCCTTTCTAAATGGCACCCTTAATGAAAAGTCAAAAAAATACCTTTAATCCATTCCAAGAAGCGAAGAGCAAACTTGAAAGCCTGGCAGTGAAAAAGAACTTTGACACCATGTGCATTACTGAAATGTGACAGTATGATAGAGGTGAGTTGAAAGCGAATTATATTCAAAGAAATTGTAATTCACCTCTATCCACATGGCATTGCTTTCAGTGGCATGCACTCTCAAATGCTTGAATAAGAGTCAGGATACAATGGGTCATAGAGGAGGGTCAGCTCCCAACCACTGAGAACTTGAATAGGCAGCCTTTGTGATTTATAAATACAGCTACAAGTGAATCAGGAGACAGGGGGGAAAGAAGGTGTGTGTTATATTGTGTTACAACCAGGTAGATTCTGTGAAAGTCTTTGGGGGATTTTTACAGTGAACAACCATGAAAGCAAAAAAGGAAGAAAGTCTTTACAGCTTTTACCCTAGAAATAGACTATTCTAGGGGATTATCCAGTCTCCTGAGGAAGTGAGTATGTAAAGAGAAATCATTACAAATGAGAAGATAAGTCAAAGATGCTAAATAAGACTGCTGCTGATTTTCACTTAGGTGAAAACTTAAGGCCATTTATTATTATCCTTGCCACAGCAACAGTGCATGCATGATTCTTTACTAGTACCTGAACACAGATTCTTGTCCTAAAATCTTACAATCTAAGGTCAAAGTAGATGTGCTGTCAATCACTATTATATATGTATGGGGCAGGGATTGATTTGTTTAGTAAGCAGCAGGTGCAGGACATGTTGAATGGATGTGATATGGATCTGGACTGTGGGGGCCTTAACTGTTTGATTTCCATCTGAAATGGAGCCCTACAACTGCCTTTAGACCCTGGTACTAATGCAAACTTTCTTCTTGGTACAAAGGCTAGCTATGTGGGAGGTTAATCCCAGTTGAAATCCGGGAAGACACATACCCCGTAAAAAATAGTAAAATTTCCATTATGTTACACTCTTCTCAGTTCTCATTCTACCCTGATAAGCACATAAAAGACAATTATTAGTTAATTGTGGTTTCTCTCAGGACTTTGTGCCCATCTCCACCTCAATGTGGGCAAATTATTCTACCTCAGACAAAATTACTGTGTGTGTGGGGTGGCCCTACTGGGCTATGCCTTACTGATTTTTCTGAGTAAGGGGTACTTCCTTAGAGTGAGGTATTATGGGTAAGGTAGTCTTGAACATACCTGTGATGCCACTTCTTCAGCACAGTGGCAACAATGACCGTTTAAAATTTATCAGTACAGTCATTGCTTATTTGTTTGTTTGTTTAAAATATTTTTATCCCACCTTTCTATTTAAAATGAACCCAAGACAGCTTACTTCATTAAAAGCCAATTTTGAAACAAAAAGCAGTAAGTATACAAATATTAAAAGGGATCAAACAAGTACCACTCTGAGAAATGGCAAACAAAGGAAATACTAAAAACACATTCCAAGCAGTAAGGCATAATAATCCATTTAAAAATCCCACTCAGGCACCCAGTCACTATGAGAAAGCTTGCGTGAAGAGAAAGGTCTTTGCCTTCTTGTAGAAAGACAGCAAAGATAGGGCCAGTTTGGGAGCAGCAACAGAGAAGGCCCTCTCCTGTTTCTCCACCAAGCACACCGGTGAATGTGGTGGGACCAAAAGAAAAGCCTCTTTGATTATTGTAGCAATTGTTGCCATTCTGCCAACAAAATGGCAGAACATACCCCAGTCCCCAGGCCTACACTGTGGTCATCAGTTCTGCTCCTCCCCGCCAGAATCCCAGGCAGTTTCTTTAATAACACATTGAAGGTCTAAAACAGTCAGTCACCACCTCTTAATTTCAAGGTGGTTAATTTCCACCTTGTCTAGATCTATTTCAGACACATGGAGCACCCAAACCAGAAGTGACCACCTCCAGTTACGTGGGTGGGGAACCCTGTAAGCCTAAATCAGGGGGAACCCTGCAAGTCTAAATCAGATCATGGGGGTGGGAAATAGTTTGAAATGACCAATGCCTCTCCCCACAAAAAAAATGATTGGCCTTTTTAGGCAAAAAAGAATGGAAAGTGAATGTGTAGGTGCAACCTTCTGAGGCAAATGTGGTCCTTCAGGCCTCTGGAAGTTTCCCAACAGTGCAATAAAACATGACAATCAGGGAAATGTGAAGGCTTTATGTAAAAGCTAGATTTTGTGGAAGATTTAAAGGAAGCAAGAGAGAAGACACCATAATGATCTTTGAAGAGAACCAAAAAAAGAGAAGGGGCAGGGTTGTTTGAGGGATCTAAAGTTGTTGGAGAAGGGAAGATTATGCGCTGGGGTATATCAGGATATGAGAGTGTAGAAAGAAGAAGGCGCAACCCTGTGAATGCTTTAGAGGTAAGTATGAAAACTTCACACTGGATCTAGGAAGAGATATGAGGCCAGAGAAAGGATTTAAAAAGGGCAATGAAATAAGGGAACGATGTTGGCTCCAATTGTTTTATTGTTATAAAGTCACTTCTGACTCATGGTAATCCTAATAAGAAGAGACCAAACCAAGGCAAGAGAAGTGCAAAGAGAAGAAAGCTGAAGTAATCAAGATGCAAGAGGGTTCACGAAATGAGTCTTTTTACCATGAGCATGAAGAGAAAGGGTTACAGTTTTGTGATGTTGTAAAGGGAGAAGTGGCACAACTTGGCAACAGGTTAAATATCAGGACTGAGGGAGAGGTAGGAATAAAAATAGTTTCACAGTCTAGATGGTGTCTTTATTGATGCAGATGGAGGCTGTTCAAGAAGAGTAGCACTTGAGTGGAAATGTCTTGAACATAGCTGATTTTGAGATAAAGATCAAGCATCTAAGCAGAAATATCAAAAAAGGAGCTGAAAACATGCCATTGAGAGAGTTTCAGGTTTATTCTATCACTGTTGCTTGTAACATATATTTATTAAATTTTAATTCTTCTGGATTTTGGAAGAAAAAAGCAAATTAAATATGTTTTCAATCAATTGACATGGTAACGTTTCTTCATATGTTTGAAGACGTGCCATAGACAGAGAGGTATATATACATATAAAAGGTGTTAAAATAAAAGCCTCTGTGTGAATAAGGCAACCCCTCATTAGCAACTTTGTAATACTAATAATGACAGCCAAAAGGAGAATTTATAAAAAGGGACTTACTTTTTCAAAGTAACTCAGTATTTCCTGGGAGCATACCCTGCTGAGTTTGACTTTGGTAGGAGAAAAATATATTAGAAATATTGTATCAAAAGGGAACTATAATGCAAGTCTATAATTAGTGTGCAATAGAGATAATCTAGCAGGACATTTGTAAAGGAAAATGTGTGATTTAAATAGAAATTGATTCTGGAAACATGAACAGTGTTGGAGAGGGACGAAAATATAGAAAACAAATATTTTAGAGTTGTCTTCCCATTTGTAAAAATGTACATGCAAGAAATGGGGTATGTTTTCAGGACTGACCATCACTACGTAGCTTCAGAAGGCAGTAGACAGAAGTGTTGGTCATATGAATGCAGTTGGTCATATGACTGGCAGTTCCAACTGGAGTAGGCTATACAATCAGTGGGATTTATATAAATATAATTAACTTGTCTACCCCATTTGAGACTACCAACAGTCTCTATCACAACCTGAACACATTCATGATCAAATTACTGCATGAACAGTAACAATTTATTGCTTTTGAGAATAGAATAGGCTACAATGTATGACACCCCCACCCCACATTCATTATCCTTATCCCTAGATTGATTGTCCCCAATGTTCCTGGGCAGGTCTGGGAAAACTGTGGCCCTCTAGATGTGGTCTCAAATTCTCATCCATATGTTGTCAGCCTGGAGGATCAGAACATCTGGAGCCTCCCTCTCCAGCTGTGGGGACAAAAATGTTGAAAGCATTCATAGGGATCAGAGGCAATATTGAAAGTGGACAGCCATGGATTGAAACAGATCATATGGATCTTCCATGGTTTGGATAGTCACATCTTCCTCCACCACCGCATGGAACCAACATGGCTGTTCCTTTGCCCAATTTGCAACCTGTAGCATCAGGGTAGCCATCTTAGTCAATGCCTAGCAATGTGGCGTTATTGGTGTTTCAAACCAGTCCTTCTTCATAGTTTGTCACATTTCGGCTCTTTGTGAAATGTAACGTCTCAGTGGTGAAATGATGTTGCATTCAATAATAGTCTAGACGTCAATTATACAAAGGCAGTAGAAAAGTGGATTCTCAAGGCTGATTTCTGATGAAGAATTGTAAAGTGGAATGGTTGTCCCTACAGTAGATGGAATTATTGGATAGCAAGCATCATGCACAAGGACACTCCTTTCTTTTTTAGAAACAATATTGCTTACAATCCAAATCTATAATTTTGCTATCCTTGCACTTAGATATGCTTCTTTTGAAATGCTGCCTACACATTGGCAGGGAACAATATTATCTCATGTATTTTGTGTTCCAGTTCTGTAGATGAAGAGTTTGGAAAGACAGAGAGAAGAATACCAAACTGCTACCCGTAAAGAATCATATACCTGACAATAAGTAGACTGTTCACACCTTCTGACCTCTAATTGACACAATATAAGATTACAAGAGGAATTAATGTGTTCCAAATGTGTTTGAAATACAACATACAGTAGGATATCTTTACTATGATTGTCAGTGTCTCCCAGTCAGAAATCTCTTCACTTGCTATTTGCTTATTTTTCTCCTGATAAATCTCATAGGATTACTGAGAATTTTCCTGGAAAAAAAAATCCCAAACTGGGCAGGATTATTACAGTTTCTGTGCAGGATGGCATCTTTCCTGCACAACGTTCAGCACAAAGAGTGTCGTGCTGTGAATTCAACAGCTTTCCACACAGGAGAACAATGAGGTAAGGGAGCAAAGAAAAACAGAAGTGGAATCTTGTATTCATGGGAAGCTAGGGAATATCACTTATGCAGGAGGATGTTTTGGCATAACGAGACTTAGAAAAGCACTGGGGATTAGAAATTTTGTGAGTACTCCTCACATTCCTAGAGCTTCAGCAGACAGATTTTCTAGCCATTTCCTCCCTGTTGGAATGGCTCCAGGGAGATTAAGATATGGGACTTGAGGAAGCAGCTGGTACAATTAAGTCTGCTTTCCTTCTCCCTTCTCTTGCAAAGTTATGCCTTGTCGCCCTCATCCTCCTCTGGGTAGAAAGCACTGGTGGTAGTGGTCTGTCTGTTTGCTGTCCTTCTCCTTTGAGAGGACTCTGCCATTTGCCTTCCCCTCCTTTCCACTGCCTCCGTTCTCCTCTGTGAGGCCAATGCATTTGTACTGGCTCGGCAGTGGGAGGGGACTCACCTATACTTCCCACTGAAAGCTACAAGAGAGCTTCTGCACTCTGCAGAGCTGAGAGGATCATTCTAAGCCCAGTTGTGACAAAGTAGATCAGCACTAAAGTGAAGGAGAAACAGTTTTTAAAAACTGGGATTCTGAAACAGTTTAATGAGGTGCTTATTGCTAAAGTGCTGTCTTCTTGTTACAGTCCCCTAAAAGGAATATCAGAAAGACCTAGGGGCTTTGTGAGACATTGTCTAAACCACAGCTCAGAAAAATTACTTAAAAAAAATACTTTTCAAAGAATTGGCCGCGTTAGCCTGCTTCAGCATGTATAAGAAAAACAGAACAGAACAAAAACAAAAGTATTTAGGCACCTTTATGAGTAACACACATATTTCACTGACAGCATTCATAGATTATAGTCTACTGGTCAGATGCAACCCTGAACTGCAACTCTAAGGAGCACCAGCAATATACATTGATCAGCCACAACATTAAAATCACCTGCCTAATATCATGTAAGCCCCCTTCATGCTGCCAGAACAGTTCTGATGCATTGAGGCATGGACTTCACAAGACCTCTGAATGTGCCCTGTGGTATCTGACACCAAGAAATTAGCAGTAAGTCCTTTAAGTCCTGCAAGTTGTGAGGATCAGAGTTGGTGTTCCAGCACATCCGATAACTGCTCAATCACATTGAGATCTGAGGAATTTGGAGGCCAAGGTAACACCTGGAACTCTTTGCCATATTCCTCAAACTATTCCAGAACAATGTTTGCAGTGTGACAAGGTGCATTACCCTACTGAAAGAGGCCACTGCCATTAGGGAACATCATTGCCATGAAGGGTTTTTTGTGGTCTGCAGCAATCTATAGGTAGGTGGTACATGTCAATGTAACATCCACATGAATGGCAGGACCCAAGGTTTCCCAGCTGAACATTGCCCAGAGTATGACACTGTCTCTCAGCTACCTTCTTCCCATACTGCTGCCATCTCTTCCTCGGGTAAACAACATACACACATCAGGCCAGCCATCTGATCTAAAAGAAAACATGATTTATCAGACCAGGCAATCTTCTTCTATTGCTCCACGGTCCGGTTCCAATGCTCATGTCCCCATTGTAGGTGCTTTTGACGGTGGACAGGGGTCATCATGGGCACTCTAACCAGTCTGTGGCTAGCATATGCAGCAAAATGCAATACACTGTGTGTTCTGACACCTTTCTACCATGGCCAGCATTACATTTTTTCAGCAATTTGAGCTACAGTAGCTCTTCTGTGTGATTGGTTCGGAGGGGTTAACCTTTGCTCCAGACATTCATCTATGAGTCTGGGGCACCTGCAGTCCTGATACCAGTTCACCAGTTGTCCTTCCTTGCACCACTTTTGGTAGTTACTAACGACTGCAAATTGGGAACACCCTACAAGACCTGCTAATTTGGAGGTACCCTGACCCAGTCATCTAGCCATCAATATATGGCCCTTGTCAAAGTCACTTAGATCTTTTTGTTCACCCATATTTCCTGCTTGCAACACATGAAATTCAAGAACTGGTTGTTTACTTGCTGCCTAATATATCCCACCCCTTGACAGGTGCCATTGGAATGATATTATCAAGGTATCTGGAAGCTGAGTCATGGCAACTGGACTTCTTTCTTATTAGGTTTTGCTACTCATCCAAGTTGCTTCTTGATAGGAGACCCTTCATATATTCTCCATGTTGGTTTCACTTTCCCCTGGTCTGAGTAGGCTCGTTAGATGGGCAAAGGATTGGGGGTAAATGAAAATCTCACTTCTGCAGCCCTTCTCCACCCATTGTTATGGGTCGTTAACAGTCGTTAACATTAACAGTGGTCTTTCTGTTGGAGGATATACCCAATGGGACGATATATCGGGGTCTCCTACCAACTCTCCTCAGACTGAAGAAGCTACTTGGATGAGTAGTGAAACATTTCAACCTAGTAGGGAAGAAGTCTACTTCCCATGACTCAACTTCCAGATAACTTCACCTGGATGACTGAGAATCTTCACAGAGATATCATCAATGCTATTCATTTCATCTAACAGTGATTTTAATGTTCTGGCTGATCAGTGTAAACTAAGCTATGACCAAGACTATTGATGACAGCATTCGTACTGCTTGAATAAATTAGTTACTTTTACATTGAAAAAAAATATTTGGAGTGGAAAACTAGACAGTCATAAAGGAACTCTATGTCACCAACTCCCTAATTCTTTTGTATAAGAAAGGAAAAATACTTTTAGTTTTGAATTGCGTTTCTGATGCACTGTGTGATAGTTTAAGGTAGTTTATAGAGCTTTAATTATATTTATTATTATTACTATTCAAAAATACCAGGCACAGTCAATCAAAATTATAAAAACATTAACATAACAGATACAAGTTTTAACCAAAAATCTAAGTATCTGTTAAATATCGGCACAGTAACTATGCTAACATTGCTGTTTTTATAACTCTGATGGTGTTGGTTCTGAGATCTGCAGCTGCTTATAATACTGTGTGAAATTTCTTGATATTGTTCCCAAAGACCTAGTGACTACAGGGACCACTAAATTGTGTTTCATCCACAAGCGACATGTTTCAATTCCCAAGTCTCTGTTAGTTTTTCCAGTTCTTTATTTTCAACTCTGGCATCCCCTGGAATTGCAGTGCCAATGATCTAGACACTTCTTCATTCTATTACTACTATGTCTGGTGTGTTATATTCAAAATGTCTATCCGTTTGGCTCCGGAAATCCCACAAGCTCTTGACTTCCTCACCTTCTCTACCTGATGTTCCCACAGGTTTTTGGAGGCTGGCAAGTTATATTTTTTGCAGTAACTTTGCTACTCTATCATGCCTAATTTTGTAATCTGTGCAATCTTCATACATTTGTAGATGAGATGCAACACAGTTTCATTTTTTTATTGGCAGAGTCAACATTTGCTGTTAGCACTAATGCCTTGAATCTTCACTTTCATCACATTGGTTTGGAGTGCCTGTTCTTACATAGCAAAAATCAGTTTCTTTCTTAAGGGTCCCCAGTTCCAGCCATGCCCATGTTGAATTATGATCATGCTTTCCATCAATATTTCTCAGGTGTTGTCCATTTAGTGGTTTATTTTTCCAGCTGTTTAATTTCTTTTCAAATTGTTGTTTCTTATATTGAGCCTTTGTTTCTCTTGTTTTCAAAATATTCTCAATTTTCACTGCTTTCAGTAATTTTTCTCTGCTTGTACTGATATAATCATTTAGGCTTCTTTTTTTCCTCCTCTACTACCTGCTGTATTTGTAGTAATCCATGGCCTCCAATTTTTCATGGTAAATATACTCTGTCCACATCACTCTTTGGATGTAATGCATGGTGCATGTTCCTTAGTTTCCATGCTTTTCAATCCAATTCTTCTTCTTCTTCTTCTTCTTCTTCTTCTTCTTCTTCTTCTTCTTCTTCTTCTTCTTCTTCTTCTTCTTCTTCTTCTTCTTATTATTATTATTATTATTATTATTATTATTATTATTATTATTATTATTATTATTATTATTACGTTTAATTTCTGTATTTTCTCTATAGTGCTTGAAATAACTTAGGGCTGAAGATGTGATCAATAATACAGTAAATAATGGCAGATTTAACAACAATGGCTTAGCCAGGACTTACAGGTCTATAAATTGTCTTTTGTGTGGTTACACAACAAAAGGAGATTGAGGTTTGATATTGTCATATATAGTTTTATGTTTGAAATTTTAGCAACAGGTAGTTGATTCATTGTTGAAAAGACAACATACTGACATATTGGCAGCCAAGTTAGATCATCTCACTAAAAATCAACTAAGTGTTCAAAACCATCAATCTCGTTTGAGCTATTGTGTCTGGAATTTTTACAAATCAGCAATAGATGCAGAGCTTTAGAAAATTACTTGTTTGAACCACAAGTTCCTGTCGCCATGCTGGGCAAGGGAATCCTGGTTTTGTAGTTCTGAAAGTAATTGTCAAAATAGGGGAAAATGTTAGAAATTTCATTACTTATGAATCAAAAGGTTGTGAAATTCATTTTACCTTGTTGAACAGTTTATAATATTCTTCTCTTTTTTAAAAGTGATTAACTGCAAGTTCTTGGGAGGGGATCTGAAGAAGCTGTCTGCCTTTTGTCTTCCATTGTTTTATTGAATAGACATGGTGTTTAATTACAATTGTTATTAATAACAATGGCTAAATTCCACTTGATATTATCTGCTATGTTACTATGAAAGTGTTGCTATGAGAGCAACAGTTTAATTTAATTGAAAGCTTTGTAGAGCTTTTTTATCCTCTACAGAGCTGCTCTCAAACCATACAAAAATGCCATAGGTTAGGACACTCTCAATGGTGCTATGATAGTAGGACAGAAGTAAATGCTGAGATAAATTTAACTTCCTGAGCATTCTCAGGAAATACAACCTCCTCTGTGCCTTCTTTACTAGCATGTTGCCATTTATAGTCCATGAGAGATCCTCTGAAATGTAAGTGCCCAGAAATTTAAAACTATCAACCCTCTCCATTTCCTCTACAGTGGTAGATGTACATTTCTCTTCCTCCTAAAATCAATTATGAGTTCTTTAGTTTTTTATGTTAAATGTAAGATTATTTTCTTTACACCAGAGTATCAACCCTTGTACTTCCTTTCTGTAAGCAGACTTATTGTTCTTATTTATGAGCCCCATCACTGTTGTATCGTGCACAAATTTAATAATTGTATTGGTGTTATACAGTGGGGTGCAATCATGTGTGTACAGGGAATAGAGGAAGGGACTTAGCACACAGCCTGGGGAGCTCCTGTACTTAGTACCAAGGTAGAAGAATGGTGAGATCCCATCCTTACTGACTGTCGCCTATCTGTACATGTACATTTGGTCATTTTAAAAAACAACCTATTGGGTAGAATGGTATTAAAAGCAGAGCTATAATCCACAAACAACAGCCTTACATAAGTTCCCTGTTGTTCTAAGTGACTCAATACAGTATGGAGAACAATGGACACAGCATCATCAGTAGATCTATTTCTCCTGTATGCAAATTGCCATGGGATCAAAGAAGGTGAAAGACTAGCCTTAATATAATCCAGCACCAATCTCTCAAAACATTTCATAATAACAGATGTTAAAGCTACTGGTCTATAATCAGGACTTTAATAACCAAAGTCCTGATTCTGGCAGTAGAACCAGCAATGGTAGTTTTTGGCTGTTAATGTTTCACCAACCCACCCCTCAAAAACTCAGTAAATATTTAGAATACAATTTGGAGACTACATCGAGGGCCTAAAGTTATTTGGATCTGTTTTGGGGGCTCTTTTGTGGACAGGGACGATAATGCTCATTCCCCAGTCCTGAGGCATTTCCCCATTGCTGGTTTATATAAGTGAACATTGTAGCAAGCACTGCACACCACCAGTTGGTATTTGATTTATCCAGTTCTCTTGGGACCATGTCCTCTAAATAGAATTAAACAAATTAAAACAGATTTGGTCGTATAGACCAGATGGGCGGGATACAAATCAAATAAATAAATAAATTTCTCAGGTAGTAAAAGCACTAATGATAGTCAGCTTTAAATGATATTGTTTTTACCTATTCCTTTAAAAATGAGAGTACATGTGCCTCACTAAATTCTGTTGGATGTTGGTTCCAAAGGGAAGCAGCCAGAAATGGAAAATCATGGTGCCTAGAGGTGTTTTTTCCCCTCTTTAGGTGTCACCATTTTTAACATCATGGACAGGTAGTCATTGTTTTGTGGGAGAGACATTTCAACTAATATTGATGTTCTAAACTATTAAGGTTTATAGGTCATGATCAGTAACAGAAGTGACATCTGAAACCTGTCACCCCTGAAGTGACTCTGAACCCCCCATTTTGGAACTTGCTTTGAATACAGGAACCTGATCTTTATATCTGGCCATGATGTTTACTTTTCTGCTAGTCCCCAGCTTTGTGGGACCCAGCCTGACAAAAGCTCCCGAAGGAGTTGACAGACAGCTTCTTTCTCTGATTTGTTTAATGGTCCTATAAAGGTGTCATCCATCCTTGTCTTCAGATTCTGTACAAGAACTAAATGGCTTTCTGCCTTTTTTGTTTCTCTAATGTGTGCCTTTCTGCATACAGCTTTTCTTAAGGAATGCATATTTGAATGTAACTTTTAGCCCAAGAATTACACTGCAACATTTATAGAGACGCACAATCCAGAGGATGACTAAGTTCTGATCTGTGTGAGTCCTCAAAGTAGTTATTCGGCTCTCTCATATAAGAATGTGGAGCAAAGGGAATGTTCTTCCATGCCAAGTAGTAAACTGGGTGCCCTCAAGATCTGAGGCAAAAGGCAGACAGCTTCTAAGAACTCGTAGCGTACCACTCCTCACTATTAACTTTGCTGCCACAGTCTGATGGCACATCAGCACAACATGATAGTGCTCTTAAAGAAAAGCTGCACCTTCTCTCTGGAAACACTATTCTGCTTTGAAACAAGGCGCATGCTCTCTGCACACCTTTCTTACAGTTAGATTCACATATCTGGGAATCTTCTGAAAGTGCAGACTCACACAAAAACAAGGTAGGTAGGTAGTTCAGGTTTTGTTTAGAGGCGAAATGCTTCTTTTCAAGTGTGTGTGTCTGTGTGTGCGTCTCTCTGTGTGTGTTTGAAACAGTTTTCTATACTTTCATGCCTCTGTATGTCAGCTGCAAAAGTGGTGATGGAAAGGAAAAGGTGTACTTGGTGACCACCAGAGCTGCAAAAAAGAGGCATGTATTGCCCATCCTCTTCTAGATTAGGATACTATATGGCCTTCCTGACAAATTCAGCTTCAGATGTACTGCCAGCTAATATTTATTTTAATATTTATTTCATTCCTGATTGGTATTGGAATGATCTCTTCCTTGAATTAAAAACAAATATTTCAAATTGATCAGTACAGAATGCCCCAACACTTAGTCACTTTCCATCTCTGCAATATTGCAGAATGAGGTTGCAGAATTGCAGAACGATAACTTACACCATAGAAAAAGAATACTTTGATTGGAAAACAAATAAAAATTAAAAATATAAATTTATTGTATTTAGTTATTTTATTAGATTTATGCCCCGCCCATCTAGACAGGGTCTACTCTGGGCGGCACAGAGTAAAAAATAAACAACATAATACAATAAACAACAAAATTTTAAAAGTTACAGTGAAATGTGCAAGCTTTTAAGTGTACCAAACCGCCTTTTTTGCCAGGCCGATCCTTTGATGCATTTATCTGTTATCTGGAATTCACTCCAGCTTCCCAAAAGTGGTAGTTTTGATGCTAATGCAGCCTTAGAGAAATCAGATTCTCTATAATGCATTAGTGGTAAAGAAGATAAATACGCAGGGTAATAAGCAATCTAATGATTTTAGGATCTTCAGTGTCATCCTATCCACTATTGCAAAAGGCTAATGTAATTTCAGAAGAAAGGATGCTAAGATGTATCATTTATCTTTCACTCCTATTTTGCTTCTTTCAGCTACAGTGTAGGGCATTTACATTTGAATAGCAACTTTTGTCCCTCAAGAGAGAGATAAAGCATGATCCATTTGAAAACAGAAAAAGAAAAGGAAAAGAAATGGCTATGCTAGTTCACAATTGCTTTACAGATTTTCATACATGCTTGTGTGTGGACTTTTTGAGCCCCATCGAGTTGGACAGGATACTTTGGTTTCACAAAATCATGTTTTTTGTAGAATCCACATGGAACAAGACCACCAAGGCTGGTCTTTTTCAGTATTGTCATCTGAAGAGTGGTAAACAGTATCCTTAGTTTCAGCCACTTCCCACCTACAGTGTTGTTTTGGCTTTTGTTTCACAGACAAAGGATGGAAATAAAAGAGTGATGTTCTTTTGACCCACCCGGGTTTGTTGTTTGGGCAACAATGTTTCATGCATTTTTTTAAGCAAACAATGATGCCAAGAAGCAGAAATGGGTACTCTGGTTGTCAGTAGGCTGCCCCCCCATTTAGGAGCCATTGGGATTCATAGAGTGGGCTCCGGTGATGCAAGATGTAACTAATCCTAACTTAAGGTAAGCCTGATTCACATGCAGAGTACATTTGAATTCCTAAGGGATGGACAAATATCCCAGAACACACTCAAGTGTTTTGTTTTGTTTTAAATACATCTGGTTGGAGTTTGAAAAAAGTGTTTCCTTTATGGAAGTGAATGGAAAATTAATTAATTAATTTTTGATTGAAAATGTACACCACATTTTTTATTTTTTCTAAATAAAGAACAGATGCAGTTCAAAAATATTTTTACTCCTAAAATTACAGTAAAATCAATCACTAGAAACAGTCACAAACAGGGAAAAAATATCATTAAAACTAACAGAGGATATGGGGGAGGGGAAGGTAGCAGGCAGGAAAACACATCAGTTTTTCATCTTCAGTGGAAGCACAAAAGAGCAGACTGGTTGATCTCCATGAGAAGGCCATTCTGACGGGTGCATGATTCAGTGGATGCTGAAGCATGCTCCATACCCTGACTAACTGAGCATCAGTATATCACAGCACAGTAATCAAGGTCAAATTATAAAAACTAAGAAAACCTAAGGGAAGAATGCAGTCACCGTCATCATCAACATCATCATTATTATTCTAACATATACAATGGAGTGGTAAAAACTGGCATATATACGTGTGTATGCTTGGGGATGTGGTGGCACTGTGGGCTAAACCACAGAAGCCTGTGCTGTAAGGTCAGAAGACCTGCAGGGTCAGAAGACCAGCAGTCGTAAGATCGAATCCACGCAATGGAGTGAGCTCCCGTCGCTTTGTCCCAGCTCCTTGCCAACCTAGCAGTTCGAAAGCATGTAAAAATGAGAGTAGATAAATAGGTACCACCTCAGTGTGAAGGTAAAACAGCGTTCCCTAGTCATGCTGGCCACGTGACCACGGAAACTGTCTTTGGACAAACGCTGGCTCTACGGCTTGAAAACGGGATGAGCACCGCCCCCTAAAGTTGGACACTACTGGACTGAAAATGTCATTGGGAACCTTTACCTTTACCTTTTATGTTTGGCATATCCGTGTGAGTAAATTGAAGCACATTATAAATCGAAGACAGGGAATATTTTTTCATGTGTCAGAGTTTCATTACTGTGGTCAGAATCTGTCAGGGTCCATAGTCCAGCAGTGGGTGGAGCCAGAATCAAAGCAGGTGAGTTTTGAGACTTCACCTCATGATGTCTTTGCTCCATTTCTTTCCCTCCCTCTCTCCCTCCCTCCCTGTCACTTTGCTCCCAGCTATTGGAGCACATGTAATATCCTAACTTTGGTATATCAGCGTGGCATTCATGCAGGTGGCCATAATTTTCTCTGATTAAATGGTGCTCATCACAGTTAAAGCAATATTGATTTCTTTTTAAATGGGTGCATGTGGATTTGTTCAATTTTGAGTGATTCCAGGATTTAAAAAAGGTGTTAAGGTTTCAAGTATTTATAGTGGTTAATGATCTTTTTTTAAAAAAAAAACAACAACAACAAACCTTTTTGGTGAGGGAGACTTTCTGTGTAGTACAATATTTTGCCCTGCATGGTGTATGGATAATATGATTCCATAGTGAATAAATGTATCTTTCCTTTTCTAGACTTCAAAACAATCATGGGTTGAACACATCCTCAACGCATGATTGATATAAATTGTATTATTTCAATGAATTTACCCTAAGGGCAGAATCCAATGCTAATCTTCTACTGGTAAATCAGCAGAATTCAGTGCACCTCAAAATCTTGCTCCAGAAAGTTGGTTCTGAGGCAGTTCTCTGGGTTACAAGTGGGAAGGGAAAGGAAAGGAGTTATGCTGTGTTGCTGCTCCAGGGTCATGTTGAATGTGGGATAAATCCTGGATATAGCCAATCCTATGAGGACAGAAACTGAGATACAATACCGGATGAGACATTCATCCAGTGTAAACCAACTAATTCATAGAATACTTTCCCCAACATAAGAAGCATATGTAAGTATGTTGGAATAGCAACCTTCTAGTTGATTTTTTAAATAATTACATGTATTTAATAGTCTGACTGAATAAAATTATAGCATCAGATTTTTAAATTTTAAAATGTATAATTTCCTTGGAGAAATTATACTGGCATGATTTCCAAGTGTTTTGCTGTACTGAAAGAGGTAGCAGCTAGCTTCCTTTTTATGCTTCTCCTGACAGTCACACAGAATGTACTTCTAGTAAGAGAGTAAGTACACAGATCTTAGAGAAATTACTCTTTGGACTACCACTCCAAGAATCCCCCAGCCAGCATGACCATTTCAATATTACTTCATGTAAAATTCTACTTTATACTTCAACATCAGCCCAATTCAGGTATTCTTCTTCAACGTATACGAGATAAATGATATGGATATAGATAGAGATGTAGTAGGGGGTGCTTATGGTAAAACAGAATCTAATGATGTTTTTTTCGAGAAAAAGTCAAGAATGAAAGTTGCATTTCCGTAAACTAGCAGTCTTTATTTTCACGTTCAGACCACTGGAGCTTTATTTTATTCTTCCCTCCAGTAAGATAAAAATGCAGTTAATTTTGAGTGCTATGAAAACCTCTTAACATGGAGTGTCCAGTGAGCTGATATAACTTTCAAGAAGGCTTCTCATAACATGATATTAATCTAGAAGGATGTCCCACAGTAGCTTTAACTTACTGATGTTCTCATTATTTTAGTCCCTTGAAACCACTGTGGTGCTAGAAAATTAATTTGAGGCAATCATTCTTTTGAATTGGTTAAAACAGATTAAGGACATGTTTTGTGTATTTATAAAAAACATATTTCAGTGGCAGAGACTATGTGAAGAAGGCCCAAGATTTCATCTCCAGCTATTCCGGGCAGAAGTGGCAAAAATTCCTATTTTATTTTATTTTATTTTATTTTATTTTATTTTATTTTATTTTATTTTATTTCTGTGCCAGTTTTCTCCTGGTATAAGGGATGCTAGGAAGCTCACAGATGGATTTTAAGATACACTCAAATAGAAACACAATAAATGCCACCAACATTTCTTCTGTCAAGTTTAATATCCTGGTATCCCATCCCTTCACGTAGGCCAGGGGTGCCCAACCTTTCACCTTCTCTGGGCCACATTAGAACATGAAAATTTGTTTTGGGCCGCACATAAATTTGTTTTGGGCCGCATGGGGGGGCAGCCCTAGCCATCCTCCACAGCCCCGCTCCAAGCGCGCTTATTGGCAGCTGCGATCTCAGACAGCAGAGGCTGCCAGCTTCGACTCCGGCAGCTTTATGGGCCGGGAGGGGGTCTACCTATTGACGGGGACGGCGCAATGCAGTCACGCAGCCCCCCTGTCCCCTCCCCTCCCACTCCTTCCTTCCTTCCCTCTCTCTCCCCCTCTACTGTTGTTGACATGCCCTGGCCACATTCTGCCCGCAAGCGCCGGCAGTGTAACTTGAAACTTTGGAATTTCTTTAAAAATAAAAAATTGCACTGGGCCACATTACGAGCTGACCTGGGCCGCATGCGGCCCTCGGGCTGCAGGTTGGACAAGCCTGACGTAGGCAGTACTGGGCTGATTCTAAAATAATTCCCTCACATGAGGTCTGTATTCCTCAGGACTAACTAGTTAGCGATGGCTGCTATAATAAAAAGTGTCCTAGCAAGGATTGCCCTCAACCCCTGAGGTTCAGTTTGAAAGATTTTCTAAGTTGTGTGATTTGTGCAGGAGTCTAAAACCAAGCAATGTAAAAGGCCCAACTTTCATATATGTAACAAAAAATATGAAAGATTACAAAGACGAACAGATTTATTTCAGTTTGAGCTTTCATAGATTACAATCCACTTCTCAGATATACAGAGTTATTAATAAGGCCACTACTATAGACACAGAGAGCACAAAGTAAATGTGGGGACCAAGTGAAATGGGGAAAGGACTGGGTGATCATTTCATGGGTAATGAGCTTTTAGAACAACAGTGGCACTGTTAACAATTACAGTGCTGATTACATAAACATCCTGCTATAATTAGCTAGTTGTGCTGAAGTTTAGGTATATCGGGGGGGGGAGTGTAGTTATAGCTATGGATCATGTGAATCTTTGAAAAAACAGGTTTAACCGTGGGGCTACCTTTAAGATTGATGTGGAAGCTTCAAATGGTGCAGAGTGTGGTGGCCAGACTCCTTAGTGGGGTGAGAAAGTACCAGCATATCTCTCCCACTCTGCTGCCTTGCATTGACTGCCCATTTGCTTCCGCATTGACTTCAAAGCGTTGATGATTACGTATAAAGCCCTAAACAGTTTAGGACCTCGATACCTGGCAGATCGCCTTCTCCCACCTAAATCTACCAGAATCACTCACCATAGCGAGGAGGGACAGTTGAGGGAGCTAATGCCAAGAGAGGCCCGGAAAGAAAAACAAGAAACTGGGCCTTTTTGGCAGTGGCCCCTTGGCTCTGGAATAACCTCCCATCAGTGATTTGCTTGGCCCCCTTGCTGGATGTTTTTAAGAGCCAATTAAAAACTTGGCTCTTTAGGCAGGCCTTCCCTCCTGTCAATACTTGACTTTATTTTTATTATAATTTTCTGTTTTCCCATCTTGAGCATTACTTAGCATTACTAATCACTATTGTTTTGAATTGTTTTTAACTGTTTTAGCTTACAATGTTTAATGGAACCCGCTCGGAGTAGACTTTGTCTAAAAGGGCAGGATAGAAATCTAATAAATAAATACAAATTAAACAATCCAGTTTCAATCCTAGCAGCAATAATAGTGTGCAATCAAATTGCTTCCAACTTATAGTGACCCTTCCTATGGTCTTTTAGACATGGAGTACTCAGAAGTGATTTACCATTGTGTAGGGGGGGGCACCCTAGGCTGTGTAGTTTGTCCAAGGCTACACAGGCTGGCTCTTCTCCAAAGAAGCACAATAGGGAATCAAACTCCTGTCTTCTGGCTGCTCATTTATACCTACCTAAGTGAATGAGTAGCCAGATTAATCAACTGTAAGCTATGGGAAGCCTTGGCTGTTTCTTATAGTTGTTTTAGACATAATAATTTGTGCTGCCCTTCAGCCCTCCAAATGCAACATAAACATATTTGATGACCCAAGTTTAGGTATCATTTCTTCCTGCATTAAATAAAGTTATCTGCTACCAACCTGAGGAGGGTGGGTGGATGACAGCTTCATATGTCTGAGTTAAGATGTCTCTTTCCCCTGGTGGAGTGTTGAATTGATAGCGCGTCTCTTGTATTTTGTGGACAAATGATTACAGAAGGATTGTGAAGGCTATCCATTTTTTCCTTCTAAATATATTGACTTTTGATGAGACTAAAACCATTTTTAACTCTTTGCTTGGCAGTTATTTGTGGAGTCATTTAGAACTAAAAGAATGATGACTTCAGACTATTCAGTCTCTAGGGGTAGCTGTCTCCAATTCATCCATGCCATGCTTTGGTGATAAATTTGCTAACTTCTCCTTTATTTTCTGAATGTCATCCATTACCAGAAATTAAATATTTTCTTTGTTGCTAGATATTCTGTTAGGTGTTATTTCATTTTTAGGCCATTTAGTCATATCAACAGATCACCTACCTTTCTAGTTTAATTTATCTGAGAAACACATCATTTATGTTCCATGTTGCCCAAAGAAGATAAAGACTGTTATCAATGAAATGCTCTGAACAGTAATAAAGCTTGGCTTCTTAAGATAGATAAGAGCAACCACAAGTCTTGTAGCAGCCTTAAGATTAATTAATTTTTATTTTTCATAAGCTTTTATTTGTCCAAGCACACATCTTGGCCTTTGCCACCCAATCAGACCCTAATCGCCAGTATTGTGATGGAATTAATTGCCATCTATTGTCTGCTTCTTCAGCCAAGACCAAGGCAATCTTTCTGTCCTCCCTGACACACAAACATTTCCCAGCTACTCCATTTATCTGAAGAAGTGTATTTGGACACATGGAAGCTTATGAAAAATAAAAACTACCATCGTCATCTTAGAACTGCATGGTTATTCTTAAAGCTGCTATGAAGCTTCTGGTTTCTCTTGTGCTAAAACAGACTAACATGGCTACTAGCCAGAATTTTTTAAAAGATAAGCAGTTGCTCAAGCTGCAGCTGAAAGACTCAGGGATCTCATTTCTACCTGACTCCTAGTGATGCTCCTTTTCTCATAGTGAAGGAGTGGATGGATTCCTCATCCCCTCACAGTGCAAATGCATGAAGAATATAGTTTCCGCTGATACTCTTTTCCAATCCACCAAATCTTCCTTTTCTTTTCTTTTCTTAAAGGAAGAGTTGAGTTAGGAATGGATGGATTTATCAGTTTCAGTTTTGTCCACATGTTAATATTTTTAATCTTATTTTTTCCCCACTGAATTTATTACAAAATATGCAATTTTTGGTAAGTTGTTCAAACTGAACTAAATATTCTTCTGGCAAAATGGAACTGATACATTTATTTCCAGCATGTGGAGGGTTGTATCTACCAGTCATGCACCTGTCAGCAATGTGGAGCCTATTAAAAGAAAAAGTTGGTACTCCTCATTCAGGACTGCAGACATGGATGACAGATAAACAGAGATGCAAAGCCAAAATGTTAAGATGAATACTCATGAGGTGAATCAGTTTCATATTTTAAAATTGAATTTCTTCTATCAAATTCATGGGTTAACCTGCTAATGTGGGAAAGGACCTATAACATTCTTCTCATCAGTGAGGACAGTGAGGAATTTCTGGGTGTTGTGAATAGCATCCTTCTTGTTCTTGTGTCAGTCAGTAAGAACTATGTATTATAATCATCTCCATCATCCTTTCCCCATAAAAGTCCACAATCCATGTGATTATGTGAATTGCACAAGGGATAAATACTACTTTTAAAAAAGAATTTGTAGTACAGATGGGGGTATTCATATTCGAATACAAATATCCACGCACAGGTGGCAATAAAGAGGGTCCAGTCCCATGGGACAGATGCTCCACCCAACGATCCACCCCTGCCACAGATGCCACAATTCTTCCAATGGCTTCGCAGATTGTGATTGGCTAGCCACAACCGGCAGGAGGTGGGCTTGGCTAGCCACAACTGGGAAGGTTGAAGAGTGGCTCACAGATTGCGATCTGCAGAGCTATTGGGAGAATTGTGGCATCTGCGGTGGATCGGTGAGTGGACCATCTGTCCTCATGGGGCTGGACCCTCATTATCACCACCTGTGCAGGGATATTCATATATGAATACAAATATCCCCATCTCTAATTTGTAGCATAGGATAGGTTGTTTGTGTGTTTCTTAACAATCACTCAGTTCATGAGATTCTGTGTGTCCTTGCTCTCTCCCTCCCTCCCTTCTCTCTTTTTCTGTATATGACTTTGTTTGTTAATGTTTGAAAACATGTGCAGGAGTGCTTCTCAACTGAGGAAAAAAAACTATAGAAATTCTGAAAGAATTATAGAGACCTTGAAAGCAAGAAGGAAAGCTTTTTGTCTAGAAATGAGACAAATTTCTTGTTAAGATGATGTTTCATGATGAGTCAGCCTAAATTAAAGAGAACAAGGAATTCAACAACAGTTCTTTATATTTCTAGCTCTGAGTAGTTTTCCTTGGTATCATTCACTAATAAAGAACAAACTGCCAGTTCTTAAAAATGAGTGAATAGTTCCTTGAAATAGTGCATCACTATGGACAAAAGCAGAATATAATGTAGAGTCGTTACATAAATAAGCCTATTCAGGATGTTGTAACTAACCTTCCTTCGAGACAGCATATATTTTCCAGCTATGTTTTTGAGTACCTATTAAGCAAGCATGCTCCATAAAAGAACTAGGGTTGTAATAGATTTCTTCTGCAGGCCATGAATGTAAATCCTGGCATCTGTGTTAGAAGCAGATCTTCTTCTTTGTGAAGAATGGGCAATAGCCTCTACAGTGCTTTTGCTCCTATGTACTAAACCTAAACACACCTATAGGGTAATTTTTTTTTTCAGCTACAACTCCCAGCACTCCTCAACGACTATTCTTAGAGGTTGTGGGAGAGGTAGTAAAAACAAAGCCTTTCCAAGTGCTGTGAGAGAAGAAAGAGAGAGAGAGGGTGGTACTCTGAACCCAGCTCACACAGAGATTTCATTAGTTTTCATTATTGTTAGTTTATTTAGATTCCCATGAAAATAGCTTATTAGGTTGGAAACTATTATACTGTGCTTGGTTAATTACTTTTTTAGTCAAAATGAGCAACTTGGGAGCTGCACAATGGCCTTGCAACAAAACCCATTTGTCATTTCGACTTGCCATTGCTGCAGTACAGATAGCTTGGTCCCTGTACTGCTGGGAAGTTCCTAATTGGTTCTTGACACTTGCAGAGTAAGGGCACATCCTGAAATATCAAATGTGGCATTTCCTTCCTCGGCGCAAAATTATACTACTTCTCAATCAAGGCAAGCTAGATTTAATGATGCAGTTCTGAAGGGGACGTTAATTGTCCAGACTGAGTTGCTACTGAATTCCATTCAGCTTTATTTAGTTTGAGAGGCACAAATTTAACAATTAAGTTGGGTTAATTTTCCCTACACCTGCAATAAGGTCTCTCTCTCTCTCTCTCTCTTTCTGGTGTACATGTGTGAGTACATACTCTAGTAGTGTTTTGGACTGCAGCTAATGCCATTCTCAGTCCACATAGCCATTGGATGGGATGTTCAGAGATGTAACCACTCATATTTTGAGAAATCTGCCTGGAAAAGGCCAATAAAGAATAGTTTGTGGTACCCAATCCCTGTCCCATGCTCTTTATCACAAGATGTGCTCTAATTCTGAAAAAGTACCTGTGGTGCATCGTCATTATCATCATCTGAGAACTTTAAAGGGCCTCTATGGATCATTGAGTCCTGTTCCTGTCAAGGAGAACCATGGGGAATTGAACCTCCAGCCTCTGGCTCCACAACCAGATATTTAAATCACTGCACTATCATTTCCCAACAAAACATGGGTTAAGTGTCCAGAAATGGAAAAGCACTAATTAGAACATTCACTTGTATGACATTGGAAGTGACACTTACAGCTAAAGACAGATCAGCTAGACGATCTGCTTTATGAGGTCTCTGGTTATGAAAGGAATGCATTGCAATGTATGCTTAAAGCAAGGGAGGGCAACTTGTCATCCTCCAGATGTTAAGCTACAGTACTTTACCAACAGCTGTGTTGGACTGTTGAGAGATGGTGCTTATCAATACTTGGAGGATTATAATTTGCCCACCCCAACTTGAACAAATGCATTCATTTCTCTGTCAAAGAGAACTATTAAAGGTCTTCATCACTGTGTAGTGTGTGAGATAAAATAATACTTTTTTTCTGCCACACATTCTCTGTTTGAGGCATTCAGTAAAAGGGTTAATCCTTACCATAAACAGAAGACTCTTATATCTTACCTGTCACATATGGAGAGCTTAATCTGAAAAGGAAAGCAGTCTCTATCTATGGGAGCTTGCCAGGTAACCAGAAAACCTGAAAAAGCAGGTGCCCCAATCAGTTTGAAGTACTCCACATGTGCAGAGTTATTTCCTCATCTTTTGCTCTTAACTTCTGAGGGATGTGAGGGATAAGATCACACTAGGTTGAATCCTTGTGAGAAGATGGAAAGTTGAATGTTTTGGGGGATTTGTTACAATGTTTTTAAAAACCAAACACGTTACAACACCTGGGAACGCAGAAGGCCAGCAGAAAAAGAACAGTCACACAGGACCTTCATGTCCAAGTTGAAAACAGTTCAAAGCCAAACACAGCCTTTGTAAACAAGCTGCTCTCATGACAGGCACCAAATTGCATGCAATCCTTTTGTATCTATAAACATCTATAAATTAACAATTTTCCCCCAGAAATGTTGCTGAACATTTGAAAAGAACATATTAGTTTTGACATGTTAACCTTAAAACCATTACTTTTCCCCTAACAGGTCAAGCAAACTGATGTATCTAAAGAATGGCATTTTAAAAGTAACATTTTTAATATTTTAACATTACTTCCAAACATTATATATAAAAGCATGGATGCATTTGTCAGATTTGAAAGTAGCTATGTTAACATTAATACAAATCTAATGTGATTTTTCAGACTCTAGTCCCACAATATGTAACATGCTCTGAGTAGTAACATCTACATAATTAACTGGAAGGGTGCTATAAAAATTTCCAAAATCTGTGGTTTAAATGCAATGAGGTACTTGTGGTGGTGTCAGGAGGTTTTGCCCTTTACTAGGGATGTGCAGAGTGAATTCTTAAAATTTCCTTTGTCTTAGATTTTTTAGAGAGTGCCTTTTTTCATGTTTTGTGGTTTTTGTGCATAGGTCCTTTTGTTTTTATACAAAAGGAAAAACCTATTCTAAGTCATTTTAGTTTTGCTTTTCCCCATTCATTTATTCTGGCAGCAAAAATTGCTGCCTGAAACAAGGTCAAGGCAACAGAGAACCAGTCTACTTTGAAAGCAGGCAAATGTACATGAGGGAAAAAAAATCATTCTCAAAACAGACACTCACACAACTCCCCTGCCCCAGTCAACAGAACTCAACAGAAACAAACAAAATTGCCACCAAAAGGCACACATTCAGCAGAGTAAATATACAGTAAACTAACCACATGATACTTTCTTTAAAAAAATTAGTCAATCAGGGAAGGTACTACACCCACACAGGGGGAAAAATGCCAAAGTAGAAAAAAAAATTCAGACATGGCTCCCTCTTCCCATTACCAAGAAAAAAAAGCAAGCAAGTAAAGGCCAAAAATAAAATAAAATAAAAAGCTCTCCCACAACCAAAACTACTAGAATATGAGGAGATTTCTTTCCCTTTTACCACTTTACACCTTTTCTTTTCTGCCTTGAATCCAGCAGGCATCAGCAGGGCTCAGCAACACCCAGTAATCCCATCCAAGAGGAACAAATGAAGCAAAGATAGACTCAACAAACTCCTTCTCACTGGATTATAACCAATCCAGACCCTTTTTAAAACAGATTCAAAATTCCAGCTACCCCTGGATGTTCTGATTGGCTGCTGATAGGAGCCCTTGTACTGGATGAAAACTTTGCTGGGCCATTTGATAGGCAAAAATGAAAAACAGGTTAAACAGAAGAGGGAAACATGAAAAAAAAACCATGAAGCTCCTGTGTTGTCCTCTTTCATTAATATGAATAATTAGTTTGTAAGAGGCTATTTTTTTGGGGGAATCAACAAAAGAATATGAAAACAAAAAGAAGCCTCTTTCATGTTTTTATCTTTTTCACAAACATGAAGGCCCTTCCCTATATTTTGCCTTTTGCTTGGAACCCCTGCAGTTGCCAAAGGGGGGGGGAGGGGGCTTTGGAAGGTCTTATGACTCTTTGGAGCTGGGTTCTAGCGACCCTGAGGGAGGGAAGATTGTGCCCCCCCCCCCACATACATACTGTGGATTGCACTGTTGAGTGAACAGAAGAATTGAATCAGAGAAGGCAATGCCACATCTCTATTGTATTGGCTCTTATTCATTTTCCGAGTGTTTGCATTACAAAGTTCATCTGCAGTCCTGCTCATACATTAACTGGGAGATTCCACTGACTTTTGTGTGATGTGTTTCTGAGTGAACTTGCATAGGATCAAGCACATATGAAATATGTATGTATTTATTCACATAATACAAATTCCAGTCTGCATATCTTCAAACCATTATTTAAATGGTGTACAACAATAGAATGACAATAAATTTGAAATGATAAAACAGCACAAAACTCCTGAAAATACAAAGTCCAGAAACAAGAACTGAGGAAAACGTATGACCAAATACCGTATTTTTCTGTGTATGCAAACTCCTCCATGTATAAAACTAATTTTGACCCTTGCTGGAGGTGGAGGAGCAGTTAATGGGCAACTGCTCATTCACCTCCAACTCTCCTGCTGCTGCTGCCTCCATTGCCTGCCTGATCACCTCCTCCAGTGCGACTGTTTTGCCTCTGCCTCCTGCTGTCTCCACCACCGGAGGGGGCAAAGCAGATGTAAGCTGAGCTGGAGGTGAGCCCTGTCAGTCCCACTGGAGGAGGCAATTGGGCAGCAGCCGTGGTGGCAGCAAGAGGTGCCCAAGTGCTCATGCGACTGCTCCTTTGCCTCTGCCTCCTTCCACGTATAAAGCAACCCCAAATTTTTCCTCTAATTATTTTAGGGGACAGTGTTGTTTTATACATGGAAAAATATGGTAAGTGTATATCGAGGAGGCATCCGATACACTACAAATGATGGGTTCTGTATAAAAATGTTTATGTGTGTGAGTTTCTAAAGTATAGGCACTGGGTCAGAAAAGGCTCAATTCCTGGTCACCACTGGATGATGATCAACCAGCCACAATTCAATAAGCCAGGTCTTGCCAGATACTTTTTGTACCACTGTAATACCTACCTACCTACCTACTTACCTACTTACCTACTTACCTACTTACCTACTTACCTACCTACCTACCTACCTACCTACCTATCTATCTATCTATCTGTCTGTCTATCTATCTATCTATCTATCTATCTATCTACCTACCTACCTACCTACCTACCTACCTACCTACCTACCTACCTACCTACCTACCTACCTACCTACCTACCTACCTACCTACCTATCTTTAACCCAGCTTTCTCCTCAAAAAGGACCCAAGGCGGCTTACAACAATGAAAGACAATATTTAAACTTGAAAATAATGAGTTAACGGTGGTTAAACATATTTAAATGGTGATATTTTTAAATATAAATAATGAATAAGGAGGCGTCTTACATCAATTAACAGGCAATATTAAGGCAAAGATCAATAAGTATACAAAAAAAAATAATGTCACTCTGAGAAGAATATACTAACTAAATTTGTTACAGTTCTGGAACTGGAGATTTAAGTAGATGGTAATTGAATTAGCAGTATTTAAATCTAAATGTTTGGGAGAAAATATGATCAAATAGGAAAATTTCCATGAGAGTTCTCTGATAAAGTGGAGTTAGGAGAATAATCCAAACAACACTGGCTAGGAACTCAAGTCATTACCTACATTTAAGCATAAAGTACTAAGCAATATATGGTTCGGGCACAGCTGGCTGGCAACTGACATAGTTTCTAAATGAGACAAAAGGCCAAGGACAATGAAAATTAACTGATGAACAGATGCTATATCTGCTTTCACACTGACTCAGAAAACTGGGTTCTTGCCTCAGCCAACTCTAAATCATCTAATGAAGGAAGTCAAGGAAAGGTCAGGACACACTGTTCCAATTATTTTCCTCACACTGCACAGTGATTTGTGTAAACGGGGTAGTAAACATTTTCATAGGATCCCTTGAGTGATATTTTATATTTCCATCTTCCTATTTAATTGTGAGACACTCTCTTCAGCAAACGTTCCTCTGATCTTGCTCAGCAGCTATTTTTACTTAGATTGGGCTACGCAATATTTCGGGCACACAGCCAGACTGATGTGATACCCCTTTGCTGCAAGAAATTTGCCACTGTCACGGCACCAGCACCACAACTTCTCATATTTTTTCAATTTTTTTTTTCAAAAGATGCCTTGAAAACTTGGGACTGGTGGCAACAACTCTCACTTTTTTTCACATCAAAGGAAGACATCAAAGGGCTGTGCATCTCCCTTAGGAAGCCTCTGGGGGCTTGTGAAATTTATCAGCACTTCACTGCTGATTGAGACACCCATTTATAAAGATCACCTTTAGACCTAGCAATCTGTTCAAATATTTTGTTTTTAAAATTTCATCTCAATGTGTATGATTTAGATAAATCTTATCTGAATATATGGTCAGTTTGCTGAACATATATTAAACCTCTTATTTCCAAATGTTATTGCTGCATTACAAAATATCAATAAAGTCCTAGTATGAAATTAGTAAGAACTGAAACAATAGGCAGAATGAAAAAAAATCCATAGAGGGTGACCCAAACAGTTGTATTTCGACTGATATTACTTGGTTTCATCAGCAAACTGGCCACTGCTTTCTGAAGCACCACTGCCTTTGTGTCACCATTGACACTATGAATTATTAATCCCCCGAAGGTGCTATCATTAACTAGCTAGCTCACTTAAGACCATGGCTTCTTTTATCGAGTCAGTCCATCTCATATTCAGCCTCTTTTCCTATTGCTTTCCACTTCTCCTCAGATTATTCTTCTTCCCAGCAAATCTTATTGTATCTTCCTATGATACATCTGAAGTATGATAGCCTCAGTTTAGTAATTTTAACATCTAGAAAGAGTGCAGTCATGATCTGTGGTGGTCCTAAAACTCTCTTGCAAAACTGCATATAGAATGAATCTTTTTTTTTTCATTGTCTAGCTTTCACATCCACACATAGTAATCAAGAGTACTATAGTGTGGGTAATCCTAATCTTGATCTCCATGAGTGATGGGAATTCTTATTTCAGAACAACAGAATTCTCAGGCCATCACCCTCCCTTTTTTTTCTTCTGGCTTTCAACATGTTGCTTTACAACTAATCTCCCTTCTTTCTGAGACCTCCTTCCATGACACTGTCCCTGCCTGTTCACATTAAAATCAAATATGATTTTGGTGTTGTTTTTGTTTACTGTTTTTTAGTGTGATGTTTGTTTGATGCTTTTCAGTATTTGTACACTTAGTGTTTTTAGGTTTAAATATTGTCTTTTAATGATATAAGCTGTTTTGTGTCCTTTTTAAGGAGAACAGCAGGGTAAAATAATCCAAATAAATAAATGAATAAAATTAAAAAATCATGTATTTGCCATGTACATCAAAGAAATTTGCACAACACTAGAGATTGCAGGACATACAGTTATTCCATGTGATTAAAAGAAAAGCAAATACAGTGATGCCTGGCAAGACGAAAATAATTTGTTCCGTGAGTTGTTTCGTATTGTGAAAATGTCATCTTGCGAAGCGCAGTTTCCCATAGGAATGCACTGAAATTTAATTAATGTGTTCCTATTTGTCTTGCGAAGCACGGCCATAGAAAAATTTGTCTTGCGAGTCACCAA
Source organism: Pogona vitticeps (assembly GCF_051106095.1). NCBI lineage: Eukaryota > Metazoa > Chordata > Lepidosauria > Squamata > Agamidae > Pogona > Pogona vitticeps. The sequence goes on from NC_135787.1 coordinate 67,058,299, forward strand.
AAATTGCAAAAAACTTTCATCTTGCGAGTTTTTCATTGTGCAAGGCATTCGTGTTGCAAAGCATCACTGTAAAGTATTGGTACCAACTTGGTTTCTTCAACAAAAGTGAATACTCAATAAAATGTTTCTTTAAATTAGTAGACATGAAAATAATGTGTGAAAGTTTACATCTTTCCTATACCATCCTTTGCTTTTCTGCATCCGTGAGCCATGTTATTAACTATGTCCCATGGAAAGTAAAGTGGATTACTGTATATGATTTCCCTGAAACCAAGCTGTATGCATATGAATACAATAGATTGAACTTCTTTTAAAAGGGGCCAGTCTTTCTCCATTGCAAAAGAAAGAAAATTCATTCATGAACAAATAAGGGAAGAAGCTGACTCGAAAGAAACCAAGACAAATGTTTGCGAATTTTGAGAATTGAAAATGGTTTTATTTAGCCTTTATTTTTCTCCAAGAATGCATCCCTACTCTTAGGGATCTTTCTAGTTTTTTTTAAGTTTCCCTTCCAAGAAGTCTCTGTCCTCTTCTAATTTCTTGGTTGTGGTCTCCATTTTCTCGATGACTGAAGCAAAGTAGAGAAAATCTTCAACAATTTCAGTTACTTCATCATCAACATTAAAATTATCTAATTCTCCTGGAGTCATGATTTTTTCTTCTTCACCTGCAATACGCTTTTGGACTTTCTTTTCTAACCTTTTAAAAAACCGTTTAAGCTAGGTTATTGCTGTTCCCCCTCCACCATACTATTATGTGGTGTTGTCTGCATCAAATATAATCATTGCAATCTATTCCACCAGTGTTCACTCCTCCTTCCTCTGAATCTAAGCCAGCTTTTAATACAATGGCTGGAATCCTGCTAGCCATTGTAAATGTGCAGGCATTCTGCCCTGGCCACAAGGACCATAAAAGTCAATTACACAATTGGATGCCCACTTCCCCTTTTAACCCATTTTTTTGTGGACAGCACTTCTACTTTGGTGTAATTGTAGCTACCGTGGGTGAATTATGCATATGTAGTGATGCAACAGGATTTGGGCTGATGTCTTCTACATATAAATTGAACAGATAGAGAGATAAAATACACCCTTTTCTTTAGCATTTGGAAACGATATTGTTTCTCTGTATTCCGAAATAGAAGTTATACACTGACACAATCAGATCTTCTCACACATTCATTTCTTTCAGAACAAGTCATAATCTTTTGTGGTTCATACCATTTTGTGGTTCAAAAAGGCTTTTCTATAATCGATAAAGCACAAGCTGATTTTCTACTGAAATTCTTTGGTACACTCCAGTAGTCAAAGTATATTTCACCATATATACTGTAGTAAAAGTTTGTTAAATCTTGACCATTGCTTTGCTTGCATTGGAATTTAAGCAGTGTATTTGTAGTTACTGAAGTTTTTGGTGTCTTCTTCTTTGCTCCCCCAAGCCCCGAATAAAGGCACGAGACACCAAGCATTTGGATTTAAATATGGGCCACACTTTATTAAAGCCAATTATTTTTAGCCAAATATAAACCAATAACAATTAGATCAACATTAGAGGGGGCCTGCGGGAGTGCGGGAAATAACCCCAATATTCATAATATGTCAATGGGCGAGTCCCAGGCCCCAGGTGCCATCTGTCTACCGACCGAAGGAACCTGTAAAGCCTAATAAGACACCCGGACCTCCAGCCATCGTATAAGATGACTATTGGTCCGAAAGTGTTCCAGCGCATCAGTTGCCTTCAGCCCTGTGATCGCACGATCCGCAGAAGCTGTCAGAACCAATGCGCTGTTTGTAATATGAATTTACCAAAGGGAGACACCGTGACGACTCGTTATTCCCGCACTACCCGCCAGTGTGACCAAATAAACTGAAGAAACCGCCATCCAATGCCCAAGCAACCCATTTCCAGTGTGGGATAGGCGAAAAATCCCCCCATCCAGCAGCCAATCAGGATAGAGGTCAAAAATTCCTATCCGGCCCCAAAACAGGCGACCCAGAACACACTAGAAATATCGGGTGGGCGGGCGGGTGCCGAAGCGAAAGAGGCTCACGCGGCGCCACGGCGCTGCCTTAAATAGCGCCGATTCGCGCCCTGAGCCCCACGTGACCCCACCATGCTGTCCCGTCCCTTCGGCGCCGGGGGGAGCAAAACGCGCCGCTTCTTCCGAAGCCGGGACCGGCTCTCATCGCGCGCCCATTTCTTCAGGATTGGAATGTATATTAAATATTTGCAACCTGTGTGCCTTTGATTGTTGTTTCTCAAAAGTGTTGGCATATTTTTGTTAGGGCTTTGATGGTTTCTGTCTCTATAACTGAAATAGTTCTGTCAGTACCCCAATCTACTTCTGTTGATTTATTCTCTTTGTTTTTAGATACGTTTTCACTTTCCTTTTTAAAATGTTTGGCTTTCTATGATTTTTTTTCTGTAAAAGAATTCCATCCTCATTCCTCTTCTGCATAGTTCTTCAGTTCATTGTTTGTCTTCTCTCTATTTTATCCTGATCAGAAAATCAGTTTCTCCATTGATCTTTCAACATCCCTAATCTAGCTTGACTATGCTGTCATTTCTTGGATCTCATGGAAGAGTTCTCTTGTTTTTCATTTCCCCCCCTGTACTGTTTCTTTGCAATGATAATTATAACGTTTTCCATACATTACAGTAGCTGAAAGGTTACATTTAGGACTCAGATCCTATTTTTAATAACGTATTACTTTTGCATCTTGTCTTTTCTTAATAATTTTGGGAGATTCATCAGTTATTTATTGAGGTTTTTCTTTAGATCATAGGAATAGTCTTTTTTGCCCCCCTCCCCATGGATACAATCTTTGTTTTCAATCCACTGTTCTTCTCATTCATGATTAATTGAGTTTGGCAATACAAATCTGTTCTGTACATGGCCTTTAAGGTCTTCAGGAATGTTATTTAACCTGTATTTTATTAGTATCATTGTTTTGGTGTTATTATTCAGCTTTATTCCATATTTTTATATTAACAGTTCATGTCTCGATCACTATTTGCTCCTGATCTTGTTTCTGAAGAAAGAACAGAACTTCTCCATCTTCTGCTACCAATCATATAATCTATTTGACTTCTGCATTGTCCCTCTGGTGATGTCTGTATATACAATCATCTTTTTTGTTGTCTGAAGCATGTATTTGCAATAAACAAATTGTTAACTTCACAAAGTCCTTGGAGATGCTTTCCAACTTCTTTTCTGATTCCTAAGCCATATTCTTCTGCTTTATTTCCTACTTTGTCTTCCAGTTAACTATGACTATGAACACTTCCTGTTTCAGTTATCAGCTTCCTCCTAGATATTTAAGTAAAAGTTTTCATTTTTTTTTTTCAGTAGCTGCATAGTTTTGAATGATGGTTATGTTGATAGACTTTTCATGAAGGCTTATAGATATTATTTGGCCAGACTTTGCATTATATTCCTAAATTGCTTATATCTCATTTCACAATTGTAGCACATACTTTCCTCTGCTCTTGTCATTTCCAGAGTAAAACACTTAGCAATTATCTGATTGAAAATGTTCTGTTCCAATCCAATCTAGTTAGCTCATGCCAATTATTACAACGTTTAAACATTTGATTTCTTGTTTTATGGTTTCAAGGTTGCCTCAGTTCATACTTCTCATACACCACATTCCAATTATATGTATATTGTCTCTGGACACATCAGCTCTGCTGATGCATCTGTTAATTCCTTATTATCTCCGAGTAGCATTCAGAGGTAAAGGTGGAAGAAAAACAAATCATGAAGGCTCCAACTAAGCTATCCTGAAAAAAGAACAGTTCAGCTCACCTTGCATAAAAGACTGTGTAACAACATTGTCATAAACAACCAGACTGTAATAAACTTAATCGTAAACCTGTGAGAGTTGATGATGTAATTTATTTAAGATCACTTTAAAAGTCAGCAGGGTTGTGAAGAATTCAAGACTGAATTCCCTGATCTGGATGGCTATGGAGGAAAAAAGAACCAAAACCACTTTCTCATATACACTGATGAGATCCGAGTAAAAGCAGACCACGGGTGGATTTTAATATACAGAAATGATTCAGAGTGCATGGAATGTAGCCAGCTATAAAGGAAAAACAAAGAAAAATATTCTGAGTGTTAGTGACGAGTTATAAGAGGAAAGTTTAGGTTAACAAGAAGTATATGCAGGTATCGTCCCATACTCTACAATTGCAAAATGTAATTTCATTGCTAATGCTGAGGAAGAAATTTCTAAAACGTAGTTTTTCTCTTGCTCCCAGTCTCCTTCAGTTAGTCAAGTTTATTTATTTATTTATTTAAAGTTAATCTTTCTTTAAAAATAAATACCTCTTAATCAACAATTGCTTCAAGACCATAGTATTCCCTGATGTGTTCTATCATTGGGCATTTAATTATCTGTTAATTATATCACATAGTTTAGAGATTTGTTAGATTAAACAGGAATCCCTGTTTCAAAGAAAGAAAGAGAGAGAGAGACACACACACAGAGAGAGAAAGGTGTTTAAAAATTCACAAAGTGGGTCAGACACAACTCAATATTAGACCATTCTCAGTGTGAAAAAGTAAGGGCCTAAGTATGATGTACTGGAGTGTGTAAAGCAACCCTGAGAACAATTAAAAGCCCTACAGAATCCAAACCTCAAAAAAATATTGTTTTCTGGAAATGTCTCTCTTCCTGAGAGCCCTGCGGGTATAGGAGGAACTAATTAACAGGCCAGAGTTTTTCACAATGGCATTGCAGTGTTAATTTTACAGTACAGTATCAGTAACAAAGCCGTTCTTCAAGAGATGTTATTATTAGGGTTACAACCAAGAAAGGCACAATGTACTTTGAGACTCAGAAAGTTACTGGACACAAAGGCAAAAGGCATACAAGAACAAACAGGTTATATAATGTAACTCTTCTTCATGCATCATTGAACTTCCCTTTTTGTGGTTACAGCTTTTGGTTTCCTTTCTCTGACACTATTCTTTGGCACAAGTTACAAGGTCCTTTTATCTACATGTAACTTAGAGCCCACCTATACCATCAAACACCTTATGATTTGCTCTGCTTATAGAACAAGTAAATTCAAAGTAAATTTTGCTCCCTGCATGGCGCAAAGGCTGAACTGAATCCATCCAGACCTTTTTGCTTGTAAAGCAGTTTTTTCCTCTCCTGCCTAAGGGCTTCTACTTTTTTCCTGTCAGAAAGAGTAAAAAAGATTGGGGGGGGGACTTGTCTGTAGAGCAGGAGGAGAAGCACCAGCCGGAAGAAGAGTGAATGGGGGGGCAATGAAAGAGAGCATGGAGTGGTATATGTGTGTGAGACGGAAGGGAGCAAGAGGCAAAAATGGAGGGGGAGCACACACACACACACACACACACACACAGAGACAGACAGACACACTGACATGCACACAAGCAGCACCAGTACTCACCTCTCTCTCCAAGGCCTCTACTTCCCTAACCTGCCACTTCTTTTTTTTAAGTGTTCCCTCCCTCTCAGTCTTGCTTCTTCATTTGTTTAATTTTTAACAGCTTCAGGAACTCTCTCACCAGCAAGATAAGATAGGGAAGTGATTGAGAGGAAGGAAAGCCTTCTTAAACATTGTGCCTTCCTCCTCTGCTTGTGCAGCTGCTTACATTGGAGGGAACCAAATGCCCTGTTGGACTTTGCAGCGAGAGAAGGCAGGTTAATTTGTATTTCCCTTGCTCTGTAGCCAGAATAAACTGCCATCCTTGCCCAAGAGTTGCTTGACAAAACCAAAATTCGTGGGACTGGGAGGAGCCTCACTCTTGGTTCTTAAAAACCAAGCAGGCTTGTGCAGGAAATAACCTGGATCCAAATTGTGCTGGACTGTACACATCACCATCAGCACTTCACATAATTCAAGGAACTGAATTGGTAACAATTAAGCTTGTTTACTAGTATTATATATAGTACCAATGACTGGCCCAGGCAACAGCATGGCCACAGTATTGAACCTGCTGAAGGTTCGGAGCAGTCCAAAAGCAGTCCCATGTTGAGCACATTACAGTAATCCAAATATGCTGTAATAAAGGCATGAGGCACTGTGGCCACACAAGTCAACTTCAGGAGCAGACAGAGCTGGTATCCTGAATTTAATAGCACAAATGCTCTTCTTACCACTGTTGACATCTGACACATTTGTAATTGGCTATACCGTATCAAGACGGCTCCTTATACCAAATTCAATTTTATTACTCTATTTTTATATTTTTATATATATTTTATTTATTTATTTATTTATTTATTTATTTATTTATTTATTTATTTATTTATTTATTTATTTATTTATTTATTTAATATGCCACCCACTCTACCCATTTTTACCATCTAACTCTATTTTTACCATCTAACTCTCTGTAGCTTTTGTGATTTTTCACCTTTCTGATGCCTGATCACGCAGGTAACCATTTCACACGATGCCATCTAGAAGTTCTCACCTAGAGATAGATGAGAACTTTATTTAGCTCATTTTTGGGTAAGACTTATTAACACCCACCTTTCTGTTGTCTGCATCACCAGCTTCTGAGTGGAGAACACAGAACTAAAGATGCTTGAGAGATTTTATATTTGTAAATTCCACCTTTTATGCTTACCAATATTCAAAGACAGTTTTCAGCTCAAATATTTATCAATATGTCTTACAATTGACAGGAAAATAGCATTAGGTTGCAACCCTACACAATCTTAATGAAGGAAGTGCTACTGAACTCAGTTGGATGTACTTTTCTGTATAGCTAAGAGTGTGCTGTAAGAAGCATATGTTTAAATAGTGTTTGAAAGCAAACGTGCTCATTTTAAAAAAAATCACAGCTCAATAAAGAAATAGTGTAAGGAAAGTTGGACTTATTCGGAAATGTGCAAAAATAACAAGATTCTCTCAGCCCTCTGCTTCTTATTCATCCTTCTCAATTTGGAAAGGTAACATCAGTTTCTACTATAGATTGTAAATGCCTTTGTTTCTGCCAATGGAAGTCAATTTCCATGCCAACTAGTGTCTACCAGATTTTTTTCCCCTGTCTGCATCACCTCATAAGCAATTAGAGTAATTATATGGTACCTGCCTTCCTACTCATTTCATCAGCTTTCATTTTGGCATTCATCCCAAACCCTATCATTAAATCTTTTAAAAATCTCCATAAGTTTCTGTTTCCATAAAATGAACAGTTCTGATCTGAAGAGCATATAACTTAAAAACTGGAAAATTCTGAAACTTCTGAATAAATAATCAAATAGTTTATTCAGAGCTGTTTACATGCAAAATGCTGAATTACAATTATACCTTTCTTCAGACCCATGGATGCTCCCCCCTTCTTCATACTGTATATTAAATACTTCAGATTTCAACTTACCCCTGAAATGCTGGGTATTTTAGGAAAAGTGGGCTGATTGACTTGTAGATTATTTGTTTTCTAATTGTATCTTTTATATCATAACTTTTTGTTAGATAGATTGTCACTGAACATCACAATCCATCTGATTTAACCTGGAATTGCAATTGTATTTAATAGAGCTGATCTGCATTTTTTTTTTTACAAAACACCTTTGACAAGTAATATTAAATCTTATTTGTTTTGCCTGTGTGTGTGCAATTTTGTATTCAAGGGAATAATTTGCTAGTCTAACTATTTATAGAAAAGATTATGTGTACCTGGTTATTGGCAGATTGTAATACATTTACGTAACAACACTGCACTCCTGCATTACTGTTATATATCATTCATCTAACATGTCTTTAAATAACAATGTAAGGAAATAGACCTTCATAATATGCAATTTTTGGACATCGTGCTTGAGGCTCATGGAAGCATGCACACCAAAATGTCTGGCAGACCACAGGCTTTGGGCATGCATGCATGTACATACATATGTACTTGTATGTGCACAGTGTGCTCTATAGCCCAGAGTAGCCTTTGCTCATATCTGTGTTGAATCGGACCTGACTCCCACTAATTTTACCAAATAATAATCCCAGTTCTTTGGATCTTCCCTGGCCTGTTTCAAACCTTTCAGCACCCTTGGGTCCTTTGTTGTGTGCCCTGACACTTAAGTGGTCTTGAAAATAACTTACTATCACATGAAAGAAACTGAATTGATCTGATACAGGGTTAACTTCCGGTCATGGTTTCTGATTGTCTGGTGCTCAATGCATCACCAGAGTATTCTGAAACATCCTATGGTAGTCTAGGGCAGTGGTCCTCAACCTTGAGCCTCCAGATGTTCTTGGACTTCAACTCCCAGAAATCCTAGCCAGCAGAGGTGGTGGTGAAGGCTTCTGGGAGTTGTAGTCCAAGAACATCTGGAGGCCCAAGGTTGAGGAACACTGGTCTAGGGTTGCCAAGTCTCAGGGCCCCTGCTGGAGACTCAGGCAATTGCTCTGTTTCCTTGAGTCTCCAGGCAGGGAAACAAAACAAGTATATTCTGGCTGTCCTTATTGAAACATGAATGTGGTCCAGCCCTTGCAACCCTCCTGCTTATGTACCCATGCAATCTCCCTCATTCTGTTTCTTATAATTAACTGCAATATAGCAGATAGGCATAATATGGGTCTCCAGGTTCAGGCTACATATTCAGGCCCATTTCATTGTCCTTGTGTTTATGTGGAATTTTTGAAAGCTTGCACGCAGCGGATCAAGTGTGAGTATTTAAAAAATGCACAGATCATGAATAATATTCTCCTTTGATATGTGTATCTGTGTGCTCGTGGATACAAGAAAAATCATTCAGTGATAGTAAACTTTAAGAATATTTACTTCAAAATATTTTGAAGAATAAACTAACAGTACTTCAACATTGTTTAGATTTGGTTTGTGCTTGACAGGCTTTTAACAGCTTCATAAAAGTCTTAACTGAACACCTACATAACAACAAACATATTAACTAGCCTCACACTAACAGACACTTTCTTACATCTGTCAATTAACCTTCAAAGCACCTATTGGCTGACACCAGACACAATCTGATTGGCTACACATATTCTATTATGCAAATGATACAGTTCATTTATTCTTATATACATAAAACACACATGCATGCTGGGCTGCATAATCTTTTACATATTCTAACAGTTGAAGAAGAGCTGTACTACATCCATTTGTCAGGCACTGGTGGATGAAGATTTTATTTGGTTCATTTTTAAAAGAACCTATCAACATGCACAGATGCTTACATAAATGAGATGAAGAGGAGTTGAGAAATCTTTTAAAAATGTGAGCATGGGGGAAAATGGAATTGAAAAGTCATCCACCCCAATATACAAGCAATTTGATGACTACTCAGAAGATTTCTTATTCTTTGTAATTATCCAAGTCTTGTCATGTTGAGACACCCTATCAAGATTTTCCCCTGCATCCACAAGGCTTCCTAGCTCCCCTATACTACTACTACTACTACTACTACTACTACTACTACTACTACTACTACTACTACTACTACTAATAATAATAATAATAATAATAATAATAATAATAATAATAATAATAACAAGAACAAGAACAACAATAATATAATAATAATAATAAGTAGTAGTAGCAGTAGCAGTAGTAGTAGTAGTAGTAGTAGTAGTAGTAGTTGTTGTTATTATTATTATTATTATTATTATTATTATTATTATTATTATTATTATTATTATTATTATTATTATTATTATTATTATTATTATTATTATTATTATGCCTTTTTGTTTGGCGTGGGAATTTTCTGTGCCTTAATAGGCTCCCTAACTAATCCTGTGCAGGGAAAATGACATTCTGTGCAGAAATTGGAAAATTCCTGCACCTTCCTTCCAGAAAGAAAAAAAAAAGACCATATACCTTCTAAGAAATCCCATGAGATTTCCCACAATCATGAGTTTCACAAATTTATTGGAATACTCATATTTAAGTTCCTAAGGTACTGCATGAACTTGGAGCTGGGACAGTGGACCTTTCTGTTCCCTTCTCAGACCAGACTGGACAAGCCCCTAGCCCAAGGATGGTGCTGTAACTCTTCAGTGTTGCCCACCCAGCTCCCCCCCCGAGGAGACACCCTTGTGCTTGTTACCCATTTAAGCCTCAAATTTGAGGCTAGTTGTAACCTGAAACTGTTGCAATGGCTCAACTCACCTGTGTCCAAGAATCCTGCAATTTGCATTACTCATGGAGGTAACTCAGTTGTTCTGAAGGCATTATACGGGGTTCAGTGTTACCAACCTTTTCCTCAGCACTACCCACTGGATTGTCACCTATTTACAAAGTGAGCCACCCCCACCCCCCCAATATCTGTCCATTGTCCCCTGTAATAATCTGAATGGGATAGGCGAAAATCCATCCAGGTCTCCTCTTTCAATGCACCAATCAGTTCCAAAATTTCTCTCTGGCCCCAAATGTATCTCCACATTACAGGGCAAGCAGGTAGGCCAATGGTGACATTGCAAAGAAGCTGACACTAGTGTAGGCCAGCCCCTCACACTGACTGCATAGAGATGCACTTGCAATACTCATCCATAGCTTCTTCCTTTTGCTACAGTGGGAAATGTTTCCTCTCCCACCTGCTGTCAATCCTTTGGGAAAAGGAAAATGTGTATTTTTCTCTCAGTTTTCACCCAAGAGCAAGAAGCTGTGAGAGTCACATAGCTTACCGTGTACAAAGTACATAGGAGGTAAGCAGGCAAAGACCTTTCTCTTCAGGCAGGTTTTCCTTAGTCACTGATGGTCTGAGAGGGTTTTTAAAATGGGTTATTGTGCTCCATTTATTTTAAATTTGTTTTAGCATTGATTTTATTTGCTGTTTTTAATATAACAGTTATTTGATTCTTTCTAAATATTTGTACATTTAGTGTTTTTAGTTTTTAAATATTGTATTTTTCATGATGTAAGCTGCCTTGGGTCCTTTTTAAGGAGAAATGCTAGATAAAAATATTTTATACAAATAAATAAACACATCCCTATGCAAATAGAGATGTGTGGTGCTATTGCGTTGCATTAATTTAGGGGAGAAACCCCCCAAATTAAAAAAAACCCAAATGCCTAAAAGAAATCTATCACTATAGAGTCAAAGTCCAATTCTTTTCTCAGCCACATTAAATAAAATGTCAAAACAAGCCATACTGTTTACTGTGGACTGACTGGGATTGATTAGACATTCTAGAACTAGTTTGTGTCATTTATTTTGAGATCTCAAAATTGATGCAGTAAAAATGTCTAGAAGAGAAATGCAGTTAATAAGAGTAAGATAGATAATACTCATAAAGTCCAATCGATTACAGAATACATTGTTGTTTTTTTTACTTTGTCACCAGGCTATACACTTCATTTTATGCCTGGCTGTCTCTTATGTATAAACAGTAAAACCATTCCCCTTTTAAAGAGAATAGTCTCATTGTGTTCTCATTGCAAAAGAAGGAGGAAGGCTCAGCAGTATAAAGGCTCAGCAGTATATATGATAAAAGCCATTTGATTTATCTCACATAGACAACTATAAAAGGATTGATTGGGGGTTGGAAGCATGCAACAGAATTTACTCTCCATGTTTTGCAACCTGGTTGCAGTCCACAGAATCTCAGAACATTTTGAAATTAATTTGGTGGGCTTTGAAGGCTTTTCAAACAGACAACTACCTATTCACAAACATTTCAATTATTTCTAAGACATCAGTGTACCCTTAAAAGGAACAGATAGGCTTAAAGAACCATGAAAATGTAATGTGAAATCTATAGTGTGCTCGCAGTGACTTCTGAGGAAAAGAGGCAAGCATAGCCCAAAGTTCACTGAGCAAATACCACCACACCATCCATGTACTGCGGACATTCAGGCTTGTCAGTTGGGTGGTTAGTTTTTATTGTCTGCTTTTTGCCTCTATCTATTCAAAGAGCCTACACCTATTACATCCGATGCCAAATGACTCAGGCCTGATATATGGTTGGTGGAATACACTGGCCTTGATTCAGGCCTGGCAAAAATGCAGAGTTTGGAAAGTAACTTTTCAGAAGAATGGACATAATGGCATGGTGAAGCCACCCATAACTGAGCAAGGGTAGGATGCTGTTCTGTGTCACTGGTGTCAGACTGCCAGGCAATAGAGCCAAGCTCCAAGATTCCAGAGAACAAGTATCAGGTGAAAAGGGATAGTCCATTGGGACCACTCATCAGGATCACCATCTTTGGACTGCTTTAAAAACAATGGTCAAAATGCTATTAACTTACATCCATGAGCATAAAAGCAAACAACATAACTTTTGGTGGCAAATTGCTGAAAGTTAAGAAGTATGTGTAGATGTTATCTGCTGAGTGCCAAGTTACATAGCTAGAAAACATGTCAAAAAACAGCCATGGAAATTGCTTTGTGTTTGGGTCAGAAGTAATTAACTGTTAAAAAGGGAGATGGTGGGAATTGAACCTGTGATCATCTGGCTGCAAAGGATGTGCTCTGCTCCAGACTGAAACCCTTTCCAATATGATTGATGCTTCGTTGTTCCAAGAACAGAGCATGGAAAGTTAATTTTCAGAAGACTGCATAATATGACATATTGAAGCTACTGAGCAGTAGTAGGATGATGTTTTAGGCCCTAGTGCATCATCATTGTCTCTGTTCAATTATGTATGACTTCAACGTATCATCATTATATTCCTCTACAAAATAATTTCCTTTGCTCTGTGAAAATGCTTTTGGAGCAAACCTTGAACTGCATGAGATTTAGGGCACAAAATATTGTATGAGTATTAAGGCACCAGAACAGACAGGTTTTAAAAATTCTACATTCAGTTGCTGGCATGTATTGTCTATTGCTGTACCTTTCTTAAAAAATAAAATGCCTCTGCCTTCATAAAAGCCTCTTGGACCAAACTTCCTTGATATGAATGAGAATTGTGTTGGCAGAACAGTGTGAGATGCCTCCAGGGACTGTGCAGCTCAGTTTCTCCATACCCCCTATCAACCCTGCAATAGATGGTTGAATTGGCAGAACTCTCTGTATATAAGCATGCCTTCCAAGATAACACCTGTATCTTTCAAATATAATGAAACAGAAAACCAACATCCATTCTATCTATTTTTCTCTTTTACCCTTTAACAAGGTGATTGTCTCCTTGGTTTGCTTTTTGTCACTGGTCTGATCTGCTGTAGCTTGATTTCAGTACAATTCCTCCAATAAGGGTGAAAAAAGGAAAATAAACTATACAAAGGAGTAGACTTTTAAAAGAGTCAAGCTCTTACTATTGGTGTGTGTGTGTTGCCAACCAGATGACTATTTCAAGCTCAGAAACTGGACATGGATTTCATACTGTTCTTTGGGACCTAAGTCTTTACTCCCAGCTGGAAACGCAGGGTGTTTCAGCGGATTGGGAAATCCATTTCAATAATGCTTGTTTTGTATTAGTGGGTTGAATCAGCAAGAGCCGACACCGACAGTGATTACATAGTCTACGGTAACAAATGAGAGCAGGTGCAATTGTAAATATTCCCTGATTAACAATTTCATTTAATGTTATAACAGATTTCTGTAGGGCAAATTACTCCCACAGGTAAGAAGGTGTAGCTACCTCTTTATAATACAATTTAGTAAACCTAGAATTTAATTATGTCAGCAATAACAAATACTCTTGCTATGCCAAAAACTTCAAGACACCTTGGCCTCCAATTTTGAAACAAACATAATAAAACAGATGAATTGTTTTTGGATATGTTCCTGAAAGCCTGCAAAGGGAATAATGTGACGCTATATTCTATATATGCTGAACTCTATCATAAAAGAAAGAGTAAAAAAGGGAAATGAATTATAATACGGACTATAGCTCCTTCATTTAGTTGACAAAAAATTTAGTGTAACATTTAGCTCAGTGAGTTGTATAACTGGCTGCAGAGTCAGAGGTTGGAGTTCAATTACCAAGTGTGCTTTCTGTGTGTAGATCCAGCCTATGTGGAAAGGGTCACCATAAGTCATAAATGACTTGACAGTACATAATTCTTATATTTCTGAGATGGACATTATGTGCCTTCCCAGATGTTGTCAGAATACGACTTCGATCATTCCTAACCAGCATGGCCAGTGGTGGGATAATGGGAGTTACTGTCCAATGTGTGGAGAGGCACAGATTTCTGTCTCTTGTTTGTCTACCCTGATAAGAAGGACTTTCTAAAATGCCTGAAACTTATTCTATTATTTTTCTGTTGTTAGTAGGACACTGCTGAACAAACATGCCAAGCTATGAAACTATGGCCAGTAACCTATCCTGTGAAGGATTATGCATGACACAATACACACCTTAAACGTTCATGTCAACAATACCATCGTAGAAACCAGGTATTCATTGTAGGAGAACCTTTCAGAAAGGATTGCTTCGTATGTGATTTGTTTGAAATGTGATGCTGGAGGAGAGCTTTGCAGATACCCTTGGAATGTGAAAGAGACAAACAAGTGGGGCCCAGATCAAATCAAGTCTGAACTATCTCCAGAGACAAATATAATGAAACCGAGGCTATCTTGCTTTGGGCACATTGTGAAAAGGCAGGATTCTCTGGAAAAACCAATAATGCTGGGAAAGGTGAAAGACCAAATACAAGATGGACGGACTCCCTAAAGGAAGGCACAGACTTGACTTTACAAGTGCTGAGTTAAGCAGAGCAGGACTATTGAGGGCAGGATATTTTGGAGATCACTCATGTATAAGGTTGCCATACATTGGAAGCAACTTGATGAAACATAATAACAACAGCAGCAGCCCAGTACTGTTGTCACCTCTGATTCTTAGTAGCTCTGTAGGATTTCACTTTTGGCTGGATTCTTTCCTAGCCTTACGCACCTGAAGCTTTTGGAGATTGAACCCATTGCTTTCTGTATGTAAAGTAAGGAGGCCTTGCAGCTTCTTACTCTCAGAGAGGAAACAAATATTTTCCCCCTTTTCTTCTCATATTTTTAAAACAGATGTTACATGGTCCTTCCCCCCCAACCCAAGAAATACCAGTCTGCACAGATTTGTTACAATTTGTGCACCAAGTGACAGCTTTCCTGTGCAAGATTCCCTGGAAAGGACATGGCACTGTACAGACCTTGGCAATTCCTTGCCCAAATGATCAGGCAGAAATTAACTACATAATTGTGGGCCCCACCAGCACCTCCTCCTGCATAGGAGCGGCATTAGGGTCCCCCAGCAAGAACTCCATGGGATCCAGCTCAGCTTGGCCCAGAACAGCTTTTATTAGTGATACAGTGGTGCCCCACTAAACGATTACCCTGCTTGATGATGAATCTGCTTCACGACGATGTTTTTGCGATCACAATTTCGATCGCAAAACAATGTTTTAATGGGCTTTTTTCGCTTCCCGATGATCGGTTCCCTGCTTTGGGAACCGATTCCTCGCATTACGACAATCAAAACAGCTGATCGTTGGGTTTTCAAAATGGTCACCGGCTGCTCAAAATGGCTCCCCGCTGTTTTTAGGAGGCATTTTTCGTAGCCCAGGCACCCGAAAATGGCCACCCTATGGAGGATCTTCGCTGGACGAGCAGGTATTTCGCCCATTGGAACACATTGAACGGTTTTCAATGCGTTTCAGTGGGCTTTTTTATTTTGCTTGACGAGGATTTCACTCTACAGCGATTTCGCTGGAACGGATTATCCTTGTCAAGCGAGGCACCACTCTACAGTGTCACTTCCCCCTCCCTTTTTCCCCACAGTCTCATAGGGTTGATTTAACATCTCAAAACCCTTGTGCTCCACTTGACAACTTGAGGACCCAGTTAATTTCACTGGAAGTTCCCAGAGTCCAGGTTCTGAAAAGTAGGAAGGAGAGGAGGAGCTACCCTTTTAGGGAAGCTTATATAGATGAGCAAAAGACATCAGTCTGTGCAGCACTTCTCTACTTGTCTCCTCCCTTGGCATGGCTGTCACTTGCCTCTCCCTGGCTGTGGGGGTGTCCAGGCACATGACTGGAGTCTCTGGTATCTGACTCCTGTTGCAAGCAAGCAAACTGAGCAAAAATAGATAGCTTCCAGCATTCTCTGTTACATCATCTTCTTCAGAGATGGGCAATGATTCCTCTTCTTTCCAGTCCTGTTCTTTAATCCTTCTTGACCCGGTCAGCTTTCTTAATGGGCCAGATGGATTAAATAGTCTAATTTTTCAATGCAAACGTCCAAGAATCTTTTTATGTTCTGTTGTTGGAAATTTGCAGTGCAATCCTCCAAGCAAAATGAGTACAAATAGTATTACATATGAGGGGAATGTTTGAAAAAAGTCTATACAAAACAATTGGGTTACATACCCTGTTTCCCCAAAAATAAGACCTAACCTGAAAATAAGCCCTAGTATGATTTTGTCAGGATGCTTGTAATGTAAGCCCTACCCCCAAAATAAGCCCCAGTTAAGTGAAACCCCGCCCTCCACCATTGTGCAGCAACCAGAAGATGACATGAGTGTATTTAAATAAATGCAGATTGTTGTCCATGAAAAAAAAAATAAACATCCCCAGAAAATAGGTCTTAATGTGTTTTTTTTTGGAGCAAAAATTAATATAAGACCCTGTCTTATTTTCAGAGGTCCATGTCAACTGGGAAGGATTTGTAAAGAATAGGAGTTCTGGCTTGAGAACTGGGGAGAATGTACATACCTGAAAATGTCACACAAGGGCAGATCTACATCTTGCCTCACCTACTTCACTTTGCTCCCCACACTCTTTGCTTAAACCCATTGCCACAATGCAGCTTTAAGGCCCTTTCCAAATTCGAATTTGACATTTAGTCCCACTCCCCAAGAGCTCTCTGCTCATTTCAAAAGCTTATTCAGTAACTTTTTTAAAATCAAACATCATCATTAAAAAAAAATAGAAATGGGACCAAAACCTGGAATTCTGGAATTTTGAATCAGTCTTTCTATGTTTAAGGAATACCACCTAATTATTTCTCTGATGTCATAACTCTGCCTCTCAATCCTATTACTCTGAAAGCTTCACAGTACTTTTTGCCTACTTTGACACTACAGATTGGCAAGAAGATGGTGAATGGTAGTTTTATAATCCTCTCCTTTTGGTTAGGACTAGCTGATCCTTGAATGTGTTTCCCAGAGGATAACTCTGAAGAGCACACCACCTCATGAAGAGGAAATCTGTTAGTAATACTTGGTAGTATGTGGCTAAGAGAAAGGCTTAAACAGCCACTACTTCCCTTTGAGAATGGGCATGGTTTCCTTAGAGAAGCAACTGTTCATGAGATGTTGGTGAGTCTAAGGTGTTGTATTGCTGTTGGCTCCTCAAAGCTTTTCAATATAGGGGGGAATTGCTTTCCCCGAGATTGATATATACCGTATTTTTTCGCACCATAAGACGCACTTTTCCCCCACAAAACAGGGTGGTGGTGGTGGAAAGTCTGTGTGTCTTATGGAGCGAAGAAAACAGATTATATTTTCCTGTTTTCTTCTCCTAAAAAATCGGTGCGTCTTATGGAAAGGTGCGTCTTATGGAGCGAAAAACACAGTATTTTTCTACACTTTTGGATATTTCCCAAAAGAGAGGAAACTTCAATTTAAAGCAAAATATTATGGCTGAAACTATACCATATATTTGAAATTCAAGCCACGGATCAGTCTCACCTGAAAATATGGACACATTATAATAAAAATAATAATTTTAGAACTGCAGAGCTGAAAGGGAACTTATAGATCATTGAGTCCAGTCCCTGTCAAGGAGGCACAGTGGGAAATCGAACTCCAAACCTCTGGCTTAGCAGCCAGATAGCTAAACCACTGAACCATCCAGCAGTTGATATACCCTTTTGTACCGAGTTCCGTCACCAATAAATACTGCAGCATGTTTCCATTAATCACACCCATTCCTATACAATTCATCAATAACAGTGCAGAAGAGTTGGAATTAAACTTTGTGAACCTTTGTGAGCAGCAACAGGCACAATGAACAGATTTGCCACACAGTCAGCTCTACAGCTGTGAAACCAGACTTGTCTTTTAGTTGCAGGTGAGGGCTAGTAATTGCAAAAGTTATGCAGATAAGTATGTATTTGCCTTTTTATATAGTGCCTTTCTCCCCATAGGGGAATCCAGGCAACACACAATCAATTAGAAGAACTTCATGCAATTAAAAAACACAATAAGATACTTTGAAAAAACAATTAAACAAATGACAGTATTAGAACCCAGCAGTTAAAAAGCACATAAGGCATATTCAATTTAGTACAACCAGCATCCCATAATTACTCCTCTTCATCCAACTCAGTTAAAAGCTTGCCCCAGAAGGAAGGACTCTGCCAGCTGAAGGAAGGTTGAGAGGGAAGAGGCCAGCCTGGCTTCCTAGGAGACTTCATTCCAATGATTCTTCCACTTCCTCAACAGAGCGAGCTGTACTTTTGTTGTAATTTTACTGAGAAAAGAACCAATAGCAAGAAGGATTTCTTTGAAATAAATTAAGCAAAATTATTTCTTTAATGCAGCTAAGACTTAAAACAGACATAATGCGGCTTTAGCAAAATGGCAGTGATTGTTCCTTTTATTCAATGGACTTATAAGGAGTAGAAATGTTGGAGAGGGTGTTTGTGTGTTTTTAATCAGCTATTGTTCTGTGCTTGTATGAATGTGGATTTTGGTTCACTGAAAAAAAGGACACATGTTTTGTGCAGAGAGTTTGCAGAAATTATGGAAACACTGATGAGAGGGTGGGGGGAAGCACTCCCTATCTCACTTTTGTCTGAGTGTAAGGATTGAACATTTCTCACTGAGATTACTTGTCAAACCAAGACAGCAAAAATCAATGAACATATAGACTTTAATGCATGTTCTTTAGTAATCATGTTCTATCATCAATTCTGACTTATGGTGACCCCTTTCAGGGTTTTCTAGGTGCAGAATACACAAGAGGTGGTTTACCATTTCCTTCTTCTGGGGGCACTCTGGGACTGTGCAGCTTGCCCAAGGCCTCCCACCTGGTGGCTCTACTCACCAGAAGCACATTGGGGAACCGAATTCCCAATCTCTGGCTCAGCAGCCAATATACCTAAATCATGGAGCTATCCAGCAAGTTCTTTATATCAGACTCATCCAAGCATTACATAAGCTTTACGAGTCTAGTCTGGTGGGTCAGTGTTTGGAGAAATTATAGATGTTGTGGTAGCTAATTGAGGCTAATTAATTACCTATGAATCTTGATAAGCTGGATGTGGTCAAACAGGAGATGGCAAGAATAAACATTGACATCCTGGGCATCAGTGAACTAAAATGGACGGGAATGGGCGAATTCAATTCAGACGAATATCATATCTAGTATTGTGTGCAGGAATCCCATAGAAGAAGTGGAGTAGCCCTCATAGTCGACAAAAGAGTAGGAAAAGCAGTAATGGGATACAATATCAAAAATGATAGAATTATTTCAATACGAATCCAAGGCAGAGGTTTCAACATCACAGTAATCCAAGCTTATGCACCAACCACCAAAGCTGAAGAGGCTGAATTTGACCAATTCTATGAAGACTTACAACACCTTCTTGAACTGACACCAGAGAAAGATGCTCTTCTCATTATAGGGGATTGGAATGCTAAAGTAGAGAGTCAAGAGATAAAAGGAACAACAGGTAAGTTTGGCCTTGGAGTTCAAAATGAAGCAGGGCAAAGGCTAAGAGAGTTTTGTCAAGAGAACAAACACTCTGGTCATCACAAACATTCATTTCCAGCAACACAAGAGGCGACTCTATACATGGACATCACCAGATGGGCAATACCGAAATCAGATTGATTATGTTCTCTGCAGCCAAAGATGGAGAAGCTCTATACAGTCAGCAAAAACAAGACCTGGAGCTGATTGTGGCTCTGATCATCAGCTTCTTATAGCAAAACTCAAGTTTAAATTGAAGAAAGTAGGGAAAACCACTGAGCTAGTCAGGTATAATCTAAACCAAATCCCTTATGAATACAGAGTGGAAGTGAAGAACAGATTTAAGGAACTAGATTTGCTGGACAGAGTGCCTGAAGAACTATGGATGGAGGCTTGAAACATTGGACAGGAAGCGGCAACAAAAATTGTCCCAAAGGAAAAAAAATGCAAGAAAGCAAAGGACAAAAATGGTAGGGACCTAACAGAAGCAGAAGACATCAAGAAGAGGTGGCAAGAATACACAGAGGAATTATACCAGAAAGATCTGGATGTCCCGGACAACCCAGATAGTGTGACTGCTGACCTTGAGCCAGAGATCCTGGAGAGTGAAGTCAAGTGGGCCTTAGAAAGCATGGCTGACAACAAGGCCAGTAGAGGTGATGGCATTCCAGTTGAACTATTTAAAATCTTAAAACATGATGCTGTTAAGGTGCTACACTCAATATGCCAGCAAGTTTGGAAAACTCAACAGTGGCCAGAGGATTGGAAAAGATCAGTCTGCATCCCAATCCCAAAGAAGGGCAGTGCCAAAGAACGCTCCAGCTACTGTACAATTGCACTCATTTCGCACGCTAGCAAGGTTATGCTCAGAATTCTACAAGGTAGGCTTCAGTAGTATGTGGATTGAGAACTCCCAGAAGTACAAGCTGGATTTCGAAGGGGCAGAGGAACTAGATACCAAATTGCTAAAACGCGCTAGATTATGGAGAAAGCCAGAGAGTTCCAGAGAAACATCTACTTCTGCTTCATTGACTAGGCAAAAGCCTTTGACATGTGGACCACAGCAAACTATGGCAAGTGCCTAACCACCTTATCCATCTCCTGAGAAATCTATATGTGGGACAGGACGCAACAGTTAGAACTGGGTATGGAACAACTGATTGGTTCAAATTGAGAAAGGAATACAACAAGGCTATATATTGTCTCCCTGCTTATTTAACTTATATGCAGAATACCTCATGAGAAAGACTGGACTGGATGAATCCCAAGTCAGAATTAAGACTGCCGGAAAAATATCAACAGCCTCTGATATGCAGGTGATACCACTCTGATGGCAGAAAGTGAGGAGGAATTAAAGAACTTCTTAATGAGGGTGAAGGAACAGAGTGCAAAAAAGGGTCTGAAGCTCAACATCAAAAAAATTAAGATCATGGCCACTGGCCTGTCTTCCCCTTCTATTTGCCAGGAGGTGATGGCCACTGGCAGATTTTACTTTCTTAGGCTACATGATCACTGATGGTGATCACTGATGGTGACAGCACCCATGAAAGTAAAAGACACCTGCTTCTTGGGAGGAAAGTGATCACAAACCTCAACAGCATCTTAAAAAGCAGAGACATCACCATGCCAACAAAAGTCTGAATAGTCAAAGCTATGGTTTTTCCTATAGTGATGTATGGAAGTGAGAGCTGGACCATAAAGAAAGCTGACCGCCGAAGAATTGACGTTTTGAATTGTGGTGCTGGAGGAGACTCTTGGGAGTCCCCTGGACTGCAAGGAGATCAAACCTGTCCTTTCTGAAGGAAATCAAGCCTGAGTGCTCACTGGAAGGACAGATCCTGAAGCGGAGGCTCCAATATTTTGGCCATCTCATGAGAAGAGAAGACTCCCTGGAAAAGACTCTGATGTTGGGAAAGAGTGAAGGCAAAAGGAGAAGGGGATGACAGAGGACAAGATGGATGGACAGTGTCATCGAAGCGACCAACATGAATTTGACCAAACCCCGGGAGGCAGTGGAAGACAGGAGGGCCTGGTGTGCTGTGGTCCATGGGGTCATGAAGAGTCGGACACGACTAAATGACTGAACAGCAGCAATTATGTGCCAGTAATGCAACTGGTCTGAATTTTCGGATGGAGAAAAGACACTGGTGGGGTTTTTTGTGAGAATATTTTTTTCTATATTACATTACTTTTAGTTTTATCATCCACCAGGTGATTTACACATTTGCCAATTGCTGGATAGATGCCCTCAAATATCCGTACATAAAAGAGCTAGGTTTCAATCAGCCTCTTTCTCTCCTGTATTCAACTTGAAACTTTTTTTTAGTTTTTCCAGAAACTTCTCAGCCAGTTTCTTTATCTGTTTAGCTTATTTACTGATCAAAGTTTCTGTACTGAACATTTCTGTACTGCCATCTATTGACAATTGATTGTATGGGATTCATTGTACATCACATTGCCCCACCTTATATGACCACTGCTTCCTTCTGCTGTGAATTTGTGAAGTTAACAAGGTTAATAATTCTTTTAGGAGTAATCCTCAACAGCTTTTTTCTGAGTGTATTTTACAAAGCACTTTCCCTCCCCCATAATTACCTGTTTCATCCTCTCACTTCATCTGATTTGTGGTAAAAAAAAGAAAAGATACTGAGTATTCTGAAATCAAATTCTTCACTTAGAATATACGATTTGAAGTGAACTCCTACATCCATCTACCCAGTAAGAACTGTAAGAATCGTATTTTATATATGTTATTTTGATGTGTTTTAACCTATGTAAGCCACCCCGAGTAGATGCTGTCTAGAGGGGCAGTATAAAAATCAAATAAATGAATGAATGAATGAGCGAACAAACAAACAAACAAACAAACAAATATTCTCTTTAAAGACAGCACTGTTGAAGCTAGACCCATTTTCAGTACTGTAAATGGCACCAAATACTACTATTGTGGACTTGTAGTAACTGAAAGGAAGACAAATAAGCTAGTGTTGAATGCAGATGAGAAGATTATTACGGATTTGAACAATGCTATTATATACATTGCATCTTGGTATAAAGCTCCTTGGAAAGAACAACATAGGAAAAGTATATTTCTTCTTCTAAAATGACGTTGTTACATTTAGAATCTTAAATTGGCAGTTACTCTGCGTTTCCTATTAAAGTTCTCATGATTCTTCTACTCTTGCCTTGAAATTAATTGGAGGCCAATTATTTTTTCCTAGGGTTCTGTGTTACTCATCCAAAAGCACCTTTGCTGACCTTAATGAGCTGAATTCAATATGTTTAACTTGGGGCAACATTCTCTTCTTAGATAACATCTCCTTCCACAATGGCCATAAGAATTGATTGGCCTGTCAGTTTTTCCATTCATTTCTTACAGCTGTTTGGGTGCCTCCATGAGTGTTTTGTTCAATACACAATGTTTGATTGGCAAGGAATTGTATCTTGATAACTGGCTAAAATTGTGGACATGTAAATAAAGTAGTCTCAAATGGACCCAATAGTATTTCTTCACCTTGAAATAATAATTTATTCTGCTCCATGCAAGAATAGTAGGGGTGTGTGTGTGTGTGTGTGTGTGTGTGTGTGTGTGTGTGTGTGTGTGTGTGTGTGTGTGTGTGTGTGTGTGTGTGTGTGTGTGTGTGTGTGTGTGTGTGTGTTTTCTGCAGCTCCATGTACACAATGCACTGAGAATTGTGGCAAGGCAGAAATGCTGTTCCCAAATCTTTTTCAACAGGCAGGCGACATAATAGTTGTGATGGGACTCAGGCAATCTAACTGAGCCATGCTAGTTGCCTGGGTATAATATAATTTTATATTGCACCAGAATATACATGATTTCAGCCAATAAATTACTGTTTCTCTGCTATAGATTATCCTCAATGTCTGTGGCTTAGCTGTTAATTTAACATCCCAGCTAAATGAAGTCTACATGTTTAAATATACTGATTCATTCTGTGTGTTTTTTTTTAAAAAAAACATATTTTATGTTGTGTATTTATTATTTTAACTTCTATTCCACCACATTAGTATTAACACTCTCTAGATGGTTCACAACACATCAAGTCATGATTACCATCAAACAGCATACTGAGTTCCCAGGGTACCTCAAAATAGTTAACAGAGTTTTGAACCTCAGCTTTTATTTTGATTCTTTTTGAACCAATATACATACATCGATGGAAACCTCTCAGAAGGCACTGTTCAAGGGGGCAGTTATAGTTTTCCATTGCTTTAACTTTTGGATGTTGAAGAATACATTCTCCAGAAAAGTGAACCCAGAAGAATCAGTGGTCCAATGACATCTATTTGATGAGGCAATCTAACAAAGAATTTCCAAATGTGCACCTGGATATCATGCTCGGGAAGCTGTGGCCCACAGGTGGCATGTGACTGTCAGTCTAATTTTATGTGTCTGCAATGACAGGATGGCAAAGACAGAGAGTGAAAGAGTAAAATGCTACAGCGAGAGGAGCAGCACCACAAAGAGAATGTGAGAGCTGAATAGTCATGTTGTGTTGTGAATTCTGTCCACTTGGCTTTGTCTTATTTCAGCCTTTGCTTTTATCATATCAGCTATGGCCTCAAATCAGTGTTCCCTATGGGACCTAAGAAAATGATTCCCTACTTTCTTTTGACCAGTCAGAAAGGATACTAGCTAATTTGTTCAGACATAAAGTGGATCTTCATCTCATGCCTCTGATGCCACTGGCTGGTTTTCTAACTATTATAGTGGGCAGGTAGGTAAATAGTGTTCACCTCCGGTATAGAAAACTTCTGGCATCTAACTGTTGACCTTTTGTCCTTCTTATTGGGTTAGATTTTCTTTTGCTCTTGGTTTTCTGCTCAAGTTTTCTGTTTTTCATTCTTTTTTTGTAATGCCCACAGACAGTGTGGTTCACTTCCTGTTGCATAAATTATCAGAATTTCTCAGATGGCTTTCACTCTTGAATTGCTACTTGCCATCTTTGACCATACAGGCTCTGTCTGCATGGTATGAAGCAGCAGAAGATACAGGAGACAAAAGTCACTGCCACTTCCTGTTCTTTGGCATGAAATAATGGACATAACGACGCAGCTTCTTATGAATCTAAACCACAACAAAGTGTACCTTGCCATAGGCATTGAGTAATGGCATCATCTTGTGTCCTTTCCCAGTACAAACAACATTACATATGTATATCCAACCTTTATGTATACTGGCTTAAGAACTACGTCAAATCAGAATTTCATAGCTAGGACCAACACTGATAAGGAAAATTACCAGACAAACAATGAAACTATCTGGCAAGTATGTGCTTGTTTTTTTCCAGAGTAAATGTTGCTAATCTTACTGTATGGTATCTTTTCCCATACTGGTAATCCAAACTGCAGGCTGAATGAGCTACCCTGGCACTGACATGCATTCTCTAAACAACACTGAACGAGGAAATCTGTCTACATAATTCATAGATTCAGCTGCTAGAATCCTATTTGAACTGAAAGCATGGCTAGTTCCTGTAGTATGTTTAGATTTTAGAATAAACTTGCCTCTGCTGGCTTGTCAGGTTGGAGAGTTTGATGCCTGAAATTTTATCAAAGAGCCCTGGGGTGGGACGGGGACCCAGAAGCCTGTGTTTGTCGCAGCTGACATGTATCCCATTTAGGGTTAATTCCAGAATGTCAAAGGCCAAGGTGTCAAGCAGGAGTCTCCCAGCTCCACCCACTGGGTTCTCCCTTCCAGGAAGGACTGGAGCCACTGTGAAACACTTTAAATGTATTATGTAAAACATTGCAATGTTTTTTACATAATACCAGCCAATAATTCCAATACACTTTCAGTTCCCTCCCTTGTATATGTCCATGCTTGATTTTCAGCCATGAAAGATATTCTTTTGCAATATTATTGTACGTACTTTGACATTGCTTCCAGACGTGGCTGATAGTTTTGCACTGACTTTTAGTATACAACTGTTCAAATCTCATTCTTGAAGCACAAAGTACATTTTCAGAGCTGCTTTTTCTACACCCCTTTTAAATATTTTGGCACTCAATACATTACAAAGTATTACTTCGGTCAAATGAGAAACATGCTAGCTTTACATGCTAGATGTTATTTGACAATACTCAGTGGCTGAACTACAGTTGCAGTTGCAACCAGATAGGCTCATTGAATAAGTGGAGAGTTGGTGGGTCCACCGCTGTATAGGTTCTATTGACTCAACTGACGTGTTCCTACTAGATATCAGTCTCTACCAAGTATCAGAAAAAAATATATAAATATAAAAATAAAATAGAGCTGTAAAGCCATGATACAAGCATCATTCTGACAGTGTCAGAATCACTTCTCCCTAAAAAGATAATGATCTCAGGCGAGAAGTCACTTTGAATGCAAAACTACCACTTTTAGTGCCTGAGGTAGATCCTTTAAGCCTCAGAAGTGCATAGCCCTTGCTTCATGGACAGATCTCAGCCTCAAAGAGAACTCTTGCTTACTTGCAAAGCAATCAACCATTGACTGTGTGCTTCCTCAGATAGCACGACAGACATTGCTATTTTACAGTAGCAATGACTGACCTTCTGTGATTGGGTTCTTTACTCTCTCCGGGCGACTCCTCTGTTTCTGTGGGAAATAAGAAGGGAGACATCTTGACAACTTTCAAACTGTCATTTTTATTATCACTTATTTCCTCCAGCACATTACTTATGGGGTCACAGAATTTCAACTCGGGCAACAAGCCACAACTAACAGAACCAAAACTTTTCCCATAGTCCCATGGACTCAGCAGTGAATTCTCCCATGCCATTTCCTGTAATCTGGCCTTCAGGGAGGAGTACTTCTCAGGGCACAGATCGTCCCACAGCATGCGTGGCGAACCCAGCCTCTTTCATCTGGTTGGTCATAAAAACGGTTATGGACAATCTCGGCTCCCCTCTGTAGTTCAAGCTCGCATGGTGCCACAATCACAGTCCATTCTTTAGTCACAAATTGGGTCATCTTCGTCTCATCTGACTTAGGTTCCAGCAACAGTCCCCCTACCTTTAGGTTCAGGAAGTCCTTTAGAAGTCCCTGGGTTCTAATATTCTCAATTTATTTTCTTCGTACCTCTATCCTCTGCTACAAATGAACTGAACAAATGCACACCCTCTTCATTTATATCCTCTTCCCACACTGTCAACTCTTGCTCCACCCCATATCCCTCCTCACCTTCTACCAGACAAATCTCTACCTTTCCCACCTTTTCCTTGGATTCAACTTCTCCCGCCTCTTTCACAACTGTCAACCCTTCACCCTCTTGTTTCCCCTCACTTTTCTCACTCTATCTTCTTCTATGGACTCGATTACTATGGATGGCTCACTTATACACACTCCTCCTTCACACCTTCTCAATCCTCACTGGATTTAGGTGTAACCCTGCTGTTCAGGAGACAAGTCTTTCAGTTAAGAATAATTGTTTTATTAAGAAAATAAAGTAGTTTCATTAGAATACAGTTGTAGCATTAAAAGACATAAAGCATTAAGCATATCCAGCAGTTACCATGATTAAATAAGCTTACTATTCCTAGGTAAAATAATAAACAGCTAAAGCCATGCTGAGCAATCATCTTTGCTCTCTACATCTTAGCATCTAGAAAAGCTGGGCTAATTCTCCCCCCCTTCCCCTGAAAAAGACAAATCTCTCACATTCCACAACATCCACCATCACCATCATCTGTCACATACATGAACAACCATTTTTCTAAATGTCTCTGGACCACTTTCTTTATGACACTTCCAAGCTGTTAGCCAATTAAGATCAAGTGGGTGTAACACAGTCCACTCCTTTATTTCACATGAGAAGTTCCAGGTGGCTTAACTTGCCAATTAAGCCGTATGTGCTGTTTTGTCTTCTCTTGATCATCTTGACCTTGTTTCTTATCTCTGTTCCAGGCAGAACAAACTGAACAACAACATGAGAACATTTCAGTGCTTTTAAATCCATCTTACACAGAACCTAACAGACTCCATCTTTATATGACTACAAATCCCAGTTTCCTCCCAGGCAGATCAGTATCTCAGGGAAGGGATTTCTTCCTCAAGACAAGGAGCTTTTATTTTCCTATAAAGCTATTCATAATCAAAACATAGGCTAAGAAAAGTATGAAAATTCTCAAATCTTCTTATGTGGGACAAAAAGCATGTCTGGTAAAAAAAAATGCATCGATCACCATAACGTTTCCCACTCTTGTGTGAAACTGAAAAGACAGTCTTTGTTATGTTTGCATTAGGGGGAAAAGATACTTCTGTGCTAAAACATATGTGGCAAGAAATAGAAATGGAATGTACACAAGCAAAATGTTTCTGAACCAAATACTGTGGGTTTTCATGAGATGCCATGTTTCTTATCTATCAAATTTTTTCTTGTGCAAAATAGTTTCTATGGAGTTTTGTAAAACATTTTTAATTTTGCCAAAAAAACATCCTGAAATGCAAAACCCCAACCCCCCAACCCCAAACCAACCTCCCCCACCAAAAAAAACCTTTTGAATCTCAGTGAGAAAATATTTGAACTTTTTAATTTTCTCCTGTGAGAATGAAACAAAGGAAGAATTTCAATCATACTTAGTGTTACATTAAACACCACAGAAACGGGTGTTTCCTGCAGCATCAAATAGTTTATTGTCAGAAAATTTCAAGTTTGCATACAGATTGCCATTTTTCCAATTCGTGCCTTTTCATGTGAACAAAGTGACCATGGAAGGGTTAAGCTCTCCACTTCTAGTTGGTTTTGCTAACCATAATTTAGTTACCTGAGATGGGTTTATGCACTTCTAGATTAGTACTGTATCTAATTCTAGGTGGACTGAACGTAATTTGTGAATATCCGCTTGCCACTCAGCCTCTCTTATTCTCCTAGATCCTTATAAAGATAAACAGGAAAAAAAATGTGAATCACATAAAATATCTAAGAACATTTCTTTGTAAAGAAAGGTGCAAATATTGAACAGGGAGCATTCGTCATTGTAATATTTTGTAGTATAAAATATAAATATGTGTTCGCTGGTTCTGTGTTTGGGCTATGAAGAACGCTGAATAAAATTCCTTTTCCTCATCAGTTTTTTTCCATTTCAATCCATGACATACCTTCACATGACAGGTCACAAGAGTCCTGACTTCTCACTGAAACTTGCTCTCTCATGAAGGAAATTGTAAGCAAATTCAGGAAGCTCAAACAGATTGGCTGTCTGTTAGGAAAGACTAGAAAAAAACCCACACCATGAAATAAGGGAGCAGTCATCTTGGTTTGTTTTGCTTTATTACTCTATTGCTTTATTTGGGATAAAACTATTGTCTTCACAACGGCGAGGAATCATTCAATTATTCCAGTGAAACCTCTCAGTGTACTGGCAGATGGAGAAGAGAAGAGAGCTATTCTTCACCCTTTCCTGTAAGGAAGAAGCAAGCAATGATTTGTATTCCTCCTCTATATCAGCATTTTTCAAGCTCAGATATAGAAAATGGAAATAAGTGTGACTATGCAGAATTCATGTACCATCACAAAATATATTTTTTGGTAAATTGAACTAGACAGTGGAACTAGGAATAGTATAGTATGCCTTATTTTCTCTGCATTTTTGCTTTACCTAAAATGTACTAGCTGTCTTCCAAAGCAAAGAAGCAGTTGATCCCAGATGAAACTTTTTCTTAAGTGAGGTGGCATTATTAAACACATGTAATAGAGAAGCTCCACTGAACATAATGGAACTTACTCTAATGTAAACACATACTGCACTTTTAATTTTAGTTTTAAAAAGTAACATAAAAAACAAAGACTGGGACAAACTATCAAACAATACATAAAAATTCCTTCAAAACGTCTTTTGGAGAACATGACGTGGTGTCCATTACAGGAATGTTTTGTTAATCTGTTTTTAGTCAGGAAAACATTTTTAAAAAGCTGCAGCACAGGGTGAACATGAAGGAGAGTAGCCAAAAAATCCTACCCAGCTCCTTTGTTTTCACAGTAAAACTAGATCCTTGCATAAAAATTATTTTACCAGCATCTTAAGTCGAAAAGAAAAAAAATGACTTATAGTTGATCTTCAGTTACAATCAGAAGAGTTAAAAAGAGGGAGGATCCCTCAGCCATCTGAAAGAGGGAGAAATCCATGTCTCTACATAGTCCAAAGGTCAGGAAGCAGAGAAATTTACATGTCTACTCTAGTCCAGGCTCTGAGAAGAAGAGAGATAGAGAACAAGCAAAGCAACTGGAAGCAAACAGACAGGAGGTTTGAGGCAGCGGATTGTTTCACACCCAGGGAAAATTGACTTTTTAAATTGTTTAGTGGCAAAAGACAGTCGCTTTAGTTTGTGAAAATTTTCTCCTCCCACTGAAGACCAGTGTTAGGATGTATGCAAGATTGCCAACACTGTCTTCTTTCATTTTCTTTCTGCTGAATCCTCAACAGGAAGGGGACTTGGTACATACTTCCCAGTTTTCCTACATAAATCATAGCAAGTGTAATTCTTTAATCTTGAAAAGGTCTTTCAACATTTGCAGAAAATAATGGAGTTTACTATATGGAGGAGATGACGCCCAGCTTCCCGCTGCTCCTTTGGCTCTGCTCACTAGCTGCTGACCACAGCACAGTGCAAAGAGTAGCTTTGAGGAGAGATGGATAAATCATTTTCTAGCTCCAAATGGCAGGGATTGCTGACATATTAAGGTCTGTGCAGCAGATGCAGGTTTAACTTTTCTCACATTCTTTTAAAATGCAGCCTTTCCTTTGAATAGAATGAAAACTTTGTATGGGCAGAAATTTTGGATGACTTCAGTCAAAGATGTAGCCTTCTCTCACAGAAACATAAACTTTTCAAAGCTGAGGCATTGCCACTTACGAGAGGATCAACACCATTTTGAAAATACCAGATTTCAAGAGGAGGAGGGAGAAGGGGAAGCAACCATTTGTATTCATCAACATAATTGTCCCTTCTTCTCATCCTGCTCATTAGCACTGATTAGGCAACTTCCAAAGCCCTCCTCCTATAAATCACAGAAACCTTGATCTCTTCAGCTAAAATAAAATTAGCAGTTGGTGAAAGTCACATTTTGCTTCAGACCAGATAAAAAGGATAATTAGGTCTTACTTAGTTTTGCTTGATGTTGTCCTCTTCTTAATCTGTTCATTGTGTATGTGTGTGTGTATATATATTTATGTGTGTTTTGTGTTATGTATCTAATATATTTCCTTTTGTTATAACTCTGTTGGCTGGGGATGGAAGAAGTGGCAAGAAAGAAATTTGTTGTGTTAAAGTTTCACCTCAACAATATCCACCTTGCACTTCATGAATTTATTAGTGGGATAAGGTCCATCTCGCAATGGGAATCTCTACCTTTCCAAGATTTGCAATGTGTATCTGTGAAGCAAAAATTGTACACAAAATCATGCATACATTCAAAAAATGTGTACAAAAATACTTCTTTAAAAAGTACAAAAATCCTTCTCATTCATCAGTTACTTGAGGGGAGGTGCAAAATGCATAACTTAGGAAAACTGTACCAAAAACATAGATTTACAAGTGGGAAGGAGAAAGAACTTCTATAATCTGGCATGAAGCAGAATGGGCTGAGAAAGCCAGTGCAACTCTGAGAAACTCACAGAAAACAAAACTGATGAGAACTCATATTACATGAAAGCAAAACTGCATTCTTTTACACTATAGTTGTGCATAACTGGCCTCTCAAACCCCTTGATTATCACACTGAAGATTGAACAATGATGTATAAGAGAGTCATGCACACATGTTATAAGCAATGTAGGTACAAGAATCCGGAAATTTATTCATGAGAATTTCTCAAATTCCTTCTTGTTTGAAATGGTTTGCAAAAGATATTTAATGTTTCCAAACTGATAATGAACAGTCAAAATTCTCAAGGGATGGATTTTTAAAACAGAAGTAGTTTTTGCTAAGAAAATCAAGAAAGAAGTCATATGGTTACAACCTTTCACAGTAATTTTCAATGGTTGAAAAAGAAGTAGCGCAAAACTGCCTTCAACATAGGTAATGAATTTCTCATATCAATATGCCAATTACGGTTGGGCATGCAATTAAATATCTAATTATATTTACAATGGCATCAGACATTGAAATACATATTACTGGCTCCAGCCATTTGCCAGCATTTCCTATTATGTATACAGACATGCACACAGGCACTCACAAGCACACACACACACACACACACACACACACACACACACATTCGTCACTAATGCTACCCTTTCTTGTGAAGATCAGTTACAGGTTTAGCTGTATATGTATTATGAATACAGTGGTACCTCGCTAGACAACAACACCGCTGTACAATAAATCCGCAGGATGGTGACTTTTTGGGATCACTATAGCAATTCACAAAGCAGTCATTCCTGTGGGGGAATTCCGCTTGACGACGATTTGGTCCGGGCTTAACGGACCGTTTATTCACAAGACGACGATCTTTGTCGGGTTCCTAAAATGGCTGCCCTGTGTTTTCCAGACCCATGCTTCGCAGGGCAGCCATTTTAACAGCTGATTGGCGCTCATCAAATGGCTTCCCCTATGGGCGATCTTCACTGGATGACGAGGTAATTTCCACATTGGAACGCATTAAATGGGTTTCAATGCATTCCAATGGGGAATTGTTTTTCGCATGACGACGATTTCGCTTAACAGCGATTTTCCCGGAACGGATTATCGTCTTCATGTAGTTATGTGAATGATTTTAAAATATATATTTTACAAATAAAAGATCACTTGTGGTCTGTTTAGCTTGTACTGTTGTATTTCTATTAAAGGTTGACTTGCAGACCACCTATAAACACATCCAGCTTATTGAAAGTTCATAAAAGGATTATTATTCAACAGATAGAAGTGGCAGGAAACAGTATAGTTCCAAGCTAAACACTGATTTAAAACACCTGTGGTTTTGGGGCATCTTTTAAACCCAGTCTTTAGTTACAAAGACTATTTTACAAGTGTGGAACTATTGAAGGCTCTTCCAGCGGAGAATCTTTTGGCACTTAAAGACTAAATATTTTCATCTTGGGATTAACCATCATGGACTGCAGCCCACTTTCACTGATATGATTGGAAGTTGTGAGTTGCAGTCCAAGAAAGCCTAGTCCAAATAACAGTGGTTAGTCTTTAAGGTACTACAATGGGCTAATATGGCTACTTCCAGTAAAGTCATTAGCAACCTTTCACAAGGTCATGCTGATACATCCATGGCTTCGACAAGTTAATTAAGAGGATACTGTTATAAGAACTCGTAATCTTGAATCAAAGTGAAAGGTGATAGAACTGGACTGCTTTTAAAGCATCAATTCAGTCTCTGCCTGCTGGATTTTTCTCTTTGAAGTTGTTGTTCAAGAAACAGACACCCTAAGGTCTTGTAGGAAACTGAAATGCCCATTTCTTCTACTGGGTTTCTGAACATTGCCATTCAGATGTCAAATTTAAATCTTTTTACTCATTTATAGAGAAACTAATAAGATTGTTCGAAATAGAATGCTAAAGGGCATTGCTGGCAGGTCATACTGCATTACATATACCACAACTTAACAGTAATATCACAGTAGATATTACATACTATGTCAGGTATATTGCATTAGACTATTAGGCGTAATATCTAATATCACATGATGCAGAGGTGATATCATTGCTGCATTCTCTGGTCCTTGTCCTCTGTCCCTTCTATACATATGTGCCTGTAGATAGATAGATAGATAGATAGATAGATAGATAGATAGATAGATAGATAGATAGATAGATAGATAGATAGATAGATAGACAGACAGACAGACAGACAGACAGACAGACAGAGAGAGAGAGAGAGAGAGAGAGAGAGAGAGAGAGAGAGAGAGAGAGAGAGAGAGAGATAGATAGATAGATATTATTTACACTGTTCATGTATCCTTTCCCCATGGCCATTTTTAACAAAAACTCAGCTAAACAAAATTTTTAACAAAAGCTAAAAATATCATAGCGAATACATTGATTTCTCTTCTTGTGGCAATACTGTCCCAACCAAACCAGTGTGTGGGCAACAACAACAACAACAACTGCTGGATAGCTCAGTGGTTTAGGTGTCTGGCTGCAGAGTCAGACGTTGGGAGTATGATTCTCCACTATGCCTTCTTGATGGATTGAACTTGATGAGTCATAGGGTCTCTTCCAAGTCTGAAGTTCTATGATGATGATGATAATGATGATGAAGAAGAAGAAGAAGATGATGAAGAAGAAGAAGAAGAAGAAGAAAAAGAACAACAACAACAACAACAACACCTTTCTGGGAAACTATGACACAATGAAGTGGAACTAATGTGCTCCAGTTGTCAGTTGTTTGGCATTCTTCAGGGGAAAATTCTTTTTAAAATGGGGGCAGGCACTGGAATTCACAGAGTTCAAGAAGACATACAGTGGTGCCTCGCTTAGCGATTGCCTCATTTAGCGATGAGGTTTTTGGAGTGATTTTGCGCTCCGTTTAGTGATGTTCCCTATGGGGAAATTTCACATAGCGATGTTCAGGACCTTGCCTCGCTTAGCGATGACAGTTTAGGTCCCCTGTTTCGCTTAGCGATGTTCTGTTTTCGCCATTTTTAAAGTGTCTTAAAATGTTCAAAAACTGTTTTAAATGCTTGTCAAACCTACAGTTCAATGCATTCCAATGGGGGGGGGGGAAATTCACCAAAAATTAACGAAGAGTCAGAACAAAGCCAAATTAAGTTTGCAAAGGTTTTACAAGGTGCACTAACGATCCCAAGCATTTAAAACAGTTTTTGAACATTTTAAGACACTTTAAAAATAGCGAAAATGGACATCACAAAACCATTGGAATGCATTGAATAGGCTTCAATGCATTCCAATGGGGGAAACATTGTTTCGCTTAGTGATGTTTCCTATGGCGATTTTTGCTTAAGGACGGTAATCCGTTCCCATTGGAACGGATTAACCGGTTTTCAATGCATTCCTATGGGAAATGATGTTTTCCCATAGCAATGTTTTTTGGGGAACCAATTAATATCGTTAAGCGAGTCACCACTGTATCCCCCAAGGCAAAAAAAAAAATCCTGTCCTTCATTTTTATTTTATTATAAAGTATTCCTATTTTCTGGCTCTAAGCATTTGATTTGAATATATCCGATTCTTTACCTGCAAATGCTTCTTTCTGTGTGGGACATTTTCATACCCTGTTATACAATGGGATTTTTCACTGGGGTCTGAAAAACACCCCACAAAGAAAGGTTCCTGTATTCCATATCACTCTTTGACAGCAAAAGTTCTGATAGTATTTTAATGAAACAGCAGTGCCCCAAAGTAACCAAAATGGATAAGTTGTGTTCCAGGGTAACCAAAATCGCACAATAGGCTTTTCTAACATAAATGCAACTAGCGATTTTAAAAGGATAAACCTTGTCATTTTTCTGTCTCATGGAGCCTTTGTAATTTTTGTAGCACAGCCTCTCACGTCGCAAGGCAGGGCGGGTCAAAAGGTAGTGTTGCACAAGGAAGTGAAAGGCAATTTCAACACTTAATAGCAAATAATATTTGCTGTTGAATCAAAATCCCAAAATTTTATGGATCTCGAAAAAGTGAATAAAAATAGAGTAAGTACTAGAAAGTTTTACTTCATAATTAATTAGATACACTGAATTAGTTACACTATGTAATTTATGTAGAGAGAGAAAAAATCAGAAATCAACACCCACCTCAATACAGCTGCCATATAAGTAAGATTTCTATTGTTTTCCCTCTCTTCTTTTCATTAAAAATGCTGCATTGTTGCTGAGCTGCATTAGATGCTGTGTTTCACTTTATGGTAGTGTTATAAAACATGTGTGGCAAATGAAAAAATGTAAAACGGATCTCTTTCAACAGCCACGTACCAAATCATTTTAGATCATTCCAAGTGCTTTAGCCCTCTTGGAGAAAGAAAGACAGAATGATATTATAGTTTCTATAGATTAAGCAAATTAAGGAATAGCTGGTTGCTGATTTTTCTAGCTTGGCTTTAGACTTGGGTCCTTGTAATGTGATTTAGTTGATTGATGCTTTCTGCATTTTACATTTCTTTTTCTGCCTTCTAAGTAATTATAATGGAATGCAAAAGTTCAAAGACAAAAGGCATATTCAACCCATCTGAATATGAGGAATTGATGAAATAATATCACTTTTTCAATCAGAACCCCATGTTCAGAAGTGGGTTGTCAAGTTGAATTCCTTCCTTCCTTCCTTCCTTCCTTCCTTCCTTCCTTCGTAACAATTTGAACAGATTACAGGAAGTAATTACAGACATCCTAACTCAATCTTATAATATCCACATATTGGGAGAACAAGTTTTTTAAAACAACAACAACAACAACAACAACAACAACAACAACTTTGATCTTGTTAGGATTGCTCAATTATTTAGTTGCTACTACATATTACCTGGGAGCTGTGGCTAGAGCAGAATATATATGACATGCATGAGGCTATGCAGAGATACTTAACCAGTGTTGCAGGCATTCTTTGTTAGCTTCCAGGTCCAATTCAAAATTGTGGTCTTTTTGTAATCTTCAAAGCCCTTCCCTAACAACATTCATACTGTGCATGCTTTGCAGGCTCAGGCTTCAGTTCATTCTATCTATAAAGTGAAACACATTCCAGTAGAATGTTTCCTTGTGGCAATGTTTAATGTTGCAGAAGATTTCTTATGTTTTGTGGTTTCTGGTTTTTTTTTTTTACTTGTCTTTCTCCCCTCTTTTCTTTCTTTTGATTTGAAATATTTTTTTAAAATTAAAAATTAAAAATGGAAGTATGTGGTTGAGGCATATAATTACACACACACACACACACACACACACACGTTGTACCTCTTTTTGCCCATTGAATCAAAGGGGCATTAGTAAATCAACATTTACGTAAGCATTCTGATTAATTCAATGGATTTATTCTAGTTGGGTCTAACTATGGGATTTAGCTCTACATATTTGAAATGTTTTATTATATGCTGGCTTTGAGAGAGAAAGATTTTAAACAGATGCCATTAGTGCATTATAATAATTATAATAAGCAGAACTATAACATTAATTTTAGAAAGTGATTGACATTTAAAAGATATAGCAGGCACAGGAAATACTATATCCTTTTACTCAAGGACTCTACATGATGTACTTCTAGTTGTCATAAAACACAAACCTAAATAGCCAAGGTGGTGAAAGATTGGCTGAGTGGATATTAGGTCACATGCTGACCAACCCCTCCCAACCTAGAGATGCTAGTAATTACTTAGGTAATTATTTAGGTAATTACTGTCCATATGTGCTGGGCTAGCGACTCTTTCCCTAGGCTAAAACATGGCTTCTTCCTTGCTCTGCTCTTTTTTGGTTCTCCTCATGGGAAACCTCAGATCCCTCTGCAGGCCGATCATGAGATCAACCCGCAGAAGTTTCTGCCACCAAGAAGGGATTTCTAGTGGCGTAAGGAGATTTCTGCCAACCAAATATACTTCCGCCTTTTTCTGACTACCTACAAGTATTATATCTTTGAGGTGAGACTGCATTATTTACCTGTGGTGAAAAAAATAAGAGAGTTCTGTAGCATATTGAAGACTAACACTGTTATAGCATAGCTTTTCTCAACTAGAGTTCATTTTATACAATACAACAGGCTTCTGCAATCATACATTTGTCCATCTTTAGATATGAAAAAGAAAGGGAACATTCAGAATTCTGAATTCCTTGTAATCCTGTCCCTTCAGTTACAGCATGCAAAACCTTTGCCTATTCTGACAGAAAAAAGAGGATCCTCTGCTCTGTGAAGTGGATTTTGGGAGGAGAGCAAATTGAATGTCAGCTTGGTAGAAATATGCTGGTTAAGAAGTACAAGATGCAGAGACAGAAGATTTCAGTTTTCTAGGATCAGATGAGACATGATTTCTGTGTTGGTAGCCAATGATTATTTTGGCTAACTGGTGTCTTAGCTCCAAAGCAAGTATTTCACACTTAAGTACAGGCCCCATCTACCCGAAATCATTTATTGTCCCTGCCGCCTGCCAAATTTTGGTCAACAATTCTACACAATGAAAGCAGCTCACACTCTCATTGTATTGCTGTAGGCAGCAGCTTGCATCTGCATGTACAATCCATTGACAGGAGCTTCATGTGTACCCTGCAGCACAGTCTGAGCAAACTGTCTTTCAGAAAAAACCTAAAATGCTTGTAGTCTTTCCCTACATAGAAGATATCCATTTCATCCCAGCCCCCTTTTTCATTGCATTCTAATGATGTAGCTACAGCAATGCTGCCTCTGTCTGGCTTTAGCTATACCTCTGCTACTTTAGCTAGCAACCAGTCCGGTGAATAGTGAGATATCTAATTTCTCATTCTTGACAATTTTCTATTTTCACCATGTTAAGACTTCCTCTTGCACCACAAAGATTTATTGGCTTCCCACCAAAATGAGATCTCAGTTTCGCTTTTCTACTTCCTCCTCCTCCCCCTCCAGTTTTTTTTGCCTGGCCTTTTTTGGAAGAAAATTGCCAAATTCTGCACAGCTCAATATCCTTTCTGGGCAATCTTCTACAGAAAAGATGTATTTTTGGTGCAGAAATTCTAGTAATTCTGCACATATATGTGGCAGAAATTAAATAACTATGAAACATCCAAGAAATCCCATACTAACCCACCCCCCAAATCTATAGAGAACTTTTGCTGTAGGAAGACAAGGGGAGTTTCTCCCCCAACTCAGAGCCCAATTCCACTTGGAAAAAGGACAATAGTTGAATCAATTTTAGCATGTTTTAAATTGATGTTTAAAAAAAAGTGAATACACAATGTACATGGAAGGCTGGATTATTTTGACAGGAATTTTTTTGTTTTTGTTTTTGTTTTTTAGCAGCAGTGATTTTTTCACTCTTCTGCCAGAAGATCATTTATTTTTACTCAGATGTCGAAGCAATTTAGTTTCTAGCGGCTTGCCATATGTGAACGCCTCTATTGGCATTTCAAATTTTTTTCTCAGCCATCTACTTTTCCGCTCTATCGCTGAGTCACTGATTCCCAGGCAGCTGCAAAGAAAGAGAGTCATTTGTTTGAGACTGTGGGAAGGAAGGATGGAGGGAGAGGAGAAGAATGGGAGCAGGGAGGACAAAAAGGATGCCACTCTTGATTCATTTCAATAACCACCCTCTTTGTTTCTTCCTGAGAACAAGAGGTTATGAGAAGCCTAATCCTAAACAGTCTCACTGAAGCCAGTTGATTTCAGTTGGGTTAAGCACTCGTGATTCTGTGCAGGTTGACACATGTGAGTGGACGAGTTAAAGATAACGTCTCTTTATCCCTAGAACCTGCATAGGGACAGAAAAGATTTCATTCTTCCTGCATTCCAGTTGCTGCTTCCTGTTTCTTCACAGCCACTGATGCAAGAAGTGAATCCATTGAAAATGGTCCGTTTGATGGAGTGTATATTACAGATTTGCGAAGGCATGCCTAAGCTTCTTGTGTCATTTACCGTCAGAAAGGTGGCATATGTCCTTATATAACCCTGATTGCATTAAAGTCAATAAGGATAATGCCTGAAAGCTGTGAGGGATGGAAACAGTCT
This sequence comes from Pogona vitticeps, assembly GCF_051106095.1. Classification (NCBI taxonomy): domain Eukaryota; kingdom Metazoa; phylum Chordata; class Lepidosauria; order Squamata; family Agamidae; genus Pogona; species Pogona vitticeps. Next base: position 67,097,470 of record NC_135787.1, read on the forward strand.
TACTGTAACAAGGTTTTGATTTATTTTATATTTGCATGACGGATCAAAGCCAAGCATACCATCTGTTGCCAAGGAAGAAAAGTTGCTGCTGTTCTACACTAGCTAGCGTTTGAAAGCTTGTTGCATCTGGCAGGATGTTGGTCCTGGTCTGATTCTTTTATTTACTCCAGCACTGTGGATGGAAACGGCATTGACTGTCCTTTCTAGCTTGCACAGGACTTTTGTTATCCTTCAGCAACAGCTGCCGTAAATAGTGATACAGGCATTAAAAACTGACACACCAAAAGCCTCTTTCTTGAAAGCAGTGCTGGGCAGAATACCAAATGCATTGTCTTCAGCGGGGTTGGTATGCTCACTGGCAGAGAACAGAATGGCTATTCTAGTAAGTGCTTTTTAAATTTTTCTTGAAGATTGCCTCAGTAGGCCCTCCTATCCACATAGGGGTTATCTCTTCCTAGGGAGAAAATTGATGGGCTCCATTTGTTTTGCTGAAAGAAAATACCCATCAGGATTTTGTACGCAGACTAATGGGCAGGTGAATCTGTCTCTACTTTGTTGAATTTGAAAGTCTTCTGTCAGTTTTGGCAGGCATTTCCTCCAGCATCTGTTGATTTGCAAAGCAATCAAGGTTGTAATCCTAAATGTGTTTGTCTGACTTTACCAGAGATTTATTTGAAGAAGTGGCTTGGAAGATATGTGCCATAGAATGGATTAAACTTGTTTTATTAAGAGGGGGAAGGGAGGAGGGAAAGAGAGGCACAGGGGGAAAAATCCCCCTGGGAGATAGAGAGGTGGTGTTTCTGTGCTTTATTTGCCCACTGTACTCCCACAATGCCCTACTTCCAGATTTCATATATTGCTAGATCTGTGAAAGTGGGAATATGGTGATCTGTGAAAATGGGAATCTGCTGATGATTTGGCCATACAGTTACACATAAGGAGGGAGGAATGATAGTACAAACTACCCCATAAAACGTAAGATGTCAGGGTGAGAGTATTGAGAGCTTTAGCAGGGTTCCTGGTCACATGAGCGTCTTCTTGTGAGTATGGTTATTTTCTCCATTCAGACCTTCCCAAACATGGAAAGGCTGCAGGTGGCAGGCCCTGCATACATCTCTGTTCCCCTCCAGAACAGATCCAGTTATAGCTCTCTCACCTCATCAGAGCTTCCAGTGACAGGAACTTTATAAGCATGTTCTTCTGAATGCACTTAAAAGTCTCCTTTTCAGACCTATGTGTGCAACACAAAATGTTCCACATGAGGGGATGCTTGGGGGGAGTTTATGTGTATTCCTCCACTGCCTTTCATATAAGCAAGCTGGCACATGCACAGCACAAGAGAGAGAGAGAGAGCACAAGCAGCTTTAATTCAAACATGCCAAAAGTGTCCACAATAAATGCAGGTTGTATGTATTCTGATATATAGACAATGGACAAAAAATTATGGAGTGGAGGCTTAGAAGGTAGCTGGATTGAGTTACACTTCGTTTTTTTCATGTACCTTCTGCAATGGATGCTGTCCTGCCCCTTGAGTATTTCCTGGACATGGTCATGAAATAGAAGAGTCTGAAATTGAATCCAGACAAGACAGAGGTTCTTTGGGTGGGGCCCCCTGCTACCTTTGGATTGGGGGCTGGAATGAATCACCACCTGAAATTCACCTGGTCCCCTCCCTGAAATCTTTCAAGAAGATTTTAAAAACATTCCTATTTTGTCAGACTTTCAAAATCTGCTGTCTTAAGCACTTTGAGACCTTCCGCTTTTTAATGTAATTGCTGTCATGTTTTAATTTTGTTTTAGATGTTTGTTTTGAATTTCATTTATGCAATTTGATGTACTTGTTTCTTTTTATGTTATTGCTATAGGTTGTGAACCACCCAGAGTGACCATTCATCAGATGGATGGTATAAAAATCAAATAAATAACAAATAAATGCCCTTTCCAAACACTGTGGAGAGTAAAACAAGAAGTACTGTACATCTCACACTCCCATCATTAGTGCTTGATAATCAAAAGCTAGAACACCTATAAATGTATTTACCCGCACTTGTTATTTGAATCCTTACAACTTTCATTAACATTACTGGACTATGGAGTTTGCAATTGGCCAAATTCTTGAGTTGCATTTGTGTAGCTGCAATTTTTTTTTAAAAAAAAATAGCATTTATAATCCTTTGCCCAGTAACTGATCACTGCTTAAGAGATACAAATATTAAGCCAGAAATCTATGCTGATAGGTAATTGTCTTGTGACTGTATTGACCAAGCTAAAAACATGATCTAACTTACAACTGATCTTTTTTCATAATCTGTGTTGACATATCTGGCACAATTAGTAGAATATGTGACATAAGTGTGAACTCATTCTGTTCCTTATGAGAGACAGATGGTACAAACAGTAGCTGCAGGCACTCCTACATATAGCAAACTGTGACTGGTTGTGGTTTTATTTTCAAATTATACTGGATGAGGAATTGTATATTATTATAACCACATATATGTGGTCAGAATTTAGCCAGAATTAGAGTTTCAAAAGAAGTTGTGGAAACTGAGGAAATAACCTGAGAAGTGATTCATATTTAGCAGGAGTGGTCCAAGCTTGCCTGATGCCTGTGGGAACAACAAAATGCCTTCTCCTGTGTTCCATCGCATGCTTCTGCCTCCCCTCCTCACTCTTCACACAGCTCACGAGAAGATATAAAGGATACCAGAGGAGAGACGGAGGAAGTGACAACAGTACAAAGAGGAGTTGGCCAATATATTTGGTCTCAAACGCTTGGCTCTGAGACACGGGAGACCTGGAGGTTTGATTTTCTTTACCTCCCCTCCTCCAACATTAGATTTCCCCCCTACAAAATTAGAACTGTGCTGAGGCAGTGGTGAGCGAGCGATGATACTGGTAAATTCACTGCCCTCAGTGCTCCATGCCTCGAGGCTGTTGCCTCAGAAAAGTTTGGAATAAGTCATTGTGAATACCAAATGATAACTAAAGCCTCGCCACACCATCAACAAATATCAGCAACTATTAAAAAAAGGTTGCAGCATAACATGACATTAAAATGTGAAACGTTAGAGTAAAAAATTATGAATGTAGGGAAACCCTCAGACTAGCAAAACAATAGTTCAGATCATGTTTTCTTTTTAAATTCCAGTGTTTTTATAAACTTCATGCCTGACTTATTTTGAAAGGCTAGGCAGAAAGGATGAAATGATTTTCCTGGTTTCTCTGTATCAAAATATTACATCTATGTATAAAATTAACTAATAAAATTGTTAATTAAAATTGTACTTCCACTTCAATGGATCTCTTCCTATTAAAGGAACAAAAATAAAGAAACAAAAACAAACCTAACGGTTATTACTAGAGATGGGAGTTTCGTATTCATCTCATGAGGGTGATTAATATGAAGCTGACCATCACAAGTGGCCAGTCTGATTGGACCCTCCCCTAAAACTGGGCATCAATTTACCACTTGTGGCATGGTGGCCATCGTCCTTTGCATCAAACCAATTACATAAGTAGCCCAGCTGTGGCATCCCCACCTTCCTGTGCTACTGACCAATCTAGTGGGGGGGGGGATGACAAGCCTCTCTGCTGAGCTGCTGCTTGGTCAGCAGTGCAGGGAGGTGGGGACACCCCAGCTGAGCTACCTTTGTGATTGGTGCGGCTTGAAGGACGACAGCCCCATACACTGCTCCACAAGTGGTAAGCGCATGCCCAGTTCACTGTGGTGGCGAACTTCATATTCATCTTCTCCGGGAGATGACTAAGAAGCTCCCATCTCTAGTTATTATAATGCTATACAACATCTTACAACACAATGTGAGATGCTGAAGCTATAATCATAAATAATATTCGCCTGTTTTTGAGTGTATGCATGGAAGTTAGCTTTTTGTTGATAAAAAGATTCTTGAGTTGTGCATTAGGCAAAATCTGTTCTTGAAATATTGAGACAGTGAGGGCGTTGCAAGAAATGAAAGAAGAGAAAGAGAAAGCAGGCCAAAGCAAAAGAAACAGGGCAGAAAGGAAAGGCGGAGGGAACAGGAAAAATGAACACACAATCAATCTGTTATATTCAAACAAAAAAGAGGGATTGTATATAAATGAGGAATTTCAGGCGACTTTGCAGTTGGCTGATGTCGGGAAAACACCAATCCAGTTTTGAAACAATGGCCTACTAAATCATCAAATAAAGCTTGGTAAAATTGTCCTTCTGTAACCTAAATTAAAAATCTACTGATTTTGGTTTTTTCTGTTTCACATTCTTACAGCTTTAAGTCTGTTTCAGACATTTTTAAAGGTTGCAGAATGGTGTGTACCAGTGTCCTGTGAGCACTATTTGTCATAATAAAATATACTCATTTTTGTATATACTTATCCAAAACACACATTTTTCAATCAATTTTTCCTATTATTTTTGTACATTTTCAAGGATCATTTGAGAAAACAAAGTTGACAGTTGTGCCTTAAAATGGGAACCAAATGATTTCCACCTCCATCACAGATCACAAAATAGTGAGTTTGTTGTTGAGCTTCACAGAAGCCCTCTTTAGGCACTACAAACTTTCGAGCTATGAACATGATTAGACCAGGAAATCTACTTTGACTTTGTTGCTGCTTTTCAAAAATGCCTTCAGCACCAAATCTGAACAGAGTTCTTGCTCACATGCAAGATTTACATGTGAGCAAGAACTTTGGAAAATCTGGATTTCTGCCCATGTGCAAGATTCTATAGAAAAACTGGTGCCTCTCCTTTCTGCAATATGTGATGGTTTAATGGAAACTCTTTGAAGAGTTCCAGAAATAGTTTGTAGATTATTTTAAACTAGTTAGTGCCCAGAGCAAAAGATTTTAGCTTTCATGAGATGGATAGATAGATATTCTTGCATTTAGGATGTGGAGAAAGAGAGACTCGTGAAAACCATGTTAAAGCGCATGAATGAGCTTGAGTCTCATCCACAGTCCCTTTTCTTCTCTCATTCTTTCTCAAGATCAGAAAGCCCACTTCTTGTTTCATGCAAGCCACAGTTTACCATTAGCTCCCTGTATGCTACTTCAGTGGAACAATAAACTATGGGCTAAAATGTGCTTTAAAGGGACCTGACAGCTGTGTCTTTTGGGCTATTTTATTCCAGAATAATGGTCTCTTATTTTGCAATATAAATTGTAGACAAGGTGGACCTATCCTGGACTGGGACTGTAATAAGGGAGAGTGAACTCCCCCAAGGTTTAAATCTTGACTAGACCTCTATACTTATGAGTAAATATGAAGATAGTTTAAAACATTTTTCCTTTGTTCATAAATTGTGTTAATCCTAAAGTAAGTAAAAAAGATGGAATGTGTGAAAGAAGGGAAATACTGTAGTTTAGATCCTTAAAGTTTGCTGATGCAGTCTGAAAAAGCGTTTTGGAATTACATCTGTACCAGACCTGAACCGTGGTGTGGGTACTTGGAGAAGCACTCCCCAAGGCCTAATAATCAATTATATCTTAGGTAGCTGCTAATTAGTGTCATTAATTTATAAACTCTAAATTTTCATTTTAATTATGTATATTGAGAAGAGTGGATAATGCAAGCAGGTAAAGGAAATGAGCAGTGAATGAAAAGTTACCAGCTCTTAATTATGCAAATCAAACCCACTGTGGATAAATTATGTAGGAATCAGTGTGCTTGGAACTGGACAGAAATGAAATTTAAGCGAAGATGGTTTGGCTCTAGTCAGTCTAATCTTATTTTTCCAGAGGAGGAAAAGAAAAAGCCCCCTTTTTTGGACTACAATTCTCATAATGCTGGCTTATTCTGAGAAATCTTCCGGCCTCTGCCCTTGACTCAATGGGTAATGCCACAGATGTGGATGGCATTTTGTTGTTCACTACTGCATGCTAATTAGCATGCTATGTCTGTTCAGCAGAAGCCTCCAAAAACACCTAAGTAACACCTGAAGAGGAAGAAATATAATAATGGTGAGAATAAACAGTAATAGAACTCTGAATTCTAAACACAGTTTATTCATCAGAGACTAAGCAGAAATTGGATAAAATGGCATTGGAGAGTGATTGTTACCATAGAATATTGCCAGGAAAGAGGTTATGCTGACTTTCGGTTTCTAAACCCACACAAAACCTTAATGGCTCCAAGTATATAACATAAGCTTTATATTTACATAACCTGTATGTTGTCATCTTCTTAGTTCTCTTCTTAGTAGTCCTCACACGACCAGATAGGCGGTATATAAATAAATAAATAAATAAATAAATAAATAAATAAATAAATAAATAAATACATACATACATACATACATACATACATACATACATACATACATACATACATACATACATACATACATACATACTCCAGTATTGGTATGTACTGTACAAATGTGCACTGTTGTGTGAGCATTAAAAACAGTAGCTAAAAGCTTTCCTGTGCAAATTTGAGATGAGATAGCAAGGAGCAGAAATTCTGTGTTTTCTTTGTATTGTAGATAATTGTCAACAATTCTGCCTACGATGCAGGAAAATGGAACTTGCTTAATAGGGAAAGTAGTTAATTCCTCATTCAATTAATTCCTCTCCAAGCAAGGCAGTGTTGTTTCTATTTACCTTATCAGCAGGGTCAGAAGTCCAGCTTACTACTCTTGGTTTCTTCCAGCAATTTCCTATTAATATTAATTATAGGCAGTGCAGTCCTAGTTCAAAGATGCAGTGGCTGCAGGAGGCTAGCAGAAATCTTTTGCCCGAATAATACTGTTCTGCTATTGAATCTCAGAGATCAATTGCAGAATGATCTGCCAGCAGAAATGCTTTTCTGGCTATGATCTGCCAGCAGAAGAATAAAAAAGAAAGTGAAGAAAGGTGGAGTGAAGGAGGAGCCAAGTTATGCCAGATCTCAACCTCCTTCACCCCCACACACAGTTACACTGCTGATGTGAAATTAGGCCAGGGCAAGGTTAGCCTTAGATGTAATTTCCAACATCACTATTGTGTGTGGGATTTTGATGCAGTACAGCTTCAGCTATTTTATCATTGACTCAGTTGGCCCTTGGCCATTTTCAACAGTTAGAATTGCACTCTAAATGCAATCTTTCTTCTCCTTACATGTATCACCTACTTTACTTGTAACTCTTCCTTTCCACCCTCAGTTTCCTAGAAGACTCTTAGATCCAGATTTCTCAAACTCTTCTCCCTGATCTTGCAGTAGCCAGGAAAGAGCATTATTTTGTAAATTTGCCCGTGGGAATTCACACAGAAATTGCCCAGATCCTTTTGCTTGGTGCTGTAAATTACACTAGAATAGGTCTATTTGAATTAATGGAATGCATAGAGGACTCATGAAATACTGTACCCATTAATTCAATTGGCCTATTCCAGTGTGATTTATTATACTAAGCAACAGAATTTTGGCCTTTGCCTCTCTCTACTTTCTTTATCCTCTTACATGCTGGTGCTTCTTCTGTCTTTATGTTTCTCCCCCAATCTGCCTTGATGCTTCATTATGATATCTGGGAGATGATAACCCTTTCATTATTGAAATAAAATGTTAACATAAATATTGCAGAGAGCCCAATAGCCAGGTCTTTATTTTAATGTAATTTTTTAAAAATGTATTCCTGTCTATAGATCCAGAGGAGTGGGATTTTGAAAGAAAAGAAGTAAGATTTTACCTTAATTTAAAAGTAAAAATAACAACAAGAACAGAAAATGAGGAGATAGTAACCAAGCCGATGAAGTGGACAAAAATGTTCATTGTTCTGCAAAATGTGTAGACCCACTGGCCAGAATCCTATTGCTTCTTTACACATCTAGAAGAGCAACTGTGGAACAGATTAGTTGTCAGGTGCATGCGAGGGCCAGACTTGTGACTGTGCACAAACTCAGACCTCAGCAATTCACTGCACCAACAGCTTCTCTTCTGTGCGTGTGAAATTGTCATAGGATTCTAACCATTAAAAAATAGTTTTGATAAAATACAGTGGTGCCTCGCATTATGAGCACTCCGTTTTACGACGAAATTGCTTTACGTTGAAGGTTTTGCGATTGCAAAATGATGTTTCCTATGGGGGAATTTTGCTTTGAGATGATTGGTTCCCTGCTTCAGGAACCGATTCTCGCAAAGCGATGATTTTCAGCCAGCTGATTGGTGGTTTCAAAATGGCCACCAGGTAAAAAACATGGCTCCCCGCTCTTTTCTGGGATGGATTCCTCACTGCACAGGCAGCGAAAATGGCCGCACTATGAAGGATCTTCGCTGGACGGTGAGTTTCAAGCCCCTAGGAATGCATTAATTGGGTTTAATACCTTTCTATGGGCTTTTAAATTTCACATTACAATGTTTTCATTCTACAGCGATTTCGCTGGAACGAATTAATGTCGTAATGCGAGGCACTACTGTATTGAGTTAGCTGGAAGGAAAGACAGAGCGTGCCAGATATACCTTACAAGAACAAGGCCTGACCTGGCATATCTAGTACCAACAGTTCTGCTGATAAGAACTCTTTCGCTCTGTACAGGCTGTCAGACAGACTGAGGCCTGTGTTACGGTAGTTCTGCCTTCTCTAGAAAACGGGGGTGATGGCGCTCTAGAGGAAGGTGCATAGAAATTTGTCCAGCAGCATAAGATACCTTACCATCTTGGGTAAGGGACAGAGGACAGAGAAGATGTGGCCATCTACACATTGTTGGGGACTTGCCATCAGCACCAGAAAACACAATTGATGATGAAAGCTTATGGAACTTGTAGTGCTGTAACATTTTGAGGGCCACACCTTATTTATCCTTGCTTAATGACATGGAAAACTCAACAGTGGCCAGAGGATTGGAAAAGATCAGTCTACATCCCAATCCCAAAGAAAGGCAGTGCCAAAGAATGCTCCAACTACCGTACAATTGCACTCATTTCACACGCTAGCAAGGTTATGCTCAAAATCCTACAAGGTAGGCTTCAGCAGTATGGGGACCGAGAACTCCCAGAAGTACAAGCTGGATTCCGAAGAGGCAGAGGAACTCGAGACCAAATTGCTAACATGCGCTGGATTATAGAGAAAGCTAGAGAGTTCCAGAAAAACATCTACTTCTGCTTCATTGACTATGCAAAAGCCTTTGACTGTGTGGACCACAGCAAACTATGGCAATTCCTTAAAGAAATGGAAATGCCTGACCACCTTATCTATCTCCTGAGAAACCTATATGTGGGACAGGAAGCAACAGTTAGAACTGGATATGGGACAACTGATTGGTTCAAAATTGGGAAAGGAGTACGACAAGGCTGTATATTGTCCCCCTGCTTATTCAACTTATATGCAGAATACATCATGCGGAAGGCTGGACTGGAGGAATCCCAAACCGGAATTAAGATTGCCGGAAGAAATATCAACAACCTCCGATATGCAGATGATACCACTCTGATGGCAGAAAGTGAGGAGGAATTAAAGAACCTTGTAATGAAGGTAAAAGAGGAGAGTGCAAAAAACAGCCTGAAACTCAACATCAAAAAAACTAAGATCATGGCCACTGGTCCCATCACCTCCTGGGAAATAGAAGGGGAAGTTATGGAGGCAGTGACAGATTTTATTTTCTTGGGCTCCATGACCACTGCAGATGGAAACAGCAGCCACAAAATTAAAAGACGCCTGCTTCTTGGGAGGAAAGCGATGACAAACCTTGACAGCATCTTAAAAAGCAGAGACATCACCTTGCCAACAAAAGTCCAAATAGTCAAAGCTATGGTTTTTCCAGTAGCGATGTATGGAAGTGAGAGCTGAACCATAAAGAAAGCAGACCGCCGAAGAATTGATGCCTTTGAATTGTGGTGCTGGAGGAGGCTCTTGAGAGTCCCCTGGACTGCAAGGAGAACAAACCTATCCATTCTAAAGGAAATCAAGCCTGAGTGCTCACTGGAAAGACAGATCCTGAAGCTGAGGCTCCATCTCATGAGAAGAGAAGATTCCCTGGAAAAGAGTCTGATGTTGGGAAAGTGTGACAGCAAGAGGGGAAGGGGACGACAGAGGATGAGATTGCTGGACAGGGTCCGCGAAGCAACCAAGATGAATTTGACCCAACTCCGGGAGGCAGTGGAAGATAGGAGGGCCTGGCGTGCTCTGGTCCATGGGGTCACGAAGAGTCGGCACGACTAAACGACTAAACGATGACGAAACGAATGACATGGAAGCTTGCAGTTTGCATACAGAACTGGTGGTGCTGATGGCATCTGTCTATCAGTCATATCCACTAGGGGAAAATTGTTGAGTTTAAGAGATATTGGGATAGTTTAATTTAGCTTTAAATAATAACTTCAATGACCATTGCTCTTAAAATTCTTGGTCCCCGCCCCCCGGCTATAAAAACTGTTAATAGAAACATGAGAGTGCTTTCATTCATTTACCATTCAATTTTATTTTTAAACTGTCTTTTATTTTGCATTATTCGAATCTCTAAGAAACTTACCAGAGTTCAGTGCTTTAAATGAAAGAAACTGCATGAAGTAAGACAGCACACATAAATCTGTGATGACACAGTGGTTGGCTTGTGACCATCACTAGTTATTTCCCAGGCTGATGACCAAGGAAGCATATTCCATTGCTTTATCTCTGGGGGCCAAAGCTCAGCACTGTTAGCAATGGACAAAAATAAATGTGTTACTGTTGTGTTTGCTGTCTTGATAAATCTTTCCTACTTTAGAATAATGTTTACATCTGTTCCAGTGTCCTTTCCCCCCGCCCATCTGCTCTTCACTTATAATTTATTTTTATAGAGCTTTCCCTTTTAATTGTTATACTCTCCCAATCTGCTGTATTTACATCTACATTTAACTACATTTACTACCCCTTCTGTTACTTGATATGTCTGACATAAAAAACACCCATATCATAGTATTCACAGGCTTTCAGAGGTCCAATTTCAGATTGCTGGGAGGGAAAAGTTATAACTTGGGAAAAATTGGATGTTTAGAAGGAGATTCAGCCCTTTCTGCCAGATCATAGAAATTCTTTTCTATACAAAGTTGTTGGGGCTTTTTTAATTGTCATGTTATTTGGCATCACTTTTTGAAAATTCATTCAGTTTTTCAAAATCTCTAGTCTAAAAAAGACACCCATATTTGCTGGCAGGTGAAATTCAGGGGCGAACATAAGAAGAAAATCAAAGCCCACTCTGGATTGATGTATGATAACGCTATATTGAGCTAAATCCAATTGTTAGTCCCGACTAGATGAATGGGATTTGTTATATCAACATTTATTGATTTAATGGGTCTATTCTGGTTTAGACTAACAATTGGATGTGCATGCTATAAGCAAAAATAGAATTAGAATGAGAACTAGAATTGAATTGAATAAATATAATATTGAATCAAAGGAAACAAAAGGGTATAAATTTTGTGGTCACATGTCTTTTAGAGAGGATAGTCCTTTGATGAGCATTCAGACGACAGTGCTTTATTTGCTGTGAGTTTTCCTTTCTGCTGTCTAAGTAATCAGCATGTCGTTGGTGTCTAAGTGCCTTCAAAATATTGTGCATTCTCCTTTCCATGAAGCTCGTGCAAATTGGTCTGTCAATCTGACACAGAACTAAAATGAAGTGTCTGATGGACAGGCCAACTTGCATGAGCTTCATGGAATTAAAATGAAGCCTTGCTCTCCTGCACTTGTGAATGAAGAACAAATCTGTCATTTAACATTTGTTATATATTCATAGACTGCCCTATAATTCACACATTTTGCTTATCACACAGACCAGTTGCTGAGACCATTGGATAATGCCCATTGGAAGTTCCCCGTGTCACATATTTATGTAAAAGTAGGCCCTCATAATGCCTTTCATAAGAAGGAAGGGATTTCGTTCATAGGATAGGTTCTTTAGCATGTTGAAGTATATGACGCCTCTTCAGTTTTTCATCCATTTCTTGACACATCAAAATGGCATAAACTGGTTTTGTTTTCCTTTTTGCCCATGAGGTCTTGAAACTAGCCCTGAATTATTTATACTGGCAGTTTAGTTGTGGATGCAGTCCAGTGGCAGCAAGTTACTTTAGTATTCATTAGTGGACTGGCAGACAACAGTCTAATGGTTAAAAGGATGCATTTTTGGTGGCAGCAAGTTGCATAGCCCTGGAAGAAACACATATGTGCCCTTATAGGGAATGCAATTTAAAACAGCATGCACTTTGGCTTCTTTTTAAGATAACTGCCAGCTTCTCAGGGGATAAAACACAGGAGGGCTGACTACTAAGTGTTGAAAAGCTTCTTTGCAAGGAGGGGCACATTTCCAAGTTTGAAAAACAAATTCGCTCAAATGACGTTTACAGATAAGATGGCTAGGTCTAATTCTCTGCTCTTGTGGTGAAGTTTATTAGCAGCTGCCAGCTTATTCTTGGAAAGGCATTAACAAGTGATTATTACTCCAAGTTATTTTTAAGAGATTAGCTGGCACTACTGCAGCAACACTGGTTGCCACGGCTTGTTTTGGTAGCCACCTGAGGGCTTTGAAAGCACACAGGTGTGTCAAAGAATGACAAATGAACCCAATGAGATGCAAAGTGGGCTCTGTGCCACAAAAGCTGAGGCTACAATTACTTTTTCTTAACTCTTTAAGCTGATTCCAGCTCTCCATTTTTTAACATTTTATTTTTGTGCTGCTGCTCTGGAATTTTCCATGAAAGTAAAATTCCATAAAAATTCAGGATTCCATGTTACCTTTAATATGTAGCAGGCAGCTATGCTGGAGCTGTTTCAAAGACATCAAACTTCTTAAAGAGTTTCTATACCTTGGTTTAGTCATAAATCAAAATGAAGACGGCAGACAAGAAATCACAGAAATAGTGAGCCCTGGGAGGGCAGCTATGAAGAAACTAGAAAATTTTCTTAAATGTAAGGACCTGTCACTGGAGACCAAGGCAAGGATAATTCATAGTATGCTATTCCTGATAGCTATGTAAGGATGTAAGAAATGGACACTGAGGCAACCTGACAGTAGAAGAAAAAGATTTCTCTGAAATGTGTTGGAGAAGAAATGCTTTCCATGGGCTACCAGAAAGACAAATGAGGGGGTTATAAATTAAACCAAATATAAACTCTTAACAGAAGCTAAAGTGAATAAACTGGGGCTATCATACCTTGATTCCCAGTGTGATGTTGCGGATAGAGTGATGGACTAGGACTCCGGAGGCCTGTGCTCAAATCCACACTCAGCCATGGAAACTCACTGAGATTGTATAACTATGAAAGCACTCCTTAAAATATCTCATTAACCTTGAAAGTGCTATTAGGGTCAGTCTGAGTCATTTCTGACTTGATGGCACATAACAACATCATATTCTGGACATATTGTGAGAACCATCCATCTAAGTCAGTTACAGGTAACATCCCCCCCTTCATGCACACTAAGATCAAAACATAGCCATTTAATTTCTTTATATTTTACTGTGGGAAGAAAGAACGGTCTTCTTTTTGGTTATTGGAAAGTATAGCCGTGGGAAGCGTTTCTCCCTCCAGGAAATTTTGAACTTTTTTCCCCTCAGAGATTCAAAGTGGTTTTCAGTGAATAATGTAGTGGACCAATTCGTCTTACAGAGTTACAATGGTGTAGCATGACTGGGGTAACATTTGGAGATGAATTGCCCAAAGTTGAGAAATCACCATAGACATTATTGGTTCAATACTGAGTTATATGTCTCAGCATGTAATGGATAATCAGGGGCAATCTGCTTCTTAAAGTTATGCTAATTGTGTAACTGTGCAACAAGATTTTGGTTAGCATTTTACAAAAACACTAAATCAATACTTTGAGGTTATTAGTATTATTTTGCCATTGATCTTTTAGAGCATTTCTCCATTTTCATTTGATTTTACCTGTGTTCTTTTAGGTCACCACAGCTTAGCGATGAATTGATAAGTGCACTATGAAGTATTTAATTATTTACTTTTGAACTCTAAAGAAAGGAAGGAAGGAGCATTATGTAGACAAAGTCAAGTTCCAATGTACCCCTTTATTTTGTTCTGGATTGTGAAGTATATGCTGTCTGGAAAGGTCAGTGGTTTAAGTATCTGGCTGCAGACTCAGAAGTTGGGAATCTGATTCTCCACTCTGCCTCCTGCAAGTAGAGCCAGCCTGTGTGGCCTTGGGCAAGCTGCACAATTCCAGAATGCCCCCAGAAGAAGGAAACATAAACGACTTGTGAATACTCAGTATCTTGGAAACCCCAAAGAGGGTTTCCATAAGTTGAATTGTCTTGACAGCACACAATTATTTAGTATTTGAATCATATGCTTAATTTTGTTCTGAAGAGGGGTTACCAGTTCATTTGCTTTGGATTTTTTTAATACATTTTTTTTAATTGTGGAGAGCACAATTAGTGTGATTCAGTCTGTTTTTCACCTGTAAAGAGAGTCTACATTTTTTGTAAGGAAAGATCAGTCACCTAAATGGTTTGCACCGAAGATAACAAAAGCAGCTTGTAGTGTAACACATTCAAAATCATAAAGCCTTACAGAGACACGATTCCAGAGTGTATTTTAGCATCTCAGGTTGAATACTGCCTATATCACTTTTGCTGCTAGTGCTTTTCCAAGCAGCTGCTCAGAAATACTGTGAAATAATTCAGCACCACTGCCTGAACAAGCACAGTAATTTCCCCCCCTACTTTATAAGCTGGCAAACCATCAACACCTTTCATTGGGACTGAGAGATGTGAGACTAGCATATTCCTTCTACATCCAGAATATACCTGCCTCCCTGCCCTCAACACACTGGATTTCTGAGATAAGGAAAATCTGCTCCTGAGCTTGATTAATTCTTCCAGGTCTCTTATAATCTGCTTGTGAAATCTCTCCCAACACTGCTTCTTTAGAGATTTTCAGGCCTCGCAGTAATACATGTATACCTTGTGGATATACTGAACACAGCGTTCTTTGCTTGCCAACATATCTCTGAGAGAACAGCAGGACGTTTGCTGAGATGCATCCCCTATGGGTTAATAGTACCATGATCCACAAAGTCCTGCATCAGATGGAGCTTTTGGATCATACTTTGTACGATCTCACCTTTCACAATAGGGCACCACCTAAGAAATGTTTTTCAGTGTCATGGATGAGGAAGGGTACTGAGAAATGAGCATGCCTCGAACACTTAATTTGTTGAGCCAGATGCCGTAAATATTTGTCTTACTAATAATTCCTATTAGAGGATCACAGAAATATTGCTTGTTTTTCTCTGAATAAATGAGTTTGCTGGGGAAGTTGACAGGGAGAAATATTAGAGGTCTATGAGAATTCAAGGGACAACTAGATAAATTATACGATGATTCAGTGGTTTAAAAAGGGTCATAAAGAAGGATCTATCTGTAATAATGTTTGTTAATTACAAATAGAGATCTGAAATTAGTCACATTTTTATCATGTTTCTTGCAGTTCATGTGCATTTTCTTCCCAGCCTTGTTTTGTATCACTTTATGGGATTTTTTTTCTTTTCTACATAGAAATTCAAAATATTTATGTGCATTTCTTTCTGTATGGATGCACTTTTAAACATGTTTTCCATAATGTACACATTTTAATGCATGTTATCCATTGACAAAACATATGTATTCTTAGGTTCAAAATAAATGAGTCAGTGGACATCATTAGAAGAGGGGCTCCCAATGGAAAGACATCTGATTCTTCTACCAGGAGCTTACCTTGCTCTGCAGTTTGCAAATTAGTTTGCTCTTCTTTTGTGAATGTGTTTACTGGGTGGTAAACACAGGCTGCATTTGCAAATGTCATTGTGCTCTTAAGGATTTGTGTGCTGCCTGGAAGGGAATAGCCAAAATCTTGTTGCATACGTTATGTCTGTGGGAGAACCATGATGTCAATGGATGAAGAAATGTTAGCTGGAGAGGTTGCTGCTCTATCTCCTTTTTTCACTATGTCCATAATGCTTCCAGAGAGCAAGTGAAGAAGGAGCAGGAGCAAGGAGGGGAAGCATCAGTACTAGGAATGGTGTCCATGCCTAGAGGGGCTTTAGCAGGTACTGTATTTGCTTCTCCTTGATGCTACCAGTATGTTTTGCTCCTTTTGCTCTAGTACTGTCAACCAGCAGTGACTCTCCATGTTTCAGGCAAGATTCTTTCCTAGCCCTATTTGGAGATTCCTGATATTTTCTAGGGGGTCCCACTTCAAGGATTTACCATGCCTAACTCCTTTCAGCTTCAGAAATCAGCTGAGATCAGTGTGAACAGGTTATCATGGTAGTACAACTTGTTCAGTAACTGGGTGAAACTGGACATGATTCTAACTGATTGGAGCTTCTTGTGTTTGCTTGCTTTAGATAGACAAAATAAAAATTCTTGCTTATATTCCTCACAGGTAGATATATCTTTGCTCTCCAGATGTTGATGAAGCACTCCTGGTTAGCTTGGTTAGGGTGGAGAGGAAATAGAGTTCAACTCCATCTGGATGGTTGCAGTTTAGCGCTTCAAGCACTCTCTGGACGGTTTACAATTTAATTATGCAGGCTACACATTGCCCCCCCCCAGCGAGCTGGGTACTCATTTTACCAACCTCGGAAGGATGGAAGGCTGAGTCAACCTTGAGCCGGCTATCTGGGATTTGAACCCCAGGTCGTGAGCACAGTTTTAGCTGCAGTACAGTGGGTTAACCACTGCGCCACGAGGCTCAACATTCCTGGTACAAGATCTTTGTGGCATCAGCCCTGCTTTTAATGAGTGGAATTGGAGGGGTGGCAAGCATCCCTAGAAGAGTAATAATCATATGCGGTCAAGTCAATTCCAACTCATGGCAATCTTTCAAGCGTTTTGTCATATTAAGAAGTGGTTAATAATTAGGAAGTAGGAGTGGAAGATAGGAGGGCCTGGCGTGCTCTGGTCCATGGGGTCATGAAGAGTTGGACACAACTTAATGATTAAACAACAACAAGCATATTAAGAAATTATTTACCATTCCCTTCTTCTGGGGGCTGTCTGGGATTGGGGCAGCCTGCCCAAGGCTACGGAGGCACACTGTTTTCTCAGGAGGTAAACTGAACTCCCAACCTCTGCCTCCAGAACTAGAATCTAGCTCATTGAGCTATCCTTAACATCACAACCTTGCTACATTACAAATCTGTTTCTTGCCAACCAGCAGCAAATCTCGGATTTCTGTGTGTCCAGCCAGATTTTAAATTGCACTGCAGTTTAAATTTTCCCAGAGCTGCCATCCATGAAGGTAGTGCGTTAAAGAAATTCTAGTAGCCATCAAAGATAATTAAACAGACTATATTAAAGTTATATCTTAAATTAGATCAAATGCTTAAAAAGAAGGGGAAAATGCTCCTGTCATTTTGTGGAAGCAAACTGTGTATCTACAACTTGCCTCCCCAAGCCCCGAAATAAAGATAACTATTCTTGGAATTTAAATATGGGCCACACTTTATTAAATACCAATTCAAATTCAACCAGATAAACTATTTCCAAAATTGAGGGGGCCTGCAGTAGTGCGGGGAAATAACTCCAAATAATTCCTTATCAGTCAATGGGCAAGTCCCAGGCCCCAGGTTCCAGCTGTCTAACGACCGGAGAAACCTGTCAGGCCTCAATTAAACACCCCGGACCTCAGGCCATCGTGTTTGATGACCTTTGGTCCGGAAGTGGTCCAGCGCGTCAGCCTCCTTCGGCCCTGTAATCGCACGATCTGCAGAGCCGTCAGAAGCGACGCGCTGTTTGCTTTATGCTAATTACCAAAGGGGACACACCGTGACAACCAGTTATTCCCGCACTACCTGCCCGTGTGACCGATAACACAAAAACCACCATCAAATGCCAACAAGCCCTTTTCCAGTGTGGGATAGGCGAAAAATCCCCCCATCCTTAAGCCAATTGGGATAAAGGTCAAAAATTCCTATTCGGCCCCAAAACAGGCGACCCCAAAGACACACTAGAAATAGGGTGGGCGGGTGGGTGCCAGAATCGAAAGAGCAGCAGCCAACGGGCCGGCGCTTCCTTAAATCAGCACCGGCCCCTCCCCTTCATCACGTGGCCCGTTGCTTGCTCTTCCGGACCTGGGGAGGCAAAAACGGCGCAGGGCTCAAGGGTGCGAAAACGCGCCCTTCGCGCGCGCATACACATTCTCTCTCTATATATATATAGAAGTTCTATAACATTTTCAAAATATTGAATATGTTTTGCTTTCACCTTAAAAAATAATAACTTTAAGCAGAAGAGGGTCACTAGAGTGGTGTTCTTGACATGTTCTTAAATTGTGGAATTTTCAGAGATTCTTTTTGAAAATGTTAACATTGTTATGAGTAGACATTTCTAATTTGGATCAAATCAGTAGCTAGAGTAGTACTTTTCAAGCTTGAGTTACTCTTCTTTACTTTTTGATGTTCCACTATGTAATAGACAAAGCTAAAGCTGACATTTTACTGACAGCTTCTATGAATCACAGAAGATGTTGCATGGACCAATTTCCTACTAAATTACTGGTTTCGGAAATTGATATCCTGCATTCTTTTTTCATCCTATGCTTACTATAAGTACAGTGATGTTTGTATAAGGAATTGTACTGGATTTTAAATTCTACACTTAGCAACTAGAATTAATAAACCATTGATAATCATTCATGCTGGAATATATCTTGTCACAAACTATATTATTCAACAATAATTTTTTAAAAAATGCTAACGTAGATAATTTGCTATGTGAGTTAAAGATTGATATACTTAATACATTCTAAAACAGAAATTACTTTGTAACCATAAATATTGTAGCATAGAAAATGTACTATTAAACAAAAATAGAATTAAGGTTGCAGTAGAGAGGATGGAATTTTATTTTTTGTGAGGACAGATGTGCAAGATTTTGCTGTGAATAGATCACAAGGCTACTGCAAATACTATGCTACACTTCCCTTGTGTCCGAGGCCTAAATTCAGTGGCTAATCTAACTAGATTGGACCCGCTGAAGCCACTGCTGAATGGTAAGTCAACACTGACATAAACCCCATTGATTCAGTGATTCTGTTCAGAGTGAAGCTATTATTTAGAAGGCTGTAATTCCATCATGTTGTAAATTCCCCTCACTCCTGCAAGCATACTCAATAATTATTAGGAAGCATACGGTGTAATGATTATTACTGAATATTGTATACATTTTGCTGAATATTGTATAGCTGGAGGAGGGGAATTGGTGAGGAAAACTCCATAACAATCACTGTAGCACTCAGAGACCGCAATGTTCCTGTTTCCTTCACCTTATCACAGTAGCTCTTTTATTTCCTATAACTCCACATTCCAATTTTACTGGCTTTAAAGTTTTTTTCCTTTTTAATTATTATTATTTGAGTTTTACTTGGCTCAATGAATAGGCTCGAGATAAAAGACAAAATGCTGAGGCCTTCAAAGATGGCAGCTTGCCAGAAAAGGCCATTCCTGTTCATGGTAGACCACTAAGAGAAGGACTTCTTGTGACTGTGACAATAAACATCTGTGCCTCTAATTGTATTCTTCAGTTACATTGATAACAGGGGCTGCTCTACTGCCCTGTAATACGACCAGTATCTAAGAACAGTTGTGATCAATCTAGTTCTAACCCTTGTCATTATCTTGGATATTCATACACAGTCCATCCTATTTCCACATAAATATGCCATTTGCTTAAAAATGTACAAAAATTGCTTTTAAATTGAAACCATACAATACTACACCTTAAGCTGATTTTTCTTTTCTTTCCTTTCCTTGTTGCTGATATTTTAGCAGCCCAGATACTCCCCAAGTCTACTTTTTGTTTTCAGTTAAAAATCACACAGCATTCAAATATATACACACATTTCTATTAAGGCATAATGCGTTTTGTCTCAAAGCACATGTTTCCCAATACATTAGATCTCTGAAGCACATATTTTTAAACACAGTTTGAGCCAAGAACAATCTCACAGGATTGGGCTGGTTGGAGACTAATAAAGGAAGGCCTCAATAAGGCCTCCTATGACTGGACCTGACTGGAGTAAATTCTGATTTTAAAAAATAAACTCAAATGAAATTCTTGTGCATGGGAAAAAAACTGTCCGTTTCACCTTCTCCTCTATTCAATAAATTCTGATCAGCGACAAGCTGAAGCAAATTTCTTTCTGATGCCTTTTTTTTTGGTTAAAGTCCCCTGTCTCACCAGTCTGAATGAAAGTCATGCGTTAAAGATGTACTAAGGTTTAAAATCCTAATGCAAGTGAAGGAGAGAGAGGGCACGTACAAATGTATAATTTATTTATTTATATGCTGCCCACACTACCCAAAGGTCTCTGAGTGGCTTACGACAATTAAAATACAGAAAAAAGATAAAACAATTAAAATACAATTAAAATATATACTCTTAAAATTGCCATCAGGACTCACAGTTGATATTATTTCAATTAAAAGCCTTCTGGAACAGGAAGGTTTGACCTGGCGCCGAAATGTCATCAGTGTCGGCGCCAGATAAATCGCAGTTGGGAGGGCATTCCATAGTCTGGGGGCAGCTGCCGAAAAGGCCCTTTGTCTACAAGCCATCCCTCTTAACTCCTTGAGGGACGGCTCTTTCAAAAGGGCCCCCTGGCTTGATCTTAACTGCTGGGTAGGCTCGTATGGAAGGAGGCGGCCTTTCAGGTATCCAGGGCCCAAGCCATTTAGGGCTTTATATGTCAAAACAAGCACTTTGAATTGAGCCCGGGCAGCAACTGGTAGCCAATATAATTTAAACAGAATCGGCTTGATGTGTCCCCTAGCGACCCTACCACTCACCAGCTGCGCAGTTCAATTCTGGACCAGTTGCAGTTGCCGGACCGTCTTCAAAGGCAGCTGCACATAGAGTGCATTGCAGTAATCTATACGAGATATTACCAGTGTGTGTGTAACTTTCATGAGACTCCACTCATCCAGGTAGGGCCGTAGCTGGTATAATTTCTGCAGCTGAAGGAAGGTGCCCCTGGCCACCGAGTCCACCTGGGCTTCCAGAGTTAGACCGGGGTCCAGGAGCACCCCCAGGTTGCGGACCATGTCCCTTTGGGGGAGTGCAACCCCATTCAGAGCAGGGAAATGGCTCTTCAGCCCATCTGGCGAAGCACCCACTAACAGCACTTCCATCTTGTCTGGATTGAGTTTCAATTTATTAACCCTCATCCAGTCCATTTTCAGGTCCAGACACGACTTCAGCACAGAAACTTCCTCACCTGGATTGGTGGAAAACAAGAGGTAGAGCTGAGTATCATGAGCATATTGCTGACTTCTCAGCCCAAACCTCCTGATGATCTCTCCCAGCGGTTCCATGTAGATGTTAAACAGCATGGGGGGACAGTATCGAGCCCTGATGAACTCCATGACATAAACGCCATGGGACAGAGCAACAGTGGCCCAGCACCACCCTCTGGACAGTCAGCCAGGAAGGAGCGGAACCACTGTAAAGTGGTGCCCCCAACTCCCAACCCAGCCGGCCTATCTAGAAGGACACCATGGTCGATGGTGTCGAAAGTTGCTGAGAGGTCCAGGAGTATCAACAGGGTCACACTCCCCCTGTCTCTCTCCTGGCAAAGGTCATCATACAGGGTGACCAAAGCAGTCTCCATACCAAAACCTGGCCTGAAACCTGATTGAAATTGATCCAGAAAATCCATTTCATCCAACAGCACCTGGAGTTGCCCGGCCACAATCCACTCCAACACTTTGCCCAAATAAGGGAGGTTTGCCACTGATTGGTAGTTAACCACCAGCCTAGGGTCCAGGTTAGGCTTTTTTTTTTAGGAGTGGCCAAATTACCACCTCTTTCAAGGTGGTAGAGACCACACCCTCTCTCAAAGAGGCATTTACAGCCTCCTGAACCCAGGTGCGAACCCCCCTGGCAGATCTTCCAAGATGGGCAAGGGTCGAGCAGAGTGGTGGTGGTAGAACGGACAGATCCAAGCATCCTGTCCACATCCTCAGGTCTCAATATCTGAAATTCATCCATTAATACTTGACCTAAGCACGGCACACTGGACACATCCTCTGATTCTGCAGTGGTGGAATCCAACCCACTGTGAATCTGAACAATTTCCCCCTCAAAATGAATAGCAAACTCATCAGAGTGAGCTGATGAGCAGTTCGGGACCTCCACCGGATTTCTCACTTGAAGAAGATCCCAGACCACTCAAAATAGCTGTACTGGACAACATTCTGAGGAAGCAATACAGCTGGAGAAATATTGCCGTTTCACCAGCCATATTGCCACAAAATAGGCCCAATAACAAGCTCTAAGTCGTGTTCGATCGGACTCCCAGCAGGATTTCCTCCACCTGCGCCCCAGCCGTCTCCCCTATTGCTTCATTGGCCACAGTTCAGAAGTATATGTAGCCACTATAGAGAATGTAGTTGCAGAAATAATATTTTAAGAAAACTGTTGTCAGTGCCACACTAACAAAAGGATACAGCAGAGTAGGCAATTATGGCACAGTTATGAGGAAATGGGAGGAAAACAGTGAATTTTGTACTAGGTGGTGGTTATGATTTAAGTCTAGGTTTCATGTCTGTTTGGAATTGGCTTTACTGTACAAATATTTTGTTTAAAAACTAGAAACTCAGAGTTAAGGTGCAACAGATTGCCCTTATCTCAGGGCTTCCTGATACACAGCCTGCATAGTGTTAGCTGTTCTACACTCCTCATAGTTAGCATGGTTTCTTAGGTTAAAAAAAAGAATCAGTCTTTAGTGACACTTCAAAGGATGATGTTGAGGTATACCAAATACATATTTATAATCCTTTTCAAGAAGCATTCTGACAATGTTCTGGTGAGTATCTGATCAGAATTGCTACCGACATTTTATATACCTGCATTACAAATATCAAAGTGAATCTGGGAGTTTTTCTGAGGACTGTTGCAGGGGAGCCAACATTTCTTCAGTGATACATATGGGTCTGTGGTTATTCAGAGGGAGGTTAACCCGCACAATATGGCTTATATTGGGGGATCTCTTTAGGCATAATCTCTACAGATTTCTGAGGGAAACAAGTCTGTTTCACAAGAACAACATATCCAAATAACATGATGCTTTCATCATACATTTAGTGTACATCATAGACAGCATGTGGCCATAGTAGAAGGGCATGCCATAAAATAAAGGGGTGAAAAACTCCTCTACTTGATCCTTCCCTGATGTATAAGCAATGTATCTGTATTGTACAGTGGTGCCCTGCTTGACGATGACCCCGCTTGATGATGAAATTTCTTTACAATGCCTTTTTTATGATCGCTATAGCGATCGCAAAAAAATGGTTCCAATGGGCGATTTTCGTTTAACGGTGATTTGGTCCCTGCTTCGGGAACCGTGTTTTTTGTTTTTTTGGCTTGATGACGATTAAAAACAGTTGATTCAGGTGTTCACAAAATGGCTCCCCGCTGTTTTCCGGACCGATTCTTCGCAAGACAGGGATCGAAAATGGCTGCCCTGTGGAGGATCTTCACTGGATGATGAGGTATTTCCCCCATTGGAATGCATTGACCAGTTTTCAATGCATTCCAATGGGGTTTTTCACTTGACGATGATTTTGCTGTACAGCGATTTTGCTGGAACGCATTATTGTTGTCAAGCGGGGCACCACTGTATATTGCTTTTGAATAGGCCCTGCCTTTTAATTCCCCTTATTTCTGGTTTGGCCACACTGTGACAGGTCTGTAAATAATCATACTTGCCAAGCCTGCTGGTGCTAATAGTCTATTTAGAAAAACACAAAATGTGGCAGTGACCTTTCAAAGTTCTGAATAACTGTGGTGGGCCTTTGGTAATTCATGCTATCTGTGATCTGCAATAAGTAGAAGTTATTTAATGAGTTGCAACAATACTAAAAGAAAATCCATTAGCTTGAAAATCCATACAAGTCATGGGAATGGAATCCACAGAAAATACCTTAAATGCAGAGATATGAACTAGATTGATGGATAGCTCATACATTATTTAAGGTTATAAGCAGAGGCAACAATGTTTAATATCTGAACGTGCAGAAACATGGCTTTCCTCAGAGGAGTGTGTGTGTGTGTATGTGCTGAGAGAGAGAGAGAGAGATGAATATTTTAATCAACATATAGTTGCAGCTGTTATCAGTCTCTGGAAGAAGCATAAAGAGAAATTACTTCTAATGGTTAAACTGTCAACTTGTTCTGATGGGAGATTATCTCATCCAAATGTACGAAAAATAATTTATTTCCTTCAACAGGAAATTTATTGAGGTTTTAATCTAACTAGGGGTTATTTCTTCTTAAGAGAACTATTTGATGAAAAAGTAATATAGCTCAGATAACTGACAATAATTGTTTTTACAATTTGGGGGGTACAGATTCAAAACATGAACCTCCTCTCCACATATTGCTTCATTCTCCATCTTGAATTGAAGAGATTTTTAAGCACAGCCGATCTTAACGCTCGATGCAATGAACTTCTTCTCACAGTTCTTAGCTGAGAGATAGCAGTGGGCTGGTGGAGCTATACATCTTTCACATGGCATTTGCCCTGCCCTCTCACACCAAAAACCCATGCTGTTAAGTGAGATTAAGGGAGACAGAAGTGAAGTAAAGTCTCAACTGCCTGCTTGGCTGCCTGAAATGGTACGTGAAATAAAGGGTGCCATTTTCACTGAAGGCAAACAAACAAACAAAGTGCATATTGCTTTCATCCAGTCCAAGATAAACTTGAGCCATTTCAGCAGAGCTTGCCCAAGGTGGGAGCTTTTCGGGGACATACTCAAAATAATGGGGATTTCAGATACAAAAAGGATTTTCACATCCAAAGGGTCTGCATGAAAAGAGGATTCCACATTCTCCTTAGCATTGGTTGCCATTCAGAATCAGGTTCCTGAAAATACCAGGAAAGACAACCAGGTACTTAATGTGTTTTACACATTTCTTTTTAGTTCACCATTTTATAATCAGGAATTGTTTACGGAGATTGTAACGAGGTTTGATTTCTAGGGGGGAAAAAGATCTCATCTTGAAAGTAGGAAAGAAAACAGTTGCAGAATCATAACATGTCTTACAGTAAATCTACCAAAATCTACAGTTTTTAAGACACATATAGCTCAGTGGTTTAGGTCTCTAGCTGCAGAACCAGAGTTGGATGTCCAGTCCCCCACTGTGTCTCCTTGAGAGGAGCTGCACTCAATGATTCATAGGGTCCCTTCCAGCATTGCAGTTCAAAGGTTATTATTACAATGATAGAAAAAGGCAGCAAAGCTCTTTATCTGCAGAGAAAGTGAGGGTGGGGGAGGATAGTAGGATGGGAGGGGAATTGTATACAATGTACAGTGTAGGAGAAATAATAATTTGAATAATTTCTTACTGGAATGCTAAGAGATTGCTTCAAGCAGGCCTTGACAAACTGACTGACTGCTTTTCTGACTGAAAAGGAAAAATAAGCTCTGAGCAGAGAAGTGGAGCTCTCTTTGAATCTGAAACGGGAGGAACTGTTGGCTAGTGATTGACAGTCACTACAGCCCAAAAAGGTCCCTTCCAGCCACACCTACTAGAGGCGGCATGCGAGGTTGCAATAACTCCAACATAAAATGCACTCTTTTTATATTTAAAAGTACTCTCATTTGTCTTAACCTGTTGCAGCAGGAGGTGTTTTTATATGCACTATTGTAGTCTTCCTTCAAACTCGGTGAAAATATGGGAAGTTTTCATCATCGGATTATTCATTTCTCAAGAATGTGATTGTACGGCATGCATTATAATTAAATGTGTTAAATACAGAGAACCAGTAAATGTTCTCACTAAGTGGTAAAGCTAATAGTAGTATCTAGCTTACAGTTATTTCCCCCAATTTAACTTCTCTTTCAGAGCAATAATAGTATTGGAAAATGATATTTAAGATCAAGGCATTTATTGTTGTTTTATAGACAATGGCTCCAATAACTGTTTAATAGTTCTGGCCTCACAGGGTGAAAATTGTATACCTCAGCACCTGCCCTGCCTGTGGCTGTAATGAAGTCTCAGTAGTAATCTAATTGTATTGACTTAGCAGGAAACTGGAATTCTCATTGACAGCATAAAACCAAACAAATTGCAGCATCAGAAGATACATGCTGGCATCAGCCCTGTTGACAATGATGTCAAAAGAATTACTCAGTACCACCACCTGTCCAGAAAAGAAATTGTTATGGGGAAAAAAATTAAATTATTCCAAATTTAGCGGCTGAAATCCTGTTGCACAGCTCCATGGGTACAAAGATGATGACAGCAGCAGCACTGGCAAATCATTGCTGATTGGGCATTTCAGAGTGTACATATCCTTGTTGCTTTGCTTACAAGTCATGTGCACACTGTAATCAGGAGCAATTTGCTTTTAATCAGTGGTGATTTGCCACTTAAGATTATATCATCACCATTGCTCACACTGAGCTGCACAACAAGATTTCAACGAGTAACTTAGAGATTAAGTGTCTGTGTGTGTGTGTGAAAGAGAGAGATGTTTATTTTCTCTAGAAGACAATTATTACATTATTTATTTTCTCTAGGAGACAGTTCCCTATGCACACATTTTAGTACTTCTCACCTTCAGAGACCCCTCCTCAAACTTCCTTGTTGACCTCTCTTTTAAAGAACTTCTGCTTATCTGCCTTGGAATCTAGGTTTATTCTAGGTGAATTACTCAATTCACATCTAGACAGGACCTCAGTTCATATCTAGACAGGACCTGCCAGTGTTAATTCACAGAGATTGTAAGCAAAAAGACACATCTAACCCTAGGTGTGTAAATTCTGGCTTTTCATTATTCTGCAGTAAGCAAGGTACACGTTTCTACAAAATGTATAGTACTGCAAATGAAGAAAAGGCCACTTTCTTATTTGAACTACAAAAAGGAGCCGCCTTAGATGGGTTGTTTGTATCTTCCTGATCAATCAGCATCTTTTGTCATGCTTGTTGTATATGAGAGAGCAGGCACTTACCTCAGAAAGGGAAAACCCACCATTTTTGCATAGATGCATCTGTGATAATTAAAAAAGCTACATGGACTCCTGTCACATGATATCCTGATTTTGCAAACTCTCTGAGATCTCACATGGTACTTAGAGATTCCTTGATCATCTGTCTTGGCAGTTTGAGATACTCTATTTTGAATAAACTCTTGGCAGCAGTGATTTTTTCACATCCTTATACAACCCCCCCATCGCCTTTATGCATGTCATGAGAAGTTTGTAGCGAAGGGTAGCATCTAAAATGACCTTCTCATTTGACTTTCCAGAATTCAGTGTACAGTACAGTTAATCCCATTGATCCTGCCAGAATCAGCATGCCTCCCTCCCATAGCCTTTGGCACATACTAAGAGCATGAACTGGAGGTAGTAGAGACTAGTGATATTGTGGGGATTTAGTCTGAATTTTCTAACCAGAGTGTTGGCCCTATCCCTGCCTCTATAAAATGAGTGTCACCCATCTCGAACATTTGGAAAGAGGAGAGACCATTTGGAGTGGGTTTTCAGTGCCATGAAGTACTGCAAGAATAAAATATTGAGAATAAAATCCACAGTCAATCAGTGTTGGAATGAAATATACACCACTAGATCTTGGCCTAGAATTTGAAAACAAGGAAAAAATACCCATGTTCAAACTTCTGTTAGTTCACAGAAGAGACTTATGCTTAAAGCAATTCTGTAGCAGAGCACAGTGGCAAAAAAATGATAAGAAAGACTCCATCCATTGTGTCGCTTCAGCAGAAAGCTTCTAGGCAAACATTTTCTCAGCTGGGAAGTCTTACTGAAAAAGAGTAGCACAGGCAATTCTGCAGAAGAGGGGATTTTATATGTTAGTAGAAGGGCTGTAATCCCAGTGCAAGAAGCAGATCAGTTACTGTGATGGGAATGGCATGAAGGCAAGAACACTGGCTAGCTGCGAAAAATGCATTGATCGTGCATGTTGCAGAAACCTCCTGCTTATAGATTTTAAGCATAAATTAAGAACGGAGTGGGTTGTGGTGTGAGCTCTATTAATATGAGTTCATATTGAGAAACAATTATGTATTGTCTACATAATTATGTTGTAAACCTCCCAGAGAGTGCTTTAGTACTATGGGGTGATATATAAGTCATTATTTGAATAATGAAATGCTTCTTAAGAATATACAGTACAGGTAACTTAAGTCAGCTGGAGGCTTACGTATTCATTGGACATGACTTGGACAAGAATACATTCAAGTCCTGTCAAATTCAATGGAAGAGTTATTACTACAGTTTGAGTACTTCGAAGATCAATGTGGAGAAATGGCTAGCATGAGAACTTGGAAACTGACTTTGAAGAAAAATGAATATAGTACTATGCTGAAGTCATCCAAAACCAAAGCAGTGGCAGGATGATGCTCAGCATTCCAAAGGAACATCTTACCACTGGTCACCCATTATATATACTCTTCTTTAAAGGAACTCTCCAGGATCTGGAAATACACATTCATTGTGTATAAACTGCAAATGTTGGAAGTAAATAGTTACAAACAAGTAGTTAGTTGTAATTAGTTGTGTTTTTGAAAAAATGAAGGCACAACTAAGTTACATTATAATTGTAACTTTATGAGGGATAACTTTAGTTCTTTTTCAGTGCAGCTGTAATGTAAATTTCCAAGCTCTGAAATGAACGAAACACTATTCAAATAATGCTGTTTTGTGTTACAAATATCATGAACTAGAATGACAGCTACTATCATCCATCTCTAGCAGCTGTAACTGTGGAATGGAATATGCAAAGTGGACAATGCTAACATCCCTAGGCAGATGCATATTTGGATGTGCCTTCAGCATCTCTGTGTCCATGATGTCAGCTGCTGTTTTCTCCTCCTCATCACCAATGGAAAGAATTTTACATACAGAAGACATGAGACAGTAGTCTGCATAATGACTTCCTGGTTCCTAGAAATGTAATCAGTTCTGAACGGCAGGACTTGGTTAATAAATATTTATCAATAAAGAAAAGTATAACATTTAGAGAATTAAACATGGGTTGTTTGAGATGCATACAACAGTACTTGGTACATGGAGACAAAATAAACAAGTGTTTTCAATCTATACGCAAAAACAATTTTTTTAAAAAAAGTCATGGCTGTATAAGCTATACAGCAACTAATTTCTGGGAATGATAGCCCCTTTCCTCAGTCCACCCCACCTTTAGAGGCACCTCTGTAGTAAACATAAACTTCTTTTCCTGCTTTAGTTGGGCCTGAGATAGCACATGTAACCTAGCTCTTTATGGAACAAACACCTTTTCTATTAACTGCAACCACTTTTCTGTATCATTCAGATTTCTTCTTCTCTCTCTCCTATTATTTCAGAAAATCTAGATTTTGCTCACTACTTTCCTCTTGATCTCATTAGGAATTAATGTAATTTATTTATCTGCCAACTGAAGCTGCAGTCACACTACATTAATGCCCCTTTTTTTCTCGCGTCTTCTGCTTCCTCCGTAGTCGGATATTGTGGTCACTTGGCACATATCCTGTGACAGTGGTTCATACTAGAGATGGGAGTATCCCATGCAGCTGGAGTTAACGTCCACTCACACATCCGGTGGCAGCAGTGGTCCCTCTCTTGCTTCCAATCATTCTGGAGTGCAGCTCAGCTAGCCACTCGGCAGCCTTGCAGGGAGACTCCTCCTCCCTCCCTCTGCCAGGAGTGACTAGATGAGTGGGAAGAGAATTGTGCTCGGGAGCGATTGGAAGGATGAGCGGAGCCACGAGCAGCAGCGGACATGTGAGTGGATCCCATCTGCATAGGGGTATTTGTATATGAATACAAATACCCCTCTTTAGTTCATACCTTTTTAACCATTCCACCTTTTTAAAGGGTAAATTAGATGTGGTGCATTAATATACCCACTCAAGTGGGACATACCTCTTTTCTGGTTTTTCCCCCTTTTCTCTGTCCTCCTTCCTTTTTTTAAGGGAAAAAAGGGTCAAAATCCTTGAGGACTCTTTAAAAAAACTTGTGTAGGTACATCGCTGTGTCAGCAAAATACCCTTGCTGTCCACATACTGATCTGGGCCATTTCTTCCAATTTCCACTCTTTATGGAGGAGAACCCACATTGCACTGGAGTGACGGGCAAAAGACAGTGGTTCAGAGCTTCCCAAAGTGTGCTCTGTTTCACCACTTGCCCCTCATGATGGCTTGCGGCTCCCTGGTTGCCGCCAAAGCAGCCAGGAGCAATGCAGAAGCTTTTCTTTGGTTTTTTTTTTTTTTTTGCCAAGCTGGCAGTGGTGTTGCTGCTGCTGTTCTGGCTCCAGCTCTGGCTCCTTCATGCTTCCTTGCTTCCTCTTTTGCCCTGAACCCCTCACCACTCCCACTGCCACTCAAGCGACCAGTGAGTGGAAAAAGTTTGGGAACCACTGCAGTAGATGGACTGATGCTCCACATGCTTCCTTTCAGCCATTCCTGCAGGACTTTCGGGAATTGTCCTACTATTACAGTGGTGCCTCGCTAGACAATGAT
This sequence comes from Pogona vitticeps, assembly GCF_051106095.1. NCBI lineage: Eukaryota > Metazoa > Chordata > Lepidosauria > Squamata > Agamidae > Pogona > Pogona vitticeps. Next base: position 67,127,907 of record NC_135787.1, read on the forward strand.
AATCCGTTCCACTGAAAACGCTGTTTAGCAAAATCATTGTCTAGCGAAAAGCATTTCCCCATTGGAATGCATTGAAACCTGTTTAATGTGTTCCAATGGGGAAGAATCGTCGTTGTTTAGCAAACATCAGCCATAGGAAAGCCACTTTGTGAACCGCCAATCAGCTGTTTAAATCGCTGTCTTGTGAAGCTTAGGTCCTGAAAACACCTGTTTTGCGAGTGTGGAGGGAGCTGTCAAAATTGTTGTCTAGTGAAAATCGGTTTGTGAAGCAGAGACCAAACATTGTCCAGCAAAATTCCCCCATAGGAATCACTGTTTTGTGAATTGCTATAACGATTGCAAAAAGTAAATGTCTAGCGAAAAAACTGTCATGCGGGGTAACTGTCTAGTGAGGCACTACTGTATACCTGTCCTCTCTACTTCTCTGATAGCTTTCAACTTTCTCCTTCAACTTCCCCATCGATCCCTCTTCTCCCTTTCTGTTGCATGTGCAATGGTGGGAAAATGTTGTCTTGGATATTTGGAGTAAGCCAAAAAGGGAAATTTTCCTTGCTCCAGAATGAACTAGGAGATTTGTTTGGGGGATGGGGCAATGATGCAGGAGGAAGCAGTTGAGTCTACCACATTTGGTTTCACTTTGGTTCCTATGTTTCCAACCTTCAATTGGTTCCATCCCTTTTTTCTATCTATTTGCATTTTTTTATAAATCCATACAAAGTTTTGCATGTAGTGGTGGATGCACTTCTCCAAATATGTTCCTCTTCTACAAATAGTTCTTTTTGTTTTTTGTTCTGTTTGGGTTTTTTTTTTTTTTGAATTTTATTTTATTAAATGAAAACATATTGTAAAGAAACCAAAGAACAAGAAACAGAACAACAAACAAATAAACCAATAAAACACCATAATTATACACAAATTTCTTGGGCCATATTACAAATCTAGCAAGGAAAATCCTTTCCCTCACCCCTCACTTACCACTTTTTCAGGTAATTCTGTAATTGCTACTTCCCCATCTAGTGGTACCAGGATATCATGTGGAACAAATATAATATTGGTTATCAAAACAGAACTGTATTTATATCTGCAAAGATGCTAAAGCTCAGCTATAGGAAACAAAGCCCTGGCTAAGAAAGTAGGATATAAATCAGCTTCAGTATCATTATCTGTCTCAAAAACATGACAAGACTAGATATATTTAAGCTGCTTGGCTTTGAAAGAGCTTCCATGGTAAATCTATTCATTTGACTTGTACGTGTTGCTTCAGCAAATCAATCCATAGTAGTAAGAATAATTCTCTGCCTCTTTATTCTTTTCCTCCTCTTTCTGTATGTAGTTACACTGAAAAGTCCAATTCTTTATCTATCGTGCTCAAAATATTATTCCATTTTAATGCATATTGTATTTATTTATGAGCATGCAGCCTGAGAAACGATGACTACAGTGATGTTATGCACCATCAGCTACACAGTGTGATACATATTATCCTACATATGGTAAGCTGCCAGCCAGCCAAACAGTGCAAAGAAAAAAAATGAAATAATGCCTCATCTGTACGTTTAATTAATGCCCCATGCTGCACAAACCAGGGCAAGGGGCGAATGACTTGCTGGCACATTAGAGAAAGAAGAAAAGAGGTGCCCACAGCATGGACTGAGTAGCTAGAGGGCATGTTACTATCAAGGGGAGTAAAGGAAACCAGCCAGTTCTCGTTAAATTACCTGTCTAATCTTTTGAAAGAAATCTTCTCTTCCGAGCTGCTCTTGCCAGTGGTCTGATGGGGTTGTTATTTCCTCCCACCCCCACCCCCGCAACTCATTGTAAATGCTGACACAGGCACTTTAAACTTAGTGAGTGTATGTTAAATATTTCTGCCAGATCTCTTGTGGCAGCTTTCACGGCTCGTATTGTTCAGCATTTTCCTGCCAGCCCAAATGGTCACCTGATCCAAGTACGGATGGATGCAGGATCGCAAGTTCTGTTCCTCAACATTGGATCTTTATTGAGAGGACTTGTTTGGGAATGGGCAACCTTGATTGGCCGATCATTTTGCATTCAAAGAGGGACTTTTGCCACCGTGCACACCTAACTGCTTGGATAGCCAGTCCTGCGAAGTGGAAATGATGTTTGTTTTACCACACATCAAAATGCAGACAGCTGCTAGTACAGGTGGACTAAGAAGAGTAGCATCAGTGGTTTATCGTTTGTTAGTTTAAGCCAGCCTATCTAGCCTCTAGATATTTTAGACTACAGGTTACATCAGCACTAACTGTTACCCATGCTCATATATGCCACGTTGAAGGGCACAGTTCTATGTTCCTCCTCTAGGGAGTATACTTGTGGAATTGTTTCCTATTTGAGATCTTTCCTGTTGGAAAATATTTTAAGAGATGTTTCCTGCTAGGAAAGATGATAGGAAACCTCTTTGGAGGGCTGAGAGAACTATCTAAGTGGTAATTACTGTAGCTCATGTGGATTCTTCAGTTTATTCTGATCCATGGGGAAAAAAAGAGGGACTCATGAGGGAGCAGCATAGCACAACAATTTTTGAGCACAGTTCCTCAGTCTGGTTCAATCCAGACAGGTATGTTGAGCAATCTTGCCACCATCACCACAGCTCTTGCCAGGACTGGCTCTCTTGTCACAATGAGATAGCACCTTAAGGAATTTTCATCATCCCCACAAGGTCTCAAATTCAATACAATATGATTGGTTTTTGCAATTTGCATAAAATATATGTTTTCATAAACCTTGTTTTTTCCCTTGAAAATTTAAGTGCATGCTCACAACAAGCATAACACATCCTGTTCACAAAGATGCAAGCAACCTATTCAAGGCTACTGTTTTCTGTGATTCACACAAAAGGCATCTCTTCGCACAAAAGGCATTACCAAATTTTGCACACTTTACTGGAATGTGCAAAATCCACTTGCATGAATGTAATTGTAGAAATTTTTTAGACCCCTGCCAGCCACAAAAAGACTGATGATGGCTCTCAGCAAGGAGGAAAGAAATGCTTTCTGATTCACTATATGAAGACTGTTCAAAGCAGGATTTACATATGTACTTTAGATGTTTTGATTTATGTCTCCTCATTCAAACAGACAACAATCAGGAACATCAAAAGCTGCATCATGAGAAGTTGGAGGACCCTCATGGTTTCAACCTATGTTGGAGATAGTTGGATCTGCAGTGGTCACCTTTTGTGAGCAAAGCATATACTCTCGTACTGAACTTTGGGTTTTCCTGTAGGGAATCAAAGGAAGAAACCATATAATACATGCGCACTTCCTGTCTTTCTTATTGTAACTATATTTCCAAATTAGAACTAGGACAAGACAACACCTGATTATGAAGCTTTTTGATGGCAAGATCTTATGCATTCTCATACATATTTGTATGTTCAGAATCACTGTTAATTTTTTGTGGTATCTAGATATGGGCCTAGATTAGAGGTAGGAGCTTCATATTTGTATATGAATATGAAGCCTGCTGGTACAGGTGGCCAGCTTGTTTATCTCCCACTCCCAGACCCTGCTGGACCACTTACCACACGGTGCATGTGACTGGCATCCTCTCCTGAACCCAAATTGCAGCAGTAGGTCATCTGCCACAGCCCTGCCTCCCTACTCACCCAGCCACTCTGTGGCTCAGCAGGGAGACTTGCCTTCTTGCCCCCGTGCTGGAGTGGCTGGCTGAGCAAGGAGTCGAGGCTGCGGCAAATGAGCTACTGCTGGGCTTTGGGCACAGGAGAGGATGCCAGCCATGCGCCGCATGGTAAGTGGTCTGATGCGGACTGCAGGTGGAAGGTAATCAAGCTGACCACCTGTGTCAGTAGGCTTTGTATTCATATACAAATGCAAAGCCGCCATCTCTAATCGAAGCCCATATCTAGATACCACAAAAATTTAAGAGTGGTTCTGATCTCCGTGCTCATTGACATGGAACTGTTTTGGAAGTGGCAAAAGCATGTGGCAAGATGTGGATGCTTCTTGATAAATGAATAATACTGTAATGCTATCTCTCTTAATGGATTCTCCGGGTGCAAATTAACATGGGCTATATTAGTTAGTTACTAGACAACAGCCAAATCAATTGTGTGGCAGCATCTAAGGAGTCTTGCAAACAAGGAAATGTACTGTACATTATCATATCATTATGCAATATGTGATCTCCTTAGGTTTAAAATTAAGTACTGAAAGTTTTTAAGTATTTACCAGCCTAAAAGTTTTAAGTATTTGCCAGCCTGGAAGAAATTAGTAGGAGTTCTTATCACTGCATTGTAATATGTATGCATATTATATGCAACTGCAGAAGAACATGGATTAACCTGAAGGTCAAGATGCAGAGAAAAAGGATGGCAGACACATTTTCACCTATTTATTTATTTATTTTATTTTATTTTATTTCTATCCCGCCTATCTGGTCATACTAGACCACTCTAGGCGGCTTACAACAAGAAACAACAACATAATTTTAAAAACGTTACAGTTTAACAGAGATAGAAATCAAGAAAGATATATAGAGAAATTGTCAGGAGTTTTCTGTTGGGAAGGCCCGCTTATACATCAGCATTTTTAGTTGTTTCTTAAACATGCCCAGTGAGGGAGCCACGCGAATCTCAGGAGGTAAGTTGTTCCAGAGGCGAGGAGCCACCGCCTAGATGAAATTTAGGATCTTGCTGCATCTTGCAGTTTTAGGGTGCCAGCTGTTCTATAGCAAACTAAAATTTGAAATCTGAATGTTCAATTTAAAAAGAATTGTAGTCTTTCCAAGGCATTGTTGAGTCCTTAGATTATAACAGTTCAGAAGGGAGATGAAATTACAAACCCCATAACTCTGGATAGGAAATGGCACCTCTGCACATGCTCCACATCATCTATTCTAGTTAAGAACTGGCATTGCACTTTTTGTGCTGTGTACTGAAAGGGAATTGGTACAACATACAAATGGGCAATGCTTTTGAAGGTGGAGAGCAGGGAGATTTAGATTCACTATTTTTTTTTCCAGAGCATTGAAAGGTTATTCTTTGGACTGTAACTTTTTGCTTGTATCTCTTTGTGAACAGTATAGAGCACAAGAGGTTATAATGCAGTCCATTTTAATTGCTGCCATTAGTGTTGTCAATATTCAGGCTTCCCTTTTTTATATAAGTTTTTTCCCCTGCTGGTAACACTGGCACAATATTGTGCAGCAATACTGGGCCATTTCCTGATGTTTTGAATCATGATAAAGAAGCATAATATCCCATATTCATAAACCAGAGATTTTTTAAAGAATTGAATATACACAAATACAGCAAACATAGACAGACTAGATGACCGTTAAAGATAAAAGCAATGCATTTATCTTTTTTAAACTTAAAAAATGTTTCAAATTTTTAAGTACAGCTTAGTTTAGGAAACAGGCATGTTGTTGTTGTTGTTTAGCTGTTAAGTCATGTCTGACTCTTCATGACCCTATGGACCAGAGCACGCCAGGCCCTCCTGTCTTCCACTGCCTCCCAGAGTTGGGTCAAATTCATGATGGTAGCTTCGATGACACTGTTCAACCATCTCATCCTCTATCGTCCCCTTCTCCTCTTTCCTTCACACTTTCCTAACATCAGGGTCTTTTCCAGGGAGTCTTCTCTTCTCATGAGATGGCCAAAGTATTGAAGCCTCAGCTTCAGGATCTATCCTCCCAGTGAGCACTCAGGCTTGATTTCCTTTAGAATGGATAGGTTTGTTCTCCTTGCAGTCCAGGGGACTCTCAAGAGCCTCATCCAGCACCACAACTCAAAAGCATCAATTCTTCTGTGGTCAGATTTCTTTATGGTCCAGCTCTCACTTCCATACATTACTACAGGAAAAACCATAGCTTTGACTATTTGGACTTTTGTTGGCAAGGTGATGTCTCTGCTTTTTAAGATGCTATCAAGTTTTGTCATCGCTTTCCTCCCAAGAAGCTGGTGTCTTTTAATTTCGTGGCTGCTGTCACCATTTGCAATGATCATGGAGCCCAAGAAAGTAAAATCTGTCACTGACCCCATATCTTCCCCTTCTGTTTGCCAGGAGGTGATGGGACCAGTGGCCATGTTCTTAGTTTTTTTTGATGTTGAGCTTCAGACCATTTTTGTACTCTCCTCTTTAACCCTCATTATGAGGTTCTTTAATTCCTCCTCACTTTCTGCCACCAGAGTGGTATCATCTGCATATCAGAGGTTGTTGATAAGACTGGCAGTCTTAATTCTGGCTTGGGATTCCTCCAGTCCAGCCTTTCGCATGATGTATTCTGCATATAAGTTAGGTAAGCTGGCGGACAATATACAACCCTGTTGTCCTCCTTTCCCAATTTTGAACCAATAAGTTGTTCCATATTCAGTTGCTCCCTGTCCCACATATAGATTTCTCAGGAGATAGATAAGGTGATCAGGCACTCCCATTTCTTTAAGAATTTGCCATAGTTTGCTGTGGTACAAACACTTGAATTGTGCAATTTTGCACCCCCCCCAAAAAAAAGCACTTTTGCATTTAAAACACTATATACAAAATTTATGAGTATTGTTTCATAGAAAAAAAATCACTCTCACCAACAAAGTAACTCTATCAAGAGCACCAGGAAAAGAATGGTATAATTCTCCCTTACTGTGTTTGAGGATGAGACACATGGAAATTTACATACGAAGTTATCACCTGGGCCTAAAGTCAATTGCTATCCCAATTAGCATAGACCCACTGAATCAACTGTCGGTGATAACTCAGTAGGTCTACTCTGTGGGGGTATTACCAATTGGATTAATTCCCTGGACAATAAACTGAGTGAGCATAAAAGTCTCCTGGTCCTTGCCTTATTCACTGTGGTGAAATCCTATGGCAATCCTTTTCAGGGTTTCTCAGTTAGAGAGTACTCAGAAATGGTTTACCATTCCCATTTCTGGAAGCAACTTGCTCAAGGCCACACAGGCTGGCTATACTCACAGGAGGCACAGTGGGCAACTAAACTCCCAACCTCTAGTTCCACAGCCAAATACTTAAACCACTGAGCTATCTAATGCATACATATAAATCAGGGCCTGCAAATTTTTGCAAATCTTTTTTGTTTAATTTTTTTTATATGTGAAATGATGCCCTAATCTGAGAAATCTTCAGATTTAGATTTATAAAATTCATAAGGATCTTCTTTCAGTCATACTGGAGTCCTGGTTGCCTGGGGGGAAGTAATCCATGAATAAGAGGCAAATGACTGCACATTACATTATACAGCAACCATACTGTTCTAGCATACTCTAGCAAATGTTTTATGGCAATCTCTCAAAGAAAGCACTATCGTGTACCCACCTGGGCTCTTTTTAGTGCCTTGCCCTTGATGTAATAATATAAGTACATTTTGCATGAAAGGGGACAATATTTTATGTTTTAAGAAAGTTATTTGGAAATAAGGCAAATAAGTGATACAGAAACAGTATTGTGTGTCAGCACTTCAGGGACAGAGTACATCTTTATTAGTGTCGTTCTATTTAAGTTATTATTTCCAACACTGAAAGGTCAAAACTGTTAATTTTTATCATCTTTTCTTAATGAAGGAAATTGCTCTAAAACAACAGCAGTCTGCATTTCATTTTTGTCAGTCAGTAATATTGAGCCGTTTCTTTGTACCAAGAAAAATGCAGGTGTGTGCATAGTCAACAGCTCATGAATTTCTGTTAGAATAAGAGGATATGGAAATGAAGGGATATCGTAAAAGTTAATCCAGAAATCATTAAAGCAATTTTTGCTAAATACCAGAAGATTAGCAATCTAGTGAATACATGTGCCCTGACATTCTCAGTTATTAACTTTCTAAATTGCCATGTACTGAGACTCGTTTAGAATGAAGAATGGAATTATTTTAATTGAGAACTGGATACTATTTTTTCCCTGAAGGTTTTCCTCAAGTCACCTGCTGTTATCCACCTGAGGCTGGAAAGAGGGTGAAGTCCAATATGTTAGCCCATCTTTTGTTTGCTTCTGCTTTCTGTTGCTGTTAATAAATTTACCTTTATTTAGACTGTTACAAGCAATGTAAATGTTAAATGGGAGCCAAGGATGTAAACAACTTTATCCCAAACTAAACTTGCCATACTATCAATTCACAAGACATTAAAAGCTTCCTATTAAAGGGACTGTGACCACATCCTGACACAGCTCACTCCTGTTCTCTACACATTACAATGGACACCTGAGGGAAAGAAGATGATGCAATTAGACGTTTCTGTGTACGTAGGTTTCCTTTCCTCTGATGTAAATCTGTAAATCTCAAGGTTCCCTTAACCATGATGAATATGTTTTTTGTTTATCACTAGCCCCATTTTTCATCCAAGTCTTAATCCCATAAACATGGTGAGATCACTTTTAGGAGGAATGATGTCTGGTCTGGCAAACCTGCAGGCTCAGTATCGGAAGCCTCTCTTTCCTCCTCTGCTGGCATGATGAGGTCTGGGTTCATTCAACACTAGATAGCTAACTTGGCTAGTCCCATTTATCAGAACATGACAGGAAGGGGGGAAATCAGACTGTGTTGATTTTTTCTACATTCAGGGTTTATTTTTTTTAAAAAAAATCTCAAACTCTTTTAGCCTGAAAATATGATTTGTGATTTTTTCAACATTCTTTTTTATTTTTTATTTTTATTAACTACAACATAAACATAAACATAAAATACATAAACTAAAATACAAATCCACTGTGTTCCCCACCACCATAGTCAGGATCTCGTGCAGTAATCTTCTTCCTCAATCTTTGTTCTTCTCTATTGTCCTCTTCTCCAGAACTGCATTGACTCTTGATTTGGAGCTTTCCCTTTTCCTCTTGTTAGCACATATTCAAGAAATCTGTCCCATATATCATAGAAATTATTCTTTTTCAACTCTCCTTTCTTAACCTTTAAATTGCAAGTTAGCTTATAATTTATAACTATATTCCATAATTCATTATACCATTCGAAATTCAGATTTTGATTTCCATTGGTAATCAATTCTTTTGTCATCTTATCGTATTCCACATTCTCAAATATTGATAACAAAGCAATATCAGGATTAAATTTTAGATCTTTTTCACATATGTCATTTAGTTCTTTAAAGATTAGTTTCCAAAATTTTTGTACTTTTTCACATTCCCATGACATATGAAAGTATGTACCAATTTCCTTCTCACATTTCCAACAGACATTCAGATAACTAGTGTTAATTTTATTCAATTTTGTCAGTGTCAAATACCATCTTAAACCCAATTTGAAAAATAATTCTCTTATTCTCACTGACATAAATCTTAAAATCCTCATTTTCCACATCTTCCTCCATTCTTCATCATTTTTTTCCCCTAAGTCTTGTTCCCACACTAAATTCAATCCTTTCTCAGTCTCTTCTTCTTCTAGATCAAGCAGGAATCTATAAATTTTACTCACTGCACCCTTTACTGAATCAGTCATCTGAATATCTTCATATGATAACAGAATTTGTTCATACTTCATATATTTTCTACCTTTATTATACTTCTCTACCCATTCATTAGTCCATCTTTCTAACTGCATATAATTCAACCATGATATATTCTTATTTTGAAGGATTTGTTTCATTTGATCTTTCGATCTCATTTTATACAACCAGTCTTTTAGTCTAATCACTTTTTTTCTTTAAATAATTCTGCATAAACTTTCATATTGGCAGAAAAGTTCTCTATTTCAGTCACTAATCGTAATGGGGAGTTACTGTAAATGGACATAAATTCTTTCTATACTTGTACCAGGTGTTTAACACTGTCTTTAAAAACGGGTTATTAATTTTGCTTATTTTATATTTCTTAATCATACCAAATAGATATTTTTCAATATCCACCTGTAATTCTGATTACTCCATTTTCTACCAAATTAATCTTTCTCGGTTATATATAATTTCCCCAATGAAAGTTGCTAATATAATAAATTTAACAATAAATTTAGTAAATGCAGTTATGAATATTAGATGTTGTAACGGAACCCAAAAGATGACGTCATTCCTGCATGTCAATCAAGGGATAGAGCAGGAGGGGCGGAGTCAGAATGACAGTTAGACAGCTGGAAGAGACAGTTAGGGAGTTGGAATAAGATAGGGATAGAGAGAAGTAGGGACAAGAAGATGTGGAGAGAGTGCCAGGGTTTAGGAATAGATAAGAAGGGGTTAAGAAAGGAAATTCAAAGAGTAAAATATATTTAACAAGCAGGAATGAACACATAAGCATAACATAAGGAATACCAGTGATTGAATACATGATTTAATATATGCATACCTGACCCAGTTATATATTTGATTCTCCTCATGATTTTATTCATTAATAAAAGAATTTTTGATCAAACCCTTTGATTCCTAAATTATATGATCAGCTCCTATGTGTGTGGGATTTGAATTGGTATTAAGAGAATATCTGGTGGCAGCGAAAAGGGCGTATTTACCTTTGTAGAGCCCACAGATATAAAGGGCGCAAAGGGGATCGCCACAGTTGTCAATACAGCTTATTATCCCCTAGTACGTAGACTCTTAGGGATTCAGTTGCTTTCATTTCTTTGATATGATAACAAATTAAACAGTTTGTTATCATATTAAATAAACGAGAGCAACTGAATCCCTAAGAGTTAAAAGTATTGGGGAATGATAACAGGTATTGACATCCAACATGAATCTTAACAGTATCCCAGTCTTACTTCACATGAGCCAGTGTGAGGTAATGGAGAGACTGATGAACTAGAATTCAGGTGACCAGAGCCATGGAAGCTGACTAGCACTGGTAAAGCCACTCTATAAATATCTGACATGCCTTGAAAACCCTATTAGATTCACCATAAATCAGATGCTGTCTTGCCAAGGGCAAAGGTATTTTTTGGTTTCAAGACGATTAACTTGGCTGTAGAGAGAAAAGTTACAAGCCTTTATTAAAAGAAAAGAAAGAAAAAGCCATGGTAAAATGGATGTAAAATATAATCCTAAAAATAAAGGAGTAACTTTAATGCAAAAGGCAAAGAAATGTTCTGAAAACCCATTCAGCCTCCAGGAAGCCCTGTAAATGGCAGTGAGTCCATTCCATCTCAAGTCCCCATGTCATTTGTTGAGTCCGTAGTTATGTAGAGTGCAGAGTGCTTTTTGAACTGGCCTGCACTGAAACTCAGCCATGGCCCCAAATCCTAGCCCTTTTATACCTATAAGGCAGCTAGCAGCTGCTGTTTATTTATTTATTATTTATTTATTTATTTATTTTACTTATATCCCGCCTATCTGGTCGGTTAAGACCACTCTAGGCGGCTAACAGCATAAAATAGTATAAAAAATTTTAAATAGAGGAAACCTTAGGAGAGGGAGGAAACAATAGGAGAGGGAGATCACACCACATTCCTTCTGAATTGGCAAAAAGTGTGAAGAGTAACTGTTGACCTAATATATTGCCCTCCCAGCCTGGAAATAATGAGGCTCCAACCCTCTATCATTTTTCTGACCGGCCAAATCAGGTCACCTGTGGAGCTTAGCATAAAATGCCAGTGCAGACATTCTGCCTTGAATGGTGCAAGGGTCCAAACCTTTAAAATAAAGGTAAACTGCAAATTGCTGCAAATGATCCACCATTATAGGGCATGGCATACCCAGGCCCTCACATTTACAAAAGGTGAAAAATTCCTTGCAGGCCGCTGCATAGCTGCACCTAGTGCTTGGAGCAATTGCTGAACTTATCACTCTTTTGGCTTCAATGCTCCAATGCTCCATACCTCCGGAGGCAATATGTCTGGACAAACTTGACCTTCCAGGACCAACTCCTGAACCTGCTGATTCAAACTGGCAGTGTTACAGAGTTTTGAATTTCTGCTTAAAATTCTCTTTTTTATACACAGCAGAAGTACAGAGACTCATGGAGAACAGCTTCCCATTCCCAGATGATTCACTTGTTTTTTCATTAACTGGCACTTACAGTCTCAATAACTCTTTGAGACATTTATAGTAGAAAAAATTAAAATGTTTCTTTAGCTCCAGTTGGGAATGTTGTTGTTGTTTAGTCATTAAATTGAGTCCAACGCTTTGTGACCCATGGACCACAGCACGCCAGGCCCTCCTGTCTTCCACTGTCTCCTGGAGTTAGGTCAAATTCATGTTGGTATCTTTGATGACACTGTCCAACCATTTCATCTTCTCTCGTCCCCTTCTCCTTTTTCCTTCACACTTTCCCAACATAAGAGTCTTTTCCAGGGAGTCTTCTTTTCTCATGAGATGGCCAAAGTATTGGAGCCTCCACTTCCAGTGAGCACTCAGGGTTGATTTCCTTCAAAATAGATAGGTTTGTTCTCCTTGCAGTCCAGGGGACTCTCAAAAGTCTCCTCAAGCACCACAATTCAGAAGCATCAATTCTTCACCAGTCAGCCTTCTTTATGGTCACCTCCATACATCCATACATCGCTGCTGAAAAAACCATAGCTCTGACTATGCCAGGAGTGGGCAATTAATTTCTATAAGGCGGCTCATGAAAATCTGAACTGTGTTCGGGCATGGGTAGTAATAGGCCCCCACTGGGTGAGGCTCTGCGGTGAACAAACTACAAGGCTGACATAGTTAACTCCCTAAACTTTTTAGGGAGTTAACTATGTGAGCGTTGTAATTCGTTCACACGGGGGGGGGGGAGAGAAAAATACCATAACACTGAGCTAACTCACCTGTCCTCCATTCCCTAATGGCCTTCCTCTCCAACTGTTTTCTATTGCGCGCAGGCGACGTGATGCATCATCTCGTTGCCTGTGCAATGATTGCTTCTGGCCTCTTGAGCTGCAGGCTCTGCACTCTGTGGCTCAAGAGTAACAGTCAAACTCACAAGATCCTAGTGTCAGATCTCACGAGTTTTGGTTACTACCATGCTAGGTGACCGGAGCCGGAGCTCCAGCTCACTCAGCGGCGACGGGTGGGCTGGACTGGAGTGACGATGGGCGGGCCAGACAAGAGTGGCTCTCGGGCCATATGTGGCCCACAGGCTGCACTTTGCCCAGGTCTGGACTATGTGGACCTATGTTGTCAAGGTGATGTCTCTGCTTTTTAAGATGCTGTCTAGGTTTGTCATCTCTTTCCTCCCAAGAAGAAGGCGTCTTTTAATTTCATGGCTGCTGTCACCATCTGCAGTGATCATGGAGTCTAAGACACCTCTCCCTCTACAGAAATATTATGCTAATTCAAACCAGCAAAGAGACTAAGCAAGAGTGACGGAGCCTTTTTAACTGGTCCATCTCCCATCCCCTGTTAAAGCAGCATCACCTGTGCGATGCCACTTTCGGAGCAGGAGGGCAAAGTGTTCCCACCGCGGCAGTGCAGTGCCTTGGCGGTGTGGACATTGATAAAGAGACCCCTCACTAATTGGCAAAATGATAATAAATGTGCCTTCAAATAATTTATCTAACAGCTGTATTGACATCACTTTAAGTTTCCACAGGCAGATGTCCAGAGTTAATTTGCCTTTGGACAGGACAGTTATGATAAACTAATTCCTTTCTGAGGTAATAACTACATACCTTTACAATAAACACATGTTCTCCGCAGACAGGTCAAGGTAAAGTTATAAGAAAAATAAAATCGTAAAATAAAGCTGTGAAACAGAAGGAGTTCCTACTAAAGCTAAGAATAGCCTATAAAGGCCTATACAAAATGGAAATCTATACAAAATGTATGTGGACGTGTGCAAGCAAGCATGAGCACAGAGGAAAATTGGGATACATCACATTAACTTCCATCTCATCTTTTATGAGATATAATGTTGTTATAACGTTGTTATATTTAATGTTTTATTATACATGTTGGAAGCCACCCAGAGTGGTCAATTGACTAGATGGTTGGAGTATAAATCAATAAATCAATAAATCAATAAATCAATAAATCAATAAATCAATAAATCAATAAATAGATAGATAGATAGATAGATAGATAGATAGATAGATAGATAGATAGATAGATAGATATGATATGATATGATATGATATGATATGATATGATATGATATAATATGGCACTACAGAAGCACATAAGGCTGAGATATGTTGAAAATGCTATCAGGGTCACCATTAGACCTAATGTATCATTCTGAGGTAAGATATATATCTTTCTGAGGTAAGATATATAATCTTACCTCAGAAAGATTGAAACTCTCTCACACACCTTCTCAGGTCAACTTATATCACCTCATGCTAACAGCACCTCCTGCTCTCATTCTCTGGCAATCATCATCCATTTGCAAACTCACTCTCTACCAGGCATTTCTCCTCTGTCAATCATTTTTCACAAATATCCCTAACCATATTTAACATTATTCACTTTTATATATGCGGAAAACATGCAAAGTGTGTATTATTATACCACCAGTCCCTTGTTAATCACACATGATGCTCTTTTCATTCCCATTTTAAATTCCCCCAGGGCCATCTCTTTTATTGATTGATTTACTGCATCTTTACAGCACCTTGACTGCACAATTCATTAAAAATATAAAATAGGAACAATAACTGTTGCTGAGACCTCCCTAACTGTATCAATACACAGGAAACCCAACAATGTTGGCCTGGTAGAAAAACTTTCAGTGCAGAAGCAAACCTAGCCAGTTGGCGCCTTCATTACTAGAGAATGGAATGAAGGCTCTGAGCAGAAGTGCATTACAATAATCAGGTTTAAACACTGTTTGCAATTTTAAAATCCTTCATTCCAAAGTTGTCTCATTGTTTAAATAACTGCAGAATTAAAAGCTTCAAGATGTGACATGGGTCACTCCTGTTCTTGGGTTGAATAAATGATGGCACCTTTCGGAATAGGGTGTTTGTTCTGAATACTTGCGTCTATGCATATTAATTACCCTCCAAATTGACATTAGAGCTGTGCCCTGGAGTCAGTCTATTTACATTTTTAGCTGGTACTCCTTTTGCATTCATGAAAGATTGAATGTATGCTTACTGGCCTAGCCTTCCTTCAGACATTTTTGCCATACGACATCTGCATAAATAATATTTACTAGTGGTCTTTCTATGCTACACAGTTATAGCAGTCAGATATCATTTTAACTGCCATGGTTCAGATCTATACTTTGGAATTGTATGATCAGATACTTAGAATTCTCTGAGAGATACAGTAGCTCTTTACACTCTCCTGAACCACAGCAATGAATTCTAAGTATACCAAGAACTACAGATCCCAGGATTCCTTAGAAGTGAGCCATGGCTGTTAAAAGTCCTATGAAATTGCTATAATCATGTGGTGTGGGTACATGTTCAGTTATGACTAGGGAAGTAAATACTTGCTCTCTTGTTCAAATGAGCCAAGAATAAGGAATTGCAATGTTGGTGGGGTTTTTCATAAAGCTGCATGAGAGTAAATATTTTCTGGTGTCATCGACTGGATGGTTTTATGCAAATTGTACTGTAAATTGTACACATTGTTAAAAACTATGATAGCTGCTGTTGTGTTTCATACAGTAGACTTAAAATAAATGAAGCGCTGGTTGGGTTTATTTTTTAAAAAATCAGTTTTTCTGTGCTCACTGTGTATCTATGTGTCTATTTTGTTTCTCCAAGGAAAGGATACTACATTTTCTGCTAGATTTTTGAGTAGAGTAACCCAGAAGTATTTTGCTTAAAATTACAAAATTTTGATGAGAGGAAAAAAAACCACTCAGTATGTCATTCTTTCATTGGATAAAAAAAAATTGTCTGCTTCGGTGTTTTGCCATGTCATGGCTCTCTAGATTAACCAGAACAAAAAGTTTAACAAATATGTTTTCCATTCCTGGTCAGGATGTGCTATTCTGAATTGCTGAATGACAAATCCCATAATTCTCCATTCTGGGAGTTCCACTTGAAAGAATGACACCTACAGAAACCTGAATGTGGCTCACAATGATTAATTCAATGATTAATTCTTAAATATCAAGGATTGATACTGAATCCTTGCACCTCTTTGCAGGTATGGTTTCTCATACACAGGAGAAAAGGGCCTAATGTTATGGCCCATTACAGTCAGTGTGAGAGGTAGAAGAGGAATGCAACCGAAAAAAAAACTGGATTACTATATACAGTGGTATCTTGCAAGATGAATTTAATTCGTTCCACGGTTAATATTGTCTTGTGAAAAATTCATCTTGTGAAACGTGTTTTCCCATAGGAATGCATTGAAATCTAATTAATGTGTTCCCATGGGCAAAAAAAGTCAGAACAAAGTCAAATTTGGTTTACAAAGGATTTATTAAGTGCTCTTTAAAGCCACACACATTGTACAGATGATTTAAAAAATTCAATCAAAAAACTTTAACTTTTTAAACATCATAGAAAAACATTTAAAAATCAGCAAACATGAGGTAGGAACAAAAAACGGAAAACATTTGTCTTGCAAAGCACAGCCGTAGGAACATTTGTCTTGCGAGTCATCAACCCCCCCCATTGCCAAAACCATTTGTCTTGCGAGTGTTTTTGTCCTGTGAGGCATTTGTCTTGCCAGGCACCACTGTAGATCATGATGCACCTCTACGTTGGAAAAGTAGTCAAATATTCAGTAAATGTCTGAGTATTTAATTGATCTGCATAGGCATACAGGACGTTTTTCCCCACTTAAGCTGAAAGCATATTTTGCAAATTATTTATTTTCTGCAGGAAGCCAATGTAGAAGTTTTAATTAGTGTTATATATGGTTAATTAGTGTTATATATGGTAATACGCAAACTGAGCTGGTTCTTATGGAGTTTGAAGGAGATAAGATTTCATTTATTCATCTTATATTGTCTTTTTAAATCTAGCTTTCCCTTTTGTACTCTAGGAGTGTGGTGCTGGTAGATGCAGATCCCACACACACGTACACTTTTAGTGTATAATTATAATTGTAATCATGATAGAAGAGGAAGAAGTGTGCTAATGGCAATTGGGAGGTAGCATGGTATTGTGATATGCTTGCTGAATTGAGGGGTGGTGGTGGAATGGAAGTCAAATCCGATGATCTTTCAGATGGTATACCCTGTTGTGTCCTTTTAGAGGGTCAGTCCTGCTGCACTTGGTAGGAGTCCCATGTAACTGTGCCTGGGATTACAGCAGTGATGTCCTAAAACAATTTCTGCTGTAATACTGTAAGCGGAGAATATACAGTAGGTTAATATATAGCAATAAATTTTGAGACATTGTGAGTAATTAGGCCACCTCCAGAACTGGGATGTTTTGCACGTCAAGCATGTATTTAGCCAAACGCCAAATAAAAACATGTTTTGGAAGAGAAATCATAAAACTTCTTAAGAAATCTTATTATTTTGCAGTGTTGGAGGATCCTCATGCAACTCTGCTATTCTCACCCCCAAATTTGTTTAATTGTATATATTTGGCCACTAAGGGGCATAAAGGGACTTTCTTAGTAAAATCCCCATCCATTTTGGTAGGAAAATTTGGGGTAATGGGTACAGCCCTTTGAGGGTCCCAAGATGGAAGTTTTCAGCCTCCCGAACTCTGGGTTTTGTCTACCTTAGGTATAAACAATCTGCTCTAGGTTGACCAGTGCTGTGACTCCTTTGAAAGCCCACTTCTTACAGACAGATAAAAGGTGTGGTCACAATTGGGTGGCTTTGTTTTAAAGTCTGCCAGAGGTTGTATGACTTCCAGATGCATGTAAGGTTTGTTCATCTTATTTGTCATCAGCAGGAACGAAATATTTCAGAAGTTTTCTCCCTGATGGGTGAGATTATGAGGTTGTGAATTTGTCTCATTTCAGTACATTTTTCAGAAAAATTCACACTACTATTTTCAAATAGAGAAATTCTATCATCTGTGCAGAAAGCCTTTTATTTATCAGAAATACCACAAATTTTGTGTAAATACTGGTTGATTTCCTTTTGCTAATGCTGCTATGGACAAAGAAGTTCTGGTCTTTTCCCTCTTGCTTAGGAATTAAACATCTCACAGCCCATTTTTTGAGGACAAGAAAATTTACAAGTATTAGTTACATTCTTATATCCTTGTTTCTGCCTGCTTTTAATGATACTATTCAGCTGCAAGTGTTATATAATTTAATGTCCATATTGTATTGATTATTTGATTGGTTTGACAAGTTGAGTGTGTTGGTTATAAATTGCCTTGAGTCTTGGGAAACAGTGTCAGAAAGTAATTAAGAATGACATAGTGGGATAAGGGGATGAGTTACGAACTTTATTCTAGGGAACATCAGAACTCTTTGAAAGTTTTGCCAACCATTACGTCATGAGAAATTGACCTGGAATGATAAGCCTGCACACTATTTTTTGGTCTTCCTTTTCAAGGTACAGCTGTTGCAGTAGTTCAGCAGGTCCCAGTTCAGTATGGGACATGCTTCATGAAAGTGGAACATTTTGAAAATAGCTAACCTGCAAGGAAGAAGTGGAGGCATTAATTAAATATGAAGAGGCACTTGAAATGGAAGGGCAGTGACAACAAAAATGGATGATACTTTTAAGAAAGGACAAAGTCAAGAGTGGTGGGAAAGAAGATATCAGAATTCTAATGCATTTCAGACCTTCATTCTGTATTAGAGTGATAATTCTAATAAAAAGAGAATTCCTTTCTCCAACCATAAGACCAGCGCTCTCTGCTCTTGATCAAACTTGAGATTCGGATTGTGTTGTATAAGAGTCTTTAAGAAACACATTTGGATATTTTCTTTCTCTGTGTTTAGAAAGTACAACAGGCTGGTAAATCCTAATCAATACTGGTCATACTTCTAGCAACGTATGTGCACCTAAAATACATCCCAGAATCCTCTACAATGTGTAGCAAATGGGCACACTGTTCAGCATAAGAAGCATTTCCTGACAGTTTGAAAGTTTAACATTTAAAAAACCAGTTGGGGAAATATGAGGGATGAAACATGAATTTGTCATTTATCAATATAAGCAGCCTTGGGTCCTTCTTAAAGACAAAGGCAGGGTAATAAAGGCAGGTGCAACCAACTATGCAATCAACACCATGCAAAACAGTATCAAAGAGGCATATGGCAATATATATATCCGACATTTTGATACTGTTTTGCATGGTGTTGGTTTCACCTGCACTACTGTAATTGTTGGTATATATGTTCACTCTTTGAAATAATGTATGTTACGTATCATTTTAAAAAGTCTGTTTTGTTGTTTACTTCTTAGCTGAGTTTTCTGTGTTTAAAAAGCCTCTGTAGACAAATAAAATTTCTAAGGTAAATAAGTAGTTTCAGGGGGAGAGAGAGAGAGAGAGAGAGAGAGGAAAAGAGAATATTTACTTAGGGAGTTTCTTAGTCACAGCTGGGGTGATTGTTTAGTACAATAATACTACACTTGATTATTCAGATAAATGTTTGTATCTTTTCTTTGTTTTTTATAGATGACACGGGAACAGTACATATTGGCAACACAGCAAAACAGTCTGCCAAGAACTGAAAACCCTCCATTTTATCCAGTAGGAATTTATGGCTGGCGAAAGAGGTGCCTATACTTCTTTGTCCTCTTGCTATTGGTTACCATGATCGTTAATTTAGCAATGACGATATGGATACTGAAAGTAATGAATTTCACAGTGGTAAGTAGCATCATGATATTGTTTCTCAGTTTGTGCATTTTTAAAGAGTTTTGCCATAGTCCTTTGATGTTGAGCTTCAGAGAGCTCTGCAAATTACATGGTTTTAAGCAGGGGAACCATTTCAGATTTCAAGAGGGGGGGAAGAAGCTGGGAGAAGCTACATGAGAGATGGAAATTCACATTACAGTTTGGTAATCTGATCCTGGACATTACTGAGAATCAGTTGCAAAAAAACAATATTGCTTTATGAACATTTGCTGTGGTTGTTTCTCACATCTCATAATAACATTAGCAATCATGTCAGTTTCTCTTGCACACATTTCTTTAGGTGGAGATATGTGACACATGCCTGATATTTAAGCTAATGACCAATAATGGTTGAATGGATGGGGTGAATGCAGGTGACAGAATCCTTAGTAGAACCCTGACTTCCACTGGTGGCAGAAGCATTTCTGGGTGGGCCTAGTTTGGACTTGCTTCTTTCTGTCAGTTCCAGTATAGCCCTAGAAATGGAAGGAGATGTTCATAGAGAAAACAGTGCATTTCTCCTTTTGCATATAAAAGGTCTGCAATTTAGGCAGTGTTTTAGCTGTCCCCCTGTGGATAAAAGGTCTTCAAGATATGAGTCATGGATGCTTCACAGCTCAGTGGGGTGGTAGATCTTCCTTCTATTCTGGGAATGTTTGATTCAGCAGGGATGGTGTCCTTGTTTACACTTCCTTCAGCTGGAGGCCTTCTGTGATGAGGTGTCTTACTGCCCATGAACAAAATATTATTTGAAATCTGAAGCTCTGCCATATTAAAAATTATGCCACTTCACTGGAGCAAAAGTTTTCCATAGACAGTGGTTGGGGTTAAGCACAATGTTATTCTAGCTATGACATTCTGTGTCCCCTCATATATGCAAAGACTCTAATCCTGCGGTCATGTGGTGTGTTCTTGGTTTCTCACTAAATGCAGAACTAGTAACCTTGCCAGAAACATGCGTGGCCTGTAGTCATGAAGTTCTGCAACCTATGTGGTAGATTAATGATTAATTCCTATATTTCACCATCCCAGACTGTTGCCCTGTCTTC
The DNA here is from genome assembly GCF_051106095.1 of Pogona vitticeps. Classification (NCBI taxonomy): domain Eukaryota; kingdom Metazoa; phylum Chordata; class Lepidosauria; order Squamata; family Agamidae; genus Pogona; species Pogona vitticeps. The sequence goes on from NC_135787.1 coordinate 67,148,531, forward strand.
TGTGGAATGAATAGTCCATTCATGGAGCTCTGTAGATTTATTCTGTTAGTTTCAAAAGGAAAAATTGTTTTCCTGTTGATTTTTGTTCAATTGAGTATTATTTGTCTTAAACACAGAGTGCTTATTACCTGTTTTTATCAAGCAAATCTATGAAACGTGCATTTTAATAGTCTTGGCTTTATTATCCATACATACCTTACGGTGCTTTATGGGTCGTAATAATTTTTATTCAGCAAACAAATGTCTTCCTTGTGTCTATAGATCTATGCTGTCATGCTTATATATTTAAATTGGGTTTGCAATGACTATACTAAGATGATTCAGTAGTCTTGCTCATGTAAGAATTATTCCTGTGCATTTAAAAACAGAGTACAGAAATAGCCAGATTCAAATCACATTAAAAACATAACCCAAACAGCAGTAAAATATGTTTCCTTGGGGCATTTAAAAATTGCTTGGCTTTTTTTTAAAATACATGTTCTTAATCTAGCCATTTTTATACTGCGCTTTGTCAAGTTTGATAAACTAGCACTTGATCTTCCCTAGCTGTCCTACAGTGCTTTATAGACTTCCCAGGAAAAAACAGAAGTTTGTGTCACGCATAACTGACATTTATCCCAATAAAGGGTTAATTCCAGAATAAAATCAGTTAGTGACAATTGTATCAACACTCATCTGAGTATCAAGGTGTAAGTCTTTTCACTGTTGTGATAATTTCAGGCAATATCAGCTTGTCTAATTCTACAAGCTTTATTTATCTACATTGCTTCTATGTTCAATCTGCACAAAATACTTCAAAAGTAACATGATCATCAACATCTTAGGACTGCAAAGCTGGAAGGGACCCTATGGATCATTGAGTCCGGCCCCTGTCAAGGAGGCACAGTGGAGAATCGAACTCCCAACCTCTGGCAAATCCCTAAATGTGTTGAAAAGAGCTGTGAGAAAAACTCAAATGCTTCAGAATATATGAAAACTTAATTTAAGTTGGAAGCAAATACTCAAGTCAGAATTCAATTGAAAATACAGGAGCAAAGATACAAGAAAATATCAAAAATAATGTTTTAAGATACATTGTAAACATTCAAGAACTTATAGCCTGAAGGAACATGGCCTGCAATGATCTGGTGTGGCGAGTTGATGTTCTTGGGAGATGTAATCAAATTTACTCACACTCAACATCAGCCTGGTGGCCACATTCTACACCTGATATAGTTTCTGTTTCGGTCTCAAGGGAAGCCCCACATAGAAAGCATTACAGTAGTCAATCTTGGATATCACTAGCATATACACCAATGTCCTTAAGACCCCCTCATTCAGGAAGGGGCGAAGCTGAGCAATCAGCCTTGATTGAAGACTGACCTGGCCATGAACTGAAATCTGGGAATCCTGTGAGAGAGCTGTATTTAGAAACACACCTTAATCCCTAAGTGGAAGGGTTATCCCATCCATCCTAGGGAAATAGCCCCCTAACCTGTCAAGCAGGGCCCTCCAGAAGAAGGATCTCCATCTTCTCAGGTTCAGTCTCAGTCTGTTAGTCCTGGTCTATTCCAGAACCAAGGCCAGATAACACTCAAGCACCCAAACACTTTACATTTAAGGGATGTAAAGGAGGGGCAGAGTTGCATAACATCAGCATACTGATGGCAACACACTCCAAATCTCCAGATGATCCTGGTTCATTCCAGAACCAAGGCCAGATAGCCCTCAAGCATCCAGACAGCATCCATTGCAGAGGATATAAAGGAGCGATAGAGTTGTATCTCATCAGCATACTTATGGCAACACACTCTTGTTCTCCTTCATGGCCTCTGTGAATACACACTAATGGCGACTCCCCCCCGTCCCTCCAGTCTACCTTGGTGCTGGACAGCATAACTGGGAGGACAGACAAGGGCCAGGGGAGGACCCCCTTCCCCACTAATCCAAGTCTCAGTTATGCACGCCAGATCTGCATCCTCTTCCAGAATAAGATTGTAAATAATCTGGGATTTATTGGATACAGACCTGGCATTCAACAGCACCAATTTTAGAGTGGAGGGTCAGGTGATCTGGCTACCTCGATCCTGACAATTGATCAGAGTCCCAGAACAGTGTACAGCTTTCAGACATCTGCACACCGTTCTTCTGACATGAGTAGGGGCCCTGCCAGCACCATTTATTTATTTATTTACTTATTTATTTATTTATTTATTTATTTATTTATTTATTTTATTTTATTTCTATCCCGCCTATCTGGTCTTATTCGACCACTCTAGGCGGCTTACAAATCAACAGATTTGTAAGTCCGTCTACCCATAATCACCCAAATATTCAATGGCCCCTCACTGGGGGGGGGGGCAGGCCTTCCAATTCATAATAATAACAAAAGTAATTTAAAGTGCAAATGTACAAATAATAATTAAAAAAGAAAAGAAGCATAAAATCATTAACAATCCAGTGATCAAAAGAAAAAGAAAAAAGAAAAAGAAAAATACAATGAAACAAAAATAAATACAGTAAAATAAAATAGCATAAAATAAATCATAAATAAAATAAACAATAAAGAATATACAGTATATAAAGGAAACCAAATTTTTACATCCAGAAATTTCCCACCACCACTCACAATACAATAAACAGCAACAAAAGAGAGAGAAAAAGAAAAAAAGTTTAAACCTCAGGTCTCCTTCCTCCATTCACTGTCCTGTTCCTTCGTGTTCTGTCTGGTGATTTTATTGTTCCAGTAGTTCTCAGAACACTTGTGAGGCTGGTTTTAAAATTGAGGTGTGTTTCTATAGTGTGCAGTGTGAGCAACAGTAGCGAGAAAGCTGAAATGTAAAATGGTGCTACTGTTGCCGTTTTCCAGTCCAGGCGGGTAGCTGACGAATCCTCACTGATCCCCTCAGGGAAAAAGGCAGCGGGGGGGTAGTTTCCGATAAAACTTGCAGCATGACAACATACAGGGGAACAGCCAGCAGGACCCCTCAACACATGGGACCCCCCCACCCGCCCCCCTGGTCCAAACACCCCGCAACGTCCCCCAGTTCGAAAATTGCTCAGCACCTCCAGATCTCCCAGCAGCTTGCTATGCCCTCACGCTAGGTCCCGCCGTCATCACCGGAGTCCTCGACGAGTCCCCCCAGATCCACCTCCCGGCAGAACTTTGCTGAAGCTCCTGGCTCTCGGCCCCGAGTAAGTTGTTCTTCTGGGCTCCACTGACCTGCCTTAAACAACTCCCTCGGTTTGAGCTCTGATGCCAACTCCCAGCACATTCACTGGCTGTTTGTTCTCCGGCTTGTCTCGCCTCGTCTCTTTGTTCTCTGGCTCGTCTCGCCTCGTCTCTTTGTTCACCAGCTCTTTGTTCTCCAGCTTGTCTCACCTTGTCTCGCCTTGTCTCCTCCGCTGTTTGCCCCTGCTCCTAAATAGTCCTCCCTATATCAGCCTCCAGGGACTCAGACAGCCACATTTGCACAGGACAGGTCAGGAAGGAATCAAGCCAGTTAAATAAGAAGAAATGAAAAAAAAAAGAAAAGAAAACTGACTGGTGTGGCAGAGAGTAGCATTGCCAACCCGCTACCAGCCCGCCATCTTCTTACGCCTTCTCTTTCACACCATCGACCTTTCGGAATGGTGTTGTGCTTGCTACATAACTCCAGACATAGACAATTTCGCATCCCAGACGAACAAGATGTGTGCCATGTTCTGCTCCCAAACCGGCATCAGCTGCAACTCCCTAGGGGACACTTTCCTGATGAAATGGTCACGGGGCCTCCTTTACAGATTTCCACCTTTCCCCGTTCTTCAAAGGACTGTTGTTCGGTCCAACATGAGTATGCAAACATCATGCTTGGTCGCCTCGCTAGCCATGATTCTCGATCCTGCTCCCATGAGCCACAGAATACATCAGGCTGCAGCTGGTCCCTCACCTACTATCTCAGGACAAGGGTCAGATATTTCATCCGGACCTCGAGTCCCTCTACCTGTTGGCTTGGAGTCTTCCCTGACAGTAACAGACATGCTCAATCATGCTTGCAAACCTTCTACCACCTTGACCTACTCCTTTAATGGGTAGGCGTTGTGTCGCTTTGCATCAAGATGACATTTGCCTACTAGGCCAATGTCTCTGAACGCATTCCTTCAGTTTCTCCTTCACCTGTTTTGCCTGGGACTGGCCTGTTCTACCTGCAAGCTATTTCTCTGAGGCCTGGAGAATATGTGCCCTGCCTATAGAACACTAACACCTCAGTGGTCTCTCGAATTAATTCTTCGGTGGCTTATGAGGCCTCTCTTCAAGCCCTTGGTGTCAGCATCATTCTGATTGCCAACCCTCAAGACTACCTTTCTCCTGGCGATATCCTTAAGCTTGCAGAGCTGGAGGACTGGCTACACTAAGAGCTGGTCCTCTTTTCTGCAAAGTAACCTTATAGCCAGACCTTACCTTCCTGCCTAAGGTATTTTCTGCCTTCCATTTGAACCAGCCAGCTGTCCTTCCTGTCTTCTTTCCCTCACATCTTCACTGCTTGAGACAGCTCTGCATGCTCTAGACATGAAGCGTGCTCTGTCGTATTATGTGCATCACATGGCCATTTTTCGTGCCTCACAATGTCACTTGTCACCTTTGCCAGCTCCTCCTTCAGAGCACCGGCTTCCTCTCAGACCATCTCTAGATGGATAGTCCAGACCATCCATCTTCCCTATGATTTGGCAGAGATTCCTCTTCCAAAATCAGTGATAGCTCACTCTACTAGAGTTGTAGCACCCTCAATGGCCGTTCTCCTTGGAGTGGACATCATAGATGTCTGCCATGCTGCTAAATGTACCACTCTGTCTATCTTCATCTCGCTCTACCATCTGGATGACCAGCCAAAGGCTCAGGCTGCGGTATGTCGAGCTGTCCTGGCTTCTGCACTTTCGTGACATCCCTTCTCCTGGTTAGTCAGCTTGCCAGTCACCCATTAGTGCGTGTGCACAAAGGTCATGAAGGAGAAAAAGAAGTTACTTACCTGTAACTATGGTTCTACGAGTGGTCCTCTGTGAATTCACACGTCCTGCCCTCCTCCCCACTGTCCGTCATGTGTGCCATGGCATGTTGGGCAGCGGCGATCAGTTCCTTAGAACTGAGGCATTGGGTGCCAGGGGTGGAGTTATATAGCCAGGTGTAGCACTAAGTGCTTAAAGCTGTGAAAGTTTCCAAAAATACTCTGCTCGAGCGCAGATTAACCCATTAGTGTGTATTCACAGAGGACCACTTGAAGAACCAGAGTTACAGGATAACCTCTCCCAGTGACTTAACTTTGATTGATTTAATTTATATACCGCCCATCTGGCAGCCAGGGCCACTCTGGGCAGTTTACAGCAGATAAAATAACAGAGTAACAAAATAATACATATACAAAATAATAATAATAATAATAATAATAATAATAATAATAATAATAATAATAATAATAATAATAATAATAATAATAATAATAATAATAATAATAATAATAATAATAATAATAATAATAATAATACAATTGGGGCATAAATCAAATAGTTGCACCTTTCCCCAAGACCATCTGCCTGCACCACCAGGTCTTCACAGGCAATGCTCCTCAGGGTGCCCATGATGAAGGAGTCCAGAAAAACACCAACACGAAATTGGGCCTTCTTGGTGCTGGCACCTGCTCCATGGAATCAACTCCTGGTCGAGCTGCATTTGGTCCCTCCCCTTGCCTACCTTTAAGAGGCTGCTGCAGACAGTGCTGTTTAGAGAGGCATTTAACAGCAGCTTAGTATGATTTGATTTTTCCATGACCTGTCATTATGAAACACTGCACTTTCTGGTTTTAGTTTGATACATCTATTTGTTGTCTCATGATGGTTTGTGTTTTGTTTGTTAACCAACCAGAATAGTGAATTGTGCTAACGGGGTGGTATATAAATAAATGAAATGACTGGCTAACTAAATAGATGTTGAAACACGTTGGAGAAATTGATGATCCCTGGGGCACCCCACAATTGAGGATGCAAGGGGCTGAAAATCCCCCCTCCAAAGTGCCATGAAGGAAGGACTAGAGCCAGCTGAACACCAGTCCCCCGATCCTCACACCTGACAGTCTATGCAGGAGGTCTTATCACGACCCTGTTCCCAGGCTTGCTGGAAAGCAGCCAACTGTTTCGAAATAACTAATGTAAACTATTTTTCTAAACCATAGTTTTAAACATATTTTCAATGCAACTTTTTATGCACTCCCTATCATTTTAATACTCTGTAGACAAAGTCTCAAATATTTGCAGCTTTCCTCCATGAATAATTAACTGAATTTATCAAAAACTGTTTTCTAAATTGATAAACTCTACACATTACCCCCCAACATGTTGCATCATGTAGCATTCTGTAGAAATCTTTTACATGTATTCTCTGTATTCTTTTCTAAATATAATGACCTTTTACATTATTCACACGTGAAGGAAGCTTGTATATATATATATATATTGCTATATTACAGCTGTTTTGTCCATCACATTTCTCATTTAATCCACATCCCATGGAGACTCCTCTCTTACTTTTGATGGAACTGCAGTACGTAGCTACTTATTCTAGCAAGTGAATATTTAAATCTCTGTAGTTGGCTCTATTTAGATATGCAAAAAAAATCTAGATGGAAAATTAGTTTCCTATAATGGATAAATACATATTTCAAATTTAATCTGCAGGGGAGAAGGCAAAAAACTCTTGTCTCCTTCACTGCCTGCTGACTGGTGGATTGGGGGTCTTTGCTTCACTAGCTTAAGCTGTGTACATGGGGCTACAGTCATTATACAAATGGGGCTTAATGATTTCCAGAGATAACATTTGAAGTGTAATGCACTTTATACCTAAATCCAGTCTTTCATGACTGCTCTGGTGATGGAATTTCAAGAAATCACTTAGCTAATGTGGATTTTAACTGTCCCTTCAGTTCTAAATCCAATTAGATCGTACACAGTTGACAAGTGAAAATTAATCTTTAATCCTCCTTTGTTACTCCATGAGAATGAACCAGCATCTTCCCTCTTCTGTCAGAATAGGAATCAGTACAAAGAAGGGAAAGCAAATACATTATTTTTTTTTTAAAGCCATGTGTACATTGTGCAAGGAGTCTTATTGATCTGTTTCAATTATATTTCACTTCTATTGTTATTGTCTGTTATCCCTTAAGGGCAGATTCATACTTGTTAACTTTTGTGTTTCAACTTGTTAAATGTTGTTGTTGTTGTCAGTTGTTTCTGTTCCTAGGAAGAGTGACAGGACATTTGACTTCCTTCCTTTTTTAATAACAGTGCACCCTTGCTTCAATTTTTCGGGAATGTATTGGCAATATAAGATTATTAAAATGTATGGACTACCAATTTAGTCAACCAATACTTTGGTTCAACAAGCAACATGCTGTTCTGAGAAAAAAAATCCCTTCGAACCCACAAACAATGTATTTCAGAAGTGTCAGTTTTGATCATTGTGGTAGTTGGCAACCTTTCATTGGCTGAAATTCTGTTGGCATAGCTATGCCTGTGGAATGCTGATGATGTCTTTACCAAATATAGTGCTGCCAGGATGATACTAGTGATAGTGACTTTCACTAAGGAAAAAACTTCCTTCTGCTGTCCCATGGCCCACACAACTTCCACTCAGTGTAAGCAATTATATGACAGCTGTGGGAATCACAGAACAGAAATAGGAAGTAATTAAGTTCAAAAAAAGTCCCATTTATGTTTGTGGGATAATGTGCTTCTATATCCACCAGGGAAGGTTTAATTCAAATCAACATGATTTAAATAAAAATATTGGATTTTTTGTGATTAAATTTTTAAATCATTTTTTTAGAATTAAAATCATAATTTAAATTGTGATTTAAATCAATTTAATTATTTTTAAAATTGATTTTTTTTCCACCCTGGTATCCATGATTTGAAACACCAGGAAATAGCCCCATATTACTGTCCAATATTTTGCCCATATAGCCAGCAGGGAAAAATGATGCCAGGCTTTACACAGAATCATAGAATTATATATTAATGGAGTTGGAAGGGGCTTATAAGGTTATTGAGTCTAAACCCCTGCTCAGTGCAGGAATCTAAATCAAAGTATGGGATTCCTTCTAATGTGAATCCTTTTGATGAAGATGGCACTTTTAATATTCTTAATATATACCTAATACTTATATAGCTGGCTGGATAGCTCAGTGGTTAAGGTATCTGGCTGCAGAGTCAGAGGTTGGGAGTTCAAGTCCCTTCCTGTGAGTAGAGCCAGCCTGAGTTGCCTTGGGCAAGCTGCAAAGTCCCAAGGTGCCCCCAGAAGGTGGAAATGGCAAACCAGCTCTGAGCATTCTCTATCTGGAAAATCCTGAAAAGGGTTGCCATAAGTCAGAATTGACTTGATGACGAGGATGGCTTAATCCTTTCATTTATAAAGAATAGGATGAAGGAGGTGGAACTGAGGACACTGACATATTCCAGGCCTTTGAATTTGTTCCCTGTATGTAAGTTTGTAACAGTACAATGTTCTATAGCATTATAATAGAATTACTCTTTTTTTCCTTTTAAATGCTAATGGCATTATATTATTACAGTGTTTCAGTGGCACTTTAGTTACTCAGCTGTTTCCACTTACAGTCCTTGTCCATTAAATCCTCAAAGGGGATGTGCTGAGTACACTGTGTTCCCACAGCTCACCTAGAATATGGAGTACTCAAAAATGCCATCATCTATATGAAAAGAGAAAGAGTGTCAGATCTTATTCTATTTGGTCTTATCTTTACCAAAAAGGAAATGTGAAATTGTTTTCGTTGGACGGTGTCATGCCAGGTAACTACAAATAAAAATGTTTAAAAAGAACATGCAGACTTGCCTTAATGATTTGAAAGTGTGCTGTCCTGGAATGCCAGGACTGAATATTCACTTCTCTTCCCATCAAAATGCTTTGTCTGTATAGGTGTCTTAGAATTAAACATTTTTAATAGAGTGCTCCCAATATGTTTAGTGTATGTTGCATATAATATCTTAATTTATTTTGGCCTCATAGTTACATCTTGTTTTGCTGACATAGAGTATGAGAAGTACTGAGTAGGGAGAGATCGCTTTCAAAACATGTTAATTGATGTTTGCATGGTTTCAAGAAAGCTCAGTGTAGATATGAAAATACTTTTAAATTGACTGTTAACGTAGCTCTAAGCAAAAATGGATGATTAGCGACTGTTTGGATTATCCTGACTAGGATTTGTAGCCTTTCCTACTGAGCATGAATTTTTATTGATTGCTGGACTCAGGCCCATCTCTTGGGATAATTGGATGCCAAACAACATGCTTGCAGTTCACCTGCCAACTAGCCAAGCATTTAACAAATGCACATGCAGACATTCAAGCTTCAGTTGTACAATCAGTGAACATATCATGTCCCTCAGTCAGCCCTTGGATTTTCATTCTGGGCCAGTACTTCACCATGAGATTCTAAAACGGTGTGCTTCAGGTAGGAGTGAATCCGGAAACAAAACTATGCTGATACCCTTAACCCTAATCCTTGGCAATTTGTATCTGAAGGGACACAAAGATAAGGAAATGTATTTCCCAAAATTCAACAGAAAGAACATGAGGTTTTTGTTTTTGTTTGGGAAGGAAGCAAAAGTGGTGGATTTCCCTATTCCCTTTCTTTCCCTGCCAAGTTTTTGTTGTCTCTGCTCAGACTCAGAGTGGGAGCTCCATTTAGCTCTCACTGGGGTGTCTTAGTGTCCCCCTCCACTCTGCAAAGCCATTTTGTTCTTCTGTGGATCTTGAGCTTTCCAGAACCTGTTGATAGCTTCCATGTTTGTATAAACAGTGCTGCTTTGGATGTACCGTGTAAGTCGTGGCACTCCGAACATGAGGAGTAGAAGGACCATTCTTTGGAATGGTGTGGGCAGCACTGGCATGTGGGATGCATGTAGTCCCAAAGTGGTGGAAACATGGTCCCCACCACCTATAGAGTGCTCCAATACCTCCACACTGCAAAAGTATTTTGAAGGGCTAAGAAATTCTCTTGTACCATCTAAGATGCTTTAGAACTCTGAAGATTGCCCACCCTTGCTTTGGAAACCTGGGACACACAAAACAGACTTACATGTTTTCCTGTAGCCAAGGGTGGGCAGGGGGGCTGCACCTGCTCTGAGGATTGGCTTTCTTTAGTTTTGGGGATAGATAAGCTTCCCAGTGCTGCACTGTCTTGATGCATTTCTATATGACAAGTTTGTGTGCAAGATGCAACCTTCCTCTTTCCTAGCCTTAGAGAGTTGATAAGATCTAGTAAAAACTGGGTTGTGAGGCTAATCTGTAGAGTCTACATGCAAGCAGGAACCTCTTCACTTCACATTGGCCATTGAAAGTATGAGGAACAAGATGGTGGAAGCAGCAGTATTGCCTTCTAAGCATATTCACAAGGCTGGCTTTAGTAATGCCTGCATGGGTGGAGGGAGGGAGAGAGATAGAGAGATACTGCTGACTTCTTCCTTTTATGCAGTACTTTGGAAATACAATTTGTTTTTTTGTGTCTGATTTTGGTTCTTTTTTTCAAAACCACCCTTAGGCTCCTACTGACAGTCAGCCTGTGTTTATTTTGTTATCAAATGCCTGGCGTTTGTATTATGTTAGCAGGTGTTTCTGCTTGATTAAGAATATTTATTTCTATAAAATGACAGAAATTACAACTATTACATTGATATTTTTGCATTGCCTGGATTTCATTTGCTTTAATTTAATATTCAGTGCAGGAAGGGATGGTTATTCAGTATTGCAAATTATTTTGGTGGTTTATATCCTTTGGGAATTGTAGCTACTCAGAGTCAATTAATCCTAGATTAGGTACAAAAGGGTACCATAGCATGTCAGAGGGGTATGTGGGTGATGACATCAGGTGTTCACAATGCTCAAGGGCACACCTTGAATACTAGAATTTGGAAGTGGCAAGTTACAATTAACTAGTCAACAGATTGACAGTGGATTCATCTTTTCAGTAACAAAGCTATATCCACATTAGACAAATGTAGCGATCAGCCTGCCTATGCATATGTATGATGTATTGGCATGCACCAATAAGAGTTGTATGTATGAGTGTATCGGCATGCACCAATAAGAGTAGTAACTCGCTCCCAGTTTACGTACAGTCCCTGAGGAAAGATTGGGATCCCTAACCTTTGAAACCAACCTGGAAAGTCCCAGCTTAGACGAAAACCCTGATATAGAAGAAATTGCTGAACTGGTGTTATGGAAAAATCCTAATAGTTCATCCTTTATTATAGAACAAAAGGAAGATACCATCCTGATTCAATCTTTTGAAAAAGCAAAGGAATCTCTCCATGATCACCTGAACACCCAGAGAGGTTTGAGATAGATAAAAGCCTGATATATAGGGAAGTTTTATCAGCACCTCATTGGGGTGGAGATGGACATCTCAGAGAGGGAAAGATATATATTTAGAACGTCTCTGATTCACCAGGATCCCCTCTCATGTGAAGGAGCCCTCTATGCCTACGGCAACAAGGGCTGATAATTCTTCCAGATGAATAGGAAATGGATATTCATAGGAGAGTGGTTATGGTGCAGCCCAATGATAGTCACTAGGACTAGTCTGCATATTTCTGAAAGCTGCTACCACCACCATGCATGCATTACCGTGCCATCAGTATGCAGAAGTGAGCATTCCAAGCTGGGACACAATTCTGAGACAGGTAGCGATGAGATTTTTCAAAATGCTCACTGGGGGAATATTTAAGTATGACTGGGTCCTAAATATGACAAAAAGAAACTTTTCCACCAGCTGTGGTTTGCAAGTGTGAAGTGTCAGTCACTGAACATTTCTTAGTAGATTTATGAGAAGGGAATGTTTTAAATGGCTTCAGATGAAAGCTTCCTAAATCTAAGAGAAATGACTTTGCACAAAAGTCCAGGTCCCTTCTGATATGCACAAGTGGTGTTTTGTGCTCAAGTAGAATTAATAGATTATCCTGAGATCCAATCTCCAATTCCCATCTCTTACCTGAAAAACGATGCTTTAATACCCCCAAAACTTTGCAGAAGCACTTGTGATATTGCATAGGGCCATGAGTTTTGTTTTGTAGAACTGCTATAAAGTTTTCTATATAGTCATAGAGACTTTCTAAATCATGTTTGAAAATGAAAGGCTGTACCTTTGCTGTTGCAGGAAGGATATGATAAAATTCTGGTCCTTTCCCCTGAATCTCCATGTATTTATTAATGCTTTGAGTAGCAGGAACAATTAACCTCTAACTTCAGTTCTTTTGCTCTTGTTTTTCCTCTAGTCATTGTGCTGACACATGTTATTACATCCAGACCTCTCTTGTTTGCTGGAAAGAGAAGCTCTTGAAACATTATCCTTTCCCCAAGGGCAGCTGTCACCTTGTCATTCTGAGGTCTGTTCTACTAACTCATGTGCATTCAAAAGTCTAACGTTTGATGCCTTGCCATTTAGGAAAGCTCTGTTCTGCATTCCAGTTTGTGTAGTTATCTGGGGAGGAAACAGAGAGGTGACATGTTGATTGTATATGTCATTTCTTTCTTGTTAATTAGGAAGCTGGGAAATTATTATTGTTATGGTTTTAAAAAACCAGTTATGTACAGATGAATGTGATCTGATTGAATTAATTTCACTGAGCTAGGGCATCTTCAATGGAAAACATCAAATAGCAGCCTCAGATTTCCTGAGAGAGCACACAGCACTGTGGCCTATTCATTAGGGCAAGTGGGTTGCTACCTAACATCAAGCTATCTTCCAGCTACCCCAGTTCTACTACTTTTTGACCATAGGCCTACCTCTAAGTGCGTTTGTATACATATATCTTCCTTTGTTCCTGGCTTCACCTGCCTTTGTTTGTTTCATCTGTCATTTGCCCCACCAATCTCATTAGGTATTAGCTCATAAGAAAGGACTGGGGTGCTCCATTCCTAAGTCAGCTATAAGAGGGCCCAGTAACATTGTCTTCAACATCTGAACTATTAAGACAGAAAAATAGTTTTTAAAAGATACAGTTTTGTTTGCTTTTTTTTAAAAAAATGTTTTTGTTATAATCTGGGTGCTCAATCATACCCTACTTTGCTTGTTCATAAATCTGGCATTGGATCTCTGTTTCATCTGTGTTAGCAGTGGACAACTTCCTGGCATTGTATTGTACCCCCTACATCCATCAACCACCATACCATCACCGAGCAATCTTTTATCTAAGGATCATTTAAAGATAATTGAAATCCTCTGAAATTAACTCAGCAATAAAAGTACTAGCCAAACATGATTTGTAAGTAGGGTGTTAGGGCACTCAGAAGCAGGAAGATGAGGAAGCAATGTGGGAGGAGGTGCAAGAGAAATTGGCTTCCCAGCACTTTAGATGTTAGAGAAGGCAGCTGTGGCACTAGAGAAAGGGGTGCTGGTGGGGTGTTCTAGGACAAAGTGTGCCTGGCTTTCAGCATGCTGCCCCATGGCCTGCAATCTTGCTGTCTTGCTCATTTCAAGGCCAAAACCATGTGGGATGCAGCATCTCATTTCAACATCCCACAAGAATCTTTGCAAGCATCATATAATGCTTGAGAACCTGCTCATCCAGGGGGCAGTTCTACCTACCCACCCTTTACTCCATTCACCTCATGCTGAGTCTGGTCAACCTTGATGCAGGGACATAATGGTTTTTTTTCTCATTCATAATATGTCCAATGCCTGTACTGAATAGACTTGATGGCCTTATAGGTCCATTCCAACTCTATTATTCTAGATTCTGTTATTTCAAGCATAACTCATTCCCCACGGAAGAGTGCTTGTTTGTTGGTATTCTCTGGTGTACAACCATGCTAAAAAATTGCCATTTTTGGAGCTGGCATCTTCTGGTCCAAACTGCTGGAGGATGAACTCTCCCCCTTACCCAAATTAGCACATTAAGCTGAACTTTCTCTACTATTTACTGGGGCTTTGGTGAGTAGTAATAACTCAGTCAGAGACTGTATATCAGTTCACACAGATCCTACCAGTTCATAGCTTGCCATGAGATCTAACAGACATTTGGAACTGATGCCAAATTTTGTGAGTGATTCCATTCCCAAGAGCTCTCTGGCCCTGGGTGATGAAGCTAGCCAATATAGCTAGCTGGCTAGAGAGATAGATCTTGTGCCAGCTCCTCTTTAAAAGGTGTGTTTGGCATGGGCTAACAGAATAGTCATCAACACATCAATACTGTTGGAAGAAGCCAGGAGCTAAGTCAAAATTTAGACATTATACCAAGTGTTAAAAAACAGAGGCATGATATATACATTTTTGCTACAATATGTGTGTGTGTGTGTGTGTGGAATTCATAGTTCAAGATGTATCGAATCTGCTCCATGCAGGTTCTTTTTTTGAAGAGTTGAAAGTTGGTCAGTTCACAGGTTGAGCAGACAGAGTCTTGCCCCCATTTCTGGTCTCGAGCATTTGTGGTAGGAGAATGATTTTTTCTTCTAATTGGATACATTGCTTGATGTAAGAACTCTCTGATATCAACTTTCCTTTATTTTGTTCTGAAAAGCTGACAGATTGAAAGGGGAGCATTATAAACTTAGAATACAATCCCTTCACTTGTCAGGATGTTCTGATCTGCGTTGCCTGATGATGTAAATGTTTCATCCATTGGGAACAAATCTTTCTACTGTTTCTTGTAACATGAAAAAGAGTTATTATATAGAAAGAAATACAATTAAATTGTTTTTCCATGTTTTGAAGTACCCTTTAAACTTGTTTCAATTGTTATTTATTGCAGTTGCTTTTAACCTCTCTAAAAAGAATTGCAAAATTGCACATTAGTTAAAACATTTTCTGGCAGACTGTGAAAATATTTACCAACAGAAATGAATGAGAGATTTCAATTGTGTGGTGGGCACAAATGATAGTTATTTCAGGTGGCAATAGTTCAGCTTGAAAATGGGTTGGTTAAATAAATCAACTATGCAGAAGAGCATTCCCTGGAAATAATTGTATTGGAATGGGCTTGTAAAGGGGGAAAGTGTTGAAGAACACTTTCTTCAGTCATTGCTTCATTTTGTAAAATGAAAGTGAGCATGAATTACAGAATGTTTCATAAAAGGCTAATCTCAGCAGAAATAGTCCACAACATTATTAGTATGTCTGGAAATGGGATAACAGAAAAGGAAATGGGCTTGCAAAAGGCAATTTAAGCAATCAAGGCCTATAAATATTTTACAATAGCATGCCCTACTTATCTGAAATTTTTGGCTTGGGGTAGTATTTCAAAAGGTTGATAATAAGCCTATAAAATACAACTGCTTATTAACCGAAATGAAAAGACTTCCTCAAATATTAATTGCTACATCATGAAGTGCATCCCATTAGGAACACAGAGTGAACCTTTGTATGTGTGTGTGCAAGTTTTGTATTGATGGCTTGATAATTACATTGACTTTAATTTTTGTAATCAACCTGTTGTGAATGTTTCTGAAGAACATTTAGGGAAATGTTCTCATGTTCTATGATCCTATTTTAAGTAAGGCAAGTTTATGATTAAAAGGGAGTCTTAAATAGGATGACTGTGCAAAGACATATACATACATAATAAATATATTTATATATTTTTAAAAGTAGAGATGGACTTACAATGGAATAGAATGTTTTTGCAGGGCACTTGGTTTCTCTCTTCATGTGACTGGACCAATAATAATGTTGGCAGAATCAGAACAGGACAAAGCACCAAGGAAGGTGAACGTGAACAGGGCTTATGCTCAGTGTTCAGAAGCAGAGTATCACATGAAAGTTGGCTAAAGTTAATTTAAGAAAAGTTTCCCCTCCTACCCAGTCACTTTTACAAACTACAACTATTATAACTTCTAGGAATTGTAGTCAAATAAGTAGCTCTTCCAAGATCCGCTCCCATCTCACCATAGTTAAATCAAGAGCCTGTTTCCCTTGGCACACTTTCACTTTATACTTGCTTATCAAAGTGTCTCAACACATCAAGGCAGCCTCATTAAACAAAAATGAAGTATTCAGTATTCTTTCTCTCCATAGAAGAGAGAATCCTGGAGGAGGTCATTGCTAGCTAGTTCTCAGAAGCACTTGAAAAAAAAAAATCTTTTCCCACTGCAATATTTTGTTGTAGGTCCCGCTTCTGTTTTTCTCTCTTTCCCTCTCTTTGTTCTGTGTGGAGAAAACAAAGTAAATTAGCAAAAATCAAAATGCTGCTGCATTGATTCTGTCTCTACACTAGAAAGCTCTGATGATTCATCTAATGGATCTTCATCTTTTCTGAGAGGCAGAACTGATGAATTCAAGGCAACAGTGAGGCTGAAGGAGCTGTATAGCACTTACATGCGATAAAGTTTTGTTTTCCTCAATAGCTTTAAAATTACATTTCTTTTGGTTTATTTCTTTTTAAGTCTGGAGGCTGCATTTGGAGTTGCTGTTTCTAGCAACCAATTACTTGCTGAAAAGCACTTTCAAATAGATCTGGACATTCCTCGGGAAGATAAATAGGTTGCTGACTTAGTAGTGTAGTACATGTTACCATCTATGTGCTATATTTTATGTCAAACATTTTTAGTTACAGCTGGACTATGATGTTATATGAAAGATACTGGTTTTAGGATTACCCATAATGAAAACAGGCATCAAAAAATATTGATATGAGGACTAGTATTTTCCTTTCTCATTAGAAATTCTTACACCTACAAAGCACTGCTCTCTGACAATGTATTTCCAAAGGGTCTGGCCCTATTAAACAAGAAAATCAAGACTCTTGGGTTGTCACCAGATCTGTTGGGCTCAATGCCCCCATTCCAGGTATTCAGCATAATCAAAAATAGAATCTTGGATATTGAGGGGCAAACCCTACATAGTGCTGCACTAAAGACTTGCTCTCTGCTGTACTTCCAGCTTCCCCCTCTTCCATTTCAGGAGACCAGATTATCTTTATTTTTTAGATCATCCCCAGGACCGCTGGGTATTCACCCTTCCTAGGTGCAATGTTGTATCTTCCAACTTGGTGCAGGGCAGATTTAGGGGATTACCCACAGAGCTGAGAGTGTGCCCTTGTGGCCAGGGAGCAATTGAATCATTGCAGCACATGCTGCTTTATTGCATGTGGTACCAGGATATCTGCCTGCAATACTTGAGCCCCTTCCTTTTCCCCCACTCTGTTTGGGGCAACCTGGATAAAATCCAGCACCTGCTGTGTGGCACTGATAAGGAACTTACCCAGACAACAGCCAGATATCTCCATTCCATCATGCAGAGGCATTGCATTATGCTGTCACACACCACTGAGCCCTAACAATGTAATCTGGGTATCCCCTGGGATATATGCTAATATTTTACCATATCTCACTCTCTTGTACTGTATGCCAATAAAGGTTCTGAAACTGAAATTGAAACTACAACGCTTGTTTGAGTTTCTTTTGAAAGTACTTCACTTCCAAATATATATATTGAAGGTGCTTCAGCATGCAGTTGTATATCTACTCACAAGCAAGCCATGTTGAGCTCTGTGGAGCCTGACCGCTGACTGAGTAATAGATTGCAACATGATCTCTTATTATGGTTTGCTTGTCCCTTTTAGTCACAAGTAAAGTTGAAATGTACTTTTATCTATTTTATTTATTTATCCTGTTACATTTAACCTTTCCTCCACTGAGCTGAAGTCAACAGGCATAGCTTTCCTCCCCATTTCATCCTCACAACAAACCTTTAAGATTGGAAGGTGAGGAACTCAGTGAGATACATGGCCAAACAGGGCTGTACTGGCTGTCTACTTTCAACGATCGAGACAATCCCTATAGCTGTGCTATGTTGTGATTCATTCCCAGCAGACACTGGAAATGGTTTAATTTTAATTTGTTAGCTTTTAATTTGTGCTTGTTAAACATTGTGTTACATGAATTGCTTATAATTATTTGTCTTTTGCATCTTGGTGTCTTCTTAGTTGTCCCTTCAAAATCTATACATGTTTTAAACATTTAAAATCATTCATGTGTATATTTTAGTATACAATATTGGCTATTGTCATAATATTGCTCTCATACTATACAATGTTCTCAAAGTCCTCTAATAACATACCTAATAAATGTAATTCTGGTTCCAAATTTATATAATTTTGAGGTAATTTAACCGACAAACTTTGTATTTTATATCAGTAATAACTGAATAGGTTCCTAACACATAATAGATGTTATCTAAAGAATTGTATACAAATTTTATTTATATAATTGTTTAACCATTTCTATTTTCACATTTTCTATCATGTCTATATCAATTATAAGAACAATGCTCATAAATAAGAACAATGAGTCTTCTTATAGAAAGGAAGAACAAAGGTTGATACTTTGATGTAAAGAAAATCATCTCACACTTAACATCAAAAAAACTAAAGAACTCATAATTGATTTTAGGAGGAAGAGAAATGTACATTTACCACTGTACATAAACGGTGAGGAAGTGGAGAGAGTTGGTAGTTTTAAATTTCTGGGTACTTACATCTCAAAGGACCTCTCATGGACTATAAATGCCAACATGCTAATGAAGAAGGCACAGAAGAGGCTGTATTTCCTGAGAATGCTCAGCACGTTAAATTTATCTCAGCATTTACTTCTGTCATACTATCGTAGCACCATTGAGAGTGTCCTAACCTATGGCATTCTGGCATGGTTTGGGAGTAGCTCTGCAGCGGACAAAAAAGCTCTACAGAGAACCATTAAAATTGCCCAGAATATCATCGGGCTCCAGCTACCAACCCTGGATGACATCTTCACATCCCGCCGTCTAAGGAAATCACATAGCATCCTGAGAGACTCTTCCCATCCTGCTTATAACTTTTTTGAACTGTTACCATCTGGCAGAAGATATAGAACAATTAAGACTCGGACCACATGTTTTCTCAATAGTTTTTATCCCAGAGCTATAATTGCAATTAATAATGAGCTTAAAGACCACCAGTAGTGAATAATTAGTTGGACTGTGTTACTTGGCCTGCGGTGTAGATGTTTGTATTTTTAGTGGGGGACTTTTAGTGGGTGGGGAGTGTTTGGGGAATTTTATATGTGTGCATGTGTCTGGTCTCTGGGTGTCTGTGAATTTCGTTGTATGTGTATATACTTACAATGACAAATTATTATTATTGCCACCTGTGAGCGCAATGACAAATAAATTTCTTATGTCTTATGTCTTATGTCTTATGTCTTATGTCTTATGTCTTATGTCTTATGTCTTATTATTATTATTATTATTATTATTATTATTATTATTATTATTATTATTATTATTATTATTATTATTATTATTATTATTATTATTATTATTAATTATCATATCTAATGTATGTTTATTAATTTCTATTTGTTTTATCTCATATCTAGCTTCAATTTACCTTAAGAACCACTGTGTTGTGACTTTACCCTGTTTAGTGATCCCTTATTTCAATTTAATTCCTTTTTCTAATATATAGGATATAGGTAAAGGTAAAGGTTCCCTTTGACATTTAGTCCAGTTGTGTCCAACTCTAGGAGGCGGTGCTTATCCCCATTTCCAATCCATAGAGCCAACGTTTGTCCGTAGACAGTTTCCATGGTCACGTGGCCAGCGTGACTAGACATAGAACACTGTTGCCTTCCCACTGTAGTGGCACCTATTTATTTACTTGCAGTTTTACATGCTTTCGAACTGCTAGGTTGGCAGGAGCTGGGACAAGTGATGGGAGCTTACTCCATCGTGTGGATTTGATCTTGTGACTGCTGGTCTTCTGACCTTGCAGCACAGAGGTTCCTGGGCTTTAACACACAGTGCCACCACGTCCCGTATATAGCAGCGGTCCCCAACCTTTTTAGCCCTGCAGACTGGCTGGGTAAGGCAGGGCACCACTCTGCAATTGTGCGCATGTGTGAAGGAGTGTGTGTGCTCTTGTGCAGGCATGCTCGTGCACATGTGCAAATGGCAGTGCAGCACTTCTGTGGGTGCATGGGAGCTCATGTGCATGCACAAAAGGTGGTGCAGTGCTCATGCAAGTGCACAGCACTCACATGAATGCGCAGATGGGCTGTGCAGGGGAGTGCATGTAGGGATGGGGGGGTCTCTCTCTGTGGTCCGGTCTGGCTCAGGCCAATGACCAGCACTGGGCCATGTACTTTGGGTTGGGGACCACTGGTATATAGGACATGCCCCCTTACAATTCCAGAACTTAGGTATATACATGCTTTCTACAATGAAGGCCACCTTAATATTTTTTTTCCTTTTTCATCTTTCTAAGTAATTCTTTCCCTTATTTGTCTTTTCCCAATTCTTGTTTCTATCTCTCTGAAAGTTCTGCCATGCCTTGTGCCACCTGAGAACTTTTATACATTTGATCTATCTCCAACAGATCATCCAGGCGCTTTTTAATTAAATCTTTGGATTTTCTCCCCTTATCTTCCCTTAGCACCCCTAAAATTCTCCTGGGCTCCCGGGTTAGAGTTAAATCTCCTGGGTTTTCTCCTATAATTTCCTCCAGCGCCTCTTTCGATTGGCATACATCATCCACCACCCTCTCATTTCCTTGTTCATTATTACCGGTCTCCTGTTAACTAGAGTTCTTCAACTGCTCCTTGAATAGTTTTGTCTCTTCATTATGGGATCTCACTATTTCTAAAATTGCTTGAAGAGTAGATTTTGTTTCATCCCAAAATTGTCCTTGTTGTGGCATTATGTCCCAGATGTCAAATAATTGTATTCCAAGTGAAAGTGGTCCAGATGCTTAAAGTAATTAGTTTAGTTCCATCAATACTTGCTTCCATAGGTCCACTTTAATAGATTGATCATCTTTAGGGTTAAGCTTGAATCCCATCTCAGACGTAGAGAGTTTTCCCCGCCTAAAGGCTCAAGGTCCCATCAAGTTCAGAACCCAGGATACAGTTTAGAAGTTCCACTTTGGCTGGATTGGGTTTTCTAGGGCTAATTTATCTGTAGTTTAGTTCCGTCCTCAAAAAGAAAGGGAATTCCAAACTGCCATAAAGTATTCAACGTCATTGATTCTAGGCTTTTTGCCAACACCTTAGATAGCTGTTACAAGTAGCATAAACAAAGTTTAGTTTCCCAGAGTTGTTACCAATGATGTTTTCAGGAGAAAGATTCTTAAGTTTATAACAACAAAGTAATACCAAACCTCCTTCCTTGAAGTATAATTAAATGTCTAATTAGTATCCAATTTATTTTCCTTGTGTCTCCCTGTGTCTCCTCCTCTCTCCAGATTCACTGCTGCTCAGTCAGTGTTGGGGAATAGAAGACATTATTTCTGCCATAGAAATTGTCTCATCCAAGGATAGTAGAGCAATACAGTTAAAAGAATATTTCTCACCCAGTGGTAACACAATGTTGATTAGGCTGATTTATCACTTCTCCATTGCTGGCTGCTGATGAATTGCAAGCAAGCTAGTTCAGCGGCTTGTTTCTGCCCACTGGTTGATTGGGGAGTTTCCCAGATAAAATATGGGTAACCGCCATTCTCCCAGTGATCAACAGGCTTCTCCCCCATTTCACCACCTCTTCGAGGTGGTTTTAACCTCCTGGGGGGTCCCAAGCAGGTTGGAATTCACCCCAGGGGACGGAGCTCCGTCCTCCTGCTGCTGTCTCGTCGCAGCGTCAAGCTAGAAGTCCTCAATTTATATATATTTTTGTTCAGCCAGCCATAATGCCAGTAATTTAGTATTTTCACACAATGTAGCACTTTCACTATAGCATTAATGAGATTTTTTTCTTGTTAAACATCATTAATATTCACTGTGCCGTCTCTTCAAGAGGCCCCAACTTTGGTAGTTTCCTCTTCCTTGTTAAATATTTATTGGATGTGCTAGCTCCTCTGCTTTCCAATAACAAAGGTCCAGCAGGGACAGTTTGCTCATTCCAATCCAGGACTGGGGGGGAAATCAATTGGCAGTAATAACTGAAAAGCTAATGTGGTGGATGAAGGCTGGAGATCTGGGTTTATATTCTGCTTTGTTGTGATTTAATTTCAGACTGTGTTCTGATCCATCACACAAAAAGCGTAAGCATACCACACACTTGAGACTGTTCTATTGCTGCTGGCTCTTCTTATTTTCTCAGACGTTTGACCCCACATTTAGCAATTGTACCTTCTTGCTTCCTGATTGGAATTTTATTAATAGAAAGGGAATAACAGTATTGTCACTTGCTTAATCCAGAATGGAATCCTGCTCCTTATTCTTTTAAATGCAGTGCCCGTTGCATGATTTTTTGGGGGGAGGGGGAATAACAAATGCCCATATTTGCTCACCTTTTTTCATTTAAAAACAAAACAGACACACTGAGAAAAGGGCAGCATAGCACTATTGAATCTGCTCAGAAACAGGAACCGCTGAGTGCAGTTGGGCTTAGTCCTAGCCAAATTAATGTGGGACAGTGCATATTTTATTTATTTATTTAAATAATTGTATCACTTCCAATTTAGTGAAGATGATATGATTATGATTATGCGAGTAATAAGATTAAGAGAAAAAATACAGCTAGTTGATGATGGTGGGTGCAGTTGGAAAGAAGACTGATGCAAGTGAGTCACAATACTGTATATAATTGACCACCTTGTGAAATCAGATCCCATGCTAATTGTTTCCAGAAATGCTGGACCCCACAGTCCACTGCCAACAATAGTATTATGGGATTTGTAGTCCATCTTGGAAAACTAAGTCAAATTGGGAAAGGCAACTTTAAAATAACACAAAGAGCACCTTTCAGAAAGTCAATAACAAATATCCCACTCACAAACCCAGTGATCTAATGAATTGTACATTTTTTTAAAAAAGCTATGTGATTTCCTAGCAACAAGAACAATCAGTTTCATAGGCATCCTTCAATCTCAAGAGGCTATGGTAACGTGCTCTTGGAACAGCGTCTAGTGTGGCTGAGAAGGCCAATTTGAGAGTGACAATCCCTTCCACACTGAAAATAAATACAATCTGTCCCCTGTCCAGCTCCCTGATTTTGCTGGTTTCAGGACTGCTTCTTTGCCTCGGCCTCAAACAATCAATTAATCTCCTGATCATTCAGTTTTTAAAACATGTCATTCCAAGTTCTGATTTTTCATTTTGAATCTTGATCCGCATTTCACTTGCTCATTT
This sequence comes from Pogona vitticeps, assembly GCF_051106095.1. NCBI lineage: Eukaryota > Metazoa > Chordata > Lepidosauria > Squamata > Agamidae > Pogona > Pogona vitticeps. The sequence continues at coordinate 67,171,646 of NC_135787.1, forward strand.
CTCATCTTCATTCTTATTTTAATTCCTTGGAAAATTTCCCCACTTGCATCTGTAAGTCATACAGATACAGTAAAGACAAGTGAGCTTTATGGCCTTATATTTCCTATTCAGCCCAATGTACTAAGTAGACCACCTTGCATGAATGCATAATTGAAAACTGTTGTTGGGAAGAACTATTATAATCCTCAACAAGTGATATAAATACTTACTAGTCCTGAAGACAAGGCAGAAAGAGGCTGCAGTAGAATAAGCACAACCTGCAGCTTCACAACAAAGAGAGTAAGGGAAAGAGAATCTAGGGACAATTTTCTAAATTTGCATTTATACGTTTTTAGTGAAGCATGTGGTCACATGGGCATATAGGTCACTGGGTCTTGCATTCATCTTCCTGCTTCTATTTCTCCACACAAATATCTAAGGGAAAGTACAGTGTGCAATATCTTTGCATGACATACAGGGTTTGGGTATGTAAAATACATTGTTTGTTTTGCACACCAGTTTTCTGCTAATGCATACAAATCTCATAGCAGTTGGCAATATTTCAGTGCAGTAACTTGGTGGTTCAAATCACTTTTTTTTTAACAGGGCTAACAAAAATACTTTTAATCATCATTGTATGAATTTTTAAACTGATGTTCACCCAGTGTCCCCTGCTTGTTTTCCCCAAACCAAGGGTTCACTCTAGCGATGGTCTCTCTTTCCCTCGCTGCCACCAGTAGATTTCCCCTATCCACACTGCAAAAGATTTTAATCAGACACTTGCTGCCAACAGAACTTGTTTATTAAAAGATAGGTTGAATCTGAATTACAGATGCTCTTTAGTTCTTGTATAGAATCAAAATTATTGAAACCTCATATAGTTTGTTACACACTCAATCACCATTTGCTCTATTCACTTTAACCAGCTTATTGTTATTAATATCAGTTCTTTCTATTTCTCTATCTACCTCTCTTCACTCTTCAACCTCTCTCCTTTACACCTCGCACTCTCCTTCTCTAACTCACTAACTCTCTGACTGAATGATCCCGCCCCTCCAGTCCTCTCATTGTTGTTGTTTAGTCATTTAGTCATGTCCAACTCTTCGTGACCCGATGGACCAGAGCATGCCAGGCCCTCTTGTCTTCCACTGCCTCCCGGAGTTGGGTTAAATTCATGTTGGTCGCTTCGATGACACTGTCCAACCATCTCGTCCTCTGTCATCCTCTTCTCCTCCTGCTTTCGCACTTTCCCAACATCAGCATCTTTTCCAGGGAGTCTTCTCTTCGCATGAGATGGCCAAAGTATTGAAGCCTCAGCTTCAGGATCTGTCCTTCCAGTGAGCACTCAGGATTGATTTCCTTTAGAATGGATAGGTTTGTTCTTCTTCCAGTCCAGGGGACTCTCAAGAGCCTCTTCCAACACCACAATTCAAAAGCATCAATTCTTCGGCAGTCAGCTTTCTTTATGGTCCAGCTCTCACTTCCGTACATCACTACAGGGGAAACCATAGCTTTGACTATTCGGACTTTTGTTGGCAAAGTGATGTCTCTGCTTTTTAAGATGCTATCAAGTTTTGTCATCGCTTTCCTCCCAAGAAGCAGGTGTCTTTTAATTTAGGGGCTGCTGTCACCATCTGCAGTGATCATGGAGCCCAAGAAAGTGAAATCTGTCACTGCCTCCATATCTTCCCCTTCTGTTTGCCAGGAGGTGATGGGACCAGTGGCCATGATCTTAGGGTTTTTTTTTTATGATGAGCTTCAGACCATTTTTTGCACTCTCCTCTTTCACCCTCATTACAAGGTTCCTTAATTCCTTCTCACTTTCTGCCATCAGAGTGGTATCATCTGCATATCGGAGGTTGTTGATATTTCTTCCGGCAATCTTAATTCCAGTTTGGGATTCCTCCAGTCCAGGCTTTCACATGATGTATTCTGCATATAAGTTAAATATGCAGGGGAACAATATACATAGGCTCATGCAAATGAGATCCAGCTATGAGTGACAGGAGTGATGTGGGCATTCGTTACAGTGTTCATTACCTTTAAAGATACCTTTAAGCCAAACTCTAATTCCTGCAGTTGGGGGTGAGAAGAAGTAATTGTCTACTGTTCATTTGAACTTTGATTCCAGTAGAAGAAAGGAACTGATCAGTGTGTGGCCTCATGCAGACACAGGCAATCTGGTGCTGTTTAGATGCTTTGAACTATGAGTTCCATGAGCCACAAGCCATGGTGCCTGGTGATGAGATTTGTAGTCCAAAGCACCAGGAAGGCACAAAGCAGCACGAAGCATGCTTCATGGGCTATAAGAAGGGCAAATGAGATAGAGACAAAACTACAGGCTTGTATTTGAGTGAGTTTGTGGCTCAGTTGACAAAAGTGACAGTAATCAAGTGCAGAAAACATCAAAATGTTCCAAACATTTACCATTACTAGCAAAATGGAAGCAACTGACTGTCACAGAAAGTGATGGAAAATATATTCTGGGAAGCCCTTGTTGCTGAAGAAATCAATCACTGTCCAAAATATAGGTATTGGGTTGATATGTGGTTTGTACAGAGTATGCTTGGGTTGACAAGAGCTTTCCATAAGGCTTACCATCAACCTGGAATGTACTTCTTGTCTGACAATTTTCCCCATAGCAATTTTAACAGTGATTAAACAGAACACACAAAAATGGAAATGTTATAATGTCTGTCTCCTTTAATCTAACCAATTCAGTCCTTTATTTTAAGGACACTGTGGGGTCATTTTTAGTATGTAGAAAGTTTATATCAAGTTAGAATGACAAGCTAGGATGCAGGAGACTTGATCATGAAATTCACTGGGGGAGGTGGTGGGACTGACAAAGCTACTCCTTAAGTACCTTGCTTACCTGGAAAGCCCTATTAGGGTCGAAGTTAGTTGGTTCCAGCTTGATGGCTCACAACACACACAGAGAAGTTTTATATGGCAAATAGGCCATTAGATGTTCTTGATATTAACCTATTTTTTTCATTCTTTTTCCCCTCTAAATATTTATATACATTGTAAGTATATGTAAATGTTTATATATTGGCAGCCAGATACCTAGATTTCTGGATGGATAGCTCAGTGTTTTAGGTATCTGCCTGCAGATCCAGAGCTGGGAATCTGATTCCCCACTCTGCCTCCTGTGAATAGACCCAGCTGTGTGGCCATGAGCAAGCTGTACAGTTCCAGGGTGCCCCCCCCCCAGAAAAAATGAAGAGTAAACCACTTCTGAGCATTCTCTACGTGGAAAACTAGGGTATGGGTCACTTTAAGTCAGAATTTACTTGATTATGATGATGACACAGTAAGTATGTAAATATGAAATACTTGCAAATGTTCTCATCCTTGATTAAATGGATGTCAACACATCCTGTTGAACAGTCAACTTCAGTGTGATTTTTCACCCCTCAACTAGAGTGAAAACATTAATGTGTAGAGATGGGGGCAAACTAAAAAAAATGGTGATTTATTTTGATCCATTATTTGTCAAGGTTAATGGATCAACAAATACAAAAATACGAATATTCTTTGATGAATCGATGGATCAGCTGTCGATTCATCTGCACTTTAAATGGATATAACACTGACCCCCAATGACCTAGTAGTTTAGTCGTTTAGTCATGTCCGACTCTTCGTGATCCCATGGACCAGAGCACGCCAGGCCCTCCTATCTTCCACTGCCTCCCGGAGTTGTGTCAAATTCATGTTGGTTACTTCGCAGACACTGTCCAGCCATCTCATCCGCAGTCGTCCCCTTCTCCTCTTGCTGTCACACTTTCTCATCTCTAGGTCACAATGACCTAGAGACACCAAATTTGCAGGGAAGCTTCCTCAGACACATTTCTACTAGTCCTGAAAGATTAGTGAACTTTGGATGATGGACCACCAAGTTATATAGTCACAAAGAGGACCTCCCCAGGAAAGCTCCCCCCAGGTATTTGTGAAGGCTTTCATGGATGGGATCTAATGGTTGTTGTGGGGTTTTTGGGCTCTTTGACCTTGTTCTGAAGGTTGTTGCCTTCAGAACATGGCCAAAGAGCCCGAAAAACCCACAACAATCCCCCCAGGTACTTAGAGAATCCAGAATCACAGCAGAGCTTCCTATGTCGTTTCCCAACACACCTGCCAACTTTGGTGAAGATTGGATATCGGAACTCCGAGTTATTCACCCACAAAATGGGTTCTCCAGGAGAGTTTACCACATGGAACAGAAGCCCATGGGACTGAGGGAGTTATATTTGGCCCCAGCAGAATGAGAGGTCCCTTTGGCAGAGGCACGCATGATGAATTCCATTTGTTTTCAGCTCAGCACATTACTGTGGCGATCAACCCTTTGTTGCCCCTATTTGCTTGGGCCTCACAAAGGAACACACATCCTTTTTTGCTGCCACCAGGTATTCTCTAATACCACTTCAAGTCCCACATAGGAGCTGCCACCCCAAAAAGGTCATATACTTTAGGAAGCAGGGTTTATGATTGATTAAGTATTCTTTTATTATTATTCAACAGGAAAATCATATATGAGTTGGTGTTAATACTTTAGGATCATGCAATCACTTTACTATCAACTTTATATCTCTCTTGTTAGGCTTATACGCTCATTCCTGCTTGTTCCATGTGTTTCACTTTTAATTTCCTTTCCTAAACCCCTTTGATCTATTCCTAAACCTTAACACTCTCTATACATCTTCTGGTCCCTGACTCTTTCTACCTCTCCCTAACTCTCAACTGTCCCTAACTGTCCCTTAAACTCCCTCTAACTGTCACTCTAACTCCGCCCCTCCTGCTCTATCCTTGGCTTGACACTGAGGTAGTTGCAGCAGCAACGTACCGTGTGCTGCCCCATCGGGCACTGAGACTCATGGCCGCAGCAAAGTGGCATGTGCTGCCCCATCGGTCAGTGAGACAGCAGTGGACCCACTGCCTGCCCCTGACTGCTGACCTGGGAAGAATTCTGTGTCCCGGGGTGCTGCTGGTCTGGGAGGAAGGAACAGATGATTCTGGGGGCACAGGTGGGGGGAACTGTGAAGTCTGCCCTGCCCTTACTGGTTCCAAATCAGACTGGGGATCTTCAGCAACAACCAGTAACTCCTCAGAGTCCTCTAGGAAGAGGAGCAGCAGTTCTTTAGGCACCTCTGGATGATGTGCTTCCATGCCTGCCTCCAAGGCCACCGAAGGAGGAACAGTGGTGGTCGGTTGGTGGTAGTAGATGTACACATGGTGGTGATGGACATGCCTAGCCTACTTAGCTTCACAGTCTGCTTCCTCTTGGATTGGCCATGAAGGAATCCCTTCATTTTCTACTGCCTGCCTACCAAACCAACTAAACAAATAATAATAATAATAATAATAATAATAATAATAATAATAATAATAATAATAATAATAATAAGAAGAAGAAGAAGAAGAAGAAGAAGAAGAAGAAGAAGAAGAAGAAGAAGAAGAAGAAGTAATCTAATTAATAAAGCAACTGAGAGAGGAAGTAACTGTGCAGATCTTATTTTTTGAATGATGAGGTGGTGGACTAATTATTTTTCTAAAACATGACCTCCCTTCCTAAACAAATCTGCCCCCCTCAGTATAATGTAATTAGTAAAAAATCCCCCCCGACCCACTGTGGCTGAATGAAACCCAAAACAAACAAACAAACAAAATCCAACAAGAAAAGCCCTACCAGCTAAGTCTCAATCAAAGACACGTGTGCGCGCACACACACAAGCTCGAAGAATGCTGACAATGCTGCTCTCATGAATTCATCACACATATCTTTAAAGCCCTACCATTAGTCATTATCAACACACTTAAAGAGAAGTGGGTAGCCTTTCCCTCTCTGTCATCATTTACTCTGCATGTAGAGCAAAAGAAGAAACTCATCCTTGTGAGTGAACACTACAGGTGAGCAAGAAGTAGTTCTTGCTTGTGTATTAGGCTTGCACGCTGTCAGGAGCTTCTCTGTTTGCTATCCACATATGGACTTTGGTAATGTAAAGGGGAGGGAGCTAGTCACTCCTCTCTGTTAATAACAACTGTGTAGGTAATGACCGAATAGGGCTTTAGTATTTCACAATCACAAGCCACTGCTCTCCAGTGAAGGCATCACAGCCAGCAGGAACAGAGAGAAGTATTAAGCTCCAAGAGAGGAAACAACCACTTTAGAAATCTCTAATCCTGAGGAAGGTACATTGGCCACGGATGACTCAAATTTTGAGGGTGTTGTGAATCCACTCTAAATTCTAGTCTTCACAGGAGCTATCAAAGTTTCCCAACTCTGTCTCCAAATTGTATTGAGCGCCCTGGATGGTTTCTGTAAAATTCAGACTAACATTCAGAATGGATTCACAGTACTTCCAAAGTTGGAGTCATTAGCTGCTACTAAGAAAGAGATGACTCCTGAGAAAAGAGAAAATGAAATTCTCAGTTGATCCTGGAACCCTTTGCAAACAAGTCCAGCGCCTCTTGGGATCTGTCCAGGTGCTGATGTACCTGTATATGATAGTTTTAGTTATCTGCTAGTATATGATCAGTTCTTGATTTTGATGCACAGTTGAAAGCAGCTTTTACCAGCTTAATGAATGCTCGGATCTGTAACTATAGACCTCTGGATGTATTCATTCTGCCCTTAAGTTGCCATGGCTTGGGTAGCAGCTGCTGCTAAAACTAGAAACTTGCCATAAACAATGAAATGACAATATGTGATTACCACTCAGTCTGACTCTTGGAGGAAAAATCCTCATATTTATCCCACATACAATCAGATACATCTGCAGTACCATGTGCTTTGTTTCTTTTATTGATTTTTAAAATGATATTCAATCTTCTAAAGCAATGAAAAGTCTTGGCTGGCATTTAAAGGGTTAGTCGTGATTCAGATGCTGTATGTTGGGCATAGACTAAATATAGCTTATTATTTGATCCAGAGCTAATGGAAGATGTAGTACTTTGCTTGTTATCTGGGCTTTTGTCAAGGTAGTGTTTTCTTTCCCTCTCCCCCTGTGCTTAAAAAAATGGCCTGCTTTTAAGAGTGGTCAAGTTATCTCTACTGTCTATCATATATAACTCCATCAGTATCAGGAGTTGATTTGGCCTGAAAAATTGTGTGTAAATATAATAATTAAATAGATTTGGATGTGCTAAACTGTGTCAGAAAAGAGAGTAAAGTAGCCCCACCTTTAAAAAAAAGGCAACATGTCTGAACAGCAGAATCACATCAATTTGGGAAGAATCTCAACATGAATCAGAATACAGTGGTGCCCCACATAGTAACGTTAATCCGTTCCAGGATTAACGTAGCTATCTGGATTCGTCGCTATGCGGGGGGGAACCCATAGGAATGCATTAAACTCTGTTTAATGTGTTCCTGTTGGGGAAAAACTCACCGCTATGCGGGGAATCCTCCATCCAGCCACCATTTTCGCTGCTCGGTAAGCGAGGGCAGGGCGCGAAAATGCTGCGGGCGGCCATTTTGTTGACCCAGCAGCCATTTTGGAACTGCCGATCAGCTGTTTGTAAAACATCGCAATGCGAAGATTGGTAAGCGAAACGCAAACATCGCAATGCAATCGCATTAGCGATCACAAAAAAGCGTCACTATGCGGATTCGTCGTTAAACGGTGTGCTCGTTAAGCGAGGCACCACTATACAAGGAAATAAGGAATCTGGCTCATATGAAAAGCTTTCATGGATTTAAAAGTTTTAGCTTTTTAGATATATATCCTAGTCCCATCATAATTTCCCAAAATGTAATTTCTGTACCTACTTGATTGCCATTTTAAGGGAAACCTATTACAGTAAGAGCAAGAATGTTATCTTTGGGAAGACTCCCAGCAAGAATGAGAGGCTTTACACAACTGAATAAAATCAGATGTGGACAGTGCATGGACAACACATGGAGGGCTTTCCAATCTTCTCCAATCTTGCTTCGTAGTTGAGGTTTGGCTGAGGCTCACCACAAATTCATGACAGAACCCAAATGCATGGCAGAAACATAGCCCCATGCTAGCTTGCAATCCTACACTAAGAGCAGAGGTCAGATCCCAAGCACCATTCCTCATACCATCATTGTCACTGTAACCATTTGTACATTGTTGGCCTTCAGTAGGTACACTACACACCAGTACACAGTATTACATCACAGTCTTCATGTGTTTCATCACACTAAGTAGACAGCTAATTGTACTCTTCTCATGATGGCTTTCCCTCCATGTGACTTAGCTTGCATTTCTTAGCTATCTCTACATAGACCCTCCTCCATATTTTTGGTTTGTGAGGTGTTACTATACAACGTCTACTCAAAAGGTAGGGGTGATTTCCAAGTTGAGTGTCATTAAATGATAAATTCATGGAGGACCTCATGTTGCTCTTTCTGTGGCTTCAGTGCAAACTGAGCACAAAACAAATTTTTTAAAAAATATTTAATTTCTTTTCTTCATAACTCTTCAGCTACTACATCTTTTGCTTTAAAGTCTTGATGGTTTCTTTCTGCAGGTCATCTCTATGACATATGCTACTTTCACATGATCCCTTCCCCTTGAACAAGTTCAGTTCCATTGATTTCAGTACGTCTACTGTAAGTGTGGCGAGGTTTGCATCGAACCTGTGGTGTCTATGTTTCTCTGTAATTTACTTGTCACTTAAAATATTTAAATTTACTGTGGATGCCTTATATACCCCAAAGCCATTAATTAGCTTCCTTTATTATCCTGTCCAATTAATGAGTGTCTATAATTTTAAAATGAATATAAAACTGCTTTTGGCCTCAGACAATTATGATGGTTCATGATGTGATGGAGATCCAAAATAAATACAATTGCTGGATGCATAAACAGTGCTGGAAATATTTATTACTTCCAATAAAACTGTCTCCAGTCAGTATAATGATTCAGAGAAATGTATATCATTAGAGAGAGAGAGAGAGAGAAGTGTTGAAAAATGGGTTAAGCAGAGTTCATTGAGGCGTGTGGCAAAACAAAAGCAAAAAGCCCTGGAAGTAACAGTGTTTATACCACACAAAGTGCATAGTGGGGAAATGTCAGTGTCACAGATAATATTGCAAGCTTATAAACAGATTACTGTATGGCAACACAGGCTAAATAAACATGTTTCAGGAGTTTTAATTTGGCTGCAGTTCTTGCAGTTTTAGAGCTAATCTCTCATCCAGCTGTAGGTCTACTGTAGGTGTTCTAAAGCTCATAGACCTTTGTCTGTGAAGACACAACAGCATACATCCTTATCACCCATACCATTTGAAAATGTCATTCACCCAGTATTCTGTACAAGGCCAGAATCATAATGTCATTTCAAAAGGTGAGAATAATCAACAGTACTGAATGCCCACAATTGGTTTGCCAGTGTTATTCATCTGGCAGTGGCTTAATTTGGAAGGGGAGACGGGCTCTCTTTTCCTGCCAATCTGTGATCAGCGATTGTAGAAAACTATTTGATAAATAACCAAGGAGGGCAAGTGCTTTTCACTTTCTCCGAGTCCACTGCTTTAGAAATGAGTTCTGTAGATGCACCAGATGAATGCTATAAAATTCCATGAAGAGCCTCCATGGAAAGGGACGTTCCACCTTTACAGGATGTCACACTCTACACATAAGGGGCAAAGAGAAGTTTGGGTGAAGTTGAGTTTTTTGTTGATGTGTTTACCCAGTCTTGGTATGGCCTGGTTTTCATACTGACTGTGCAATAAGAATCTGGAGAATACTCACAAAATTCTAGTACTTAACAATTTGGGGCTTGTTGCCATGGTGAGAAGTCCAAATGAGCATTTTCTCACTAAGACACAAATTCCTTACAAGCCTGTGAGACAGAGAAATGTAAAATGCAACAAACCTATTTTTCAACTAAATAGCCATGGTGCACAATAGCGACTTTTGCACAAAACTGGATGGGCTTTTTGTGCAAAGTCAAATAGTTTGTTAAGAACAGGCTGTTTCTGCACAGTAGCAGCATCCAGGCCAGTACAAGGAAGAAGGAAAATGTATTCTAATCCAATATATAATTTCGATTGGTTGCGGTGATCATGACACCAACTCAATGTGACTGAAAATGAGAAGTGAGTGTTACAAAAATGCAGGTTGTCAAATCTCCCAGGACTCTTCACCAGGCTGTATATTAAGATCCTGAGATGAGGGAAGAAACAGAAGAGTCCCCCAAATATTCTGAATAGAGATGGGGGTATTTGTATTCATATACGAATATCCACACACAGGTGCCATTGAGGGTCCAGCCCCATGGGGCCAGATGGTCCACTCACCGATCCACCATGGATGCGGGCTGCACAATTTTATCAATCGATCTGCAACACACTATCTGCTCGCCACTTCTGGCAGGAGGCAGGAGGACAAGCCTCACTGCAAGATCAAAGTGTGGCGAGCAGATAGCAGGCTGTGGATTGATTGGTAGAATCGTGTGGTCCAAGCCTGTGGCAGATCAGTGAGTGGACCGTCTGGCCCCATGGGGCTGGACCCTTGTTGACACCACCTGTGTGGAGATATTCATATTCGTATAGGAATATGACTACCCCCATCTCTAATCTTCTCTAGACATTGAAATTATAAGATGTATACTTGAAGTAAAGCTCCAGGTTCCAAGAGGAAGATTTCAGACTTGGCATTACAGCTTCAGGTTGTCATGGTATTATATTTCACCTCAAGAGATGAGGGATCCCTTGTGTCTTTCCAGACTTTCAGTCTCCTTCTTGAGACTAGGCGGTAGGGCCAGCTGTTGTCTGTAGGCAGTTCACAGTTGAAGGAACAAAGGAGTGAGGACAGTTGAAGTTGAGGCCTGAAGAGAAGAAGCAACAAGATGTCTTGGTTTGGCCTGGGCTGATCCTTTATTTAGTTTTACAGGAATGATAAAAGTAGTTATTGTTATTTAAAATGAAGAAATTACATTGTCACATGTCCACTGTAATGTGGAAGAAGCCAATTCCCAAAGATTTGAGTTCACAGGTTTCACAATGTCAGCAGCAAGTTACCTTAGGATTCCTGAAGATACAGTGAGAAAAAATTCCTCAGGTGTTGGCAAGGGCTTAAGAGATTGATTGATTGATTTTTCTCCCTACCTTTCTCCTTCAAAAGGGACCAAGGCCGTTTACATCATTAAAAGACAACATTTAAAGCTAAAAACACATCACAAAGTGTACAAATACTAAAAAGGATCAAACAAATACCATGTTAAAAACTGCTAGACAAAAGCAACATCCAAAACATTCAAAGCAGCAAGGCACAACAATCCATTAAAAAAAACACTCACTAAGGGAAAGGTCTTTTCCTGTTTGCAGAAATGTTGTATTCAATTTTTATTTTTAAAATATTTTCTCTCAAAATAAGCATTTTGTAGACACAGTTGAGCTTTTTCTTTTTCTGTGCACAAAATGATCTGGATAAAGTTCGCTGATGGCTGAGATGACTGACATTGTAGAAAGAGTTGCAGACTTCCCTGATACTGTTGTTAGGTGACACACTGTTGTCCCTTTAAGAATGTCTAACACTTTTCTGCCCTCTTGATGCCCATATATATATAGTTACCTAACAAACCACTGTGACTATGTCCAATTTTTTACTTATGCCGATAAAGGTTTTCTCTATCTATCTGCACAAAATGGAAAAAAAATATTCTAGCTGTTGCTTTGTTGCATGCCTTAGTAAATACTGTACAGAACTATTAGCTGGGTTATTTTTTTCTGTGATCAGTTGTCCTGTTCTTTTGTACTTCCTGTATCTGTATGTTTAACTTCACAAAGGGAAGAGAAAGATACTAGGATTGCAATTTAGAAAGGCTCAACCCAGATATAATTTAAATTATTCCAAATTCCACAGAATGGTAAACATAGTTGACTAAATGTCACAAAGACTTTTAAAAGGTCTCTTTTGTTGGAGTTTACAACCTTATCTGTAGTTTGAGTGACCGGGAGGGACTTTTGAGGGCTTTGATGATTATCTATCCAGCACTAAGCAATTGTTCTTTCCAATTTTTAAAATTCAAAGAGAGCCTTGCATCTCTGCTGAGTATTCTTTCATTGGTTGGTGGCAGTTGTTTGTTGCTGTTGATCTGTTTGGTTGGTAGCTAGCATGTGTATAGTAAAGAAAGCAGTATACTCAAGCCAGTAATTTCAAGCTACTGTAAGTAAAGAAACATTTTTATTCTTTCTCCTACAAATGTCACACGGAGAGTTATTGAGACTTTAAGTGCCAGTAAATGAGAAAGATGTGGATTCTGGGGAACTTGTAGCTATTCTCCTCTGGATCTCTGTGTAGCAAAAAGAGAATTTTACCAGAAATTCAAAACTCTGCAAGAACTTTTGGGTTTAACACACATACGCTGCCACAAGCTGCACAGTAACATTTCAGAAAGTACAACATCAATTGTTGTCACCTTTGATCACTTTAACATATACTACACAATGCAGTTGGGTACATTTGTGAAAGGAAAAGAAAGAGAAGCTAGAGAACTCGAAGGCCTCAAGAGATGCAATCACTTATCATGAATGAGAGAGAAGTTAGAATAGCTATAATTGAGAAAATGACAAATGTTAGATGTAGTTTAAAGTAATTAAGCCCTTTTCACACACAAATAGTCACCCTGTAAAGCTAAAAGGAAGTAAATTCTGAGCAAATGTCAGGAGAACGCATCTCTTGCAGCAGCTAATCAGCACATAAAGTCCCTGCTGGAGGATGCTAGGCACACCAAACGTAGCCTGACTTCTTTCTGAATAGCACCTAATTGTATTGTGTCTGATCTCAATTGTGGCTTTGTAAGCAAAGTAATAACAGTAGCCTAAAATATATTTAAAGAAGTAGTGTTGTCTGTGAGCACAGACCAGATGACGCTGAATGCCTTCTGAATATATTTAGCTCCTTCGGTTTCAGTGGAAGACAGTAGCACTTACACTGGACTTTCTTCTGGTGGAATCAATTGGGCTTAAGTCTGTGTTTAAATTGGGCTGAATTCTTCCTTCTTTTGCAGCAGTCTTTTATACAAACCCCTATTCAGCCATTAGTCATCGTGCTAATCCAACACATGGGGAGGGGAGTGTCCTATTGTCATCATTTTCCTCATATGAAAAAGAAAATGTTTCAGAAGAGATTCATGTAAATGTGGGGGAACATGACCAAGAACCTTGATTTCCCATGGTTCTTGCTCATATGAAGAAAATCTATGCCCGTAGAATTCTGTCCTCTTTTGAAGAAGTCTGGTGAAGAAAGGTGAATTTAAAAAGATTGGTTTGTTTCATATGCAGTACTGGAGGAGAGATTTGTGGGGACTGTGGACCACCAGAAAGACACACAAGTGGGTCTGAGCTGTCTCTAGAAGCAAAAATAACTAAACGAAGGCTGACAGACTTTGGGGCACATTGGAAGAAAACAAGACTTGCTGGAAATCACAATAAAGCTGGCTTAAGTTGAAGGCAGCAGGAAAATAGGGGACAAACCATGAGATGGATTGGATTCACAGAAGAAGCCACAGACTTAAGTTTGCAAGGGCAGGGCAGGGCTGTTAATGACAGGACATTTTGAAAGACAGTCAATCATAGGGTCTCTGTAAGTCATAGATAACTTGACGCCAAACGACAACCTCTTCATAATAGCTGATTCCTGCATCAGGAAAGGAGCAAGAAAGGGCAGCATTAGCACTCACCCCTGTAGTAAGTGTTAAGTGTTGTCCATTTTTCCAGATATGCCTGGAAAGAGGAACATAGGGTAAACTTTAATATATATTCATCTTGTAATATTACCATTGTTTATGAGTATTACATCCTTTGACTGAAATGATCACATCAGTAGGAATGAAACCTTTTGACGGCCTGAAACACCTACATCTGTGTTTTGTAAACATGGGTCCCCATATGTTTTTGGGTTCCAAGTCCCAGAAACCACAGCCAACATGGCCAATGGATTCTGGCAGTTGTAGTCCAAAGGCATCTGGGAATCACCTGACCCTACCTGCTTCAAGGGAAGTCTGAAAATAACTCCAAAAGGTTGGGATCCAGAATTCTGTGCTTGAGGAGGCTGCAGATCAAGGGAAGTTGATAGACTTTTAACCATAAACATGCTTTTGCACTTCACACACACACTGCAAGACTATATTCCATAGTTTCTGGAGTAGAGGCAACATTGAGTGTGAGTAGGCTTCTAAAACTGAAGGGGTGATGTCTGGCAGAACAAAGACTTGCATTTTTGAATCCTCCTTGTGATGAAGCAGCCAGAACCCAGGACCAGGACTGCTGACTCTCCGTGAATGGGACAGCTATGAAGCTTGCTGTTAAGCTACAGGCATTGTAGGATCATGGGCAGCAGTGTCACACAAAAGTGGGAGATAGGAAACAGAAGCCATGGAACAAATTTATAATCCAGATCAGTGAGCAATATGAGACCTATGGGGAAACCAGGGGGCAGGACAGAGGAGCAAACAAGAATTCAGGACCAATTCAGGGATACAAGAACATCTTAGAGCCATACCAAGATGGCCAAGTTTCATCTGGGAAATGATATAATCATTTGTATAATCCTGTTCATCAGGACTCCATGGCTAGTCTTGCTGGATAGAATCAGTCCAAGGCTTGTAGATATACAGTGATAGATGCCACCTACAGATCAGTGGTTCAGTTCATGGAGGAGATATGCATGCATCCAGCAATTCCTCCCCAGTTACTGTTTTTCAGCTGCTGGTGCAACACCTCATCATGCTTTCGCCTCAAAGCTCCTTTAATGGTCGGTTCCACTTTTAGTCTCTAAACTTTGGGTATTGGCATAATGGACACCTCCACATGCTCATCAGTAAGACAGGAATGTGAACTACCAATAGTAGCAGTTCTGAAGAGAAGAATGGAACACCTCACACATTCTTTCCTTCTGTAGGAAGCATGGCACAGACAGTTCTATGATAGGACAGCAGTCTCTCTCGAATGAACATACAGTTTGTAGCTATCATCTTTAAACCTATGGAAGTTTAACACAAATAGGGCAAGTCACCATAATCCTATCTTGTAGGGAGATAGCTTTAGAACTTCCTGAACTCTGATAAACATAGCAATTTCTCGACACTCCAACCAACACTCTGGGACCAAGCAATCCTGTCTACGTGTCTGTCTTTCTATCGAGAGAAGGGGAAAAAGTTATTTATCACACTGGAAAGAATCTGTTTCTTTTTGACTCTTGAATGAATTGTGACAACTGTGTTGAAAGAGGAAGATGGAAAGTGTGAGGACCAAAAGCTATGGTTTATCCTGTACTTTTGTTCAATGAAGTATGGCAAATATTAAGTACCTTTCATACTCGTATTTTAATATGAAGTTTTGCAGTGGATGATATCAATAAAATCTGTAGAATTAAGCATCAGCCTTAGAAAACTGTTTTCCATATCACCATCAATAAATAAAACCAGAGCAGTCTTTTGGAGTAGTATTCAGGCTGTGTTTCTCTCCTAAATATTTCGACAGTGCATTTCTAGATGTGCCTACTCAGAAGTGAGCCCCATGGTATTCAATTGAGCATATGCCCACTTGCCACCGGAATCATTTATTTTGAATGTTGGGATTTATTATTGATGCATATGTTTTAACTAAATTGAAATTCTATTGGAAAATGTTCACTTAAAAAAAAAACACACTACCCAGCTTCAGTATTTTTGTCAGAGTGCTGCTATTTGAAGTACAGGGGCATTGTGATGGCTTGGATAAGGGACCAAGAACTTCTCAATATCACTGCATGGATCTGTATGAAATGGTTTACACCACCATAATCCTGTACATGCTCCAGACTGGCTTGGATGCATGGGTTCAGTTCAGTGTATGGAGTGCATATGACTGTGATTTCTTTTTGTATTGCCTGGTTTTGAATACGGCACTTCCAGATGGACCAGGTATTTGGAGCGCACCAATGTAGCAACAAGCTGCCAGCTTCTGATTGTGATGAATTGTTTCCCCTAGGCTAGACTGGATATAAATTTTGTTCAATTGCTCATTGCACATGAATAATAGAATGAATAAAATTGGCTGGCAGAGCATATTAGCTAGGACACATACCGTTTAATATGTCAGACCCCACACAAAAAATGAAAAAGGGAAAAATGGCTTGCTCTGCTTTCAATCAACTATATCTTTTGGTTTCCAACAGATGCTCTTTTCGTGATGATGCCACATGAATATTGCATTGTCTTTAGTTGTGGGGTGTCCAGAAGTGGGATTCTTTTCAGAAAAAGCTGAGAACCTGTGACTACATGAATCATGCATCTGATTTCATGAATCCTGTAAGCTCAATTCTAACATCTTCTGCAAACAATAATACAGATTTCTGGCCAGAGTGAAGCATCCCTACCCAACCCTCTTACTAGGATGACAGGAAAAGTAAATGGGATGGGAGATGGAAGGTACTGGACTCATTTACTGATAGATCACCATCCCTTACACATACACTCCCAGCATGTATATCCACAACAAATACACTGAAAGG
Organism: Pogona vitticeps; assembly: GCF_051106095.1. Lineage (NCBI taxonomy): Eukaryota > Metazoa > Chordata > Lepidosauria > Squamata > Agamidae > Pogona > Pogona vitticeps. Next base: position 67,188,094 of record NC_135787.1, read on the forward strand.
AAAGTCTCCCTAAGAAAGAGGATAAGGATCCTTACTCCTGCATTAAAGGATCTTGAGATAACAGTTCAAGACTTTCTCACCTTAGAGTCTAGACATATCCTGCTCACAGTAATGGTTCACAATACAGTGATTCATGATAGATTTCTATCACCAGCACCCCATGATGCAGGATAAATGGCTATGTCCACAGTTGAGCTGTCCAAATGAATGAGTCCTTTCCCTGTGTTATGCCAAATTAAATTAATAAAAAGTGCTGGCTATCTTTAACCCACTTCTACATCCACGTGAACTGCTGGATAGCTCAGTGGTTTAGGCCTTTGGCTGCAGAGCCAGAAGTTAGGAATTCTAACTCCCCACTGTGCATCCTTGACAGGGCCTGGACTTGATGATCTACAGGATCCCTTCCAGCTCTGCAGTTCTACAATTATGGTGATCACATAATGTTTTGTCCCTGTGCTGTTTGCTGACCCATACTATGGATCCAAATTCTCAAGATGTCCTATTGTTCTCATATATATATATTTTTGAAGTAGAAAATCTCAAAATAACTGCCCTTTTAGGCAAAGTGCTCCAAAGTCTGGCTTGTTAGTAACTCATTTCTGCTTTAACTAATGGAGCATCTCTCATAGCTTTTTTCAAACAAGCCTGCTTCAAAAACTTTCTATCAAGAGCAACTAAAGGGTGCTGCGGTAATAACTGTACAGTAATTCAGAACTACTTTAGTGGGACAATCAGCATCTTTTATAAAGAACACCTGCTGAGAATTATAAACTGACCTCAATCTTACATCGCTAAGTACTTCTCCCCTCTCTAGTCATTCCCATCCATATTTATCAGAGCCACAGCACCCTAGTTTGTAGTTTGAATTTCTTCATGTGCTATTCAAACTGATTTTATGAACAGCTGCTTGTAGATGTACAGGGTTACTCAGAGTTTTATGCAAACTTGAGAGTGTACCATGGAGTGTTCCAGCTTCTGTACAGCATAAAAATTATGCTTCTTTACAAATGTGAAAAGTCTCTTTAGAAGACAAGTCATGATTATCTGGGCTTCCAGGGATGGAGATCAATCTCTGGGTGACACGTGTTGGTAGAGCAGAGAGTTTGCTTTTTTGTGTGAGGTGATTTTAAATCCTGTGCCCCCCCCTTTTTTTTACCTCTCCTAGTTAGTCCCAGGACTCACTGACTCAGTGTGAAGATATCTGAATATATGTTACAGTGGTATAGTGGAGCCAGAATTCACAGTGTCAAAATCCTGAAGCTTTCTGAGTTGCAAGGACTTTGACATCATCAGCCACCACCCTCTGGATTCCATCTGAGCTTAGCTGCAATCCTCATATTAGCTGGGAGTGAAATGGGGACAATATAGTATTGTTGTAACAGAGGCTGATTTGGTCATGAACTAGCAGTTAAAAGCCAGTCACTGTTTAAAACCCCTGTTTCTCATTTGTTGTTAGGGACCAATCCAACAGCCTGTATTTGGGGGGAAGGGGCAGGACAAGAGCTATGATGACCGCCATGGTGAGCACCTGCATTTCCAAACGTACTACCATACTAGTGATAACACACACAAATGCCAGAACTTAGAGGAGGCGACTAGAGAAAGAACTGATAGGTGGATTCTGTTGTGTCATTTAGAACACCCTGTGCCTGTTTCCACTACCATCTGGCTCACAAATAGTTCCAGTCCCCTCTCAGTCCTTACCCGCCTCTGTGACCTCACAAGGACCAGCCTCCTGACCTAAAACATTCATTCTGAAATTTCAGGAACCTGGATGCTGCTGACATAATTGTATGTGTATGTCTATGTGCATGTGCACATATATATATACCTGCACATACATATAATGTATGCGTATGCATGCATACATATGTGTATAATACAATAAAAGCAGGGTTTCCACTAATCAACAGCTTCCAAGAAAGGGCAGAGTCTGATTTTAATTAGGACCACAGCATATTATTATTATTATTATTATTATTATTATTATTATTATTATTATTATTATTATTATTATTATTATTATTATTATTATTATTATTATTATTATTATTATTATTATTATTATTATTATTATTATTATTATTATTATTATTGCTGCTGCTGCTGCTGCTGCTGTTGTTGTTGTTGTTGCTGTTGTTATTTCAGAATTTAAACACCTCTCCTGATAATCTGCAGGGTGGTGGAGGTTCCGAGAAAGTGAAATTATTTTTATCGCACCTGCAATAAAAATATCTCATTGCTGAGTGATTTTATTTAATCCCTTTGATTTGATTAAGATTTTTTTTCTTTGCCGGCCTGTGTATTGCTGATCAAAACCTCAGCCAGCCATGGGCAATTTCTCAATCAGCAATACACAGAGAGGCAAAGAAAATTCAATAACATATATAATCGAAGTGGTTCATCATATCAGTGATGAGCTATTAGATATAAAGGAACAATTTCAATTCCCCTAACCCTCCAATAGAGGATCAGGGGAATTGTTTCATTTACACAAAGGCTGATATGCTGTTTGGACAGGAGGAGCACACCTGATGTCACATGGCTCCCTCCCCTGAACTTAGCCAACTCTTTGCAATCTGCTCCAGCCTGCCCAAAAGCAGTCTGGACACACACTATGCCAGAGTTCAGATTCTGTTGACCACTGGTGTTCCCATGAACAAGAATCCAAACTCAAACTTGCATGTTGTGATTTCTTCTCACAACACTCTTTGTGTCATTTTTAACACTGTTTTTACTTGCATCGTAAATATGAATATACCCCTACATTCCAAAAAAGGATATTCCTAATATGGTACAGATGAATTAATCTAACCCTTGCAATAGAAATGGTGTTACATGTTTTCAGACCAGATGTTAAAGCCCTCTTAATATTCCATCTGCAAGACAACTTCCAATCTAACACCCACGTATCATTTTGGGAGAGTGGGAGTATATAACTGCTTTCTTAGACAGTTTTATATCAGAGGTTTGGCTGTTCATCACTTTGGGGGCTGCTTATATGTCATAAAATGAAATAAAGAAATTGCATGGTCTCACCAAAGTTAGATATTTCTAAAGGCTGAACATTATTGCTGCACAAGAGACCAGCAGTGTTCTTGTGTTGACAAAGCAAATCAACATTCTATAAAGCAATTCTAAAAATGGGGGCAGCCTAAACAGACACTGTAATTTTGGAACTGGACTTCAAATGATTTACAGGATACTTACAACTGTAAGGATATAAAGAGACATGAAACAAGGGAAAATCCCATAACCTGACTCGTCAGTTAACCACTTCTTGCCCAAACACAAAGCAATTGGCAGGGCTGTTTCTCAAAAAGTTCTCTAGGTATCTATTGCTGGGAGTCACAAAATAATCAAAATGCCTAGAATAAATGGTAGCAGGCACAAGAAAATATCCTGTAGACCATCTTGAGTGCTGACATGGGTATTGCCAACATTCAAGTTGCCCTTTACTATGTAAAGTTCAGCATCTTTTTTCCTGTCCACAATACTATGGAGCAATATTGGACTATTTGGTGTTTTGAATTGTGGATACAGAGCACAATATTCCACATTCATAAACTAGGGGGTTTGTTTGAAGAATTGAATTACTCCCATCACTAGAAAAGGGAAAAGCAGCAGTTTTTTTTCACTTCCCATATTTTGCAGATTAGCTTGTCTGGTTTTGTGATTGGCACATTCTTCCTTTGTAAACCTGGTTTTTAAGAAGACTGCTTTAGGCTGTGACCAGATTGACAGGAAATTCAGTAAATGCTACAGGATCGGAACAGTCTGAGTCACATTTTTTTCACTGAGTACATGATATAAATGCAAATTAAAATCAGCCCTGATGCCCCTATCCCATCCATAGTTTTTCCCTCGCCATTGGGGCTTTTGTGTCTTTCTACATTGCATCTATTTGCATTAGTTTAGGCTATGTGATCACCTGAACCAATACAAAAATAACAGGTGTTATGGTTGGCATGGTGGTATGGCAGCTGGGTGGTGGGGACAATGATCCAGTCCAAGGGGGTGCTGAATCTTTGCAAATACTGTAATGCCTTTTCTTTTCTTTTCTTTTCTTTCTTCAAAAACTAGCTTATACCAGCACTATTGTGATGGAGCAGCCAAGAAACCCCAAAGGAAGGGAGGGAGGGAGGGAGGGCGGGGAGGACAGGAAGAAATTACCACTCAGCCCTTGTTTACAACTTATTAAGGCAGTTCTCCTGTAACCATGACTCCAGTTCTCCTGTAACCATGACAGGACAGCTATGTTAACGAACTGTAAACAGCTATATAACCAATTTCCTTCTCCCTGTGTGGGCAGTTAACACAAACAGACTTAGAGAAAGTCGCAGTTCTCTCACTGTGTAGTCACAAACTTAGTTTCATGACTTGTGGTGGTTCATTCTAAGGACAGTTTATTGGTAGAGCATCATTTGGTCCTAAATCCCATTAATTTTGAGCAGTTTTAACTCTCTTTCTCTCTCTTTTTTTTAAAGTTGAAGTTAAGTTTGTCTGGGGCAGAAACTAGGGATGGGGAACTTCAGGCTCTGGGACTGAATTGTCTGGATTCCTAATCTGACATTCTGGGGTTCTACAGATGGCCATGTTCCTTTCCCATTTGGTGGTTTCTCCACTCCTATAATTTCCCTCACATTCAAAAAGATTGGCATTCCTTTTTGAAGACTTAATTACTGGCAGCAAGAGCTTTAAGCTACAATATGCTGTATTTTTTTTTTGTTGGTCCTGCTTATATGCTTTCAGTCCTGCCCACCACCAGAACTCAGCTTCTGAGAAATCTCTGAAACTGGATTTGGCCCTCATATGAAATAGCTTTTCCCTCCCACCTTGACTGTCTCTGCATTGGTATTTTATGTTCAAAGTGGGGGTGGGGATACTTACTCCCATTACCTCAGGGTGAACCCCCCCCTTGGGCTTCAACCCCCTCTCACCCGAAGGAGTTGTGTCATTGTGTAACATTTTGATTGGCCATATCAGGTTTGGTACAGGTGTCTTATACACTGTTGCCTTAAGGCAGGGATGGAGAGGGCCTCCATGCTTCCAACAGCCTTAGGCAAGGCTTGAAACCTTGCTCCTTCTGAGAATGGAGAAGGAGAGGAAAGTGGTGTCTCTAGAGACAAGGTGAGAGGAATTTGGACACTGCTTGCTCTTCTTAAATGAAGAAAAGTGAGGGCAGGCAAAGCTGTGTCTGTGTCCATGTAAGCTATTCCTCTATATGTGTATGCATGAGTAGAAATGGGATGGATTTTTGCCACTATCTCATATATAGTCAAAATAGGTAGTCTCAACACAGCAAGACACCTGTCAAGAGTTCTCAAGGCCCTAGGAGAGAACTCGCCTCAAGCAAGACCTTAAGCATTTTTAAAATTTTGTTTTGCAGAGTTTATGCAAAATGCCCTTACTATGTTCTTTGATTTCTGACGCTGATCATGCATAGACAGCAATCACAAGAGGAAATGCTGATTGCTCCCCCCAAAAAGCAACACACTATTGTTTGTTGGTACATCATACAGGTCAGCAATCACCACACTTTGAAATGTTGAACCTTCAAAGAAGTGCAGGAAAAACCGTTTTTCAGATGTGCCAAGTCTCTCCGACATGGAAGGGAAAAAATGCCCGCCATCTTGCAGTGAGGAGAAAAAGTGTTATGCTTTCTTCTTTTAGAATATGGTGATGAACCAGATCAGGATTTATGTTGGTATGCACGCGTGAGAACACATGCAAGTCCAGTGGTACCTCGACTTAAGAACTTAATCCATATTGGCACTGCATTCTTAAACCGAAATGTTCTTAAGTCGAAGCGCCATTTCCTATAGGAATGCATTGAAAACTATGTAATCCATATCTGCTGTTTTAGTTCCCATAGGAATTAATGCAAAGCCAGTTAATCTGCACTCTACCACTAGGGAGAGCTTTTTATTTTTTTCTTCTTTTGACCTAAGATGAACTTAGGTCAAAAAAAGGCAAGAAACGGGGGGGGGGGAGGGAACACCTCCTAAACAGAAAACCTTTTTTAAGCAAAGCAAAGCATGCTGCTTATATACCGCCCCATAGTGCTTCAAACACTCTCTGGGCGATTTACAATTATGCAGGCTACACATTAAGAAAGCATCTTTTAAGCCAAGACAAGCCAAGACAAACACCTTTTAGGTAAAAAAGGGACAGGAAAGGAAGGAGATCTACCACACGCATGCACTGTTCATGCTTTTTGATGATTTCCTTTTTCAATACAGTTTTTTTTCTTTGCTCTGTTCTTTCTTTGGAGCCATGACTATGGTTCAGCTCACCACAGTAGACAAACCCTAAAAGGCACAGAATCCAACAACCATTATTCCAGCACAGAACTCTTCATCAGAAAAAGAGAGCATGGGGGGGGGAATTGAGTCTAAACTCCAATTTACAGCATGATTGCATCCAACAATCAGCAACCATTCCAGCACAGAACTTTTCATCACAAAAATAAATTTTACATTTTAAAATTACAGTCTAATTTTCACATTTAATTTCAATTTAATACAGTACATTACAGTCTACATTTCAGATTTTAAATCTACACTGCAAGACCCATCAGGGCACAGAAACATAACCCCCCACCTAGCCCTACCCCCCCACCAAACTGCAAAAAAAAACCACTGTACAGTACAGTAAATTGTACTCACCCAGAATAGACAGTCACCCTGCTTTTTTAAAAAAAGGTCAAAAATCAAAAAATCAAAAATCAAAAATGCAAAAATCCAAAAATTAAAAAAACCCAAAAATACAGTCCGTACAGTACAGGCAGTGTACTGTACCAGGTAATACCAGGCAATACCATACCAGGCAACCAGACTGTCTCCCTATCCACTCACTTAACCGTTGGGACGAGCAAGGTAACACACAAGCAGCTTCTTTGCTGGCCAAGGGTCAACTGAAAGCAGTTCAAATTTCCCGCTTTCCCTGCCTCCCCATGTTTTTTTTCGGTTCGCAAGTCAAGGCTCCATTTGCAAGTCGAAGCAACTTTTTGTGAATGGAGCCGTTCATAACTCGAATCATTCATATGTAGGGACGTTTGCAACTCGAAGTACCACTGTATGTGGCTCCAACATGCATGTCCAGAGCCAAAGGATATAACAATATTAAAAAACAGGTGCTGTCAAGTCAATTCTGACTTATAGTGACCCTTTTAATGGTTTTCCAGGTAGAGAATACTCAGGAGTGGTTTACCATCCCCTTATTCTGGGGGCACCCTGGAACTGTGCAGTTTGCCCAAGGCCACACAGGCTGACTTTACTCACAGGTGACACAGTGGGGAATCAAACTGAATTTTGTTGTATGTATACTATGTACAGACCAATGACAATAAATTTATTTATTTATTTATTAAACTCCCATCTTACCTAAACCACTGAGCTATCCATACTAGATTGTAAATATTCATTTGTTAACATATATTAATACCTCACCTTTCATCCTTCCAAAGCAAGTGTAATATCTTAATTCATTGGTTGGACACACGTTTCTACAATTAGATGCTGGGACAATCTAGTAAATGTTGGTGGTGTGTTATAATATTATGTGCTTCTAACAGATGGAATAAACAGCAGAGGATGATTCTTCATATTGCTCACTAGGAGAATAAGGAATTAATTGGGACTGTTTTCTCAATTATTTTCTTCAGGAGATCAGTAGTAATAAATCTATGCTAATCTGGAGAAAATAATAATTGAACAAGGTTTAGTTAATTGAGCCTTGTTATGGTAAGCTTGCCCAATATAAGAATATAATTGCAAATGATTAAAACAAAATGAAATAATTTAAAAGACTACTGAGGGATAAAAATGATAGGCTTAGTCTATGATAGATTGAACTCTAAACTGTTGACAAATGTAACTTTTAATTACTGTTCTGAAAGGTTCATGAGATAAGCAAGTGTTATATAGCTTTGTTCTGTGTGGTAGAATTCATATAAATTGGTAAGTAAATCCATTGTTTCAAAAGAAAATATGACTTAAAAAAATTAACATATAGATTCAATACCACAGTGGTAACAAACACTTAAAGTTAATGTGTGTCTATCAGACTGTGTCCTAGTTTGATTATAATGCTCTATATTACCTTATCTACTTTACTTTAAATGAAAAAGCTTTAATTTATTATTGCTTCCTGGACTACAGTGTGTTTCACTATAACTCAGTGGTTAAATGAATGTGAAAAATTTGTAAGTATCAGTTTTGCTGTATTTTCATCCCATCATTTGTTCACATGAGATTGTAGCTTCTCTTATCTGTTGTGTGAATAAGTCATGTCTGTATCCCTTCCTCAAAACTACAACACTGTAGGAGGAGATTCAGAATATTACATAATGTAATTTTCTTAAAATTAAAATGAAAAAGTCGACAGGAACACTACTGCTGCTGATGCTACTACTACTACTAACAACAGCAGCAGCAGCAACAAGAACTCAAAATCAATGTGATGAAAACTAAGATCCAAGGAGTTAGTGTTAACAGCAAATGCCGACTCTGCCAAGAAAAAGATGAAATCGTTTCAAATTTCATCTGTGAATGCCCCAAGACTGCACAAACAGATTACAAAGTTAGACATGATAGAGTGGCAAAGTTGCAGTGGTCATTATGCAAAAAATATAACATGCTGGCCTCCAAAAACCCATGGGAACATCAGGTAGAGAAGGTGTCAGAAAATGTGGAAGTCAAGATCTTGTGGGATTTCCGGATCCAAACAGACAGACACCTTGAGCATAATACACCAGATATAATAGTAATAGAATGAAGAAATGTCTGGATCATTGACATTGCAATTCCAGGGGATGCCAGAGTTGAAAATAAAGAATTGAAAACACTAACCAAGTACAGAGACCTGGCAATTGAAATATCTTGCCTCTGGAAGAAACACACTTCAGTGGTCCCCGTAGTTGTTGGGGCTTTGGGAACAATCAGGAAATTTCACACAGTACTATAAGCAGTTGCAGATATCATAATTAACACCATCAGAGCTACAAAAAAACTCTATTAGGAACAGCATACTTACTGCACTGATATTTAACAGACACTTACGTAGGTTTTTGGTTAAAACTTCTATCTGTTATATAATACAAGTCAATGTTTTTATAATTTGGATTGACTTTGGTGGCGGTGGTGGTGGCGGTGGTGGTGGCGGTGGTGATAGTAGTAGTAGTAGTAGTAGTAGTAGTAGTAGTAGTAGTAGTAGTAGTAGTAGATTGCTTATCAAAAGAAAAGAAAAATCTCTTCACCCAACTGAAATATTTAATCAGACCTGAAGTACCTTCTCCCGTTGAACTGGCAACTCAGGGACATCTTTACTATCATTGAAATACAATTCATTGTAATACAATATGTATACATTAGAGATGTGGACAACTCACCATTTTGTCAAAAGTTGATGATTCACAAAGCACATATTTGCCCCCTTGAAGCGATGAATAATGAATATATTTGTGAATTTGTGGGGGGGTTATTTTTTTAAAAAAACCTGCCACCCCCTCCACTCCCCAGCCCCGCTGACACCCCCTTCCTGTTAAAAAACATCTTATAAAATATCTTGGAGAAAGCTAAGACCAAAGCAAGTCACTCTGGAGTGATTTGGGGCTTCTCCAAAGCAACCCAAGTCAAAAATATGAATCAGGTTCAAAAAGATTTAAAGCATCAAATCTATTTCAAAATTTCAGAGGGTGCTGAGGCACAGACTGCTAAAGCTTATTTTATTTCTATTCCAGGCTGATCATTCTTTCCTAGGACTTCCTTCTGTTGAGATTTGCTTGTTGGCTCTTCCACAGCTAACATACTAACCACTGTTTCTGCTGTATCAGATTGCCCGGCAACTTGATTCATATCCATTTTAGTTTCATTTGCTGTAGATTTCAGCAATCCTTTATTACACTTATGGGGTGGCTCTCTCAAAATTTTCCATTAAAGAAGAATGGCTTGCAGGTAGGGAGGGGAACATCATCTCCTCTTAAGGTCTGTTGATTCAAATGGACCTATTGTAATTGTGATTTACTTTAACATAGTACATCACAGTTAGAATAGGTTCATTTGGATCAATGGAACAGATGAAGGAGTTGACGCACCAAATCCTCATTGATTCAGTGGGCCTACTCTAGTGAGATTTACTAAGCTAAGCAACAAGATTTGGGCCATAGAAATACAAAAGCAAAAATGGAAGAATACTTCCCTTGTAAATCCCTTGACCCTAGGGATTTACAAAAGAATGCCATAACGGCTGAAAAACTTGTGGAATAACAACAGCAGGTGGAACCAATTATTTCGGGAGGTGGTGAGTGCTCCACCTCTGGAGGCATCCAAGAGGAAATTGGCCAGCCATCTGTCAGAACTGCTTTGACTTGGATTCCTGCCTTGAGTAGGGGGTTGGACTCGAGGGTCTTCTAGGCCCCTTCCAATCCCATTAGCCGATGATTCTATGACCTCAAAAATGCTTAAAATATCCTAAACATAATAGAAAATGTTACATGCTGTACCTAGAAGGGAACATGATGATGGCTTTCTATATTACTTTTTCTCCAACTTTTTAAACAGTTCTTATATTACTCATTGCCCCAAACATATTTAATTACAGTTAACTATGCTACTTGTAAATAGTTACTTTCAGCCTCTAGCAATGTGTCAGTGTGTCAGTTGAACTGAAAAGGCAAACAAATTGTCATTATTTTTTCATTCACTTTAACTGGAGCTACTCTTTTTCTGAAATGCTAATTTACTTCTCTAGAAATGCTGTGATTATATATGCTTTCTTCATTCAAATGGATTTTAAAAATTAAAAAAAACGGGACTGTGCAGAGCATATTACTTAACTATTTTATTTATTTGATTTCTGGAAACTAAGAGCATCCCATGAGACATATGATCTTCATGTGTCAGTGTGTGTTCTGAAGTTAGCATACACTTATAGTGACCCTAGTAGGACTTTCAAGGTACACAAAATATTTAAATATTTACCAGTTCCATCCTCCAATGAGTTTCCATGGTTCACTGGGGATTAGAATCCAGATGTCCTGAGTTCCAGTCTACAGTTTATTGACTACACCACACTGGGTGTCATGCCATCTTCATACAAAGTACTTATTATAAATTTCAGAAGGGTAAAGCTTTCTTTATGGTCCAGTGAGAGCTCTTGAGAGTCTCCTGGACTGCAAGGAGATCAAACATATCCATTCTGAAGGAAATCAACCCTGAGTGCTTACTGAAAGGACAGATCCTGAAGCTGAGGCTCAGATACTTCGACCATCTCATGAGAAGAGAAGACTCCCTGGAAAAGACCCTGACATTGGGAAAGTGTGAAGGCAAGAGGAGACGGGGATGACAGAGGACGAGATGGTTGGACAGGGTCACCGAAGATACCAACATGAATTTGACCCAACTCCGGGAGGCAGTGGAAGACAGGAGGCCCTGCCGTGCTCTGGTCCATAGTGTCACGAAGAGTCGGACACAACTAAACAACAACAACAAAACCACACATCTCCAACTGTCAAGTTGTCAAACACAGAAACCTTTGCACTAGTTTCTCTAAAACGTGCCAGGTTTTATCTACTCAATAAGAGCTATTATAAATTCCATCTAATTCCAGTTTGCTTGTGTTTGTTAGTTTATTTTTTTAAAAAAAAGGTTCATTGGAAGGATACATGAAGCCTCAGTTTCCTAAAGATGGTCTCAGCTTTGGACTAGAACCAAAGTGCATTCTGCCTAATGTGGCCCAGGTTAAATCATCTTCCTTTCATAAGGATGGAAGGAGAGTATGACTTTAATCTTGTTTTTGATGCCTTAAAATTAGTCATATGTTGAGGTGGGCAAAATGCTACTTACTCAGGTAAGTGTGAGGAATGTTTAGATTTGTCATATAACATCTGAAGTGACACACCAAACTTGCCTTATAAAAAGGTAAAGGTTCCCCTTGATAAAATTTTTTGTCCAGTTGTGTTCGACTCTAGGGGGTGGTGCTCACCCCCGTTTCCAAGCCATAGAGCCAGCGTTTTGTCCGAAGACAATCTTCCGTGGTCACATGGCCAGTGCGACTTAGACACGGAATGCTGTTACCTTCCTACCGAGGTGGTCCCTATTTATCTACTTGCATTTGCATGCTTTCAAACCGCTAGGTTGGCGGGAGCTGGGACAAGCGACGGGAGCTCACTCTGTTGCGTGGATTCGATCTTACGACTGCTGGTCTTCTGACCTTGCAGCACAGGCTTCTGCGGCTTAGCCCACAGCGCTACCACATCTCTATAAACTTGCCTTATATTTAATCCAAAATGGTATTAAAGGAGTTTAGTAAAATTATGTAATTTCTTTGTTCAGGTTATGGTTTATTCGCTTGCTGAAATGAATCAGAAGAACACAAACTGTTGTTAAAAATAATCTAAAGCAACATATTTTAATTAAGATAAATGCCTTTACATGATTTCACCTAAACCAATAATTTATTGCTGTTTTTCTTCCTCATTGTGGCTAACAAACATTAAATAATTCATATTCATATTGAGAAGTAATATAAAAAATATGAAAAGCAGTATTAAAAAATGTCATAAATAAGGTTAGAACACCAGACACAAAGTTGTTAGTCCATTTTTAAATGTGCTTTTCCATTTTGTGAGGCAAATTAGAAAACAAAATAGTGTTTTCCAAACAATATAATTGAAAGCTTTTTTGTTGTTCTTCTGAACAGAAGCTTGTAGCTTCTGTTAAGGAGATTAACTCTGGGGAAAAGTAAGACAAAGTGGATTTTTCTAAAGCAGGCCAAGAAAGTATTTGCATTTGAAGCAAAATTATTACATTCTTGAATATCACCATTGCCTTAAATGTGCTTTTCCTAAAAAGAGCTAGCATTGTATCACTAAATTCTCAGTTGTTTTTGACTTGCATTAAAAGCTCTTTAGCTTTTAAGCCAAAGCTGGTTTGTATCTCTAGTTTGTTTGCATGTTTTTTTTAAGTACTTTTCTCTCACACATTTTGTTATTTTCTTTCCTTCCAAAACACATCAAGCTGGTACTTATTGTATACTATTTTCATAAATCCACAAAGGAGTCCTTTAAATTCAGGGTAAAAAAAATGCCCCCAAGCTGTTGTTAGTCCACCGTTATTATCAAAAAATGGGGGGAGGGGGAAATCTCCTTCTTGGATTTATGTTGCTGAAGAAATTGTTATCATTATGACTCAGCTGTTTACAAGTTAGGATGCTGGAGGAATTTACACAAACTACAATCCTATTTGGTTTCCCAGTACCCAGGTGGCTAAATGCATGAGGAAAATAATCTAGCCCCACACCCACTGTTGTCACTTTGCTCACACAAAGCAACAACTCTATAAAGGGGACGCTTGACAATCCCTGAAGACTCTCCTCCTACGCCAAAAACTTGATTTCCCAATGTCGTGGGTCATGTGGACTGATAAATCTCCCCACTGAAGCTTTTATTTAATGTAATCAAAGAAAGGTACAATGGAGGGGTAGGGCTAGCTTATGTTCCTCATAACATTGTGATTTTTGTGTGTTCAGCCCTTCCAGGTATTGAACAACTGAAAAGAGCATGACTTCTTGTACACCTTATATATGTGTGTGTGGGGGGGAGTGTTACATATATATGTAACACACACACACACACACACACACTAGTATGGATATCTCAAGGACTTTTAGCAGCAGTAGTCTGTTTCCTCCTGTTTGAATTGATATGACTGGCTGTACAATGTTGCTTGTTTATTTTCTCTCTAGCCTCAACAGTCCATTTATGTCCTCAATTTAAAAATAATAATAATAATTCACTTTATTGATATATCAATATAAGTCTAAGACGCTGTCAGTTTTGAGACATGTTTGTTGCACTTCTTCATTCTGCAGAAACGCATTGCGCACAGTGGACATTGGACTACTGTATATCCACTGGGACACCGAAGCCATGCTGCGCGGGTATCATCTATCAAAAAACCCAGGCTTCTGTGCACCTAATTATCAATTTGTGTGGCCATGAATACAAAATAAATAAATAAATAAATAAATAAATAAATAAATACATACATACTGTGACAAACCCAGACCTACTGGGATATGTCACACAGTTACACTAAGCTGCCACCAACCATTCCCTGTAAGAAGTCACACAGACCAGGGATGGATTTTCAAACAATAAAAAGAATAAGGTTTATTTTAAATACACACAGGGAAAATAAAACAATCAGGTAAATAAGATAAAGTAACGTGGCTTATTCTCACTCATACAAGCATACAGTTTGGTTCACACAGAACCCTTACTTGAAGCACAGACCCTGAACCTATCAGTTCTGGCTAACCAACAGACACCTGAACCTATCAGGTTGGTACTCTGACACACAGTAGTACCCTGTCTGACACACAGACTCCCACAACAGCTTCTTCTTCCCAGCTGCTGCTTCGTCACAACCCAGTGACTCCCAGTGTCTCCTAGCATCTTCACACACGCTTCACATATTTATACAGTACAGCCCCTCCTCCTGATGTCCCGCCTTCCACTCTCCATAGGATGGAACTTTCCCTCCAAACCCATGACAGACAGGTAACATCAGTGCTGTATGTAACACCTCCCCTCTTTATAAGTTGTTTTGTAGGGGGAAAGCTAACGTGCTTTTCACCAAAAAACAACCTTGATAAAACACACAACAACAGTTATACATACCATATAATACTTACTTATCCTTACACTCTAAGTTAAACCATAGCAAATAGGCATTTAAACATTTACCATATACATTACATCCATTTGCCTTTATTCATACAAACCAAATTCAAAAAATAGGTACATTTAACTTTTTGTCATCCATTATATACACATAGTCCATGTTCTTTCGCCGTCTTCATTCTTCAGGTCTTCTTGATAAGGCGTCAGCAACACAGTTTACTGACCCTCTGACCACCTTCACTTCAAAGTCATAGTCCTGTAGGTTTAAAGCCCACCTCATAAGTTTGCTATTGTGGGTTTTCATTGTCTTTAACCATTGCAATGGTGAATGGTCAGTACACAGAATAAAATGTCTTCCCCAGATGTAAGGCTTGGCCTTCTGGATCGCGTAGACTATGGCCAAACACTCCTTCTCCACGGTTGCCAAATGTCTCTCACCTTTTTGAAGTTTCCTACTCAGGTAGGACACTGGATGCTGGTCACCATTCTCATCCTCCTGGCACAGAACTGCTCCTACCCCGCTGTTAGACGCATCGGTGTAGATGATGAACTCCCGGTCGAAGTCTGGAGCACGCAGGACAGGATAGTTGATTAACGCCTCCTTCAACCTCTGGAACGCCGCCTCACAGTCGCTGGTCCACGGGATGCGGTCATCAGCCGTCTTCCTCGTCAGATCGGTCAGCGGAGCCGCAATCTCGCTAAACCTCGGGATGAACTTTCTGTAGTAGCCCACCAACCCAAGAAATGATTTGACCTTTTTCTTGGTGTTGGGTCTAGGCCAATCACGAACTGCTTCTATTTTGGCCTCCAGGGGTTTTATCATTCCTCCCCCTACCATGTGACCCAAGTATTTTATTTCTGGGCTACCCAGCTGACACTTGCTGGCCTTTACTGTTAGTCCTGCTGCACTTAACCTCTGCAGCACTAACTCCAGGTGTATCAGGTGATCTTCCCAGGTATTACTGAAGATCCCTATGTCGTCAATGTAGGCCACTGTAAAGTCACTGAGCCCTGCCAAGGTCTGGTCCATCAGCCTTTGGAATGTGGCTGGTGCATTTCTGAGACCAAAGCTCAGGACTCGAAACTCATAGAGACCAAAAGGGCTGCAAAAGGCAGTCTTTTCTTGATCCCTGGGATCAATTCTTAATTGCCAATATCCCTTTACCAGGTCCAATGATGAGATGAACCGACAACCCCCTATGGTTTCAATCAGGTTGTCTAGCCTGGGCATTGGGTAGGCATCAGGAGTGGTTACACGGTTTAATTTCCTGTAATCAACACAAAACCTAATGCTCCCATCAGGCTTGTCCACAAGGACTATCGGAGAGGACCAAGGACTAGAAGAGGGGACGATTATGTTCTCCCTCAGCATCTCGTCCAGCTCCTTCCGCACCTTGTCCCTATAGGGTCCCGTTACTCGGTATGGGGATACTGCCTGCGGGGGTGCATCCCCTGTGTGGATCCGATGCATCACTCCCTTCACTATCCCCGGCTTGTTGGAAAACACCTGTTGATATTTACTAAGCAGCATTTTTAGTTCTTGCTGCTGGTCTTGGGTGAGTGCAGGACTGATCTTTACCTCCTCTGGGTTGTATTTTCCTTCCCCTCTACCCTCCCAGAAGGGTAATTCAGCTTCCTCACTCTCAGCTGCTTTTATCGCGAATAAAACCCTCTGTTCCCCTCTGTAGTAGGGTTTTAGGGCATTCACATGAACCACCCTCCTTGCCTGGTTCTCCTCCTGCTCTATTAGGTAGTTCAGGTCTGACATCTTGGAAATGACCCTATATGGTCCTGCCCATTTGAGCTGCAGTTTGTTCTCTCTGCAGGGCCTAAGCCAAAGCACTTCCTCCCCTGGGTCAAAGTGCCTCTCTCTAGCTTTGTGGTCATACCATGTTTCCTGTCTGACCTTCTGAGCTTGCAGGTTTTCTGCTGCCAGCTCTAGATTTCTCTTTAGGTCATTCATCAAGGTGTCTATGTATGTCACAACGTCTTGTGGGTCATCCTGGGTGATCTGCTCCCAATTTTGTTTGATCAAATCAAGGGGCCCTTTCACCCCTAAGTGTGCAGCAGACATGTCAGAGTGACCCCTTTGTAAGATCATGGGGCGATACTTTTCAGGTACCACCAGCTGACTTCTGATCCCATCTCCCCCTTTTGAGATATTCCTCAGGGTTTCTCTATATAAAATCCCCTTTTTCTCCAGAAATCTCACTGGGGTTTCAGGTGTTAGCTGGGCGTCAGTCACCTGTTCAAAACACTTTTGGAGAGTGGCGTCTGCCTTTTGCTCCTGTCCAAATCTGCTGTCTGTGGTTAAGGTTTCCACCACAGCTTCTGAACTCCCCTCTGCTTCCGTCTCTGGCTCATCATTACCCCCCTGAACTGTCCCCGTGGTGGCTTGTGAGCGTGTAATCACTAGCACCCGTTTCACATGTTCAGCCAGGTCATTTCCCACGAGCACGGCTGCTGGCAGAGTCGATGAAATCGCTAGCCGCCAATCTCCCCTCCAGCCTTGAAAGTGGACAGGTACCTCTGCTACTGGCAGAGAGATTACTTGCCCCTCAATCCCTGCCACCTTCATGCTCTCATTTGGGATTATAAACTCCCTAGGGATGATATCTGGATGGCACAGGGTTACCTGGGAACAAGTGTCCCGTAGCCCCCTATACTGACGGTCAAGTATTCCTACGTCCACCCCTGCTGTCTCAAACAACTGAGAATCTGTTTTTATCAGCAAGCAGCGCTTTACCTCCATAAGAGGACCATTTTCCTCAGCCTGATCAGCAGCGGTAGCTGTTCCAGATTGAGTAGCCATGGCAACAGGCTCCCTCAGTGACACGGAGCCTTGCTCTTTCTGGACACAGAACACAGCTTTTGGCTTGGTCCCACTAGAATTCTGAGGCACCATTCCTTTTAGCTGCTTTAATTTCTCACACTCTGAGATTAGATGACCCTTTCCCTGACAGAAATAGCATTTTCTGGTGTATTTTGATTCTCTCTCATCTTGTTTTGGTTTTCCCTCCAAAATCTGAGGTCTTAGTTTCATGTCTGAGGGCTTCCCTTCACCATGGGCCCCTCCCCCTTGCTGGCTTTTCCCTGGTCCCTGAGAGTACTTGCTGTAGGTTTCTTTGGGTTTACCTACAGATTTCCCCTCACCCAAGGGCTTTCTTATTTGGGAAATAAAATCTGCAATCTCTGCGGCTGCTGCCACAGATTTCGGTTTCCTTTCCCTCACCTGGAATTTCAATTCCCCATGCAGGACTGAATAGAACTGTTCCAGTGCTATCAAATCTTTAAGCTGCTCATAGGTCTCTATCCCCTCCTGCGATAGCCATTTCTCAAGCAGCCTCACCAATTGGGCCCCCACTTGGGTAAAAGTCTGTTCTGGTTTCTTGGTGAGGGACCTGAATCTTTGTCTCAGCTGCTCTGCATTTATCCCATGTCTTGCAAACACCAGTTTCTTAAACTCTGCAAAATCTTTCATCAGTTCCTCAGGCATCTCGGCATAAACCTCAGCCAGGCTACCACTGATTAAAGACCGCATGATGGTCATCTTCTCAGTTTCCCTCACTGAGAAGTCCACAAACGCTCTTTCCACTAAGGAAAAGAACACCTCAGGACAATCTCCCTTGTGGTACACAGGGAATTTCTTCAGGTCAGCTTTAGACAGTTGGCCTCCCTCAGAATCCCTATTGTTATTATTGTTCTGGTTCATCAGTTCCAGTTTTCTTAATTCAAACGCCATTCTCTCTCTCTCCAATCTTTCCTCCCTCTCCATTCTCTCTCTCTCTAATTCAAATTGCCTTTGTTTCTCTCTTTCCCTTTCCTCCATTTCAATTTGCCTTTCCCTTTCCTCCCTTCTTTCTCTCTCTAATCTTTCCTCCACTTCAAATTGCCTCATCCTCAGTTCATGCTGTTGGGCTAGGAGCAATTTTCTGAGTTCTGGGTTCTGCTCTCCTGTGCTGTCACCTTGCACTGAGCCAAATTCATCCTCAGAACCTTGGTCAATCTGGGGGTCTTTCACTTCACTCATTTCGGCCATCTGGCTTCGAGTCAAGGGCATAATCCCCCCTCAGAACAAGCTGCTTTAAAAAGTCAAGCCTCAAAATAAAACGACCACTTTTTTCCTTTTTGCCTCAGAACCAGCTTTCTCTAGGCTGCTGTTCTTCAGCACTAACTTGCAACAGTATCGAGTCAGAGCCTACCCCCCTCTGCTGGGCCTCTCAGCTGGCAAGCTAGCTCGCTGTTGCTACGCAGTTTTGCCTCAGCTTTTTCCCGCCAAAACTAGGCTGCCTCAGAGCACCTTAATCTAAGTCTCCCCAGTTGGCACGTTCTTCCACTAGTGCACCTCCCCGTGAGGTACACCTAGAAGATTACCTACGCGCCTCAGACTGTCCCTGACTAGACCCCCCTTGCTCTGGGCACACTTGCCAAGGCTTTGCTGGACCGCTGGACAACTGGACCAGTCGTATCCCACACGCTGGACACCAATCAATGTGACAAACCCAGACCTACTGGGATATGTCACACAGTTACACTAAGCTGCCACCAACCATTCCCTGTAAGAAGTCACACAGACCAGGGATGGATTTTCAAACAATAAAAAGAATAAGGTTTATTTTAAATACACACAGGGAAAATAAAACAATCAGGTAAATAAGATAAAGTAACGTGGCTTATTCTCACTCATACAAGCATACAGTTTGGTTCACACAGAACCCTTACTTGAAGCACAGACCCTGAACCTATCAGTTCTGGCTAACCAACAGACACCTGAACCTATCAGGTTGGTACTCTGACACACAGTAGTACCCTGTCTGACACACAGACTCCCACAACAGCTTCTTCTTCCCAGCTGCTGCTTCGTCACAACCCAGTGACTCCCAGTGTCTCCTAGCATCTTCACACACGCTTCACATATTTATACAGTACAGCCCCTCCTCCTGATGTCCCGCCTTCCACTCTCCATAGGATGGAACTTTCCCTCCAAACCCATGACAGACAGGTAACATCAGTGCTGTATGTAACACATACATACATACATACATACATACATACATACATACATACATACATACATACATACATAAATAAATAAATAAATAAATAAATAAATAAATAAAGCACACTCTTGACAGTAAGGGCAGCAAGCTCCACCTACATATACAAACATGCATATCTTACTACATATTTAAAGGTGAGCTTTCATCCAGATTATTTAAAACAAGGCATATAAGTTCAGAAACAAGAATTTGTTGAATTGATGTGAATCTCTAACTCATTAATAATAGTAGGTGTAATAGTAATGTTACTGGCCAATTCTGGGTTCAGGTTTCCGGCGAGGACAACAGGCTAAGACGCATGCAGCTGATCAATGAGCCAATTTATTAAGAAAGAAATCAGCCGGGCATTCCTCTTAACAGTAGAGAAAAAGGCCCCGAGAAGATGTATAGACATACATTTATAATGATACAGACAATGAGCAATAAAATACTACATTTCTATTCGTCATTCATATCCCAACTTTTGGATCCTGGTCCTGATTGGATTCCAGGTGACCATCCAGTTGACCCATTGGCTAAAGAGAAATATACATTTTCTGCCTTGACCTCAAACTCAGGATTCGTCTTTAACTCTGGGAATAAGGGCAACTGTCCTGTTATCTTACTGATATGTTGATGTATGTTTCTTCCTGAGTCTCAGTGTGCCCTTCAAGGAGGGTGATTCATGGGCACTTGTTACAACCTTTATCAGTGGCCTTCCTGCCCTTCTCATTCCAATGCCTGGCCATACTTTACCAGGCTGGCGGTTCCTGAAGTCAAATAAGGGGTCTCTTTGTTTGTTTAGATGGGCCATGAATGAGTCATAAATGTTATCAGGTATAGCTGTCTCTGTAGTCGTGAATGGTCTTTATTGTTCCAGGGTCTGGGTTGAGGCAGAGTTAAGGTTTTGTAAATGCAGGCTACATGACCATTTGGAAGGGCCTACATTAAGGAAACTACAGAAATAAAAAGTGTAGTAACAATACAAGTATATAGTGCAAGTATAAAGTACATTTGAGATAAAGTACATCAAAAGTGTTTGTGGTATACATACAGAGCAATGTTTATGTTTTGCAGGTACATAGAGAAATTTCCAAGAAGTTTCCAAGTTGTCAGCACATATGATTATGACAGTTATGTTAAAATGCAGTTTCAGTATCCTCCCGTACCAGTAACAGAGGCAATGAAATTACTACTCTTTATCTGTAACTGCTGAATTGAATTACAAAGGACAAAGTCTCCAAATTCTTGCCAGTAATTGCTAAAAAGCAATTCTAAACAAGGGGACAGCCCAAACAAAAATTTATATCTTTGAAACTAGACTTTGGATCAATAACAAATTTGGCACAGACATAGCAGACATAGGGGAGGTTTGGGCAAAGGGTTTTCAAGTTATGAGTTTTTGAAAGTAAAACTGTTCCCCCCCATGCAGAAACAAGCATCCTCAAAAATCCCAAGATTTAAAACAGATCAAATAAATTGAAAAGACACGTTTTGCTTAGTTTAAAAGAGAATGGTTGCCCCTAGCCATTTTTTTTTAAAAAATTATCAGGAATCCAGGCTACTGTGGCTGAAACATTGACCCTCAAAAGGGTATTTCAAAAGGGTAAAAAAGTGACTTCCTTTTAAACTGAGCATGCATGGAACAGGCTTACCCTCAAGACTGTTCCAAGTAAATACATTGTTGAAACTTTTGGACCTGGGAAGAGAACTGTTTGGAGGACAAGGAAAGGTTACAGCAAGAGTCAAAAGACAGGTTTTCTTTGAAGAGTGAAAAACAAAACAAACACCAGATTTACTTAAGGAAAGAGCCACATTGAGAGTCCTCCAGGAAAAAAAACATTTTGCCATGTATCTCTCTAGGAATAAGCATACAGTTCTTTAATGAATATTCTGAGTATTTCCGCATTACAAAAGCACAGAACAGTTCTGTTTCTCCCAGTGCTTTCAGCAGACATTTCTGAAGCCAGGCTCCTGGCACAAGTCTTCAAAAGGGGAATCAGCTCATAGTCTGGGGCAATCAGAACTTTAGATTCTGTCAGTCAGGACCCAATTAACTGACTCTCAGGAGTAGACCTTTTAAACTCCTTTCTGGCCAAACAGGCATTGGTCCTGGCAAAGAGATTCTCTGTCTGGTTGTAAAAATATAAAAAAGAGCACATATTCAGCAGGTCATCCATTTAAGATGTGAAATTACTGTTTTTTTTACTTTGTTGTTGGGAATGGTCTTACTCAATGTTAGCAAAGTTTTGGTGTCTACATCTTGTCATACTCAACTATTCCACCTGTGTTGTCTGGTAATTAAGAAAAAAGCTCCAAAAATGTTATGGACCTTAACATCACATTACTTCTGATGTGTGGTAAGTGACTATATGAGTTAATGACCTCTCAAATGTCCTGTTGTTAACAGCTGTGCTTAGATCTTGCAAACCAACATCATCTCATCTTTGGTTTTTCTAAGTGGCACAGTGGTTAAACTGTAGTACTACAGCCAAAACTCTGCTTACGGTCAGTGTTTGATACCAGTGGATCTGACAGCTGGCTCAAGGTTCACTCAGCCTTCCATCCTTTTGAGATCGGTAAAATGAGTACCCAGCTGGGGGAGGGGAGCAATCTGTAGCCTGTATATTTTTTAAAAAAATTGTAAACCAACCAGAGAGTGCTTAAAGCTCTATGGGATGGTATATAAGCAGCAAACTTTGCTTTTGCTTTCTCTCCTCCTACTGAGCCCCTTCCTAGCAATATTGCCTTTTCCAGTAAGTTCTGCTAAGGTTATTGCAAACTAACAGCTGTGGCTTTCTTTATTGAGATAGTCTGCCTCCTGTCAGGTCTCTCTCTCTCTCTCTTTTCCTACACCTTTTCCCAGCAATATTGTGTTTTCTGATCAGTTCTGTATTTTGTTTATATGTGCATGTTAATATAGTTTACCCCTTTTTCTTCTAATGAGAACTGAGGCTCAACTTGATTGGGCATCCTGTTTTCTGCTTTTCTGGCTGTCTTTCATATCTGTGAATAGTTACTTGTTTCTGTTTTATTCTAGCCTGCATAATTAAATTGTAAACCGCCCAGAGAGTGCTTGGGGCGGTATATAAGCAGCACGCCTTTTGCTTTGCTTTTAATCAGGTATATGTTTTGGTGATTTCTGAGATAAAAATCCCAAGCAACTGGTTGAACAAATGCTTTCCTTTTTGTGAATGAGACCATGCAGAGCAAAATGTTAGCCTTCTGTACAGTTGGAGACGATCAAATTTTTGGTTGTAGAATGAGGTCATAAAAGAGCAGATGAAATATTCAGGATGGTAACTGTATTGCATTAGCCTTTCTTTGAACTGTAAAATAAATAGTTTTGGCTGACTCCAGGTTCATTTAACGGATATGTTGTGGCATTTAAGCTATGCATGCTATGATGAACACAAATTCTCAGTAAATTCAGGGGGAATGTGTAATTTAGCAATGGAATGAAACATGCCAATATGGAAGGTGATATTTTACATTTTCCTGAAAAAGAAATATATATTAGACACAGTGGAAGAACTCATACATACAGAGCATTAATGCCACTGTGATTATAGGGTGTAAATCCATGCTCATCTCATCTTCAGGACAAGGATTCACCACATTCTACTCCTAGCTGATCGGAATAGTAACAAATTTCCTAATTGTCTCTGTTTGTGTCTTCACATGTGCAGAAACATTTTTTTCCACACGTTGCAAATTGGATGGCTTGTCTAAAACTACAATAGCTGCTGCATAGCTACATGGGCTTGTAGAAATTAGAGGCATTGTTTGCATCTTTTTGATCAATCATTTGGCCTTTCTGTGGCTAGAGCTTGAGAAAGGAATGAGAAAGAATGCTACTTTTGTGCAGAAACATTTTGCACAAATTGTGCAGAACATGACGGGGAAAAAGTAGTCCTTGTCTTACTCTTGGCTAGAGACAAGGAACCTTGTGGGCCTTGCAACTTTCTAATTAATGTGTCTTTTTTTTTTAATGAAACAACCTAAATTGATAAGAACAAGGCACTCAGTAAGTATTTTTTCATATCCTTATAGTGGAGCTACAGTCAGATTTGTTAATTTCAAGAAAAGATATGATGTCATGGCATCCTCTGTGCACTGAATAATCAAACTGCACCATCACACAGGCCACTATTTGAACTCTAACAATTGTCCAAAATGCCTGAAGTGAATGGAGGGATGGGCTTCAGCACTGGCACTGCAGAATATGAACCTGTCCTTACTCGGAAATTTGGCACAGTACTGTCTATGCTTAGTGTGAACTTTTTTAGTTCTCACTTGAATTATCTTTCTGCCCACACTGAAAATCATACTACAGGTCCTCTTCTCCCATGCTACACATCCATGCTGTTGCCCCCATGAGTAAGGGGGCAACAGCAACTGAGGGCAGCTGCAGTGTGAGGGGAAAATGTTGGGGTGAAGGTTGGGGAGATTGAAGGGAGGTGACTTCCTGTTTTCCCCACCTTTTTCTTCAGCCGGGGCTCTGCAGGGGCTGTGCTGTCTTGTGAGGGTGGAGCCCAAGGAGTTTCTCCACTCTCACAATCCACAATTCTAATACACTAGTGGGTTGTCTGCCCAGTTAACAGTCCCATTTGGGGTGTGGGCTAACTGTCTGTACAGGCTTTGCAATAAGCTAATTACAGTGCTCAATTGTTCTAACACACACACACACACACACACACACACACACACACACACACACACACACACACACACACACACACACACACACACACAGCCCAATTAGTACAATGCATTATTCTGGGCAGTTTACAACAATAAATAAAATATGTACTATTCGGCTACAACTAAACAATGAGAAATTAAACATAACTGTGGCATCCGCCCAGGTCATGAATATTAATGTGCTAGCTGCATGGTCCAATGAGAATGCTGGAGAGGCAGAGTCATGAGATATGAGAGTCTCTGCAGGGGGAGGAGAGAATGAGAGTTTAGATTGGGTGTTTTGGAGTTTGACTTTTAAATTTGAGGGTTGGTGATTTTGGAGTTTGGCGTGGAGAGAGAGAGAGGGTTGCCGGTTGAGAGTGGATGAAGTAGGATGTTTTGTTAAGAGTTAAAGACATTGATTGTACCTTCATCACCTGTAATAATAAATAACTTTTATTTGGTTCTTTTAAAAAGTGGCACATTGCCTGGACCTCTATCTTTAATAATAAACAATGGTTGATGTAATCAACTGGTGGCAGTGACATGACACATAGCTTGTGCCTTTGTTTGGTGAAACAACCAGGAGGCAGGCGGTAATGTGACAATAACAAATTAAAAAAATATTAGACAGATAAAACAAGTGGTACCAAAGGCTATAGGTGCAAAATCAAGTGGGGTCAGCATGGAAGGCTTCCCTGAAAAACAGTGTTTTAAGTTGCCTTCTAAACATTAATAGGAAGACGGCCAGGTCTAGTGCCACTGGGGAGCTGGTTCCACAAACCATGCCAACAGCAATCCATAAACCAATCTGTACGACAGTGTGGACAGAAGGGAAGGGAGAACCAGGAGCAGGGCAGATGGGGAAGCTGAAGAGGACAGCTCTTTCCAGGAAATCTGATAGGTATGTCGTGAGTACTGGGTCTCTCCTTAACGAAAAATAAAGTCACTCAAGTTAGTTGGGCCACTGTGGTGCCTGAATGAGTATTCAGTTCCTGCAGTCAATACTTTGAGAACTTTTCCCTTGGTGGTGATTTAAAGATTTCAAATGTGCTTTGTAGGCATCGGTATAATTAGCACATGAAACGATAGAAGCGTCTTTAACATAAATTAGAAAAGAATCTATCTTTCGTAATGGTATTGGTGGCAGTACTTCCTCTGGAGACTCTTCCATAATCTAATTGATTTTGTCATTTGAAAATTATTTCCCTGAAAATGAAACCCTGAATCCTCTCTTTAAATCCGTTCATTATTCATAGTTTGTGTGTCTTGTACCATTCTTTTGGGGAAACAAGGCAGTTAGTGACCCCAAGCTAAGGTTCTTGTGAATTAAATTCTAGTGTTAAAGTTTCAGGTTCCCACAGTGCGTTTCAATCCCAGAACAATAAATTACTGTTTAACAAGTAAGACTTGTGAATTTCAGTTGTTTCAAATGAGTTCCATAATGTTCAACACACCATAGAATTGTACATTTGTATAGAAAACTGCATGCTTTTGTTTCATTGAAAGCCTATTCAGGCACCAGAAAACATGTGGAATATATATATGTGGAAGGGAGGCAGCACTGCAGTCCTTCACCTTGACTCTTGTGAGAGAGCTCCAGGGTCCCAACTTTCTAGGTCTTGAGTCACATGGAGAATCCCCATGGATACAGGGCCTACCCCTGTATAGACTCATCAACTGCCGTGTGCAGAAGGGAAAGGTAAGGAGTAACAAAGAGCAAACTTTAGAACCTTCCCCTTTATATGAGAGTATTAACTAATGCCTGAATAAATCTTAAGTTTCCTTGAGTGAGATTGCTTGTGAATTTCAGTGTCATGGTGATAAAATGTGTTCTGCAGTAGCTCTAACAATCATCATATCATATACCATTTTTTTCTGTATTTGCATATCAGTGAAAATGTGTGATGTGTCTGCATTCAGTAAATTTGGATGTAGAAGTACCTGTGCAATTTAAGCTGTAGTTCCAAACATGCTTAAATTGGGAGTAAACATGCAGTATTGATGCCTATTCATAGAACAAATAACACCTGTGTAACATGCAGCTAGAAATGTGCACAACTGGTCCCTCAAAGCTCTCCACCAATTTGTGGTCAAAGAAATCAGATTCTTTATATTGCTAGATTACTCCAGAGCTGGAGATGAATTCTCCAATGGTTTCTCAAAGATGGGACTCATTGTTATCAGGGGCATTGCAGCATATTCATCCCCCCCCCCTTTGCTGTGTTTTGCTGCAGAGTCAAATTGTGTTGACAGCCTAGCCACTCCTTTGCATCATTCACTTTGCCCAAGACCAATGGGAAGAATGGCAATATGTAGTGCAACTCCCTGCTATTACACCAGTAAGCCCCCACCGACCCACAGCAAAAATCACAGTGGGATACTAGCCAATGGAATCTATTCTCATTTTTCCAGAATCTATTCTCATTTTCCATATTCCGAATGACATTGTGTAGAGATCCACTTTGCCCCTTCACAATTCACCATAGAATCACAGTTTTACACGAATATATTTCGAAAGCCCAAATTAAAGATAAACTGAATAAATGTAAAAGTAGAAAGATCAGAAGCTGGCACCAGTTATTCAAAAGGGGGCCTTGTAGTCTTCAACATTTTCAGACTTGAAATATAGCTTTAGCCCCTAAACTTCAGTATAAAACCCACTTTTTAATGTGTGTCTTTCTTTTTCCTTCCCTTCTTCCTCCTTTTCATCCACACTTTCCATCTACGTACTGTCTTTCCTACCTTTCTGTTTACATTTCTTTAAAAGAATCTAAACAAAGAAAGAGGAGATTGTGCTGATGTTGCTGATATGGCCTAATGTAGACCAGCGCATAATTCATCAATTAAAGACCAGTTAATAAATCACTATAACTATTTGGAAGCTTTCTTCAAATGTTGTTACCTATGCTTCTGTCCAAGGACCATTTTTCCTACTTGTGGCCTCATAGTGAAGTGTAAGCAGTTTTCATGTCTCAAAATGGAGACGTGAAAATAAATAAGCATATACTTTGAGATGTCAAGGAAGAAAGACTGTGGGGCTGGGTGTTCCTGCTTGCAAAACATCACAGCCAGCTTAGCACATCACCGGAATATTACCCACAGTCATGCTTCCATCCTTTTAGAGAGAGCTACATGTGGACTGTGTGTGGGTTGCCACTGCACCTGGACCTGCAAGAGTTGCCTGTTAGTAAGATAAATGATCACATAGGGAAAAGTTCATTTGAATCATTCCAGCTTGAAAAAAGTAGAAGTAGAGGTAAAGAAAAAAAAACTATCAGGAATAAAAAGGACCAGACTGATTCAAACTGGCCTTTCCTTTATGTGATCAGTAACACTCCCTCCACATACATCCATTTTACACCCACAGCAAATCCTGCAGTATTTGACCATGTTACTCACAACCTTACTATTTATTTATTTATTTATTTATTTATTTGATTGATTGATTGATTGATTGATTGATTGATTGATTGATTGATTGATTGATTGATTGATTGATTGATTGATTGATTGATTTCTATCCCGCCCATCTGGTCTGGTCGACCACTCTGGGCGGCTTCCAATAAGGTGTATACGATAAAACATAAGGATTTTACAAACAGTCCATAATACATACAATAATAAAACAAATAATAAATGAAAGAAAAAATAAAGAAAGAATTAAATATTGACAGGAGGGAAGGCCTGAACATACAACCATGTTTTTAGTTGACTCTTAAAAGTGCCCAGCGTAGAGACCGCACGAATCACCGGAGGAAGGTTATTCCAGAGGCGAGGAGCCACCACCGAGAAGGCCCAGTTTCGTGTCCTTTCCTTCTGGGCCTCCCTTGACATTAGGCTCCTCAGCCTCACCTCCTGGCTCGTGCGAGTGATCCAAGTAGATCTAGGTGGGAGCAGGCGTTCTGCCAAGTATCGAGGTCCTAAACCATTTAGGGCCTTATATGTAAGCATTAACACTTTGAAGTCAATGCAGAAACGGATGGGTAGCCAGTGCAGCATGGCCAGAGTAGGAGAGATATGTTGGTAATTTCTCACTCCAGTAAGGAGTCTGGCCGCTGCATTCTGCACCACCTGAAGTTTCCGCATCAGCTTCAAAGGCAGCCCCACGTAGAGCGCATTACAGTAGTCTAATCTAGAGATTACGAGTACATGAACTAAGGTAGTGAGCGCCCCCGTGTCTAGGTAAGGTCGCAGCCGGGCAATCCACCAAAGGTGGAAAAAGGCGGTGCGGACTACCGACACCACCTGCGTTTCCATGGTGAGCGTCGGGTCCAGGTGTACCCCCAGGCTGCGGACACCACTCTTCGTGGCCAGGGCCACCCCCAAACATGAGGGAGTCTCCCAAGCCACCATCCACAGGGCCACCCCCCTCAGAACCTCTGTCTTGTCTGGGTTCAGCCTCAGCCCGTTCTCCTGCATCCATTGCTGTACGGCCCCCAGGCAGCGCTGGAGAGACAGGACGGCATCACCTGCAGTTGGTGAAAAGGAGATATAGAGCTGGGTGTCATCCTCATACTGATGACACGATGCCCCACATCCCCTGATGATCCCGCCCAGCGGCCTCATATAGATGTTAAACAGCATTGGGGAGATAATTGGCCCCTGTGGAACCCCACAAGTGAGGCTCCACGGGGCCAAGACACTCTCCCCAAGCTGTACTCTCTGGGGTCGGTTCCCTAAGAAGGAACGGAGCCAGGCAAATGCCAGGCCACCAATTCCCAGCTCAGAGAGCCTCCCCAGGAGGATACCGTGGTCAACAGTATCAAAGGCTGCAGGGATGTCGAAGAGGACCAACAAAGATATTTTACCCCTATTGGCCTCCCTCAACAAGTCATCGTACAGGGTGACCAATGCCGTCTCTGTACCGTAGCACGGCCTGAAGCCCGACTGAAATGGGTCCAGGACATCTGTTTCTTCCAGATGTGCCTGAAGCTGGTCAGCCACCACCCTCTCGACCACTTTGCTCATGAAAGAAACATTGCTAAACAATGCTAAACAACAATAATACTATGCTAAGCAAAAGGATTCCAGCCCAAACTTTCTTTTCTGAACCTATAGAGTAAGATAAAATTTGCTAAGACAAATCTTGTGCTTTCCCCAGAAAGGATACCATAAACAAACCACTAATATTCACATGTACTTATTTCTTTGAACACGTTTAAAAAAAATATCTTCCCTGAAATAACCTTAATCCCCAAGAGTGACAGATTCATATTAGGTTCTACCACAAAGCTGTCTCTTCAACATTTAAAAATATAATTTTGAGCTATAAACAACTTCAACATGTTGAAGCAGTTTTATATATTGGGCAGCACTGGCTGGTTTTGCAAAAGTTAATAAAATGCTTCTAATAGAGCCTGTCCCAACTTTTGCTTGTGACAATTTTTCTTAGCTTAAGCATTAATGCTCTATTTTTATCAAGACATTTCATAGAGCTTCTCCACACTGTGAGATTTAGTGCAATTCGACCAATGCTTAAAAGGCCCTTATCTTCCGTGCAATCTATTTTAACTCTTGGTACTCATCTGGAAGGCAAAACAAAGAACTAGTTTGCATCTCAATGAATCTTTCCCAGAAGATTTCATGCCCTGGCTCTGTGCCAGAAAGATACAAGCCAGCTCTTAAAGGGAAAGGATGAGTCATTTTAAGAAGAAACACAAATACTTGAAGTCTTTTTTTCCATGCCGACCTGTGCTCTTAGGTAATCATACAGTATGTCATAACTACAGTATATGCCAGTGTAGACAGACTCATAGATAAAATCATAGTCTGCCTCCAATCTTTTGCATATGAAAGCACATATGGCATTTTTCTCATTGCTTGAAATAATGTGAGCATGTAGACATAGGACATTAATTATTTTGTGTTGGTTTTACTCCAGTATCAAAGACTAGCATAGAATGAACACGGCAGAAATAAAAGGAAAGGAAACATTCTTCCAGTGATGGGTCCTTTATGAACTGTCAGATTTTTTTATATCCATATTATTCTTCTAATAGTTAATTAAAACACACTGCAGTCTTGTCTTCACCCTTAAGACTGTGTGATCTTTTAAATGGTATGTAAGAAATTAGCCTACAAGGTAGACTTCAGCAGTATGTGGACTGAGAATTCCCAGGAGTACAAGCTGGATTTCGAAGGGGCAGAGGAACTAGAGACCAAATTGCTAACATATGCTGGATTATGGAGAAAGCTATAGAGTTCCAGAAGAACATCTACTTCTGCTTCATTGACTACACAAAAGCCTTTGACTGTGTGGACCACAATGATCTATGGCAAGTTCTTAAAGAAATGAGAGTGCCTGACCACCTTATCTATCTCCTGAGAAATCTATATGTGGGACAGGAAGCAACCGAACTGGATATGGAACAACTGATTGGTTCAAAATTGGGAAAGGAGTATAACAAGGCTGTATATTGTCTCCCTGCTTATTTAACTTATATGCAGAATACATAATGCAAAAGGCTGAACTGGAGGAATCCCAGGCCAGATTGCCGGAAGAAATATCAACAACCTCCGATATGCAGATGATACCACTCTGATGGCAGAAAGTGAGGAGGAATTAAAGAAACTCGTAATGAGGGTGAAAGAGGGGAGCGCCAAAAATGGTCAGAAGCAGAACATCAAAAAAACTAAGATCATGGCCACTGGTCCCATCACCTCCTGGCAAAGAGAAGGGGAAGATATGGAGGCAGTGACAGATTTTGGTTGTTGTGGGTTTTTCGGGGTCTTTGGCCATGTTCTGAAGGTTGTCCTTCCTAACGTTTCGCCAGTCTCTGTGGCCGGCATCTTCACAGGACAGCACTCTGTGCTCTGGTGTAGTTGGCTTGGGAGTATTTATGGCTGTGAGATAGGATTTTGTCTTTTTCAGGATATGGGTGATTAGTGTCTCTTGTTGTGGGTGTATTGTTGTGCTAAGGAGAAGAGATTATCTGTTCCTGTGGTTGATGGGTGTCATTAGCTGGTCTTTCGTGTGTAGTGATCCCCTGTCCTTGTGGCTGGGTAGAGTTCGTTGACCTTTTGCACGCTGTATTTTTCAGAGCTGGAAGCCAAGTTCTGTTGAGTTTCAAACTTTCCTCTTTTTGTTGGTTCTGCTGGTGCTTGTGGATTTCAGTGGCTTTCCTGTGCAGTCTGACATAATGATTGCTGGTGTTATCCAGTATTTCAGTATTTTGAAATAGAATTTCATGTCCAGCTTGTTTTCGGGCATGTTCAGCTACTGCAAATTTTTCTGGTTGTTTTAGTCTGGATTGTCCCTCATGTTCTTTGATTCTGGTGTGGATGCTTCATCTTGTGGTTCCAATATATACCTGGCCACAACTGCAAGATATCCGGTATACTCCTACAGTGGTTAGGGGGTCCCTTCTGTCCTTTGCTGACCATAACATTTGTTGTATTTTTGTGGTGGGCTTGAATACTGTTTGTAGGTTGTGTTTTTCCCCATGCGGTCCGAGACCCCTTTGATGTATGGCAGAAATACTTTATTTGTGGGTGGCTATTTTTCTTCTTCAGTTGGGTGTTGTTTTCTTGGTTTGATGGCTCTTGTGATTTTATTTTTGGAGTAGCCATAGTGAAGTTAAATGGACATAAATTCTTTCTATATTTGTAAAGGTAAAGGTTCCCCTTGACAATTTTTGTCCAGTCGTGTCCGACTCTAGGGGGCGGCGCTCATCCCGCTCTTCAAGCCATAGAGCCAGCGTTTTGTCCGAAGACAATCTTTCCGTGGTCACATGGCCAGTGTGATTTAGACACGGAACGCTGTTTACCTTCCCACCGAGGTGGTCCCTATTTATCTACTCGCATTTGCATGCTTTCGAACCACTAGGTTGGCGGGAGCTGGGACAAGCAACGGGTGCTCACTCCGTCGCATGGATTCGATCTTACGACTGCTTGGTCTTCTGACCCTGCAGCACAGGCTTCTGCGGTTTAGCCCACAGCGCCACCACGTCCCATTTCTATATTTATATCATATGTTTAAATTGTCTTTAAAAATGGGTTATTAATTTCACTTATTTTATATTTCTTGACTGTAACAAATAGGTGTTTTTTCAATATCTGCCTGTAATTCTGATGATTCCATTTTCCACCAAATTAACCTTTCTGGATTATATATAATTTCTCCAATAAACCTCAACTAATTAGCCAAATAATAATTCTTTATATTTAGTGAACTTATACCACCTTTTTTGTTCTTTTATACCAATACTTTTTATTTACTCTGGCTCTCTTCCCTTCATTACAATATTTGTTAATCATTCCTTGCCAAAATTTAAAATCAACCTCTGTTAACTGTATTGGTAACATTCTAAATTAAAAAAAATTGGTAATATTTTCATTTTTATCAGTGGAATCCTTCCAAACCAAGAACGTTTTAAATTATTGTATTCCCGTAATTTCTTTTTAATGTCTTTTTTTAATTTATTATAACTATATTCCTTTATTTTTGAATATCTTTTACTAAATCTATACCTAAATATTTAACTGATTCACATATCCTAAAATCATATTTAGCAGCAAACCTTTCTTGTTCTAATTTATTATGATTAAACAACATTATTTCAGATTTTTGCCAATTTACACATAATCCAGTTATTTTTCAAAAATTTTCCAAATGAGTTTTAATTATATCTATACTTTCCAATGGGTTTTTCACTGTCAATAGGGAATCATGAGCAAATAAATTAATCTTTATTTTATTATTTTCACCCATAGCTTCAATTAAATCGTCATTCGTTATTACATTTGCTAGCATTTCAATAATCAAACAAAACAGAACTGGAAAAAGAGGGTAACCTTGTCTGTTTCCTTGGCCTAGAGCTATCTGCTCTGTCAACCCATCATTAACAATTATTGCAGAAGTATTCTCCACATATAATTGGTCTATTATCCCTCTAAATGTATTTCCAAAACCCCAGCCCTTTAAAAGAATCTTTAATATTGGCCATTCTACTCAACCAAATGCCTTAAAAATAGCTAATGATAAAATACCTGGCTTTGATTTATCTTTTTCTATATTTTATATAATGTTCAAAACCCTCCTAGTCTTCCCTTTAAAAACCCACTCTGATCCTCTTTAATATATTTTGTAATAAACTTGTTCATTCTATTTGCCAGTAATGCAGTAAATATCTTTGCATCTTGGTTTGATAATGAAATAGGTCTATACGAAATTGGGTCTGTTAAATCTTTATTGGGTTTTGGGATAAGAGTTATTAACAAATGTTTCCAAGAGTCTGGTATTTTCTCTCCTTCCAATATCCCATTATAAAGTATATTTAACTTAGGGATCAATATTGATTTAAAAGCTTTATACTGTAATATTCTGATCCCATTCCATCAAAGCCTGGAGTTTTACCATTTTTTAGTTTATTGATAATCTCTATAATCTCTTCATCCTTTATCTCTTTTTCTAATTCTCTTTTATCATTCTCTAATAGTTTACTCTTAACATTTTCTTTAATATCATTTTCTATATCTTCTTTCAATATACTATTACCTTTATATAAATTTTGATAGAATTTTTGTAGTATCTTTAATTTTTCCTTCATTAGGCTACAATTCTTTCCTGTTTCATCTTTGATCATTCCAACTGTATTTTTTGATCTTTTAGTTTGAGCTATTCTAGCTAGAAGCTTTGAAATTTTATTACTATAGTCAAAAAAATTTCTCTTCACATATAACAAATCCCTCTGAACCTTTTCTAACTCTATGCTTTTGAACTCCTTCCTTTTAGCTTGAATCTCTAATAAGTTTTAATCTCTGTCTATAAAGTATTTACTTTCTAAATCTTTTAATGATTCTTCTATTTTTTTATATTTTCTTCTCTCAGTTTTTTTTATTCTAGGATTCCTCTCATAACAGTTTTCATAGTTTCCCATAACACTCCTATTTTACTCCCACCTGCTTCATTAAGTGACCATATTTCCAACCATTCTTTCTTAACTCTATCCACTACACCTGTATGCTGAAAAATATTGGAATCTATTCCCCATGTTCTAGCTTCTCTATAGTCCTTCCTAACTTTCATCTCCATCACCATCAATGCATGATCTGTTATTTTTATCACATTAATACTTGTATCTACTGCTTTTGTAATTAAATTTTGTGATAAAAACCTAAAGTCTATTCTTGAGTAACTATTATGTACAGATGAATAATACGTAAACCTTCTTTCATCCCCCTCCAGTTCTCTCCATATATCTTTTAAGTCTGTAGTTTTCAACATCTTGCTCAAGAGGGTACTTCTTTTATTCATCTCATCTTTTTTACATACAGATTTATCCTTTACCTTATCCAAGACCATGTTAAAATCTCCTGCCATAATCACATAACCCTTTCTAACCTTCTCCATCTCCTTAATCACAATTTTATAAAAATTTCCTTGATTCATATTTGGTGCATAGATATTTACTAATGTATAATCTCCTTCCCCATTTGACCCTGTATTATCAAATATCTACCATTACTATCTTTTACCGCAAATTCACAATGTTTAGATATCAGTATCACTATACCTTTAGATTTAAAAGTCCCAAATCCTTTTTCATAAATTTGTATATTTTGTAATTTCCGTTCATTAACTCCATCCTTTGATTGATGAGTCTCTTGTAGATAAATAATATCAGCCTTATTTTTCTTCAATAATGATTATATTCTCTTTCTCTTTGTTACAGACCCTAGGCCTTTCACATTTAAAGTAGCTACCCTTGTTTTTCCCCATATCCATTCTATATTCTGTCTTTTATTCAGTCCCGTTGTGCATCCCACAAACCAAAAACAAAAACACCCCAAATAAACAAATTCACCTACATATCTATCTAATCTCCTATCCCTAACTTCCCTCTCTACATATAATCTCTTTTCTTTCCTCCCATTTCCCTGCATCTCACTATAGTTTGACATGAGTTCCGGGAGGGAGGGAGACACCACCCACACTGGTTTGGGCCCCAGCCAAATCTTCATTCCTGTTTCACCCTACCCTGTATATATTTTTCTTTAATACCTTTCTTTCTTTCATTTAACATGTTTGTTTCTATTTATGTCCTTATCCCTTAACTTTTCCTCTCACTTCTCCAACCCCAAAACAAACAAACAGAAAAAAAGAAGAAAAACCGTGGGAAAAAAAGACCGCGTTGAAGGAAAAAAACAAATAGAAAAAAGGGGGAGGGGGAAGTCTTAAAACATTCAATAACATCCAATAATTTCTCCCAGTCAATATATCTTCTGATCCAAATTTCCACTCCTTGCAGGCCTACTTGCTTGTACCTTGGTCTCCATCTTCTTGCCAAAGCCCCCACGCAATCAGCAAATCCTTGCCTTCCTCAACAGATTTCGAAAAGGACTCAATCCTTCCATATATTTAAAAAGACAGGGTGACTCCAGTCGTATCTCCTACCATTCTTGATTAGAATTGAAGTAATGGGTTTCATCATTTTCCTCCACTGTATAGATTAATTGCTTAAATCCTGGTAGATCTGAACTGGGTTTTACCTCTAAACTAACAGTTCAGGCTTTTCTTTAAAGACCTTGAGAAATTGCTCCTTTTTTACATAGTTGAAAAATTTCAGTATTATAGGTTCCCAACAAAATGTATTCTCTATATCTTCTTTTGCCAGATGCTGGGAATTCATAATGGCATTAATCCAGGCCACCACTTCCTGCTTAAGATCAGTTCCTTTTTGATGTTCAAAATTCATTATTTTGATGTTTTTACATCTTGAGTTATCTTCCAGATAAATAATTTTCTTTTACAAATCATCTATCTTCTGTTGTTGCATTTGTGTTTTCCCTTGGAAGTCTTCCAATTGCTGTACTCCGCCCTCCACTTTCTCTAAGCTTGCCTTCATGGTCTGCATTTCTCCCTAGACTGCTTTCAAGTCCTTTCCCATCTGTTGACTTTCTTTTATTAAAGAGTCTGTTTTGGAGAGAACTTTTTCCAGTTTTTAATCAATCTGACATGGTATATCTTTAGCCAGTTCTTTTACACAAACAGTTAATTCAGAAAAAAAAATTCCATGCTGGTTTCAGTAAGACTGCTCAGGGAGGTAGCCCTCCCTCCTCCTTTCCAACAGCTTCCGGAGTCTTTCCAGAAACTTCTTTAGGAGCTGGACGCTCTTCCTCCACCCTTCTTAAACAATCAAGGCTACAATCCAATGGTTTTTTCTCTGACAGTTCTCATGTCCAACTTTTGAATCTTTTATCTCTATTTTTCCTCATAAGCAGAGTAAAGATTTATAGCACAAGAAGACAAGCCATCTTTAAGGGCCAATTAGCTGTTAAACTTTTCACTGGTGTTCTTTCTGAGTGAAAATGAAAGTACAGTGGTGCCTCGCTTGATGAGGATAATCTTCACTGTAGAATGAAATCGTCGTCAAACGAAAGTAAAAATCCCATTGAAATGCATTGAAAACCAGTTCAGTGCGTTCCAATGGGCGAAATACCTCAGCGTCCAGCAAAGATCCTCCATAGGGTGGCCATTTTCCGGTGCCTGTAATGCGAGGAATCAGTCCTAAAACACAGCAGGGAGCCATTTTGCACAGCGGGCAGCCATTTTAAAGAACCGACTATCAGCTGTAAAGATAGTCGTTAAGCGAAAAATCAGTTCCCAAAGCAGGGAACCGGTTGTCATAAAGCGGTTTTTCCCTATTAAAACATTGTTTTGCGATCGCAAAAGCGATTGCAAAAACTTCATCGTAACGCAATTTCCTTGTCTAATGAGGTAATCGTCAAGCGGGACACCACTGTACATTCTCCAGATAAGCAGTCAGACTTTTACAGTTTAAAAAGCACTTCTATCTCTGCTTGAAGTTTTCACAAATAATTTATGCAAGTTTACTCACATTTCCAGTAGGGAAAAAGGCATTTATCACCCTATTTACATTCCGCAGGGTGAGGAGACGAAGATTCAGCTGCGCATCCCGTCCCGGCAGAAGTGACGTCTCCCAAATACTGTTTCTATGTCTGGTAGTGGCCACTATAACAGTTCAGTATTGATTATTCTGTGGTAATTCTGTATTGGTTATTCAACACTAAAAAAACCACTCTGTTAATCTGTTGTTGTTACATGCATTTATCTTTGCATTTATCTTATTTATCATAAGCGTCTTTGGGTTCTCATTCCTCAGTATTTAGATCGTTAATCTTCTGTTCTTGACTGAGAAGATGGTTTCCATGTTTCTGTTTTACTGCTTGGATTCCGAAGTACCAATAGCTGATGTCTTCCAGTCTTTTAAAATAAATATATTTATTTAAATAGTGTTGGACTTCCTCATAATCAGCTTCATGTTAATAGACTAAGGCTACACGGTCAAATACTGTGGGATTTGCTCCACTTATAAAAGGAGTGAATTTGAAGTATTTTACTGATCACATGACACAAAGGCTGATTTGAATTGGTCCAGCCCTCTTTGCTCCTAGAGTGATCTTTGTCTTCTGTTACTGGTGAAGCTTCTATTTTTTTTTCATGCCAGAATGATTAACAGGCTTTTTTCCCGTGTGGTTAGTTGTGATACACTCTTGCAAAGATGGAGGATATGCTTGTAGGCAGTATTTTGTTGATGTGAGCAGTTGGGTCATGATGTTCAGGAGGACCAGGGGGACATGCCCCTCTATTCTTTCCTTTCCAACAATCTTCCTCCAAATTTTAATGTTTTTTTTTTAAAAAATCTTACATATACAATATGAGATTAGCACTAGATCACCCTATTACTTTATCACTGGTCATTATTTTTATTACCCATATTTACATCCATAAAAGAATTAGCAGAGGTGCGGCCAGAGAAAGATGGATTAGGACAGGCGGGACTAGAGGAAGGAAGAAAAGAAAAGAGAGCTGTGGGCTGGAACATGAATTGCATCAAAGTCAGTATGAAGGGCCAGCTCCCCAATCAGTTCGCAGTGAACACTGACTGCAATTTCAAATGCAATATAAGCTGCAACCCAAATCCAGTGTCATTGTACCCTCAGACTAAATTATCAACATATGTCAGAATTTAAACCAATCTGTTATTTCGGTATCATGCATAAAGGCATTTGTCACTTTGGCTTTATAAAAATTCTTCTTTAATGAGCATCTGGTCCTATATAAGTGGATTGCCTCTTCTGCACCTTGCCTCACTCTGAAGTCCCACAGGTGTCTCACCTATTGGTTTCTCTGTGGGTGTCCAAATGTTATTTTTGTTCAAAGCCTGTGTTTCTTTTTCTGCAGCCTTCCTCTGCTTACTTGCTTCCACAGCAGGCATTCTTTAAATTTCTTTGCCTACTGAAGGTTCTTTTGGTGATACTATCCTTGTGAGGTTGACAATCATCTGGCTGATATGCCTTTGTTTGGTCAGGATAAGTGTCTGACCTCTGGTCCTTGAGTCTCCTCTGTTCTATGATGATTTGTAGCTCTAAACCTTCCTCTATTTGTTCTTCATACCCATCTGTATATTTCTAGGCTTCCCTTTTCTTTACATTTTGCTAGTGATGTACATTTCTTCTCTATGTAAGAGCTCACAGTCCAGCAGCAGTACCTGACTGAGAGTTTCATCTGCTAGGTAGTCTACATTAGCATAGCTTGTATCTCTTCTGTCATTTTTGTCAAACATACAGCCCTATTCACTGCAGTTCTGCTTGTTTTCAGATTCAGGAAAGAGAGAATTGCATTCTGGAAAGTAGTTAATCATTATCCCTTTTTCATCTCTATCACATAGTTTGGATCTCTTCTCTTTTGATTCATGAGCATTTGCTTTGGATCCAAACACTTCGATAGGATTAGCTTCTGCTATGCTACAATTCATGTGAGGTTTCATTGATTACAGTCTGTTCTATAAGCTCATCACAGCCTTTCCCCAGCATTGGTTGGGTAGTTTTTATGTTGTAGGACCATAAGCTACCTGACCAATATTTGGGGAAGGGTGTGACGACAGCTAAACACTTACAGAATACCTCACCATCTCCATTAGTGATCTGTTTTTCTCCTTTGTAAAACCATTTTCTTAGCTCTGTAGGGTGTTGAATGCTTGTGTGGAATACCTGGCTCTCAAGTATGTCTGGACATGGTGTGAATTGTACTCACCATCATTGTCCAAATTAAGAGCTTGAAGTTTTCTGCCAAATTTGTTCCTCATGATGGCATCATATCCCTCTAGTAACTACAAGATCTGCCTTGTCCTTTTCAACAAGCAGGTCACATAGTACCTGGAATAATCACCTACAAAGGTCAGTAAATAACAGCGTCCTTCTTTAGAAGAAGTCTGAACAGGTTTCACAAATCAGTGTGCGTTAACTTTGATGAAGCTTTGCAAGTTTAGGAAAGGAAGCCTTTGTTCCTTTCATTTTTATGCAAAATATTCATCTGCCCTTACCCATGATACATGATTTAATTTCATGCCTTTAATCAGAATCTGGCTTTCCAAATCTTGTATGGATTTCTATTGTGATGCCCAAGTTACCCATGTCATAGTTTAAGGCAGTTTCCACTTGGAGAGCTTCTCAGCATTGCTTATTCATTTCTGCAGTCTAGTACAAAGACACCTTCATGCTTCAAGGTTCCTGCACACAATTCTCCACCTTTGGTGAGTGTGCACAGGTTACTACTGAAATGCATGTCTGAGCCCTTGTCTGTTAAAACAGAAACACTTAGTACATTCCTTTCCAAATCTGGAAGGTACCGGGCATCTCCTGCAAACTGCCAAGAAAAAATCCCACATTTTCTTCATTATTCATCTCTGCTTTCACAGTGCCAAATTTATCTATTAAATATAAAATTATCTCCATGTACTGAACACCATATTTTAATTGGAGAGCAAATAGTTTTGTATACATTTCAATTTAGTCCTATATATGATTGGGCATAAAGATCATAGAGACATTAGACTGTATTGTTAATGAATTTCTCTTTTTCCACATATAATTTGGACATCCTTGAAACACCAGAATACAGTATAAGCTTCTTTGATATATAGTTTCTCTCAATCCATCATGCCATGTATGTATCACCTTGAGTGGGTCTCGGGGTTTTCAAAATTCCTTTATCTTCCATTTGGCTTTCTACTCTGAAGAGCTGTTCATGCAAATTGTTTGATTGTAACTTGGAAGTAAAACCATGTCTGCCTGTAGCTCATTTGAGGCATCCTATTTCAGTAGATATTTAAAAGCTCAAATATAAAAATAAAAAATTAATTAAAGCCTTTATTAACAAAACATTAATTGGGCCCACAGGAAATTAATGGTAGCAAACACCTTAGCAGAGAGCAGCAAGCTAGTGAGGTGAGGTTATGCCTATAATTAGAAGTAAACATTCTAGATGTCCATGGCAAAATATAAATGGAGACTCCCTGAGCAAATCTTTACTGTTGCAGCAAATCTATGTAGGATTTTAAAAAACAAATATGAGTACAGAGGCCCCGAGAGCTGTTTTATGTGTGTATGAATGTGCAGGAGAACATCATGAAGGAGCCCTGATGGGTTGTCGTCCAACATGGGAACATGGAGAATGAAGAGAACAAGGAACAGCAAGAGCTTCTTTTGATAGGAGGAGGAAATATTAATCTGAGGAGTAAATAACCAATAACAAAAGATCAAGTAGGACAAGATAACCAAGCCCATCTCACTACCCATTTTCCTACATACACACCAATTTACTTTTGACACAAACATTGCTGCACTTATTTTTGAAAGGGTTAATATCTTTTGTTCACTCAGCCAGGG
The DNA here is from genome assembly GCF_051106095.1 of Pogona vitticeps. Lineage (NCBI taxonomy): Eukaryota > Metazoa > Chordata > Lepidosauria > Squamata > Agamidae > Pogona > Pogona vitticeps. The sequence continues at coordinate 67,229,197 of NC_135787.1, forward strand.
TTTAGACACACATGTCAAGTCAGCATGTGCATCCAGGATCAAGTCCAGAACTATACGTCTCTTCCCAGTCATTGTCCTGGTGTTAAGCAGCAGTATTCTTCTCATGGATATTCACTGGAGCTGCCATTGTTAAGTCTCAACAGGATGCCTCTTCTTTCTCTTCCATTGATCCACTACCACTACCAATTCCCATTTATTGCTGAAACAACAGCGAGCTTGGGAGTCCCAGTCATGCGACACTACTTCATTAGCTGACGTACTTTATCTGGATCTAACAATCAGATTTGGTCCTAAATTCTAAATGTTTTTGGAGTTTTGCTTTCTACTTACATTCAAACATAAAGAGAAACCTCTCTCTGCAACAAGAAGAACCTCATTGAAGGGATTAGTATTTTGTAAGAAAGGAAATAAACGAATTTGGAAATCAGGAAAAAAAAATCACACTGTACTGAGTGGACGAATTAATAACACAAGAAAAACATTAGTCTTTTTAAAAACCATAACTTTGAAAAGAAGCATGAAACACTGTGCAACATGTCACCAAAAATCAGCTCTGAAACTATCAATCTGCATATTAAAATGAAATGCATGGGGCCCATTTTATTTGTGAGTCTGCTTACAATTTCACATCACGAACAGCTACAAATGTGAGGCCAAATGAAAACTGCAGTTTCTTAAACATTTAAATTTATTTAATTGCCTTTACCATGCTAAAAAAACCCAAAAACCACCCATGACTATTCTGCGCTTCCCAAGTCCCTGCATCTTAAGTGGTTGAGGTTGATGTGCACAATGTGGTGTGCACATATCACATTTCAATTTGCATGCGTCACAAACTGTTTTGCTTATAATCAAGCGCTTTATCACATTGCAAGCTTGCATTATTGCATGGTATAAGAGAAAATCAGAAAAGAGTTTACATTAATATTGGATTTCACAGGATTTCCCCAAAGGCCCTAATTGATTCCATAGGTTTGTGCTGAGCTAAGAATTTTTCCCATCAGCCGTTATTTTTCCATTCCACATGGCCCATGCACAAAGCACTAGAGAGTTACTTAAATTACTACAAACTAATGTTCCTTGCTTTTATAAATTGACTCTGCAACACTATTAAGTGTTCCACTGTCCTTTGAAACCCAAAGTAAAATTAAATAAAAATTATGAGGGGAAAGAAGCCCTTGGAGAGCTGTAGTCAATGATGGTTGTTAATTTAAAATGCTTACCTAAACCACAGAAGCATAAATGTACAGTAGCTCCTAAGTGGTAAAGGCAGCATTATTTAAAGGTTCATTTTAATAATAAGCAAGCTAATTTCAGATTGACAGCTGCTAGCAGAAGAGAGCTTCCATTTCCTTATCTGAAGTAAACTTCTCCATAATTAGAGGAGGGATTTTGGTGCCAAACGTTAAATGTGATAAGTGGTGTGTTTTCCTCATCTCTATTCTTGTGGATGTCTATTAACCAGCATGATGTTGTTTTCTTCCCCTCCACAGTCTTCTGTTGCACACACACACACCCAAATGATTCCAGAGAGCCCTCAAACTTAGAACAAGTTTGAGGGCTCAATGGATCATATGTGGAGGAGAAGAAGTGCCCTTTTTCCATTTAGCTGTTGGAAGCCCTTCTGTCAGTGGAATGACCCATTTGGACCCATTCCTTTGTGTTCATAGATGGAGTCCGTGTGGTGCTTTTGTTTTGAGTACATTACCTGACTGTGCTACCATGAGCTGTATAATGACTGAATCAAGTTTTGCATATCTTTTCATGCCTTTGGCTTTTTCTTATTATTTACTATTTCTTTATACTTTCCTCTTCCCCACTACATCCTTACAACAACTCAGAGAGAAAGGTACGACTGGCCCAAGATCGGCCAGAAAATTCATGGCCAAGGAGGAATTTGAACCGAGGTCTTCCAAGTTCTAGTCCACATGTCATTTTTTCCCCAAGCATGTGTGTTCATTAGTCTGTTTCATCCCACTTCCATAATTGTGGTTTTAAATATTTGCATTAAAAATGAATATTTTATTTTCATTTTCTCTCAAAACATGTGCTGCCATGATTTTGATGGAGGAAGGCTGAGAACAGCACTGGTAAATAATAATAACTAATATAGTATGTTTAAATGTTCACATTATTGGAGAAGATATGATTCATACTGGACTGAGGTTGAGTTTTTCAGGTGTCTCTATGCTGGCAGAGGGTTTGTCAAAATAACAGCCTTTCTTTCTTTCTTTCTTTCTTTCTTTCTTTCTTTCTTTCTTTCTTTCTTTCTTTCTTTCTTTCTTTCTTTCTTTCTTTCTTTCTTTCTTTCTTTCTTTCATATATAAATACTTGAACAAACAAAATACATCAAGTATTTGTGAGCCTCTGTAAATTATAAACACAAAATATTTATTTACTGGTGAGGACAGGAGTGGGCAAAGTGCAGCCCTCCCCATGTCTTTGGTCCAGGACTCCCAGCAGCCATAATCAGTGCACCCAGTGGTGAGAAATGCATGGAATTGAAGTAGAACCTATCAGTAAATGTTTGCTAGGCTCTACTACTATGCACAAAATGTTTCAATACTGTATTCTCTACAGAATGTCAAACCATGTCCATTGGCAAAAAGTTCATATTTATCCAAATAAGGCAGTGAACTTTATTTGCAGTTTTCAGAGTTGTAGCCAAGTTAGTCTATGCAAGCCTTTCAACAAGGAATGCAAAGCAGAATTCTTAAAAATGTGGCACTTTAAAGACTAACTGCTATATTTTAATGTAAGTGTTTGTGGAACATTGTCCAGTTCTTCTGATATATGAGTTAGAATACTGAGACTTCATGCACGGCTCTAAGAGACGGTGGTGTCTGGCTGCGTTTCACTCTTTGTAATGATTTATGACCCTTGTTTGGTATTCAGTTCTTTTGAAGTCTGGTTCTGTAAACATTCCAACAAGAGAACAAAATGAGACAAAAGCAAAAAAAGAGAGATGTTATGGTACTTTAAAGACCAACCATAAGCAGTTACATGATTGAAAGGATTAAAGGAAATAGAGTAACGTTGTAATTTAGAAAATGACAAACTTTACCTTTGAGCCTTGGAATGAAAAGATGGGTCTGGTAGTTGTGATGGAAAATAACAGTAAATATCAGGATAATTATTATTTTTGGAAATAACTTAAGAAACCTTGACTGATACTTAATCCATTGATATGAGCGCCCAGCATGTATATATAATTTATCTCAGCTTTTCCCCTCTGGATTCTTGTTCTATAGTTTTGCTTTTCTAGAACAGCAATTTGGCAAAGTTCTTGGAATGGTATATCAGAGTGCAGTTGACCTTAGACCTGCTCACACATTGTGATACGGGATAACAGCCATTATAAATTTAAATGTAATAATGCAATGTTATTCATTTATTTGCCCCCCCCCATAAGCTACTTTGCATTCAAAACCAAGCAGGCACCCTCAATTTCATCTCCATTCTTGTACTAAAATGAAGTTGTTGTTTTTTGGGTTGTTGTTCTCTTTGCTGTCTCTCTCTACTGTCTGCGTTGTCAGCATTTATAAAACAAATAGACTAAATACCGTAAGTCTGACTTTCCCTAGAGTAATGTTAGTGGGATTAAGCATTACAATTTCTAGCCTTTGGGAAATCAAAGTCTTAATTTTTCAGTGAACTGATTCATAGATTGCTTCATCTATTTGAATCTTTCCCTAGTAAGAACTTCTTACACATATGAGATCTTCTGTAAAGGATTTAAACTATATAACTAGGGTGGGGGAGAGATGGGGGAGGGAACCAGGAATTTGGTTTTTCTTTTTTCATTCTTTTTCTGTTTAACAAACCCCTCATCAATCCCCTGCAGTCAGTGATTGCCAATTACCTGCAACTGCAGGAACACTAGTAAAGCATCCCTTTAATTAGGGAAGTATTAAAAATGCCCTTGGGAACTAACCAAGCGTAAATGTAGCTGAGAAGTTTTGTTTTTCCTGACAGGCTTCAAGATTAGTAGCCAAAGCTTCTAGCAGAAAATACTCTGAATCAACCTCCCTGAAATGTAATCTTGTTCAAATTAGGCAGTCCTTTTTTAAAAATCATTTTCAGAAATAATTCTCTGTCATTACTAGGAGTTTGCTATATATACACCGTACACGTGAGGAAGTTGTTCCTGAAGTTCTTCCGAGGGCCACTGTGCCCCAAGGGAGAGCATGTTAGTCTACTTAGTGGCCCTAATTGCATCAGTAAGAAAGCTACTAAACTCATGGGCCTAAATCTAATTGCCAGTCCCAACAAAAATAGATCTGTGGGTTCATTTGTTGGATAGTTACATAAATTTAACTGTTACATAAATTTGATTGATTCAATTGGTCTATTCTAGTTGGGTATAAGGAGAGCAGTTAGGCCTTGGGACATGTGGGTTTGTGCAGAAAAGACAAAGGCATTGCAACATCTATTTCTAGATTTAGGTTCCAATTGGCATTGCTTATATAGTTCCTAGAATGGCACCACCCATGTAGCAAGGAGAGCATTAGCAGGCTTGTAGGAGCTCAAGGATCTAGCAAAATATTAAAAGGTTTAAAATGAAAATAATATGCATGGAATCGAATCCCAGAAAAATCCAAATGAAGGTATGAGTAGCCCTGGAATGTTAATTGATTGATGATGTGGAGGGGAGTAGTAAAATGAGGATTCCTCAACTGCCGCACTCTGCACTACCAACAAACCACTTTAGGTCAGTGGCTATAATCCTGTTAGTCCCATACAGAGTAACTAGGCAATTCCGCAAGCACTCCTGCCTGCACTGTTAGAGAGTTGCCACACTCCTTCGTTTCCACTGGTCAGGGAAGCTACACAATGGACAGTCAGCAATAAGGGGATAAAACCTGGGCAATTAGCATTATGTACATGATTCCCCCACACACTACACCAGGACATAGACAGAGTTCTAACTCCTGTCCTCTGAAAATGCCAGCCACAGAAACTGGCAAAACGTTAGGAAGAAAAACCTCCAGAACATCGCCAAAGAGCCTTGAAAACCTTACAACAACCATCGGATCCCGGCCATGAAAGCCTTCAAGAATACATTCATAAAAGTTATTCTAACTATTGCAGTTCTTCATACTGTTTCTATACAGTGGTGCCTCGCTTAACGACATTAATTCGTTCCAGCAAAATCGCTGTAGAGCGAAAACGTCGTAAAGCGAAAATTAAAAACCATTGAAAAGCATTAAAACCTGGTTAATGCATTCCAATGGGCTAAAAACTCACAGTCCAGCAAAGATCCTCCATACGGCGGCCATTTTTGGTGCCTGTATAGCGAGGAATCCGTCCCTAAGCACAGCGGGGAGCCATTTTGAGCACCCAGTGGCCATTTTGAAAACCCGACAATCAGCTGCTTTGATCGTCGTAATGCGAAGAATTGGTTCCCGAAGCAGGGAACCGATCTTTGCAAATCGAAAAAAATCCCATTTAAAACATTGTTTTGCGATTGCAATCATCGTGAAGCAGATTCGTCGTAATGCAGGGTAATCGTTAAGGGGGGCATGACTGTATTGCAGTCTATGTGGTTGTTAATTAACATGGCCAAAGTTGCATTCACACATCACAGAAACTGAACTTATGACAGTCACAGTCTCAAGATATTGGCAACGGCATCTTCTATAAATGGCTTTAAAGAGGATTAGATAATCTCCTGGTGTGCACAAACGGTTGTTTAAAATTTATACTAAGAGAAATTGGGGACCATTTTAAATGCATTTCTCCAAGGGAAGCAGAAATTGTCCAACAGTTTCCAAGAGGTGGGGCCCACCATAACAGCAATTATACTAGCAGGCTGGCCATTATCTTGCTTCCTCTAGAATACTCTCTACTCTAGAATGTTCTCTACCTAGGATCATTTTAGAGCAGTATGAGGGTCACAGAGAGGCCATTCCATCCAAAATGGTCGAGAAATTTTGGAAATAATTCTAAAGGGACCCTTCTTCTAGGGTAGCAAGAAAAAGAAAAGATCATAAGGTTTATCTGGAAGATGTGTTTTGAAAAATTTTTGCTCGCCATTTTCAAAAGCCATATTTCCAGGTTCAGCAACTTCATCAGGACTTCCAGATTTTTGAAGGCTCATTATAGATACATGTTCCCCTATTGCAAATGTTTCTGTGGTGCCTCCTTTTCTGCAAGCCCAGTCGTGAGTAGGAAGGAAGACAGTTTTGTGTCCCAATCCAGGAATTGAAGCTAGTGCTGTGCTATAATTTGTCTTCAAGGTTCCCCAACATTTTATCTCTGTATGAAAGAGGCTTCCATTTTTATGTCTCATTCTCAGGATCCATTAGAATGTAGGGACCTTTAATTGGGGCTATATTTTTGAGCTTAGTATTGGCTGTGGATACTGGGTGTTTTTTCTTTTTAGCATAACTGTGCAGCCTTCCTGGTTGCTTATAGTCCATGGTTTGAAAAAGCCTGTGGAGGAAGTTACCCTATGGCAGTTTAACTTGGGGTTTAAGGAAGTATGGGAAATAGGGGCAAAGGGGGGTTTCTACTATCTGCCTCAAAATGTGATTTGATTGTACAGCAGAAGGTGAGGCATTCTTAAATACCACTCAGTCACCTCACAAGTAAGGTAAGCACCAGAATCCTCAACTCCACTGATGAGAATTGAAATATTTCTTAAAGGATTTTTTATTTTTATTCTTTTGGCATTAAATGGATTGATAGTGATGAAATCCTCATGGGTTAAAAATTTCAGCAAAGTGCTAAGACAAATGTATAGAGGATAAATATATTATATCACATGTAGGCAATTGAGATTCCAAAGCAGCAGCTGTTTTAGTCTGTCTCAGCATGCTGGCAATATTAAAGGGGAAAAAGCAAGGGAAGAAAGCAATATATTGCAACTGTTTAAAGACTAACGGATTTATTTCAGTGTCAGCATTCATTGATCAAAATCCACTTTGTCAGAGTGACTAAAGAAATGGAATTTTACCTACAGAAACTTGCATTGAAATAAATCTGTTACTCTCTAAAGTGCCAGAATATGTTGCCATTTTTCTTTTCTTTTCCTCCCTGCTCTAGTTTTAGGTAAAGGTAAAGGTTCCCCTTGACATTTAGTACAGTTGTGTCTGACTCTAGGGGGCAGTGCTAATCCCCATCTCCAAGGCATAGAGCTGGTGTTTGTCCATAGACAGTTTCCGTGGCCAGTGTGACTAGACACAGAACACTGTTACCTTCCCACCGTGGTGGTACCTATTTATCTACTCGCATTTACATGCTTTCGAACTGCTAGATTGGCAGGAGCTGGAACAAATGACGGGAGCTCACTCTGTCACGTAGATTTGATCTTACGAATGCTGGTCTTCTGACCTTGCAGCACAGAGGCTTCTGCGGTTTAACCCGCAGCAGCACCTCATCCCACCTCTAGTTTTGCCGACACTGAATTAATTGGGAAGCCTCCATGTTCAGAGGTTATTTACCTCAAAATACCATTTACTGGAGACAAATCACCATTAATTGCCTTAGGGCATGTCCACAGCTCACTACTTTGGTCACTTTTGGTGCTTATGACATCCACTTGTGTTTTGACTTAGAGCACTCAATTCCACCCTTTTTTAGAGTTGTCTTCCTTCTTTTTGGCACAGCTATAGGGTTACATTAATTTTTTGTTGCAATTTGGAGCACTCCTAATTGTCCCATTCTGTACCCCAGGCAGATAGCTAGTTCACGCCTAAACAGAACTGTGGGAGGTGACCACCTGTGATGCATTTAGTGGGTTGTGGTATTGAAGGTGACCTGCCCTTTGGAGGTCCTGAAAACAAACTAGTCTTTATACAGTGGTGCCCCGCTTGACAATGATAATGCGTTCCAGCAAAATTGCTTTTAAGCTAAATTGTCGTCAAGCGGAAAAAAAAACCATTGAAATACATTGAAAACCAGTCAATGCATTCCAATAGGGGAAATACCTGATCGTGCAACGAAGATCCTCCATAGGGTGGCCATTTTCCGCTCCCTGTCTTGCGAAATGAGGTCAGCAAAACAGTGGGGAGCCATTTTGAGAGCTGCTGATCAGCTGTTTTAAAATTGTCGTTAAGCAAAAAAACCCATACAAATGTTGTTTTGTGATCGCTATAGCGATTGCAAAATACTCATCGTCAAGCGATTTCATCATCTAAAGGGATAATCGTCAAGCAGGGCACCACTGTATTAGATAGAAGTGGAGCTTTTGAGGCGATCAGGATGGACGAAGGTTTACAGACCTCCCATTCACCCTTGCACAACACCTGCTGGGAGGGAGCAGCTGTTTGAGAAAGGCCAGGGGGCAAGAAGGGGTGAAAGGACAGCAACAGAGGTGCATTGCTGTTTTGCTGTGTCACAAAGGAAAGTGGCCACAGCCTGCTGAATGACAGCCATGGGGAAAGGGGCCAAAAGGGAAGTGTCGTTCATCAAAAGGGGGACAGATTGGAGAGATCCAAAGCCTAGTCTGTATCCTCCTCATGGGAGAAGCAAATGTCAGTTAGTGTGAAGAGAAGGAGCAATCAAATGAGTGATAAAATAGATGGCACTAAAGAGAAGAACCTTTTAATTGTGAACCAGACTGTACCAAATTCTCCCATCTGGATGTATCCTAATATCCTCTGCCATGGCTTAGAGGTTCTTGGGGGTCTCTGGCTGGTAGCCAATGGAAACAGGATTCTGGAATGTATGGGCCCTTTTCTGCACCATCATGGCTACCCTTGAGTTTATTGCTGTGTTAATTATGTGCACTTTTACATTAAAATATGTGTGTACTGAAGCTACATAAAACTCTTCAGAATCAGATCTCATTCTGACAAAGCTTTGAATGCTGCTAGTGTGCTACTGTATGGGACATACCTGTTTGGGCAATTGGACCCACTGACAAATTGACTCAGTGAAAAGTGACATTTTTTGGTGGCTGGGTGTTCTTCAATGCACATGGCCCTGGTTTCAGTTAGGAAGGGGGCAGTCCTGGCTGAAAGATGCGAGGCACAATTGGCTTGATGCTTCTGCTCTCGAGTAAGGATGACCAGAATGTCAAGCTGGTTTTCAGCTAGTTTGCTGGATTTCCATTGTTAAATTTGTCTCATTTCTGCACTGATTTCACAAGAGAGAGCCATTAAAAATGTCATTTGGTTTGAGGTTTTTAACAACATTTACCCAGTTGCCAAATTTTCCTTATGATTTTGATGAAAACCATTTGAGATTTTAAAAATTCAAATTTAGGAGAGAGGGAACCAGGTAGATCTCATTCTGAATGTTTAGCACTTTAAAATCTGTCTTGGAATCCCTATATATATTGGATTTCAGCTTCTAACTCTTCAGAGCTGATTCTGGCTATGGAAGGACCCTAACCATATTTACAAAGCAAATTATATTGCTTTCAATAGGAATTACTTCCCTCCATCTCAGATTTCTACTTAAGAATTAATTTAAAAGAAAAATATAATTTACATATTTGAAAAAAAGATTATACATGGCTTGGAGTTATATAAATATTGAGAAAACATTATGAGTATATATTTACTTTTCATATAATCTTGATTACTCAACTGCTGCTTTAGTATCTTATCTTTTGCATTTTTATTAAAAATTAACATTTCCCTTAAAGGAAAACTTAGAAGGTAAGATAAAACACTAATACTCATCTCTGTGTGCCAGTTGGGATGACATCATACTGAAAACTTTTAAAACTAATTTCATCCTAGGTATATTTCTTATTTGTTGTTTTATTGCACTTTTTAAAAAACACATAGTATACTGAAAGAATATTATTATCTTTTTAATTGGGCAACTTGTCAGTCTGCCTTTAACCTTAATGATATATGCAATTCACAGTCTTTACTAAAGATACATTTCATCCCTTGGGAATAGGATACTGAAAATATCAGGTCAAATGCTTGATACCACATTTGTTTGCAGGGTGTTGCTGCAGTACTTTTCTTAGGTTTAGATTTGAAACAGACATGATGAAAGTCAGTACAGTGGTGCCTCGCTTTACGAGCGCCTCGTATAGCGATGAATTTGCATAGCGATCCCTTTTCCGGGATCGCTAATGCGAAGGCATCGTGTCGGCCCCTATGGCCAAAATTCGCATAGCGAAGATCGGTAAGCGTTTCGCTTACTGACCTTCACTTTGCGACCCGCGGATCAGCTGTTCGGCGGGTCCAAAATGGCCGCCGGAACAGCCGAAATGGCCGTGGGCAGCGTTTTCGCACCCTTGGTAAGCGAGGGGAGGGCACGAAAATGCTGTGCACAGCCATTTCGGCTGTTTCGGCGGCCATTTTGGACCTGCCGAACAGCTGATCCGCGGTCTCGCTACGGCCGAAATGGCCGCGCGCAGCGTTTTTGCGCCCTCCCCTCGCTATGCGAGGCACCACTGTACTATGTTTTACTCCCTTAATGGGACCTGGGTAACTTTTGTTTTCTACATCATTATTTCTATAATACTATTTCCTTTTCCATCTGGTGCAAGGAATAGAATTGTTGGCATCCCTTTGGATCCTAGAAACAAGGAGGCACAGTTATTCAAGATAAAATTAAAACAAGGAAAACTGTAACTCCTGGAATATATCCCTTATCATCTTGGATTTTAGTCCCCAATGTTGTTTTTTAATGCTTTGGGCAGAAGATCTTATGGATGGCATTAGGATAATTAGGGAATCTACCATCACACACACACACACACACACACACACACACACACACACACACACACACACACACACACACACACACACACACAAAGCTGCATGGATTTACTATATGTATACCTACACACATTTAGGCTCCCTCCCACTTTATGTCTTTAGATTGGAGGAATCAACTAGCATGACAGAGAACTGTCAGGAGGATCATCACTTATGAACACAGACTTAATGGTGTAAGAACCATATTTCCACTGTGCATCTATGCTTATCAGCTTTTTGTGGGAGAGGACAAGGAATCACATTTTTGTCCTCCTTGTCTGTGACAGAGCAAGGTTTTTGTCTGGTGTTGTTGATGAAACTTCTTGCTCAAATTGAACAAAGCTGCTGCATCAACTCTTAAGGATTAAACATATTTAACACTTTTCCTCCTTTTTAAAAATCAGACTGTATTTAAACTGTCCTTTGCTTCTCAAAGGAAAAGAATGTTAATGTTTCATAGACTGCTGCACAGACATTTTGCATAAACCAATGAAACCTTAATGGTGACAAAAGCACATCTCTCATGTTGGAGGTGAGAAATCTTAAGAGGGTTTAGCAATGTCTTGCCAAAATGTCTCATGACACCCTCAGCTGATTCAAATCTTTAAAAACCCTCTGGTTTATGACTATGGATTGTTGTGCTTCTATACCCTTGATTCAAAACATCAGAAAATAGGCCTAAATTGTTGCAAAATATCGTGCCCACAGTGCCAGCAGGAAAAAGGATGCCAAACTTTACATAACAAAGGGAAGCCTGAATGTTGACAACACAATGGCATGAATGAAGATGTCAGTGAGGTTTATGTACACAGATACTAAACGCACAAATTCCAACAGAAACTTCCTCATGTAGAATTACCCAGTGCTAGAGGATCCCAGAAGGTAAGCACACAATATGTACTATGGTTGCTGGTAAAGGACAGGCGCAAGGAAAGCTGGGAAGTGACTAGTCCCTTTGTGCCAAAATATTTTGAAGGCCTCTTTTGGAATTAATGAAATGATGAAGAAAAGGTATGAGTAGGTACAGCACATGCAATGGAGAAACATGCACATCCTTTAATTTCTTGGGTAAGCTAATGTTGCCATGCTCACTATGCCAAATGCAGACTAGAAAGCTGTGTTTTAATTTCCAAACCCTTTCCTTGAGTTAGGCAAGCTGGACATGAAACTCTATTTCAAAATACTGAAATACTGGACAACACCAGCAATCATTACATCAGACTGCACAGGGAAGCCATTGAAATCCACAAGCACCAGCAGAACTTCAACAAAAAAGAGGAAAGTTTGAAACTCGACAAAACTTTGCTCCCAGCTCTCAAAAATGCAGCGTGCAAAAGGTCAACAAACTCTACCCAGCCACAAGGACAGGGGATCACTACACACAAAAGACCAGCTAATGACACCCATCAATCACAGGAACAGATAATCTCTTCTCCTTAGCACAACAATACACCCACAAGAGACGCTAATCACCCATCTCCTGAAAAAGACAAAAGCCTATCTCACAGCCATAAATACTGCACTCCTAAGTCAACTACACCAGAGCACAGAGTGCTGTCCTCTGAAGATGCCGGCCACAGAGACTGGCAAAACGTTAGGAAGAACAACCTTCAGAACATGGCCAAAGAGCCCAAAAAACCAACAACAACCATGAGGAAGAAAAGTTATATCAGACAAAATACACTACTAACATGTTGTGTGCACGTTTTCCAAAAGATGTCAGCTCAACTCTGAAATTAAAAGAAAAGGGATTGCTGGGAGTTAGGAAAAATTCACTGGAAACTAAGGTCAAAATCATCCAAACTAAACAAAGGAAAGATAGTACAGAAAAACAGGGATGAAAATAAACTCATTTGAATCCTGGTGTTGGAGGAGAGCCTTACTGATACCACCAACAGCCAGAAAGGCAGAAGAGTGGGAATTTAATCAAGTCAAGCCTGAACTCTCAGTCAAGCAAAAATGAGTACATTGAGGCTATCCTACTATGCACATATAATGAGAATATAGAAACTGACCAGAAAAGATAATATTGCTGGAAAAAAAGGGGGGAAGAGGCAGTAGGAAGAGAGAAAGAACCAACATGAGGCAAATTCTTTTACTAAAAAAAGCAACAGCTGTTAGTTTGCAAGACATGGACTGAACTTACTGGAAAAGACAATATTGTTAGGAGGGGAGAACTCAGTAGAAAGAGAGTACAACCTAACATGAGATGTTGGTTTACAGAATCTGAGTAGAGCTGTGAACGATAGGACATTTTCATGGTCATTAACTTATAGTCATCACCCATCAGAAGAGACTTGATGGCACATAAAATCTTTGGAGTTTCTGTTTCTTAATTAAAGACAGCTGTATGGTGACAAGACAGTTGCCATTGTTGAGACTATGACCAAAGCTCTACCAGATCAAGTAAGACAGTGGTTGTGGCGTTCACCTTTGTGGCACCTGCATGTTTGGCCCTCACAAAGGCTCACGTCATGCTTTCCTCTCGCTGCCACCAGTGGATTGCTTCAATCCACAATATAAATGACATTTGTCAGGATACTTGTCTTGTGAATTCAAGCAGAACTTGTTTATTGAAGTGAATCAGATTTAATAATAACAGAAGTTCTTCAGATAATCATTGTACACAAGCAGATCATTAACAGTACTCTCAGTACATACCTTTCTCTTACAATATAATTGCTCCTTCTCTGCCTATTTTCTTAACCAGTCTTATCATTCGGTATCTGTTTTCTCTCTCTCTCTCTCTCTCTCTCTCTCTGAGTAACCAATCTCTCCTGACTTAGCTGATTTAGGCTCCACCTTTCAAACACATTAGCATTGAACATGAATAATACATGACTTACTTTACATAACAAGGGGTGAACGCTACAGCGGTCCCCAACCTTTTTCAGACCACAGACCAGTTGGGGGGTGCAGGTTCAGTGGGGGGGGCAGGGGCACCCCTGCACTCACAGCTGGGGGTGTTGCGCTCACACACATGTACACTCATGCAACATGCCCCCTCTGTGAGCGTGACACTCCCCTCTGTGAGCGCAACATGCCTACCCACAAGCATGACACACCCACCATGCATGCGTGCGGGGTTGGGGATCCGTGTCCACTGCCCAGTTCAAGGAAGCCCACAGACCGGCACCAGGCCGTGCACTGCAGGTTGGGGACCCCTGAAGTAAGACCATCCTCAGCCCCAAAGCAAAAACAAACAGATAGACAAACAAGTAATTTCACAGTTTAAATGAGTGAGCTTCTGGATATTTGTTCTCTATACTGTACTTTTAAAATATATTTTAAAATATTTTTACAATGAGACACACAGATGCTTTGCAAGCACCAATCTTTGACCAGAAAGGACTTAAAACTTTAATTGGTCCTGAATTAAAGTATCAGAAGTTCAGATTGCCCCAGACCTGGAGCCGATTTCCCTTTTGAAGGCTTGTGTCAAGAACCAGGGCTCAGAAATCCTCAGTGAATGGTTACTGAAAGCACACAGGGCTAGGACAAATACAACTGTTTTGTGCCTTTCTAATGCAGTAATGTTTTGAATATGCCATACAAAATGTTATAATTCCCCAGAGATATGTGGCAAAATGTATTTCCTTTCTGGAGCACTGTCACTTCACTACCTTCTTTAAAGCAAATCTCCTTTTTTCTTTTTTTCTTTTTTACTTTTCCAAGAAAACTTGTTTTTGACTCTCTCCTATTTTGGTGAACTTTAATAACTGCCCTACAGCTCTCAAAACATCTCCCTTCCCCAGCCATGAAACTGCAATAGTGCATCTATTTTGTAAAGCTCTTGCTGGAACGCTTATTTCAGGCATACTCAATTTAATAAAACATCACTGTTTCTCCCTTTTGAAAGGCCTTTTCTGAAAACCAGGACTTCAGCCCCTACAGCCAGAATTATTTCTAAAGAAAAAAAGTAGGTGGGGCCCACTATTCTCTTTCAAGATAAGCAAATTGGGTCTTTCCATTTATATGTTTTTTAAAAAAATCTGGGGACCTTTGGGGTTGCTTTTTCTGTATGGGGTAAAATAGTTTTACTTTAAGAAATAATAACTTAAAAACTTTTCCAAACTTTCCCCAACTTGGAATACAGCAAGAGCTGACAGACTGCTACAACTGTGTCAGTTTTGGTGCTGATCTGAATCCCAGTTTAAAAGCTATCTTTTGTTGTTTGGGCTCCCTTCATTTTAAAAGTGTCCTTATAGAATGCTGTTTGCTCTGCCAGTACAATAATTAGAAAGAGGAATCTACTGAGTATTCTTCACATCCTAACTCTTATTTGTTCATGCTTTCCCCCCTAAACACTGTTCTATCTCTTTTTGCCTTATGGTTCATTTCATCATGGTTCAATTCATCTTCTGAAATATTTGTCTGTGCTCCAAATTCTTTTGAACTGAATATGGTGATTACTTGTGCAGTGAGTCAGTTGGCTGTGCAGTCTTTGATTGGGAATATAAAACCACATAATCATCTTTCTGAAAACCATCCTTTGGTATGCAGAGGAAATAGTAGTGTGAAAAAAAGTAACAAGTATTGTCCAAACAAGCCTTAGTTTTCAGAATGAAATGCTCAGGGGAAGGAAGTTATTTGCCATTTTAAAAAGACTACATCATGAAATTCAATATTAAAAAGAAAAAAGACATCTCTATAATAAAAATGGATGCAGTGCAATACTATGGTATGCATGCGCATTAAGCTTTATTGCATTTGTTGGGATTGCCTTACTTTTGTGTAAGTGCAGTAGGGTTACAGCCTCAATATGTGTATGATTGCAATGCCTTTTTACTATGCTTCATGTTATCCTTCAGACTGTCAGGATCAAAGAAGATGTCTTATACGGTATTATCAACATTATTCAATATTTCCCAGAACTCACTTGTTTTAGCTTGCAGAATGAACTTTTTAAAAAATCAAAAAAAATCTGCCAATCTTCATCCTCCTTGGCATCAAAGTTTAAATATGTTGTAATAAAACAGATTTATTACTCCTTTTAACTTCAGGAATACAAATGAGTGTTCTGTTATTAAAGTTATTGAAGAGAAATATACTTTTCATTTTCCAAAATAACTGAAAATGCTATGACTAGCAGTACATACAAATACATCTAACTGATTGAAAGCATATTAAATATTTACTGGAACCAGCTGCAATTCTCTTTTCCCTTATTAAGTTTGATCTTGGTTGACAGCATTTGTTTTCAACAGTTTTATCCTTCGTTCCCCCCAATACCCCTGTCAGCAGAAACAAAGTCTAGAATTCTCTTCATCCCTGTGGGCCACAATTTCTCTGTAGGTGAAGCCAGTCCAGGGATACGGCTATGTGGCTGCTAAATGAAATCAGCTGTTTGTGAAGCTCTGGGTCATTTCATACTTGCACATGCTGGCTTGGTTAATTTTCTGCAGTAGGCTGCAGATATTTTTAGCATGTCTCATTTGGCTTGCTAGAATTGCTGCAGCTACCTTTAACAGATCATCTGTCCACAAAAGAGCGCTGGGGTGATGGTTTTCTGATGTATGGTAATACACAAAAGCACAGTTTCCTCAGAAATGGAACATAAAATCTAATATTAAAATGTGAAGGATGCTAAGTCAGGCACTTGATATTCTTGGGACATAATATTTTACTTCCATTATGGTTTGGTTTGCAATGGGTAGCCATTCACCAGGTACATATGAAGAAACGGACTTGCTGCATGGGGGAGAAAATGCTTTATGGTGCCTGAAAGAGTGACACAGTTTATTTGGCAAAAGCACTGGTGGACTGCAGCAAGCCCATTTCTTCGTGCTCACCTGATGAAGTGGGTTGCTGTCCACAAACGTTTGCACCAGTGATAGTCTTTAAGACTGAAAGCCTCCTTGTTTTGACAGCTAGCATTTCCTTCTCTGTAACATCTTGGTCTTTTGTTACGAAGCTCTCTCTATTGCATTCGCCTGGTTGTTGTTTGCTACCGTACAGAGAGCCTATAACTCCGATTTTAAGGTCCTCTCCACAAACGTACTGCTAATGTCACGGGGACCTCTTGTCACAAAGCAAGGTACAGTGTAACAAGAACCCAGTATAGTAATAAGCTTATTAGGTCAGCTAGGAGGTACACCTGGAAGCCAAATAACAATCAGAACCATTTGCTGGGTTCTGTGAAGACTTCCTTGAGGGACTGATTAGGAAACCAGGAGCAACCGCCCTGCAGCAGAGCCAGAAGAGGTGATGATTTGCTAATAAGAAGAGTGGAGGGGGATGCAGCCTTTATGACACCAATTACTGCAGTGCTTGGTGATTCACCAGTGCACAGTAGCTCGTTAAGTGTCAGTGTTTCTTAGCTTGCAGAAGGTTAGAGAACAAAATCCTTGTGTTGGCTCAGTCAGACTTGATATATGTGGTCTATCAATTCAGTTCTTTTCAAACAGTATAAATTCCACAGAGTCTCCTCTATGGGGTGGGGTGCAGGCAAAGAAAATGGGACATGTTTCTTTTTTTTTCTTTCTCTGTGTTGCAGGAGGGCATGTCTTCCTTTAGCAGTAGATGTGGGCTCAGTCTGCTGCTGCTCTCATCCTGGTTCATTTTCTGTGTTGGACCTTGGAAACAGGAAGAAATCTTGGAGGGACCAAATTGGGGAGATATGTTAAAAGGCGAGGGAATATTCAACATTTTTACTGTGCATTTCAAAACACGACCGTTTGAGTGAATCAGAAATGAAATCCAAAATACACACCCTTTTCAAGCTTGTCTGGTCCAGCCACTCAGTTTGCATGCGTTGCAAAGGCTTCTCTCAGCAGTGAATTAATACTAGTTACAACATCAGAACCTGTATTTCTCATTGCACAACCGCCATATGACTTGGTACAAGACAAGAAATGCAAACTTCGACTTCTTAACTGGTGGCAACTCACTGCAAAGATTTATATTGTTGAACCCCCACTGATAGACCTAAATAATAGTGCTCTGGCCATGGCCTATGGCACTTACTGTATCGATTATTGACCAGGTATTTTAGGCTTCATTATGTGAGCTGGGAGTAAAGTTATGGGAGAACTACAGTGGATTCAATTTTTTTTCAAATGCACCATCACACACACACTTTACCATAACACATGCGTGGGGAGCAAGGTTGCACAGTCTAGTATGGTTCTCCAATGCCATATGCATTGCATACCACCCCCATGTTCACATACAGTGTGAATGTCTGAGACAGGGTGTGTATAGACCAATACATATAATTTAGGATGAAATCAATACTTTACCTAGTATCCTTCACACCACAGTCTTCAGACGATCTCATGTCCATCTTTAAATAGTCTTTATACTGATAGTATGCCTTATGATGGAATAACATCCAGCTTATTTTAAAAAGCACAGACACATAAAATAAATAATACATATTGTCTATCTAATGCCCAAGTTTTCTCATTCTTTGACTAGGTCCAGTTTGCTTCTTTGGAAAAGATAAATTCTTTGAAAAATAGTAATGAAAATACCTCATCATGTGTCAGCTGCGGACAGCAATCATGTCTTCGGGTTATAAAAGAGTTAAAATACAGCATTGGCGTATGACAAATACTATCTAAAATTGGCTGCTCAGTCATGTTAGCCATTCGGATCATACAAAAGCTGAATACAGTTAACTCATAATAAATTTCATTACTAGTGATGAACATATTACCGTTCCGGTGCTATAGAGTCATAGTTCATTATACACCATGAGTCTGTAGTACAGCTTGGCTCACTATGACTATCAGGAGCAGCATTTCAAAAATGAAAGTCCTGGTGTGTGTAATATTCTGGGTGAAAATACTGACAACTACAAATTGTGTGGACCAAATATAATTCAGTTACAATTTAGTGGCTGTAATCCTGTCGCCTAGTGTAGCAAGTAACAACTAGAGGAGGCCATTGAATCAAAGGAACTTACAGAGGAGTTGCCACTGATTCAGAGTAGGCAGTGGGCCTACTCTAGTTATGACTTACTACACTAAGTAGTAAAGGTAAAGGTTCCCCTTGACATTTAGTCCAGTCATATCTGACTCTAGGGCGTGGTGCTCATCCCCGTTTCCAAGCCATAGAGCCAGCATTTGTCCAAAGACAGTTTCCGTGGTCACGTGGCCAGCGTGACTAGACACGGAATGTGTTACCTTTCCACTGAGGTTGTACCTATTTATCTACTCGCATTTACATACTTTCGAACTGCTAGGTTGGCAGGAGCTGGGACAAGTGACAGGAGCTCACTCCATTGCATGGATTCGATCTTACGACTGCTGGTCTTCTGACCTTGCAGTACAGGGGCTTCTGCAGTTTAATCCGCAGCACCACCACATCCCTAACTACATTAAGTAGCAGGAATTAATGACAGGAGGTTAACTTATTTCTTTATAACCTCTGATTTGTGGTCTAAGGTCACAGGTAATGTTGGTGCCTTATAAAATCTTGTCTGAAAAGAATGAGATGCACTTCTATCATCTCCATGGAGACTTGTTTTTTTTTTCTGTCTGTGCATTAGCAATTTGTGGGAAAGGATTTTTAATGGATCAAGGTGGGTTCACTGTGAGATTTACAGCTCTTACCTCTTACTACAGTAAAATGACCTCTCAAAGTCATTAGGGGTGACATAGCTTGAGTCCCACTTTGGAAGAAAGCATTAGAAGCAGTGAAAAGAGAAGGGCAAATTATTTGCCCTGTCACACTCTGTACCTTTTCAAAGAGTTTGAACTGGCTTTCTAAGTAGATTATGTCAACCAAACCCAACAAGGTCATCTCCAAAATCATTTCTTTGATTTGAAGCTTGTAAGCTTACGAAGGAACTTTTGCTTTGCAGACTTCCAACACCTTATAACTTGAAAAGTATGAATTAAAAGCAGCTTTTGTATCCCTTTTTTACATATCAAATGCAGAGCAGGCTTTATCTAATAAATAATTAATACCATAAAGCATTTGAAGGACCGAGATTACAAATGGCACTTGGCAGAAATAATGCACTGATTTTCAGAGCTAAGCGTACTTCGGTTAAAGAGAGCTGAATACATTTCAACCCTTCACTCAGTATAAGAGATCAAACTGTGAGGTTCCTTCACACAAATGCCTTGGTGTTTTCTTAATATTCAACAATGTAAGAATGAGATCAGACTTATTTCGCATCTTGTCCCATGACTGTCTTGAGCACGACCTTGTTTCCTGTGGATTAAGGAGATCCTTATTACAGTGGTCTTTCAAATAAAGGGAGACTTCCATAAATCGGGTCCCTCTGTTTTATAGATACACGGTCAATATTGTTATCAGAAATGTTAGTTCCAAATGGGACTGAATGAATCTAACACAAGAGGGAGCTTTCTAAGTATCAAGATCTTACATCTGAAAGTTGCATGAATTAAAATCTGAATATTCCTTGTGTGGTATGTGTGTCTGTGTGTACGCTTACACATGTTTGATATTTTTAAAGCATTTTTTCCTGGTTTCCTAATCAGTCCCTCAAGGAAGTCTTCACAAAACACAGCAAATGGTTCTGATTGTTATTTGACTTCCAGGTGTACCTCCTAGGTGACCTAACCATACATCTATATATATATATAATAATCTTCTTAGTTTTTTCCCTTTTTTAATTTTTTAATTTTGCATTATAGAACATTACCTATTGTATTACAATAAAATTTCTTATTCATAAACTCTAATACCTTCATATATACACTGTGTACACGATGTCCTTATTTTTTCACATAGTCTCTTCCATGGCTCATTATTGCATTTTATGTCTATCTAATGCCGCTTAGAATAACCAGCATTATCCACTTGGTTCACTTTATTATTTGCCTCCATATTGGATTTCAACAGGGGGTGCCATATTTCCATAACGTTATCTTTTTAAATCTCCTTTATGTATCATCTGATTCGATTAGTCCGTTTGTCCATCAGCACGACTGGCCATATTTTCTTTATATATCTTTGCAAAGTAAGGTCCTGAGCATCTTTCCAGATGTTGCCACCAATTCAGTTGATACAATTGATACATTTTCACTTTTTCCGATAAATAGAGACAATAATAATAAAGTTTCATTTGGAACTATTTTTTTATTTGTTATTTTTTTTTAACCAATTAATTGCCTGTTTTGTTTGAGAGCAAAACTACTTCTGAATCAAAATCTGGACATTCTTGTGCAAAATTTGGTCAGCCTGTTTGGTACATTTAATGTAGCAATAAACCTGCCATGAGCATGCTCGGTTGGGTAGCAACTGTGTCTGATAAACCAACCATATATCAAGAGACCCTCATTTCTGTTGTAACAGAACAATACATTTACAGTGGCCTAAAATTGCATTGCCCTCCCACCCAGAATAAAGAGAAAAGATGCAGGTAATGGGGTAAACTAGGGCCAGACTTTATTGAAAACATGTCATGTAAGTTCTTGCCCTCAGAACCAGAGGTCTGTGGTAGTGCGGGATCAGGTTTGGTGCTGAAGGTCTCACCAGACACCCCCCCTCACCAACCTTATATGGGCAAGACCCATGCCCCATTGTCATGTGATCCTTAAGACAGCATGACCCCAGCCAATGGAAGATCAACCACCCCCCAGGCCTGTAAGCCCCCTCTCTTTGGTGGCTCTCAGCTCAGGGAGGGCCCCAGCACATCCTTCCTCCTGGAACAGTAACCTCACAATCCACTGTGCCTCAAGGTTGGAAATGCTATCACCTCCATTGTACTCCATGGGCACTCACTGATCCTAATTCCTTCCGCACTACCCGTCACAGAATCGGCTAGCCTAGCTATGACCCATTTGCCCTAACAAGCCAAGAATTTTGATACACTGGCCCCAAATCATTCAGGAAAACCTCTAAACCAGTCTCAGATAAATGAACCCATCACCTCTGTACATTTCCGGCCAGTCCAGATGGATTTCTGGGTGTCCAATTATCGAACCTAGCCCATTAATAACCACCCTGAAAGCTTCTTTATTAACCTTCCTACAGGCCCTATTTATACAACTTGGATTGCATTCTGCCCTCCAAACATGCCAGGGAATTATTGTGGACTGAACAGCTCCTGATGATGACCTTCTAGCTCTGTAGGTCCCTCAAAATATCTAACACAATGGTAGATATTAGTCCCCACAAAGCTGGGGGCTAATATATTCTTGGGCCCAGAAGAAGACAGGAGTTTAGGGTAAAATTTATGACATATGTATGAACTAATTAGTATATACTACAAATTGATATAGGGAGAATAGAGGGGCAACGAGGCTGGAATCTTTGACTCCAAAGGGGGGTGGGGGTACTTTAAATAGAGGGATTAGCTAGTTTCTCTTTCCGTATACGTGGTCTGGTTTTTTTCTTTCTATTTTTGTCTTTTTTTTCATGTTCTCCTTTTTTTGGTGTTTTATGGGGTTTTTTTTTGTATGTTAGAAATTATTAATTAAAAAAAAATATCTAACACAATGGACTTGCCACTCTTTCTGGCCAAGTCATTACCACCCAGGTGAATCAACAGTATGTCTGGGGGTGCACCAAATAAAATACTGAAAATGCAACTTCATTGAACTATTTCCAAAGCATGCCTCTACACCCATTGCAATCCAACTAAGCAGAGGTTCTGAATCCAAAATCATGGACCCAAGCCGTCCTGGCAGCATGTGCCCCTGCCCAGTAAATAAAGCTCTGGCCTACTAACAAGATCCTCCATCACTGCTTGGGCCATTCCACTCCTGAAACAAAAAACACATAGAGCCAGGAGTCAGCCTACAATGGTGACATGTTACAAACATACCTGTATCTCCCAACCATCTTGGACTCTCCTGGGCTGTATGCCAGATTAGCTGCAGCTGATGCTGCCCCAATACAGAATGGATGGGTTCCAAAGCGCCGTCCTTCCAAACCCACCTGTCCCAAGGTAGTACCTGTCAGCTTCCAGAATTGATACTTTGTCAGCGGTATGACATCACTTTGGCAGAACAGATAACTGTGTGTATGTCCTCAATGCCTCAAGTACACTTCCAATGCCTGGACAGGGCATATTTCCTTAATAGAGTATGTCCCTAATATTATGTTTAACCCTCTCCCAGCCTGGTCTATTTTAGATCTGACTGTATTCTATCTGCTACCACTGCCACATCCGATAGCTGAAACGCCACCTGTGGTGTGTCATTTTTACCTGTCACAACCACCTTGCTAACCCTCAAAGTTCCAAAAAGTGTTAGAAAAGTAGCCAGCTGAAAAAGTGAAGGTTCATACGCATCCCTACATATGGTACCCCAGGTTTGGCTAAACCTTATTAGGATGGCAGGAGTAAATGAACACCTATCATCTGGTGTCCAAACCCTTTCTTTGCTCCATCCCACAATCAACATACATATTCTAAAGTCAGCTGTCATATCAGCAACCCCGAACACCTTGGCTTGGAATGCCAATGCTGACATTTTTCTTTGAATAGAATTGGGCGCCAAACCTTTCCAAAACAAATACATGCCAAACTGTTGTAGTTGCTCTACTGGTATAGGACATGCCGGCTCCAGGCTTTCCTGAACTCCAAACAACCTAAGTTCCTTGCATACCACCGAATAACCCCAGCAAGTACTTGGGGTGGGTGCTAACCCTATCGCTCACAGAGTTTCTGTCTTCCAATTAACCATACCTCTTGTTGAAGGACTACGGGCCACCTGCAAGCTCCCAGAGCCAACACCCTGAACTGTTGACAGGACAGGGTGTCAGCTATACTGTTATCTAGACTGGGAATGTGTCGTGCATGAACTACAATATTAAATTGCAAGGTGCGTAAAACAAATGTTCAAACTAGCCTCATCACCTGTCCAAATCTTGAAGATAAGTTGTTGCTGACGTGTACAACTGCCAATTTATCACACCAAAATCTAACAACTGAGTTGGCCCACTTGTCTACCTACGACCACAGGGCTCCTAAAATAGGAAAGAACGCAAGGAATGTCAGGTCTCTTGTCAAACCTGAAGTCTGCCATTCCTCTGGCCAAATTTCAGCACACCATCGTCCCGTGAAATAAATGCCAAAACTCAACGACCCTGCTGCATCCGTCTGTACTTGCAGTTCAGTCCTTAGTTGAATCTCTGATCTCCAGAAGGAAATCCCATTAAAACTTTCCAAAAATTGCTACCAAACTCTCAAGTTTCTGTGAAACGGCCTGTGCAGACCACTCATGGCAGCACACAGTCTGCGTATAAATTCCCTACCTGGAGCTACTACCTTACAAGCAAAGTTCAAGTGCCCGACCACTTCTTGCAACTCCTGCAAGGTAACTTTTTTCAGGCCAGAGAGATGCCTCAGGCTTCCCCATAGCATTTCTAGCTTGGTAGCCGGAATATTGGTGTTGGGTGTCCAGTTCTATTCCTAAGAATATCATTGTTGAAGCTGGTCCCTCAGTATTTTCCTCCACCAATGGGAGTCCAAACTCCAATTTTTTATTTTTCCATGCCCACTGAGACAGAATAGTCAGGGATCAAATGTTGAGCCCCAACTCCCCTTCTCACCTTGGGGAGCACCGATACGCTCTCCTGTTCTCTTTCCTTGCTGCCACATGAAACACTGCTGCACAGCAAGAGGTTCCTGCTGCATGATGAGCTGTCCACTGCAGGAAATGAAAACCTTGGAAAGAGGCCCAGAATTTGGGGTAACATCCTTTATCCTGGGGGGAGGGCAAAGGAGCCTCACCTCGGTGATGCGGACCAACGACCCAACATTACTTTTTTAAAATAGATTTATATAACTGAAGAGAAAGAACAAAACAGGCACAGGTTTGCATAAAATTTGTGTAATCTTATTTACAAATACATGTGCACAGTTAGAAATAATATCTAAAAATTAAATTTTAAAGAACACTGTCAATCCAGATCCTAGTCTGTGTTAAAAAATTTTTCCAGTCAATTATCATCATTCAATCAATCACTATAATTACCCTCCCCTAAAATAAACAGGATGCCAAATCCCCACAGGTGATGGGATTTATAGAGCAAGATGAGATGGTCTGTTTTACTTTAAAAAAAAAAACACAACACCTTAATATTAAAGCCTTGGCAAACAAAATTTCCAGCCAGCTCTCATGCCACAGAAACTAAAGCCTCCATTGCCCAAGATAATAATAGTATTTTTAAGGGTGTGTGAGGCGTCTACACATGGCAGCCCTTTGTCAGTAGAGAAGAAAGGTTAGGTGTCAGCTTGCCTTTGGGCTTTGTTAAGCATCAAAAGAAAATTATTTATTAATTAAATTTATACCCATTTAGACTGACATCTACTCTGGGTGGCTAACAATAAAAAAATGGGATAAAACAGTATAATAAAATAAAAAACAATAGTAATATAGTTCAAGATGGGGAAAAGAAAAAATCAAAGAAAGATTGGATCACTGACCACATATACATATCATGTGTAATATGTATATGGACAAACACAGACACACACACACAAATACACATGTGCAGACACACACACACACACACACACACACACACACACACACACACACACACACACACACACACATATAGTTTCCTTGGGGGAAAATCTGAATATCTCTTATAAAGCTCCTGATCAACAGAGCCATTATGGATGACCCATAGATTTGTGTCCTTTACACATCTGACAAGGAATTTATTTATGGTCTTGAAGATATTGTACCTTGTTATTTTTATTTTAAATCTTCATTCCTGAATACCATGTATTAATTTTGTCTTAAGAGTTCAAAATGGATCCTTTTCTTCTTTAAAAGGGTTTTCTTTAGCAAGCAAGCAACTGAGTAACTAAAAGCCAAAAATGTAAAATATATTTGGAAATATAAAATATACTTGGAATATATTTAAAGATTACATGAGTATATACTTTCAAAATCACAGCCTTTTATTTCATATTTCTCTAGTTCATATGTGTAAATAACACTTCTACAGTGGTGCCCCGCTTGACAATGATAATCCGTTCCAGGAAAATCACTGTTAAGTGAAATCGTCATCAAGTGAAAAAAAAAAACATTGGAATGCATTGAAAACCGGTTAATGCGTTCCAATGGGGAAATACCTCATATTATAGCGAACCTTGCCCATAGAGAACCGCTGATCAGCTGTTTAAAATCGCTGTCTTCCCAAGCAGGGGTCTGGAAAACAGCCATTTTGCGAGGGGAAGTCAATCATTTTGTGAAGGGAAGCCATTTTGCAGAGCCAGAAAAAACATTGTTTTGTGAACAAACGGTTTGCAAAGCAGGGACCTAATCAACGTAAAGCAAAAAAACCCATAGGAACCATCATTTTGCGATCATAATAGCAATCACAAAAAAGTCATCGTCAAGCGATTTCGTCATCAAGCGGATTCTCATCAAGCGGGGCAGCACTGTATGTTCAAAAAGCAACTCTGGTTCTATTAAAATAATTGCTTCTGGTTAGGCATCATATAGGTGAAGCCCCGTGATTCAAAACTACAAAGCAAACAAATTATAGTTACAAATTTTCTTAGATAACTCTCATTCAGTCACTTAAAAACAAACTCTGTTGCAATACAAATTGTTATTAAAACAATTATATCAGACCATAAGCAAGTACATTTACAAATGATTCAAATCGCATTAGATATCTCTCACCCAGTATTTTCTCTTCTTTGCCTCTATGGGAAACCAATAACTGTCGATATTACAAGATTAGCAAGGATGTAGACAGCACATGCAGAGTCACCAAAATCTGGAAAAGCTACTGTATAGACTACAACTGTGCAATGCCCCAGCAGGACACAGTAACTTTTCCAAGGCTAATACTATGATCACTAAACACACAGCTCTCCTTGCCGTTTTCCTCTTGCCTTGTCTTAAAGCCTGCCACTTTCTGATGCAGAAGGAGAACAAGAAAGGAAGAAATGTGCTGTCCCCATCATGGCTTCTCAACATGGGACAGTACTGTGAGGGTCACAAAGACGGTGCCATCCCTTTTGCCTTCTTTACATTCACATGCACAGAGGCATTTTCCACAGAATATAGTCACAGTGAAATACTGTAGATGAAGCAACTCCCTCTTGGGTACAAAGATATTGCTTTTTCCCCCCTCCAGTGGCCATTTAGCTGGAAGAACAATGGTTAAATGAGAAAGAACTATGTGAACGATCCCACACATTCTGTTCCTGCCTGTTAGGCCTTTGTGAGATAGAATTAGCAGCTGTGGTTCTGTGGGATATACCAGGTCAGAACCATTGTCGGTCAAACTCAGTGTTGTAGATCTCAGACTGGCAGTCACTCTTTCTTCCTGGTCCTTTGAAACAACAAGGCCAACACCCTGGAGATGTTGAAGATTCAATCTGGGATGTTTAGATTACAAAGCATATGATTTTACCACAAAGTGATAATCTCTTGTTAGGTGGGTTGCAATTTGATGGACTCATAAACCAGTTGGAACTTGCAGAAGGAAAGTTCAATTTTTTTGAAGAGGCAAAAATATCCTTTTGTAAGTACCTGTCCATGTGGCAGGCCTACCACAGTCCCCGCTCCAACATTGATATTATACCTAGTCTGCCATTAGTCTGTCCTGTCTCCTGGTCCAAGGGAAAAGGCCACCTCAGGGTAACCCTAGAGAAGGGATTGACCCCCATGCCCACCATGTATGATTGGCAGTGATCCACGGAGGGTCAATGGGACATGGAGGTAGAACGTTTCTGTGGGCCCAAGCTCACCTGATAACATTGTGGTGACCCATCTATCAGTGTCTCATGTAGCATTGTGACATCCACAATGGGAGATTCTGCCAAGAGGCTTAAATAGCATGGGACTAAAGAAGATCCCAAACTGTGAAGGCATAGGGGGGAAAGAGTTCTGAGAATAACGGTACTGAAAAACCATGTATGTGTTTGCAACAAGTATGTATGGATGCATGTATGAACATGTCTATGCTTGCAAAAATGCACAATGCAACTTGAGGTTTATGTTGATAATTTGTAATAAATCATTCAGCATCTATCTTAAAAATTTTTTTGCAACACAAAATTCAGGATAAATAGTTTAACCTGAATAATCAATCTTTCTTTCTTTCTTTCTTTCTTTCTTTCTTTCTTTCTTTCTTTCTTTCTTTCTTTCTTTCTTTCTTTCTTTCTTTCTTTCTTTCTTTCTTTCTTTCAGCCACCCCTGCAGGTTTGAAAAATAGATATCCAAACTTATATGATCTGTGTTCATGTCATCATCCTTCCTTCGCATGTCCTTCAAGAGTATTTTTTAAAACTTCTTAAACCTTGCATTAGCCCTCTTTTGATATCAAAGTGTCTTCATTTTCCCCAAAAGTATTTTAAATTGCCTAATATAATTATGCATTACAACTGTGAATTAGGTTGAGGGTGACTTTTCCCCACAAAATGTATGTCATTTGCCTGCATGTGGGTTTTTTGGCAGCTGGATTATGATAATACACACCTATAATCTCACTATCTGCCTACTGTCTGATGTGCTTTTCCACATCAATAGCTGTCATAATTTTTGGAGTATATGCACACTGTTACAACACCATCTATTGGATTTGCACTCACCAGGACTTCTCTTAAATCTTTTGCTAAAAAAATATAATCAAACAGACCTTTAACACAGTGACTTGCTATGCAAAATGGCAGACAAGAAGTGTTAGGAAAAAACATGCATTTAATGTAATTATCACCATAGGAGAACTCTGAGAATGTATAATGGGATAAAGTTGTGAAAGCAAATAATGTTGTTTAGGTCCGGAAACCTCAAGCTATTCAATTCTACAGAAAAAAAAATTCAGAATTTCAGCTCAACTATGATTATATACATTTTTGTAATAGTAATACTTGTCAAGAAATTATATTCAATTCTTCAATAAACCTCCAGTTTATGAATGTATATTCAGAAATACAATTCAAAACAACAGGAAATGGTCTAATATTGCTGCACTACAATATTGCTGCACTACAATATTGCTGCACTACAAAGTGACACCAAGCAAGAGAAAATTCCAGAAACTGACTCCTTTTTTCATCACTTAACCACTTCTCACCCAAGCACTAAGCAATTATCATGGCTGTTTTTGAACAAGTGTTAATGGTAATGAGCACAAGAGAGTATCCTGTAGATCATCTTGACTGCTGCCATTGGTGTTGTCAACATTCAGGCCACTCTTTGCTATGTAGAGCTTGGCATCGTTTTTCCTGCTGGGAACACGGGCATGATATTGTGCAGCAATATTGGGCCATAGCTTGGAATTCTTAATTGTGAATACAGAATACAGAGCTGAAATACCTTATCCCACATTCATAAACAGGTTGTGGTTTTTTTTCTGAATAACTGCATTTCCTGTGTTTTTTTTTTAAATAGAAGTTTAAATATATATTCAGTACAGTATATGAAAATTAGAATACAGACTTTTCTTGTATAGAATTACTCAGTGACAGAGGATCCCAGTGTGGACAGAGTGGCAGACTAGGGCTGCATCCCCACTTGGCCATGGAAACTCACTGGGGTATTGGAACTTGTAAAACCACTCCTTAAATACCTTTACCTTGAAAGCACTTGCATTTTACCAAGAGCTTTAAAAAGTTACTGTTTGGACTGCAACTTGTACAGTTTTCCAGCCAGTATGGCCACTGCATATGGTTCTAGGACTTCCTCAAATGTACACTAGAACCCCAATATTCCTGGGACCAGTATCCATTGTTTAAATGATCCGCTGCATGAATACATTAAATAAAACCCCCAAGAAATATGTGTTTCCAAGTTGTGTTACCAAATCTGGCCATTACGGGGAACCAGAGACTGTGATATATATAGGCTTTAACTTTGCTGTCCACAGTGGTGCCTCGCAAGACGAGCGCCCCGTTTAACAACAAAATTGCATTATGACAACGTTTTTGCAATCGCAAAAGCGATCACTTTGTGATGTTCCCTATGGGGAATTTCCCTTTGCGATGATCTCTTTCCTGCTTCGGGAACCAATTCTCACAAAACGATGATTTCTGGCCGGCTGATCGGCAGTTTCAAAATGGCCACCAGGTAAAAAAATGGCTCCCTGCTCTTTTCTGGGACGGATTCCTCACTGCACAGGCAGCGAAAATGGCCCGCTATGGAGGATCTTCGCTGGACGGTGAGTTTCAAGCCCATAGGAATGCATTAATCAGGGTTTAATGCATTTCTATGGGCTTTTAAATTTCACTTTACGATGTTTTCATTCTACAGCGATTTCGCTGGAACAAATTTACATCGTAATGCGAGGCACCACTGTATTTGAGTTTACTTTCAGGGGGCTTTCCTCTGAGTTTGTGGATCTTTATGGTAGCCAGTCTCTCAGTAAATCCAAGAAGTCCTGAATTGTTTTGTACTTTTATTTTGCTTTACCTCATTTGGTTTCTGGTGCTGGAGCAAATTAAGTCCTACAGAGCCCTCAAAACTGTTTCACAAAAAGCAGCAACAAGGCAACTGACAATTTTTCACTCCAGAAGTGGACAAAGACAACAGTACATGAGAAAGAAAGAATCAGTCATTCACAGACCTATGCAAGCACTGACAGTACAGTACTTTAAAGTTCATATTAATCATCACATCACCTGCTTCATTATCCTTATCAGCTCATCAGCAGGAAACCATACAGATGAGAAACAGAAATCACTAACCTTCTTGATCATAATCAAAAATTTAAAAAAAAAAACTCACGAAGGGCAATATAATCAACCACACAACCCCAAACTCCAAAATAGAATATGAGAGATTATAGATACAGCTGTCCCCACTGCCACTTTGATGGCTTCAGTCTAGCCAGGTAGACAGTAGTCCTCCAGGTGAAGAGCAGACAACAGTAATGGACATGCAGGAAATCCTTCCCAAAAAAAAATCAATAAAATAAAAAGGCCAAAAATACTGTGCCCCTGGCCACCCGGAGGCCCATGAGTTCAACACTGAAGTGGTCAAAGTGGTTTGTTGTTGTTGTTTAGTCATTAAGTCTTGTCCAACGCTTCATGACCCCATGGACCAGAGCACACCAGGCCCTCCTGTCTTCCACTGCCTCCCAGAGTTGGGTCAAATTCATGTTGGTCACTTCAATGACACTGTCCAACCATCTCATCCTCTGTCATCCTCTTCTCCTCCTGCTTTTGCACTTTCCCAACATCAGCATCTTTTCCAGGGAGTCTTCTCTTCACATGAGATGGCCAAAGTATTGGAGCCTCAGCTTCAGGATTGGTCCTTCCAGTGAGCACTCAGGGTTGATTTCCTTCAGAATGGATAGG
Source organism: Pogona vitticeps (assembly GCF_051106095.1). Classification (NCBI taxonomy): domain Eukaryota; kingdom Metazoa; phylum Chordata; class Lepidosauria; order Squamata; family Agamidae; genus Pogona; species Pogona vitticeps. Next base: position 67,260,064 of record NC_135787.1, read on the forward strand.
TTTGATCTCCTTGCACTCCAGGGGACTCTCAAGAGTCTCTTCCAGCACCACAATTCAAAGTGGTCTACTTGCCCCCCAAAACAACATCTCTAATTCAGCCTCTAGATCAGAGGCCATAAAGACCTGTAAGGCTCATTATACATGGTACTGTATGGAAAGGATTGTCAGCTCTATGGAAGAGAACCCCACTAAAGAGAACTGCTGTGTGTTTGTATGTGTGTGTATGTGAATCAACTGTTTATGCTTTGTAGTTATGCTTTGGGGGCATATGAGTTATATACAGATTTTCAACTACACAGTGGTCTGGTGCACCTAACCTCAGTGTTGTTGAAGGGAGAAGCGTACTTCCATAAAGTTTGCTGTGGGGTGGAAGAACATTTTGATACCAAGATAGTCAAAAGTATCTTGTTGCATGCTTTATGGGACAAATTTAAAACAGTAAATTGTTCTATCATACAGATAGATGCCTGAAGGCTGTTGGGTTTTTTTCAACAGTTGCTCTGCAAACCCTTGACTTTTCATGTACTATAATAATAAATAGGGTTCATTCAAAACACTCTGTAGGTGTACCCAGCAATAAAAATACAGATTATATTTGAGCTATAAAAGCTTGGAGTATAGGCTTTGAGTTTTTTCATTCTCATAAAGTTTTTGTTTCTGTTTCACAGCTGATAGAATGCCATAAATTTTATCATATTCATGACTCAAGTATAGGAAAACATCTGTTTGTGGTTATGAACCAACAAAGTATGCCTACTTTTTGCTGATCAATAAAATGCACAATAAATGTCGGGGAAGTTGACATCATAAATTAATCCTAATGATAAAATATTTGGATTCAAGGACAGGTTAGGACAAACTCTTATGCTTACAGCAGCAAAAAGAACAGGAACTGAAAACTGGTTTGGAAGAACTTATCTGTAAACCTTCCTAAAAACCTTCTTCATTGATGCTTTTCTAATTTTTCCTAACATTGTGTACGTGAATTGTAAGGTAACAAGATATGTCTAACTTTCATTTTTACAAGGCTAGATTTGGAATGATTTTATTTAACTTTATAGGAACTTTATTTATTTATTTATTTATTTATTTATTTATTTATTTATTTATTTATTTATTTATTTATTTATTTATTTATTTATTTATTTAATATGCCGCCCACTCTACCCAGAGGTCTCATTCATTATATTTTTATCACAATAATGATGAAACAATTAAAGATCTGTTATGTAATATTTAGTTTCGTATTGCCAAGAAAAGCAGTGCTAACCTGCATCATTATACATTTCTCCTTATTTAGAAAAGGCTGATGTGGCCATGCTGATCTCTTTGACTGTAACCTTGAGGTTAGACTACTGTAATTCACTATATGTGGAGCTCCCTTGAAGACAGCTCAGAAGCTACAACTGGTACAACACATAAGAATTGGGATATTAATGGATGTTTCTCATCTTAAGAATTGGGATATTAATGGATGTTTCTCATCTTAATAATTGATACCTATTTTGCATTAGCTGCATTGGTTGAATTGGCTTGTATTTATTCCAAATAGATATTTCCATGCTGCTGTCCTGTCCTCATGCTCTGGAATTCATTTCTTGAGTCCCTGTGAAATATAACATCCCTTCCGAGATTCAAGAAGGGATTTAAAGCAGAATTGCTTTGGCTGGCTTTAAAATGCCAGGAATAACTATTCCACCACTCAAACGACTAGCATTTTTATATAGTAATATTGTCTGGTTTTTCTGTTTTATTGTGTTTTATGATTTACGTAGAATATTTTATTGTTTGTGTCATATATTGTTTCTGTGTTATGTATATATGAAACTCTGTTGTGTAACTCATGCCTAAGGAATGGTGATGATGTAATCAGCAGAGGAAAGCATTCTATAATTAATAACTTCCTACTTCTGTTTCATGTCTTTCCTGACTCCCATGTAGTCTCTTTCATTGCATGGTAGCTGTGGGAGCCATGAGGCAAATTGACGAAGCCTTTAATTATTGAATTTCCCCCCTCCCAGATAGCATTACTGGCAGGGAAAAATTTCAGTAATTAAAGACTTCCTCCTTCTGTCCCACAGTTCTTATGGCTTCCATACAATAAAGGAATTGCACATGACTTGGAAAATCTGTGGGACATAACTATGAAGTTTTAAATTATTAAAAATTATCCTCTTCTGGTACTATCATCCTCCTTGCCTAGGTGTAAGTTATGCAAAAGTATATCAGCCATGGTCTCCATTTCCTCCACTAGCCTGCATGTATAATTATTTCTTGATATGAAATTTGATGAATTCAGTACTGGTTTGCATATGGAGAAATTGTACACCTAACAAAACAGCTAGGAGGGCAGAATTTCATGTCTGGCAAGGAGTCTTGCAACAATGTAGTCCTTGTAAAGTATGGGATTTTGCATTTCCAGTTGCTCTCATGCAAGCATCTTTTCCATATACAAGTCAGGGGAGACAGCATTGCCGTATGTTTTCACACATGTACCCTTGCTTTCAAATTAATGATTGCATCCCCATGGACCTTGCTGGTAGATTGCCTTTTCTTCCATACTAGCTATTTTCCTGCACCCTTTTCGCCCCAAGAAAAGGACATTTAAAAGATTAATTGGAAAGAATGAAACATTAAATAAACTGTATTTAATTTGGATTAACTTTCATACAGCTTTATTTAATTCACATTATATCATAAGAGGATGACTTTTTAGATTAAACAAATACATAGCACTAGTATTTTGAATATGAATTCAAAGTATTTGAAAAGAAAAATTTTTATTCTGATCAGTGGAAATGAATACTTGTGAGACTTCTCACTCCTGTGCAAGAGTAGAAGGACCAGTCATTTAAAGATTAGGACCACAGTATTAATAGATAAATGTATGATTTGCACCAAAAAAACCAAAAGCAAAACCCTTTGAACTTTGCACCAAAAAAGTCTTGTATTTTGTGTTTTTAAAAGTCTAGTTTCATTTCTCTCACTCTAAAAAGTAATTGTTATTTTGTAATAGGGCCAGTGCTATTTCCTTCATTCGATTAATCACCTATACTTTTGTTAAAAAGCATTAATGTCATCAACTTTCAAGAAAAACATTAGTAACAAATGCTTAATCTTAATAATGTCACAATGGAAAGCAATTATTTTAACTGATTATGTTTGAATTAGGAGCAAATGCTATATCAAACTTGACAAATGCAAATTCTTATTTCTCAAGGAGAGCTTAATCAGTTTAATGTGTCATTACATTAATTGACATTCCTTAATATCCCACTGCAACCACTGAAAGTTCTTCTGCACATTCACCCAAAGTCCTGCCCTATTAAAAGACAATCTAAAATAGTTGTAGAAGGGAAGGTTGCATGGAGGTTACATCTCAAATTGGAACAGGGCAGATTCTGTTCACTACATTGTTTATCTGTTCCTTTAAAGTGGACTGATTCACTCCACTCTTCACCTCCTCCTGTTGCTAGGGAAAGTTTCTAGAAAAGAGCTATAAAGGTGCATAGCTGAGTGAAATGATAGAATTCCATGCAGTCAGAAACTCTGGTAAGGTGGAAATCCCAATCATATGGACCTGTGTCCCTGTTGATTTGAATAATGGTACAATAACATTAAGAGAGTGGTTGGGAGAAGAAGGGGCAGAGACTCATGTGACTCTGGCTCCTTCTTCACACTTCCAAATATTGGTAGCTGTGGCAGACAGCCCACACGTCACTCTGTCAGTCATTTTAGAGCTCTAGTGTAGGAGCCTATGACCGGACAGGAGGGACGGAAACAAACAGGCAACTGGAAGCCATTTTAGAGACAAGCCCTCAGAACAAAATCAACAAAGGTATAAAAGCAGTGAAGGGAAGGGAGACAAGTCCCCTTTCTTTGAACAAAGGGCCCCAAAAACATGTTATGGCTGTGGAGAAAAAGGGCACTTCATTTCTCAATGTCAAATATCAAAGAATAAGGACTTTAGTCAACAGAAAGGAGGATGAAGTTTGCCCAAGAAAGTGTACAGTGGGGTCTTGACTTGAGAACTTAATCCGTATTGGAAGGCGGTTCTCAAGTCAAAAAGTTCTCAGGTCAAATCTGCATTTCCCATAGGAATGCATTGAAAACCATTTGATCTGTATCTGCTCTTTTCCGTCCATAGAAACTAATGGGAAGCTGCTATTCTGCCTTCGACCACTAGAGGGGGATATTTTGTTGGTTTTTTTTTGTTTTTTGTTAGGTCAAGAAAGGTTCAGGGAAGGCAGGGAAAATACCTGGCAGTACCAGGCAGTCTGAAGACTCCCAATCCACTCTCTAAACGCTGGGAGGCGTGAGGAAGCAGACAGGCACCCTTTTCACTGGCCAACAGTTAACTGAAAGTTCAAATTTTGCACTTTCCCTGCCTCCCACGTGGTTCTTTTCAGTTCTTAACTCAAATCTAAGTATGTAAGTCAAGTCAATATTTTCCTATGAGAGTGGTTCTTAAGTCAAAATGTTCTTAACTTGAGCCGTTCTTAAGTCAAGACCCCACTGTACTATGTACAACAGCAGTGGGAGAATGCTGAGACAGTTAAAAATGGCACATTATCTGCTAGAACAGAGAGCCAGGAAGAACAGCTGCCTTTAGCTACTGTAGTGCAATGTTATTTCATTGAGAGCAACCAGGAACTGCTTCGTTGCTCTGGAGACTATATTTATATAAATGATACTAAATATCTAGCTTTGAGAGACTCATGCTCTCAAGTAACTCTTTGTATTCAGATATTGTCCCTCAGGGAGATATCTTGAAAAATGAACAAATAAAAATAAAAAGGATAGGAACTGAATTAGTTACTCTGCCCATGGCTAAAGTACACTTAAAATATCAAGGGTGGAATGGAATGTAGAAGGTAGCCATCACAGATCAAATTCCTACCCCTTGTCTGGTTGGGTTAGATTTATCTGAGCATGTTAAGAATGTTTTAATAACTACTCGCTTCCAGGAAGAAAAGATAGCAACACCTGAAGAAAAATGTGAGATCTCTGATGAAGAAATAGGAGAAAATGAAGCAAATGAACTAGTTGAGATAGTGAATCTAAGAAAACAGTTTTAAACAAGAACAAAGACAGGATTCTACATTACAACAATGCTTTAAGTTGGCCAGAGAAGGACCAACAACCCCTGAGTCCCCTGAAAGATTCTTTGTGGACAGAGACCTGTTATATAGGCTGTCATCATTTAGTCATGTCTGACTCTTCGTGACCCCCATGGACCAGAGCACGCCAGGCCCTCCTATCTTCCACTGCCTCCCGGAGCTGGGTCAAATTCATGTTGGTAGTGGTTATGTAGGCAGGTCCTGTTAAATCCCAAGAGGGGAGGGGAAAGCATCCACAGACAACTGGTCATCCCATTTAAGTATAGGAAAAAGATTATAGAAAAGGGGCATACAGCGGAAAATTTTTACTAGCCTGGGATGGGGAAGCAAATTAGATCATATTGTCAAAGCTGTGACATATGTCAGAGGCGGGGTACTGGCAATGACAAAACTAAAGCTAAATTGTATCCTTTACCAGTAATATCAACAACCCCATTTCTACGCATAGGCCTGGACACTGTGGGAACATTACCTAAAGTAAGTAGAAGGGGAATATCACTCACTTCCAGATTAATGAAAAGGCTGTGGCAACTTTGTGACATAGCTCATAGCTTCCCCATACTGCCCGCAAACCAATGGATTAGGGGAGAAATGTAATGAGACCTGAAGGTGAATGATCAGAACTTATGCAGTAGAAAACCCCAATGACTGGGATCAGAAGATACAACCCTGGGTATATGTATCCCGGTCTGTACCCCAGGAAGGCACTGAGTTCGGTCCATTTGAACTGCTATTTGGATGAAAAGTGAGGGGACCCTGGGATTTACGCAGACAATATTGGGAGAAACAGCAGGAAGAATACCCAGAGACAGTGATCCAGTATATAAATAAGTTAATGAATTCCTTGCAACAATCTTTGAAGTTAGCTGCAGAAAACTTGCAGAGCCAGCAAGGGAAGCAAAAGTTATGGCAAGGAAAAAAAGGCCAGAGAAAGATCATTCAGGCCGGGAGAAAGAGTCCTGAGGCTGAGGTCTGTCAAAGCAAATAAGATGCAAATGAACTGGGCAGGTCCTTTTAGGATAAAATCCAAGATGAAGGATGTAAATTGCATAATTCAGGAGGAAGGAGAGGAAGGTCAAAGAGTGGTCCAGTTTAGAGAATTCCCTGTAGCAGACATCAAAGATATAAGAATCTATTGTCAAACGTAGACAGAACACCTATACCTTTATTGAGAAAGTGCTACAGAAGTTAAATAAGGCCGGAGTAACAGTGAAGGCTAGTAAAGGCCAGCTGGGTAACTCTAAGTTAAAAGAATTAGGCTAGATTGTTAGGGGAGGCATAATTAAAACCCTCACATCGAAGATTAAAGAAATCAGATACTGGCCTAGAACAACAGCAAAGAAAAAAAATCAGATCATTCTTAGGGTTAGTTAGCTATGAGAGACGCTCTGTCCAGAACTTCAGCGAAACAGAGGCCCCTTTATCTGACCTAGGCCATAAAAGAAAAGCTGGTGGGATCCAGTGGTTGAGTGATTGTGAGGAGACCGTTGAGAGGTTGGAGACTGCGCTGATAACTGGTCCTGTCACAAGAGAACCAGATTTCCATTGAGGGTGCACCGTCTTCACAGAGGCATCCCACATCGGACTGCAAGCTGTGCTGAGTCAGGATGACGACAACAGGGACCTTCATCCGGTGATGTTCCTGAGCGAGAACTTGCAGGCTGGCGAGAGACACCTTTCCACTATAGATTGTGAGTGTCTGGCAATTATTTGGTCGTTGCGGAGGCTCGGACCGTACATATGGGGAAAACATTTTGTTCCATGCACAGACCATTCCCCACGGCTGTGGTTGCGAACTATCAGAGCAAACACTAAGACGTTGAGGAGGTGGGCCATACTCCTACAAGACTGTGACTTTGGGATCCAGAGTGTTAAAAGGGACTCTAAATGTGGTGGCCTATGCCTTGGCAAGAAGATCAGAAGACTGACAAAAGGGACTAATGTAATGTGTAACTTTAATGTTCTAAAAACTGCTCTAATTAAAAGTTCTGTGTATTAGATAAATACAGTGGTGCCCTGCATAGCGACGATAATCCGTTCCGGAAAAATCGTCGCTATACGGATTCGTCGCTATACGGGGCAAAAAAGCCCATAGAAACGCATTAAAATGTGATTAATGCGTTCCTATGAGCTTCAAACTCACCGTTCAGCAAAGATCCTCCATAGCGCGGCCATTTTCGCTGTTCGTTAAGGGAGGAATCCATCCCAGAAACAGCGGGCGGCCATTTTGAAACCGCCAGTCAGCTGTTGTAAAAGCATTGCTATGATCGGAACCGATCATAGCAAAGCGAAGTTCCACTGCATGCCAGCCCTGGATGACTCCCGGCCTCCTTGCCGGAGCTGTCCCGGGGCACAGACGGGTGAGCCAGAGGGTCCTTCTCCGGCGAGTGAGGGCTCGGAGGAAGGCAGCCACCTGGGGTGGAAAGGGGGGTGGGAAGGGGCGCGCTAGCCACTCACCGCTCGCCAGCCAGTAAGCTAGCCTGGGAGACACCCGGCTAAGGCCGGCGAGCGAGGGCTTGGGGGAGGCAGCCGCCCGGGGTGGGGAGGAGGGGAGGGAAGGGGCACGCCAGCCTAACGCCACCAGCCAGCCCCGGAAGCCTGGTCTTCATGGCCAGGCGAGAGCGAGGGGAGGGAGTGCGGCTGTCTCCAGCCAGCGAGGGCTCGGAGGCAGGCAGCCGGGAAGGGGCGCACCACTGACCACCAGCCAGCCAGCCCCGGACACCCAGTCTCCTTGGCAGAGTGCAGACGGGGCGAGGAGGTGGTCCCTGGCACGCCGCCCCCCCCTCAGCCTCTCCGCCCTGATCCCGGTCCGGGCAGGTGCCTCCTCCTTTGCAGCGCTCTGGCTCGGCGCCCACCCCAGGAGTGCAGCCGGGGATTGGGGCCAGGCCCTTCGCCCCTCCTTCCCTCCCTCCTCCTGAGGCAGATGCCAATCAAGAACCCCCGGCTCCCCCCCCAAAGGCCTGCCCGTCAGCTGTTCCAAAAGGCAAGCCTTTGGGCTGCTCCCGGAGAAGCGTTTCCCTGCGAGCAGCCCAAAAGCTCGCCTTTGGAACAGCCGAGGGGCGGACTTTTGGGCTGCTCCCAGAGAAGAGCTTCCCTGCGAGCAGCCCAAAAGCTCGCCTTTTGGAACAGCTGAGGGGCGGGCTTTTGGGCTGCTCCCGGAGAAGAGCTTCCCTGTGAGCAGCCCAAAAGCTGGCCTTTTGGAACAGCTAAGGAGCGGGCTTTTGGGCTGCTCCGAGAGAAGCGTTTCCCTGCGAGCAGCCCAAAAGCTCGCCTTTTGGAACAGCTGAGGGGCGGGCTTTTGGGCTGCTCCCGGAGAAGAGCTTCCCTGCGAGCAGCCCAAAAGCTCGCCTTTTGGAACAGCTGAGGGGCGGGTTTTTGGGCTGCTCCCGGAGAAATGCTTCCATGCGAGCAGCCCAAAAGCTCGCATTTTGGAACAGCTGAGGGGCGGGCTTTTGGGCTGCTCCCGGAGAAGAGCTTCCATGCGAGCAGCCCAAAAGCTCGCATTTTGGAACAGCTGAGGGGCAGGAGCCTTTGGGCTGCTCCCAGGGAAGCGCTTCCCCAGGAGCAGCGCAAAGCCCATTTTTTAGAATAGCTGACCAGCGGGGCCTTTGCGATGATCGTGGGGGAGTGCTCCCCTGCAATCATCGCAAAGCGAATTTTCCCCATAGGGGCCATCGCAAAACGATCGCTCTTGTGATGGAAAAAAGTCCATCGCAAAGCGATTTCATCGCTAAACGGAGCGATCGTTATGCGAGGCACCACTGTAATTAAAATGTAAGTTATATAAGAATTAATGGTAAGTAAGGTTTGTATTGTAAGTAATAAAATGTTGATAAATGTAATTTAAATATAAAGTAATAATATTAATATGCTTTAATCTTTGTAATTGTGTAAGTGTATATGGTATATGGTTAACTGAGCAATGTTTTAAAGAAGATATTTAAAATATGGGTAAGTTATCTCATGCGTTGTTCATGAGGGTAGCCTACTGTAGGTGTTACCCCATGATACAAACTTTCCAAGGGGGGAGGTATGTGGCGGACAGCCCACACGTCACTCCTGCCAGTCATTTTAGAGCTCTAGTGCAGGAGCCTATGACCAGACAGGAGGGGCGGAGTCAACAGAACTGGGTGGGACAGAGAATTAGTTAGGGGAAAAGATGGTGAAGCATTTAGACAGTTAGAGAGAAGACTGTGAAGTGTTTAGACATTTGACAGTTGGTTAGTTAGAGAATATTAAAGAGTTAAAAGGAATTAGAAGTACATAGAGAATATATAGAGACCTTGATTAAAGTAACTGAATACAAGCAAGCTTATAAGAAAACAAATACATGTTTCTTGAATGAATGATAATAGAACATCCATGATTTTCGTTCTGTGATTTAATTACTACACCATAAATAAACCTTGCTGTATTTGGCAGCAAGAGTGTGAGATTCATAATTGATATAGTGATGATAATATCCTCTGGTGGCAGCGAAAAAGGGAAAAAAACAAATCGTGTCTGAAAGTGAACCTGGGTGAGGGGCAAAACACACAGGCGTCACTGGGGGTGCGTGACTGTAGCTATCCAAATGGCTGGGTTGGGTTAATTTAAAAAAGTATTATGCATCTAACAAAACCCTAAGAGCTGCTCCCTCCTTGAAGAAGCGTGCTTAGGCAGGTGGTGTTTTATAGTGGAGAAGCAATAGGAGTCTTCTCCTCTGGTCCTTTCCTCCCCCCATGAGCTGATGTGAGCTTTGGGGAAGTAACTCCCACTTCTTCAGATGTACGAACATTTGAGGTTCTGGATGGGAATGTCGGGGAGGGGACATCTTCTGTCCTGTTAGGCATAACAGCACCTCGCTGAAGCTGTTCCAGTTAAACCATCTCTATGCATATAACAGATCATGTCTTCCAGTTGAGAATCTCGGAATGACTGCGAGCTCCCAAACTATTTCCAATGGAGATGTTGGATATCTCGACACTAAAATCAATTGCTTGGAGTAAGTCCTCTTTGTAACCCTTGAATTTACGTTCATGTAAGGAAGCTTAGGATATGTGGATGTGATTGGTGTGGAAAGAAGCAGGTCTGGACCTAGATTCCATGGTGCAAAAACTATGCCCACAACTATGGTTCAGTGCCGTGTAATGGTAGCCTTGAATCTCATAGAAGAGAGAATAGCCTAAGATTGGTGTATACATTAAAAGCAAACAACTGCAGCATTGTAAAATATTGCTATTAAACATGGGAGCTTCGTATTCAAATCCTGGGGGATATGAATATGAAGCTCCATGCTACAGGTACCACAGTGGTCCATTCCCACCCCACAGAACTGGCCCTGTCCTCTGATCAGGCTCCTCGCAATGTGCGCATCCAATGGCAGTGACATCATGTCAGTTATGGACATGGAGTGCTGCCTTGCCTCTCTGCTCAGCTGATTGCTCAGTAGCTGGGTGGGGAGACTCGTCTTCTTATCTCCTTGCTGGAGTAGTCAGCTGTGGGGAGAGGTGGGGTAGCACCGGCAGGACTACATTCACAATTGGCACGATGTCGCTGTTGTCAGATGTGTGCACTGTGAGGAGCCCGGTGAGTGGACTGGGCTGATCCGGGGGGGGGGAATGGGAATCGGTTGGCTGTGGCACCTGGGGTGCAAAGTGTCATGCTTGTATTCCCCAGAATACAAATATGAAGCTCCCATGTCTAACTACTATACAAAAGAGGACGTGACTATCTCATATTGCTACTGTGCCTCCAGAGAAAAGGGCCAGTTGTGGCTCATGAGGTTACGTGTCTGCCTTGTGTAGTCTTGGGCAAGATTCACTTTGCCAAAGAGACTAGCAGTCTCCTTCTGAGGACTTTATATCTAGGAAACCCTGAGAGGATTGCCAAATCAACTTGATACACATTGCTGTTGTTCCTGTTATATTTTTAAAAAATTGCTTTTTGTTCCTTTTGAATCCTAGTTAATCAAAACTTTAGGAACATTTTAATGCTACACTTATGTTATTACTGCTGTTCATGTCTTTGATTTGAGGACTTTTTTAAAAAGCTAATACCCAGAGAAATGAAAGCATGCTTCCAATATTGTATTTTTTTAAAAAAGAAAAGCAAAATCTCAAGTTAGCATTAGTTGTTAGCACTGGCATTGACTCTGTGCCAATTAGGGTGGTGGTGGTGATGATGATGATGATGATGATGATGATGATGATGATGATGATGATGATGATGATGATGATGATCATCATCATCATCATCATCATCATCAACAACAACAACAACAACAACAACAACAACAACAACAACAATAATAATAATAATAATAATAATAATAATAATAATAATAATAATAATAATAATAATAATAATAATAATAATAATAATAATAATAATAATAATAATAATAATAATATCTTAGAACTGCAGAGCTGTAAGAGACCCTATGGATCATCAGACCCTGTCAAGGAGACACAGTGGGGAACTGAACTCTCCACCTCTGGCTCTATAGCCAGATATCTAAGCCACTCATTTTTCCAGCAGTTCATATATTTCATTTCCAAAGGCACTACAATTACACAAACATGAAAGCAATAATTGATGTTATCCAGCATCATCATGAAATAATTTTGCAGTATTGATTTTGAAGAAAAGCCAGCCTTGCAGTATCAAGGACTGTCAGACACCAAATAGCAACAAAACCATTGTTTGCCCATAGTTACGCAACATCACATAAAACCATGCTAAAGAGGAAGAGGTGGTGGTGGTGGTGAAGGGCAGTGTGGGAGGAAGGAAACCAAGAGAAAAGGCAGTTTGACATATGAAGTGTGAAAGAAAGGCTATGTGCAAGAGCGAAACATAAAAGAAATTTCTTAACACAAATCATGTTTCAGGAATCACTGAAAGGAATCATTGAAAGAACACACACACACAAAAAGAGCCTCTTTCATATTTTTTGTCTTTCATTAAAGTTGAAAAAGCTACTCCCTAGTAGACAGACAGACATGATTTGCATTCAGACATCACACACTACATGTTACTAAGAATATTTCTGTGTGGAACATTTTTCTGAATTACAGTGTGGCATACTGAAAACATAAGTAAACTGTGGATAGTCATGTTACTATACAGTATCTTGAATGCATTTGGTACAGCTGTTAAGACAGTTTCCTAAGACAAAGCTAGGATCTCATGTGGATGCTTTGTACATAATAACACAACTATTGGTTTTGCAGCCAGATATGTCAATTACTTATTGGATATTACCAATACATTGAATACTTTACATTTGCCTGTTCATTTTTTTAAACTTTCTGAGACACGAATACTTCTTTTTCACATTGTCATTTTACGAATTTCCCTTTTAGATTTTAATACCACTGTGCTTCCCATGGGTGTTTGGTTAGCCCTCGTCGGATATAGGGAGCCAATAAAGCTCTCCCATTATGTTCTAGTGTTTTCAGCTTATCTAAGTTTGTATTTGCTCTATGTAATCATGTTTACTCCTTTATTCACTGGATGAACCGAAATCCAATAAGGTTTACTGGGTAGAGAATAGGAATATTTGTCAGACGTCACCCATACCTTTGTTGCTGCCAAGGCTTGTCTTCCTTTTGGATGCCCCATGCCAGAACAGTATTTTACTTCTTTTAAAATATCTCATGTTCCTTTTCCATTTGCCACTGTGTATCTTAATACCATTTAACAAGTCTTTAGAAATGCTTAGTGCCCACTTTTTCAAATCCACAGGCTTAAACATTTCTTGGTATTAGTAGTTCCATGAACCTCATTATTTTTCATGTTCTTCCTTTCACTGGAACATAATTTATCTTTTTTCCCATGAAAGGGCAAATAGCTTGCATAAGGAATTCAGTATATCCCTATAGATTTAATAAACTTAAATCCCATTGAATTGAATACAGTTCATAAATTCCTGGAGAATAGCTTTAATTTCTAATAATTTATAAGAATGGAAGCCTTATACCTGAGAGTTGTTGGGTAGAGAAGTCATAAGACAGAGAACAATGGCTATTCAATTAACATTTTCATGATATCTTACACAATATTTCTTTCAGTGGGCAAATATTCCTTCTAGCAGTACTCTACATCTCAGTCTTCTCAACCACAGCTTTACTAGTGTTCCTTTACACCACAGGTGTTCATCAATACAACTACTGCACACAGGATGTTGTAACCATGAAGATTCAATCAGGCAATCCTTGGGAAAAAGAGAATAAAAGATTTGCTGTTATTTCCCAAACAAGTGACTTCCATGTTGGTGAAAGCAACTTCAGGGGCTAACACCTTAGGGTTATGTCCCTCAGAGGTGATTTTAAGGTGGATGAAGAGTTTCAAGGTGATCTAATATGAAATAACCCCACAATATTCATAACTATTACTGTCTCACACAGTGGTACCCTATCATGGGTCTCCAGATGTTCGTGGACTACAACTCCTAGAAATCCTGGCCAGCACAGCTAGTGGTGAAGGCTTCTGGGAGTTTTTAGTCCAAGAATATCTGGTGACCCATGATAGGGAACCACTGGTGTTACAGAAAAACTGGAGGATTAGAATCTGACCACTTCACTCTCAAACTCATCTCTGAATACCTTCCTGTCTGCACCCATTTATAGTCAATTAAGCACAGCTTGACTCCTCCTCTCCACTGCTGAATTCTCCTCTTACAACACAGCATGAAACGAAATGCAGTCAATTTCTGGGCCTCAGAGTTTCTAGCTCTCTTTTATCCTTTAAAGGTAAAGTTAAAGGTTCCCCTTGACAATTTTTGTCCAGTCATGTTCGACTCTAGGGGGCGGTGCTCATCCCCGTTTCCAAGCCATAGAGCCAGCGTTTGTCCGAAGACAATCTTCCGTGGTCACATGGCCAGTGCGACTTAGACACGGAATGCTGTTACTTTCCCACCGAGGTGGTCCCTATTTATCTACTCATATTTGCATGCTTTTGAACCGCTAGGTTGGCAGAAGCTGGGACAAGCGATGGGCACTCACTCCATCATGTGGATTCAATCTTACAGCTGAAGATCTACAGACCTTACAGCACAGAGGCTTCTGTGGTTTAACCCACAGCGCCACCATGTCCCTCCTTTTATCCTTTAGGCAGTGCAAAGCAACCTCCGCCCCCTGAGGCTGGGGGTAGGTTGGGATGGGAAGTGGTGGTGAAATTTCGGAGGACTACAGTTGTGCTTGACATGTGGTTTACTTGGTGCATTTTAAACCATTTTCTAATATCAGGTGTGATGGAGGATGATGCCATTTCATCAGTGCTGAAGTGAGAATCAGTACTTTGGTTGGCATTTATATATGAAATGTAAATTAAGTACCTTCATGGCCTTTTCTTGGGCAGCAAATTCTTGAGTACAAAAGAGAATTTTGCCTGAACATTCTTGACATGGCTGCCCGATTCAATCTAGTCCCTCCCACTCGAGGACTCAGGTTTGTGTTACCTCTCACCTGAGGGTTTCAAGAACAATAAGGAACTTCTATTAAACACAATGGCAATTCTTAAGACGGATATAAGAACAAATTCCTTCTTTTTTAAAAAAAGCAAGAGAAAAATATTTGTGAGAATGTACATTGCTTATTGAAATGGAATGCCAGTAACATTCTGAATGGGGAAAAAGGAAACTGTTTGGTATTTGACCTTCTGCTTTAATATTATTTTACAAACATTTCATTACTTCAGTCAGCAGTTCAATCTTTGGAGAAACTGTCTACATTGTGTGTTTCTTCACAGCTTGAAAACATAAATAGAGAGCACTGGAGAATAAAAGGTGAACCGTTGTTGACATGGACTAAGAAAATGAAATTAATTTGGTTTTCAACATTTTTCTAAAACATTATCTGCCAGTTATGTACCACACACTGTCTTTGTTCTGAGAAATTTAGTTGTTAAGCAAGGCAATTTAATCACAAATTGAGGTGGGGGGGCTAACATTACGTTTTTTCTCTTTGGTTTTTTTTTTTCATTTATTCTATCCGGCTGTGAATTTTTATGATATGGGAGGAGAGCTAAAATATATACACAATAAATAAAGGTGAGCTTTTAAGAGCATTTTCTGTCATTTCTTCCTGCTGGCTACATGGATTTGATGTTTAAACATGGCTGATTGCCTTGAAAGCCAACATGTCCAGATCAACAAGACTCCATAAACCAATTCTAATATGGGGTAAAACATAAAGCAACACCATAATGGATGAACTAGGTAGCCCTGAATTAAAGATTTAATGAATACTAACAAACTTTCTCAACCCTGACAGAAGGAGGTCAAGAAGAGCCCCCATAAAAAAGGGGGATGCTCCATTTTTTTAAAAAAGGCAGGCACTAAGAGCTCTTTTGTCCCTGCACAAGAATGAAAAACATCTCTCTTTTTTTGTCAGCAGTAGCATTACCCCAAAATCCAAGGTGTTTTGCAAAATAGAGGAAAGAAAATTTGCTGCAGAATTCACACACACACACACAAATCCCAACATGTTAAAAATGCACAGAAGCTCTTAGAATCTCCCCCAGCATACTTGCCTGCAACAATGAAATAAGTGACGATTTACATTCCTACCCAGAATGAAGAAGTGTGTCTATCAAAAAGATACATGTTCAATGTATTTCTAAACTATACTGCCAGCAGGCAATATGCCTATCAGACGTCTTGTCAAACATGTAGTTATGTCATGCATTTTAGCATAAACCTTCAAAATGTGAGGTTGCGTTGTATCACAGTGATTAGTTTCCCAATTAAGCCACAGATACACACAATTGTATATTATTGCTTCTAGGATGGAATGGGGAATCTCAGAGTTACCAAAAAAGGAATTCGTCTCGAAGGTATATCTGAATTTCTACTTCCATTGTATGTGAAAGAAATCCACTCCCGAAAGGTAGGTTTCAACATCTGTTTTGCTTAAGTTTTTTTAAAAATGAAAACACTGGATTTCAGAGACCCACTAAAATTAATTTTCAAATCAACATTCCCAAGAAATATTTTGGACTGAATAGTTTCTACTTTGCTGCAGAGTTCCCCAATTAGTGATTTCCATGGTTGGAGAAAATGGAGGTTCTAGTCTAACATATCTACAGAGTGACAGGTTCAGGAAGTCCCCTTGCAGTTTTTCTAACATGAAAACTATGCACTTGTTTGTATGATATGAAGAAGTGATTTCTCAGAGTGATGCAAGTTGAAGGTATTGTGCCATAAGTAACTGAAATATAAGGTCATGGACCAATATATTTAGGAAGCCTTCACTTCCAAATGTGTTTCCTAATACCATATGCATGCAAATCCTTCTTTCTTGAATTTCATACAAATTGGTCTGTAAATGTTATGCATTTCAAAATTCCATACCCACCAGCAAAGATATCATATTTACAGGCAGAATATCACTGAGCACAACCTCTGGAGAGCATCAGTAGGAGGGAGCAGACACTTTCATGTCTTCTGTGCTGGCTTCCAGAGGCATCAGGCCAGCCATTGTAGAAACAGTCTGCTGGGTCAGCAGGACTTCTGCTCTGCTTCAGCAGGGTTCTTTATATGCCCCAAGTCAGATACAGATACCTACTGTATTCCCAAACCCATCACAATCTCCCAAAATATTTTAAAAGCAAGTGCTTGGGCAGCAAATAAGATGTTTTGGTAGGATATATATAATTTTTTAGTGAGAAGAGTGGTACTTTTTAACATACGCTTGGCCTGTGGGTACCTGCTGTTGTGTGAAATCTTGAGCTAATGGCATAGCAAGTGCCATTCTTTGTCTGGGTATATTCACTCTCCTTTTGTGAAGGAAACATTTGAAGCTGCTTTTAGCACCCAAATTGTTGCAAAGCATCCAAATAGTTGCAAGTGATTATCAAGTGATTGCTCAATCCAAGTATTACATTGAGGACAAGTAATGGCTATTTGGACATAATTCTCACTAACTCTAGTGGGCTTAATTCAGTCATTAGCACCAAGTAGGGTAGATCTATTGAATGAATGGGTATTGTTACATCAACACTTATATAAGTCCCATTGATTCAACTGGTCTACTCTAGATGAGATTTAAATGTTCTTCCATGTAAATGTGCATGCTTGCAGTCCATAGCTTTAATATAAAGCAGTCTTAGACATATTGAAGTATTTTGGAATGGTTGGTCTTAAGTATGAGTGAGTCACTATAAAATAAAATGGAAGAGAGGAGAAATTGGGGAGAAATGGGCAACATGAAATTGTAAAGCATGGACAAGATTGTTTAGCATGGAAAAGGGGGAGCAGAAGGACCAAGTGGGAATTTTTGCACTTTGCCTTCCTCAAGATGGCTAGGAGGAATGGCTAAGAGGATCCTGGGACCAGGATCCTTTTCAAAGGGACTAAGCCATTGCCCTCCTGTTTACAAGGGACATGAAATTTCAGTATTATTTGATGTGTGGAGTATGTCTCGCCCTACCTGAGGAAAGGTGAGTTAAGGGGGAAAGCCCTATTAAGGAAACAATTCATTAGCCTGAAAGACAGCAAAAAGGAATGACAAACAATTGAGGTAATGTGATATCAAATCTATTGTAAGGTATATAGGAGGCCTGAGAGAGAAGTTTGGGGAGACATAGCATCCTTATAATGAGGGAAAACTTTATCTCTCTGCACTGGCTTCTTTCTCCTGAGAAACCAGGTCCACTGTGATGGATTTGTTAGGGACACATAAGAGATCTATATTAGCAAGACTTTTTTTATTTTTCCTAAGTGTGTGCCTTCTTTCAAACAGTCCAAGACTAGTTTTGTAACTTTGCCAGAACTTTGTTTCATTTTACTAGGAATCTTTTACCTAACTTTCACCTTTTTTTAACTTTTTTATAACCGTTTTATCCTTTTCTGCTTATTTCTTTTTCTTTTTAATGAAATACATAAAATCCTTTCCAGGAGTTCGTTGGATTTTGAATGCAGAGGAAATCTAGGTACTAATTTATGCTTCCTGTACCGTGACAGGAAACATGATTTTTTTTTAAATGTGAAAAATTCCATCTCAAAGTACATCAGCTGAAATAGCCTATTACATTTATTGTTCAGCATGTAATTGTTTTACAGCTTCAAGCAGGACCCTACGCAGTAAGCGCCCAATGAAACCACGGCACTGTGCACTCTACAGAACAAGACAGCTTATTCTAGTTTGGTCAGGTGGCAATGTGTTCTCCAAGATATATTTTAGATATATTTTTAGACATATGGTGAGTTCTTTTTTTCCTCCTAGCATATCAGTGCTAACTAGTAATCAAGGAGGGATGCTAAAATGTTTTGAGTCAATGAAGTGTAGAGAATTTTAATGTGCATAGCTGCTTCAACACTGTTGAAGAGCTACTTTAAAACATGACTGCACCAAGAAATCTATAATAGACCATGAGGATGATGCTTGCCAAAGTTAACTGTATATTGTTTGTTATTTGCCTCCATCTATTGTTATTCAGGGAAGCATCCCGTTTTCCAGAGCCTGCAAAAGTTACTTGTCGGGACTAGAGATGGGGGCATTCATATTCATATACGAATATCCCTGCACAGGTGACATTAATGAGGGTCCAGCCCCACGGGGCCACTCTTTGACCTTGCAGCGAGGCTTGTCCTCCTGCCTCCTGCCAGGAGTGCTGAGTGGATTGCTTGCTGTGGAGCCATTAGCAGAATCGTGCCATCCGCATCTGTGGCAGATCGGTGAGCGGACCATGGTGCGGACCCTCGTTAACTCCACTTGTGAGGGGATATTCATATTTGTTTATGAATACCACCATCTCTAGTCAGGACTATTGCTCCCATGCTCCCCCAGCCAGCAAAGCCACTTGTTTCGTTTAAAAATGCTGCGTAATGCCGGCATTTTATTACACTGGAATGCCTCCTGATGGATGTATTTGTCCAATAAATATCAAGTGAGGTCAAAGCATAAGACTTCTATATTGCCAAGATGTCATGTGTTTCTCAGGAGATGAAACACATGACCTTCACACAGAAGCACATTGCACCACCTGGTAGCATTTGATTGTATTCCTGCATTGAGCAGGGTGTTGGACTTGATGGCCTTGTACACCCCTTCCAACTTCACTTTTCTATGATTTCTATGGTCCTTGCCATGGGGAGTGAGACAATAGCAAGACAGAGAAGGCTGGTAGATGATATTGTCATTCCAATATTCCCTCAGTGCACTGAGAATACAACATAAGAGAATTCAGAAGGTATATTTAAGAATGCAGTTGGAATGGCATAGGCCTACTCCTCATCACTGGTGGACTGCATTATTTTAGGATTAACCCTTCTTTTTACTGTCTTGCCATGTTCTGCTTCTTGGCCAACCAAGAGAACTGTACCATCACCATACTACTTTGAACATATCCAGTCTCATCAAATGTTGAGCTACTAAGCACAGTAGAGCTAGAACTTAGATGGGAGATCACTAGGCAATACCAGAGATTTCACAGATAGGAAAGAATTCTGTTGGAAACTTGGGACATCCTCTGCCAGACTGTTCTAATAATATTGGTCTTTTTGGACCAATAGACTGACTTTGTACAGGGCAGCTTCACAGATACTGTATGCATAAAACTACGGCCAAAATCCTGTTGCAATTCAATTTCTCTCCCCCAATCCCAAAGTCCTAAGGCTCCAATCAAACTGTTTGTCATGGAGAGCCCATTGGAAGGCATGGGATGGATGGAGGTCTTTAATTTCTGAAAAATACCACTGTAGTCTCTTGATGAAGGGGATTGTATGAGAGCCTTGGAAAGGATATCAGGGTTATTGTTTTTTAATTTCAAATTTTTTCCCTGCGGTTGCACAGCTGCATAAACAGGATTTCAGTGTATTTCAGTATCTTTATATTTGCATGTATGTATGTGTGTGTGTGTGTGTGTGTGTGTGTGTGTGTGTGTGTGTGTGTGTGTGTGTGTGTGTGTGAGTGAGTGAGTGAGTGAGTGAGAGAGAGAGAGAGAGAGAGAGAGAGAGAGAGAGAGAGAATCTACAAGGCATAGAGTTGGAGTTTCTTTGTAAGCTGCCCAATGATGTATACAAATTCTGTAATATATAGATAAATAGGAAATTCCATGGCTCAGAGAAAGATGAAGAAAGACTGCATTATTTTGCCTCTTATCTATTGTTTCCTACCCCTTTACATCCCTTTTCCCACTCTTTTGTCTCCTATCTAGTTGGACATTTTGTCAGCTCATACATATTATTATTATTTATTATTTATTTAACTTATATGCCGCCCACACTACCCAAAGGTCTCTGGGTGGCTTACAACAATTTAAATACAGTAAAAAGATAAACAGTTAAAATACAATTAAAATATATACTCTAAAAATTGCCATCAGGACCCACAGTTGATATTATTTCAATTAAAATCCTTCTGGAACAGGAAGGTTTTGAACGGGAGCCGAAATGTCATCAGCAAAAGGACCATAGCAAAATTCACGGATCTATTCACAAATGAAATGGGGAAAAATGATTTTTAAGAACAAAAATAATATGGAAGAAACAGGAACTAGCATCTTCTTTTAATATCCAGTTAGAGCTCTTTAATGTTCAGTTCTTGCAGTGCCTTTTCCCCCCTCTTCCTGAGGACATCCTCATCTTTAACAGCTAAATGGGTCCCCTTTGTCGTGGAAACATTAACATGTATTGGACATGGTCAGTGTATACTGGTGAGAAATTGATCCGGTCCATTATTTGAAAAATCATTCTTAAATTAGCTAATTTCTTCATAAATATAATTGTGGAAAAAAAACACAATTTTTCAAAAATCCCTAAGCCAAAACTTCAAGGAATGATGCCTTGTTGTGGCGAAGGGGCTAGAGTAATTCAGAGAAACTATGGGCTATGTCATGCAGGGACACCCAAGACAAACAGGTCATAGTGGAGAGTTCTGACTAAATGCAATCCACCTTAAGCAGGAACTGGCAAGCCACTCCAATATCTTTGCCAAGAAAACCCCATGAACAGAAACAAAAGGCTAAAAGATATGACACTGGAAGATGAGCCCCTCAGGTCGGAAGAACATGCTACTGAGGAAGAACAGAGGACAAGTACAAATAGCTCCAGAGCTAATGAAGTGGTTGGACCAAAGCTGAAAGGATGCTTAGCTGTGGACGCACCTGGAAGTGAAAGGAAACCCCAGTGCTGCAAAGGAAAATACTGCATAGGAACCTGGAATGTAAGATCTATGAACCTTGGGAAGCTGGATGTGGTAGGAGATGGCAAGAATCAACACTGACATCCTGAGAGTCAATGAACTAAAATGGACAGGAATGGGCGAATTCAAATCAGACTATTACAATATCTGCTGTTGTGCACAAGAACCCCTTAGAACAAATGGAGTAGCCCTCATAGTCAACAAAAGAGTGGGAAAAGCTGTACTGGGATACAATCTAAAAAATGATAGAATGATTTCAATATGAATCTAAGGCAGACCTTTCAACATCACAGTAATCCAAGTTTATGCACCAACCACTGATACTGAACAGGCTGAAATTGACCAATTCTATGAAGACCTACAGCACCTTTTAGAACTGACACCAAAGAAGGATGTTCTTGACTTTATAGGGGACTGGAATGCTAAAGTAGGGAGTCAAGAGATAAAAGGAACAACAGGGTAGTTTGGCCTTGGAGTTCATAATGAAGCAGGGCAAAGGCGAATAGAGTTTTGTCAAGAGAACAAGCTGGTCATCACAAACACTCTTTTCCAACAACACAAGAGGTGACTCTATACATGGAAATCACCAGATGGGCAATACTGAAATCAGATTGATTATATTCTCTGCAGTCAAAGATGGAAAAGCTCTATACAAAAACAAGACCTGGAGCTGATTGTGGCTCTGATCATCAGCTTCTTGTAGCAAAATTCAAGCTTCAACTAAAGAAAGTAGGAAAACCCACTGGGCTAGTCAGGTATAATCTAAACCAAATCCCGTATGAATACATAGTGGAACAGATTTAAGGAACTCGATTTGGTGGACAAAGTGCCTGAAGAACTATGGATGGAGGCCCATAACATTGTACAAGAGGCAGCAACAAAAACCATCCCAAAGAAAAGGAAATGCAAGAAAGCAAAGTGGCTGTCCAACGAGGCCTTACAAATAGCAGAGAAGAGAAGGGAAACAAAATGCAAGGGAGATAGGGAAAGTTACAGAAAATTGAATGCAGACTTCCAAAGAATAGGAATGAGCGACAAGAGGGCCTTCTTAAATGAACAGTGCAAAGAAACAGAGGACAAGAATAGAAAGGGAAAAACCAGAGATCTGTTCAAGAAAATTGGAGATATTAAAGGAACATTTTGTGCAAAGATGGAAATGATAAAGGACAAAAATGACAAGCACCTCACAGAAGCAGAAGACATCAAGAAGAGGTGGCAAGAACACAGAAGAATTATACCAGAAAGATCTGGATGTCCTGGACAACTCAGATAGTGTGGTTCCTGACCTTGAGCCAGACATCCTGGAGAGTGAAGTCAAGTGGGCCTTAGAAATCATGGCTATCAAGAAGGCCACAGGAGGTGATGGCATTCCAGTTGAACTATTTAAAATCTTGAAAGATGATGCTATTAAGGTGCTACACTCAATATGCCAGCAAGTTATATATTTTTGGCAGTTGAAAACCCCATGGTAATCTTTTTCCGAAAAGTAGGAACCAGAAACTCCAAAGCAACAAGGGCTGTGATATTTTGTACATATGATCTGTTGTGTTGTCTCAAAGAAAAGAAAACATGTTTCCTTGTTTTGTTTATTTTTGTTAAATTTTGCTACACCAGAATTGGTTTCCGAAGCCTGCATTTTTTTAATGTATAAGGCCAGCGCCAGCTTTTAACTTCATAGGTTAATTAGTAGACAGTAGGGCTGTTCTTAGGTATTCAGGCAAAGCCCAGGATTCTATCGCATTCTCAAATCCTTCCTTGTATTTGCAAGGATGATTTAAAAAGACAGCAATAAAAAAATCAATGCCACAAAGCAATGCTACAGATGATGGATACTGTCCTTTTTTTGAGGGGTGGGTAATTTTAAGCCTTGGATGTGTTATTTCTTTCTTTTTCTTTCTTTCTTTCTTTCTTTCTTTCTTTCTTTCTTTCTTTCTTTCTTTCTTTCTTTCTTTCTTTCTTTCTTTCTTTCTTTCGACTCAGTCAGTCCTTCCACTCTATTTGTGCATGCTTACAGGAACTATACCAAAATCCCTTGTCTCCCTCTCTATCAGCAAATCTTTATCAGGATTCTAGCAAAGGCCCAAATTCCTGCTTCAGATACCTTATGATATACAAATTACCCAAAGAAAGTGTTCTTCAAATCTCTGCTTATGCTGATATTATAGCACTTGGTAGCTGAGTATCTTTTGTCATCTGAGGTACAAAGCTGGCCTTAAGGGTTTCTGAAATTAATATGAAATTAATATGAATTACATGCCTTAAGATATATATGTCTGTGTATCTCTTAAATGGGGCATGTGGGTCACCTATGAGGGAAGAAGGCAGTGATCTTCTTGTTACTGTTTGAAATCATCCTTTTGCACAATACTTGCTGAATCTTTTTCATGTGAACTAAGTCAAACAAAGGAATTATCTTTAATTGAACTAGAGAGCTTCTTCTTCTTCTTCTTAACTTCTGAGCTTTCCTTTGAGATCAACTTATTGCTCAAGCGATAGTGATCCATTAGTAATTCGCTAGACTGTGAGGTCCTCATGGTCTATATACACCTTGATACATTTAAGGAAGAAATTTCTGACAAGGTCACGGATTAAAGTGGTTTCTGCCTGTAATCTGAAAAGAGGTATTAATGTGGATTAGAATGTGTAAGAGTGTCAGTCAGAAATACTCCAGTTCCTGCTGTTTGGTTTAATCTATGGCACCTTGTTTGGCTAAAGCATTCTTTTTTATTCTGTTCTATTGTCATGTTTTCTTATAATAGTGCTTCCGTTTTTCTTCCAATCATCCCACGCACTGGGGACTTTGTGCAATGCATCCTTGTAGTCTAGAACCATTCTGAGCAGGACTCTTGATCTAGTGAAAAAAATGTAAAAGAGAAGAAATGTTTATGTTTTCTCTAAGTAGCAGAGGAAACTCCAGATAAACATATGATACTGCAGGAAGAAGCAGTTAAAAACAACTAGCCATTCTTAATAGAGAAAGTTGCCTTCAAGATAGACATGTGCCTTAGAAGACACACAGGAGAAGAGCAACTGCAGGGCTGCTCCTTAGAGAGTCAGGAAAGAAAAGAGTTGAACTTGAGACTGATAAGTGGAGCCTGAATAGATGCCACAAGGTGATGCTTGGAAGAAGACAGACTAACATCTTGAACAGGAGTTTCTTATCAGAAGTCTGTGAACTTTAGGACACATAAATCTGCATGAAGGTTGTGTTTTTCTCTTTATTGAATTAGAATGACATATTTTGAAAGTCTTGGTTATACAGTGGTGCCCCGCATAGCGAGGTTAATCCGTTCCGGATTAACCTTCGCTATGCGAAAACATCGCTGTACGGGCAAGGAAAGCCTATTGGAACGCATTAAACTTAGTTTAATGCGTTCCAATAAGCGTCCAAACTTACCCCTCCAGCGATGTTTTCGCGTCCGGCAGCCATTTTGGAGCCGCCGATCAGCTGATCGGCGGCTCCAAAATGGCCGCGGATGACCCGAAATGCCCCCCCGCAGCGTTTTCTCGACCTCCGTAAGCAAGGGGAGGGCGCGAAAACACTGATAGGGGGCCATTTCGGGTCATCCGGCAGCCATTTTGGAGCCACCGATCAGCTGTTCGGTGGCTCCAAAATGGCCGCCGGACACCCCAATCGTCGCAAAGCGAGTGCGGCAATTGGGGCAGATCTGTATAGCGATCCCCAAAAAGGGATCGCTATACAGATTCTTCGTTAAACGGTGCGCTCGTTAAGCGAGGCACCACTGTATAAGGTCTCGCAGTGACTGCAGTATATACTGGGCATCCTTATATGCTAATAGAAAGCAAAATAAAAATACACACCCCAAAAGCCCATATATAAATAAGATAAAGAATAAAAGACTAGTTACTTCCAGTATGTAAATCCATACATTTGATGTTCAAATTGGCAGCTTGCTGCACTGAATGTGAGTTAAAGAAAATTTTAAAATGAGCAGGAGAAATGAGATGACACAATCAATTCCTTTTTGAAATGGCTACCAAACAAACTAAAACGAAACAAAGAAAAATTAAGGCCAGAGAGCAACTGGGAATGCCTAGAGAAAAGCACTTTCTGAGAGCAAAGTAATATTTGCATTTTAATAGGTAGAACACCCAATTCTTCGATTAAAAGCAAAGCTGTGCCACCACTTCATCCAAATCCCAAACGGATCAGGCTAATTCAGATCTACCCAAATTGGATTGGATCCGAATTAGATCCCATTGGGCCAGTTTGGATCAAATCTGATCGGATTAGTCTATTCAGCAATTCAGGCTGTTTCAGCAGTTTGGTTATCAAACTGCAGTAAATGAAAACCGGACAGTGTTAACAGTAAAATATTGCAAAATATCAATCCTTAACATGAAAATGAGAAAAGAAATGGGAAAGAGGGAGCTGTACTTTGCTTGTTGACAATTCTTGAGTTCCAATGTGAGCCAAGAATCTCAGGACTCTGAGGAAGGGATGGTGGAAAGTCTATTATCAATCATCTTTTCCTCTTTTGAGCTGCTTTGCCAGTTCTCTGTTAGCTACGGAAGCAACATCTGAATGAGCTTTTTTTGGGAGTTTGGTGACAGTTTAGTGTTTACTCTGGCTTATATTTCTCCTTTTTTTTCATCCTACCACTATTCACATTTCAACCCTTCCTTTCTAATTCTTTCCCAGTGCTTTCCTTAAACTAGAGCTGGCATCACATCAGTAAATTATGTTGATTCATGTACTGAAAGCTGAGACTGAAACTGCATGAATCAAAACCAATCCAAAGCTATATGTAGAGGCTTTTGAGCCACATTTTAGTATATGTGGTACTCAGCTTCCTCACTGAAACTGCCACTTAATCAATACCTTTTGGACAGAATATCTTTCTGTGTATTTCTCCAAATTTGTAACAGTAGCTGACTGATATTGGACAGTTTAAACACCTGGAGAAAACTCTTTTCCCCTTTTCCCTAAAATAGCATTGCCCTTCCCACCCTGGAATAAAGAGGTGAGACGCAGGTGATGGGGTAAATTACGGTCACACTTTATTTAGAACACCTTGGGTAACTTCTTGCCCACAGAAAATCAGGGGCCTGCAGTAGTGCGAGAACAGGTTTGGAGCCGAAGGTCTCACAGGGCCCCCTCCCCAACCTTATATGGACGAGTCCCATGTCCCGTTGTTGCATGATCCTTAAGATAGCATGACCCCAGCCGGTGAACTATCAAGCCCCCCCATGCCTGTAAGCCCCTGTTCTATGGAGACCCTCAGCCTGGTGGGAGCCCCAGCCCATCCTTTCTCCTGGCACTGTAACCTCATGATCTGCAGCGCCTCGAGGTTGGACGTCCTATCACTTCCATTGTTTTCCATGGGCCCTCACCAATCCTAGTTCCTTCCACACTATCCATTGTGTGATCTAAGAAAGTGACTCAGCAACTGGCAACATGTAACAAACAATAACCCTATGCCAGTGTGGAATAGGCAAAAAAATCCCCACAACCACCTTGCCAATTCCAGTAGCGGGTCAAAAATTCCTATTCGACCCCCAACAGAGTGACCAGGGTGGGCAGGATGAAAGCCTCGGAAAGAAGCTAAACAATTTTAAAGATGCTCCCCTGTCCCTAGGGTAACATCTCGCGTTATTCCCAGGAGGGAAGGCAAAGGAGCTCTGCTCAGTGACACACACCAGCAGAGTCAACATAATTATCACGGGCACAAGACCCTCTATTTCCTATGTTTTTAATGTGTGTTTTTTCCTCAGTCATAACATTATTCTGATGTTACGCTCTCTTTTTTTCTCCCTCATCTATTTTGTTAAGGGTGAATATCTATAACTCCAACAGTGTCATTTTTCATACATAGATGTTGACTAGGAATGAAAGAAAGAAAGAAAGAAAGAAAGAAAGAAAGAAAGAAAGAAAGAAAGAAAGAAAGAAAGAAAGACTTTCTGGAAGTTGTAATTCTTTAGGAGGTGCCCTCTACACTGTACACAGAACCTATTGGGCTGCAAGACTACAATTCCCAGAAAGCACAGGGGCAGCTTTCTTTTACAAATCAGCACCAGGAAGTAAAGTCTGGGAAGGTGATGGCTCAGGGAAACCCCACCCCCACCCTTATCTAGAGGAATGAAAGCTATGGGTATGCTGATGTGGGTTTGTGAGCTGTAATTCCCAGAATTCTTAGAGAATTCCAAAAATTGCAGTTCAAAAACATGGAAGAATTCACCCCTAATGTTAATAGTCTTCCAACATGTTTTAGAAATGAAGGGACATGTATTAATCTTGATGGCCATAATAGTACTTTGCAATGATGGGGATCAGAGATTTTGCTTGTACATGAGCCTAGGTTTGCAGTCTGCGGAGATTTTGCACAGAACATGAACCCTGAGTTTCCGCCCTGCAAAGGTCTGCCTGAAAGAGGAACTCTTGCTTTCAATCCTGGAAGATTTCCTGTAAAACAGGAGCTTTGGTCTGAAGATGAGGAAGGTGTGGGATGAGACGCACATTCTTGTTTGCAAACTCCCTAGTTTGTGGGTCTGGAAAGCTACACATGAAAAAGATTAGCATCCTGGAAACAGCTGCATGGAACTTATCTGTGCTACGAATTTTAGAGAACGCTTGTGTGAGAAGACATACTCAGGGGTTGTCCAGGCTGGCCATTTGGGGTGTGGTGTGGATCAGGCTGCAAAGAATCTGTTGAGTCTGTGGGGAGGAGCAATGTGCCATTTGTTGGGCTCCTCAATTCCAAACAGCACATAACCCCCTTTAGCCTGAACTGCTGTCAATTAAGCACTTCCCCTGATCATATTCGGAGAGTCAAGGGAAGTGAAAATTGGTTGTTGTGGGTTTTTCGGGCTCTTTGGCCGTGTTCTGAAGGTTGTTCTTCCTAACATTTCGCCAGTCTCTGTGGCCGGCATCTTCAGAGGACAGCACTCTGTGCTCTGGTGTAGTTTGTTTGAGAGTTGAGTATTTATGGCTGTGAGATAGGCTTTTGTCCTTTTCAGGAAATGGGTGATTAGTGTGTCTTGTTGTGGGTGTCTTCTTGTGATAAGGAGGAGCGATTATCTGTCACTGTGATTGATGGGTGTCATTCGCTGGTCTTTTGTGTGTAGTGATTCCCAGTCCTTGTGGCTGGGTAGAGTTCATTGACCTTTTGCAGGCTGTGTTTTTCAGAGCTGGGAGCCAAGTTTTGTTAAGTTTCAAACTTTTCTCTTTTTTTGTTGAAGTTCTGCTGGTGCTTGTGAATTTCAATGGCTTCCCTGTGCAGTCTGAGTTAATGATTGCTGGTGTTGTCCAGTGAAAATTATTTTTACATCATCATCCATTTTCTCCCTTTTTCCTCCCTCCCCACCCAATTACCTTCCCTCATTCTTCCCCCACTTCTTTCAAACTCTCCCTCCAAATGTGCAGCTCCTGGAGCCTACTATCTCCAGGCTAAACTGAGTGTGCCAAAAAAGAATGCATGCCCTACTATTCGGCCAGAAAGGTTGTGACAGCTCTTAAAGGGAAAAGATGGCTTATGCAAGTAGAAACACTTGCAGATGAATTAATTTAAAAAAATCCAAACCATGCCTCAGCAATTCATATACCATGACAGTGTGGATGGGTCATAGACTTAAGCTGTGTTTTAAGTGCTTGACACAAAGATTTCAGACTGATATTTTTCCCCACCCACTTTTCTCTGTATTCTTCGCTCCTCCCACAGTTAGTATGATGCCCTTCAAAACCTTTCCCAAAACCTTTCCCCATCCGTGATACTGTACTGGGCATTCACAAAACATATCTGGCATTTTTTTACCTGTGAACATCAGAAAATGGTCCTGGTATTCTCTGTGTGCTGTATTAGAAAATTATTTTCTGATAAATCCACCGCTGAGAATAAGACTATTTGTGTTCATTGCTTCTCTTTCTCAATTTATCTATTTATACTGTGATTTTCATAATAGGAGAACTGTTCTTGAAATGAATTGTCTCCCAAAAATGTATTGCCTGCGTAGCAGAAATATATTGTTTGTGTATAACTTTACGATGGAATCTTTCCAATGTAGCTTATCAACCGCAATTTATACTGTAACAGTATAATGGCAGCAATTGTTTTGTTTATTGATTGCAAGGTTTATGTTTAGAAACTGTGCACAATATGCCTTTAATACTTTGGAAATCCATCTTAATAAGCTTTTATCCCATTATTACTGAGTGAGTTTTCATGTTTCTGACAAAATATATTGCTTTGTGCAGAGACATGAAGAAGAAAACATTTCCTCTATATGTATCTGTGTGTGTGTGCACGCGCGCGTACATATGTGTGAGGGCATGGGGATAGGGAGGTGGGTTATTCCAGCTTTTTTTCCTCCTTGTTGGCAAACCTTGTTCCAGCAGTGATACTCTGAATATATGTTTTATTTGATGTTCTGTTTAGCTTTTTTCCCCTTTCTGTCATGCAGATAATCTTTGTGGGCATACACATGAGATATACTTTGTTTTCTTATTAGAACTTCCAGTTGTGTTTGTTCATCTATTTATTTACATTTGTTTATCTGTCTTTCCAGCTAGTACATATGTACATATAGATGTTCAGGCTACTTTCCTGCCCCCAACAGTTCAATTTCCAGCAGTGAGGTACAATAGAACTGCAACATTAAAGCAAAACAGAAATGAAACATCTTTTTAAAGCAAGCCTTTTCAAAAAAAAAAAAAAAAGTTTGAAAAGCCGAAGGTCATAATAATACACTTTTAACTATTGTAACCTGAAGAGGTGGCGGAGGATGGGGGCCGCTAGTCTGCCATGTTATGGGATCCTTGTCTTGTTTATGTACTTAGGGCTGTAAAATATGGCATGGTTCACTCTTACATCATAAATGAGAGGATTTTTCCAATATGAACAAAATAAAGTATGCACTAACTCTGTTCTGTTGCAAGCACCAGTTAACAGTAGTATTACTGGATAGTGTAGCATTTTCTTTTTCTTTTTTAGTGGGATTGTGTTTTGTGTTTGTTTTGTCCTCTTTT
Organism: Pogona vitticeps; assembly: GCF_051106095.1. NCBI lineage: Eukaryota > Metazoa > Chordata > Lepidosauria > Squamata > Agamidae > Pogona > Pogona vitticeps. Next base: position 67,290,291 of record NC_135787.1, read on the forward strand.
TTTGGTCTGAATATCACAAGTTTCAGGGAAGCTTAAATGGAAGAAGGTGATATTTCAGATATCTTGGCCCCAAGGATATTTTGGGCACAGTACAAAAAGACATACACATGAAATTAAAGAATTCAAAGTTCAGGTAATTGTTTAGAGCAGAGGTGCCATACTCAATTTCATCTTGGGTTGCATCGGCATTATAGTTGCCCTCAAAGGGCCGGTTGAATCTCTAAAACTATATAAAGTATATCTACTCCTTATTGTATTAAATATAATCCTTCTCATTTGATTATTCCTGGTTTTAGTAATAAGGTAAGCTCTGAAAATAAAAGTCTGTGATCGAAGTCTAGAAATAATGGCAAGCAGATATTCATGTGTATAAGTATTGTACAATTTGCCGGCTCCACAGTCCCACCCATGTTTGTTTGTTTTGTTAATTATTCACAGAAGTCTCCCACCTTTCCCTCGCACTTACCACAGCCCTCAGCCCTCCTTATCACCTGGCTCCTCATTCATTTCCATAGCCAATGTGGGAGAGGAGGCAGAGATGCTAGGCAACGCCATCAAGCAGTCCTCTCTGGAAGCCATAAGAATGGGAGTGGGCAATAGCAAGGACTACATTTCCCAAGGTGCTGTACACCACCTAAGTGGCTGCACTTTCTGACTCTTTGCTGCTTGGAATGCTAGGATTAGAAGTCTTGCTGGGCGGAATCCCACCATCCTTATGGAGCATTATGGGTGACCAACTAAGTGCCTGCGTATTGCATGTTGCACAGTAGCAGGCAACGCTGGCCCACATGAAACAGCCCGGTGGGCCCGATTCGGCCCACGGGCCTTGAGTTTGACACATGTGGCTTAGAGCATAGCAATTAAACAAATGCTGTAGTTCTTTCACACACAAAAATCCACTCCTAGTTGCCCCTTATCTCAGTCCAGCCCTATTCATTTTGGTTGCATCATTTACAGCAGTGAAGAGTCACTTTATATTATACAATATTATGAAACAGTTGGGAGATCTTAAAAGGCCCTTAGCCATTCAGCACATGCTATCCAGATCATTAAAAAAATGTCCTGGGCAGGATTAGTTATTATGGGGGATTATGCAAAATGTTTCTTCAGGCATGCAGATGACCTTGTGAAATAGTTGGGAATAGAAGTATAGAACATCAAGAATCAGCAATCGCTTTCAAGAAGTCTTTTGTGGAGAAAGAAAGCAGGTAAAAGTAAGTGTCTGTCACATCTCCGATCTCTTGCAAACAGGTCAATATGACCTTTTCTCTATAGCAACAACCTATTTTATTTAACCTTCCAATCCTTCCTTCCCAACTTTATTGAGTGAACTCTGTCACCCCCACTGGTAGCTTAAGGAAACACATCCCCTGCTTGTTCTATGTGCTACAAAACCTGCTGTCTCTGAGTACTCTGAACATTTTTTGTGCTGGCAGGATGTTGTACTGAAATAAATATTTGTCACTGAGAAAAATCAATAGATGAGCCAGTGGTGCATATCCAGATTCATTTATTACATGTCCAAGTCAATAAATATTCAAAATTGATTCTCACATTTAAAAAACAATATACATTTTGGATCTCAGGTCAGAATGGATGCCTGGTTATTTTGATATTTCATTGCCTAAGCTAGATGAGCATTTTAGCATTCTAAGGCCGGAAAAAGACACATTGCTGTGCTGAGAGAGAAAAAGAGAATGTACCAGGAGAATCTGTTTGTGCAGACTCTTCCATAGCTTGGGCCTAAAAATGTAAAAGGCCTCTTGATAACTTGTCCCAGACCCAAGCACAACCTAAAGCTAAATAAACTAGCAGCTAAGACTTCAGCTTGTATGGGAACTCTAAATACATTTAAAAGGAGAAAAATAAACATTGATTGCTTTTTAAAAAAATACACAAAGGGCAATGCTATGGGACCTCTTAAACGTCATGTAGTTTATGGGAACTGGAATATCTTAATCTGACCCTGCTAACTATCATACCCCAGGCATTCAGCAGCTGTTTAGACATGAACTCAGAGACTAAGGAGCTAATGGAGGAGACTCCAAGTCAGACCAGCTTGAGACCCTGCAACCAGCTAGGCCTGCAAGTCCAAGGATGCTTGCAACAACCCTGAAACCCCTGGGCCCAGTCCCAGCACTGGCCTTTTGCTTTGAGGAATTCCATGATCCTGGGAGCCATTATGCCAATGCCAGCTGTGCCTGACAGGAGCTCCTGGAGAGGCAACAAAGCACAACATGTTCCTTTAAGCTTTCCTATTTGGAGGAAATAAAGATGGGGCCTAGATTAAGTAGCCTAAAGCCAACAATGGAGGCCACCTCAATCCAGCTCTGACAGTCATTAGAGCAGAGGGTTCACTGGGGGTTATCTTGGTGCTCCTCTTCCGATATTATTCACTGGACTTTCCAGACTGTTCCTGAGCACAACACTGCTAAAGGAACTTGAATGAATTCTCACTACAGTGGTGCCCCGCTTGACGATGACCCCGCTTGAGGATGAAATCGCTGTACGGTGCCTTTTTTGCGATCGCTATGTTTCTATGGGTGTTTTTTTTTGTTTTTGTTTTTTGCTTTACTCGATTCGGTCCCTGCTTCGGAAACCGTCTTTTCACTTGATGACAATTTTCCCGGCTTTGTGAAATGGTTTCCCTTTGCAAAATGGACGCCTTCCCTTCACAAAATGGGTGTTTTCCGGACCGAAGCTTCGCATTACAGCGAATTAGAACAGCTGATTGGCGGTTCTCTATGGGCGATCTTCGCAAAACGAGTAGGTATTTCCCCCATTGGAATGCATTGACTGGTTTTCAATGCATTCCAATGGGTTTTTTACTTTCGCGTGACAATGATTTCGCTTTACAGCGATTTTAACAGAATGGATTATCGTCATCATGCGGGGCACCACTGTATATATAATGGCATTGGTCACTTCAGTTTGCCACCCTGTTCTCAGATGGTGAAGGTAGAGCAGCTGTATGGTTATTTGCCTAAGAAAAGAAGAATATTTCTAAGTAACTTTCAAACCTTGGGATTGATCAAGGGTTCCAACACAAATGGCTTTTACTTAATTTTCCCTCCCCATTTTGTCTTCATTTATTGCTCTCAACTATGGGCCAAAATATTTTAAAATAAATAGGTGGGAAGAAGGAGAGAAGGAAAAGCCATCCCACCACCACTCCTGGACAATCTGCACTTTGAACAGAGATTTGAAGAATGCTTACAAAGGCCTTTGTCCTTGTCAACACTGGCTGACTCAACAAGACATTTTGAGGAGGCAGCTGACAGCTAAGTAATATTCCTTACTTGAGAGCAAAATAAGAAAACTTTTGCTTTCTTCCTTTTAGGTCTCTCACAGAATCCTGCTCCCTTGAAAAGTAAAGCATGCACATACCACAAGCACAGAAACAATGGTTGATTGTAAGATGCAATACTTTGGTATCACAATGACTCACTTCGATATTTTATCAGACCTAGCTGGAAGGTATGATGAACAGTATTTAGAAGAGGAGAATACAAATGATTGATTAAAAGACAAGCCTGGTTTGAATGTTAACATTGAACTGTGGCCAAGCACAGTATGGGAGGAAAGAAGAGTACTGGAGGAAAAAAGTCCTCTTGCAAATAACAAAGGGAGAGGTGAATTATATGTAATTAAACATTGGTTACAGCTTCTAGCAAACATTGGTTACAGTTTCTACACCTTTGTTTTTAGCATATAGATCAGCAGGCCAATTTTGAAACAATTTGATTTCAAACAATGGGTTAGTTGGCTGGATCTTTTCAGCCCTGCCACACATGTTTTCAAATCATATGGTGTGTATTTGTTTCAGGGGTTATTGCTGGATAATGCCATTCACACACAAACAGACTTTCTAAGTTATTCATCCTTACTATAAATCCCTTTGAACATATCAAGCCATATCACTTAACAGGTTATTGGTATTTATTCTGTCTCTCTCATTAAACTGCAGTTCTGTCTATAAAATTCATAGCAATCAACACTTTTTCCCCTCGTTTTATCTTTCAGGGTGTTATTAATGGTGTAAAAACAAGGTCATCCATATTGTGGTAACTCTCCGCTTGATGTGGCACCACTCTAAATGAGTTGGTTCATTGTCAGTGAACACTCTATAATGTTGTCTTAATCACAAATTCTACCAACAGGGACCACTCGCTCACATTTCTACTAGGATCTGTATAGTATCTGCCATAAAATTAAGTTGGCTCAGCTCCACACATCTTGATGATTCATGATGTTATCCTTGGCCATCTGTACTCCAGTGCAGCTTCTCTGCCGTCATACATTTGCAAAACCATACTTTTTGGGCAGACAATGTTTAATGTCATTGTGGCACTCTTTTTATGAGATCACAGAATTATTGCTTATCTGCACAGGTTTCTGACTTTCTTACAGGAAACTGTGGAACATTGTTAGCGAGGATATAGATTTTGACTGATTTAAACATCATTATTCTATTCCCAGGTTTTGATGTACTGTGTTGAAAAAGCACCAGGATATTTGTGGCTACAAAAACTTATAATCCACATTATGACTTGCATTTTCTTTAAAAAATTACACAAATATTTAAAAAAACATTTAGGGATTATTGTCTTTAATGGTCTTGGACATATCTATGAGTTGTATTGTGTTTTCTTGCTCATTCATTTTAAATATATAAAACCAATTGTTTCCAGTGCGTCTGGTGTAATGCAACTTGTAAAGAGAATCTGATGATCCAAGAACAATCCTAAACTATTCCCCCCCTCAGGTAAAATGGACACAAATAGTGTATTCCACTAGAAATATTATAGGTCCTCAGTTGACCAAGAACACAAATGAAGTGTTTAAGGCAGTTTTACCACAATATTCCCTCACTCTCCCCCGTGGCATTTTTGTAAACACACTTGTGTGCCTTAGTAAGAAGAAATGGTAAAAATTTAAGCCACCGCACATTGTCCATGTGTGGTGATCCAAAGTCCAGAAATCAAAACAAAAAGGCAGTTAATACATTGGGACTGCTCCATGAAGAAGATCGGATCCTTTGGAACCCCAAACACTAAGATTTCTTTTGAAGAGGGTATTGTAAACATCCCTAGGTTTAAATGGCAAAGAAACACACACACACACACACACACACACACACACACACACGAACATGACCTCTACTTTTGATGCATAGAACAATTTTTTTTCTAAATATGAAGCAAACATTAAATCAATACCAGTGAAATAGGTTAGATCTGTTATCTTGAATCATTTGATTCTGCAAAATCCAATTAACTGCCAAACATGGGAAGGTAAAAAAAGGAGCTCTTATATTTTTTTTGTCATTACCTTTCTCACACACATACACACACACACACACACACACACACACACACGCAGAGAGAGAGAGAGAGAGAGAGAGAGAGAGAGAGAGAGAATCAGTGTGGACATTCTGGGCTGTTTAATTACCTTTCCTGATTAAATGAAGCACTGAAAATGTCAATGTCAGTTTATCACAAATCTCACACAGAGTTCTTGTCTGCAGAAATCACAAGCAGATATGCATTCATCAACGGTGGTACTTATATTTGAAATTACTCTAAAAATGCCAAACGATACTGCTACAGAGATGTGATCTTTGTATCTGTACTAAGATATTTAAAGTTCAGTTTAAACATGTTTTTCGGTGGCTGAACTTCTTATTCTTTACACTAGTAACTTGCAACTAAAGTAGGCTGATTTGAATCAGCAAAAGTTATGGAAGTGTTGACTCACCAGATCCCCACTGTTTCAATAGACCAACTCTAGTTGTGACTTACTACTCAGAATTTCAGCTGCCGTGCTTCAGGGCAGCTTGCAGACCAAGCAGGGTCACTTCACCTAGAATAGGACTCAGATTATGGATCACCAGTGCTGTGTGCATAAAAGAATTTTCTATACAACTGTGAGGGTTCTGACTTGAGAGCCTCCTTTTGTTGAAATAAACCAGGAGTCGTAGTGGTTTCAAATAACGGATCTCTATTTATTAATTCTGGTAATTGAACATCAACTTCAAAGGGATTGGTCATGAACTTCTCTTGTGGAAATAAGGGCTCCCGCAAGGGCGAACAAATGTCAGTTTCAAACGGGTTTTAAACCTTCAAATCCCAGGGACCTGCCAAAAGTCTCTCCGGTTCTTGAATGTCCATTTCCATCACTTCCCTGCTTAGTAAGGGAAGGGTTTCCCCATCCCCCGACCATCCCCATAACGGGGATTCCTCTTTTGGCTGGGGGTCCCAAGGCCCGGGTGGTGATACTTAACCCCCTCAAACCTGATTCAAGGTCTCTGGTATCTATCTACTCCTTGATGCCTCCTTCTTTTTCTCCTCGCACGGTCCTCCAAGTCGAGGAGGATGGGCCCAACAGATTTTTTTTTAAAAAAACATTCAACATGGGTCATGGGTCATTGACACCGATAAGCCACAAATCATCACAAACTACCATTGTGCCATTTTGTGCCTATCCCTGGTGCGGAATTAAACACCCAACCTCTGGGCATGGAGCCAGATACCCAACTCACTGAAAACCTCTACTTACAAACGTCCCTACCTATGAACAATCCAACGTATAAACAACTCCAGCTGCAAAATTTTTCTTCTACTTGTGGCCGGAGCATCAATGTATGAATGGAAAAAAGCAGGGGTAAAGGGTGGGAAATTTAAATTTGCTAACCATTGGTGGCAAAGAGGCTGCTTCTTTGTAGCTCTTTCGCCCCAATGGTTAGGAAAAGGGAGGCTCAGCCTCCTGGGCTTCCAGCGCCACCGTGATCGGCGCCTTTGGAGGCCTCCCAGGGCTTCCCCGCCACACAGGTCTACTCACGAGTAAGGACTGTGAAAGGTGTGTGTTTACGCATGAGTAAGAGCTGTCAAAGGTGCGCGTTTATGCATGAGTAAGGGCCGCCGAAGGTGCGGGTCTACCCATGAGTAAGCCACCGTGGGAGGCTCAGGTCTACTAATGAGTAAGCACCACCAAATGCCCTGGGCGGGGCGTGCGGCAGGAGGAGGAAGGAGAAGCGGCCGGGAGCTGGTGCTTTGGGAGCCAGCGAAGCCTCTGCAGAGGGTTCGGACTGGTAAGTGCTGCTTTTTCCTTTTAAAAAGTTGTTCTTGGTGGGTTTTGGAGGGTAGGTTTGGGCTAGAGGGGTTATATTTCTTTTTTTTCCTTTCCTTTCCTTTCCTTTTCTTTCTTTTCTTTTCTTTTTTCTTTTTTTTTTTGGCAATCCCAGCGTGGGACTTGCTCTGTTTATTTTCTCTCCTTTTTTTGGTATTTTTTTCTTCAGCCGGAATGGGCAAAACGGATTAAGTTCGGAAGTAGAGGTTCCACTGTACACCCTCTTTGAATTCTATAGTTTTACATATCAGGACATAATAAAAATAATTTGGTCTTTAGCAGGTCTGAAAATGAGGTAAATGCAATCTCAGACGAACAACAACACATGATATATTACACTATGTCACGATTTATTTAACAAAAATAAACCAAAATAGACAAGCCATGTGTGAAAAACTAAGTACACTTTATGATTCAATACTTGTAGAACCACCTTTAGCAGCAATAACTTGGTGTATCAATGTATTCTCAAAGGCTTTCGCAGCTGGGATCTGATGGTTGTTGTGGGTTTTTTTGGGCTCTTTGGCCTTGTTCTGAAGGTTGTTCTTCCTAATGTTTTACCAGTCTCTGTGGCCGGCATCTTCAGAGGACAGGAGTCAGAGCTCTGACTGTGCTCTGTTGCAGTTTGTTGGATAGTTGAGTATTTATAGCTGTGAGAACAGCTTTTGACCTTTTCAGGAGATTGGGTGATTATGGTGACCAACGTGTTTTTGTTGTGGGTGTATTGTTGTGATAGGGGGAAGAGATGATCCATCACTGTGATTGAGAGGTCTTGTTAGCTGGTCTTTTGTGTGCAGTGATCCCTGGTCCTTGTGGCTGGGTAGAGTTCGTTGACCTCTTGAAGGCTGTATTTTTCAGTGCTGGGACCCAGGCCTTGTTGAGTTTTAAAATTTCTTCTTTTTTGTTGAAGCTCTGCTGGTATTTGTGGATTTCAGTGGCTTCCCTGTGCAGTCTAACATAATGATTGCTAGTGTTGTCCAGTACTTCAGTATTTTGAAATAGAAATTCATGTCCAGCTTGTTTTAGGGCATGCCCAGCTACTGCCGATTTTTCCAGTTGTTTTAGTCTGCAGTATCTCTCATGTTCTTTGAGTCTGATGTGAGTGCTGTGTTTTGTGGTTCCAATATATACCTGTCCACAACTGCAAGGTATCTGGTATACTCCTGCAGTGCTGCGGGGGTCCCTTTTGTCCTTTGCTGACTATAACATTTGTTGTATTTTTGTAATGGGTCTGAATACTGTTTGTAGGTTGTGTTTTTTCAAAAGTTTCCCCATGGGGTCCGTGACCCCTTTGATGTATGGCAGAAATACTTTGTTTGTGGGTGGCTGTTTTTCCTCTTCAATTTGGTGTTGCTTTCTTGGTTTGATGGCTCTTTTGATTTAATTCTTGGAATAGCCATTCACCTTTAGGGCCCAATTCAGATGGTTGAGTTCAGTGCTGAGAACTCCTATTGAGACACAAGATCTACAGAAAACGCACCCACACAGACCGGTACCTACACAAAAACTCCAACCCCCTCCCAAGACAAAAAAGAGGCATAATCCAAACACTGGTAGACTGTGCAAATCGGAACTGTGAAGCTCAATTTCTCAGCACCAAGAATGAAATCAGTTCTTGATTCTTTTCTTTTTCAGCCATTCTGTTGTAGTTTTGCTGGTGTGCTTGGGATCATTGTCCCTTTTCATGTCCTAATTTCAGCCAAGCTTTGGCTGTTGTACAGATGGCCTCATATTTGACTCTAGAATACTTTGGTGTTCAGAGGAACATGTGTAGAGAGGAGCACTCAAGGACTGCAAGGTTCCCAGGTCCTGTGACTGCAAAACAAGCCCAAATCATCACTACTGTGCTTGACAGTTCGCATTAGGTGTTTCTGCTGGTATACCGTGTTTGGTTTTCACCAGATGTGATACTGTGCATTATGGCCAGACATCTCCACTTTGGTCTCATCTGTCCAAGGAACATTGTTTCAGAAGACTTGTGGTTTGTCCAGATATGACTTTGCAAATCTAAACTGTGTTGCCATGTTCTTTTTAGAGAGAAGAGGCTTTATTCTGGCAGCCCTTCTAAACCAGCCATACTCGTTCAATCTTTTTCTAATTGTCCTGTCATGAACTTTAACATTTAACATGCTAACTAAGACCTGTGGAGTCTGAGATGGAACTCTTGGGGTTTTTTCCAATTTCTCTGAGCATTGCACCATCTGACCTTGGGATGAATTGGGACTCCACTCCTGGGAAGATTGGCAACTATCTTGAATGTTTTCCATTTGTGAATAATATTCCTCACTGCAGAATGATGGACTTTAAATTATTTGGAAATGGCCTTATAACCTTTCCCAGACTGATGGGCAACAATTGCTTCTCTACGATCATTGCTAATGTGTTTCCTCTTTGGCATTGTGTTAACACACATCTGAATGCTCTTCTGTAGCATGGTGAATAAGAAAAAAGAAGGAAAGAAGGAATATTTTTACCCACATTCAAGAAAATAATGCTTTAATGCAAATAAAGCAAATTACACAAAATGATTACGTTGGCTGCATTGTTACATGGACTTTTAAGAATTAGAAGTTTCAAGAAGATATATGCCTAAAGACATATTTCTTTGCTTCATGTGTGCATGGAAACTTTGCTCTCAAAGTGAAAGGCAGGGAAGTTTCCACAAGTGCAAAAACAGTGGCAAGAAGCAAGCTGTACGTTTTGCTTTGAAAATTCTTTGTCAATGTGTCACATCCAATTGGTACTGCAAAATTAATGAGAAGAAAGCATTTGGTGGCCAGAATCCTATTGAGATTCTCATTGGGATTTTACACATGCACAAGAGCCATTTGAGGAGCTGTAGGAAAAACAAACAAGATTTGTTTCACTCATTAGATAGAGTCCTTTTATTCTGGAATATTCTTTTTCTTTGTTATCTCACTCAGTTTAGTTTACTAAATGAATTATTACTCTATAAAGACTGCAATAAAACATTATGTGATAATGACATCTGGATTACCGCAGCATTTGTAGTTAACTGCCACTCCAATAGGGTATACAAAGGATTTTCTCTGCTTTTTGGAAAAGCCCTCCTACTGGTCTTTTATTAGCTCACATAAGCTGAAACTACTGCTACCTAAATTTAGATTGTACTTGTTGCCACTGAAAGAGCTTCAGAGACATTATATGGACCAACATGGTATGATATTGCCCAGTAAGATGCTCTAAGAGTGCCCTCTGTATGCACATTTGAAGGATCAATATCTTAAATCCTGAACAATGGGATCAAAAACAACTTCCCTTTACGTACAGCTTTATTTCTGCTACCCGGCACAGGCTACTATATAGCCCACTGAACTACTAAATTCATTAAACAAGGTGTTGAAAGATGGAATTCATTACCTGTTTCACAAGCTCTTCAAGTTAATCATACAACCTTACATGCTATGCTGCAACAAATATTGCTCTGTAAGGTGCCATTAACCCCAGAACTGTTTTTATTGAGTATGATACCTGATAACATAGATAAGTCAACGGAATATATAGTTATATACATAGTTACTGCAGCCAGAATTCTCTATGCTAAAAATTGGAAAAGTCCGACGGTACCGAAACAAGAAGATTTCATAGAGAAGATACGGGAAACAGCGGAAATGGACATTTTATCAGAAGTGATGAAGGACTGTCCTTTACAAAAGGCAACAGAAAGATGGGACTTATTTTACAAGTGGACTGAATCAACAGGCAGCGCATGAATAGCATATATGAAACGAGAACTTAAACCTGGAAGGCAGAAAAGAGTAAATAGAGTAACTTGAAATCTTGATATGGCAATAGGTATAGAATGGACGTTAGGATGTTATTGTTTCTCCTCTTCCCCATTAACCTCAATTCCCCTTTTCCTTTTGTCACCCCCTTGTTAAAAATAAAAATTAAAAAAGTTAATCTTACAACCTGATACTTGTTTAAGAATGCTTATTTTATTATTTTATGCTTTTCTGATTGTTTATACATGCTTATATTAGATGTCAAATACTAATTTCTGTTTATGCGTACAACCTGATTAGTTGTGAAGCAATAAAGTATTCATATTTATATAAAGATTCAATACGTATATATTTATGAAAGGATAACAGTTGTATGCATGTCTCTAATCCTAAACAAACACCAGGGCAACTCTCTCCCCACCCCCCAAATATTGTAGTCATGTATGTAGGAGGATACAAGTGTTTTACCACATACAGTGGTATCCTCCATAGGGGTGGCCATTTTTGGTGCCTGTAAAGCGAGGAATCATTCCAAAAACACAGCAGGGAGCCATTTTACACAGCGGGCAGCCATTTTGAAGCCGCCGATCAGCTGTTTTAAAAACATCATCTAGCGAAGAATCGGTTCCTGAAGCAGGGGACCGATCATCGGGAAGTGAATTTTGCCTATTAAAACATTGTTTTGTGATTGCAAAAGCAATCGCAAAACAGTCATCGTATAGTGGTTTTGTCATTTAACCAGGTAATCATTAAGTGAGGGACCACTGTACTATTTTTTTTCTCTCATGAAGATTTCCATAATTTGCACAAACTGCTTCAGCACAAAACTAACATATGTTGGTTTTCCACCTTTTAGGAAGCAAGGCACACAAACGCAGAGCAAGCACAGATCAATCGGCTGATTGTTAAAAGAGATGGAAACATCCTCTCTGATCCTTCTGACCATTAATAGCCCATGTAACAAAGCAACAGCCATCATCATTTTGTGTAATTTGCTTTGAAGAGTTCTTTGTGCAAAGCTGTGTAGAAAAACTATCACCACAAAGCTCTTTGCTCTCTTCACAAGGATAATAATTTGTGGTTCTTTGTCCTCATACATGAGGATGAGACAATGAGGAATAATATCTTTACTAATATCTAGTAAAGATTGCTTTGTTAAATGAAGAATCCGCTATACGATGACTGTTTTGCGATCGCTTTTGCAAAATGATGTTTTAATAGGCAACATCCACTTTGCGACGATCGATTCCCTTCTTCGGGAACCAATTCTTCGCATTACGACAATTTTAAAACAGCTGATCAGCGGCTTCAAAATGGCCGCCCGCTGTGTAAAATGGCTGGGTTTTTGGATGGATTCCTTGCTATACAGGCACTGTACTTCCCATCTGCTCTTACCTGGAGGCATGTAATCTCAGAGGCATTTGAAAATCTCTCATCAAGATGTCTTGTCAAGTAAGAACAAAAGAACATGATAAGAGCCCTGTTGGATCAGGCCAAGTGCCCATCTAGTCCAGCTTCCTGCATCTCACAGTGCCCCCCTGCAGATGCCTCTGGGAGCATATGAGACAACTAGATACCTGTCTCCTGATACCACTCCCCTGCATCTAGCATTTGGAGGTACCTTCCTTTTAAGCATGGAGATTATACATTTCCATCATGGCTTATAACCTGCAATGGACTTTTCCTTCAGAAATCTGTCTAATCCCCTTCTAAAGGCATCTAGGCCAGATGCCATCACGACATCATGTGGCAAGGAGTTCCACAGACTGAAATACACTAGGAAAAGAAATATTTACTTTTGTTTGTTGAGCTTATATCAAGGAGGAATGGAGAATCTTGCAGAGTCCCTAGATGGTAGCATTTGCAATGTGGCACAATTATACTTGCTACTTGGAAGGAGACTATGTAGATTGCCAGCCTATCCCAAGTTGAGAAGTTTTACTCCAGATAGTTTGGTAGTCGGAAATCCTACTAAGTTAATACATTGTACATCTTACAGCACATTTGGGCAAATTTGGAATGAAAAGTGTGACAAGATGGTCATCTATGTCAACCATTCTCAACCTCTCTATTCTGGTTACAGACATAAACACTATATGAAAAAAATATAGGCCGAATCAGGATTGTATAAGTCATGTAGTGAACCTTCTATGGCGGTGTGCAAAGAATTGTTTCCATTCTGTGGCCCTCCTCAAATGTGCCAGGGCTCCCCAGGGAGGCATGTGGCCTCCATAGAGAATAAGTCACTCATTTCATCTATATCAATGCCAGGTCAATTCAGCATCCCTTTCTAATATAGTTTGGATATAGGTTTGCATCATTAAATAGAAGTCATTGTCCTTGCCATTCAAGTCTGAACTATAATACCAGAGTGTTCTCTGAGGAGAATTTGATAGACATAGAATCCAGTAACAAATAATATTTTTCCCTTCACTTGCCTGCTAGTAAGTCTTAAGTCTAAACAAGTAATTAATTATATGTACAAAAAGGCTTACAACCCCAGAGGTCCCTTTTCAGGAATACACAACACTTGGTACTGTAACTGAAATAGCCGTACTGTGAATAACAGTAGCAGCTCTGAATGTCAGTGCTCAGTTGACAAGTTGTCTTTCTTCTTTAATTATTAAAAATCCTACTGAATGCCTCTGAGAAATTTATGGAAGGTCTAGCACAAGTTGACAACACATTTGTGGACATTAGAGACGTGAGCATTAAACTAGTGATACAGTATGGTGATACAGAAAATAATGCTATTTTTGCAAATCATTGTTTGCAGTAATGATAGTGGTCACTCTCAATCTAAGTCTTCCTCTTCCTCTGTGATTACTTAGGTAGCCTTAAGAGAGAAGTTTGTATTTCCCAGTTGTGTGGAAATCAAATTGATTTATAATAGAGGATCCTTGCAATTCTGTTTAAGGGTGATACCCATAGCCCTTTTTTGTGAGATTAGAAATTGTTCAGATTGAATGTGAGGAGGAGTGAATCATAATTTAGTGGTAGAGCATATATTTTGCATGTTTCTGTGGAAGGTCTCAACATTTCCAGGTAGTGAAGGAGTTCTGTCTGAAACCCTGGAGAGCTGCCACCAGAGTAGATAACAGAGACCTGGATAAACCACTGCTGTGACTCAGTCTATTCCCATGGACATGATAGAGGAATATGAATTGATCCCACAATCCATTCCATTTGAGATCTGAGTCTTCTGATCTGGTGAGGTACTAGTGATATTGCTGTTTCTCCTTGCATGTCTCTGTGTATGAAAGATTGCCTTGGCTTAACCTAGTTTTTAGCAAGACTATCCTTATCTTACAGTTTTCCAGAAAGGAATCAGAGACCTATTAGAATGCAATATATTCTCTTTTGTTCTAGAAATTTTACCCCAGACAGAACACAACTGTATAGCTGGATTGAGATTATGTTGCTCTCTATCCCTTCCTAAAACAGAATAAGTGGATTGTAATCCACAGAAGTTTGTGAATTAAAAAAGAATGAGGTCATTATCCCTTTAAGGTTCCACTGGATAAAAAGTTCTGCCAGCCTAGTAACATGGTATTGTTACCAAGTTATGTAAAGATTGGAATTGTGTAACTGTGATATCCAAATGAAAACCCACAGCACTTGCACAACTTCCTTAGCGTTAAATGGGTCACAAGTCTTTATCGTTGTTTTGTCTTGTTTTTAAACATGGGCATCTGTTAACCTGGTTTTCTGTAAATACATAAGTACATATTTATGTTCCTATCAATTTTAAAGTGAATTCCAAGAGGTATTTCGAAGTGTGTGTTCCAGTGGCCTACAGGCAAGCCATTATTCTTCACAGTCCAGTCACATTATTTCTGTGTTCTTGCTCTGAAAAGAGGAGATGTAACACAGACTTTTTATAAGTCTGTATTACATCTTGCAAGAACCAGCACCACAGAATATCCATGCAAATGACACAATGCTCTTTCATTTTAGAGCTCTAGAAAGCTGCAAAAAATCAATTCTGCAGTGTGCAGCACAATGATTGTTATCGGTGCTTGTACAGGGGGATATTAGAGAGGCATTTCATAGGATGCTGAAGAAATTCAGTGAAAGGGGATATAGACTTTGACCTGTGAATAACACAAAGGCCATTATCTTCACAACACAAAGTTTCTCTGAATATGTAAAGATTTCAAAGGATAGTGAAAACTTCCCATCGAGTAAAAGGAATGCACAGATGGGGAAATTGAAAAGAATATTGAGGCCTTGGGGGCTTTTCTTTCTGAAATACGGTGGGCAGCTCAGTTGAAGGACTTTTCTGCTTAGTTATATGGCCATTATGTGATGAAAGAAACACTTTACAGCTTATTTTAGCTCAAATTATCCACCGAATACACCAGATTTTGTTGGAGAGACCAGTCGCAGAACTATAAACAATGAATTCCTGTATTTCTGGCTGTGCTTTGTAATTTAGAGCTAGCTTAGCACTTTGTGAGAACAGGATAAAAAATGACACTAGGTGAAGTCAAATTAGTTCAGTCTTCTCTCAAAGGAATGGGAAGAATGTTCACTGATAGCCTGCACATCCTCAACAAATTTGGGGGGTTGAAGGACTTTGGAGGACATATCAACTGCAAGAGGAGAGGAATATTGCTATTTTGTGTTATATTTTAGCGTTCTGTTGTGAACGTCTGTTTTTAATGTTTTGTAAACTGCCCAGAATAGTGCTTCGGCACTAATGGGTGGTAAATACATAAATAAATAAATAAATAGGAGGAACTAGTCTTATTATGTGAGTGGAAGCCCATCTACAAGACACTAGATTTTTCTGATAAACCCATTGTTTTCTTTTCCCCTCTTGCATCCCTGCAAGAGGGAAAATTTGTTTTATTTGTTTCATGAATGCAACATAAGTGATCCCAAAATAAAGCCCACAGAGCAGATATATTGGGGCCTTAAGATGAATTAGAATGATGCGTGTATGGACGTGAACAAATCTTGTCATGTAAATAGTGAGATAGTTTATCAGGGACCCGTAGACTATGTGGTCTCCAATCCCTGTGGGAAATCTGTCATCCAGCATGAGACCAAGATACCACATGTTTGATTTGATTTTGGGTTTTGATCACTTCTTCTACATCTTATTAAAATGTTTTTGTGGCAATTTCCACAAAAATTGCCATTGCCCTTTGTGAAGCTAAACATATTTATATAGCCAACACAGGAGGCTAGTCAAGCAAGCAAGCAAACAGCCCATCAGATCCTTTGACTTTTATTAAGTCATGCAAGAAGACAACAGTTAATACATTTCCCCCATTTGTGCATTTTACGAAAACAAGCAAGAAATAGTCTTGGAAAGGTGCAAAAGGCTCAAGGATTAAACCTTGCCCACGTCATCTTGCAGTCTCGCAATGAGGAGAAAAATGCTTCATGTTTTCTCATTTACCACATGGGGATACACCAAGTCAGGGTTTACGTTAAACACAGCAAGATATTTATTTTCTCCTTTCATGTCCAATCTTAATATATTATGTCCCTATGCCTATTTTCCTGGTATGTTTCATGTTTCTTGCTTAAGGGAATCTTCACGAGGTATGCCATTTTCATATGAATTGCTAAGAAACAAACACAAACACACTGAGGGTCTTAAGTAGCAGCAAATAACTTCTCCACGGAGTGTTAACCTCCTTCCACAAAAAACCAAAGCCATTTGATACAGCAATTAGACTTTTTCAGGTTTCTGAACTAGGGACAGTTCTATGTTTTTGCTTATTTTCATATAACTCATAAATATCCAGGGGGTATTGCATATCTATTTTAATTTATTTCTTTTCAAAAAATGTAATTATGGATGGTATTGTAGAAAGCTCCCTGTACCAATTCAATCAAAACCAGAAAGATGCAATCTTAAGAGGTATCTTCCGGGCATTGTCTCTGAAAATTTCACCAAATGCTGTCAAGAAAAATAAAAGGTTACTGCAAGTTATTGAGGTTTCTTAAAAAATGAAAGACATGTACCATTAAAAAAATCCTGTATGAATTTGTTAGGTATTTAATAGGTACATTCCTTCAGAGCGAAATGCAGATATACTAGATTTAATAATTTAATATATCTCAAAATTGAAACAATTCTGGTAAATAAAATAAAAGCAATAGCCACTTGTTGACTTTCCAGTGATAATCAATTGGAAATGAAAACTGTGACCTGAAAATTGAGTCAAACAAAGTTGTGCTGTTTTCTGAACCTCTGAATTAGTATCCAATCCATATCTTCGAATATTATGAATGTTTTAGTTTAAGACACACATTTAGCTCTTAAGTAGGACTTCTTTATTGATTTTTGACACTAGTAAGTATGTCTTAGAACTTTGCTGTCAGAAAGCAATTAAACAATACTGTTTGGAAATTCCCCAATGGAGATGCTATTTGCATTTTTTAAAACTTTCCCACTGAATGCAGTGGCAAAGACACATTTACCATTGCATACAACTTGTCTTGAAAGTGAATACGAAAATATGTAAGCACCACATGCTGTCAATATTGTGTGCTTCATAAATATAATAAGACAGCTACTTCAGAGTGTATTTTCAAGTAAACACTGGTTGATGCTTTGAAATATTTAAAGGTTACAGTGAAGATATTTTTGTTGTTTTCTTAACTACAAAATGTGTTCATTTTTTCAGGGCCTTTTGCCAGCTTTTGAAGAGGCTTTGTGCAGTACCCTACAATTTTAATCATTACTTGTTTAGCAAGACACTGCACAGAAGAAGCAATGTTCGTTTTTTGTAATAACCAAGATGATGGGAATGGTGGCTGTGAATGCCTGATGTGAATTATGGTTTCAAAATATACCCTGCTAAAGTATATCAGCTGCCACAATGCTCAGAAAATGTAATTGTTTAGAGCAGTGGTGGACAGGAGAGTTTTTAGTTTGTGGGACTGCCCTACAAGTGTTCCTTAACCTACAGAATATGATAGTGCAGTCTCCAGAATAAAAAAAAATAGGTGGACAGTATTGGCTGGTACAACCTTAACTATCTGGGATCTGCTAGCAGAGAC
Organism: Pogona vitticeps; assembly: GCF_051106095.1. Lineage (NCBI taxonomy): Eukaryota > Metazoa > Chordata > Lepidosauria > Squamata > Agamidae > Pogona > Pogona vitticeps. The sequence continues at coordinate 67,308,188 of NC_135787.1, forward strand.
TAGGTAGGTAAAAGCTGCTATAGAAAGGAATGGGGACTTCTTAATAAAAGCAGATACCAAAAATAGTGGTATGCAGTGGACAAACATCAGGGCATTTTATCCTTCAACCCCCCAAAAAACTCTTTCATTAACCTTTTATTGCTCCAAAACCTGTCCGTAAGGCAAAATGGCAACTTCTCTGTAGATTCATCAAACCAAATTCATGACACATGTGTGACTAAATGAGGTAGATATATGTAGCAAGCTATAAATCATCCTCAAGAATAACATTCCAATGCCTGTTCCATGCAGAACATCGATAATGCAAAAAAAGAGCATGGAACAGTGACTTCTGAATAGGACAGCCCAACAATATTAAGAACATAAGAAGAGTCCTGCTGGATCAGGCCAAGGGCCCATCTAGTCCAGCTTCCTGCATCTCACAGTGCCCCCCCCCCAGATGCCTCTGGGAGCACATGAGACAACTAGATGCCTGTCTCCTGATATCCCTCTCCTGCAACTGGCATTTTGAGGTACCTTCCTTTCAAGCCTGGAGATTATCCAAAAAAATAAATAAAATTATATGGTCCAATTTGCGCACAGATTGGGTCAGGCTAGAATGCATTTTCTCATGTATCATGTGATCACTGGGAAATAGATTGCACCAGATCTGTCCACAAGTCGTCTGAATTGTGACTTATTTCCCTTTGTAATCACACCCGCTATCACTATGGCCATAAGCAATTCCCGGGGAAGCTCCTGGCATGCAACACAGAAACACATTGCTTTCAGTCCACTGTTGCTCTCACTGGACATTCAGAGGTGCAGTATATGTGTGCTTATTTACTCTGATTACTTAATTACATTTATATCTAACCTTTCCTCCAAAGAGCAAAAGGAGGCATAGAAAGTTTTCCTCCTCCCAACAACCTTGTGAAACGGATCACATTTGAAAGACTGACTGGCTAAAGTTCACACAGTTGAGTTCCATGGTTTACAGGGTACTTGAATTCACATCTCCCAAGTCTTAGTCTATACTCAAACACACATACAAATAAGGGCCATTTGGCTGCCACCCTTTCAGTATATGTTTTACCCAATGTCTGGTTTTCCAATGTGGAGCTATCACCTACAAATTGCCGCAATTGCTCCTAAGTACTGTTTCTTGCCAAATGAAGTTTGCTTGGTCTTCCAGTGTCATGAGATTTGCCAATAACATGTAAAGAACATAGCCAGAAAAAAACTCAAGACCACCAAGGACACTGGAGATAATCTTGGACGGTCTGTTCTGATTTGTTTGCTAAACATCCAGCTGGTATCATCACTTGCATCAGTCCTAGAGATGGGGGGGGGTATTCGTATTTGTATATGAATACGAATATCCACACACAGATGGTGTTAACGAGGGTCTGGCCCCGTGGGGCCAGATGATCCACTCACCGATCTGATGTGGATGCATATGGCGCAATTCTACAAATGGCTCTGCAGTGTGCAATCTGCTCACCACTCCCAGCAGTAGGCGGGAGGACAAGCCTCACTGCAAGGTCAAAGAGTGGTGAGTGGATCGCACGCTGCAGAGCCATTCATTGAATTGCACTGTCCACGTCCATGGCAGATCAGTGAGTGGACCATCCGGCACCATGGGGCTGGACCCTCATTAACACCGCCTGTGTGGGGATATTCATATATGAATACTAATACCCCCATCTATAATCAGGTCCAACCTGGCTGCTACTTTCTATACAGTGCCATGGGTATTGCTGGAGAACCAAATCCTTCCATTGATTTGAATGATTTCACTTATCATAACCTGTGACAAAAGATTGATTGAGTGTAGTCTGCTGTATGACTCCTTGATCTTTAGTTGAGACCATTCAACTGAGAGATGATTGGCTGGGTTTCAGAGATATTTAACACATAATCATATGATGGAATAGCAGGCCTGTCTTTTTATTAAGCAGAGTGAAACAACTGCCCCAGGCAGCAAATGCAGGGAGAGGGAAGTAGGGACAAACCTGAGCACACTGTCATTTTTGGAGGACAGAGTTGAATGAATCATGTGATCTCTTCCGTGTTCCTAAACTAGCTTGTCAGACTAGTTCATATCTGTCTGGGATTATTGAGGCAGAGCTGGAATCTTGCCCTTTACCTCAGGTGGCAAAATGTTTTGGGTGTGAAAGATAGCCTTCATCTTCACACTGTTTCTCATTTGCATCAGCAGACCCCAATGGCAGTATCAACATATGTCTGAGTTTTTCTTTCTCTTTTCTGACTTCTAATCAAGAAGCATGAATGTTGGATTTAATGCAAGAGGTATGTGGGGGTGTTGCTCCACCTATTAATGCCTCAAGGCTTTTTGCTATGTCCTGGGGGCATATAGTTTTCCTTAATCTGTGTACTGTATGAATGATGATACAGCCCAGAATATAGCAATCCACATTTGACTAATGTTTAGCTTCTTGTCCAGTAAGACATTTCAATCTTTTTTCATACATAGTTCAACCAGGTCTCACCCAGCCTATATCTGTGAAACAGATTTTTTCCTTCCCAAATGCACAATTTCACCTTTTTTCTTTCTGTTGAAACTAATTTTCTTTTCAGTGTAGTTCTCCAATCTGTCAAGGTTCTCCTGAATCCTGATTCTGCCTTCTGAAATGTTAGCCTCCCACACTAAGTCTGGCATCATCTGAAAATTTGATAAGCACCTACACCATGATCCAAGTCATTTGTACAGATGTTGAACAATACCAGGCCTCTCCTCAAGATGATAGTGAACAAAATTCACCCACCTCACCCGACTACATGCAATGAGCCACAAAACACCTGCAGGAACAATATTCCAATACCCACTCCAAGCAGAAAATAAATGTTTTGTGTGGGAAAGCCTAGAACAGAGACTTGACAGCCCAATGAAATTCACTTGTCCCACCTGACAAGAGGGGACTGTGACAAACCCAGACCTACTGGGATATGTCACACAGTTACACTAAGCTGCCACCAACCATTCCCTATAATAAGTCACACAGACCAGGGATGGATTTTTAAACAACAAAAGAATAAGGTTTATTTTAAATACAAACAGGGTAAATAAAACAATCAGGTGAATAAAATAAAGTAACGTGGCTTATTCTCACACACACAAGCATACAGTTTGGTTCACCTAGAACCTTTAACTTAAAGCACAGACCCTGAACCCATCAGTTCTGGCTAACCCACAGACACCTGAACTTATCAGGTTGGTACTCTGACACACAGTAGTACCCTGTCAGACACCCAGACTCCCACAACAGCTTCTTCTTCCCCAGCTGCTGCTTCGTCCCAACCCAGTGTCTCACAGTCTGTCTCAGCATCACCTCTTCACCACACAGGCATCACATATTTATACAGTACAGCCCCTCCTCCTGATGTCCCGCCTTCCACTCCCCATAGGATGGAACTTTCCCTCCAAACCCATGACAGACAGGTAACATCAGTGCTGTTATGTAACACCTCCCCTCTTTAAAAGTTGTTTTGTAGGGGGAAAGCTAAAAGTGCTTTTCACCAAAAAAACAACCTGCATAAAATACACAACAACATTTATACATACCATATAATACTTACATATACTTACATCAATTTACCTTTATTAATACCAACCAAATTCAAAACCAGGTACATTTTAACTTTTTGTTTTCATTATATACATATAGTCCATGTTCTTTCGCCGTCTTCAGTCTTCAGGTCTTCTTGATAAGGCGTCAGCAACACAGTTCACTGACCCTCTGACCACCTTCACTTCAAAGTCATAGTCCTGTAAGTTCAAAGCCCACCTCATAAGTTTGCTATTGTGGGTTTTCATCGTCTTTAACCATTGCAATGGTGAATGGTCAGTACACAGAATAAAATGTCTTCCCCAGATGTAAGGCTTGGCCTTCTGGATCGCGTAGACTATGGCCAGACACTCCTTCTCCACGGTTGCCAAATGTCTCTCACCTTTTTGAAGTTTCCTACTCAGGTAGGACACTGGATGCTGGTCACCATTCTCATCCTCCTGGCACAGAACTGCTCCTACCCCGCTGTTAGACGCGTCGGTGTAGATGATAAACTCCCGGTCGAAGTCTGGAGCACGCAGGACAGGATAGTTGATTAACGCCTCCTTCAACCTCTGGAACGCCGCCTCACAGTCGCTGGTCCACGGGATGCTGTCATCAGCCTTCTTCCTCGTCAGATCGGTCAGCGGAGCCGCAATCTCGCTAAACCTCGGGATGAACTTTCTGTAGTAGCCCACCAACCCAAGAAATGATTTGACCTTTTCTTGGTGTTGGGTCTAGGCCAATCACGAACAGCTTCTATTTTGGCCTCCAGGGGTTTTATCATTCCTCCCCCTACCATGTGACCCAAGTATTTTACTTCTGGGCTACCCAGCTGACACTTGCTGGCCTTTACTGTTAGCCCTGCTGCACTTAACCTCTGCAGCACTAACTCCAGGTGTATCAGGTGATCTTCCCAGGTATTACTGAAGATCCCTATGTCGTCAATGTAGGCCACTGTAAAGTCACTGAGCCCTGCCAAGGTCTGGTCCATCAGCCTTTGGAATGTGGCTGGTGCATTTCTGAGACCAAAGCTCAGGACTCGAAACTCATAGAGACCAAAAGGGCTGCAAAAGGCAGTCTTTTCTTGATCCCTGGGATCAATTCTTAATTGCCAATATCCCTTTACCAGGTCCAATGATGAGATGAACCGACAACCCCCTATGGTTTCAATCAGGTTGTCTAGCCTGGGCATTGGGTAGGCATCAGGAGTGGTTACACGGTTTAATTTCCTGTAATCGACATAAAACCTAATGCTCCCATCAGGCTTGTCCACAAGGACTATCGGAGAGGACCAAGGACTAGAAGAGGGGACGATTATGTTCTCCCTCAGCATCTCGTCCAGCTCCTTCCGCACCTTGTCCCTGTAGGGTCCCGTTACTCGGTATGGGGATACTGCCTGCGGGGGTGCATCCCCTGTGTGGATCCGATGCATCACTCCCTTCACTATCCCCGGCTTGTTGGAAAACACCTGTTGATATTTACTAAGCAGCATTTTTAATTCTTGCTGCTGGTCTTGGGTGAGTGCAGGACTGATCTTTACCTCCTCTGGGTTGTATTTTACTTCCCCTCTACCCTCCCAGAAGGGTAATTCCGCTTCCTCACTCTCAGCTGCTTTTATCGCGAATAAAACCCTCTGTTCCCCTCTGTAGTAGGGTTTTAGGGCATTCACATGAACCACCCTCCTTGCTTGGTTCTCCTCCTGCTCTATTAGGTAGTTCAGGTCTGACATCTTGGAAATGACCCTATATGGTCCTGCCCATTTGAGCTGCAGTTTATTCTCTCTGCAGGGCCTAAGCCAAAGCACTTCCTCCCCTGGGTCAAAGTGCCTCTCTCTAGCTTTGTGGTCATACCATGTTTTCTGTCTGACCTTCTGAGCTTGCAGGTTTTCTGCTGCCAGCTCTAGATTTCTCCTTAGGTCATTCATCAAGGTGTCTATGTAAGTCACAACGTCTTGTGGGTCATCCTGGGTGACCTGCTCCCAAACTTGTTTGATCAAATCAAGGGGCCCTTTCACCCCTAAGTGTGCAGCAATCATGTCAGAGTGACCCCTTTGTAAGATCATGGGGCGATACTTTTCAGGTACCACCAGCTGACTTCTGATCCCATCTCCCCCTTTTGAGATATTCCTCAGGGTTTCTCTATATAAAATCCCCTTTTTCTCCAGAAATCTCACTGGGGTTTCAGGTGTGAGCTGGGCGTCAGTCACCTGTTCAAAACACTTTTGGAGAGTGGCGTCTGCCTTTTGCTCCTGTCCAAATCTGCTGTCTGTGGTCAAGGTTTCCACCACAGCTTCTGAACTCCCCTCTGCTTCCGTCTCTGGCTCATCATTACCCCCCTGAACTGTCCCTGTGGTGGCTTGTGAGCGTGTAATCACTAGCACCCGTTTCACATGTTCAGCCAGGTCATTTCCCACGAGCACGGCTGCTGGCAGAGTCGATGAAATCGCTATCCGCCAATCTCCCCTCCAGCCTTGAAAGTTGACAGGTACCTCTGCTACTGGCAGAGAGATTATCTGCCCCTCAATCCCTGCCACCTTCATGCTCTCATTTGGGATTATAAACTCCCTAGGGATGATATCTGGATGGCATAGGGTTACTTGGGAACAAGTGTCCCGCAGCCCCCTATACTGACGGTCAAGTATTCCTACGTCCACCCCTGCTGTCTCAAACAACTGAGAATCTGTTTTTATCAGCAAGCAGCGCTTTACCTCCACCAGAGGACCATTTTCCTCAGCCTGATCAGCAGAGGTAGCTGTTCCAGACTGAGTAGCTATGGCAACAGGCTCCCTCTGTGACACTGAGCCTTGCTCTTTCTGGACACAGAACACAGCTTTTGGCTTGGTTCCACTAGAATCATGAGGCACATTTCCTTTTATCTGCTTCCATTTCTCACACCCTGAGATTAGATGGCCCTTTCCCTCACAGAAATAACATTTTCTGCTGTACTTGGAGTCTTTCTCCTCTGGGTTTGGTTTTCCCTCCAAAATCTGGTTCCTGGACTGGCTCTGCCCAGAAGGTTTATCAACAAAATGGCCGCCCATTTTTGGCAGGCTCTGAACTAACCCTTTGGAGTACTTAGGGTCCCATGTTTCCCTCATGTTTTGTTCAGAATAATTCAGGTTTTGAGGTTGTGCCTTAACCTGTGTGCCTTCTTTTGGTTTCTTTTCCAGCTCCTTTTGCTTAGCCTCAAACTCAGCCCTGATCTGTAAAATTTCTTCCTCAGCCCTAGCTTTTATCTCTTTTACTTTTTCTTCAGTCTTATCTCTGATTTCTTTTAATTTAATGTCTTTTTGCTGATTATATTTTTCAAGATCTTGCTCACTTTGTCTGGCCTGAGCCTCATACTTTTCTCTTTCCGCAATTTCTTCAACTGATAAATTGTTGTTTCTCTTATTGAGGAATGTTAATTCTAATTGTGCCATTCTAATTCTGTGTTTCAGTTCCATCTCTTCTATCCTCATGGCCATTTCCCTTTTCCTGGCATCTGCCTCTACCTGACTGATTTCAGCTCTTTCTCTGGCCTCACTTTCCATTCTCTCTATTTCAAATTGCCTCATCCTCAGTTCATGCTGTTGGGCTATGATCATTTTCCTAAGTTCTGGGTTTTGTTCTCCTGTGCTGTCACCCTGCACTGAGCCAAATTCATCCTCAGAACCTTGGTCAATCTGGGGGTCTTTCACCTCACTCATTTCTGCTACTTGGCTTCGAGTCAAGGGCATAACCCCCCCCTCAGAACAGGCTGCTTTACAAAGTCAAGCCTCAAAATAAAACGACCACTTTTTTTCCTTCTTGCCTCAGAACCAGCTCTCCCTAGAGATTGCTGCTGTTCTTCAGCACCAAACTTGCAACAGTATCGAGTCAGAGCCTACCCCCCTCTGCTGGGCCTCTCAGCTGGCAAGCTAGCTCACTGTTGCTACGCAGTTTTGCCTCAGCGTTTTCCCGCCAAAATCAGGCTGCCTCAGAGCACCTTAATCTAAGTCTCCCCAGTTGGCACGTTCTTCTACTAGTGCACCTCCCCGTGAGGTACACCTAGAAGATTACCTACGCGCCTCAGACTGTCCCTGACTAGACCCCCCTTGCTCTGGGCACACTTGCCAAGGCTTTGCTGGACCGCTGGACAACTGGACCAGACGTATCCCACCGCTGCCACCAATCAATGTGACAAACCCAGACCTACTGGGATATGTCACACAGTTACACTAAGCTGCCACCAACCATTCCCTATAATAAGTCACACAGACCAGGGATGGATTTTTAAACAACAAAAGAATAAGGTTTATTTTAAATACAAACAGGGTAAATAAAACAATCAGGTGAATAAAATAAAGTAACGTGGCTTATTCTCACACACACAAGCATACAGTTTGGTTCACCTAGAACCTTTAACTTAAAGCACAGACCCTGAACCCATCAGTTCTGGCTAACCCACAGACACCTGAACTTATCAGGTTGGTACTCTGACACACAGTAGTACCCTGTCAGACACCCAGACTCCCACAACAGCTTCTTCTTCCCCAGCTGCTGCTTCGTCCCAACCCAGTGTCTCACAGTCTGTCTCAGCATCACCTCTTCACCACACAGGCATCACATATTTATACAGTACAGCCCCTCCTCCTGATGTCCCGCCTTCCACTCCCCATAGGATGGAACTTTCCCTCCAAACCCATGACAGACAGGTAACATCAGTGCTGTTATGTAACAGGGACCTATGCAACAAGCCACAAAACAGCCCCAGAGACTGCATTCCAGTACCCATTCCAGTCAGAAAATCCATATTGTACAAAGTAGCCCAGGATAGTGATATTCACGTGTCACATCAGATGAAAGGGGAATGATGTAAACATCATTGAGAAACACCTTCCAGTACCCATTACAAGCAGGAAGTCAAAATCATGCAGGACAGGCTAGACTGGCAATTTCCAAGTCGGACAGCATGCCAAAATTCATTCATCCCATTGCAGTACAGAGGACAGATGCAACCAGTCACAGCAGAGCTCCAGGACCTGTTCTGTGTCTAAGTACCATATTTTCAAAAAGGCCAATTAGCATCATCTTCCAAACTGGTGACAGCAACCAATTTAGCAGTCACATATGAGTGGGTGAGAGTAATATCTCAAACCACTGACCTTCCATAGGAACCCATAGTCCACACACAGAAACACATTTTCTTTCAGCATCTCCAGATCCATCACTTTAGCTTATCCTAGAAAAGCAAACCCTGAGAAGGCATCCACTGCTGTTCTGTGCCTTTAAGTTGCACTGGCTGAGCTCAGTCAGCAGAAAAGGAAAGAGTGGTGGGGTGGGAGTGGAAAATCATCCACTGCAGCCAGTGTATCTGCGTTTGGACCCTACTGTAGTCAGTAACTCAGTGTTCATTTGTCTTCTGTGATGGGTGATTTTCATTAAGCAGTCCTACTCAGAAGTCATTGACCTGGCATGTTTTTTGCAATATTGATTTTCTGCCCAGAATGGGTATTAAAATGTTGTTCTGTAGGGACATTTTGGAACTGGTTGCCTCAGTCCCCTCTAGTTGGAAGGGACAGGTGAATTTCATTGGACAGGCCTACTTAGAAGTCACCATTCTAGGCTGTTTTTAGCAATACCAATATTCTGCCTGGAACAGGTCCTAGAATATTGTTCCTGTGGGCATTTTGTGGTTAGTTACATCATTCCCGTCTAGTCAGAAGGGATGAGCAAATTTTGTTGGCCTGCTCTACTTAGAAATTATTGTTCAATATCTTAATATTGATGTTTAGAGATGTGTTCATATATAAATATTGCAAATTATGTGGCCCCATAAAACAGGGCACTGTATATATAGCTATTGTTTGTCTACTTCAGAGACAGTAATTTTTCTCTCTTGCTTATTCTCTCTCCCCTCCCCTCCCATCTATTTAGCTACCCATCCATCTACTCATTTATACATCAACAGGTATAGACAATGCCTCTATTGGACCGCTTACATACCATTAACAAGCCATCTTTCAAGTACAGAAGCACCATTCCTTAGGCTAGGTATTACAGAGCTTGGGTGGCAGGATGGTGGTGATACAGAAGATTTCAAAATCACCCTGTCTAGATGCTGAAGCTTCAGAATCTCCATTACGCTAAGCTGAAAGACTGTCAACTTAAAGAATTAGGTTGAAATGTGTTGGCAGTATTAGAGAATACAGAGTAATTTGTTTTTCTCTGTAGCTATAAAGAAAAGGAATTCAGTGACTCGTTGAATCCTCTGTTGCCCTATATAAAGCGCATTGCTCCTGCTTTGACTGGGAGCAGAAGCATCCATAAACATGGCAACCCCTGTATCAGAAAAGTCAAAGATTAATCAATTACATAAACCAGTTGTTTAATAATACCAGTACTGGGTCTAAACATGCTATTTTTTTCAGGAACTGAAAATTAAGCCTTTTAAAATAAGTAGATAACCCCCTTTTTAATATGAATGCAGCTAATAATTTCACATTGATACCCTAACAAGAGGTCAGTTCTTCTGGCTAATGCCAATATTTAAGTCATGATTAAAACAAAACAAAAAAACCTCTCTTCTTTCTTTGGAGAGTGAAAGAGAGCAAAAAAAGCTTGTTAAAATGGTAAGGAGACTCAATGTCCTTCATTTTCCTTTATCACAGCTATATTACTCTGGCCTAAGTCTAGTCATTAATTCTGAACTAGAATGGATCTGAGTTGATGGGCAGAGGCACAGATGCCCTTGTCAGCGGGCTGTCTTGGCTCCTTTCATGGCTTGCAGAGTTTTGCACTGGACGTTCCACAACAGACCTAGAAAAGACAGAACACTCTGAGGAAGCTTTAGGAACCCAAATGGGAAAAATATGGATGCCAGGAGTAGGGCAGTCAAACAGAAGCCCTGGAGGGGAAAAACACATGGAAATGGAAACAGCCCCAACCCTGGGAAGTGATCCCTGGAGAGGAAAAGAGGCTCCTGGGTCTGGAACAATTTAAGGAGAGCCCCAGAGAAGAAGGAGACAGTAGAGTGTGGTAGCAAACTGGCGACCAGTGTGAAAGTTGAGGAGGAAGAAGTTAAGTCCCGAGGGAATGACCTAGAAGACCCTAATGAAGGTTACCAAGTGGAGGTAGGACTCACAGAGGAACCCAAGCCACCAGGGGACTGGGAGTACATTTATAAGGAGGATCCCTGGACAGACATCCTGGTCCAGTTCAAGTTTCCTCTGGGTGAGATAGACTGTCACCTTAACTTACACCCACCTCCTCACTCCTCATACTGGGGGTTGTGAGAATGAAAGGAGAAGAGATGCTGGACTCATGAAGCTAGCCATAGGGAGCCAACCACTGCTCAACAGAGGCATTGGCAGAGGCAGTAGCAAAAAGCATGCCAGACTTCAGGAATGAGTGGGACAAGAGAGGAATGAAGCAAGGAACTATCACCACTGCCCTCAGTGTAGGCATATAATCCATTCTTGTTGCATCCCCCAAGTCAGTTCAGCAGGGACATTCCCATTAAATAGAAATGCCCTAGAACTTCTTCCAGTGAAGTTAACTGGTCGGAAGGAGGACTTGGACTCTTTGGACCTTGCCACAAGTACCCAGATAGTGCTGAGAACTAGTCTGGGCTCAGCCGACGACTGTTCTGTTAAAAGCCATCACCTTGTTGCAATGAACCCCACTGTTGGTTCACCTGTTGTGTCACTATCTGTAGGGATAGAGTAGGAACTCCCAATAGACTGGCTAGGGCTGGCGGGGCTCACAATGGGATTTACAGACATCTTTACTTAGTATTCAACAACTGACTCAATGGGTCTATCCCAGTTTGGACTAGCAACTACATTTAGACTTCAGCTTTTAAGGTAGATTTGCAACACTTATGTTTGCTTTGTACATATAACAAAGGCAAATCCATTCCAATTTGTAATTCCCACTTATGATTTCCATCTTTTCATAACAACATCTAAACATAAGTCTTAAAGCTTTTTTGAAATATGTGATCTTCAATCTTTTTATTCCTTTTAAACTGTTTTTCCCTCTTTGTATCATCTCCTTATTTAAAAATGCTTCTATTTCTTTGATATAGATTTTCTATCTCTTCAAAGTCCTTACACCACTTCCGCTGCTACAGCAATATCAAGAAATACATACAAATTGTTCTATCCAGTGCCTGCGCCTCACCAAATGTATGTTGCGATAAGCCGGAGCCCATCAAAAAACAAGGTCTCTTTTTAGTTTAGAAAACATCAAATCCCTACCGGATATCTTGTTAAAATAATGTTATTCAAAAAGGGACAGACCCAAGACCTCAACAAGAGGAGAATATGTGGAGAAATGTGCAAACTGTGTCATTACAGTTATTTTACAAAAATGTGCCAGTTTTTCATTTTCTTTTTACCCACTTGAAATGGGAGTGAAAATGTCTCTCTTCTTAGTCAAAACTGCCATCTGTCCTCGTCTTGCCCTCCTCAGTCAAGCACCCTACTAATTCATTAATGAAGCAAAGCTTTTAAACATTCTCAAAAGAAACCTCGTCACCCATTTCCAGCTGTTTACTAAACTTTTTACAAAATGTAAATAAACAACAAAGCTACATAAAGCTCACTGAAATCAAACCACTGGTAATCCCATATTTTTGCACCCTCTTCTGTGAAATCCATCAGCCTAACTGCCATCAAAACTTTTTTTCACTTCCTGATCTCTCACTCCCACAATTTGGAAAGGGAACAGGAAGAGAACATAGTATGTGGTTCATGTATGCATAATGCTAAGACCAGCCAAGGACTCACCTCTCATTGTTGCTTGAAAGAGAATATTTTTTTGCCCATCTTTTCCAGTCAGACTTAATTCTATTTCCGTGCTTGTTTTAGATTAGCTTCTTGGGAGACAAATTAAGCCCTATTCAAGTCTGTAATAATAATTGTATTGACAGGTGAACCCTCCCAAGGTTTTCTGGGTGTAAAGTACTCAGAAGTAGTTTACCAGTTCCTTCTTCGCATGGCATACTGAGACTGCACAGCCTGCCTGAGGCTGTGTAGGTGGCAAGGCATATAACTCCTTCAGTTACACGCATTCTGGGTGATCTCAGCTGGCTTTCTTCCATGAAACCACAGTAGGGTTTTGAACTTCTGGCCCCTGGCTCTGCAGCCAGGTACTCAGACCCATAAACTATTCTGATCTTGTTGTTGTCGTTTAGTCATTTAGTCATGTCTGACTCTTTGTGACCCCATGGACCAGAGCACACCAGGCCCTCCTGTCTTGCACTGCCTCCCGGAGTTGGGTCAAATTCATCTTGGTTGCTTCGATAAAACTATCCAACCATCTCGTCCTCTGTCGTCCCCTTCTCCTCTTGCCTTCACAGTTTCCCAACATCACGGTCTTTTCCAGGGAGTCTTCTCTTCTCATGAGATGGCCAAAATATCAGAGCCTCAGCTTCATGATCTATCCTTCCAGTGAGCACTCAGGGTTGATTTCCTTCAAAATGGATAGATTTGTTCTCTTTGCAGTCCAGGGGACTCTCAAGAATCTCCTCCAGCACCACGATTTAAAATTCTGATTTACACTTTCCCAAATACCAGTTTCACTTAACACACCTGGGCTCCGCATAGATTTTTAACCATAACTACTCAATAGCACTGAGTAGCACATCAGTTATTTTTCTATGTTATCCTTTGATATGGTTAAAAGAGTAATGCCAGATATTTTCTATTTTGGAGGAAATAGGGACCAGAGATCAGTGTTAGTGAGCAACCCCCTCTTCCCCCCCCCCATACTGGTTTAGGTGTGCTTAATCCTATTTAAATTAAGCATGCTCTGCGGAACTTTGTTTATTCACAAATCCATAAATAAATGTATAGATATTCCAACTGCAAAACCTAGTTTTATTCCTATTCCCCTTTCTTTTTCCACCTTTTATTATTCAGCCCATCTACTTTTTATTATTATTATTATTATTATTATTATTATTATTATTATTATTATTATTATTATTATTATTATTATTATTATTATTATTATTATTATTATTATTATTATTATTATTATTATTATTATTATTATTTACTCTCAGTCTCTCTTATATTTCAATATATCTCAACATCTAAAAATGTATCCAGGAAAATGTTCTCTATAGTTCAGGTGTCTTTATTTTTATCAGCCCATTTGCAAGTAATACATCCAGCAAACTTAGACATAATCACACTAAAAAAAACAGCAACAGAGAGATTGTGCTTTTCTTCTGTCAAAACCAAATGCCTAGAGTAATACAGAAATTTGTCTTACATTTTTAGTCCCTTAATTTTGCCCTTTCTGTTTTATCCTCTACTTAGGCTCTCTAGCTGGATTGATTTGTACATTTACATCTTAGTCTCCTTATGTTTTGATTGTGGTCTATATTTTTACTTACATTTTACTGTGTTTTATTGTGACAGCCTATGGCTAAATGCAATTAAATATTCAAACATTCAAATAGATCAATAGTCCATAAAACTCTCAGTGATAACTCCAAAATGTAGGGAAATTTATAACTGATGTGTTAAGATATTTTAAGGGTAATAATCAATACACCATTAACTTTCAGCCTAAAAGTAAATTGAGCACCTCCATTACTCCATTACTTCACCATACAAACCAAAGTCGAGATTAGTAGTCTATCCTCTGAGGATTCAAGAGCAGACACTTTAGAGCAATATCTATGTTAATTTTATCAAACTCATTGGAAGAGAATAAAGAAAGGAGATTTATAAGTTTAAAGTTTAAAATAAACAAGCTTTATGTTACAGCAGATAGACTTCAGTAGAACCCCTTATGAGAAAATAAACCTGAGCAATATGAAAGACATTATTTTCAGCTCTTTTAAAACCCTTTTGTTACAAACGTTTAGAACAGGGGTCTCAAACTCAATTTACCTGGCAGCCGCTGGAGGCAGAGTCTGGGTGAGGATGGGTCGCATCAGATTTTGCTCCAAGTGGAGCAAGAGCCCGAGGAAGCTGCCCAGGAGTTTCCTTAGCGCAGCTGGTGCTCCGTGGAGGAGGAGGAGGAGGAGGAGGAGGAGGAGGGGCGTGCGAGCCCTCGCCACCAGCCATGAACCCCTCCAGCTCGTTCTTCACTACCACCACCAGCAGCAGCAGCAGGACAAAGAAGCAGAGGGGACGGAGCGCCGGTGACTGCCTAGCGGGGGGAGGAAGGCACGACATAAAATTTTAAAAATACACTCACAGAATCGCCTTGCCAAAGGAGAAAAGCCTGCATCGGTACCCACAAAATTAAACAGGACAGGACAGGCCCCTCCACAGGTGCGCATGCATGCACACGCACACACACACGGAGGTCCGGCAACCTTCCTCTGAGGGCCCCCCTCAAAAAAAGGCACACTCAGCAGCAGCAGCTACCCCCACCACGTCAGAGGAGCAAACTTTGCAAGGCAAGTCCAGGCAGCTTCCAGAGCTGAGGCAGCTGAAGCAGGATGAAGAGGAGGAGGAGGAAGCACCGCTGGGTGCTGAGGCAGCCACTGGCCGGGCTGGTGCTGGGGGTGCTGAGAGAGAAAGAGAGCCAGAGAGCCACTTCCCTGGAAGAGCTGCTGTTGGAGGCACTGTTGGGGGCGCTCTTCGAGGATGGGACAGGAGCGAGCTCTGCTCCCAGGCATTGCTGAGCGGTGGCTCAGGCACTCGGGGAAAAGGGCCAGCAGCATGCCTCACTCGTCATCTCTCCCCCAAGACAGCGCCTCTTGCACCCTCCATCTGGAACTGCAGCCTGCCAGCCAGCAGACGGTCTGGCTAGCTGGCAGGCTGCAGTTCCAGATGGGGTGTGTGCAAGAGGCGCTGTCTTGGGAGAGAGCTGGTGAGTGAGGCAAGGCTTTTTTTTTTTACTCTTGACAGCAGAGGACGCGTGGGCGCTTCAGGGGGGCAGGCAAAGTGAGGGCCACAAACTATCATGTGGCAGGCCGCAAATGGCCCCCGGGCCGCATGTTTGAGACCCCTGCTTTAGAATCTCACTGATCAGACTCTCTGACTTGATTCCATCAAATTATATGTGAAAATTATATGTGAACAATCCCTGAATATATACTGAGGACATGATTTTTGCTTTAGTGGTATCTAGCTTTATCATATTGTCACCTCCTTCAGTGACCTCTGGCCATTGCATGTGGTCATCTAAAAATACCTTGGTTTGTTTTTTGCCCACAAACTAAAATATGACATATGTTTCTATTTCCTTCCTTGTCTTCTGTTAGGCTATAAAAAAATATGCTCAGGTATCTCTATAGGACAGAGTGCCTTCCTCATTTGAACCTGGAGCAATTTAAAAAAACTCAATCTGTCTCAGTTCTGACTGCATATATCTACTCCAGGGGTTTGAACAATTTGTTGTTTGTTATTGTCAGTTTAAGCTTTATCAACTTAATGAGGCAGTTCAGCAATGAATTTGGAAGTCCCTTGAGATTCCTTGCCTCCAGCTGACAAGACAGAGTTTTTTTCCTCTTTCAGAGTACTAAAAATATAGCAGTACAAAATTAGTGACCCTTGACCTTGAGAAGTAAGGAACATGCACTCAGCAAGTACACAAGGACCAAGTCATTGTTATGAAAGAAGCAAACAACCCATCCAAGCTTCAGATTCTCAAACAGCCATGAAACAAAATCTCAGTTTTATGCAAATTGTGCAAAAAATATGGCCAATTTGTACATAATATCATTCTCACCACTGCAGGCTCAATACTTGAAGGCCCCTGCAAATTCTCTGCTGTCTTCAGTGCCAAGGAGAAGACAGCAGTTCCTCATCCTCATTCTTGCTTATGAGGAAAAGATAAGTAAGGATTTCTATATTTACATCCCTAATCTGCTATAATCTGTATTAATCTGTATATGATGCAGACTGGCATTAATCACAATACGACTGTCACTGAAAATCCTTACATGTTCTTGAGGATATGCTGTGGGTATTGTAACTCACATAAGTAAATGTGTGGTGCTAAGCTGGCAGGCCAGTGCTCTGGAGTGTGGAGATTTACTACATTTTAGGATTTAGTTGAGTTTGGAAAACAGACCACATCCAGTGTAGTTTATGGGTGGTTGGAAAAGAATATTATGTGAATCTTTTTTTTTTTAAGCCAACATCTTTGCTGTTACTGTGAAATATAAAATTGGCTTTTGCAGAAGATAAATATAGTACCTGTCTTCATTTTTCTTCCTAATTCTTTTTAAAGCTGCTTGCAGAATATAGGTTAGAAAACTAAACATTTTTGAAAAGCGCGCCCTTTCTCCCTGTCTTCGGTAAGACTCTGAATGGAAAAAGGGGGAAAAAAGAAAGCTTTTGGAGCCTTACCGAAGGCAGGGAGAAAGGGCGCGCTCTTCAAAAATGGTTCTGGACAAGCCTCTGCAAGTGCCGCTCACCCGGAGGGACCCCCTGCCAGTCTTCCAATGGTGTAAGGGAAGCGCTGGGGTCCCACCGAGCGGCGCTTGCAGAGGCTTGTCCAGCACCATTTTTGAAGAGCGCGCCCTTTCTCCCTGCCTTCTGTAAGGCTCCGAATGGAAAAAGGCTTTCTTTTTTTTCCTTTTTCTGTTTGGAGGCTTGCTGAAGGCAGGGGAAAGGGGCACATCTTCAAAAATGGTGCTGGGGTAGTCTCTGCAAGCGCATTCATGGTGCAAAAAATGGCCATAGGAAGAATCGTCTTGCGAGGCACCAAAAACCTCGCCGGACCCTTTCGTCTAGCAAGTTTTTCATCCGGTGAGGCAATCGTCTTGCGAGGCACCACTGTACTTAGAGTTACATAAGTATCATTTACACAGGTACACAGTCAGGCCTTTGGCTGCTGGATATCTGCAGAGGAAGAGTCTTTTAAGGATGAGTGTTCCACTTTTTGTGTTGTGTTTTCCTGTGGTTTTTTAATTGTGGACATACAAAAAATAATTGATTTGTTGAGCGTTGACTTTTAGCTGCTAATGCCACAAGAATTATGGTTATGGTGAACTTTGTACAATTGTCCAACCCAAACTGGAACCTCGCACAACAGCTGAAACTGGTAGTGAACTGAACCTAGTCCACCAGCTGTGTATTACAACCATTGAGCTTTTTGACAAGTTTGCTGGTTTTTCCCATCCTGAACAGCAGGAAACCTGGGAGTGGCTATGTGTATTTTCAGCTTGGTGGGTGAGCTGAAATATGACAGCACATTTTTTTCTGGAGGGCATGAGTAGGCAAGCATATCAATTAGCATTTTAATATCATAGCATTTATAATTACAGGATTTTATCTTTATAGAATGTGGTTTGTTTGTTTGTTTGTTTGTTTGTTTGTTTGTTCCCTCTTGCTGCCCAGTCCTTTAAAGATGGTTTGATACTATGCCCCATTGTTTTATGCTAGGGATTGCTAGATTAGTAAATTGTTCAGACCTTAGGTCTGGGTAAGGCATATGTGTACTCCTCCCTAGGACCCGAGTCCATTGTCCTGTCAGGATCCTGCCTTCAGTTCAAGAGAGAGGGCACTACCCACTCACTTGTTGGACTGTCTGCAACTGGAGAGCACAGAAAGGAAACTCAACAGTGAGTACTAATTTTCCTTTTCAAAGCCAGATTGCATCAACTATTTATGGTAGCTACTAGACTACTGTATTTACCTGTAAGTAACCATTAGGACCCAAAGGCCACACCTGGTCTTTAAGTCACCCTCTTCTGCTGCAGTTCCACGTCTGTCTCTTTCCCCAAGAAGTTTCTCCAAAGATCCCGTCCAGAGCAGGATATTATTAGGAATGAGGGCAAGAAAAATCATCCCTTGCCCAGGCCAATATGCTTTCCATGCCCACAAAGAAGTCTCTTGAATCTGATTTCTATACATTTACCGTATTTTTCGCTCCATAAGACGCACCTCTCCATAAGACGCACCACATTTTTAGGAGAAGAAAACAGGAAAAAAATCTGTTTTCTTCTCCTAAAAATTGGTGAGCCTTATGGAGAGGTCTGTCTTATGGAACACAACCTAGGACCCTTTGGAGGCTCACCCAGACCCCCTGAAGGCCAGAGGGGGCAAAATCACCACCTTCTGGGGCTCTTTTGAGGTTTGGAAAGCTTCAGAAGAGCCCCAGAAATTGGCAATTTCGCCCCCTCTAGCCTGGTGGGGGGGCAGGGTGAGCCTCCAAAGGGTCCTAGAGTGTGTTCCAGGACCCTTTAGAGACTCACCCTGCCCCCCCCCCGAGGGTCAGAGGGGGCAAAATCACCACCTTCTGGGTTCTTTTAAGGCTTGGGAAGCTTCAAAAGAGCCCCAGAAGGTGGCGATTTTGCCCCCCTGGACCCATGGGGGGGTGGGGGTAGCATGGCAAGGGTCCGAGGGGGCCTTCCAGACCCTTGCCACGCTACCCCCACCCCCCCACGGGGCCAGCATGGGCGAAATAGCGACCTTCCAGGACCTTTTGAGAAGCTTTCCAGCCTCTCAAAAGGTCCTGGGAGCTGGCGATTTCGCCAGGGCTGGCCCCGGGGGGGGCAGCCTGGCAAGGGTCCTGGGAGGCTCCCTTGGACCCTTGCCACGCTACCCCCACCCCCCCCACGGGGCCAGGGGGGGTAAAATCGCCAGGTTCTGGGAGTGTTTGGAGGCTCCCCAAGCCTCCAAACACTCCCAGAACCTGGCGATTTCGCCAGGGCTGGCCCTGTGGGGAGGTGGGGGCAGCCTGGCAAGGGTCCTGGGAGGCTCCCTTGTACCCTTGCCACGCTACCCCCACCCCCACCCCCCACGGGGCCAGGGGGGTAAAATTGCCAGGTTCTGGGAGTGTTTGGAGGCTCCCCAAGCCTCCAAACACTCCCAGAACCTGGCGATTTCGCCAGGGCTGGCCCCGTGGGGAGGTGGGGGCAGCCTGGCAAGGGTCCTGGGAGGCTCCCTTGGACCCTTGCCACGCTACCCCCACCCCCCCCCCACGGGGCCAGGGGGGGTAAAATCGCCAGGTTCTGGGAGTGTTTGGAGGCTCCCCAAGCCTCCAAACACTCCCAGAACCTGGCGATTTCGCCAGGGCTGGCCCCGTGGGGAGGTGGGGGCAGCCTGGCAAGGGTCCTGGGAAGCTCCCTTGGACCCTTGCCACGCTACCCCCACCCCCCCACAGGGCCAGTGGGGGTAAAATCACCAGGTTCTGGGAGTATTTGGAGGCTCCCCAAGCCTCCAAACACTCCCAGAACCTGGCGATTTTGCCAGGGCTGGCCCCGTGGGGGGAGCAGCCTGGCAAGGGTCCTGGGAGGCTCCCTTGGACCCTTGCCACGCTACCCCCACCCCCCACGGGGCCAGGGGGGTAAAATTGCCAGCTTCTCGGAGTGTTTTGAGGCTTGGGAAGCCTCAAAACACTCCCAGAAACTGGCGATTTTGCCGGTGGGAGGAGCGTCGCAAGGGTCTGAGCTTCCAGGACTCTTGCAACGTTCCCCCCACCAGGAAGCTGGCGATTTCGCCTGCGCTGGCCCCGTGGGGGGGTGGGGGAGCATCGCAAGGGTCCTGGAAGGCTCCCTCGGACCCTTGCGACGCTCCCCCCCACGGGGCCAGTGGGGGCGAAGTCACCACCTTCGCACCATAAGACGCACAGACTTTCTACCCCCCTTTTGGAGGGGGAAAAAGTGTGTCTTATGGTGCAAAAAATACGGTATATAAGTCACTGTGTGGAGACCACCTCAGAGACAAATTGTCTGTCCACCTACAACCAAAGTTTTAGAGCACATTTGGGACTCATTCCAACCCCTTAGAATCTGCAGTCAGACCATGCTGCCAGAATTTGGTGGCAAATTGCACCTCTGAAAGTGAAGGCAACTGGATGATGTACAAATGATAATGATAGCGCTCATCACATAGTCCTGGCCCTTGTCATCCACTTGTACAGCATGAGTGTTTTCAGCGTGAAGGCTTTCTACACCCTCCATGATCCTCATTCTGAAATGCAGCCTACACATCTGGGAATACTTTTCCCCTGCAGACATTCATGTTGTACATGTGGATATGTGGGTGTGATGCTACATGGCATGTAGTGCATGGGAAATAGGGTGGTATGGGGTGGTCCTATCCCTGCTTCCATTCTGATGTATTTGTTTTAAGATAATTTTTGCATATGGGTAATTTGCATGCAAATTATAATGCAAAAGAAGCTAAACAAAACTTTGAAAAGTAACTTTTTAGGACTACAATTCACAGAATCTCCTAGTTAGGATGACCATCAGCTACAGTTGTAGTCACTTGTCAAAGCTACAGTTGTAGTCACTTGTGAAAATATATTCAAAGCTGCGATGTATTGCAATCCATTTAAAACTCCCACTCAGGCAGCCAGTCATTCAGGGAAAGGTTGCCTGAAGAGAAAGGTCCTTACTTGCTTGTAGAAGGACAATAAAGCTGGAGCCAGTCTAACCTCCTGAGGGAGGGAGTTCCAAAGTCTGGAATCAGCAACAGAAAAGGCTCTCTCCTGTGTCCCCACCACATGTACCTGTGAAGGGGACATGACTGAGGGAAAGGCCTCTCCTGAGGATCTTAACACTCGAGCAGGCTCATAAATGGAGATGTGGTCCTTGAGACAGCCTGGGCCCACACTGTTTAGGGCATTATAGGTTAGAACTAGAGATGGGGGCATTCGTATTCGTATACGAATACCCCCGCAGAGGTGGACATAATGAGAGTCCGACCTCCTGGGGCCAGACCATCCACGCACCCATTTGCTGCTGCCCCGGGCTCCACATTCCCTTAAATCACTCTGGAGCTCGCGGTTGACCAGCCACTTCTGACAAAAGGAGGGAAGACGAGCCTCCCTGCCAGGCTGATGAATGGCTAGTCGATTGTGAGCTCCGGAGCAATTGGAGGGAGCATGGGGTCCATGGCGGCAGCAGACAGATGAATGGACAGTCTGTCCCCAGGGAGCTGGACCCTCATTATGTCCACCTGTGCAGAGGTGTATGAATACCCCCATCTCTAGTTAGAACAAGTGCTTTGAATTCTGCCCTGAAACAGATTGGCAGCCAATAGAACTGTTGTAAAGGGCGGGGTATGAGATCTCTCTGACCAGCCTCAGTTAGAAATCTGGCTGTTGTGTTTTGGACTTGCTGAAGTTTCCTGAGAATACTCAGTTGTTCAATGATATTTTGTTTACCACCATTGAGAGAACTACTTGGACTTTTGCCTCAAGCACCAAAAGGTCTAGGGCCATTTCTGGCTAGAAGCAATCTCACTTCTATTCCTGCATGTTGTCTATTCCATTTATGAGTGACTGTGAACATCTATGACTGCTGAATGCTCCAGAGGAATTGGAGGTCCTGTTGCCACTAACCAAATGTAATCAAATCCTAGCTGTTGAAAAACAACAGAAGACATTTTAAAAACTGAAAACTCGAAATAGAATAAAAACCTGGGCTTTTATAGTTTGTTTATTTAAGCAGAACAAACAAACAGACCCCATGCACACAAAAAAGCATCAGGTGACAACATTAAAATTGGGTGTTATAAAATCAAAGTGACTTAAAAGCACTTGCAAATTTACTGTATAAATCATATTCGCACTCTCATTAACATAACTCTATCTGGATTTTTCTTCAATGTTATTTTCAATATTATAAATGCCAAATGGTTAAAGGTGCTTTCATTTTGCCTTTCATCTTACCAACACTTGTATGAATACTACTGAAATTTTTAAATCTACTAAACTGCTGCAAACCTTTTGCCATGGCAAATGTCTTGGATATTTGAAGAAAATGACCTGTTTATAATCAGATGGGATGATCACACCAGCCAACTGTGTTTATTCATCTGTGAATTCCTAATTATATATCCCAGAAGGGCAAAAAGATGTACTATTGCCAAATACGATTACCAAACTATTAAAATACTGTGAATGTGCAGAGTTAGATTTTATCACTTTCCCTTGAACCATAGTAAATTACTTTGGCTTTGGGTATAATTTTAGATAGAAGTAAAGATAACATTTTAAGGCTCAGTTGCTTTTTAATCTTGAACAAGATTAATAAATATGATAAATGAACAAAAAGAATTTAGAATGTCCTATCACCGAAAACCTGTTATTTAGCATAGAAGGTCACAATTATAGTAGACCCATTGAATCAGTGGGGATTTGGTGAGTCAACTTGTCCACAAGTTCCCTTGATTCAAATAGTTGGAACCTATGACACTAAGCAACCTATGTGTCTGTGACTGAATAAACAGAACCACAACATGTACACAGCTGGTTCGCTTAAGAAGTACTTTCCTTTGAATATCCGATTTTCCCTATATTACAATTTGCTTTAAGAAAAGCTCAAGCAAGTAAGGAGATAAGAGTAAGTTGTTGTTTTTAAAAAAGACAAAGTCGACAAAGGTGAATAAAACTAGCCGTGTGTATGTATGGATTAATCCCTGTTCCCTTTTCATATTGAATGCTGTTGCACAAACTTGAGATAAGCAATTCTCTGTATGGAAATCCACTGTTGAACCCAACTCTCTGTTTTGATTTGTCAGATAAGGTCATGGGTGTGGATCTTTGGTGGGGCTCAGAGATACTTTCATCCCAGTATGTGACACAGGCTTCACCACGCCCAGATGGATACAAAAATACACTCTTGGAAAATCTCAACATTGAATGTGCCTGGAAAAAGTGTTTTGAATGGTGGACTTGGAAATCCCACCAACCTGTCTGAAGCCATAACAGCAGTCCTTGAGGCCTCCAGAAACAGAGAAATCTGTTTCTTCTTTTTCTCACTCCCACTTGACAGTGGGAGGGTTTGAAGAAGTTGGAAGGTCATACTAATATCCTTGGGTGGCAGCTTGAGGCCTATGGACTACAATATGCCCGCCCTTGGATTAGATCAACAATTTTCTACGGTAGCATATAGGAAAGTTAAAATCAGTGCTAAGCAACAAGACATTTCTTTTATTTTTTCCTAACAAATATTAAATACACTTTTTAAAAAGGGGCATCACCAATACTCAACTCAAATAAAAATGACTGAATTTATCATCTCTGGGGGGGGAGGGATGTTTTCATGTCATTCACTTTTCAAAGTAAATTGATGTGTCTGAAGAAGAGGACTTTATCCATGGAAGTTCACATTAAAATATAACAGTCTTTAAAGTGCCATAAGGTTTCTCTCTTTCTTCTTCTTCTTTTTTCTTCTTTTTCTTTTTCCTTTTTTTCTTTGGATTTTGCCTGATATGACCTAACTGTGACAGTTCCTGGATAAATATATGGACCGGGACTAGCATTATATTTCTTCACTGTGCAGGTCTCAGAATTTTGCAATTCAGTTTTTGTCTCAAAAGTTGTGAACAAAGAGGCGTGTATCAGAGAAAAGCTTACGTAAAATGCAAATCATAGAGAAAATTACCTGCAATAAGAAATGCAAATCTACATGAATTTTTTTTAAATTCAGACTTCTGCAGAAATTTTATAAAATGGATTTCTGTCGGATTTCATGCAAATGCAACACAGACTACATATAAACCAGTGTACCAATCCACAGCTTTATATCCAATATTTATTTATTTAATCTACTCCTGACCCACTGATGATAGGTCTTGGGGGGGAAGCTCACCCTGCTTTGTGAATGAATGATTCTAGAAGATTTACTAGTCAAGGTAATTTTCTACCAAATTACAGTAATCAGAATACCGTATTTTTCGCTCTATAAGACACACCTCTCCATAAGATGCACCAATTTTTTAGGAGAAGAAAAGATGAAAAAAAAATCTGTTTTCCTCTCCTAAAAATTGGTGAGCCTTATGGAGAGATCCGTCTTATGGAACACACCCTAGGACCCTTTGGAGGCTCACCCAGCCCCTCCCCGGAGACCAGAGGGGGTGAAATTGCCACTTTCTGGGACTCTTCTAAGGCTTCCCAAGCCTCAAAAGAGTCCCAGAAGGTGGTGATTTCACCCACTCTGGCCCCTTGGGGGGTGGAGGGAGCGTCACAAGGGTCCAAGTGAGCCTTCCAGGACCCTTGCGACACTGCCCCCACCTGGAAGCTGGCAATTTCACCCACACTGGCCCTGTAGGGGTTGGGGGGAGCATCGCAAGGGTTCTGGAAGGCTCACTCAGACCCTTGCGACGCTCCCCCATGGGGCCAGCAGGGGCGAAATTGCCACCTTCTCTCCATAAGACACCCAGACTCCCCCCCATTTTGGGGGGCAAAGTGTATCTTATGGAGTAATTATGACCTGTTGATAGGTCCACTCATTTTGTGGTGACCTTTTCAAAGCGAAGTCCACATTGGTATATAGGACAATGGGGACATCTTACCTCTTTTATTATAATGAATCTGCAAGTCACAGCTTTTGGGCGCCAAATGTTCCTAGCACTGTCATCAGAATCTTCCCTAGCATACAACTTACATTAAAGAAGGAAAAATGTCAGATCACTCCTTCTGTTGAAGTCCTTTACAGACTGTGGGATAGGAAGGGAGGGCACTCTGGGAGCTGTAATCCCACAAAGTAACTTTTCTAAGTTCTGATCTTGAAGTGGCTACCTGTGAGTTCTCAGGTAAGGATTCAGCATGTGCAGAACAGCCTAACTCTGTGGATCAAGGAAGCAACAATAGTGAGACCAGCCACACTAGTAAGGCAGGCTTTTTATATTCATAGATTACCCCTATAAAGATTGCTGATCAATAGTTGAGTAACTAAACGATTCTGATGAAAAGGAGGGAGAAGCCACATGGTCTTTGTACACAATCTGAAAGCAAGGGCGAGGAATTCATTTATTAAACTACTAAAATCTCATTAACAGCCAAGCTTTTGAAGTCTGTGGGACCCTACCTCAGGCAGAGCATTACAGAACTGGGCAGGGGAGAGAAGAAACAGAAAAGTCATAAAATCATGACCTTGCTAAAGTTCCAAAAAGCCATCTCTAACCTTGTAGAATCAACCTGAGGCAGTAGGTTTCAGATTTTGTGTCAGGCAGTACAGTGGGGTCTTGACTTGAGAACTTAATCCATATTGGAAGGCGGTTCTCAAGTCAAAAAGTCTACAAGTCAAGTCTCCATTGACCTACAGTGCATTGAAAATCGATTAATCCCATAACAGGCCGTTTTTGTTGCATTTTGGTTTTTTTCTGGTCTGCAAGTCAAACCTAAATTTTGCGGCCAGAGAAGTCTGTTACTCAAAAAGTCTGAAAGTCAAGCCGTCTGTAAGTCAAGGGTCCACTGTATAAATTTCATTCTTTCCCCACCCTTGGTAGACAAGGGGCTGCCGTTCAGCATCCCTTCCCATTGCTTTCTATTCTTTTTTGTCGGTAACAGAGACACAGAAACATGGCAAACCCAACAGCAAAGATCAAATTTAATTAGAACATGAGGCAAAACACAGTAAGCTAAAGTTAAATTAAAAGCATTACCCAGTTGCTGAAGGAAGATGTAGGCCTCAATTTGCTGCAGTTCTTCTTGGTTGCAGACACTTGGCTAGGCAGCTGAAACCTGCCAACTCAGACAGATTTTATAAGCCTTCAGACTATATTTTGGAACTTGCTTTAAAGAAGCAAGGCTAACATCTACATCTGGCCATAACGATTTTCGTGAATTTTCTGTTTACGTGTTTATCCTCTGCCTCTGATTTTCCCTTGCTTACAATATGTTAAACGTTACAATATGGTAAACTCAAGTAGGGTTTGAAATCACAAACCATTATCAAAGGACAGAGGGTTAAATTCCCTTTTAAAAGTATAGCAGTCTTTCTGGATGGTTCAGTGGTATTTTCCTTCTAGTAATTTCCTTGCACTTATAACAGAAGGGTGACATAGTTGAGTAAACACTACTGAAATACCAAAAGGGAAATAAAAAGATGTTGAGACTGGAAGAGAACATGATCAGCCAGATCTGAACACCATTTCTCTCTCTCTCTCTCTCTGTCTCTCTCTCTCTCTCTCTCTCTCTCACACACACACACACACACCATGGAGAACAGAGAATGGCTGAAATGTTGGTGATGATCTAAACAGCTGATGAGTCATGCAGTCAAAAGTAAATTTCTTTTGGAGGCTTTTCTGGCTTCCAGATTTTACTGTGCAGCTGTGGAAACAGCTGTTTACAACAGATGTACAAAGGAAAGCCACAGGCAAATGTCACCAAACTCAATGCATAGCTAGCTTTTTTTTAAAAAAAATTATTATGATAATAAT
The DNA here is from genome assembly GCF_051106095.1 of Pogona vitticeps. Classification (NCBI taxonomy): domain Eukaryota; kingdom Metazoa; phylum Chordata; class Lepidosauria; order Squamata; family Agamidae; genus Pogona; species Pogona vitticeps. The sequence continues at coordinate 67,334,801 of NC_135787.1, forward strand.
GAGAAGTTTAGATCTAGATTCAGCTGGAATTTCTGAGGCATTTGACCTTAAAGATGTCACTGAATGCTATATCCCAGGATGGCCAGAGTGTAATTCTGCACATATTTCTGGATTGCAACTCCCAGTCGGATGGGGGTGGAAAACCCACTAAATTTCTTCATTTGTCAGCTTACGTTTTGACAACACAGCAAGCTATCTTGATGCTGGTGAATGTGTGACAAGGCTATTTTATTCTTCCTCAAAGACTCCATAATTTGTATAAAATTTCTCTGATGCCTTTTCCTTTAAGAACACACACAGAGCAAGCACACAAAGGCTGGATGTGCTTCAAACAAGCCATCTAGTGCTTCAAATTGTTAAATAAAACAAAGATCTTCTTAGTTTTTGACAGCTTCATGAATTGTGCAAATGAAGCAATTTGTGCAAAATTGGGATGTTTTGCACACAAACTACAGTTGTACTCTGTAATTTGTACATTTTAAATTACGTTGCATTCTGCAATAGCCCCCCCCCCTCCGATCAGTGGAGATTTGGTGAGTCAGCCCCTCCAAATGCTGTATCAATTCAAATGGGCCTATTTACTTCACAGTTTACTTTAGCAAGCAATAGGATTTCACCTATATATGGTGCACTTTCCCTGAGGTCTCTTTTTGCAGTATATTTCCTGTTGTAATATAATTCCCTGTAGTGTATAAATTCTTGTGTGCATGTTTTAGCAGGCTGTTGCATTGAAAATGTCAGCAAAAACAAAGCACAATCATACTCTCATGTTAGTTAGAGAAGTTAGGGAAGTATGAATTAGGTCAGCCATTATTAAAATACAATGAAAATAAACATCTCTACCATCCCTACACAAGCTATAGGAATGTGACTTGAAGTGGGCCCAGACTTCTTCCTGATATGCTCAGGCGTGGGATTCAATTTATCCTCTTCTGAGCTGTTTTCCTTTACTGCAGGTTGCAGCGGTAGAGTTCATTGATGTTATTGAAAAGGACCAATCCATTTTTTAGCTCTTTCCTCTGATTTTTGGTCACCCTGAATTGATAGCAGGTGCTGGGAGCTGAGAGTTTAAAAGCAATTTCATTATTGAGGTCTTAAGCTGACGTGGGTTTCTCAATTATCAAGTTCTCAGTATTGTTCCAGAATTGCGACAGTAACTTGTTTGTCCACTTAAGGACGGAAAAACTTCACTTGCGGTTATTAAACTATCTACTAAACAATGTCCTGGGTTCAGAAGGCATCCAGGTATATATATATATATATATGAGAATGTTTGCAGTGAATGATGGGGAAAGAAACTGAAAAAGTGGTATACGTTTTGGAGAAAAGATTGTCCGATGCAATGAATGCTCAAGGGGAGAAAGAAAAAGAAAGGCTGTATGCAAATCTCTAGAAAAGGGCATAACTGAAATTTAACATATTTGAAATTTGAATGCATTTAATTCAGCCAAACGTAAACCATCGTAAATTTCATAGATTTCAACTGAAAAGTGAAGGACTCTTACAGATCTTTTCATTTAGAACTCCAGGGGATATGAACTTGCTTAACTGGGACAGGATTGTGCCCATTTGGTTTCTGGGCTTGTTCCTCATGAAATATCATCATCCTTGTGTGTCCTTCAGCTTAAAATCATTCCTTAATTGTATCAAAATGTGTTTTTTTAAGTGATAGATACAGTTGGATTTTTTTTAGTTGTGGAAAAGCCATTTTTACCCATTTCATGAATTGTAAAAAGTAGGTTCTTGCCAAAGGGAGCGGGTGCTCCAGAGAGAGCATCTAAAGCTTGTGCAGCTGTAAGCAGAAAAAAAAATCTGCTATTGGAACAAAGCCCCCCGTGTACATTTTCCACTAGTACTGTGTTGAATACAGCCTTTTGCTTTTTCTTTAACGACTACGTCTGTCAGTTCTGGGTTTCAGGAGAGGTTTGCTATGTGGCATAAGGAATTGTTTTCAGTGCAGAGCAAAAACAGGCTATTATTTTGGTATCCAGAGCAAGTTGCAATGTTCTCTGGAGAGAATACGTTTCCTCCTCCTCCTCCTCCTCCTCCTCCTCCTCCTCCTCCTCCTCCTCCTTCTTGAAACTTAATTACAGTATTTACATGGTGAATGAGAATCTATCACAGAGTGGTAAACCATCAGAGGGGGGGTAATGGTGTTTCATATTCTTCTTCGTGGCCTCTGTGAATCACACCCTGGGTGATTTGCGCCTACGTGGAGCCTCATCGGAAGATTCTAGAGCTTCTGCGGTAGCAATAAACACATTAGAATATGCCCCTCCCCACCCGTATAAGTACCTTGGTGCCAAGTGTCAAAATATCTTCACCTTATTTTGAGGCTTCACTCCGCATGCCTTGATACCTGCCTTAACAGTGCAACAAGTTCTAGGCACCATGGCCTCTATGACATCAGTTGTACAGCATGTGTGTCTCAAAATGAGATCTTTCCAATCCTGATTCCTGGCCCTATTCGATCCACTAACAAACTCTCCCCACACTCTCCTAAGTGTCACTCCAGAACTGGCCTCTCAACTCCAATGGTGGCATTCCCATAACAACCTTTCTATCGGGCAACCGTTCCAACAACCTCGCCTGTGAATACAAGTCATTACTGATGCCAGTCACACCGGCTGGGGGGCTCATTGCAAATCCCTCAAAGTCCACGCCAAATGGTCTCACAGAGAAAAACTGCTCCGCATAAATGAGTTGGAGCTACTAGCCATCATAAAGGCCTGCACGGCTTTCAGAAACCTTCTTCTAGGAAAAATGGTACAGATTGCCACCGACAACACCACGGCGATGTACTACATCCTAAAACAAGGTGGCACCCACTCCTCAGGTCTCCTCTATCTAGTGGTCCACCTCCGGGAGTGGCATCTGCAACATCACATCTGTCTCACAGCCTTACACATTGCTGGTCAAGACAACAACCTAGCAGACTCGTGCAGCCATACAGATGCCCACACTCACAAGTGGGAACTAGATCAATCAGTATTCTGCCAACTATGCCAGAAATGGGGTACACTGACTCTTTATCTCCTTGCCTCCCAAGTGAATTGGAAATGCCAACTCTCTTGCTCCCGAGCAGGAATAGGAAAACATTCTTACCTACCTTTCCCCATCATTCCCTCTCCTTCACAAAGTTGTTGTCAGTCTACAACAAGACAAAACCAAGTTCTCATTTCTCCACAGTCTCTCATCAGACATCCACCATCTCCCCTGCCTGCCACACCTCACACAGACAACTCCCAAGTCCTACACCCAGACTTACCTGTTCTGCACCTGGCAGTGTGGAGGATTCTCCCTCGTTAATGTTCTTCATCATGCCAAAAAAAAATCCACAAGGAAAGCCTACCTGTACAAATGGAAGAAATTTCAATCCTTTACAAAATCTTCCTCATCATCCTGCATCAATCCATCATTTCCCACTGTTCTCCGCTTCCTCCTATATCTCAAATCCAAGTGCCTCTCCATCTCATCCTTGAGAGTCTACCTTTCTGCAATAATATCATACCAACCTCCAAATTCTCTAGCAGCAAACTTCTTCAAGTATCCACAACAAAACATTTCCTGAAAGGTCTCTCTCATATCTACCCCGATACTCGACCTCCCTCTCCACAATGGTCACTAACTCTTGTTTTGAAACAGCTTACCAAAGCTCCTTTTGAGCCATTAGCTACAACTGACTTAAGACTCCTCAGTTTTAAAATAGCTTTTCTTGTAGCCATCACCTTAGCTCGATGAGCTAGTGAATTGGCAGCTTTATGCTATGACTACCCTTATCCACATTTTTTTCACGATGAGGTGAAGTTATTCATTGACATTTCTTTCCTCCCCAAAATTGTCTCCCAATGTCATCTTTCCCAGCCAATTGTCTTTCCTTCATTTTTTCTGTCACCTTCTTCAAACCAAGAAAAAATGCTCCATACGTTTGATGCCAGAAGAGCTATTGCTTTTTATCTACAACATACTCAGTGTTTTAGACAGTCACTTCATCTTTTCATAAGCCATCAACTACCTATTAAAGACCATCAGGTGACTTCCCAATCTATATCCAGATGGGTCGCTTCAACCATTTATTTGGCTTATCAGCTTGCTCGACAACCAGCCCGTAGAGTGGTTTGCTTTCGCTCCACCAGGGCAGTGGCAGCTTCTACAGCCTTTCTCTGTGACGTATGTCTTCCAGACATCTGCGCCTCTGCCACTTGGGCACAGCCATCCACTTTTATCGGTCGTTATAGACTCTACCTCCGGCAGAAGTCTGATGCGGCCTTTGGATGTGCTGTTCTAGCGTCTACCTTGTCGTGACACCCTGCCTCCGGGTAAGACAGCTTATTAATCACTCAGGGTGTGATTCACAGAGGCCACGAAGAAGAATGACAAGTTACCCACCTGTAATTGTAGTTCTTCAAGTGGACCTCTGTGATTCACACATCCCGCCTGTCCTCCCCTCTGTCACGCCATTGTTTGCTTAGTATTAAGTGGTGGTTGACACAACTAAAAGGGGACGTGTGGCGCCAAGGTACTTATACAGGTGTGGAGGGGCATATTCTAATGTGTTCATTGCTACTGCAAAAGCTCTAGAATTTTCTAATGAGGCTCAGCACAGGTGCGAATCATTCAGGGTATAAATCACAGAGGTCCACTCGAAGAACTACAATTACAGGTGGGCAACCTGTCGTTTCTATGTGCATTTTAAACTTATTTTGCCCCCTCCAAAAAAGAGATTTGTTTTAAGGGAGAAATGTAAATATTGAATCTATAATCCATGAGGGATCTCTTTTTGACAGATCTTAATAGGCTTGTTTTTATTAGCAACTATATTTATGGTCTCTAGGCCCACACAAATTTGTTTGAGGACCATTTCATTTATTACACTGAGAACACATCAAAAACCTTACATAGTTACTGCCCTTAGAAAATATTGAATATCTCACGGAAGCGTAACACCATTTCTAAAAGAAATTCCAAAGCTGAAAATTATCATAAGCAAAACTGCATTGACATATCTAGGGATTCTGTATGTCCTCACAAATTAAAAGAACTGTAATGATTTAATTTGTGTCGAGACAATACAAGAGTTAGCAATACTGCAGAATGATTCCTTCTTCCACCACACAGACATTTCATTTCCGTAGTATTAGAAAAGAATAGGATTAAAGGTGTATCCGTTGGGATAGGGTCACATTTTTGTTTCATTTGGTTTTCAGAGTTTAACAAAAAAAACTTCATAGAATTCTTTACTCAGAATCCTGGATGTTCTTTACCATTCCATGAACAGTGCTGATTTTCTCACTAGTTGTGCAAGGAGGAATCTACTAATTTGTTGATTGGAGGAACAAATGAGGAACACTCCACCCGTGGAAAATGGATTCTGGCCTGCTTATAAAGCATAGAAAGAAGTGGAATATAAAAATATTCAGTGTGGTAAAAGGTGAGGATGTAAATCCTCACCCATCTTTTTCTCTGCAATATGAGATGATGATATATGTTTTGTCAGTATCAAAGAGAGTTCTCACACTTACAAGACCAGTTTTTGCCCTATATGTGCAAATTGTGCAATATAAATGAATGTAAAATATTATAATAGAGTAATTGAGTTGGAAGGGCCCTATATGGCTATCAAGTTCAACTCCTTGCGCAATGCAGGAATCCAAATCAAAACAGATCGGACAAATGGTTGTCCAATTTTCTCTTGAATGCCTCCCACCTTGGAATGCTCACCACATCCTGACATAATTGGTTCCATTGTCGTACTGCTCCAGCAGTTAAGAAATTTTTCCTAAATCAAGTGTCGTTTAGATTGAGCCCTTTGTTGTGTCCTGCACTCTGAGATGACTGAGAACAAAACTTCCTCTCCTGTGTATGACTACCTTTCAAGTGTTTGAAAAGTCCTATAATATCCCCCCCCCTCAGTCTTCTTTTCTCAAGGCTAAACATCCTTAGTTCTTTCAGCCTTTCCTCATCTGCTTAGTTTCCAGTCCCTTGAGTATCCTTGTTGACGTCCCCCGAACTTGCACCAGTTTGTTGGCATCCTTCTTAAAATGCAGTGTCCAGAACTGCACATAGTACTCTAGATGAGGCCCAAACAGTGCTGAATAGAGGAGGACTAGTACTGTGCAGGATTTGGAGACTATACATCTGTTAATGAATCCTAAAATCACATTTGCCTTTTTTGCGGTCACACTGCACTGTTGGCTCATATTCATCTTTTGATCTACAATGATTCCAAGATCCTTCTCACTCATAGTAATCCCCCGGTGTAGAACTTTGCACATATTCCTGTTAAATTTCTGTCTCTTGTTTTCAGCCCAGTGAAAAAAAGGACACATACAGGAAGTGGCAGGAAGACCAGGCTTGAAGGAAGAATACAGACAAGTAGCAAAAAAAATGCAGGGATGGCATTAGGAAGGCAAAAGGTGAGAATGAACTGAGGTTAGCAAGAGACACTAAAAGGAACAACAACAAAATTCTTCAGGTACATGCATAGCAAAAGACAGAGAAAAGAAACAGTGGCTCATGGACTTTCAACATCAGCTAAGACCACATGGCTAACCTGTACTTCAGTGGGGATGGGGAAATGATAACAGATGACAAAGAAAAGGCAGAAGTGCTCAATTCCTACTTCAGCTTGCTCTTCTCCCAAAAGACAGTACTCGCAATACTAGGTATGGCATGCTTCTGCCTCTTTCATTCTTCCAACTGCTACTCCAAGATTGTGCTGAGGTACTCAACTGGGCTATGTGCCCCATGCTGTTGGCGCAGCTCCCACCCACCACAGGCTATCTGCTACTGCAGTCTATCTGTCAGTGATGCGCAGGATCTTTGTTCACTCCCCAGTGTGAGCTGTCCTCTGCTTTTCAAATGCTGCTGGCATTTCTTGCTAACATTCCCGCTGTTCGGGATTCGATCAATATGCCCATTACAGTCATATCCTCAGACCTAGGCACTGCTGACTGTCCGTGTGCGCTCTTCTTGTTCGACACAATCACTGGGAAGATATCAAAGGACTCAGGAGAATTTTTTAAAAATATTTTGCCTGTTTGTGGTTTTTTAAGGGGAAAATAATAAATATGTAGTCATCATATTGACTATCATGGTGTTCCAGATATCTGGAAATTCCAGTTTTTTAAGTTCTGAATTTTGAGTCCAAAGGGCTGTAATTCTTTATTCTGAACCTGAAATCTGAACCAAAAATTTAGTGGTATTGCATATCCCTACTTACTATTGGTTTGCTATTATATTCCCTGTGAGACTGATACTAAAAATTTCCCTTCCAGTCTTGCTTCAAGGAAATGAAATTGCTTTGTTTTGTGAAGGGAAATCAAGTCAAGGTTTCTGTGGGGTAATGTGCTGTCTGGTCAGTGTTTGCACCCTTAAAAAAGACTACCACCGTGGCCGTAGTGTCAGTAAGTCTTTTCCTTCATCCTTCCACCATATTTGGCCCCTACCTCTGCTGACAGAGAAATACTTACAAAGACTGTGCCACTTGTACATTTCATGCATGATTCTTCAAGCAATTGTTGTAGTATGAAACGTGTTTTTCCTACTGTGACTATCATAACAAAATAACTTAAAATTTAAAGCAAAACCTTTCAGTGTCTGTCTTCATCAGCTTCTCTAACGTTTATCAAAAAATATTTTAGCTGAGGTGGCAGGGGTGGTACACTGGAGATGGAATATCCCATACACTTGCTATAGATGAGAGTTGTCAAATATTGTTCTCCAGGTTGAGGCCACATAGTCTTAAGGTGTCATAACTATTCATATCCAGAAGTTTTCTCTTATTCCTAATATTCCTGGATAAGATTGCAGCTCTACTACAATAACTGACAAGTCAAGAGAAGCTGTGATTATCTGAATTTTGCAACTAGCTATTGCAGTTTTTTTAATCAAGGTTGCAAAGTTAGAGCTCTTTAAAAATGTGCATAGTTTAATTATTCTTTCTCCCACCTGAAAAGTGTAACATCAAGAGTATTTGCATTTCATTATGCAAATTGCATTGAAGGATGTTTGGGTGGTATTTCGTTTGATGCAATACATTTATTTTGTGCACATGGATCCAGTGAATTTGTTTTGAAGAACTTTTAAAGGCAATATGAAATATTTTAAATAAACAGATTAATTGAACTAATTGTTATTTTCAATTTTAGGAGGGTGTTTTTTATGTGTTGGCTAAAATTCCTCCAAAACATTCAATCTTATAACCAGCGCTGTCTTCAAGTTCTCATTTTATCATAATTATTGGGAAATTCCTACTAATTCCTATTGAGCTACTACAGAGCAGATCATTATATCATTTGCTGTGTCACTCATTAGTTTTTGCTACCTTTTATTTACTTTTGGGGAGGGGAAATGCATCCAAAAGGGCAAGAAAATGACCTGAACTTTAAACTAATCCCCACAAAATGGCTCCCTGGGGGGGGGGGTATATAATAAACACCATTTGATATTCAAACTTTTATTGCAAAAATTACTGTTACAGGAGAACGAGCAGTGTGTGCCACATTGTTGTTACATGTTTTCAAGTTACCCCCAACTTATGGTGAATTTGTGAATGAGAGAACTCCAAAATGATCTGTCTTCAACAATCCTTCTCATCTCTTGTAAACTCAAGTCTTTGACTTCCTTTACGGAGTCAATCCATTGCATAGTCAGTCTTGCTGCTTTCCTGCTGCTTTTAACTTTTCCTAGCATTATTGTCTCTTCCAATGAGTCCCATGGTCTTCTGATGTGCCCAGAATATGATAGCTTCTGTTTCATCGTTCTTTTTCCAGAAAAAAAAAATTGTGTGCTGGATTTTGCATCACAGTGCATTGGCTTAGAGTTCCATGTTTTTTCTCCCCAAGGAGCAAAAGAAAAAGTAACTATTTTAGTTGCTTTACAGTAATCACAAAGTAAAGAGTTGCTTTAAAATGTTAATACGATTGAAATTAACTGCTTTGAGGAGTCTTGGCATTGTAACTTGGCATATTTTTTTTAGTGGTGTTGTCCAGTTTTACCTTGGGGAAGAGCACCTCATTTTGTTGCACCCACTTGTGAGTGCAATGACAAATAAATTTCTTATGTCTTATGTCTTAACTGTAAGTGATTGACACTTTTAAAGTAACCTTTAAAGCTATAGATTTGACCGTGATCTGCGTTGTGCTTCGAAACAACACAATTTTATTATTATTATTTATTTTATTTTATTTATTTATTTTATTTCACCCTGTTAGTGCAACACAAAAGGTAAACTATTGTTAAACCAGATTGAGTTTTCATAGCAAGGACTAATCTTCGGTTCTGTGAATTAGTCTTGTTGCTTCCTTAAGACAGCTGTGAAAAAATTCTGTATTATCATTTAGCCGTGGTTTCAGCAACATAAAAATGGCTATGTTGTACTGAATTCATTTATTAGGATGTAGGTTTTGGTTAAAAGAAAAGGAAAGAAAAGTGTTTTCATTAGCACTAGCATTCCTTGCCAAATTCATCAACAGGAAAACAAAGGCCTGTAATCCTTGTGATCACACTGAGGTGAAAGTCCTAAATGTGACATTTTCCACACACAGATCTCCTCCTCTTATGTTTTTGGTAATTTTACTGACCCCACTTGTAAAACTGTTAACACTACATTTAATCAAGAGGAGACAGAGAGAGCTGCCGCCACCATATGCCAGAAAAAAAAATGATGGTCTAGCTAGCCCATCATTACAGTCTTTATGTCTTTAGACCCGAGGGCGGGGGAAGCACTTTCCCTTCCAGATGTTGTTGGAATGTCACTCCTGTCATCCTTCACCCTGGATTATCCAACTGGGAATTGTATTCCAAGGACACATGCAGGAATACATGTTGTATTAAAAGTTTACTTTTTGTAAAATGTACTGTACATAGTATCTCATAACTTGGGGGGAGAGGAAAGGCATGTGAAGGATCCTAAAGGAGGCAAAATGGTGCCTTATGGAGAAAGTTCTCTGATAGTCTGAAGACCAGACAGAAGAGAGGGTATTAAGCATTTCTGCAAACAAGTCCCCAGAGACTATTTTACATTTTTTATCACTTTGAATCTGGAACACACAAAGAAAAAATAAAAAATATATTATAACCAATATTTATATCAAGCACAAACATATTTACTCCATTGTGACACTTTTCATTTATTTATTTATTTATTTATTTATTTATTTATTTATTTGTTGGTTGGTTGGTTGGTTGGTTGGTTGGTTGGTTGGTTGGTTGGTTGGTTGGTTGGTTGGTTGGTTGGTTGGTTGGTTGGTTGGTTGGTTGGTTGGTTGCTGCTGATTTGACTTGCATCTAGGCTATGGTACAATAATGACTAACATCATGTCTCTGTGTGTCTCTGTGTGGAGCAGAGGGCTTCAACAATTTTTAAAATTGATAAAAGAGCACGAAATTGCCAGTTGCAACCAGCAGAATAAATGCCTTCCATATGAAATAACCTGGTCTTCCAGATTTCAGCAGTTCATCTGTTTAAGGGAAGAATAGTAATTTTCCTGTACCCAGAATCTGTAGCTTGTGTATTTTATTTCCGTAGCCTTGCAGCTTTACCTGTTAAATTATTTGGACCCTGAAGTACTTTCAAGAGGAAATAAAAGCCCCAATAATTTTACCTGCTGAAATTCACTCCTTAAATCTTTTTAAAGCTGTTAAGTGGGTGATTCACCTGAAAAAAGAACATACCATGCTAAAGGGATTGGCTGCCCTAGGCATGCAGAAAGGGAATACAAATGAAATCTTCATGTGGTTGTCATGACTTGTTCCACTTAAAGGGGTTTCAGAAGCATTGTGCTGCCTAGGAAACGGTTCCAATACTTCTCAAATGCCGGCAATTTGATGTAAAAGCATAGTACAGAGCCTTATCTGCAGCGTTTTATTCACAAATCATTATAGCTTTACAAAGAGGGGGGAGAGGGAGCTGCTGTTTTCAAGGATGCAGCTTGAGTGACTTCTACCAAACCTGAAAGTTGTTTTGACTGAGATCCCTGAACTATCAGCTCAAATATTATAGCCCGTTATTTGGATTGTTTTTGGTGTGGTTTAGTTCAAATCAAATCAAATCATGACATGTTTTGACTTAGAACATTCCATCTTGCCCCTTTTCAGAGCTGTCCCAATCCTTTCCGGAACAGTGCTAGGGCTTTTGGGCGTTTGTTTTGTTTTGTTTTGTTTGTTGTTGTAGTAGTTGTTTTTTCAGGATTCGGCACATTTCTAATTGTCCCATTGTGTAGCTATGTGGATGGTTAGTTCATAGCTGAGTAGAGCAGTGAGCGGTATTATCTGAGGTGCCAACCATGAGACATATTAGGTGGGTTATGACATTTTAATAGGTGATGGGGGGAAACCCTTTTATTTTCCTTTTCTCTGCCACTTTCTTTTTTATTGTTTTGCTGTGACATATACTTTATTTTAAATATTTCCTTATTGATTCAATGGTGTTCTAGATAAATGAGATACGTTGGTGGTATCTAGTTAGATGGATTGTTGTTTTGCTGTTTCATTTTATTTAGCAAAAAAGAAAAGAAAAGAAAAAGAAAAATCACCATGACCTGCTGAATGATGGCCAAGGGGGAAAAGTGGGGAATGAGCCTGTGTCGGACCTCACATCCCAAATTTATCGACAGATGAAAACACCTCTCCCACCCACCCACCCTCCATTAGTTTTGGCATAATGATTGCTTGAGTCGGGGAAATGTGTGAAAATTCCATAAAAGCAATTGCTCTGAAAAACTGTTGGATTGGAGACCATTTTTTCTCAACCACACCCACCCGCCCACACTCCTGGAGAATAAAAAGCCTATTTTTATGTTGCCTTTTCAGGCTTTTTGCCCACAGAGCAGCGTAGCCCCAAAAGAGCCCTGGCAGAAGAGTTACCTTCCTTCCACCCCCTAACCTTCACCCCAAAGTTTGCCCCTTGTGCTGTTACCATTACTTCTGCTGTCAGCTTACCACACTGCCACTGTCCTCTGCTGCTGTCTCCTTAATCACATGTAAACCAGGTAAACTATACATGTGAGTAAACTGGTGATCCATAGATCTGTCTGGACCATTCTCACAGGAGAATAAACAGCTCCAGTGTGAACAGAAAATCACTCAAGTGAGAGATAAGATAGATTGCACTGAGTACAGTGATGCCTCGATTTACGAACTTAATCCGTATTGGAGTGGTGTTTTTAAGTGGAAATGCTCATAAGTTGAAGCATCATTTCCCACTGAAATGCATGGGAACGGGATTAATCCGTTCCAGCATTTCAAAAATAAAAATAAAAAATAAAAATAAAACACTGCAAGCCCCATAGGAATGTGCTGGGGCTGAAAAAAAAACACCCCACCAAAAAACAAACAACAACAAAACACAGAAACATAACCTCACCAGCCCAAAACCACTATGCAAAGCCCACCGAGAACAGTTTTTAAAAAGCAAAAAGCAGCACCTTACTTTAAAAAGCACCCTGGGGCTCCTGCAGGTCTCTGGCACCCAGAGCTGTCCGTGCGTGGGGCAGAAACTGAAGAGGCACTGGCCAGAGAAGCCGGGAACCGGGTGGCAGGAGAGAAAGGGAACCTCAAAGCCTGGCTGAAGCGAACGTGGCCGGAGACCTTGCTGGGGCAGAACCAGGTGGGTGGGTGCCTACTCCGGAGCTGCCCTCCCTTCAGGGTGGTGGAATCCCAGTTCCCGCTCAGCCCCCTCCAGGTGAGGGATTCCCGGCCAAGGGCAATGGCCCAGGGGCCTCTTCCAGACAGATTCCCTCTGTCTGCCTGCCTGCCCGCCACCTCCTGCTCTGTCACGGCTTCCCTCCGGCCAGAGAAGCCAGGACCTGGGTGGCAGGAAAGAAAGGGAGCCTCAAAACCTGGCCGAAGTGAAGGGGACCGTTCACCTGCCTGCTGCCTGCTGCTCCTCTTTGGAACAGGAGGCTCCACAAAAGGCCCGACTACTCTCCCTTCCACAACTTCCTTGTCAATCTTCTTCCTCACTACATCTTCCATACCTCTGACAGATTTTAAATTGTTTGCCGAAGTTGCACACTTATCACCTTGAACAGGAATCCTAAAACCAAATTTAAAACCATCTAACAAATAAGGTACTGCCTCCCGATCTGGGTAAAACAGCAACCATTCTGCCAGTACCAGTACATTAATTGGACTGGGACCCCTTTGCAGGGGAGCAGAACATTCTGCAGGCCTTTTTGGGCCACCTTGGTCCTTGTCACCACTAGTTCCTGGGCATCCTCTAAAGTAGGATACGGAACTATCAAAGCCTGACATGGTATGAGACGGGGTCATGAGCTGCAGCCATAGCCCATGATGATGCATGTCATGGCACATCTGGTGGGTTTATCGTGGCTCTCATACAAACCCCTCATCATAGAGCAACCACTCAGAGCCGAGGAAATCAACTTATGCTCTGTATATAAGATCAATATATTGCATAAGCACAAAGGTCCTGGCCGGGTACGCCCTTACAATGGTGCCAGCGTAAATTAAACCCGGCAACCAATAGGCCCAACACCTCTCTGCTTTCTTTTCCTTAAATCTCCCTGTCTCCCTCTCCTCTTCCTTTTTACCTTTCTTTTCCTCGATCTCTCTATTTAACAGTTCAAATATGGCTACGTATTTGTCTTGTCAAATTTTATCTATAGTGGCCGATAGCAAGTGGTCGCCCAATGGTAAAGACTGATCCCCACAGAGGAGAACTCTTTGAGGGATGGAATTGTACCCCGTGTTTGGCATTACAGCTGCTGCAAACCCTTGACAAAACCTGGCCTTTGACTAGGGGATGACCACTATGGGTATGGTGCCGTCCATGGCTTTGAAGCTGGAAAAGGCCCTACTGGAGTGGGAGGGTTGATGCCAAAACTGTTAGCAGCACACTAAGAGCTGGTGGAGAAAACCCTGGTGGGTTGACCTCACCCCAAAGCGAAATCCCATCCATGTGTCACATATGTTGTGTAGGTGCAGACTCATCTGGGACAACAAATGCCAGAGTTGCCGAGCTGGCTTAAGGCAACTCAGTCCTTTGTTGACTGGGGTAAGGAACAGCACCATCTAAGCCCGTCTGCCTGCCAGCTGGAACACACAATCCTGTATAGGTTAGCTCGCCCACCAGTTGTTCTCTTGACTGCTCAGTTGTATCCATCCTAGGCCTCTGCGTGCCTCCCTCATCGGCATCAATAGGTATGGATGAGGAGCCACCCTCAATTGAAGCCACTGCAACTGCACCTGGAGCTGCAGAACATTCTTTTTCCAAGAGAGCAATATGGGACAACATTATGTCACACAAAGTAACAGTCAAGCAACAAATAATTAATATTGAATTAAGCAAGACCAGCTGGTTTGCACCAATGCGCGAACCAAATCCAAAGAAAACAAGCCAGCCGTGTGCGAGAAATTGAAACTGCTGATTCGCCTGGCTCAACCCTTTGCTTGCTCAACCCTTTGCAGGCTCCATCTCCCCTCCCCTCTGGAAGCAGCGTCATCCAAGTGCAATGCCACCCTCTGAGCAGAAGAGCAAAGCATCCCCACCATGGTGACTTTGCATCATGGTGGAGAGAACATTCTGCCCTTTCTCCCTGTCAACTCATCCTAAACATGAAGGACAAAATTTTTTTAAGAAAGGTAACAGAAACCATGAGCCCTCAATTCCCAGTCTCTTGACATGTGTTATGCACAGTTCACGACTGAATTTGTCTGAATATTATTCATTTGGATGATATATTTAAATATATTTATTCCACTTTTCAACTAGTGATGCCTAGGAGAACTATCAACATAAAAAACAAAACCAGTGTCAATAAAACAAGATGAAAATCAATTGTATTTTTTAGAGATGGGCATGAACCTAACCACAAACCATAAAAACCAATGAAGCCTGCTGGTTTGTGGTTTGATTCTTGATCCATTTTGAAGATCTTGTTTTGTCAAAATCCCCTTGGTGCTTTGTTTTGCTTTGGCAAAATGGATGCCTGGCTGCCCCCTTCCACCTGCCCCATCGCCTCCCTACCTGGTCCTTCTGCAACCACCACCATAATCATAAACAGCAGGCTGTTTTCTCTTCCAGGATCAGGGCCTGCTGCTCTGACAATGGTGGCAGGACTAGGTAGAGAGGCAATGGGAGTAGTGGGAATAGGGCAGGCAATCTCTCACAGGACAGACCCGAAAAATAAACCATGAACTGTTTAATTTTGGGGGAGGGGTTCATGATGGTTCAT
This sequence comes from Pogona vitticeps, assembly GCF_051106095.1. Classification (NCBI taxonomy): domain Eukaryota; kingdom Metazoa; phylum Chordata; class Lepidosauria; order Squamata; family Agamidae; genus Pogona; species Pogona vitticeps. The sequence goes on from NC_135787.1 coordinate 67,350,001, forward strand.
GGGTAGCTCTGACCCATGAACCAGCCCAGTTTGTCAGTTTTCACTCATCTCTAGTAATTTTCCTTTTGGAGTGTCAATAGTTTTAGTTGAAGCTTTTCCATTGACTGAGACCATGGAAAGAGAAGAGTAAAGGGTGAAAAAAAAAGATTCTACCATCCTGCTGGAATCCTGGCTGGGATTTGCTTTAAAAACAAACTATTTACACAGCTGCTGTGTAAAAAAAAGGCAACAAGGCTTAAGCAAACTTAGACTTGTTAACTCTGAGCAGATTCATTCTCACATGCAGAAGAAGAAGGTACATATGTGCCCACAAATCTCCATGCAGGATGAGGGCAAAATGAGCAAAGCACTGCATAGGTTAATTGCATCTTTGTGAGCAATCAGTTTATGCATTTGTATTTGCTCTGTGTCTGTGCTCAGTTTCAGAAATGGAGAAAAGTACGGGCCCACACCCCTAAACATGCCCAGTCTCTTCAGAAACAGAGAGGATATTAGAGACAATCTTGTGCACATCATGGAAATCACAACTATGGCAAAACCCTTGGTGTCTCAAGCTTTTACTGAAGGCAAGAACTCCTTCAGTGACAAGAGGATTCTTAACAGACTGTTTTGATGATAATTGAGTCATTGTCAAGGTTTCTTGACATCCCTAAGAAAAATAATAGTAGCCATCCACACCAGATATTTCAAATTCCTTCGAGGCCTGTGTGTGATGCTGGAGGAGTCAAATAGAATACTGCCTTTGTGACATTGTTTAATTTATCAGAGGAGGAGCTATGAGCCTGATTTCCAGTCTGCTTCAGTGCCATCACACCACCTGCCAAGAGGATGGCAACATTTCACCTACCAGTTCAACAGGGACCAGTTTGAGATATGTGACGAATCTAATTTCAGTCCAGGGTTTTATTGGTTTAGACTGCATAGCCCAGACTATCTGCAGAGTGAATCTGTGTTGTGGAACCCTTACGTGGATAGTTGTGGATGCCTCCAAAACATGCACATTTGAAATGCACACATAGAAAAATGTAGGTGTCTCAAATGCTTGCAAACCCCTCTGTAAACATACTTCAGTAAATGGGAGAATGTCTTAAAGCATTCAGTGTAAGACTTGTGCACAAACATTTACATATTTGAAAAGAAATAAGCAGAAAAACAGTCTGAACTTTTTAAGGGCAGAAACGGCAGGTGAAAAGGGCAGGTGAAAATGTAGACATCCATAGGTGTGACTTTATAGGTATGCACATATCATTACGGTTGCTTGAGACACAGAAGCAGTAGTGTCTGATATAGTTACTGAAAACATCATGACTCTGTTCAGTCTGAAAGAATCATCATTACAGACAGAGCTGCTGTCAGATTACTCATCACCGCTGACATGATGACCACCTTGACAGGCCATCTGCTGGACAGGCCAGCTGTTTCCCAGCTCAATTACCTGCCTGGCTGATATCTGCTCATCTCTGGACTGTTAGCCCAGCCAGACTGCTGAACATAATCAGATGAACACAACCAACACAGGGGACAGAATCCAAAAAAGAATAGTTGGTAAAGTTGGCTGAAGCTAAAAGATTTTTTTCCACTCCCCCACTTTAGCAGTAGCCACTGCCATCTGGAAGCAGCTATGACATTTCATATCACTGCACAAAGCTTTGATCGTTCATTACAGTCTATTTTTGTTCTGCTCTTTTTGTAAATTCTAATAATTTATGGGGCGGGGGGAAATAGCCCATGTTAATTCACTTCTGCTTCGTTAATTGTGTTAGTTAACCTGCAATGAAAGTAAACTCTGCTTCATCCAGCAGTTTGGCTCTTTTGGAACTTAATTGCTAATTGTACTGTGAGCAAACCTGATGGAAGAGATAAACATTTAGTTAAAATTAGATGAAACTGATGGAAGCAACGACAAGCAACAAACTGATAGATAAAGGCCAACAGTGGTAGATGAGGTCTAACACTGTTTTTGTCCACAGTACAACATTCAACAGACCTGCAACTATGCTTCCATGTTTTAAAAGATATAACAAGCTGAATTATGCTTTTGTTTGTTGTTTCATTTGCTGAAGGTAAAGATTTCCTTGCAGTTTCTTCCTATGTGCAGTTTTCTTCTTGCTTCTTGTGGGATTAGTGCTGGGAGCATGTACTACTGTGGGGACACTTTGAGCTAAATCCAGTTTCAAATAGAGTAGACCCCATCAATGGGATTTTGAGAAATCAGCGCTTAGGAAAGTTCCATGTATTGAGTGGGTCTGCTTAGGGATTAACACGTGGATTTAGCTCAGCAAAACAGTCTGTAGCTTTCCTGCTATGAATAAATAAAATTTAGTGACATAAAACCAATGGAGACATCCACTGATGGAAATCAGTGGAATCAGGAAGGGATCTCTTCTCCCTCTGCACCCCCTCAATCTGATCTAGAGGGCTGATAAATGCTCTGGACCTGGCTTTTCGAAGGCACCAACAGCTGCAGTGGGGAAGGGAGAGAGAAAAAAAGTTTTGATATAGTGGTGTTACAGTGATCTCAGCTAATATAATCATAGGAATCCAATCTCTCCCATTCAGGTGTTGTTCTTGTAAAGAAGGACCACTTAACGCTGTGTCAAACACTTCTTTCACATTTATTTTTTATTTCATTCTCATTCATTTTGATGATAAATCACTTAGAGATGGACGACGTTGCTTTTGAAAAAAATGCTTAAAATGTATTTATTTATTTATTACATTTATACCTCGCCCCTCTAGACCATGTCTACTCGGGGCAGCTTACAACATAAAATAAATCAATATAAAAATATATTGATTTAAAAGAGAATAAAATGTAAGAGAAATTGTCATGAGGGGATTGTGGTTCTTATGCTTGTCTTATTTATAAAATAGCAATCTGTAATCTAAGTGAAAAGATGTGCTTCTATATGTCAGGAAAAAAAATAAGAAAAAGGCCATGTGGTCCCTAAAACAATACTAATGCAAGAGTGGTTGTTCTTGCATTTGTTTTATACTGTTTTACATGCATAGGCATGCCACATAATTGCCCCCCCCCGCATGATTAGCTACCAATCTCATGCAGTTCTTCTGTATTCATAATCAATTTGATTGAAATATGGGGCTGGAAGAGAGTCTTGTGGATACTTTGGAGTGCCAGAAAGATGTACAAGTGGGTCTTATATCAAATCAAGCCTGGAGACAAAAAAGTTGAAGCTAAGACTGTCCTATTTTGGGCACATCAGGACAAAGTAGGATTCCCTGGAAAATACAATAATGCTGGGAAAGGTGGAAGGCAGTAGGAAAAGGGGAAGACAAATATGAGATGTATTGACTCCCTAAAGGAAGACCTAGCGTTCAGTTTACAACAGCTGAGCAGGGCTGTTGAGGACAGGAATTTTGGATATCTCTCATTCATAGGCAGCTTGAATATTAGAGGCAGCTTGACAGCATGTAACAACAAGGTATTTCTTTCACACACCATACATATCATGTGGGGATTGTTGAAGAGAAAAGAAAGGAAACTACTGATATCTGTTCCAGCTCTTGCCAACATCATGGTTGTACAGTGGTGCCCTGCATGATGATGATAATCCATCCCATTGAAATAGCTGTTTAGCGAAATCGTCGTAATGCAAAATCCGTTTCCGCATTGGAATGCATTGAAACACGGTTTAATGCATTCCAATGGGGAAAATACCTTGTCGTCCAGTGAAGATCGCCCATTTTGCAAGCCCCGATCAGCTGTAAAAATGGCTGCCCTGCGAAGCATGGGTCTGGAAAAGACAGGGCAGCCATTTTGCAAAGCCGACGATCAGCTGTAAAAACTGTCATCTTGTGAACAAACGGTTCGCGAAGCACGGAGCTAATCCAGCGAAAAAAAAACCATTGGAATGACTGTTTTGCAAATCACTATAGCGATCGCAAAAAGTCATCATTATGCAGATTCGTCATTTAGCGGGGTCATCATCTTGCACGGTACCACTGTATAGGTGATGTATATAGGAAAGGAACCATTTTGCTGTAGGATGTAGAGATGGGCATGAAGCAAACCACGAACCAGAAAACCCAATGAGCTGGGCTGGTTTATGGTTCATCTCATGATTCCACATGATCAGGGATTTCACTTTGCCAAAACCAAACCGAACACCAAACTTTTTTCCCTTTGGCATTCCCTTTGATTTGACAAAAGGGGATGCCTGCCTGCCCCATTCCTATTGCCCTCGTCATTTCCGCCTCCTTCTTCCCGCTGCCACCACTGCAGGTGCCCTCCTCAGAGGTAGTGAGGGCCCCTTCCGTGCCAAGAGCTTGCTGTTGTCTCTGAACATGCATCCATGGCGGCAGCAGTGGAGGTGGCTGAAGCAGGGAGGGTCAACCCTGGGCACGAACCAGAAAAACAAACCAGGGATTCATGGTGGTTTGTGGTTAGCCATTTTTTCCAGTTTGTGCCTATCTCTAGTAAGATGTAAATCTTCCCACACAATGATGAAGAACCACAACATTATTTGCTTCACCCAGCAAAAAAGATGTGGTATTTTATGGCATTCTCAACAAGAGGGTGAGAACATGAACAATTTATGTTTTTGTTCAAATTAAGCAAAATCAAAGAACACACAAAACACAAATGGTGCAAAACAACAACAGCAGCTGTGCTTTCTTGCACACACCTTTAAAGATTAGAAGTTTTGGAATTGCTGTTTGTACCTCTTCAAACAGAAAGCTCTGCCAATCTTTTATGGTTTGCTGTCAAGCCTTTTGGTTTTGAAAGGGTTGTACAGTGTTCCAAAAAAAGTGGCAGCAATACAAAGTTCTTAAAGTGTACAGAAATACCATATACTACAGTGACATCTTTTATTTTTAATTTTTTTTATTATTTTTTAATATAAGGGGTGACAAAAAGGAAAAGGGGGCTTAGGAATTTATGAGGAAGAGGAGAGACCATAACATGCTAACAATCAATCTGTACTTATTGCCATATCAAAGTTTTAAGTTATTCTGTTTTCTCTTTTCTGCCTTTTAGATTAAGTTCTCATTTCAATATATGCTATTTACACGTTGCCTGTTAATTTGGTCCATTTGTTGAATAGGTCCCATCTTTCTGTTGCCTTTTGTAGGGGATAGTCCTTCATGACTTCTGATAAAATGTCCATTTCTGCTATTTCCCGTATTTTTTCAATAAGATCTTCTTGTTTTGGTATCGTCGGACTTTTCCAATTTTTTGCATATAGAATTCTAGCTGCCGTAACAATATACATAACTATATGTTGCTTTGACTTATCTATGTTGTCAGGTATCATACTCAATAAAAACAATTCTGGAGTTAATGACACATTACAGAGCATTATTTGTTGTAACATAGCATGTACTCTTTTCCAGTATTTTTTCGCTATTCCACATGACCACCACATATGATAATAACTTCCCACTTGTGTTTCACATTTCCAACACTTATTTGATACATCTGTATACATCTTTGACAGTTTTTCTGGGGTCATGTGCCACCTATAAAACATTTTATATATATTCTCTTTAAGATTAACCGATCTTGTAAATTTTATGTTACTTTGCCATATTTTCAGCCATTGATCAATATCAATATTATGCCCTATGTTTTGTGCCCACTTTATCATACATTCCTTAACCATTTCATCCTGCATTTTAATTTCCAACATATAGTTATACAGTTTCCTAACAATTTGTTCTTTTGAACCCAACAGCAGCTTATCAAAAGTCGTTTGCTCTGAATAGAAACCCTCTATTTTGTCTTTTGCATATCTAGATTCTAACTGTGCTCTAGGCCACCAATCTACAGTATATATACTTTCTGTGACTCTAGTTCCTCCTTATACCTTAATTCACCATCCTTTCTTAATAAATCTTGATATCTTAAAAAATTTGCTTTTGTCGTAAGTCCAGGTTTTGTAAAAGCCTCTATCGGTGACACCCATGCAGGTATTTTGTGATAAATTTGTTGTATAATCTTTCTCCACATTCCCAATAAGGCTCTTCTTATCATGTGTGAGTTAAAGTTCTTTTGTTCTTTATCCTTTTTATACCATAGATAAGCATGCCATCCTAATTGCAAGTCATGGCCTTCCAAGTTAAGTAGTCTAGTGTTTTCTAGGGTTATCCATTCTCTTTTCCAATCTAGGATACAAGCTCTATAATACAGAACCCAGTCCGGAAGACCAAAGCCACCCCTCTGTTTAACATCTTGCATTGCCTTAATTTTAATTCTTGGTTTTTTGCCTTGCCCTATGAATCTCATAATTATCTTGTTGAGTTCTTTAAAAAAAGGACTGTTTTAGTATGATAGGAATCGATTGGAATAAAAATAAAATTTTTGGCAAAATGTTCATTTTGATTGTCACAATTCTTCCCAGCATCGATAGTTGTAGTTGTAGTGACATCTTTTATTTTGACTGGGTTGTTTCTGCTTTGTTTGTATTTCATTTTATTTTTTTCTCTTGTCTAGAGGTGGTCTAGCACTAAACTAGTATATCATCTTGAGTGATTAGGTGATCTAGTGCAGTGGTTCTTAACCTTTTTGAAAGAAACGCCCCCTTGAGCCATTGAGGAAGTTATTATTGCCCCCCTCCCCGTGGTGATGATATCTTATTTATTTATTTATTTATTTATTTATTTATTTATTTATTTATTTATTTATTTAAGACACTTAAATCCAATGACCTCTGAAAACATAATTAAATTTCAAGAAAATGAAATGCCCCCCAAAAAGTAACATTTAATGATTTAGTTGCAAGTGAATTTTAAGACGCAAAAAGAAATATAAAAAGGGCATAAAAACAAATGCAGGAACTAAAAATTTCAAGACAATAAGTCTGAAACTAAATTAAAATTGGAGGAAAATATATATTCATGCACACTGTAAAAAGGCTCCAGCCATCTTCACAGGTTTGGCTTGCTCCAGCGCCCCCCTACCGCCCCCCTTCTGCTCCAGCGCCCCCACGCCGCCCCTTTTCGTTCTACCATCCCCCTGAAAAATGAAATCGCCCCCTGGGGGGCATTATCGCCCACGTTAAGAACCACTGATCTAGTGCTCATATATGTAAAAAAAATCAGAGGATGATTAGGAGGAAAGAACATAGGGACAGATGTTCCCACAATCCTGGCCATTATATCCCAACTCCCTGTGCCAGCATATCCCCCATCTTTACAAGAACGAATCAACTGATCACACAGGGAAAAGTCCATTTGAATCCTTCCAGCTTGAAAAAAGTAGAAGACACAGAAGCAGAGAAAAAAGCCACGTTGGGAGCAAGAAGGGCCACAGTTGACATAGGCAGTTGGGACATAATATTGAATTGGCCTTTGTGTCTTGTGAGAAGAAGAAGAAAAAGAACTTCAGTTTAAGCCATACTATAACTGCAGCCAATCCCACAGTATTTGAATGTGTAGTCAGAGCCTTAGTGAGTATTTGTTACATCCCGTTTCTGTTGTTGTATGGTGGTCTGGCCCTGTTAATTCATTACTCAACAGAAGCCATTTTCTTATCAGCTGCACTTCTTTGTTCAACAAATTTAATTCAGGAAATTCTTTCATAACCACAACTTTCCAGATTGGGTTTCTAAATCATTCTTAACTCACAGAAACATGGAAGTGGTACCTATATACATGTACTGCTATTTAAAGAAAAGTCTAAAAACCACAGCGATTGTCTTTGACAATGCATTAGATTGTAAATTAAATGGCAAAAAAGTTAATCTTAGTGTGGAACTTTGATGTGGAAATGAGGTTTCAGTTAATTATTTGTTAGTTATCTGGATACCATGCTGAGATTTCCCCCCTCATTTTTATGTTGACTATGTTAAGTTTTAACCTGTTTTGTTAATGTTCCAAATAATAATTTGTTTGACTGAAACATACAGTTCTGGTCTTAGAAAAAAGTACTTAGAAGGGTAGAGACAAGAAAAGGAAAGCACTGAAATAAAATATGCTTTAATACTAAATTCCTCACTAAATGCTGAGGGGTTTTAAGCAAGGACTCTGAATAAATACCATATTTTGGACTTAAATGGACTGTTTATGGTTGCCATCCCGAGAGTATGTTTCATTGAGTACAGAGGTGCTTACTTCTGAATATAGTGGTGCCTTGCTAGACAATGATAATCCGTTCCAATGAAATTGCTGTTTACCGAAATCATTGTCTAGCGAAAAGCATTTCCCCATTGAAATGCATTGAAACCTGTTTAATGCGTTCCAATGGGGAAGAATCGTCATTGTCTAGCAAAGATTGGCCATAGGAAAGACGCTTTGCAAACCGCCAATCAGCTGTTTAAATCGCTCTCTTGCGAAGCTTAGGTCCCAAAAACACCTGTTTGCGAGCGCGGAGGGAGCTGTCAAAATCGTCATCTAGTGAAAATCGGTTTGCGAAGCAGGGACCAAACATTGTCCAGCGAAATTCCCGCATAAGAATCACTGTTCTGCGAATCGCTATAGCGATCACAAAAAGCCAATGTCTAGCGAAAAAACTGTCATGCGGTGTAACTGTCTAGTGAGGCACCACTGTAAATAAGTATAGTACTGCACAGTAAATACAAATGCCTGGTGACCGAGGGCTGAAAGTGTAAATGGAATTGGTTAGCACTTAATGCATACATGCTGGCTCATATCTTGTTGAACACTGGAAAAGGGGAAAGGTTTGTTGGCTTAGTAACACAGCATTGCCTACATTTTGCCATTGAGTAAATGAGACATCCATCATTCGGTGACCACCACTGACTTATACTTGTACAACAATGTCCTCCGTGTGCAAGCAGCAAAAATATTGAACAGCTCACACTGTGGTCCATGCAGGAGCAGTTTGACAGAATAAGATCCTGGCCAACATTTTGAAAAATATACTCTCATAAGGTTCAAAATATAACTCAAAATTAATTAAATGTACTGTTGCGAGAAGTCAGAGAAACATCCCACTAATTCTGAATGCATCAGAACAGGTGAATGTCAAGAGCCTAGAGAAAAACAAGAAGTTAATAATAAAAGTGTGTGTGACCATCCTAAAGTAAATATTGGGCTATATCATATATATTACTAATTAATTTCTAATTTTGTAAAGATAAAGCTGGGACTTGTTAAAGAACAGACTGTTCAAGAACAGACTTTACAATCCAGCACAAGCCAACTGAGGAGACTTAAATGTACCTTCTTGTTACACTGTGGACAAAACACCTACCAGGCAAAGGAAAAAAGACCTTGTCTTTTTTTTTATTAGATTAATTGGCATATAGTGTATTCTCATAAGCTGTGCTTATTTTAATGTGCTTCTGAATTTTGGTTAAGACTCATTTAGACACAGTTGGGTTGAAATCAAAGGCAAGCCAGTAACCCTGAAGTTTTGTGAAAAATGGGTCAGTACCAGTCCAATGACAGAGATTGACCAAAATCATGTTGCCTGGTGTAATAAATCACAGTGGAGTAGTGCAGGCCCTCTGATTGATTGATTGATTGATTGATTGATTGATTGATTGATTGATTTGTTTGTTTGATTTATATACCACCCATCTGGAAGCCAAGGCCACTCTGGGCAGTTTACAACAAATAGACAAGCAACACAATAACAAAATAATGCAGTATCAATACAACTGGGGGGCACGAATCAGATATCATAAAGTGCAGTGAGAACAAAAATACAATAAAATAAATTACAGTTAAAAGCATAAAAATATGAAAAAACAAGAAGCATGGAGGTGTGATGGATGCTATATTATCGAGCACTGTTATATCATGGTGTTGTTTGTTCAGGGAAGACCTGAAATCTGATGAAATCCTATTTCCAGCTACTGGCAGATTTGCTTTAGTGTGAATTTTTTTAAAAAAAAAAAAAAATCATGACAAGATGGTCTTGCATGCACAGGCATCACATCATGTCCTCTTGTGATACCCAGAGTGAATTCAACCAATAGTCCAAACTAGAGAAGAGTCATTGAGTAATTGGGCTTTGTAGTGCTACTTCACTATTCAGCAATTCATTTAATGGATCTACAGTGGTGCCTCTCTAAATAATTGGTTCGTTAAACAACAAAACCGCTATACGATGACTGTTTTGCGATCGTGAAATGATGTTTTAATAGGCAAAATCCACTTTGCAACGATCGGTTCCTTGCTTCGGGAACCAATTCTTCGCATTACAATGATTTTAAAACAGTTGATCGGTGGCTTCAAAATGGCCACCCGTTGTCTAAAATGGCTCCGTGCTGTGTTTTTGGATGGATTCCTCGCTATACAGGCACCGAAAATGGCTGCCCCATGGAGGATCTTCACTGGACGGTGAGTTTTTAGCCCATTGGAACGCATTGAACGGGTTTTCAATGCATTTCAATGGGTTTTTTATTTTCGCTTAACAAGGATTTCGCTCTACAGCGATTTCGCTGGAACGGATTATCCTCATTAAGCAAGGCACCACTGTACTCTAATTGAGAGTATCAGTTAGAGTGAACATGGATCACTTGCTTCACAAACCCTGAGCCTCAGAGAATGCAAACCCTTTGAAGACAACACTTTGATAGCTAAAGATGATTCACAAATGTGGCTGAGCTGTCAAGAGACAAAAGTACAGATTTAAAGACCTAAGAAAATGTAATTAAAAATAATAATATGCATATTATATTTATAGACTATTTTCTCTTTCAGAATGATGGGATTCTGTAGGTAATAGTGTTTTAAAAATAATAGCAGTGAAAAATGCCTAGGCCCAAGAGTCAAAGGCAATAATTTGAGTCAGGTTAGAATGCCAGACATAGAGATTTGCTTTCTCAAGTTCCTGAAAACGGAGTAGTCTCTCATTTGGTTATTTTGGACTTTGGACTTAATGGTCTCACTAGAATGAGGATACCCTTTCAAATCTAGCTACATAGGTGGGGAGCCTCGGAGTGGGGGGGGGACCTGGGGTGCACAAAAAAGCCACAGGATTTCCACCCATCCCCCCCCCCCCGTTTAGACGGCCATGCCTCTTCACATACTTCAAATGGACTTCTTCTTCTCCCTTTTAGATGGTGAAGTACATTGACTTGGATATTAACTAAATAAAACTTTAAGAGAAAAAGAATGTGTGAAATAAAGTTATCCAGATATTGTACTGATGACACGGAGGTTCACACTAATACAGGCATACTAGTGTGTTGTCTTTGGTGTCACGAAGAGGGTAGCTCTTTCAGCGTGTATTTTTTGGGTACCTCAGCCATTAAGTCATCTATTATTCCAACCTTTTTTCACTAGACCAGCAGGCGTTACCGCTAATGCTCTTTGGAAGTCCCTAAGAGGTGTAAAACATTTAATCACTGCTTAGGAAAAAATATCCCTAGCAACTGCTTTTGTTGCCATGAAGTCCCTAGGTAACGCTCACAGTCTCAGTTCAAATGATTGCTTTGGATGCAATGACTCCCAAACAGTCATGCCTCTGCAGCTGGAAAGATGGACAAGCCAAAAGCTATCTTTTATCTGCCAGGCTACAGGAGGAAAAGCTGTTTGATAAACTATTAAATAGGTCAACTGCGGAAGGGAGCAGAAAAGACATAGAACAACTTGGCATCTCGTGAACGAGTTGCCAGGACCCCCCACCCCAACTCATCTATATGCAGATAGATTTCATGATAGGGATTTCAGAACAGCCTGTTTATTTGGGGATCCATATTACAAAACACTGATTAAGTCTGAAGTAATAATGTTAATCTTCTCTGATTTCATTCTTGCAGGTGAGGAATTTTTTTAAGCTTTCTCTCATGAGAGTTTTTATGCCTCCTTCTCTCCCTTTTGCCACTGTTTTGATGAAAAAAATATTTAGAAAAATTTGAATTTTGTGCCAAAAAATCCCACCTTGCATAGTGCTATTGATGATCAAAAACGTACTGGTTGTTTTGCTCCAGTGCAGGAGAAAACATCATAGACTGCCCAACCATTTTGTTCAATGGAGAATTTCAATTTGCAAGTTTTCATTTCATCCTTGTTTGAACTAACTCATGATCATAGAAGTTTCTCTTCTTCCTCCAATTTCTGACTTAGTATAGTTTGGTTCAACATGAGAATATGACGAATATTTGCATATTCCTTTTCCTCCTTGAGTTTGACTGGCTCCCCCTGACAAAAAGCCCTCCAGGAGGGATTAGACAGAATGACAAGATTCCTTGCCTCCTGCCTAGAGCCTGACAAAGAGCTTTTGTTTTTGAACTTCCTGCAGACTCCTTTCCTCTTGGTAAACAAAGGATTCGCATACAGCAACTTTCCTCTCTGGCTAATTGTAAAGACTGATTAAATGTAAGAAAGACGCAAGCATGCAGCAGTTCAAGGCTCAAAGTTGCCAAATGCCCATAAAACCTAAAAAACAATCCTTTGAATCCGGCACAACAAATCTGAGCAAAATGCTGCCTTTTGTAAATATAAAATTGCCCTCACCAACGTGGGGATGATTCAAAAATAGCAAGTAAAAAGCAGGGCCCCAAATCTACTCTTTTGTTCAGCCTTGAACATTTCTCTGTAATGTTCCATTAAAATTGTATTTGTAGTCAGATTTTAGACAGCATTTCATCCCACCTCTCCCACAGCTTTCATTTACACACAAACACTTCAAACTGAATCACAGCTGCTTTCCCATGCTGTTATCTCACCTGGCTAGCAGGTGTATATAAACATCCAAAGTACAGCATGTGACCAAGTGCACACTCCCTACCCATCCACAGTAAGAGAGGTGGAGCACGGGTTAAATGCAGAAATGAGAACATTTGTTGCTATTACTTTTTATTTCCATCATAATCTTTATAGTGTCAATTAACTCAGACCAATCATTAACTTTCCAACTTCTTTTCAACTAAGAGATCTATGTCTTTCATACACAATCCTTGTATTGAGACTCCTTGTATTGTTTAGAATAATTTCTTTCTTTGTGAATTGCTAGTGAGCTGGCCAGAAAGATTTCAAAACTATTTTTAAGTGTCATCATAGTTTAAACAGATAAATTGAAGTATTTGAAACAGGCATTCATTTGGTTACATATTATCTTATATACTGTAATTCCAAAAGATTGGACTGTGATCCATTTTCTAACAATTCTATTATCCATCTGTCTGTTTTCTCTAACTCATGCAGTATTAGTTTGATCACACAGCAGTTCTTTTGTAGATGATGGATTGCCTGCTCCTTGTTTCCCTACATCTTTGAGTGACTGCCATTTGGTAGCTGTCAAAAGATGTTCAGTCATTTACAGATCATCAGAAACAACTTCATATTTTAGATGTCCAACATGAAATATGTAGTATGTCATAATCAGTGACTTTGATTTTTCTTTTTAAAAAAGTTTCTCTTAGGATACAATATGAAAATAAATTAACCATTTGCAGTTCTCCAGCATATGATATCCTAATGTTGATATACTGGTCAACCTACATAGCTATGAATCCATCACTAGTGGACGCACACATGCACACACACTAAGATTTATATACAAATTTACTGTATATAACCATAATTAAGCCTGCCATATATATGAGTTCTTGGAGGTATAATCCAATATGATATGAATTTTGGAATGCTGACTATTAACAGTGCTCAATAATATTCCTGTAAATATTAGTTTAATCTGATCTGTGGCAGTCAGTAGCTTATGATTTTTTTTCATGCCCTCAAAAACTTCATCTCTTGTTCTTTGTTTAGCAAATCTCTTTGTTGTCTGACTTTGTTTCATTGTCTGGCTGGCAATGCATTCGGAAATGTGGGAGGTATATTTTCCTGCATTTTTGAATGTTGTTTTTCATACAAAGCAAGATACCTAATTTCTAAATGAAGCATCTTTGCTATATAAACATTCAGACAGGATAAAAAGGTGGCCACTCCCACTAGCTGGCTTAATTGGGAATAATGCTTTGTGAAATTAGTCGTTCAAAAGGGAGAAATGAGGCACTCATGTATAATATTACTAATACTGAGAAGAGCCCAGGTTCAAACTCTTCAAACATAAGTTTCGGAAATCCAGTGGGTGACCTTTGGACAGTCAGACTAAGGCAGGTATCTATGATACCTTGAGCTCCCTGTGAAAAGGCAGCTAGTAACAAATAATTAGATATGAAAGGGGGAGGGAGAGAGAGAGTATAAAATATAGATATGAATAAATGTTATATGTCATATGTACCCCACCAAGAGATGTGAAGATGGCCCTGGTGGAGAGGTGGTAAAGCATTCTCCATAGGCCACAGGTGTCCCTACCAGTTATTTTGCAGTTCCTGCCCCTCATTTGATACCCACCACCAGTATCAGCAATCCAGTCACTACTATCACCAGAAGCCTAATGCTGAAACTTGGTGTTGCAGGGTGATGTGGGGACAGACTCCTGATGTCTTGAACTACAACTCCCAGAATTCCTGTCCTTTGGCCATGCTGGGTGAAGCTTCTGAGAGCTGAAGTTCCACCATAGCATGAGACTCAAGGTTGGGAACTATTGCTCTAGGGCCACTCTAAGGTGCAGAAGCGCACTGGACAGAGTAGCTGCACTTTCCTCCATATTTCAGTAGGAGGTACAATTGATTTTGGCCGTGGTTGCCAGTTTCCTGTGGTTGGCAGGGAAACCCCAGGAGGCAAGTAGGCTGGCTGACTGGCTGGCTTCTTTCTGTGCTCCTCCATCTTGTCAACCACAGATCAGGGCCATATTAACCCACAGCTGGGCCCCAGACTTTCAGGTATTTCATATGTATATGCCACTTCCTTCTTCACACTTTGGCACTTCAGTCTTTCAACTACAGCTGACAGCTTAACCATAAATCAATGAATAAATTGATGGGCCCCTAGGGTTCAGCCTAGTCAGCCCTACGAATAATACAGCCTTGCAAGGGTTAACCCCTATGAAAATCCAAAGCTTTCTAACTACTACAACCTCCAGAATTCCATCACTCCCATTGTGGGATTTTTGGCATTGTAGATATATGCAGGTAAACTTTGAAAATAATACCATTTGCACTATTCACTTAAAAATCCCACCAAAACAGTCCAGCTCACCATATTTATTGTTCACACGTTTATCATTGTAGCTTAATAGCCATGAGCTGATCTTTCCAAACAATTCTCATCGAGGTCCCCTTGCCCTAACCCCAACCCAACCCGGAATAATGAGACAGACGCAGGTATATGGGATAACTAGGGCCACAACTTTATTAACTTATTTATAACCCAGACCTTCCCTTTCCACAAGGGGGCCTACCGTAGTGCAAAAGACTTGGTCTATAACCAGAGTCAACCTTGACCTTCTGGTCCAGACTGCCCGTCAGGTTCCTATAACAAAAGCACGCTGTCTTACTGTACAGCACACTTCCGTGTATCCCAGCTGTGGTACCCCAGGTTTGCCCTATCCAGGTCTCATACCCTCGCTGCTCCGCATTCCCTAGGGTCCCAGCTTCCCTTCCTCTCAACTAAAGCTCTGCTGCTGCCCTTCTGAGAAGAGGGGTGCTTAGTGCCCTCTATGTGCTTTCTTAGGAACTGACTAACTCTTATCCTTCTGCACTACCCGCCATTGTGACGTATTTAAAAAGGGATATTAATATTTATCACATAGCCTCGAAACTGCCCTCACAGGAAAGAATGGGATGGGCGAAAAAAGACTTGCACTTCACGCCAATTTGAGTGCAAGTCAAAAATTTCCACCCAGCCCCTAAGCGACTAGCTAATCTTATTCTTACCATAAAGGGTGGGCCATCGAAAGGGTATAAGGGAGGCCAAGGCGAGGCTGGGCAGCCTTTTTAAAGGCTCTGCTCTCACCCAGCTCTTCGCCCAGTATGACGCAGCTTCTTGCTGCTTCTGTCTCTTCCGGCTGGGCGGGCAAAGGAGCCTTGCCCCAGCAGCTGTGTGCCTCATGAAGAGGCATGTCTGTTTAGACCAGTGGTTCTTAACCTTTTTTGAAAGAAATGCCCCTTTGAGCCATTGAGGAAGTTATCATCGCCCCCCCTCCCTGCGGCAGTGAGGCAGTGGCGACCCCAGATCCACTGACAGCACCAGCTACTCTGGATCCTCCTGCTGGATCTGCTGCCAGCACCGTGCAGCCACCTTCTCAGGTTTGGCTCACTCCATCGCCCCCATATTGCTCCCCTTCTGTTCCTTTGCCCCCGCATTGCCCCTTTTCGTTCCATCGCCCCCCTGAAAAATGAAATCACCCCCTGGGGGGCGATATCGCCCAGATTAAGAACCATTGGTTTAGATCATGATGTCCCTGTTCTGTGCCACTACATGGCAGGGTTTCACAGATTTCTGTTAACTCCTGCCACTTCCTTCTTCACACTTTGAATAACTTAGACAATTATTTGTGGCATTAGAAAACTGACAGACATTTGTTTAAGCCTGAACTACAGATTTTCCAAAGAGTGTATAAATGCAATGGGACCTTATAATTAGTAGTTATGTGAGGAGCCACGTCCCAAATGGAATTCCTTGGCATTAATTCCACAGCCTGAATTCCAAGGGATTATAAATTATATCAACCAGACTGTACCATTTTGATCAAACCTCACCATTGTAATCATGTTGATATTTATAGCTTGACTCTGCCTCCTGTATTTTTTCCCTCTCATTTCCTTGTCTTATACATATTTCCCAGGATAGCCCACTGGTCTTACAGTCTGACAGGAATGTAACAGTGAATGCAAGAAATCACATGGGACAGTTAACAGGACAGCTGACTGTAGGTAAGTCTTCTTCTTTAATGAAGCTTGTATGTGTATTATGCTAACAATGTAAACTCCTTTTAAAAAACAAATATTATGCTATAATAGGAGGCAGCTGGCTAAGATTATCCAGTTCAATGCCTTCTGAATGTAATGATTTCCAGATAGCTGCAGTTTTGGCAGAATTTACCTCTGTAGGGATATAATTTTTTAAAATGGATAATTCCTGCCAACAAATAATTGATTAGCTTATAAGAGACTTAACCTTATTTTAAAAAACATCCTGCACTCCAACCTTTTCTCATAGGCAGATTAATCTCCTTTATTTACAGAATTCTTTTAGCTGTTTAAAAAGGTGAGTTACACATTTGCATGCAACAGCAGTAGAATGAAACCTGGGGGAAATTATCTCCATATTTGGTAATATCAGAATACCTTCTTTAATGATGGCAAACATGTGGTCCTGCAGATATCACTGTACTGCAATTCCCATCACTTTTAGCCAGCATAGAGTACGGTGAGGCACTTCTGTTTAGACATGGGACATGTAGTCTAGTATTATCAGGTGTGCACATTTTGTCGACTGCATTTATAAAGAAAAAAAATGAACCTTTCCAAAAGAGGGCATGTTAGCAGACACTTGAGACAGGAAGCCTTTGAACTGTAGTGGGAATGCCTCACTGTTTAAAAATATTAAACCTCATTTTCAGATGTATTGCATTGCAGGGCATACACTTTCATGGAATTCTGTATTACAGGCTTTGACTGGGGAGGGTTTTCATGTTGAAAATTATGGCATCTTCAAATGTTATCCTCAAAAGTTTACTCTAGCCTGTTTATGTTAACTGTGGCTAAAAAGGAGCTTGGCAAAACCTGAAGATGATGGTCCATGTTTCCAGCCAAACCACGTTACTGCCACATGCAGAATATACGTACAGGTGATTGAGAAAATAAGGTGCCAGCTCAAGGTTTTCTTTGCTGTAAGCCACTGAATAATACTGTAAATCAGTGAGTGGCAAGATATGGAATGATGAACAGGTAGATGGGAATTTTCTCTTGGTTTGGATTTCAATATTATGCAAAACAAATCAGCCTTCCCTAAACACTTTCTTCATACTTTGTAGTATTCAGGGAGCCTTATAACTTTGATTTTTTCTCTCTCTCTCTAAGAGAACTCTGGTGTTTATTTTAAGTTAGAATGATATTTCAGTTGTGTAGCAGGGAAGAAAGAACAAAAATCCAGAAAGCTTGCACTGCAGTATTTGAATAACAACCTCCCTGGTGAGCATATGCCATATAGTATGTTCGGGGTTTATTCATGTTCAGGGTCAGTTGTGGTGCTTCATAATGATTTCCATCATAAATCATCCTCTGATGTCAGGTTAGAATTCTTTATGCTTCTGTTCTTCCTGATAGTCCCAACTCAATAGGGCCATCATTTTAATGACTTTATTGAAATGGCATCTTGAATCTTCCTTTGAGGCCCTGGGTCAAATTAACCCTAAAGGCTTAAGCCTTTCATTGATTAATTAGATTAATCAGCTAAGCAGCTGGATCAACTGCAAAGATGCCCCCAATTAAAGGAGCAGTAGGTTAAAAAATAATTTAATGCAAATAGTTGCACGAACTTTGGATGTGATCTTTCAAGAGGAACTTGTGTCTCTGCTCAGAGGAGACCTACTGCAACATTTGTCTGTGACAATGAGAGGCTACACCCTTGAAGTCTAGCGGTTGCAATGTACACAAAACCTGAAGTCGTGCCTAGAAAGATTGACCGTCATAAAAGATGGATGATCAGAAGTCATAAGGCTATTGATTAAAGGGGATTAGCCATCAAATTCACTGAAATATCTTTAAAGTGATAACATGATGAAAAGTTAATTATTTTTGTTTGGATTCCTAAAAGGAATGCATGCTAGCCATTGCTCCCAAATTTCAAAGCTAGGTTTTTGTCCTACAATAGACTCGATGAGGACTACATCTGTGTATAGGTAGGGACCATATAGATAATTATGTTAGGACTATTATTTCCCTTTCCTGTTGATCTAGTGGTTGCAGAAGCGCTTATGAATGCTGTTACGTGATTTTTGATTGCTCTATGCCATGTCAAGACAAGGTAACCTGTGATTTTACTTAGGATCAGATCAACAGATTTCATGGCCTGAGGTGAAAAGCAAAGCAAAGTGTGCTGCTTATATACCACCCTATAGCGCTTAAAGCACTCTTCGTGTGGTTTACAAATAAATTATGCAGGCTACACATTGCCCCCACAGCAAGCTGGGTACTTACTTTACCAATCTCAGAAGGACAGAAGGCTGAGTCAACCCTGAACTGGTTACCTGGGATTGAAACTTGGGTCATGAGCACAGTTTTGGCTGCAGTACAGCACTTTAACCACCAATAGGCTCCACAAACAGTAAAAGCCAAGCTCCTCTCACAGGCCAAGGGGTATAGGATGTAAAAGGGTGTAGTCCGAACATGTATGGGCTATATATTTTATAACCCACAAAATCTCATGCTGTACTAAAAAGCCAGGTTTCATAGTCCTGAAAACTTGCTGATTCATTGGCACACAAGGTACAAAGAAACACTCAAAATAAAATAACAGAGAATTTTCTACCTTTTCATGGCATTCCGGATCTGCTGCCTGAGGCAGTATAACTAGCCCTGATGTTGCTCACAGCATTTTTCCAAAGAGTGTGTGCATGTAATTCGTCTATGAATTTTAAAAAGTTGACATCCTTTTTTAGAGATCAAAGGTCTGTCCAGAGATTTACCAGCCTTCCATGTACCGGTTACTTTGTGAAGCTCAATGGAAATTTGGGCTGTATATCATTCTCTCTAAAAAGAGAGAGAAAGAAACAAGAAAGAATCCTGTAGCAGGAATCTCTCCAGTCTACTGAATCAGGGACCTAAGAGAGGTGGTGACTGTGACAGAGGAAAGTCACACTGAAATCTAAGGAGTAGGTTGCAAAAGGGTTCAAGCAAAGCCTCTGCTTCCATTCTGTTTGAAAGCTGAGGGAACAACTCTGTCAGAGCTCATCATGTGAAAAACAACTAAAACGTGTTTTGTTCCTCAGAACTATTATTCCATGAATATGAAAATCTAGGCAGGTTCAACCAAGCAATTAATCAATCAGAATTAAGATCATTTATCAACTTAACATTTTGGAGTGATTTTTTAATCATACCATAAAGATTGTTGAGCCCACCCAAAAAGAAAAGGGGGAAATTTGGCTCAGTGGTGAAAGAACTGCTTCACATGAAGAACGTTTTAGGTTCCCCTTCTATAATTATTCCTTCTAGGAAAAACTGCTACCTATAATGAAACTCCAGAAAGCTGCTGACAGTCAGAGGCAACAGTACAGGACCAGATGGACTGGATTATTTATTAAATCTTCAATAAACCCCCAGTTTATGAATGTGGGATATTATCCTTCATACTGCACCCATGATTCAAAACAACAGATGGACAAATCTGTCTATTCTGATTTCACCCACTTCTGAACTATTTTCATACTCTCGGCTTAAGAAATCTCAAGTTCTTCCCATTCTGAATATGGAGAAACTTGGGAAAATTCTAATAAAAACAAATTGAAATTAAATTCTCCCATGTTTAGGTTCTACAATTAGAACCAAAGCTATGGAGCCCTGGTTCCATCATCCTCATGGCTTCTTCACTCTTTGAAAGAGGTTGTAGCTTGAATTATGAGTTATTTTGCATTGTTTGTAGATGATTGCTGAAACGAATACCTCTTCCCTGCATATGCAGAATTAAGGATGAGGACTTCTAGGACTGATAGTGCAATTCTCCAGAAGATCTGACCCCTGCCATCTAAAATTCCAGGCAGAGAGCAAAGAATTTTCTACAGTTAATTTTGAAGGGTGAAGCCCATTCAATGGGAGAAAACCAAAACATCCAAGAATATATTATTTGCCCTCCCAAATTCAGTAGGCTCTACCGGAGGTCATAGGTTACCTGCATAACTGGCTGACACATGAAGCTCCACATTCCAACTTTGTTTGACTGTAGTTCTCCATGACTTGAAATACCTGTCCATAGATTTGAATTTCCATTGTTTCCCACCTCTCTTGTATATTTTGTGTATCTTTGATTGATCCTTAAAAAGGTACTGTTCACTTGTGGATTTTTTATATTATTCTGCTCCTATGATCAATGCAGCCTCATTCTTTTTTGCATTTGCTTGATTCACCACAGCTATTCTGTTTGATGCAAGGAACTGTAATATGCATAGACACACCATCTGTGATCATTGCCCTAAATGGCCATGTCAAAGGTAGCCAGACTAGCTAACAGATACAAATGTACAGAAATTAAACTAACATCTGTTCTTGCCACATTGTACTTGCCACCGCATTTCAGGAACACCTCTAACTGCTTCTGATAAATACATTATTTAAATCTTTAGCACCCAGGAGTGTCTAAAGTGAGGTTTCCTTTGGCACTTAGTTAAGTTTAATACAAGAAAGCAATCTGAAATTCTGGCAGAAGATATGGCAGCTTATAAAGTGGCTCTATAAGTGGACAAATATGTAATAGAGCACCATCCAATCTACTTAACATTAAAGCATTAGAATTAATGAAATAACATTTCAAGTGCTCTTAGAAAACTTGCATTCCTCTTTGAGACATTACTATAATGCCTGTGAACCATATAATTAGTCTATGTTATTGTACATGATAGTTTTCCTATCCATGTCATCCTAAGCACACCAAACTTGCATGATTTGGGAAGCCAAGCAGGGTGAGGCTTGGTTTTTGCATGAATGAGAGACTATGATGCTTGGTTGTATTAAATAGGTTGATTTACATAAACATAGGCCACAGTAACACAACAGAAATGCTCCCCTTCTTTCTCACATCTTCAGCTTCCTGTATAATTGCACATTGTAGTAACATGGCATATATCCTGTGATGGGTTCATACCTTTTTTAACTGTTCTGTGCTTTTTTTGGGGTGACTTAGATGTGGGATGTTCATCTACATCCCTAGAGTGGGACATATCCCCTTCCTTTTCTTCTGCTTTCTCTGCCCCCTTCCTTTAAATATATATTCTCCCGATGAGGGGACAAGGTGGCTCCTAAGGTTAAACAAGTAGATTTAAAAACACAATCAATTATGCATTAAAAAGGAATTAAACCATAATAATATTTTTAAAACACATTAAATGATTACAAACTTACTAAGCTAAAAACCAGCACACAGAACCCAGTTATTACAAGCTTGTCTGAAAAGGTAGATCTTCAGCTATCAGCAGAAGGATAAAAGGGGCCAACCTAATCTTCTAAGGGAGAGCATTCCACAATCTGGGAGCTGCCACAGAAAAGGCTCTCTCTTTATGTCAATGACATCAGTTTCTCATAGTTTTCACAGTGATGTATCTCTGGGAAAGGGTTATGCACAGTATAGTGCATCTTCTAGTAGAGCCTTCTAGTGTAGAGTGCTCTTCCATGACACCTTTCAAGAGACTGGGTTCCATTCTCTTTCTTCCTTTCCAGTTCTCATTTTCTTCCCCCAACAACCACCATTCTCTAATCACTGAACAAGACACAATGGTTAGATTTATTATTTTTTGCAATGTGAAACCCCTTTGAGCTCCTCCTCCTTTTAAAAAGTTATTTTTACAAGTCTTGGGACTTTACTAACCCTAATTTTTTAAAAAATTACAAAAAATGCACACATGCTGTGTAATATAAACGCCTTGGAGAAAGATGTGTATATGCATATAACAATGCAGAATTATTGTGCACATGAAATGCATATTAATTTGCCTGCTCAGTTACAAAACACATCTGGATAGATAGATAGATAGATAGATAGATAGATAGATAGATAGATAGATAGATAGATAGATAGAGAGATTGATTGATTGATTGATTGATTGATTGATTGATTGATTGATTGATTGATTGATTGATTGATTGATTGATTGATTGATTATCATTGGATATGCATAGTTTGCTTTTAAATCCATTCTGAAACAGGGAATTCCACAATACAGTTATGCACTGTGTGAAGAAATACACAGAAGGACATGATTCTGGGGGCAGGAAGGCAATGGTGCCAGTACATCATCAGGAAGTTGCAACAAAAAGGAAGAGATAAACAAATCCCCTATGTATATAACTCAGCATGTATAGGACTGGCTTTTGTGACCACTTAGCTATGTTTAAACTGAAAGGAGTAGATTCCAGAATTTACAAGCAGACCAGCACAAGTCAGCAAAATCTGGTTGCTAAGACTGAAGAGAGACTTTGCTGATTTTATTTTCGGTTTAAAATGCAGGATTGCTCTCTAAAGGCTTGCAAGAGACTGACTGTCAGAATTAAAGGCTTAGAATGTATAACTACAGCAGAGCAAGTTGTTGTTAAACATCCCTAGACTTGTGTTCTGTAGCTTAAGGATAAGCTACATGCTTTCCCAGGGTCCTCAACTGCAGAAGTCGCTTTGTAAGTGCATTCAGGCAAACACACCACTTTCAGATCTTCATGCTAAGTGTGCAAAGATCTCTAAGAGCAGCTGAGTAGGTGGAAATGTTTGGGGAAGAGCTTGTGTTTGCATCAACATCCCCCCTATATCCTCTTGCGGGTTGTAGGCAAATGCTTGAATAGAGCTTCAAGCTTCATCCTTCTCTTCAACACGCAGAAGAAATGGGTTGTAGCTCAAAGAATAAAGAAAGCTGTGTGCACATGGATCTTGCATTACAATCAAAACACCGTACGTGAGGCTTTTTTCATGATTTTAAACAACCTGCCAATGTTTTTGTGCTGTGTGTGTAAGCATGCTTTGCTTCTCAATGGGAAAGGACACAAGAGACGTTTTGTGGAAATTACAGGGTCCTTAAGCGGGCAAAAGAGTTCACTGGCTTTTCTCTCGAAACAACCAGTCTCACAGGGCTTTACAATTCCTCATTCAATGTCTTGTTGTGTCAAGACAGCCTAAATCAATGAGAAGAAGGAATTTAGCACATTTCACTTCCACCATTTTTGCCATCTAGTGCTAGAATGTGAAAACTGAAGGTGAGCAGCTGCCTCTACTATCCCTTAGGGTGTGCTGTTGGGGAACATGAGTAGGATGGGAGATCTATGTAAGTATATAATCTATGTGGTACTTGTGTGTGTGTATTAGCAGTAAAAGCACTGAAAGGTATGTTAAGAAAGCTTCACTTTTGCATAATGAATGCCTGCCTTTAGTTTATAGGCCTGTTATAAGAGTCACAATAATGCAGAGATTAGTTTCAGTGACTGAGCAGAATGGGCATAGAGGATTGGCATAGCATAACAATGTACTCAGGAGTAAGGCATTGATCATTCAGCAGCTCTGTGCTTAAAACAAAGTGCAGCAGAGAATTCTAATGTTGGGCATGCCACATTTTTCATTATGCAATTGGACCACCGCATTTAAAAGATCTTCTGTTGCACGCTAGATCATGGTATTCGATAAGTGCTTCCGTCCACGTTCAGAACATTGTATATCTGAACATTCTGGAAGATAAATGTCTGCAGAGGAGATCTATCAGAAAGAGGAGATGGGGTAGACATCCTAAAACCTGCTTTGTTGATTGTATTCATGTCTATACAAATACTGTATTCTGAATCTGCACCAAATGGATCTACATAACAGGTCCTGTAAAATAAAAATACATTATTTTCTTACAATCATTTGGACATCCATTTAATTTGATACAATTTGCTCTGTCTCAGACATTCCAGATATTAACTCATTTTGAAATAAATGAAAGGAAAATTGATGATAAAAATGTAGGGAGGAAAACAGCATTCATTCATTCATTCATTCATTCATTCATTCATTCATTCATTCATTCATTCATTCATTCATTCATATCTACCTTTGTCCTTAAAATGACACAAGGTAGCTTGCATCATTAAAATAAAATATTTAAAAGCTAAAACAGTGATTATACAAATATTAAAAATGAATTAAAGAAGTATTAAAAACGGTAAATGAAATCAATACTAAAAACACATTTTAAAGCATTAGAGCACAACAATACATTAAAAAGAAAACCCTCTCACTAGACAGCCAATCACTAAGGAAAAGCCTGCCTGAAGAGAAAGGTCTTTGTCTGCTTGCAAAAGGACAGCAAAGATGGGGCCAGCCTGGCTTCCTGTGAGGGGGAATTCCAGATTCTGGGAGCAGGGACAGGTCCTTTCCCATGCTTGTGAGGGTGGTGGACTGAGAGAAAGGCCTTCTCTGATGATCTTCATGCCCAGGTAAGGTCATAGTGGAATATTTGGTCATGGACCCAAGCCATTTAGTACTTTATAAGTTAATACCAGCACTTTGAATTCTGCCCAGAAATGGATTGGCAGCCAGTGGAGTTGCTATAACATTTGCTGTAGCCAGCCCTCCTTAGCAATCTGGCTATGGCATTTTGGACCCACTGGAGTTTCCAAATAATTTTCAAAGGTAGCCCCACATAGTGCACATTACAGTAATCTAGCCGAGATGTAACTATGTCATGTTTCACCATGGCCAAATCAGGTCTCTCTAGAAATGGGTGTAGCTGGTGCACTAGTTCTAGCTGTGCAAAGGCACTCCTGGCCACCATCAAAACCTAGCATCTAGGCTCAGAGACAAATCCAGGGGCACCCTCAAGCTGCCCACCTGTGTTTCCAGATGGAATATAACCCCATTGAGTACAATATGAATCCCTATTCCTTGATCTGCCTTTCAGCTAACCAGGAGCATATTTTGATTCACAAGCATGAATATTAGAAACTTCACTTCTAAACTAATAATTGAGTGCAGATATTTCAGCATGCATAAAGCTGCTGATTAGTGGTGGACTCACAGAAATGAAGAATGCTCACAATTTGATCTTAGTGGATAAAATAAAAACAAAAAAGGCTGTTCAGTGAGCTTCCAACCAAATGAGCAAAAGTAGTCTCCACAACCTAATGGACTGTGCATTTTCCCTTTCTTTCATTATTAAGCTTTGGGTTTCTAAGTTATTGTTTCAGATATTATTTCCCCAGTAGGTATAGTGGTATAATGTTGCTGAGTACTGCAGTGCCACAGTCAGCTAGAAATGCAATTAGAGGTGTGGTTTCACAGGGACGTGGTGCTGCTGCACAGACGTGGTGGCACTGCGAGTTAAACCACTGAAGCCTCTGTGCAGCAAGGTCAGAAAACCTGCAGTTGTAAGATCGAATCCACGCGACGGAGTGAGCCCCCGTCGCTTGTCCCAGCTCCCGCCAACCTAGCAGTTCAAAAGCATGCAAAATGCAAAAATGCGAGTAGATAAATAGGTACCACCTTGGTGGGAAGGTAAACGGCATTCTGTGTCTAGTCACGTTGGCCACACGACCATGGAGGATTGTCTGTGGACAAAACGCTAGCTCTATGGGTTGGAAACGGAGATGAGCACTGCTGCCTAGAGTTGGACACAACTGGACAAATTGTCAAGGGGAACCTTTACCTTTTCACAGAGGAAACCCTGGAGAAGATCCAGGAAACAACAGAGAAAAGCCAACTAGCATCTACCTAATCTCAATCTTTGCATGGATGCGACTTGGACTCTGTGGCGTGGGCACAATTTTCACTCTGGAATCCTCACATTGATAGATAGTTGCAGGCATATCCAAAGGAATTATGTAAAAAGATGCATAGGAAAAAATGGACACATTTGAAAATGGGCGCAAAAGACTAGTTAAAAACAATTTAGTTCATGTGGGAAACATGCTCACACATTGACTATGATTTCAGTCATGCTGACAAATATTGACACATTTTGGGAAAGAAAGAAGCAATGAAATAGATTTATTTTGTCCTGTCACAAAAGGAAGAAGAAAATATGATAAACCAGTACAGACATATTACAGACATGAAAGGAATGCAGCCTGTCATTCATCCATCCATGACTTTCTGGTTTGCATATCCTTTATTTCAGAATCATTTTTTTCTGCAAGGCAAAGGGTATCTCAGGAATGTGGTTCCAAACATGCTATGCCATGGTCCTACTTAGGAAGGTTAGTATTGAGCTACCATTCAGTAACTGATTCAGTAGTGGAGACTTGCAACTAGCTTTGGCCAGTGATACTATCCTTTAGGCACCAGGCCTCCTGTTCTACCAGGCTTTTTAAGATCTCATATTGACAGGTTGAAGTCAAACCTGAGGGAATTGTTGAATACAGTTCTGCAAGTATTGACAGGATCAGAGCTATGAAAATGTGTATAGCTAGAATTAATACAGCTGAGTTGATTGTGACAGCTGAGAGAGGAATCTCAGGATTGGACAATCCTGAGATAAAGCTAGCTAAGCTAGCACACACACTCTGTTGGTGGTATGGGATGGATGATGTTGTGTTGGATTGCTGTCGTCAAAGTGCTGTGTTGGAGAGATCCTGGGAGAAGCCTGTCTCTATGCTACATATTGGGAGAAGAACTTTGGCTTCAGGACTGCTCATCTGGTAAATGAACTCTGGACTAATTTACAAGGACTTAGACTTTGATTTGCGTATTGAATCCTGTTGAACTGCTGTGCATGACCTCGGACTGGAAAACTAAGACTAAAGCTGTATATGTGTGTATAACTCCTGTAAATAATACAAGTAATTCTTCTATCAACACTACAAGTTGTTTGGTGTCTTCATCTCAGGGAAGTTTTTCTACTGCTAGTGCCACCTGATGTATCTTGGTAATGCCGCACTTCTGTCACATATTTATTTACTGTATTTATTTTTGATTTTAACCCACATTTCTCCTTAAAAAGGACCCAAAGCTGCTTGCAACAATTAAAAGGCAGTATATACGCTAATAACAATGAGTATACAGTATTAAAAGGATCAACGAACACCAAAAACATAAGTGACACCAAAATACATTCAATGCAGTCAGGTACAATGATCCATGTTACAAACCCCACTCGTCAACCATTCACTCAGGGAAAGCTTTCCTGGAGAGAAAGGTCTTTACCTGCTTGCTGAGGAATATAAAGATGGAACCAGCATGTGGGAAGGAGTTCCAGGATCCAAAACAAAGTAGGCTGTTCTCCCCCCCCCCCCCCGTGTTTCCAACAATCACATCTGTAAAGGCCTCTCCTGATCATCTTAATGTTATCTCTCTCTCTCTCTCTCTCTCTCACACACACACACACACACACACACATGTACGTTACAGACAGGAGAGTTCATACAACAGCAGAACTCCTCCTCCACGCAGTGATCATTCTCATTCATGTGTAAGTACTGGGAGGAAAAAAATGCTTAAAGGCACACACACAACTTTACCAGGACAAAAGTGCTTGCTACCCTGGTTACACGACCATGGGGGTTGCTTCACTATTCCAGGCAATCCCTGGTGGCCCTTCTCATTTCACCAGGGACCCCTTAGAGGACTTTATCAAAACCTCGGAGCCGTTTGGAAGATGCCAGAGGACTAATCCTACACCAGGTTACCCTGACTCCAGTTTAGCCCAGATAATACTGTTTGCACCTTTCTTAAAGATGAACTTCCCTAAGGAAAAGTATGCTCCTGTTCTACCTATGTGTATGGAAAGATAGAGACTATGATTAATAGCACATGTATATTGCATCATTGTACCCCCATTCCTGTACCAAAAGGAGAGTATCCCTGTTTCGCCATCTGTGCAGAATTAGGATTCTGGTTCCACAAGGCAAGAGGAGTGTTTACAAACTATCATCATGCCTCTGCTAGTGTGGCCATTGGGCTTGCCCTGCCCATATCTACACCTTGTCCAGCAGGTGTCCCATTGTTAAACTGGCACAAATACGTTTCCCAACCTTAAGGTTACAAAGAGCACCGCCAGAAACTTTGCCAGTCTCTGAGAAAACTGGAAGTAAAGGTTTTCTCTGCAGCAGGGATTGCTGAGTCTATGTTTCGCCATGTGTTAACTCTTGGTTATCTGGGGCAGTTCAGAACTGAAGTCACCACAGCCCATCTTGGTTGCAAGACTACAGTCCTAGGCAACCACATGATGAGAGCCTTAAGAGCAAACTCATTAAAACTGGAAACTTTGTATATCCTTAGTCAACAAAATAGATTGGGAATCAATTTTTATCACAGTAGGGAGAGGTGGATTATGCCAATTTTGGGGTAACGGCTGTGCTTTAAATGTCCCTCCACAGAAAATTTCATGAGACTTGCAGGCCGTACAAGGTCCCTTGGACAAAACCATTCACCCCCTGGGATTGGGATGGTAATGGTTAACATTCTGGGTACAAGGTCATTCTCTCCTGTGGAAAGCATTAGGGCTCACAGCCCTATCAGTAGTTGCCTGCATTCTTTTCTGTTGCTATATCCAATGCATTGGAAATGTTTTCTCTTTTCTTAGAAACCTTATGCCAAACAAGCCCAGAATACCACCAAGGTACCTCAACTCTCTCTAGGTTCCTCAAGGAGGCTATGACCTGGAAAAAAGCTTTCTTTCCTGATCAGCAGCATGCTGCTGATGTTCTTTGTGTAAAAGGGCCAATATACAAAAATCTTGAGAAAAGTGTCCCTACACCCTAGATAAAATCTTTTCATCTAGTACGTGGCTCACTTGAAGGGCGAATATGTTAAGAAAATCAGAAAATATATTGAAGCCTTAGTAGCTTTAGAGCATAAAAACCTAGAGTCAACTCTTTAGAAGGTTGCCTTCCAAAACACAAAACACAGTTGCTTTGGAAAAGTTTCTTTTTCCTATGCAAGTAGATAAGGACACTAAGTTTACGGCAGGAGCAACCTTGCAAGAACATGGGAAAAGTCCAGCCTAGAATCGGGGGAAGAAAATTGGCAAAGTAACAAGGGAGTAACAATCTATTCCAGGTAAGAGCTATGTTAATATGCCATACACTACATCAAAGGTATCATATGGAAGATGAGTGATCATTTTTACACAATGTGCCTTTATCTTTGCCAAAAGTCACCATTGTCTAAAGTAGGGTTAAAAAGTATCAAGGCTATATGTTCAGTGCCTTGAAATAATAACATTTAAATATATATGTAACCCTAAGTCAGGATGCTCATGGAAAATTAGAACTTTGCTGTTCTGCTGTCACTACTGCTATGTCCAGCCTTTATATGGAAGGAATCCTATAAAGTATGTATGCATTCTTCTATCCTTTGAGATTCCTGGAATTTGAGTCATGAAACCCTAGGCTCTCTGTCTTGCAAGACTCTTCTATTTCTCTTTTTAAATAAACTTCTCTTTCATATTTGCAAATTTACCTTGTGTGCAGGCTGGTTCTCTCAGATTTTCTCCTCCCCCCCCCCCCCCCCGCAAATACTTGGTTGGAACTAACAGAGGGGAAAAGAACCTTAACATTTACCTTAACAACAATAACATTTGAGCAGACTCATAGAATGCGATATGGTCCTTGAGATAGCTTGGGTCCAAGCCATTTAGGGCTTTTTAGGTTAGAACTAGAGATGGGGACGAATATAAAAACGGATCACTTTTTCTGACGAATATAGCCGATTTGTTAAACATTCGCTGATCCGCATTTGTGGATTCCAAAGACCCCCATGAATAGAAGGGATGAATATTTACCCGTTTTTATTCATCCTTTGTATTTTAAAAAAATCCACATCATTCTGGTGGCAGAAAGGAAGCCACCACCCCACACAGCCACCCAAAACCACAGCCTACCCCCACCCCCTTCCTTTCCCTACCTTAGGCCACACGCCACACCATGCCACCCCCACCGACACCCTCTCGCCTTAATTGCTTATGCCGAGTTCTTCTGGCCTCAGAGCCAAACGTAAAAATGGAGACTGGCTGCCCTTTGCAAAGATGGTGGCTGCAGCTTCATTTAAGGTAGGGAAGGTGCAGCTGCCATCTTTGCAAAGGGCAGCTTGGATTCCCTTAGCCTGATGGAGACCTTTGCAGCAGCTATTAAAGTAAGGGATGTCAATGGGAGCAGGTGGGGGCTAAGGAAGGGAAAGGAAGGGGGTGCATGGGTAGATTGTTGGGGGGCTGGCTGTGTGGGGGGGGGTGGCTGACTGTCGGCTTCTGATCAGCTGATTGGTGGCCGGTAGGCAGAAGGGGCTTCTGTGTCGTGTGGTAAACTCTCCTGAGGGGACCCAATTTGTGGGTGAGTAACTGGGATGTCCAATATCCAATCTTCACCAAAGTTGGCAGGCATGTTGTGGAAAGACATAGGAAGCTCCTATGTACCTGGGGAGAGCTCCTAGGTACCTGGAGGGAGCTTTCCTAGGGGGTCCTCTTTGTGACTGTATAATTCAGGGGTCCATGATCCAATGTTCACCAAGCTTTTAGGAGTTGTAGAAAAGCATATGAGGAAGCTTCCCTGCAAATTTGGTGTCTCTAGGTGGATGGGGACCAGTGTTGTAGCTCAGATTGAGCCGTCGATACGTCAAAGAATATTCGTATATTTATATTTGTTGATCCGTTAACCTTGACGAATGTCGGATCAAAACAAATCACCATTTTTTTTTATTTGTCCCCATCTCTAGTTAGAACCGGCAGTTTGAATTCTGTGGAGTTGCTGTAAGAGGGTTATTGTGTGTTCCTTGTGTACCACCCCAGCTAGTAATCTGGCTGCTGTGTTTTGCACCATCCGAAGTTCCCTGGCATTTTCCATACGCAACTCCATGCAGAGGGTGTTACAGTTTTTAACTCCAGCACCTGATGGCAATTTTAGCTTTCGTAACCTATGATCTGTTTTGTGACATAATGTTGGTATGTATCTATTAGATTTCTCATCTATGCTACTTTTCAGTTGTTTGCATATTTTGTTGTATCTTGTATCTTAATTTGTACAATGCATAGAGTGCATAAGGGTATTTATCAAAGAAATGTAATACATAAACAAAACATTGTGCTGTATAACTTAGCTGATTCCTTGAGGAATGTGAAGTTAATATATTAAAAGCTAGGTGTGAGCACTGACTTAGAAAAGCTCAGTCAAAATTATGGTAATAGGGAATCGACATGCTTGTGCTGAAGAGCATTAATAAATAAAAATACACATCTGCATCTGTTTTAATATTTGAAAGCATGATGGTTGCCTTTCATTTAATATTTGAAAGTATTGAACTGCCTGGATGTGAAGACAGTCAATACCTATAGGAAACTGCCACTAAAAATGTTCCATTCGGAGAAGTATTTAATTGTTTTACTACTGAGACCTCAACATGAGAAAAATGAATATTAGTGGTAACATTGGATCTCTTTGAGGAAGTTTAGACTCCAAAGATGATCTGTCAAATTGCTTCTTTCATGTATATTAACTACTAGTACCGCACAACTAAAGCAGATGTGAAGTACCTATCATGACATTCACAAAGCTTCTGCTGTGTGCTAAGAGCAACTACATAATTTGCAGCATCTGGACCTATAACAAGACACTGACAGGACATAAAATTTTTATTTCTGCTCTCCCCAATACCACCTTTTGACATTCAGACATCTCATTAATTTTGGTGAAACCATTTCCTGCGTGCAAGCCAGATAACAAAGTCACTAAAGAGAGCAAATAAATTTAGTGTCATATTATAATTCATGTCATGTCTAGAAAATGTGTTGTCATTCTCATGTCCTTCTGACTTAAGCTTTCAGTTATGTCTTCAACTGGCAGAAAGACCTCTGTGATGTTCACATTATACCAAAGGGGCATACAGTGCATCTCTGGAAAACCTCACAATTTCCATACTTGCCAGAACCATAGCTGCATTTCTCTGGAGGATAATATTCAAATCTTTGGATGATACTCATTAGCTGCTTCACCCAATTGGATGGAATTCATCAACTGAAACAGGTTCCTCCACAGTCTGCAGCCTCTTCATGTCTTGTGAAATCTACTCCAAAGAGTTAAGGGACCTTCCAGAACATTTTTGAAAGGCGGGGGTAGGTGGGAGGTGAATGAGGAAAGATTGAATACAATCTCTTGAGTTAGGTGTTACTGTCTCTGAAGCCAGACTATATGTTGCAGATAGCCTGTCACTGGAAGAAGGAATTCCTTAAGTGCAGAAAATACCTGATGATCATTACAGGAGCATTTCACACCTCCCATATTTGCAAATTAACTTGCTTTATTTTGTGTTTGTCCATGGGGAGATAAGCAGAGGCTTTCTTTGCAAATATGATGGCACACTCAGAAAGGTCTGCTCTGGAGTAATAGTGAATTTCATCTGCTAATGACAGGGCATTTGTAATGCCTACTTTGGCCTCAAGTTCAGATTTAAATCTGTCTGCAAGCAAGCTACGCAATATGGAAGAGAGTATTATGGCAAGTGTGTTACAGATAACTGAACAGTGGATCACTAAAGATCAGAAACATTTGGAGAAAAGTACACACGTAAAATATAAACTTTCAGAAAAGCAAGGCAGTGTGAAGGCTGAACCAAATATAAAAATTATGTTTCCTGTGGTCTGTGACATTCTCATGCACCTTATTCCAGCTGGTTCTTTGTTTACTTTGCAGTATTAACTTTTGAAGTACTGTAAGTCATTTTTAAAAACACAATTTAGTATTAAAATTGCATAAGTTTGTTTTTCCACTAGTAGTTTCCTGAAGCCCAGCATTGATTGCAATGCCAGAAAAGGAGAGTGACAAAACTGGGAAACAAGAGGTTAAAGGATATTTAATATGAACGTATTTCAAACCCTCAGGCCCTGTAGTGAAATTCACCTTACAATGTTAAAGCAGCTAGCAGGGGAGGGATTGGCACCATTAGCAATTATTTTTGAGAACTGGAATGACAGGTAAGGTCTTGGAGGACTGTAGCAGGTCAAACTCAGTGCCTATATTTAAGAATAGGGAATGGGGAGAGTTGCAGGGGAGAAGGGAGAATCAACGATCCAGGGATTACATTCAGATACGTTTCATTTAACACCTGCCTTTTTTTTTACAGTAACTAATAGAGCAGTCAATGGGTAAGCAGCGCATCTACAGAATAAGATAAACTTATTAAATAATATGAATCTTAATGGATGTTGCAGCAAATCCTGAGGATATTTCTGGTTTCCCCGACAAAATACTTAGATGGGTGAGATCTGATCTTTTAATAGTCAATGAAAGTAGGTACTTGGATACTTCTAGGCTAAGGACCATTGTGCACTTATTTAAAAACAATTACATTCAAGGGCACATAGATATGACCCAAAATGGGATAAATCATTATACAGACCTCTTGCACCCACTCTTCTGAGCACTGCATACAATTTAATTCCCTTCTAGGCTGTCTGAATGGCAAGACAATTCAAGGGCTGGTTCAAACATATATTCTGACAGCTATAGAGGACCGTGTGCACTTAAAATAAATGTGCATTTATTATTTCTTAGAGGTGCCAAGAAAACCATTAATCCTGATTTCTCTGTTATCATTGTAGGAGAATGGCTGAGAATTTTGTTTTATTTTGATTTTGATAAGAATTCATGAAACTATGCCAGCTTTGTCGTATTTGAAAATTAGGTGGAAAGAAGTGGAAATTTAAATGTGTGAGAAACCAAACCAAGAGATTTATCCATCCAGGCCCAGGACTTTGAGTGCTTAACTCTGAAAAGTCCAGCTTTGTATCCTTGCATGTTGTACCATTTGCCTTCTGCATGTGCAACAAAGCAACTGGATTTTAGCCGATCAAATGCAACCCTCACAGATGTGAAGTCCCAATATATATAGGCTTGACATCTCAGTTTTGTCTGGCTAAGTTGATTTAAGAAATCTGAACCTATGCTGGCCAGTCAAAGGCAGTAAAAGCCCATTTTACTCCCCATCCCAATTTAGTTGGCTAATCAAAGCAGCCAGGCCTATAACAATTGTATGGGCCACTGCAATAATTAATGGGTCTCTCCAGGAGGGTAAGGTTCCCCTTAGGCCCATTAGGAAGAAACCAAATTTGGCAGTGGACGATATTGGCAATTATAGGCCCGTTGCCAATGTTTCTTTCCTTTGTAAAGTGGTAGAGAGGGTGGTGGCTGACCAGCTTCAGGCCCTTCTGGATGAAACCAACACCCTGGATCCATTTTAGTCTGGCTTCAGTCCACACCACGGTACGGAAACAGCATTAGTCGCCCTGTTTGTGACCTCCTGAGGGAGGCCGACAGGGGCAAAATGTCTCTGTTGGTCCTTCTCAATATCTCAGCCACCTTCAACGCTGTAGGAGGCTCTCCGAGCTGGGAATTGGTGGTCTGGTGTTAGTCTGTCTCCGATCCTTCTTGGAGGACCATCCCCAGAGAGTACAGCTTGGGGACAAGGTATCGGCTCCGTGGAATCTCAGTTGTGGAGTTCTGCAGGGCTTGATTATCCCCGCAATGCTGTTTAATATCTACATGAGGCTGCTGGGTCAGGTCATCAAGGGGTGCAGGGCTTCATGTCATCAGTACGCTGATGACACCCAGCTCTACATCTCCTTTTTTCCTACAACAGTGGATTCTGTTCCATCCCTTCAGCGCTGTCTGGATGCCGTACTGGGATGGATGCAGGCAAATGGTCTGAGGCTGCACCCAGACAAGACGGCAGTCCTGAGGGTGGGTGGCCCAGACACTGGTGGTTTGGGAAAGTCCCTCACTTTTTGGGAGATGACTCTCACCACGAAGACTGAGGTTCGCAGCTTGTGGGTACATCTTGTTCCAGCGCTTACCATGGAAACCCAGGTAGCATCAGTGGTTCGCACCACCTACTTCCATCTTTGGTGGATCACCGAGCTGCATCCCTATCTTGATGTTGGGGCCCTCACCACTCTGGTCCATGCACTTGTAGTCTCAAGATTAGACTACTGTAATACGTTCTACGTGGGGCTACCTTTGAGATTGATGCAGAAGCTTCAAATGGTGCAGAATGCGGCTGCCAGACTTCTTACTGGGGTGAGAAAACATCAATGTATCTCCTTTACTCTGGCTGCCTTGCATTGTCTACCTGTTCATTTCCACATTGATTTCAAAGTATTAATGATGACATATAAAGCTCTAAACTGTTTAGTGCCTCAATAACTGGCAGAACTCCCACCTATATCTGCCCATATCACTCGCTCTAGCCAGGAGGGGTGGCTGAGGGGCCTAACAACGAGGGTGGCCCGAAGAGAAAGAACAAGAAAGTGGGCCTTCTCGGCAGTGGCCCCTTGGATCTGGAACAATCTCCCCCCCCCCCCCCGCTGGGCGTTTTTAAGAGCTAACTTAAGACCTGGCTCTTCAGACAGGCCTTCCCTCCTGTTGATACCTAACTTATTTCATCATCCTCTAGTCTAATAATATTGTTGTTTTTATTTTAATAGAGTAGACTTCAGTCTAAATGGGCGGGATATGAATTAAATAAATAAAATAATAAGAGTTTTAATTTAAGATTTGTTTGGCATTTGATTGCTTGTCCCTGCATAAGTGCACCGAGAAGCACTGGCTGTACCACTTAAATAACTCTTGGTCCCAGCTGTTGTCTCATGGACTATCTCATTGTGCATTAAGTGTTACTCCCTTTCTTCCTTGCTTACTCAGACAACTCTTGAGATGCTGATGCTGGATGTTGGGGAACATTTTTTTGTAATATTTATAAATGTTAGTAAGGTGCACTGGGAATTCATTTGAAGTATGGTATAGCAATTCCTGTACTGAAGAAATGCATACCTGCCCTTGTTGTCTACTTCTATTTGCTTTTCATATTCTGTTCAGCATGGCACTGAAGCAGATTTCACATGTTGCATTGCATTATATGTATTACTATTAATCATATTATATTTTTGAGCCTTTAATCCTTTCTTCTCCTCTTGTCACTTTTTTTGCTTTCTAATAGTATGTATATCAGCTTTCTTGTCTCCCAGAATTGGTAAATAAAACATCAGCTTTGAGCTTGATACAACCAGATTGTTTTGCTGTGTGTGTGTACTTAATCTATTGATCTTAATCAATTTCATGAAGCAAGCTCTGTTTGTTTCTGTGCCATTGTTGCTGAACCAGCACTGGCAGGATGAGGCTGACATCCATTAAAACCTCAGAGAAAAATCTAATTTCACTGAATGGAAGTCAAATCAAGATCAAGAATGTGTATAGGAAATGCAGTATATACTCTCTGTGTTTGGAATTTAATAAGGCATTTGCTTTGGGTTCACAACACAGTCTGAAGAGATGTGTACACTTGGCCAAAATATAGCTATCTTTGGCAGTTCTTGACATGGAATCTTACCTGAGTAATTCAGATTTATTTATTTATTTATTTATTGCTTGAGTTGCCTGTTTCATAATAATGTACCTGTTATTGTCAAATGCCACATTCCAATTCCCACTATGTGTATATATCTAAAACAGCAGATGCTTGATTCATTGAAGGATGGATTTCATTGCCTTCCTCAATCAGGACAGTGATCTGGAAAAAGCAGGAGTGTTTTTTGGTAGTATAGTGTTGGTGCTGGGATTCTGAGACTTTTCCCTCCACTGTTTATTCTTTCCTTGTATGCTATTGCCCAGGATAGATAGATCAGTGGTTTAGATATTTCCAGATGTTGGGAGTTCAATTCCCCTCTGTGCCTTGAGGAACTGGGCTCAGTGATCCACCAGGTTCTCTCCAGTACTGAAGTTCTAAGATAGTTTTTAATCAGAGATAAAATGGATTGAGCAGAGATATTGGATGTCCCTCTAGTTCTCAATTTAAATATGTTAAGAATTGTACATATGTTACTCTTCTCCTGCGTATCTTATCTTTTTGTTTTGCTTTTTAAAAAAAATTTCCTCAACATTAAGACCACAAAACTACTTTCTCTAAATACAATCTGTACAAACATGGGTGTACATTATATTCTTGGCACCAATTTGTTGTTCACAGAAGGCCTTTGTGAGTGCTGAAGTTGGTTTTGCCATCAAGAGTTTGGCCCTCAATGTATATTATTTAAAACAGTATTCTATGTCTGGTCGACAGCATATCTTGCCAGAAATTCATACAGTGGCCTGATCACTTGAATTCTCCTGTAGGTTCAGTGATAAAAGACATAAAAGGATTCCACATTGCAAAAAACATTGTCTAGCTTGGTTGCTCTTTTGAGACCTTAAGGACATGCATCAGCATTTCCACCAGTACTATCAGCCATATTCTATTGACCCAGTTTTCTGCTGTTGGTTCCTCCTGTGTCCTCCATCAAATTGTTCTTCCTAAGCAGCTGCCATTATTAATAAGGCTATTAGATGTTTCTGTAAACAGTTGTTCAATGAAATCCATAAAAATAGATGATATGTACAAGGCCTCACAATGCTCAATATTTTTACTTGTTACGCTTAAGGTTTGCTATCCCACCTCCCTCTAGAACTCTTAAAGGTAAAGGTTCCCCTTGACAATTTCTGTCCAGTCGTGTTCGACTCTAGGGGGCGGTGCTCATCCCCGTTTCCAAGCCATAGAGCCAGCGTTTTGTCCGAAGACAATCTTCCGTGGTCACATGGCCAGTGCGACTTGGACACGGAACGCTGTTAGCTTCCCACCGAGGTGGTCCCTATTTATCTACTTGCATTTGCATGCTTTCGAACCGCTAAGTTGGTGGGAGCTGGGACAAGCGACGGGTGCTCACTCCGTTGCGTGGATTCGATCTTACGACTGCTGGTCTTCTGACCCTGCAGCACAGGCTTCTGCGGTTTACCCCACAGCGCCACCACGTCCCTTTTAACATAGGTCATTTGGAGTGCCTGCCTTTATGCATTCTCTCCAGTATTTGGGGGAGATCTGGGAATCCATTTTAGACAGCTTTACTGGGCTGAGGTGGAATCTCTGTTTTCAAGTGTCAACTTTAATTTGTGTTGCGATTGTTTTTGTAGAAAATTGTTATCCAAATGTTATACCGTTGCTGTTGTGTAATATTCACCAACAGGTTTGTTCCCACATCCTGTAGCGTGCAGATGTTTTTACATACACAATTATTTACTAAAGAAAATGTCCTTTGAAGTAGGCAACTGAATTCCACATTACCTCAGACACAATAATAAATACTTAAATACTGTACCATATATCCTGTACCTCCAGATAAGTAAAGCCTATGGCTATTCCAGCTGAAATAAGCAGTCTTTCAGGATCATAACATTGTTAAGTTTCAAGCACACCTCAGGCTTCATGTGCTAATAAATCTACGTCCAACTGTGTGGGGATTTAAAATAATTTTGATTCAATATTCTAGGAATCCCTCTATCTATATATAAAAAATGAAGGTTTTATTGTTTCCTTATACTCGTGTATAGAGATATTTTTTTTGTATAGGCCAACAATACAACATTCTACACATTTATTGTCCACTATTGTATTGTTTCTCATGTTTTCAATTGCTGTTGCATGCAGCCAAGACCCTTTTGTGGTCAGCCATACCAGACACTTCATTAATATTAACCCAGAAACCTTGCTTCCTCAAACAGATATTTGACATTAATGTTTCATAATCTGGATATAGATTCTGTCGACATTAACCTCTTCATAAATATAACTTTATTTATTGAAAATATTTTTACCTGGCTTTTTTTCCTCAAAAAGGACTCAAGGCAGTTTACATCATCGCATCATTAAAAGCCAATTTAAACCTAAGAACAATTAGTATAAAGAGGCAGCTTTCATCATAAAAAGACAATATTTATAGTAAATAAGTATATGTACAAATTTTTAAAAGGAACAAATACCATTCTGAAAAATGGAAAACACAAGTAGTACTAAAAACCCAAAGCAGTAATGCATAACAATTCATCTAAAAATCACACTCAGCCAGTCACTGAGGGAAGACTTGCCTGCAGAGAAAGGTTTTTGCCTGCTTGCAGGAAGATAGCAAAAATAATCTGGCCTCTTGAGGGAGGGAGTTCCAAAGTCAGGGAGCAGCAACAGAGAAGGCCCTCTCCAGTGTCCCCTGTGAAGGTGGTGGGACCAAGAGAAAGATCTGTCCTAATGATCTTAACACTCAAGCTGCCTCATAATACTTTGTCTCTATGATTTGTTCAGTTCCCAAAAAATCAATATGTTATGAAATGTTTTCATCTTTCCCCACTCAAATTATTCAATACAGTTAAGCAAACCAGGGTGAACAAAATTAAAATCCAAAATGTTATTAAATCTGTTTTTCATTTATTTTTCCTATTTTCAGGAACTGTCCAATCTCAGTAACTCACTTACCACTATTGCCTTTGCATGGAGGAAAGGATTGTTCAGTTTGAGCCTTTTTCTGTCTTTCAGTTACTAATAAAGGTTTCTAGTAAATATTAAAGTACATGGTACAGTATATTTGTAACTGCTCATTAATATATATATTTAAGTCAGAAAATTAAAGAGATAGATTTGGTTAGTTTGTGTGAGTTTCACATATATTCACTGATAAATCTAACTCAGTTCTACACTCATTTTTTGTTAAATATATACATTTGATGTGAGCAGTTTTGCGTGCAGTTTCATATATTTTTAGTCAAGAACTGTGTTGCAAAAGTCTGAGAACAGCAAGAAAAAAGATATCTATATTCTAATCTGTATATTCATCCACAATATATAAACTAGGTTTGTTTTTAAATGCAGATTAGACACAGGCACTTGGTATTCGTATCCAGGGATATGAAATACAAAGCCCAATTTCCACCCTCAGAACTGGCTGGGTCACTCACCTGCTCTGCTTTGGCCCGTCTACAGTGGTGGCATGCCAATCCCTGCAGGAGCCTGGCAGCCATTTCCTACCTTCCTGCACAGCCAACCACTTTGGTACAGACGCAGGAAGGGGAGTTTCCCAGCTCACCTGATGAGTGCTCAGCTGTGCAAGGAGATGGGGAAGGGCACGCTGGACTCCTGCTGAGATTGGTGTGCCTCCACTGAAGAGGGCCCTCAGCACCATCTGGTGAGTGGCCAGGCTGTTCCTGGGAGTGGGAATTGCTTCATATATATATCCCTAGATGTGAATATTAAGTGTCCATATCTACAGCAGATCCAATAAAATGCTAGTGCATCCCTAATAAATAATGATAATGATGATTGCATGCCATCAAATCAGTTCTGCTTTATGGTGAGCCTTTTCAGGGTTTTCTAGGTAGAGAACTGATTTACTATTCCCTTCTTCTGGGGGGCGTATTGGAATAAATAGCTAGCATTTATTGAAGATTCAGAAGGGACA
Source organism: Pogona vitticeps (assembly GCF_051106095.1). Lineage (NCBI taxonomy): Eukaryota > Metazoa > Chordata > Lepidosauria > Squamata > Agamidae > Pogona > Pogona vitticeps. The sequence continues at coordinate 67,390,682 of NC_135787.1, forward strand.
AGGTTCCAAGCAAGGAGCAGCTCTTCCTAAGACATATGTTGGCCCACTGCCTTCCAAGTTATCTCAGTGTCAGGCCATGGTTGTGTAAGGGTGGTGCGACTGAGTTAGTGTCTTTTAATTGTTGTAAGCTACCTTGAGTTCTTTTTAAGGAAAAAGGCAGTGTGAAAATGAGTGAATGAATGAATGAATGAATGAATGAATGAATGAATGAATGAATCAATCAATCAATCAATCAATCAATCAATCAATCAATCAATCAATCAATCAATCAATCAATCAATCAATCAATCAATCAATCTTATGGCTCCATAGTAAGTTCTACCTTTTGAACCATGCAAGTGTGATTGAATGTCATAGAAATAAAACCCAGTTGAAATCTACATACTATATGAATTCAGCCTTGACTTATTTTCTTCAGGAGTGGTCTACTTCCTACTTCTTTCCTACTAAATGTGAATGGTAGAGTTACTTCTGTCAATAAGGAATTTGTAACCTGTTAACCCAGCAGGCCATTTCCTCTTTATTGAGTACAAAAACCCAAGGGGCAATCATGCATGTAATTGACAGAATTTGTTCAAGCATGTTGTCTGAACTAGAAATTGGTATTTATCCCATACAACTGGACAGGAAGGAGTCCTCAAGTCAATAACACCCATAATAAAACTTCACCAGGCATAGAACAGAGTGGAATATATTGTCCCTTTACATGTCTGTATGACTGATACAGCCAGTATCCTGTCAGGCCCACAAACTCTCTCTTCTGACAAGGTGACATAATAATCTAGAGCAGTGGTTCCCAACCTTGGGTAACCCAGGTGTTCTTGGATTGCAGTTCTCCGAAGCCTTCACCACCAGCTATGCTGTCCAGGGTTTCTGGGATTTGCAGTCCAAGAACACCTGGGTTATCCAAGGTTGGGAACCAATAATCTAGAGAGTAAAGTGCTTGGATCCCACCTCAGAAGCCTTAGTTTGAAATTCTTTACCCCAATATGTTCTTGTCAAGAGATGAGAAATTTCACCAAAGTTGTGATGGAGCACATCTGGCATCAAATGAATATGAACAATTTAATTTATTTTTATTGGATCACTATTAAATGGCACCAGGAAACCCACAATTTTAATTTCAGTCTATCATGTGGAACTGTATTGCATTCCTTCCTCTCATTAGCCCTTGGAAATATCAATAAGAATGAATAATATGAATGAAAGAATTTCAGTGAGATCTGTAGAACATAACCTGATAAACTGATTCTATATGCAGATAATAGCCTATAATCAGTCATGGATTTCCACTTTAGAATCAAGAAGGTTATGGACTTAACACAAAGAGCAGCATATTATATTGGTTTATAAAGGAAATTATTCTAAATCCCCTAATCTATTACTTTGCTTTCAGCTATGTTTTGCTATCACCAAATCTAAAGGAAGAGAGATCTAGGAAATCAATTCCGAAGGAAGCTTGGTAACACTGTAAAACATTTGCAAAACAATTACTATAAGGATTAATGGTTATACTGAGAGGTGAGAAACTGTCAGTCTGTCTCTTGCTCGAGAAAATGAATGTTTAACTGGAATGAGCTTCTAAGTTTAAAAAAACATGGTAAGTATTATGTTTAATATTCTGAAGCTAGATTTCAGGAAAATGAACGAAAGTTGTTCCAATTTGCACAACACTGAAAGAAACATATTAATAGATAGTCTAAGAGATTTTAATGTGGGGAAATGATAGTGATTGTGTTCTTTCAGCATAGGCAGCTCATGAAGCAAAGAGACATTGTCCCTAAAATTTTGGGGTGAGATGAACTGTCCGTAGGCTGCCCCTATTCTTCAGTGATCCCAGTTTCAGTAACGAGTAGGAGCAAGGGGTTCTGAAGCAATCTGCTCAAAGGGACCAGCACAGAACTAGTCACTGCCCCTCCTCATTTCATTATTAGCTCAGTTTCCCCCAGCTTTATCAGAGAAACAGTGGGGAAATTTTCATTAAGAGATCCCAGGAGAACTCACCAGGTTCATTTTTTTCATGCAGCCATAGGAGGTACTTAGCAATCTTCTTCAGAGTCTCCATTAGTCTCTCATTTCCCCAAATGCAACCTTCTCAGGAGGGTATGGCAAAAAGTGAGGGTCTCCTAGTTTCAACCTATCTGGAGCCCTGTTTGCTGTACAGCACGTACCAGACTGTGGAAATGATGCCCACTGCTTTTTTGTCCTCTTCCCAAGCATCTTTGCACCTGTGATGTCTTAGCATGGAATGCTGGATAGCTGGTCAGTCAGGAGATGGCCAAATGATTGGGGTGGAGGTCCCAGTCTGCCAGACCAGAAGGCCCCTCGCCAGCCAGTCTTTGCACAGACTCCACCCACCCACCCCTTAAACAAGTCTGTACCATACTGAAGTCAGTTGTAATTTTTGTGATATATTGGAGGAGTGGGATGAGAGGGATGTTTGTGTTCGTGTGATGTTGTGGTATTTTTACAGAGTGGTTTTTATCTCTTTTTGCTTCCTTTGTTACAACAGAGACTGGTTTAGCACTTAAGAGTTGATTCTTGGTGAGGAAGAGAGGTGTTTGGCCTTATCCCAAGGAAAAGGGAAGCCCCCCCCCCCAATCAATGGGTGGGAAACTGACTGTATTAGGTACAGCTTGAGCAGACCACTACAGTCCCCCACAACAGGTGCCAATGCCCCCCTCAGTGATCTTGCACCTGGAAGAGTATACCAAAGTCTGATTGTCTATCCTTGGTTCCCTAGCATTGGTCTGGAAAGATGGACATTGGCATGCATCTGCTTCTTATGCTATACCAAAATTATTCTGCTGCAGCCAGTCAAAACTGTGGCCTTTTAAATAACTATCAGCCATCTATCCTTCATCAAACTTGTTATCTGTTAACTATGGTGTGGTTTATTGGCAGATAGGGGCTCAGTCTGTAAAGAGAGATGGCATGAAGAGCTTACAAAAGTGGTAGAGACATGAATGCTTTCACTCTGCTGCTTGATTGGCCAACAACTTTTGCTGAGGCTGGGGAGCCTGAAATACGGAATTTGCAAAAGCTCAAAGTTCAAAGAAATTAGCCAAGACACACTGGAGACTGCCTTTCCTAGGTTTTCTTAGCAGTGGTGGAGGATGCATAAAAACATTCCCAGGATTTAAGACTCTACGGAAACTGTCTATGGACAAACGCTGGCTCTATGGCTTGGAAACGGGGATGAGCACCGCCCCCTAGAGTCGGACACGACTGGACATTTGTCAAGGGGAACCTTTACTTTTACGTTTATTGTCAAATTCATTATCATAAAAAACCCACTCCTGCTCCGCTACATGGTTAAAGGTTGTGGAAAGGGGGAAAGAGACAAAATGTAGAGAAAAAGGGAGTGGGTACTGAGACGAACTGGAGATAACTTATTATGAGTTGGATTCTCAGTATGAAAGCATTGTGGGTCTTGTTCATAATAAATTTGTGACAAACAATTGAATGTTTCTCACCTGTTCTTGTTAAATTGCACGTTAACATATAATAAATTCACTAAGGTGTGAATATTTTACAAATTCTGAGAAATACAACATTTCATATAATGCCATGTATTTATATGGAGCTTTTGTGATTTAGTTCTAAGTAGGAGCAATTAAAGAACTGCTGGATTCTATCCAAAATATACTGATAGATAAATTGGTTTAATATTTATATAGGATATTGATGTATTACTTTGTAGGAATGAAAAACTGAGTTTGGGTCACAAGGCACATTACCAAGAAAGATATCTGAAGTGATTTATTCTCAATGTCTGTGTTTGGAGAAAGTTTCCAATGTGAAATTAGTGCTCTGTACAAAAAGAATACTCTGGGAGGCGGTGGAAGACAGGAGGGCCTGGCGTGCTCTGGTCCATGGGGTCACAAAGAGTCAAACATGACTTAATGACTAAACAACAAAAACAATAAAAAGAAAAGGGGGTTCTACTATAAACTGTGTTCAAATAAGAATGTCCACATTAAAGAGATTTCATCCAATATATAACCACAAAACTTGGATTTTTAAGAAAATGGAGACTTGACAGGGAATTGTAGCCAGTCTTTGCTCTGTGGTTAGTGTGTCTAGGATACAAATAGACATTATGTTTATTTTATTTTTATATTACCTTTTTACACTTTAAATATTTCCTGTGTGAAGTAGTGGAGAGCCCCAAGCTTTTGCAAAATGTCACTCATGTTGCATTATATTGAATCAAAGAACTGTGACCTCATAAACATATGTTCTGCCAAACTCGTCATTTCATTCATTCATTCATTCATTCATTCATTCATTCATTCATTCATTCTTATTCTTATTCTTATTCTTATTCTTATTCTTATTCTTATTCTTATATTCTTATTCTTATTCTTATTCTTATTATAGGCTAACCATGAACTAGGTCAAATACAATTAGAGCATTGAATGAATAAACACATGAAATATTTAAGACATAACTTAGAAACATGACAGTAGAAGAAAATACAAAACTCACCACACCCCATATTAATGTAGAATATTTGCTCTTTTTTCAAAGGCAATTAAATTTCCTAAACAGTATGTCTCACGCACTCACTCTCACACCAACCACCTCCTGATAAGGGACATTACATGTAAGCCCACAGTTGCTCAAGGCGCTTCAATGACAGTCCTTTAAAAAGTCATCATGATAGTGCAAGATTCTTACAGGTTCATAGTGGATTCCATTGGGGATTTAGAATTCCCTCTTTACGGCACAGCCTTTTTTGAACCTCACCAAAGTTCTCTCTTTAAGGTCAAAAAGCCATGTCCAACTTTCTTTCCAGGCAATGAAGGAAATGAAACTGAACACTGAAGAAGTTGCCATGAGAGCATGCCGATCTAATCCCAAGGGATTTCCATGCAGATCTAATCCCAGGGGATTTTTGAAGCTTGGTTGAAGACTTCATTTTCTCTGTTGTAGGTGCTGATGCAGTAGAAGCCCAATGTAAAAGGTTTGAAGTAAGTTCCAGTGAAGATGGACGGGTACTCTTCTCTGCTGATGAAGAGGAGATTGTCATTGGAGCTGACAGACTCAAAGTCACAGGTAGGTAACAACCATGGCATTCTTACCACGGCCTTTGAAAACAAACACAAGTGATTAATTAAGGATGGGGTTCCCATTGCAGACTTGAAAACTGAGCACTTTCTGTTTCACTACGTGAACTGGAATGCTGATATCCTTTCATATGGGTGCTTCTCAGAATTCTGAAATTTGATTATTTGAACAAGGAAGTGTGGAGAGGAATGTATATATTGTGGGGAAATTCTGAAAAAGATGCCTATGTTAGTAAAAATATGGTTTAAAGGAACATGATGTATAGGAAATCTGCTTGCAAAAACTCATAATAGGCAAAATGCATGCACAAATGTTTCTATAAGAACAAACACCATCATGTTTGTGTCGACTGTTTTTCTCAAAGCTGCAAAATGATGCAGAAATGTGATGGAACAAACTAGGGACTGGGAAAAAAAAACACGAGGAGAAACCAGAACTTGTAGATTCATTCATCATTGTTGCTTATAATACAGCCACAAGGCTTACATAACTACCATAGTTTATTCCATATGCGGGAGAAATTTATTGTAAATTATTATTCATATTCTTTGTAAACATATGTTCAAGAGGCCAAGAAATATATGTAATGCGTGATTCTGAGGATTAAAGGGACCTTTTTAGGGTGAGAAAAAATAATTTTATTCTAATACAGAATTGGAATCAAAAGCAGCTCAGTATTTATGTGTATTCCTCAATGCAGATTAATTTATTGCTCTTTCACTATTCTGAAAATTGTACTTAGGAAATCTGGTGCCCAGATAAAAATCATAAAGGCTCCCATTTTATATTAGATTGGATTAAACATGGGCCACACTTTATTGAATAAACAATATTGCCAATCATTTGGCAAAGGGGGGGGGGTCCTGCTATAGTGCAGAAGCAGGTTTAAGCATGGAGGTCCCCCCCAGGCCCCCTAACAAACCAATGTGTGAGTCCCTGGCCCCAAATTCTCACTGCCGTAAAAACAGCATTAACCCACCCAGCCTAAATATGACCACCCATGAATCTCAAACCACCCTCTCTTTGTTGACTATTGGTCCAGGGCTGACTGTGCTCTCAGAAGGCACAGAGTGGAATTGAACTACAAACCTCCAGCTGCACTTTCTTTATCTTATAGTAACAATACAAAAGAATGTTACATTAGGAGAAAGAGTACAGAAAAAATATATTGCACATTATTGCACATAGACCTGCATTATATTAGGTGAAATAATAATTGTATACCATTAAGTCAATTCTGACTTATGATGATCTTTTTCAGGTTTCCTAGGTATAAAACACTCAAAGTGGCTTACCATTCATTTTTTGTGCCAGCATCCAGAGTCTATGGAGTTTGCCTAAGGCCACACGTGCTGGCTATTCTGGGAAGCACAATGGGGAACTGAGATCCCAACCTCTGGCTCCACAGTCAGATACCTAACTCCGTGAGCTGTCCAGCCAGCTCTAAATGAAATACTGGCAACAAAAATGGATGTTGTTAAGCACAATTGTTTATAGAATATGCACATTTAGAGAAATGTATACAAACATTGATTTTCTTTCAGACTTTTCATTTCGGGGAGAAAAAAAGCTCGCAAACTGATTGTTCCTTCTTGCAGGAACAAACAGGTATTTTGTTTACATTCAAGAAATACACACAAAAGCTGCCCCTTCAGCCATCAAGACATCCACCCACTTAGCCACCCCATGGAAATGCCAATAGCAGGAAATTTGAGATGTGCATTTGCTTCGGTGGAAAAACCATAGTGGAAATCAAATTTGGCAGATTATCACTGCATACTTATTTTTACTCATTGTGACTGATCCAGACAATGAACAATGGAGTTAACCTAGCTTGCATTTCAATAAATTTTCTCTTCTCCATTGTTTCCAGAGTCCTGTTATTATTTCTGGTACACCCCTTATGCTTTCTCTTTCTAGTTATGGTTAATGTTGCTCTTTAACCTGCTTAAACCATATCCCTAAGAACGAAGAGTGGTATAAAGGTGGGAAGCATACACATTATGTTCTGCCTTTCATATCCCCACCTACCTAGCGGTCTGTCAGAACTGTACATGTTTAAGAGAAAATTATACTAAAACATTGCTGCTGATCATGCAAGCACTTGCAGGCTGTGCCACAAGCCTTCAGATTAATTGCCTGGAATTCTACTTTGTTTCCATTTTGAGTGGGCACATAGCCTGTGGAAACTGCTTTCAACCCCATGGGCCCTCCATACATTTAGCCCTACTTGGCTTCATGTGTGATGGAGAAGTAGTTTTACTCTTCATTAACATTCACAGTTTTTCTTAGCAAATTGGCAATTAGACTTGTATTGAAGTCTCTGTGTGGGTGCGGGTGGGTGTGGGTATGTGCATGTGTGGGTGTCTTACTTGATGTTGTAGTTTTGTAATTTAAAGCCATAAGAACATTTGAGAGAGCTATTTTCTTTAGAAGAAGAAGAAGGGGAGGAAGGGAGGGAACCTAGAAGAATAAAGCCTGAAACAAAAAATTGAAGAATAAGCAAAATTCAGTCTGTTCTAGACAATTGGCATGAATTTTCAAGACAGCTATTAAAATCGTTGTGGAATGATGACTACAAAATAGATTTCAATTAGCTTTGAGAATGAGTAATCTGCATCAGAGCAGTTAGTATAGTAGTTAGTATTCACAGTGAAATATTTTTGAAAAGGAATGACTGCATTGAGGAACAGCCATACTTTAACTTATGAACATCCTTCTGATTTAGGGCATTCAGTTTTCCTTGGAAACCTAATCTAAGGTGAAAATATAATAGCTTTGATTTTTAATGCAGAATTGCATTTTGCACATACGTTAGCTTCTGAAACTGCAAATACCAAGTACCTGGCACTGTTAGGAAAAGAAACAAAAAGTAACTGGTTTGCACACAAGTCTCCTTTATGAAGTTCTCTGGATACTTGCTATTGTAAATAACATGAGTCCACAGAAGTAGATTGGGATTTGCTGGTGAGTTACAGGATGTGTTGCAGTTGATTGGCAAATATTTCTGATTCCGTTTCGTTCAGCTACCTTTTCCTTTCACCAACAAGTAGGCTGTTAGATGTTATGTATAAAATATCATGTTTTATTTGTAGGTGCACTTCTTTTCTTCTTAACAAGTACAGATTATTATTACCTCTGCCTTTGAATCACCAGTTTTGGTCAGCCTCCACCACAGCCCTCCCACTGCCAGTTTCTGGTCCTGTTACACCAGTAAGAAGACCTCATGTATTCTAATACAAAAGAACAATATTGATCCTTAATGCCAGATGTCCACTCAAACTTTTTTGCTCATAGCATTTTTTTTATTTCAAAAGAATCAAAGTATATTGGCTTACGTCTTTGAAGAAACCAAACTCTTTACTGTTATAAAAAACATGTTTTATTGGAATATGGATTTTCTGAAATACACAAACCACAAAGACCAGAGAAGCATAGTCTGATTCACAAATTGATATTTAAGCATATGAGGTTGCGGTCACTGTACTATGTTGAACAGACTGATCTCATCTGGTTTCAGAAATTAAATGGGATTGGGCCTGGTTCATACTTGAATGGAACCTCCAAGGAATACCAAGTGTCTCCACATAGGACTAGGAAATGCTGAAACACCAGAGAACCAAGGCCAGCCACAGATGGCAGTGCTGGGTTAGAACTCCCAGAAGTACAAGCTGGATTTCGAAGGGGCAGAGGAACTAGAGACTAAATAGCTAACATGGATTATGGAGAAAGCCAGAGGGTTCCAGAAAAACATCTACTTCTGCTTCATTGACTAGGCAAAAGCGTTTGACTGTGTGGACCACAGCAAATTATGGCAAGTCCTTAAAGAAACAGGAGTGCCTGACCACCTTATCTACCTCATGAGAAATCTATATGTGGGACAGGAAGCACCAGTTAGAACTGGATATAGAACAACTGATTGGTTCAAAATTGGGAAAGGAGAACAACAAGGCTGTATATTGTCCCCCTGCTTATTTAACTTATATGCAGAATGCATCATGCAAAAGGCTGGACTGGAGGAATCCCAAGCCGGAATTAAGATTGCCGGAAGAAATATCAACACCCTCAGATATGCAGATGATGCCACTCTGGTGGCAGAAAGTGAGGAGGAATTAAAGAATCTCTTAATGAGAGTGAAAGAGGAGAGTGCCAAAAATGGTCTAAAGCTCAACATAAAAAAAACCCTAAGATCATGGCCACTGGTCCCATCATCTCCTGGGAAATAGAAGAGAAAGATATGGAGGCAGTGAAAGATTTTACTTTCTTGGGCTCCATGATCACTGCAGATGGTGACAGTAGCCACAAAATTAAAAGAAATCTGCTTCTTGGGAGGAAAGCAATGACAAATCTTGACAGCATCTTAAAAAGCAGAGACATCACATTGCCCACAAAGGTCCACATAGTCAAATCTATGGTTTTTTCCAGTAGTGATGTATGGAAGTGAGAGCTGGACCATAAAGAAGGCTGACCACCAAAGAATTGATGCTTTTGAATTGTGGAACTGTACGAGGATCTTGAGAGTCCCTTGGACTGCAAGGAGATCGAACCTATCCATTCTAAATGAAATCAACCCTGAGTGCTCACTGGAAGGACAGATTCTGAAGCTGAGGCTCCAATACTTTGGCCATCTCATGAGAAGAGAAGACTCCCTGGAAAAGACCCTGATGTTGGGAAAGTGTGAAGGCAAGAGGAGAAGGGGACGACAGAGGACGAGATGGTTGGACAGTGTTATCGAAGTTACCGACATGAATTTGACAAAATTCCGGGAGGCAGTGGAAGACAGGAGGGTCTGGTGTGCTCTGGTCCATGGGGTCACGAAGAGTTCGACATGACTTAATGACTGAACAACAACTTGTCCTGCCAAGCCAAAGTGTTGATTGAAGATACTTCTGCAGGATTAGTAGGGAAGGAACAGCATCAACAAAAAATAGCTTCGTTGTTATAGAGCAGTGATGGTGAACCTTTTTGAGCCCAAGTCAAAGCAGAGACACTGGGATTCAAATTTGGGGAATAAACTATGATACCTTTGCCTACTTTGGGGATGAAAAACAGAGAAATGTGATTCTTACACACTTCAGAAATCTAGTCCCAGGTGTGTTGGTTGTCTTTTACTAGGTGTTTGCTGTTAGTGAGTCTCTGCTAAATATTCCAGTTCCGCCCAGTTCAATTTAGAGTCTAAACAGAATCCTGAAATCCTGTGAAATATTGTACTTGCTATTCTCAGCAAAAATTATAGAGCTAAATGCAGTGAAGATGAACTTTGGAAGGTTCCCTACTTACCAAAAAAAGACATTTCAGGGCCATGTTTTGGATTAAAAATAGAACTATGTGGAAAATGCCTTAAAATTACTTCCACCTCCCACTCTGTCAAACAGAAAGCAATCTGTAAGGCTGGCCAGAAAAAAATCAACTGTGTACCATAATACAATCTTACCAAAATCCTTTACTGGGTACTTTTGAAGGCAATGCAATCCACCAATAGTGATTAGCTTTTGACACATTTTTATTTCTGGTTTTATGAGTCAAGTCTCTCTGTCCCTCTGTCCCTCTGTCTCTCTTTCTCTGTCTCTGTCTCGGTCTCTCTCTCTCTCTCTCTCTCTCTCACACACACACACACACACACACATATTTTGGAAGGTTCCTTTTTTCATGGTTTTATGAAAGAGTCAGTTTCTCAACTACCTCCCTCCCTCCATAAATTTTCAGCAATAATTTGCATCAGTTCAGTAGGTCCCTGTTTCTTCTCATTACATTTAAACAAGCTGATGAAATCACCTGTCCCTCTCTCACACCTTCCTTCCCACCTTAATTGGAGCTTTTCCTCCTGCTTGCAGTCACCTCTGGTGGAAGTAGTAATTCACAAGCCAGATTGACTGCCCCGGCCTGTTCTACAGCAGTAAACAATAAAGCAGCCTTATCTCTGATCTCTAAAAGAATTGACAACCAAGGAAGGTAGCAGGGATAGGTGGCTTACAATCATGCAGTTTGAGGTTTGGCTGTGGGGTGGGGGTGGGGGTGAGTAGCGCTCTTCTCGCATGCTCAGGGAGAGGTCTCCATGTGCCAGCTGTGGCACACATGCCATAGGTTCACCATCACGGTTATAAAGTATGTGCATTCACTCAGCAAAATATTGCATTAAATTACAGTAAAATGCAGAGTAAAAGTAAGTAGAAATTAAGTATCTGTGCTTTTCTGTTTTCCAAAGGAAAACGTTGCAAGGAAAATGTCACTTTTTGTTACAAATTAAGTGCAGGGCAAATTTTTGTTTCACTTTGATGAAAATTTCACAGGGTCTTTAAATCTGCCCCCTAAGCCACCTATTGGAAATGTTTTGTCTAATTGAAACTTCTACTTTTCCACTTGCTTCAAGGTAAGATGATTATTGAATCTGTATCTGAAGACTATGGAGTGGGCTTTGAAAGAAATCTCTGTAACACTTGGCAAATTTCATCAGTTGTATCATGATGCAGGACATGATGTAGAACAACTGTGAAAATTGTGGGGATTTGCTCATGTTTGTTGAAAAACGTAAAGCAACAAGATTTGGTGTCACAACACAAAGGCAACTACAAGAAGAAAATTATCTTTGTATTCATAGCTTTGGGAATATGATGCCTTTTGGCAGTGTTCTCATTGTACTTTGCAACCATCATTCATTTTTTCACAACCTCAAGGCTAGATGACACACAACTGCACTTGATGAATACTAGCTAGTTTTTGATGGTATAGAAAATGCTGGCATGGTGCCTGACAAGGAGATCACATTAGCACCCCTGATCTATTTTAGGACTCCAAAAGAAAATGTGATGTTTTCGTTACCTATATATCATTCAACAGCTGTGTGCTTACACATCTTAAAGATGAGGTTTATCCTAACACATTATCTGAAGTTAACTCAAATTCCAGATTCACTATACTATTAATTTATGTATTTATTATACTGATACCCTGCTTTTCTTTTGAAAAAATTGAGAGCACCTAAGAATAGACAATTTCAAATAAATAGACTGCATTAGAAAATGGAATGTCATTACTAAAAGGCAGCAGTGGGGCTGAAACTGTGAAAAGTTGAGGACATCAATCAATAATAGTCTTAAACAGCAACATTTGGACAAAATAGCAAAAACTAATCAACACAAGATGAGGTGGATCTCCAGCAGGAGGAAATCTCACTATACAGTCTCCCTGACTGTGATAACTTATCTGTCGTGCCCATCTACTCAATTCAGATGGTGTGAAAAGAGTGATCACACCAAAGGATATGCAAATCTCCTAGCCACAATTTTGTTGTTTCTCTGAATCCCACTTATATTTTCTTCCCTTTTTTGTTTTGTTTTGTTTTGGGTTGTAAGACAATGTGTGCTTGTGTGTGTATGTATAAGGATGGGTAGACGTTTGTAAATTTTGAGTTCATTCTTACACATTTCCCAAATGAGCACATTTATCTGCAGTTGAAAACATTGTTTCCTGTTGACTTAACCATATGTACTTTAGAAGATATGAATTATTTCTGGGCAATTCATTCCACAATAATGCCCTGTAACCTTTGCAAATGTGCAGATTCTTGAGATGCAGAGTATTTTCCTCCCTCAAGAAGTATGAAAAGACTACTTTCACTGAGTCTGTGGTCACACTGGCAATTTGAATCAATTTCTGTTCAGATTTTTTAAAAATCATCTTCAAGTCATGTGGTATTTAAACCAGTGGCTGTGTTCATATGCACTAAATGGAAATTGATTTATTTCTGGTGATTTAAACTGGTTTTGGTGCCTTCACTACTGAAATCAACTCATTTTCTTTCTGTTTTAGAAGCACACTGTTCTTAAAGATTTTGATTTTTTTTTTTCAAAAAAGAGTTATACATTGATAAATTGAGTATCTACGAGGTCATAATAGTTGCTAGAAACCACAGAGGAAACACTGGAGAGGTGACCCCAGCCAATTAATGATGAAATAATGTTCCTATCTCTTGTTAGGACCAGCACGTTTACAATACTATTTTCTATGTTATTTAATTTTTAAAAAATTTGATTATTGTTAAACAGAGCTGGCCTAAAAAGAAAAGTCCTGAATACCTGTTTCAAACAAAACCCTTGTCAGTTAGGGTAAAGAAGACAAAACAAGATAAAAGCCACGTTTTTTTTAAAGTCAAACATACCTGTGACAAACTCTGTGCAGAAGTAGCAGGTTCAGTGGGAGGGAAGATTCATTGGCATCTTGGTAAAATGTTTAAAATTATGTTCCCCAGCTGTTGTCATCGCAAGACGGACACAAATACCCATTAGTCCATGAAACTCAGGGCTTGATCATACTTGCCAAAAGAACACCAACACCACCACAAAAAGTACATGAATACATTGCTCAGAAATAGACAACCTTCCCTCCCTCCCTTGCAGGTGACAGAAGGCTTGAGCAGAGAAAGGGACACTTCCTGCTTTGAATTATAAAGAGAGGAGAGTTGTCTCGACATCTTCTCTCTTTTTTTTAACCTTCCTCTTCACAATACTTTGCCAAGTCTTTTAAAATCTGCCTCCTCCTTGCAATGCTGTTCAAAAGGGAAAAGAAAAACAAAAGTCAAGAACTGAGAGGGAGAGATACTCAGGAAAATAAGGAAAAAAGGATAAGTGAGTAAAGAGAAGGGTGAGAGGAGGCTCCTATCGCTCTATTGATAGAGAATGTTTGTAAAAATATGTTTTTAAAGGACGAGAGGGGGGCTGATTGACCCAAGAAATAGTAAAGAAAATGATACAAAATTAAAGAGCAGTGTAGCCTACTATCAAATTGAAAGAAACGTAGCGATGCAGTTCAAAACAACGTAAACACTCCTGTCAATATATATACCATGTGACTGCTAAAAAATGTATCAGTTCAACAGAGGGATGAAAAGAATCAGTATAACTGGAGGTCTTTTCTCACATGTGATTGAGCCCTTGCTTGGTTAACCACTCACACATTGTCACCCAGCTCTGCCACACAGGACTGTTATGGAGGTAAATTAGCAAGAAGGAGAAACAGGTATGCTGTGCTGAATTCATTGGAGGAATACAAATGTGACTAGTAAATAAATATTTTTTTTAAAAAAACACATAGTGGTAAAAGAAGATAACACGTATTTTACTTTAAACCATAGAGCAATTTTATGCTTCCAAGGTCAGCATAATACAAATACAAAACAGATTTGGCTCTAAATGTTTCATCGGAATGTTTGCTATCTGACAAAGAACACATGTACTGGAATACAGTACACATGGTGTACTCTGATAGGCATTTAGGCTGCAGCTCTTTTATAGCCAAGAAAAGGAACTTTACAAGCTTGACAAGCTATCATTCCAGGAACCTAATTCAGCAAGGAATGTTGCACAAATGCTGTTATTGCTGCATGAGAGAGCAGCAGTGATCTTGTGCCAGCGGAAAAAATCAAAATTCTGGAGGGCAATTCTATAAATGGGGGCAGCCCAAACCAAAACAATTATAACCTTTATACTGGGCTTAGCTCAGATCAGCATCAGATTTGGCACAGCTGTAGCAGACATGTTGACATAACCAAGTCAAGATGGTCCATGGGATACCCTTTTGTGCTGACTGCCATTCAAACTTGATGAAAACAGCCCTAACAGTTGCTTTGTGTTGGGATGAGAAGTGCTTAACAGATGGAAAAAAATGAATCATCTTCTGGGATTTTTCCTTGCTTCGTGTCTTTTTGTGAAGAATAGTTTAAAATAATTTGAAACCTGAATGTATATTTTGACACTACAAATTCAGCGCTAAGTGTTAATGATTACAGAAATCTTCTTTCTGACCTTACTGATATTAGCATTGCATTTTTCTAGGTATAATTTATAAAATTACTCTTGTTCCCTCTAAAGCTTCCCTGTCCTTCTCTTTCAGCTAGGCTATCTTTTTTTTTTTTTTTTTGAATGCTCAAAGGCATAAAAGGTTTTCAGATTAAAAATGTGTGCCCTTTATTTATTTTTCTTTTTTAAAATCTCTACATCTTCAGTCTTATTTTTGACTGCAAGTCACGAAAGAGAAAAGGAAAATATTACAAATAGTGGTTTCCAGGGAACCGGAGGAAAAGGTGAAATTAAACTTGTTTACCCAGAGTTTTCCTGAGTATCTTTCTTCTCAACTGATTTTTTAAAAACATGCTACACAAAAACATAGATTACAGGGAACCTAACTGCTCACTAAATAAACAAAGTTGGATCTACTCATGATTTAACTTATGCCCCATTGTGCAACATTGGTTTAATGTGTTCTAATTTATGTATAAGTAAGTCCATCTCCCAAATTTCCAGTTTTTATGGAATATGGCTGTGGCTAACCTATCTCTGTAGATAAACAGATAAAGAGAATGGGGTAGATAATTGAACATTGTAGAACAGCGGTTTCAAAAAAAAATGATAGCACTTAAACAGGTAGTATATTTACTAGATTTTCCTGATTTGCCTTGCTATTCGTATTCACGTGGGAACGTTGGCAACCTTTTTCTAATAGAGATTAAGTGCTGTCCGCTGGGATCTCGTAAAAAACACACACAGCTTCTTCCTAAAAAACTTTAATTTTTTTCTTTAACATCAAACACAATTGAGATGCTGAGCCTCAACTACACTGACCCACAGAAACAGTAACAAAAACATTTTTTTTCCTCCTCCAGCTGCATCTGTCAAGTAGTACTCCTCTTCCCCCGGATAAGTAGTGTATCCTAATTTTGGAGCACCACGGATAGAATCAAAGTATCCAAACAAGAAGTGACATCGCTTCTGGCAAATTCATTTGATTTTACTTAACACTGATGGACTTTATGATGCCAAGATTTGATTGGAAATTGTTCTGTGACAGCCAAGATTAGAGTTAGGACCTGCTGTAATGCTGTGGAGTTGATGAGCTTTTCTGCTGGACTGGCCCAATTGGCAGTAAACCTCGTTATCTCCAGTTTCAAATTCTAAAAAAAAATTACAAGGGTCCATGTCCGATCAAGTTGCAGACAGCATCAATTAGCCCCAACACCAATTATAGCTGATGGCCTATTTGATATGAGGAATGTTTCATTCATTGATAAGGAATGCCTTTTCAAAGAGATTCTTTATCCATGCTTATTCATCCCCACTTGTTCTCAGATTCCATTAGGTACAGACATAGCTTCTTACAAATGAACTTAACTGGATGCTTCCTAGAGGTCTACTCATTCCTTGGATGGCCACATCCATCCTATAACTCTCTTCTTACAACATTTAAAACAACAACAAAAGTGAAATGAGGGGAGCAATGGTGAAATTTCTCCTGTAGCCATTAGAAGGCATGCAAAACGTTTTGATCCAAAAACTAAGGATTTGTGAGGCCCACAGACCATATGTTCCCCACTCTGTTCTACATGGTTAGATGTCCTTAAAGAAGACTAAGCAGGAAGGTGGAGTACTATAACCAGATAGAATGACATGAGGCATAGAGGAGCAGTTGTTTATTCAGATGGAACATGAATCAAGTTGATTTTATGAATAATAACACGAGACTATTTACCGTGAGATGGTTCTGATAATGTAAAACATCTGTATTGATGGTACGATGTTTCATTCCTAAGCAATGTTAACAAGGCTATCACTTCAGAACCTGAATCAGATTGATTAGGTATGTCTGAAGCTAAGGAACTCTAAGAACATTAGTAGCTTTGCATCTACTTCTTTACCAAAATTAAAAATTAAAAATGCAGGCGTACAAAAGCAGGAATCAAGAATAGAAATACATTAGTAGCACACTAGTACTAGCATGAAAAGTAAATACAAAAAAAAAGATTAGAAGGAAAGTGTAACCTCAGTTTACCAAGAAGGTTCAAGCGTGGTTTTGTACCTTGTGATTAATAGTATTTTTCAGATAAATAGCTTGTCACTGTAACTAGATTGATCTAGAGCAGTGGTTCCCAACCTTGTGCCTCCAGACGTTCCTGCACTAAAACTCCCAGAAACCTTCACCACTAGCTGTGTTGGCCAAGATTTCTGCGAGTTGCCATCCAAGAACATCTGGGGACCCATGACTGGGAACCATTGATAGAGTACATTATACATTAATGCAATACTGAATCAGTAATGATGATGTTTCTGTGTGGGATTCATATTATATAAACTTGAACTAGAAAGCCTGTTACCAGCTGGATGCACTGCAACAACTATAATGCCCTCTGATTGTTGGGTCCAGTTTTACATCTAGTCATGTGAAGAATTAAAACAAATGCAATATGAATTACTGGAGACACATGTTGTAGTACTGGTAACTATTGCAAATTACTGATTACGTACAAAACATTCCAGTCTTAATATTATAAGAGCCACAGAATTTAAACATGTATAGGAGAATATAAACATACTAGATTTGCTTTTGAGACTCCATAAATGTGCAGGTAATTGGAACTAATATACAAAGCTGTGCTATTACCATTAAAATGAGATGATAGAGTAGAAATATCGTCTGAGCCTATAAAACAGAAATGCAACAGAATTATAAGGAAATGAAGAATATCTGTGAATTACAAATTAGGTTAGAAGACTATAAATAAACCATTTAATACAAGCTCCATGATGTAGGGAAAATGAATGTTCACATGATATATGTTAGTATGAAAAGTGGCGATATATACTTGCATTCAACATCTGAGTTTGTATTTTGTTGTTGATGACTGAAGTCTTTCTTAGACTTGAACTGTTCCGTAGTTATTAATTATTCAAGCATGATATGTTTCAATGGGTGGAAGAAAGATGGGAGGAAATACATTGTTATACCTCTGACTGATCCACACAGCTAAATTATGGGTGACGTTTGTAATCACCACATTAATGTTCAGGCTGAATATCATGAAAATCCACAGTACAGTCTGGTTAGACGTTGGTCGCATTTGGATGATCATCTGTTTAATTAGCCGAGATCTGAATGTATACTACTTGGCTCATCCTGTCATATGAACCAGCAAAAAGGCCTTGATGCCTCCTATGAATTATAGTGGGTTTTTTTAATTTGTCCAAACCAGGAAACTATACAGTTTGAAAATATGTCAGGATCTTAAACCATAATTTATATTTGATTTTATAAGATGATTTCATTAGTCATCTTTGAAGTCAGGACACTTCTAAAACAGGCAATAGGAAGTTTTCTGAGCATCCAGTCAACTGTGTATCCCAGCAAACTGACACATAGCACCTCTTCGTTTACTAAGCATCCAGTCTATGTCTCCCAGTTGCAAAAATGTGGAGTGACCAATAAATATACCATATCAGATTCTGGAACTCTTTGTTTCTCCCCTTGTCCCTTGATTCTTCTGGAGAACAGGAAATCTTGAATTACGTATGCACCACTTTTGTAACATTTTAATGGTCCTAGTAAATTTATGTCTGTGATTTTTGTTTTTAATTGTAGACCACATGACTACTTTGGGGGTTTAGTTGGTTGTTTTGGATTCTACAGCTTCTTGTTAAGTTATTCACTGAAGTTTCCATGGTTAATGGGAACACGCTTATAAGTAGCACAATTTGCTTTTTAATGAAATATTTCTTGGTTTCTTATAGAGGGCTCAATCACAGAGAAAATAACACCAGTTACATCAATTATTTTCATCTCTCTCTCTCTTGAACCAATACAGTTTTTCAGAGGTCACATAGTACATACATAGGCGGCAGCGTTTACATTGTTTTAAACTGCATCACTACATTTCTTTTTGTTTGAACTCTTATAGTAGGCGGCATTCCTCTTTAATTTTGTGTCTATTAATTTTTGGGAGAGAAGTTGGAAATGGTTCATTTCTGAAAAATTGTCACTGCTGAGGGCATCTTCAGCTTTATGTGCCATAACTTATGGTAATAGGATTTCAGCCATAGACAGTTTTATGGTGGGGGGACAAAATTAAATCTTGGAAGCCACTATATGCCATTAAATTGTCATGGTAGTTTCTTAGGATGGGTTTATAGCGGACGGGCATCAGGTGGCTCATGGACCACATGTGGCTTCCCTGAGGCATTTTTGTAACTCCATATGATCACCCAGGTTACAAATGCAAAAAAAAAAAAGAAAGAAAGAAAGAAAGAAAGGAAAGGAAAAGTAAAGGAAAGAAAATCTCTCCCCCAGTCCACATAGCTTATATCTGTTATTGGATGCTTCCAGGAGCATCAGTTTTCATGTTAAAGGACCTCACCTACTTTTTAAAAAAGAAACTGCACATTCACCTCCAGTTTACATTTTTAAAGAAATCCCCCCCCCAAAAAAATTTGGACATTTGGGACAAAGAGTTATGTCCCAAGTCCCCTGAGATCACCCACCCCATCTTATAATAATCCATAACACTTCTAAATAAGTGTCCTATAATCCTAATGTACCCTTTTATAAAGGCACCAAGCAAGCTGTGAGGACTAGGCAGTGACTGAAAATCAGTAGCTGCTTGATTGGCAAGAGATGTTGACTTGTTTTATAATACTGTAACCTGCCACATTTGCAAGAATGATGTTGTGTAAATTTTGTAATTAACCATGATAGCTACTGCATTTTTGCTTTTACTTTTAAAAATTAGAAGCTTTGGAAGCATTGTTTGTGTCTCTTATTTTTTTTTTCAATGAGACATACCTTCTCTACATGCTGTCTCTCTCTCTCTCTTTGTGTGTGTGTGTGTGTGTGTGTGTTTATGTGTTTTGCTTTACAAAGAGAAAGGTATTAAAAATATATTATTATATGTTGACCTTTTAGGATAAAATTTACATGCCAGAGAGTGGCCTCTTGGGTTTACACCTGAATACAGGTTTTAACGACACAGAATGCTCACCTTAGTCAAGAGTGCTGTAGCAACTAGGATTCACTCTGGCTCAGAAAACCGGCATGAAATGGATGGGCATCACTTATTTATATCTATGACTCTGAGTGAGGCCAACAGTAGACATTATTGTTCAGGCAACTTTCTACAAAGACCTACAGAATGTTAATTTTGTGCACAATAAATTCTTTGAAATTCAGTAGGACCCTTATAAATCTGGCAGAAAGTAAAAAGCTTTCCTTTCAAATCTGGAAAAATATGTTTAATAAAGTTTGTTGAATGTCTAAATGGGTATTCTTTTGAGAAACTGTGAATGCCAGAAGCACAGAGCTACTTGGATTCACCAGAGGAAGTGAACATAAGCAGTGAAATAATTCATTAAAATGTACTGTAGAGTCTGCGATTGAGACAGCACCGTGGACTGAATCTACAATTTATATGGAGCTATGGGGGGGAAGCAGTAAGCTGGTATTTTTCTTGCAGACATTTTTGGATCAAAATTATATCTCTGATTTTGACTTCTGATAGCCCTGTTCCATAAGTCACCATCCTGAAAAGAAGGGGTCAGCATGGAACATGGTGACTCTTAAGACAAGGGACTGCACTCAGCAATTGCAAGGCAAACGAGAGTATTTCACTGATCCCACAATGTCGCTGAGAGTCAGCAGGTGTAAGAGAGAGCAAAACAGACAAAGAGGAGGAGATGAAGCAGTGCTGGGGGCAATTAATCCATATTCTTTTAACAGACTGCTAGGAAGTAAAGGAAATTTGACAGAAGGCCCATTTAGACTTCTGTATGGATACACTTCCCTTGCTATGATGATCTCAGTCGTACAAAGGAAGGATTATTCAACTCAGTTTTCTGAATATTCTGCTAATTTAGTCCACCAGAAAGGGAGCCCTGACTGCAACAATTCAGATCTAATTCTAAATCATACCATCACGCAATGAGAATGAGCAGCAGAAAATTCTCTGTAAGAATAATTTCAATCCCTCTGATTCTGCCTTTTTATTAACCACGCCGTCTGTGTTATCCAAAACTGGGAAAATTCTGGCAAATACTAAATACAAATACTAAATGAAGTTAAACCATTTTCAAACTGTAGTTTACGAAGCTGGCTGTTTCAGCTGAACATAGTCAAGATTGACAACAGTTTAGGATTTGACGACATGCTGATAATGATGATGATGATGATGATGATGATGATGATGATGATGATGATGATGATGATGATGATGATGATACTACTACTACTACTAATAATAATAATAATAATAATACTAATACTAATACTAAAAATAATAATACTAATAATACTAAAAATACTAAAAATACTAATACTAATACTAATACTAATAATACTAATAATACTAATAATACTAATACTAATACTAATACTAATACTAATACTAATACTAATACTAATACTAATAATACTACTACTACTAATAATAATAATAATAATAATAGTGTTGTCAAGTCAATTCTGACTTATGGTGGCCCTTTCCAGGGTTTTCCAGGAGGTTTGCCATTCCCTTCTTCTTCTTCTTCTTCTTCTTCTTCTTCTGGGGGCACCCTGGGATTGTGCAGTTTGGACAAGGCTATGCAGACTGGCGGTACTCCCAGCTGTTACAGTATGGAATGAAACTCCCAACTTTTGACTTCTTGGTCAGACACCCGAGTTATCCAGCCTGCTGACATGTTACTCTAAAACAAATGGGAGCGTCTCATCCCACAATTATGCTGGTGGAGAAGGGTGATGGGATCTGAGGGTCGTTTTCCTTTTGTTCAATCATGGTGGTCAACACATATCCATTGAACTGCATCCACAACTCCCCAGCCATTTTTGGAGGCTTTCCCCCTACTGTCCCCCTGATTCCTCGCCACTACTGAATATATGGCCTCTATGGTCATAAGGGGGGAGGACATTGGGTTTGACTTTTAAAACAAGGTGGATGGTTCCTTTGTGCACCTTCTTTCTAACTGAAGCCAGGAGTTTTGCCTTTTAAAATAAGGTGTACATCATCATAATCTTAGAACTGCAGAGCAGGAAGAGACCCCATGGAGCACTGAGTCTAGGCCCTGTCAAGGGGGTATAGTGGGGAATCGAACTCCCAACCGCTGTCTCCGCAGCCAGATCTTGATTTAAAAGGTGCAAAAATGTCTTTTTGCCATTTGGTCACCATCAGAAATTTCACACCCTTTTGCTAAATCATGGCTTGGTGTTACTCTCACTGTGTGTGTTGGTATAATGTGGCATTTCACACAAAATCTAATCTCTTTATTAGAGATGGGGATGACTCACCATTTTGGCGATTCATCCCGCTTCATGAGTCATCAAAAGTTGCATGAAGTTGCCCCCAAGAAGTTATGAATAACAAAGTTATTCGTCAATTTGTGGGGGGGGGGGATATTTTTTTTTAAAAAAAAATGGCAACTGGTAGGCAGAATGGTGTTTGTTTTTTAATAGGAAGGGGGTGTCGGGGGGGAGAGCTAAGATAGGGAAAGGAAGGGGGTGGGGATAGACTGTGGGGTAGGGTGGCTGTGGGGGAGGTGGCTGCCTATCTGTGGCCAATCAGTTGATTGGCAACCAGTAGGCAGAATGGTGTTTTTGGTATGTGTTTTTGGTAATACGAAGGACAAATAAAAATGGGTAAATATTTATCCCTTCATATTTGTGGGGGTCTCTGGAACCCACAAATATGAAGGGACAAATATTTAATGAATTGACTATTTTTGTCAAAAATCTGATCCGTTTTTATATTCATCCCCATCTCTAATCTGTATCCTACAAATAAGGAAGGGTGTTCATCAGAACACATCTGAATGACAAGAGAACCTTCTGTATCTTTTGTGTGCTGGTAGAAAGCTGTCATAATGGCACAGCACTAGGCAATGAAGCACAGTAAAGTCTAAGTACTCCACCTTACTTTGCAGCTGCAACATCAGTTAATGAGTATTACTGACACTGATCATTCTGGGTGATGTGGATATTTTAAAAAAGAGTTTTTAGATAACTAAAGTAAGTGGTGGCTTTTTAAAACTGAGACAAACCTTGAGTCAACAACATTCTTTCTGTATCACTTGATGTAACCACTCAGTGATGCACAGATAGTGTGCCGGGGAGATATGAAGCTTGCTGTTTTTAAATGGTTATCAAGTGATGATTTGACTCTCAAGACAGCTAAAATTTCTCCTTCATTTTTTATTATAATTTAGCTTGATTTTACTTTGACTGTTATATCATAGCCTAAGCTTACTGCTGCTCATTATAACTGTGAAACAGAGAGCATGAAAAAGGCATAGAAGATAATCCAGACATGTAGACAACAAAGAAGGGAGATTAAATAAAGGCAGCCAAGGAGAGGCATAATTTGAAGTCTTTGTGAACAGAGTGCAATTGAAGGACTGTAACACTGTGAGTCTGTCTGTCCTGATCACTATAAATCTGGGATGTGACCAAAGAGGATTGATGCTTCTTAATGAGCATGTATGGTCCCCATAATAGGTAATTCATGTCCAGGGGTATGGGGAGCTTTCCAACTGTGCTCTGCAGAATATATATGAGACAGAGAGAAGGAGCAATTTGGAGGTTTCAGTGGAGATAGATGGCGACAGAGATATCTGAGCATTTTTAGCTGGAATTTCCTGAAACTAGGGATAGATTCTTGTGGGAAAACATAATGAGTTATCTAAGGTTCTCTTGCCTGTTAAAGGGATACTTTTTACTACCATGTTTGTTCTACTTGTGTGTTTTTAAAATAAAGAAAAATTTACAAAGAGACCTCATTCTAAGGAAAACCCGGTGGTGCTGCTAGGAAAGTTCTCACAAATCAGCAAATTTGGGGCCTCTGCATCTATATGTGGAGACAGTTATTCTTCTGTAAAAGCAGATTTGTAAATTGAACATCTGTTTCTTCAGCCATCAAAAATAACCACTTTTCTACTAGCATGTCTGGTCTGTGACATGCCTTTATGCAGAACTCTAAAACAGTGGTGTCAGGAACATGTCTCCTTAATCATTCTTCTAGGGGAAGGAGCCAAACTGTAGTTCCCAATGTGAATCAACTTTTCCCTAGACAGGAGATCTAGAAGGTGTGTGACTGGTCGACAATGGGCAAGCTTCTGTCCCTAGATTTCCAGTTACTTACTTAAGCTTAAAACTCTTTAGCTGTGTATTTTGAACCTTGCTCACCAGCTTGACCAAGTAGAACACCCGAATAAACAAAAATAGCAAATAACACCCTTGTGGCTAAGGCACTTTCTTTAGACTCATAATTGCACCCAAGAATCACACTGGGGTAAAATATAAAATTACCATACAATTGCACTCATTTCACACACTACCAAGGTTATGCTCAAAAACCTACAAGGTAGGCTTCAGCAGTATGTGGACCAAGAACTCCCAGAAGTACAAGCTGGATTTCAAAGGGGCAGAGGAACTAGAGACCAAATTGCTAACATGTGCTGGATTATGGAGAAAGCCAGAGAGTTCCAGAATAACATCTACTTTTGCTTCATTGACTAGGCAAAAGCGTTTGACTGTGTGGACCACAGCAAACTATGGCAAGTCCTTAAAGAAATGGGAGTGCCTCACCACCTTATCTATCTCCTGAGAAACTTATATGTGAGATAGGAAACAACAGTTAGAACTGGATATGGAACAACTGATTGGTTCAAAATTGGGAAAGGAGCATGACAAGGCTGTATATTGTCCCCCTGCTTCTTTAACTTATATGCAGAATACATCATGCAAAAGGCTGGACTGGAGGAATCCCAAAATGGAATTAAGATTGCTGGAAGAAATATCAACAACCTGAGATATGCAGATGATACTACTCTGATGGCAGAAAGTGAAGAGGAATTAAAGAAACTCTTAATGAGGGTGAAAGAGGAGAATGCCAAAAATGGTCTGAAGCTCAACATGAACTAAGATCATGGCCACTGGTCCCATCCCCTCCTGGCAAATAGAAGGGGAAGATATGGAGGCAGTGACAGATTTTACTTTCTTGGGCTGCATGATCACTGCAGATGGTGAGAGCAGCCACGAAATTAAAAGACACCTGCTTCTTGGGAGGAAAGTGATGACAAATCTAGCCAGCATCTTAGAAGACAGAGACATCACTTGCTGACAAAGGTCTGCATAGTCAAAGCTATGGTTTTTCCAGTAGTGATGTACGGAGGTGAGAGCTGGACCATAAAGAAGGCTGACCACCAAAGAATTGATGCTTTTGAATTGTGGTGCTGGAGGAGACTCTTGAGGGTCCTCTGGACTGCAAGGAGAACAAAGCTATCAATTCCAAATGAAATCAACCCTGAGTGCTCACTGGAACGACAGATTCTGAAGCTGAGGCTCCAATACTTTGGCTATCTCATGAGAAGAGAAGACTCCCTGGAAAAGACCCTGATGTTGGGAAAGTGTGAAGGTAAGAGGAGAAGAGGACGTCAGAGGACGAGATAGCTGGACAGTGTCATCAAAGCTACCAACATGAATTTGACCCAACTCCGGGAGGCAGTGGAAGACAGGAGGGCCTGGCGTGCTCTGATCCATGGGGTCACAAAGAGTATATATATTTTTAAAATCACACTGGGGTAAAATATAAAATTACCGTACAATTGCACTCATTTCACATGCTAGCAAGTATATATATATATATATATACTTGCTAGCATGTGAATATAATTTTTAACTTTTTATTCTCTCTCTCTCTCTCTCTCTCTCTCTCTGTATATATATATATATATATATATATATATATATATATATATATATATATATATATATATATATATATATATATATATATATATATATATATATATATATATATATATATATATATATATATAAAGATTAAAAAGTTATAAACCAAAAGAAATACAAAAAGATGCAAATTGCAGAGCATCTAAGTCATCCATCTTCTTCTCCTTTTCCAACTCTCTCTCTCTCTCTCCCTCTCTCTCTCTCTCTCTCCCTCTCTCTCTCTCTCTCTCTCTCTCTCTCTCACACACACACACACACACACACACACACACACACACACACACACACAACCCTACACTTAACTCCTCTTTCTATATCTTAAATCAAAGTCTCTTCATAATGGTATCCAATCAGCATACAGTCCTTTGTTTGCAATTCCACACCCAACTTTTAAAATTTTCACAGCTCCTTCTATCATCCCAGGCTGGTACGCCATTAGCATGGAATGTTATGGGTATCAGTCCTGAGAGATGGCCTTGGCTCTTCTTCACAGAAACAGATAGATCTCTGGTCAAGACTAAACATCTGCAAGGCTTGGGAAACAAACATTACAAAACCCATATCCTCACAAATGGTTCCCAACTTTGGGTCCCCTGAATGTTCTTGGACTACAGCTCCTGGAAATCCTTGGGCAGAACAGCTAATGGTGAAAGCTTTTGAGAGTTTTAGTCCAAGAACATCTGGGGACCCAAGGCTGGGAACCACTGCTCTAAGAGTAGCCTTCCTCTTTCCTAACAGCTTGCATAAGCATGCTTTTACTTTCATGATTTTTGACAGGCATTAGGGCATGGTACTGAACATGAACCAACCTTCCTTTTCTTCTAATTCAAAACTTTGGCCTATCTAATGCACTGCTAGAGTTTGAAAAGTTTTCTACTACACTCTCAGAATCCTCTACCCAACAGGGCCATTGGCTGTTGTTGAGATAAAAGAGTAACTTTTTCAAGCTCTTTTGATGTTGTTTATTCTGACAAGCAGCAACTCTGCAACATTTGAGCTACGTTTTACTGTGGTGGATATCAATGGTGGACATCCATGCTTTATATGGATGAGCTTCACTTCGGTGTACAGTTGTTTAGATTAGTCCTTTTTGTGAGTCCAAAAAGGACTCCACTTTTCTGCATATTTTTGATGGATTCGTTAATTTCTCAACATTTCACGTTTGTTCAATACTAGGAATATGAGCGCATTACATTTCTCCTATATAAATGTGTTTAGAATTGAATCTTAGCTTCCTTCATTACAATTAAAAATTTCAATTACAGTTGATCCACACCTACATCTATGATAAAGTTGGCCTTATTAGCAATCAACTCTTTTCATAGTACCCACTTTCAGTAAACCACTCCGTGTTTCCACTCAACTTAGTCTGAGAAGCAAACTAATTTTTACAATCAGTCCCATGTGCTTACTGTACGGTAGTGAGTTGGACTTCAAATGTACTGGATAGTTCTGCTTTGTGTTTTAAAGAGCAAAAAGATACAAAGTTTAGCAAAGGAAATATTAGCAAAAGGAGGAATGGAAGTGTCGGGGCTAGCTGTTATTTGTTATTATTTTTCTGAACCCTGTCTATATTTGCTTCCTGTTTTTTGTTTGTATCATTTCCATATTGAAAATTATACATTTTTTGTGCATTTTCCTAATGTGTTCTCTCATTTCTGATAATATATGGTTCACTTATTCCTTTCCTTAATTAATGCATTTTCTCCACATTTTTTTAAATTGTGCACATTTTAGCCACTCATATTTTAAAATAGACCAATTCTTTTGTATGTACTTTATTTCTCCAAAATCTCTCATAAGCTTCACAAATGAGCAAATTCTTGAACCGAGGTGCATTTCTTCTTGAAGTGACTCTCAGGAGATGCCAAAATGCCACTTTAAATAGGGTAGAGGGAGAAGATCCATTCTTCCCATGAAAGGAAAGCAGTATTGGCATGCTTGGAGCAACTCAGCCCATGCATAAGCAATGAATGGCTTGGACTGAGGAGCTAGAACAGAGTTAATGACTTCATAAGGCCAGACAGATGCCTCCTGGCTCATTGCACCATCAATTCCCTGCTGAGATGGTGCTATATTAGCATATTTGGCATCCAAACTGGTGGTGTGCTGAGGCACAGCAGAGACCAGATTAGCAGTTCCTCCAGCAAAGGGCTGCAATAGCATGGAAAGTGAAGTACAGCTAGTTAGGCACTCTTTCTTCCATGGAAAATCCATGGCTGCTTCATCTCTGACTTTTAGTTGTCAATAGACTGAGAAAACCTGTGAATTTCAGCTCACTACGCCTATTGAAAAAGAAAAAGCTTGGCCCTAGATGTGGTCAAGGTAATCATGACTAAATAAGGTCTGCTCATTTCAGAGGGTCTATTCCAAGCGTGACTAACTCTGGATTCAACCCAGGGTGACTCTTTTATCACTGATGTTCCTTAAAGTATTAACAGTAGTCACTGAAAGCAGCCAGCTCTCATGTTCTGTAATGTTGCTACAGTGACACTTTGTGGTGTATAATGGAAGCTGTTGTAGTAATGGTGCTTAGACAGCGGTAAGCATCCCTTCTGTTTAATTAATAAATGCCACATCTTCTCATGTTGCACTGGTATTCCATATCCGGCAGTTAATTGTTTTACAACATACTCATTTCTCCTATTCTGCTAAATTCAGAATCCTGCTTTGAATTCTGCTAAAACAGAGGTGGGAATAGAAACAGCACAATCTCAGTTATCCATTCACCTCTCTCACACATTTTGCTGCAAAATTTCCATTCTGAACTATGCTTAAGAACATATCTCAATGGGATATATTCCCTTTTGCATTGCAGTAATGACAGGTGTGATTTTGCTTTCTCCATCTGTTATTCGTCTCCTCGGCACAATCAAAAGATAACATGAAGAGAAAATGGCTTGAAAGTCTTTATGTAGGCAATAATCAAGAGAACAAATGACAATATCAAAATAGAACCTTTTAAATAACCTTCCTAAAATTGGATATTATAGTTTTAATCTATTCCATCATTACAAAAGAAGCATTTAGTCATCTACATGATGATGATTCTTTTGTTCATGGATGGAAATAAGACCTAAAGCTACCTACCTGTTGGTCGCTATCGAGTGAGAAGCCATTCACATAAAGCAGTAAGGTAGCACGGTTGGGTACTTTTCTTTGTAGAATTCAAAAGTCCATAGAGAAAAATTTGCTGTGGTTGTCACATGATCTTAAAAAAACTGTGAACTAAATCAAAGCAATTCCTAGGTGGTAGCTGAAATGTATAGACCATAATATGTCAGAAGGGTCATTCTACTGAGGGACAAAGTGAGATGGTCCATCTTAACAAGCAAATTGAGAGCAGATTGTTTGGTTTACAATTTGATTTTTATGCCAATGGAGGTCATCAGTTCTTTTCAGTTTGTCTATCTCTTGCGAGAATTGACAAAATTCTTCACTTTGTCAATTTAGGTTAGGAGTAGGTGATAGTGAGACACTTGGAGATTACACATATCCATGCCTGACCTCTGGGTTTTTTTATCCTTAAAAGCCCATTTAACACAGCTGGACAGCCATTATCATCCAGTTCATTTTGTGCAAATTGCATTAAAACCTTGCTTGCATTGTTTGGTGCATAGTTCATGCAAAAAAAAAGTATTCTCTCATCTTTTCTTCTGAACAGAGAATACCTTGATCTCTTGTAGGGAAAGGGGAAACATTATGTAGTTTCTTGTGGTTGTGTACAAAGACAAGAAAAGCAAGGATCTTTTGCTACAAACAAAATGGCATATCAATAAACAGAAGGAAATTGAAGAGTTGCTGGAAGAGGCCAAGACTGGAATGGCCCCTAAAACATATGGACCTAATTTCAGTGTGATACTACAATCTTCATTTTACTTCTGCCATCACAGCAGTTGTGATACATTCCAGCAGATCCATCCTCAGCATCACCAGTCATCAAGAACCTTCACATGGTCTCATTATGATCCATAGGGTCTGTTTTCAAACACCATTACTAATAATTATACAATGCTTCGGATGGATGCAATGCCAATTGTAAAAACTCCTTATCCCAACCCCAGTATTTTGCTTCGTTACCAGCTTCTTTTTCTACTTTGTGTCTATGAGGTAAATTTGGATGTGGTGAGAAATGCAATTGTGTTAGACACTACTAGAAAGGCAAATAAAGCAGCCTGGATCTCAAAAGCTGCATGATATGGGAAGATATGAGGGAAAGGAGGCAGGAGTATAAGGGTGAGGTAGGGAAGAAGGTTTTGGACAGAGGCAGGTGGAACATACGAAGGGCTGACAAATAAGAGAAATTAGGGGCAGAAAAATTGAAATAAGGATTGAAAGAGGAAAGAAATCAACAATTGGGTGTAGTCATCTTATGAAAGTTGCAACCAGTTCAGGTAACTTCCAAGGGGGGGTATATGTATTTACGGGAGACTGTTGGTTTCTGTTGCTTCTAAAAGAGTTGTATGCCTCTCAATAGCAGTTACAGGAGTTGGGGACAGTGGGGGATTTATTGCCCTCATGCCCTCTGTGTGGGCTTTCTGTGGGCGTCAAGTTGGCCACTGCAGGAAATGGCAAGCAGATAAAAGAGGATGTCAGTCTAGATAGGCATTTAGTCTGATCCAGCAGGACTTTTCTGGTGGTTGGAAAAACAGAATAGAAGAAGCCATGGGGCTTGAAGCATCAGTTGCCATCTTACTCCGAACAGGTGAACACTCTAGTGACAGGACTCTTGTTTTTTTCTGTTACATCAAAACTCTTTGTAGGCCAGGCTTGGACTGGTGTGAGTTGAAACTATCCCTTCCCAAATGGTGCTGAAAGGCAGTTGTTTTATGTAGCATATTATCTTTCACCCTAAGCAGCTTGCAATGTTTTACCAGGTTGAACCACTAAAGCTATTTAATTGATATTCTGGATTTGCCTGTAAATCCTACATTGCCACACTAATGCTTGACTGACGATTTGTTGTCAGAGATACACACAAATGAGGTCCCTGTATCCCTTATCTGAGCAGTCATGATAGAAGTACGTACAGGAATAAAATCCCTGCCATTTGCTTTTCAGCTGAGCTCAAATCAAACACCTTGCAATAGAAAATAATACAACTCTTGAGCTGTTGAAACTCCTGTCAGCAAAATCAGTGATGTACTGAAACAATCCTGTGCTGCTTGGTGTCTTCATTGAAATGAACAATACATGCAACATTGAGTTTGGTTTCAGTTACCATAAACCTCATGTTACGATTGTGTTACAGCAAATATTATTTCATTTTTGTATACACCATTCTTCAAATAAAAGAGCTTAATTGCACCATTTAGCCTTTATTTGCTACTGTACTAAGCACACTGCCATTTTTTTTTCTTTTGAGCAAGATGATGCATGGAGAAATTCCCTACTTTGCTGTTTACATAACAAGGATCCACTCATTATGTTCCTTCTCCAGATGCATGGCTAACATTATCAATCAGCAAGCTTTCAGTTTTATAATTTGTAAGATATGCTTCCAGTAATATTAATGAAACCATATTCATTGTCATTTTCCAAAGACTGAATCTCAGTAACTGGTAAATTGAGCAGAAATAAGTAGTTTACACCGGTCAGTCTCTGGGAGTACTAAATTTTCAGTTTCCATAGTTTCAAGGGAGCACAATTTGTGAATGCATGACTAGCTGTGGCTTGTACTGAATTAGGATGGATATGATATATGCTGAGCCCTGTGTCAGAAAAATATATTTTCAAACCTTGCCATTTATAACACTTCCAGGTATCCTGGGGTTTCCCCCACCCTTATTTAAATGTTACTCTGAGAAGATGTGCCATGCTTTGTCTGCTTTCATCTCTAATTTCTTTGTGGAGGATTTCTCCATCTCTAAAACTAGGCTTTTTAAGTGTCTGCATGATCCAAGAATGTTCTGGAGTTCCCTGGTCCAGTTTTCAGCCCTCCAGAGCTACCAGGTGCTACACCAACACCCTCAAATGAAATTATAAGTAGATGGAAGTCCAACTCTGGTTTAACAAAAGCCCTTTTTCATTTTGGCCTAAATAAGCTATAGGGGGCCCTGTGTCTTTAATGCAAATCATCCTGTTGCCATCCACAGTTTTTTCACTAGGAGGATAGGGACTCCAGATGGGTCCTGAGAGCACATACACAAGCCTTGAGAAGGTCACACATGGGCCACTAGCCACAGTGTTCCAATCTCTGTTCTAACCTCTAGTATTGCAGCCCAATACTGAAGGCTGACAGTTGGAACATGAGACCATTATTGATTGTTAGGGCTTTATGCACTGACTTTCTTTGTCCTGCTGCACTTTGGCAGGGTGAGGAAAGAAACATGAGTACAGTGGGAGAAGAAATAGATATGTGAACTGAACCCATATTTGAAGTAAATCAAGCATACTGTGGAGGAAATAATATGCACCACATTTGAAATATTATAAGGACTGTATGCCTAAGTAAGGTCCCAAATAAGTAAACATAGGATTGCAGCTGAAACAGTACTAAAATAAGTCTAAAGGTTAGTTAAATCCGTAACTTAGTTAATACACTTGCATTCAGTGGCTCAAGTCCAACATTATGCCCAAAGCTCATTAAAAGCAATGGGACTTCAGATGGTTTAAATTAACTGAGCAACTATTTGTGTTCCTGCAATATGAAAACACCCAATAGTTTTTCGAGCCCAACATTTCTATTTGGGCAAATTATTTTCTCTGCTAGCCCTCCAACTTCAAAACTCCCTCCCTTCAAAGCAGTAGAAGGTCCATGTATTCAGATAAGAATAAATAAATAAATAAATAAATAAATAAATAAATAAATTAATTAATTAATACATAAATACATAAATAAATAAATAAATAAATAAATAAATAAATAAATAAATAAATAAATAAATATTTCTAAATTATTACATTCTTATTTATTTATTTTTATTTTATTTATTACATTTATTTATTACATTATTTATTACATCACTCATCTAGTGACCAGGCACTACTCTGGACATCTAACAGGAATTAAATACTACAACTCCCCACCCCAGTCCATAAAGATATCAGTAATGAGATCCAACCCATAACAGAAGTGTGCCCCTTCCTCACCCCATTCCCCTAATTTGCTAGATAACAGACAATCAGGGCACTAAATCCAAGGAATAACTGGGAAATGAGAGAATCTGGGAATTTCTCTCTGACTTTGATTATGATTTATGCTGGAGAAGAACTTGGGCATTCACATTCTGGATTAAGATGGTTTTGGCATCATCTCTGGTCTTATTAGGAATGTAAATCTACATTGTGTCATTCTAATGGGCAAAAAATGAAGTACTGAAAAGTTCATCTCTTTTCCCAAGAGACTAGAGACACCTTCAGTGAGAGATCTCACATGCTTAGAATATTTGTGCAAAATGTGTAAATAATGATGACTGTATATGTTTTGTAAATTATTTTATTTTATTTTAGAATTACCTTCTAATTGGATGGATAGTTCACTGGTTTATATATCTGGCTGGGAAGCCAGAGGTTAGAAGTGTTGGAATATTGCAAGCAAATGATGCATTTAAGAGGTTTTAGCTGGGAGGGACCCTTCTGAACTGTGGTGGACGTCAGTCAACTCAGTAACAGCCAATCCCTCTCTAGAATCATACAATCACAGAGTTTGAAGAGACCACAGGGGCCATGGAGTCCAACCCCCTGCCATGCCGGAACTCCATCAAAGCACTCCTGACAGATGGCCTGTGCTTAAAAACCTCCAAAGTGGGAGAGTCCACCACGAGGCAGGATATTCCACTGCTGACCAGCTCTGACTGTCAGGAAGTTATTCCTGAGATTCACGTGGAATCTCTTTTCCTGTAGTTTGAAACCACTGTCACTTCCTCAACAAGACATCCCTTCAGATATTTAAACATGGCTATCATGTCCCCTCTTAACCTTCTTTTTGTAAGGCTAAACATTCCCAGCTCCCTAAGCTGCTCCTCATAGAACATGGCTTCCAGACATTTGACCATTTTGGACACGTCCCGGGTTGTCAACATCCTTCTTGAATTGAGGTGCCCAGAACTGGACACAATACTCCAGGTGAGGTCTGACCAAAGCAGAATAGAGTGGTACTATCACTTCCCTTGATCTAGACACTATACTCCTATTGATGCAACCAAGAATTGCATTGGCATCTGGCCCTGGACACTTGAATTCATTTAGAGTAGCCAGATATTCCTGTACTACTTCTCTACCTATTCTGTGCTGCGTTTCCCCCATTACATCACCTGCTCTCTGCCCCTCAGGTTGAGCATTATTTTCCTTTTTGAAGAAAACTGAGGCAAAGAAGGGTGAGAAGTTCAGCTTTTCCCCTATCCTCTGTTAGTAGTTGGCCATCTTCTCCATGCAGCGACCATTTCCTTGTTTTTCCTTTTGCTGTGGGCATAACTAAAAAAGCCCTTTATACTGTTTTTAATCTGTCTGGCAAGCCTGAGTTCATTCTGCACTTTTGCTTCTCCTACCTTCCCCCTACATCCCCCTCGTATACTGGCTATTTGCTTGTATTCCTCTTTGGTGTTTTTCCCATTTTTCTATTTCTTGTACATTTTTTTAAAAAAAACTTAGCTCAGTTGAAAATTCTTTAGTGAACCGTTCTGGTTTCTTTAGACATCTCCCATTTTTCCTTCTTATTATAACAGTTTTAGATTGTGCCTTTAGTATCTACTTTTTAAGAGATTCCCATCTATCCTGAACTCCCTTCTCTTCAGTCCATGGAATTATAGCCAGTTATTCCCTAAGTTTACTGAAATTGGCCTTCTTAAAGTCTAGAGTGTGTGTCTGGCTGCACTTGGCTTCCCCTTCCCACTGTATAACAAATTCCAAGAGAGTGTGGTCACTCCCACCTAAGGATCCCACCACTTCAACCCCATTAACAAGGTCATCACTGTTGGTTAAGATCTGCTCCATAACCAGGCCTAAAACTCAACTAAAATGTACCATATTAATCCATGTATAAAATGACACTTTTTACTAAAACTATTAGAGGAAAAATTGAAGGACATCTTATACACGGAAGGAGGTGGAGGCAAAGGAGCAGCCGTGCTCAGTTGCCTGTTGTGGCTGCCCATTAACTGCTGCTGCCACCACCCAATTGCCTCCTCCAGCACTATTTGCAGACTCGCTTTGGGCGGGGGACAAGGTGGCAACATGAGCTGGAGGTGAGCCCCAACAGTGGCGCTGGAGGAGGTGATTGGATGGCAGCCAAACACGGCTGCTCCTTCACCTGCACCTCTTGCTGCTGCCCCTGCCCAATTGTTTCCTCCAGCGCCACTTGCAGGCTCCCTTTGGGGAGGGGACAAGGCGGTGGCGTGAACTGGAGCCTGACCTCTCAAAGCAACTCTTCTGGGCATCTGGGCCTGTAAAAAAGGCAGACTGCTCCTTGGAGGCATTAAAGGTTACCCTCATTACATGATGCTCGTTATCCTCATTACATGGAGCGAGCACGTGTCACCGAGTTTCGAGATTCCAAAGCTCCTAGCTTCAGTTACCCACTCGCCCACCACAAGCATTGTATATTTGTCAAAGATGCAATGGTGCCACCAGATAATAGGTCTTCCAATGGTCTCCAACCCATGTTCAGTCAGACTTGCTCCAGGTTTTCAGCCATTGTCACTCATGTCTTCATCTGTCTGTTTCATCACCACCTGCTCTCTAGTAAACCAGAGGGCAAATCTGGCTCTACTCCATGAAAGGATGCTTGGGAGCGATCATTTCAACTGCCCTAGTAATTTCCACATTCCAGAGGTTAACAAGAGCTTCAACAGCTATCCAGACTATCTGATTTGGGGAAACATTTGATGGAAACTATTGTATATAGTGTGCCAAAGTTTTGAAAATCAGAAGACTTGCATGGGCTGTTGAAAACATAATTTGTCATTGTTGAAATTTGTAAGAGTACTTATTGACTGAGAGCTATTTCTCATGCTGACCATAATGAATTCAGTTCAATTCAATTCAGTTCAGACATTACTCTCATCTTTACTTGAGTGACTGCCTTTCTACTTTCAGGAATGGAAGGAGAAAGCACATGAATAAAAAGAAATTATTTCCATTTTACTAGTGTATTCAATTGTGATCCTGACATGAAATAACTGTTCCGTATCCTACTTGCATATTTATTATAGGCACAGAAGGGGCTGTATTTGAGCATTCTGTGGAGACACCCCATATCAGAGCAGAACCTTCCCAAGACCTCAGGTAGGTGCCTTAAGTTCTGTATTAATTTTACTATCATTTTATCAGTATTAATTGGCAAATTGTCCTTTTGTTG
Organism: Pogona vitticeps; assembly: GCF_051106095.1. Taxonomy (NCBI): domain Eukaryota; kingdom Metazoa; phylum Chordata; class Lepidosauria; order Squamata; family Agamidae; genus Pogona; species Pogona vitticeps. The sequence goes on from NC_135787.1 coordinate 67,426,603, forward strand.
AAGAGACTGAACCATGTACTGACTTCCTCATGCACAAGTAAAGTATTCAACCCACAATTTTAAAAAAAAAGCCTGACAAAAATGTAGAACTTCTTATTAAAGTTTTTTTCATGTGGTAATAGCACAAATCACAATAATCTAAAACCGTGAAGACTCAGGATTCATATACTGTATTGTCAACTCTGTTTTGAAGGGATTTAAAAATAGGATTATAAGGCATTCCTTGCCTCTCAGAAAACAGAGATTCTTATTATGAGGTATTTCTGGATTGTGCAGGATAAAAATGTCAGCAGAAGGTGAGGCATACTGAGAGTTATTCTTGAAATGTGAACTTACCTTCTGCTTTATTTTCTTAAGTCCCATTCTTTGTTCATTGTCTTGCAAATCTACATTTCCAAAGATATTTAAAAGCCACAAAAAAACCCTCAAAACCAAAACAATCAACTACCTGCTCCTGACATCACTTAAACAATAGCATAAGACTTCAGGACTGCTGAGAATCACTTTTGTGGCATTTGTATGCTCAACCAAATATGCAAGTTCATATCCTAATAACCTGCAGTGTACTTGAGAAAGACCAACTGTGATTTTGAATAAATAAATAAATAACATGCCCTCCCAACTGAAGCTTTTTATAAAGTTTAGAACTGGTTGTACTGCTGACTGTTCCTAATCAATTTTTTGTCAATGACACAGAGATTAAACCTAAGCCTAAATAATTATTTTCATTTGACATAATAATGCCAGAGAACTTATGGGAAGATCCCTCTCAGAGGCCACATTTCTTTTTCTTTTCTTTAAAACTTTTGGGCAGAGGAGACATTTCATTCATTTTATAAAACTCCAGGAAAAAAGGAATCAAATCAACCTCAAATTATTATAAAATTGGCAATATGCATTAAAATCAATATTTTTAGAATAATAGCAGTGACAAGATCAGGTAACTCCTAGGGATGAACAAACTATCCCAACAACAACAGCAAGTTGCAACATCGAGCGCTATGGTAGGCCAACTTCGTCCACTTTTTGTAGTAGCACCAGTTCCTAGCCATTATCCAGAAGCCAAGAGGGTCTAAACAGTCAGGCAGAATGGGTAATGCCTGTCAGATTATCCATAGTTCAGCTGCAGACTATTTACTAAATAATGCCCCCAGCAAAAGTGTGAGCACACATTCATTCTTACTGTGGCATCAAAGAATCTTGGTCATAATAAGCAGGCCTTCTCAGGTCTGGTCCTGCAGTATGCTTCACATGGCACCATGGGTGTGTGTGAGTGTTGGGGGGGGGGGTTGTCTGATTGATGAAGCAAGGAATTGGCGTCTAACTGCTGCAGCGAGGCAGGTTGAAGTGTTCATTCTAGGAGAGAAGGGTTAACTTTCAGGACTCAAATGTCTGGGACCTGCACAGGATCTCATCTTCTCCTGGACTGTTAGGTGCCAAACACTGACCTTCAGTTCACAGCACTGTCTCTGCTGCAGGTCTGGAGAATGGTGACAGTTTAGGCACAGGTCTCAAAGTTGCCTTGCTTGATGCATCCTGGAGGCTGATGTCAGAGTTTGACTTTCATTAGCATACCAAGCATGGCAAAAGAATTGCACTTTACAATCAGAAGAATGAATTGAATCTTAACAACTTAATTGTCAAATTCCCACCTCCACCTTTTGCCATGAAGAGCAAAGCTGAATTGAGTAGAGCACAAAGCCCCCAAATACCGGGGACTTTTAAGTATGGCAATTCAGTATGATGATATTACAAGGTAATTTCTAAAAGAAATAAAGGCCTCTGTTGTTCTATTTGGAAATCTGTGCCTTCAATCACCTTCTTAATAAGGGAGGTAAATTGCTTTGTTGTTGTTCTGTCCCTCTGGGGAGAATTCAAAAGATCCAATTTAATAGCTTTCTTTCCTCTTCCATGTGAAGGCTACTGTACCATTGACTATAAGCTAATCCTGAAAGTTAACATGGAGCATAATGAGACAGAAAATTGATCAAGCAAGCGAGGAGCTGCCAGAGATTGTAGGATCCCTTTTAATTCATATCCGTATCAAAGATGCATAAATCTTGCACAATAACCTTGTAACTGCATGGCTTTAACAAGAACTTTTTCCCAAGAAGGCAGTGGGCATAAGAAGGAGCACTAAGATGGTAGCATACCTTCTCATTACAAGAGACTTCAGAAAGCAGCCAAATATGATTTCATTTCCTATCAGAAAGGTACGCAGCTTGGGGGGGGGGGAGTCCATAGATATGAATAGATTGGTAGGTGGGTGCAGGAACTATCAAAGCAGGTAGGAACATAAATTAAATAGTGTGTATTTTTCTGTTTCTTCTTTTGTATATTAATATGAATAAGGGTGCTTCTAGGGTGGAAGATTACACAGCAAGTGTAGCACTGAAAACAGAACAAAAAATAGGAAGTATCTGCCTGTGCTGATAGCCTGCAGGCAGGCAGGTAGTCAAGCCAGAAAGCAGGCAAGCAGGCAAATGAAGACAGGCAGCCTAAGACTAATTAGGACTATATACAGCCAAGCCAGAATCAGAAACTTCATGAGACCAAGTAGAGGCCTAATGTTCCTTTGTAAAGCTACTAGCTAGAAAATGTTCCATATGGCTACCTGTAGTGCTGGTGCTGAAACACAACAGACAGTAAACCAGATCAGTTTCCATTTATATGAATGCACAAATAGGGCCTTATTCATAGTGGGAATATGGGGGCACACATCATCTGTGCCTCTAGTGTCCCCCTACTGGAAGGTCAGTTAGAGCTTAACAGGTTGAATGGAAAGTTCTGAGGAAGAGATCGTAAGCAAATTTGATTAAATGCACTTACCAGAGCTTGCATGACTGGGGATGTACTCCTGACAAGGCAAGGCTTGAAATCATGGGAGGTCTGCATTCACATGTGTTCAGAGTCTTATCTTCAGACCTTTATACTTACCGGATGGTCTGACGATGAGACACTAAGCACATGCCCCATCTTCACTGTTTTGTTGTTGTTGTTTAGTTATTTAGTCATATCCGACTCTTCGTGACACCATGGACCAGAGCATGCCAGGCCCTCCTATCTTCCACTGCTTCCTGGAGTTTGGTCAGATTCATGTTGGTAGCTTCGATGACACTGTCCAACCATCTCGTCCTCTGTCGTCCCCTTCTCCTCTTGCCCTCACACTTTCCCAACATCAGGACCTTTTCCAGGGAGTCTTCTCTTCTCATGAGATGGCCAAAGTATTGGAGCCTCAGCTTCAGGATCTGTCCTTCCAGTGAGCACTGTGAATAGAGACCTAATATGGTACCTGGTCTCCATATCTAGTGACTCACTAGGGACACCTAGCTATATTAGCTTTTTCATTCTCCCTGTAGATTATGGGAGATGTAGTCCAGAACAAAAATGTTTCTGTGATTTTTATTAATAATGATTATGTTCTATGAAGTTAGCTCTGACTTACAGCTACCCCTTCCAAGGTTTTCTAGGCATAAAGTACTCAGAATTGGTTCAGCTTTCACTTTCCCTGTCAGTGTTGTGGGACTGTGGAGCTTGCCCAAGAATATACAGGCTGGTTCTTCCCTGATCCTCGGATGCTGATGAAAGAAATACATATTCATCTTGGTGGATATAGAAAAAGTTACTGAAGGTGGCAATGTTTTTGATGAATTTGAATCTGAGTCCTGCTCAGAATGATGCTAAATCTGTTACCCGCAGGATTAATGTCCCTTATATCCTGGGGAGAGGGACCAGGACAGGAGAGAGACCCTGACCAGACTACTGACAAGAAGACCATACACCAAATTTTTAGGTTAAACACTATTCATGTAACATTTATTGCTTTCATTAATAAGACAACAAAAGACAAAGGTATCAAGAGGCCTCTTTCATTCTTCCTCATTCACTCAATGCTCAATATTCACACACAGAACTGTTCCCCAACAGTTGATCAGCCCCTCAGTAAGAGCAATGAGAGCAACGTTGCAGTGCTGCTTGAAGCCCACCATCTCTTCCTCGGTCATCCTTCTTATAGGCATCTTCCTTGTGGGCTGTGCCTATGGGCTGAGCCTGGGTGGGCATAGGCAAGCAGGGGGCAGACCCTGATTTCTTGGGCAGGTACAGAGGGGTCTAGAGGGGCAGGGTAAAAATCAAATAAATAAATAAATAAATACAGTCTGTGGTTGCCATGCAGGAATGCTTCTCACATGTGTACCATTTGTTCACTTTACCATAGTTTCAGTTCCAGTTGGCCTGCTTCCATTTTCTTGTCTGGACAACTGGTTACATCCAGTCTTCTTCCCTTTTCCTATATGAACAACCAAGTCAACCAGTCCACATTTAGAACTTCCTCCCACATCTTTGGTTTCCTGCTGACATAGAAACTATATTCCTTGCAACTCTTTGCAGATTTGTATCAGGCTCACCATCCCATCTTCCTTTGTAAGCCTCCATCTTCTTTTCAGGCCTGGGGTGCTGGTCTTTCTGGAACCCACACCCACTTTGTCACTCATAACAAGTCTTGGTGTCAGCAGTCAAAAGAATATCTTTACTTTTCTAACAATACATAAACGACTTAGATGTCATTTATTCTTTATATTTCAGAAAACTTTTCCTTCCTTCCTTCCTTCCTTCCTTCCTTCCTTCCTTCCTTCCTTCCTTCCTTCCTTCCTTCCTTCCTTCCTTCCTTCCTTCCTTCCTTTCATCCACCCTATCTTCCAGTATCTATCTAGACATCAAACTAGTCAATTATTTTGCTCAGCTCCTACTACAGTAAAGTGAACTAGTTTAGCCCAAAATAATGGAATGTTCAGTTCAATTAGTGTTCGGCTTGGAGATGTCTCGGTTAATGAGCTCCTTAGGACAGGTAATAAGGTAACTGTGACATGATCTGCATGAAATCATATGAGGAAGGTACAGAGAAGGTGGCCCTATTTTTGATGCTGAACTTTGATGAAAGCTGTTGTTGTAATTGTCTTTCTTGATTCTGAGAGCCATACAACTGAAACATGGCATGGGGAGAGGACGAGAATACTACAGTTAGAAAGGGAGAAACAGCAGGAAGTATGTTCAGTATTTTTCTGGTGAGACCCCTTCACCATCTCCATGTGATGTTCTGAGCCAGTTTGTGCTCTTTCAGGTCCAGGGCCAAATTCATTTTCACAGAGGTCTCAGGGGCTGTGTTCCAGTTATGAATGCAGTCAAAGGAAACAAAGGTGGAACCAGAAATACTAGTTTCCATTAGCAGGAACTAAGTCTTATGAAAGGCATTTCAGTCTTGAAGAAGGCGGCAGCGGGGGTGGAATCTGTACAAAATCTAAGGGAATATCACTTCCTGGGGAGAAACAGAAGGATTGATTGGAATCCCGGAAAGGCTGGATTCAGGCCCAAGATCTTGTGTTCTGTGGTGTTTCTAGATATTCTGAAAGGAAACAATGAAGAGAAGGTATGATGGATGGGTAAAGATCCTAATTAGGAAGCAAGATTCACCTCCTACCTGCGATTCCCTCCAACCTCAGATCCCGTTTATTTTGTCCAGAGAAGAGGTCATTTTCACTACTAGGTGTGGGCGAATTTATGAGATTTGATTTAATTGAAGCTTCTCAATACTAATAGTGGTGATGGTGGTGGTGATGATGACCAGTGGTGATAATGACATTTGTTCTGTCTCTAAAATTTTTGTTTTAGCACTAAAATTTTAATTGATATCAGGATGGAAAATAATTTCTTTGATGCACCAGGGTTAAGAAAAATAGTGATTCTGTGCTTCCTGAAACTGGTAGAAGAAACACACTTTGTCTCAAGAATTCATACATTGTTAAGGATTGTAAGGTGCTTCAGAGCAATAAAGAGCTTACAAAACAGCGTGTCTGTTTTAAATTGTGAGTAGATTATATATCACTCAGAAAAAAGATGCACAAATACATTTTAAAAAAAAATAGGAATAAGCTGTGTAATTTATGGAAAAGGACAAATAAATGAGCATGTTAAGAAAAACTGCATCTTGTAAACTGCCCAAAGAGTGGCAACCCTAATAGGGTGATGTAGAAATGGAAATAAGTAAACAAAGAGTGAACAAATTTTAGTAAAGGAAGAAAATTAAAAATGCCACAACTTAATATAGGAAGAAAAATATATATATATATATGGGGAGGGAGAGAGAGAACATTTTCCAGGATATACTGTTCTAAATATGCTCAATTGTAGGGATCAACTTTTTAATTCACTCACAAACTTCAGCAATTTACTCATTTCAGCATTCTCCTCCATCTGTAGGTTCAGAAAGCATGAATTTACAGGATGTGTCCTTTTATGTTCATAACCACTTCATTGAATGGTACAGGCACATTAACAGAAGGTTAAATCTACCCACAGGAGACCCATTTGAAATAAATACGACTTACCTTCAATGTGAGAAAGGAAGGGCAGAGTCACCATGTTCGTCCTTTGCTGCAGAACCAGCAACAATTATTCTAGAGGCATCATAAACACTAACCAAGTTTTATCAGGTATAAGCTATTGTCCATTGCAGTCATAGGACGTAAGGAAATAGAAATGCAAAAGGTAAAAATTGTAATGATTATCTTCACCATGATCGTTTAATAAATCATAACTGGGAGGTAACAAGGAAATCCTAGCACGATTAAGCAGACTCACACATATTGGGTGAAGAAAACCTTTTCTCCAATCCAAGTACAAGAGACAGAATTCAGTTTTGCGTACACTTTTAATGGTGGGAAAAGTTAATCAAAACAATTAAAGGGAATAAAAATGCACAAATTAAAGACACTGAAAATTTCTTACTGGTCACTGAATAAGCAAAAGCTGGGTAGTAAGACAGACCCAGCTGCAGAGATGAGTTTGCTAGTGAAATAAAAAGAACCCCTGTGTTCCTATTCAGGGCACAGGAGAAAATTGGACCTCTAGAGAATTTTTTATTCAGCTGTCTCCTATTGGAATCTGCCTTTGAAGTTCCTATGAAGTTCAAGAATGGTCAGCTTGAGGTCAAAGAGAGACAGTTCAAGAGACTGAGATTCGCCCCCCCCCCACACACACACACTATTTTTTGAACATTGCCATTTCTGGTGTCAGGTTTGTATCCCATTATTCTTTTGTGTAGAGGCTGCTCTGTATGTCTTACATCAAATACTAACATAGTATTTTATGTAATACATAGTATTTTATGAGCATAGTATTTTATGCTCACCTTCCACATTGGAAGATGAGCAGGCTTCTCATGTTCTCTGATAGAAGAAAAAGGAAGGCACATGCACACACACACACACACACACAGAGAGAGAGAGAGAGAGAGAGAGAGAGAGAGAGAGGCATATATACACAATACAGTAGCAATCAGAATATTTAAATTAAACTAAATAAATAATGTTTAATGCTTAATAACTCTCTGAAATGCTCCTATACCACATATCTGCAGCTCACTGAGCGTGGATATTTATGAAAATCTAACAGTATAGATTGTATACTTAATATTATAAATTCTTTAAGATAAATGTATTGTATATCAAGCTATAAGTTCCTGCCATTAATTCAGAATTAATAATTTGTTTCAATTAATTGAATAGTATTGGTTGCTTAAATAAAATGAAACAAAACAGACTAATTTTTCAAATTCATTCTAATCAATATTTCAACCCAACAACTTCCATTTAACACTTCCAATTTCAGCTAGTAGCCTAAGCACAGATTAGAATGGCCAACAGAAGTGGCAGCAGTGAAAGAGGGTTCTATGAACTTACTAATTCCTAAGTGCAGTTTATTTATAGCAGGGGTCTCAAACACACAGCCCGCTGCCATTTGCGGCCTGCCAGATGATAGTTTGTGACCCCCGCCTTGCCTGCCCCCCTGAAGCACCCATGCGTCCTCTGCTGTCAAGAGTCAAAAAAAGACAGAGCCTCTTGGACCCTCCATTCAGAACTGCAGCCTGCCAGCCAGCCAGCCTGTCTGCCTGAGCCGCCGCTGAGCGATACCTGAGAGCAGATCTTGCTCCCAGCCCGTCCTTGAAGAGCGCTTCCAATGGTGCTGCCAACAGCAACTTCCGCCGCCGCCACAGGGAAGTGGTTCTCTGGCTCTCTTTCTCTCTCGGCACCCCCAGCACCAGCCTGGCCAACAGCCATCTCAGTACCCAGCAGTGCTTCCTCCTCCTCCTCCTTGTCCTGCTTCAGCCGCCTCAGCTCTGGAGGCTGCCTGGGCTCCCCTCGAAAAGTTTGCTCCTCTGTCGTGGTGAGGGTAGCTGCTGCTGCTGAGTACACCTTTTTTGATGGGGGGTGCTGAGAAGAAGGTTGCCAGACCTCTGTGTGTGTGTGTGTGTGTGTGTGTGTGTGTGTGTGTGCATGCATGTGTGTGCACACCTGTGGGTAGGCCCGCCCCATTCTGTTTAATTTCGTGGGTACTGGTGGGGGCCATTCTCCTTTGGCAAGGCAAAAACCTGTGAGGGTTTTTTTTTAAAAAATGATGTTGTGCCCTCCTCCCCCCGGCTAGGCGGTCGCCTGCGCTCCCTCCCTTCTCCACTTCTTTGTTCTTCCGCTGGTGCTGGTGATGGTAGTGAAGAAGGAGCCGGAGGAGGTTGTGACCGGCGACAAGGGCTCGCACGCCCCTCCTCCTCCTCAGAACCCAGCTGGGCTAAGGAAACTCCTGGGCGGCTTCCTCATGCCCTTGCTCTGCTTGGCAGAAAATCTGATGTGGCTCAGCCTCACCCAGACTCTGCCTCCAGCGGCCCCCAGGTGAATTGAGTTTGAGACCCCTGATTTATAGGCAGTGTTGTGACAAGGACAACGTAGATAATTGCCTGCCATTGCGGGAAGAAGCTTGGCATTGTGAACACTTTATATTTGTTTTGTGCAGCTTGAGTGGCAGCATGTGAACTTCATGCCATAGCAAGGTGCCATCACTGCAGGAGCACATAATTTATGAATGCAGCATAGACACCATTGTGTGGTGTTATGAGTAGAGATTGGGGGTATTCGTATTTGTGTATGAATACAAATATCCCAGCACAGCTAACGACTCAGCAGCCATGCAGGGAGACTTGTCCTCCCTCCCACCGCCTAGAGTGGCCAGGTGATCAGGAGGAGAGTGGATCTCTGGGAGCAATTGGAAGGATGATTGAGGCTGCCGCCACTGTCAGCTACATGAGTGGATGTGCCGGCTGGCCCCTCATTACGTCCAGCTGCACAGGGATATTTGTATTCATATATGAATACCCTCATCTCTAGTTATGAGCTGAAAAAAGTGAGTGGCTGCCCTGGTGAGTACACCTACATGTGAGGAGGCATTAGCAGCAACAGCACTGCTAATTCCAGGACCCATCTGCATGCAGGCTTCTGATTCTTGGTCTTGGAGGAGTGCTTGCCACAGGACCATTTGAGATGCAAAGAATGCAGGGCAAATTATTGCTAGAAAAACATAAGATGGTGTTGGTGGAAGAGTGCTACCCAGAAAGACATGCTGCAGAAGTCTGAAGTTGAAGGCTTCTTGTCCATTTGCAATGCAGTTTGAACTGAAAATAAATAGACAGAAGTGTTTTCCTCCCCTCAAAGCTATATTTATTTCTTTGCCGCTGAATTTCAAAGCCCATTGAGCCCCCTCTACTATGGCTCAGACGCTGCAGCTTGTAGATGCTCAGGATTTAAAAATGGAAGCAGGTCTGTCCAAAATCCCGACTAATGGTCACCTTAACACAGAGAGTATGATCTAGTCAAATATAAGTGCTTTCAAGTCTCATTGATTTTTGTAGAGAGTTAAGCACCTTCTTAAATCTCCCCGACTGAAATCAATGGAACTTAAATGTCCCTAACTTTAGCTAGTGCTCATCATTTCACCCATGTTTTTTACTTAGTGGTTATAGCCTTGGATCCCAAATAACCACGTATCTGCTTAGCAGGTTATCATTTTTGCTTGTGTAGTCAGAAGTATTCTTGTTTTAAACAATTCCTGTTTTAAAAGTTCATGGGCACTTATAGGAGAGTATAGAACATGTGTTGTAGTTTATGATACGGTGGCAGGCGTATCTATTGCCTAAGGAGGAAAATAAAATTATGTGAGTTTATTTATTTATTTATTAGATTTTTACCCCACCCACCCCCTAGACAGCGTCTACTCGGGGCGGCTTACAAATATTAAAAAATCATAAAATATAATAAAACATCATAATCATTAAACAGTTTAAAAAGTTGATAACAGTGCTGAGGAATTTATTCTCTGAAAGCACAGTTACTTCTTTTGAAAGATTCTTGCCGGGAATTAAATCATCTCCATTTCTTAAGGGACAAGAATTTTCTACAAGAAAATTTTTGCACTCATTTTGTGAAGGGGAGATAAATTATTTTAAAAAGTAGATCTACCACAATTAGCAAGTATTTTTGAAAAGTCGTGCTGATTTTAGAGAGAAAGAATTATGCATGAGGCTTCAATAGCATCTAAATAATATAAATAATGAATGGATGAAAATGATGGAGACAGTTGTGATGTACCCAGGCCTGGAACTGAGCACTAGAAACTAGGGATGTACAGTGTATGCTTGCTTCTCTCACCTTTGCATGTGCAAAACTGCAAAATTACCCCCTTTTCCTTGAGTGGGTGAGATATTTAATGGTGCAGTCAGCAAGAAAATGAGGTCGTGTGAATTAAGCAAAACTCTGCAAATAATGCAATAATGCGAATGATGCAAAAAGATTATGCTGGCTGCTTTTTCATTTGGGCTTTTAAGAATTAAATGCATTGGGGGACATTTGCAACTTTAAAATAATAAGCTATTCTTTGCTCCCTGTTTGTGTGTTCTTTGCTTATAAAGAGAAAGAATACAAATTTTGGTTATTACGGGTTTTCCGGGCTGTTTGGCCGTGTTCTTAAAGTTTTTCTTCTTAATGTTTCGCCAGTCTCTGTAGCCGGCATCTTCAGAGGACAGGAGTCAGAACTCTGTGCTCTGTTGCAGTTTCTTCAATAGTTGAGTATTATTCAACTGTCCAACTATTGAGTAATACTCCATTATTATTCAATGTTAGGAAGAAAAAACCTTAAGAACACTGCCAACAGCTCGGAAAACCCACAGCAACCATCAGATCCCGGTCGTGACAGCCTTCGAGAATACAATACTAATTTTGCTCGTAGATACTTTGCACAAATTGTAGAAACCATGATAAGAAATATCTGGCACTCACGTGGAGTAGAGAAACTTCATGGAATTAAAAATTTCTTATCAGAGTGCCTCATTAGGCTAAATTGGATGAGAATCTATGAGAAGGTAGCCTAAATGGATGGGAATGAAGAATTCAATAAGTGCATTTTACATCTCTCTTGGTAACTCATGCTCATTTTAAAACCGAGGCATGCATTAGAGACAGACGAAAATCTTATTCTTGTATCTCGAACCTAGTACAGATTTACTAAATGTGTTACCTTCAGGACCCAAACATGGAATGAGATACAATTTGTAGTTAAAAACCCGTATATTTCCAAATGTGCGATGCTTTTCATGAAAGGGAAAAAATGCATTTGACAGCAGACACACACTGAAATAGCGTACAATGAAAATTCTGCACAGTTTCCAAATGCACATAAATATGCTTTAGCCATTGGGTGCATGTGTTAGATAATATGTGCACTTGAGAACCATGGAACTAGTTGCATCTATTTGAAAAACGTGCAGAAAAATATTTAAGAAGTATTAGGGGAGTGGATGCTCATACTGAGGACAAAACAGACCATGGTGGGAATCAGAGAACCTCAACAAGTTCATATCCACAGAGAGAGATTCTTCTCCTGTCCACATCAAACTTGTGGAAAGCTCTCAGTTCTAGGCAAGCTCTTCTCTATTTACCTTTTAGAAGTAATCGTAATAGTTTCCTTTATTTTTCCTAGCTTTTAAATTCTTGCTGCCTTTTGGGTTTTTTGCTTTTATGATGCTTTATGTGTTTATTAAATTTTTTTGTTTTTGTTTTTCTGCCATTCTATGAGTCATTCTTGGACGTGGTGGCGCTGCGGGTTAAACTGCAGAAGCCTATGTGCTGCAAGGTCAGAAGGCCAGCAGTTGTAAGATTGAATCCGTGTGACGGAGTGAGCTCCCATCGCTTGTAACAGCTCCTGCCAACCTAGCAGTTTGAAAGCATGTAAAAATGCAAGTAGATAAATAGGTACCACCACGGTGGGAAGGTAAGGGTGTTCCGTGTTTAGTCGCGCTGGCTACGTGACCACGGAAACTGTCTACGGACAAACACTGGCTTTATGGCTTGGAAATGGGGATGAGTTGAACACGACTGGACTAAATGTCAAGGAGACCTTTAACTTTACCTATGAGTCATTCTCAGAATTATCAGAATTCTTACAGAAGAACAGTACAGAAATATGTAAAATAAAGTAAGTCTGGGTCAGGGTGTGAGTACATTGTCTTAAAAATCCAAGAGTATTGGAGTAGTATTGTATCCATTTGTGTCATGTGCTCTTTGTGTTGCTGTTCCCATTCTCATGGGGCAGGCTCAATTGAACAGCATTGATTTGGTGCAGGGAACACTCTTTAAATCAAGTTAAATAGACCTGGGTTAGCACTTTGATCTACCCATGAGACTTTCCTGACTCCACCAGCATTCTGTTCTTATCCACAATTGTCTTGTCTGGAGTTCCTGTTTTTCCTGACTTTTGTAGTGCGAGTTTCTTTTCTTTTTTTCTCCCCTTTCTTTCTTTCTTTCTTTCTTTCTTTCTTTCTTTCTTTCTTTCTTTCTTTCTTTCTTTCTTTCTTTCTTTCTTTCTTTGCTCCTTTGAATTTGCAAGTCTTTTCTTCTTTTTTTTAATTCTAAGGAGCATAACACTACATCAATGTATTTTTCTATAATTAAAACTTCCCTCTTATCTCCTTTAACAAACCACTATTAACTATTAACTTCTGTGCAATGTAATCACACTCTTAAAGACTTATTCTGTACAAAATTAGAAGTTATTTGAAGTACCATTTCAGAGAGGTGTATGCTGAATGTTATCTGAAAGTTGTGCTTTATTTCTAAGTGGGCTGATTGTACATAAAAATGAATTAGTTATGTCATATTGATGAATCTGAAAGGCCCAAGCTTAGTTTTTCCAAACACACAAGCTTTGCAGAAACCTATAGTTTTTTTTTAATTACTTTTGGATGAATATATAGAACTATTTCATTTGAAATATACATTTAAGCTATTTCTATGTCAGTTTCCCTCCAATTTTTCTTATTCACAGGATGTGATAGCAATTGATATTAAATCAATTCACAAATTAGAGTCAACCAAAGTAAAGGTAAGTTCATAAAAGGCACACAACGCATGAAGAGGTTAAAAGTGTTTTAGATTTGCATCTGCTGAAGGTTAATAAGCAGATGGGCTCCACTCTATGCAAAATAAATTTATTTTTTGGTTGACCCCTAACAGAACACGGCAG